>NC_060140.1:460170358-461403358 GCF_021461385.2 Schistocerca piceifrons
TAACTTCGACAAAACCTTGGGTAATATAAGAAATACTTCGATTGATCAATGTCAAAAGTACAAAAAGGTTCAGCAAAGACAAGAACACAGCAATGTAAGTCACTTAGGGATGCAGAATGAGTCCAGGGGCCGAAGGCGAAATTACTGCTGCAAAATGTGGGACTGGGAGAATGAAAATACGTTTCGGAAATAACTGGCGAGTAAATTGTGCCAGGCATTATCGTTTGTTCCAAGGGAACTGCTTGCAATGGACATTTAGATCAGGTACCTCGAACAGAGCATTGCCCACTACAGCACATAAAGTAGCACGACTTGAATGAGCCAAACCACGCAAAATGCGGAGTAGATGACTGGGAAA
Source organism: Schistocerca piceifrons (assembly GCF_021461385.2). Taxonomy (NCBI): domain Eukaryota; kingdom Metazoa; phylum Arthropoda; class Insecta; order Orthoptera; family Acrididae; genus Schistocerca; species Schistocerca piceifrons. The sequence continues at coordinate 460,170,717 of NC_060140.1, forward strand.
GTGTAGTGGTCCTATAAGTCGCCATCTTACCTATTTTCTAAAAATGCAAAGCGTCGAGTACTCCGACGGGAGTACGACGGTGATTTGGAGATCTGTTTCTTGTTATGATATAAGCCCACTCTTTTGGATTACCGTGACCATGAACCACGATGTTTATTTCAAATGTTCTGAGAATAAGAACTGCATTTTCTTCTACATGTGAGTAATCCCGTTGACGCTCCCTTTTTCCAAGTCTACAGCAGCTGCAAGGGTGTGTTCCACGTCTGAGGGTTTTACGTAGCCTGAATCACGCGACCTTAATGGCATAGTAAATATGAAGTATCTGTGAGCGTTTTGAACAGCGGATGAAACGTAGGAATCAATAAACCCGCAATTTAGTTGCTCTATAGGCTCAAATTATCAACGAGTGACTTCAGCTGGATATGGGATATCGTTAAACTTATGGGCCCTCTTCCTTGTCAAACTGAGGCCGTTATCAAGGCTGTAGGGGTCTTGAACAGCGTAAGAGTTGTGCTTCGCGGGCTTTTCATCAAGTGTACTCATTACGTGTTACTCATGTTCTATGCCTTTTGTAAAGCTACGCGCAAATGGAGTCCATAAGCATGAGTCGATAGATGTAAGGGTGCGTTTATGCTGCCACATTCCTGTTTTCTGCTCACTGCCGTGGCACGGCGATCGTGAATCAGACCAACTCTTACTGGCTCATTTAATCTTCACCATCGCTGCTGGGTCCACTGCTCGCTACGATCCTCACCAGGTGATGATATTAAGCTGACTGGTGATATTTCATGCCGCGAGAATCACCGTAAGTCCTGAAACTTGAGCCACGATTGGCTGCTTCATGGTCACTCCGGCAGTGCAGTGTCTGACTCTGCTTGCTATGTGAGCAGCTTCAGGGTAATTACTCCCAGCGAGCAGCGAGGCTACAGCACAAATGCAACAAGTATCCCCTTGGGCAGCGAGGTGCAATGTGCCAGCAGCGAGGTGCCAAAAGCGAGGCTGCTTCATAAACGTACTGTAGGACTGAGCTTAGGGTGCCACTGTTCGCCAGCTAGGCCTGGAAATAATGAGACAAACCAAGTGAGTATCACCAGCCCCTTTAACTTTCACCACCGCTGCTCGCGCCGCTCCTCACGGCAATCCTCATCAGGTGATGTTATCAATCTGGTTTGTGTTTCATGCCGCGAACGTCACAAAAGACACAAACTTTGTTTTCCTAAAGTCACTTAATCACACGCGCCCTTAAATGGGTTCAAAAGCAATACGGCTGAAGGCCCGAACACAAGCTATTAAAATTGCTTTAAGGAATACACAAGGCTGAAGCTTCAAAAAATGGTTCAAATGGCTCTGAGCACTATGGCACTTAACTTCTCAGGTCATCAGTCACCTATAACTTAGAACTACTTAAGCCTAACTAACCTAAGGACATCACGCACATTCATGCCCGAGGCAGGATTCGAACCTGAGGCTGTACCAGTCGCGCGGTTCCATACTGTATCGCCTAGAACCGCACGGCTGAAACCCTTAGTTTGTTGTTGTTGTTGTTGTTGTTGTCTTCAGTCCTGAGACTGGTTTGATGCAGCTCTCCATGCTACTCTATCCTGTGCAAGCTTCTTCATCTCCCAGTACTTACTGCAACCTACATCCTTCTGAATCTGCTTAGTGTATTCATCTCCTGGTCTCCCTCTACGATTTTTACCCTGCACGCTGCCCGCCAATACTAAATTTGTGATCCCTTGATGCCTCAGAACATGTCCTACCAACCGCTCCCTTCTTCTTGTCAAGTTGTGCCACAAACTCCTCTTCTCCCCAATTCTATTCAATACCTCCTCATTAGTTATGTGATCTACCCATCGAATCTTCAGCATTCTTCTGTAGCACCACATTTCAAAAGCTTCTATTCTCTTCTTGTCCAAACTATTTATCGTCCATGTTTCACTTCCATACATGGCTACACTCCATACAAATACTTTCAGAAACAACTTCCTGACACTTAAATCTATACCCGATGTTAACAAATTTCTCTTCTTCAGAAACGTTTTCCTTCCCACTGCCAGTCTGCATTTTATATCCTCTCTACTTCGACCATCATCAGCTATTTTGCTCCCCAAATAGCAAAACTCCTTTACTACTTTAAGTGTCTCATTTCCTAATATAATTACGTCAACATTATCCGACTTAATTCGACTACATTCCGTTATCCTCGTTTTGCTTTTGCTGATGTTCATCTTATATCCTCCTTTCAACACACTGTCCATTCCGCTCAACAGCTCTTCCAAGTCCTTTGCTGTCTCTGACAGAACTACAATGTCATCGGCGAACCTCAACGTATTTATTTCTTCTCCATGGACCTTAATACCTACTCCGAATTTTTCCTTTACTGCTTGCTCAGTATACAGATTGAATAACATCGGGGACCGGCTACAACCCTGTCTCACTCCCTTCCCAACCGCTGCTTCCCTTTCATGCCCCTCGACTCTTATAACTGCCATCTGGTTTCTGTACAAATTGTAAATAGCTTTTCGCTCCCTGTATTTTACCCCTGCCACCTTCAGAATATGAAAGAGAGTATTATATTCAACATTGTCAAAAGCTTTCTCCAAGTCTACAAATGCCAGAAATGTAGGCTTGCCTTTCCTTAATCTAGCTTCTAAGATAAGTCATAGGGTCAGTATTGCCTCACGTGTTCCAATATTTCTACGGAATCCAAACTGATCTTCGCCGAGGTCGACCCTAATTGTTTTTCCATTCGTCTGTAAGGAAGTCGCGTTAGTATTTTGCAGCTGTGACTTATTAAACTGATAGTTCGGTAATTTTCACATCTGTCAACACCTGCTTTCTTTGGGATTGGAATTATTATATTCTTCTTGACGTCTGAGGGTATTTCGCCTGTCTCATACATCTTGCTCACCAGATGGTAGAGTTTTGTCAGGACTGGCTCTCCCAAGGCCGTTAGTAGTTCTAATGGAATGTTGTCTACTCCCGGGGCCTTGTTTCGACTCAGGTCTTTCAGTGCTCTGTCAAACTCTTCACGCAGTATCATATCTCCCATTTCATATTCATCATCATCCTCTTCCATTTCCATAATATTGTCCTCAAGTACATCGCCATTGTATAGACCCTCTATATACTCCTTCCACCTTTCTGCTTTCCCTTCTTTGCTTAGAACTGGGTTTCCATCTGAGCTCTTGATATTCATACAAGTGGCTCTCTTTTCTCCAAAGGTCTCTTTAATTTTCCTGTAGGCAATATCTGTCTTACCCCTAGTGAGATAAGCCTCTACATCCTTACATTTATCCTCTAGCCATCCCTGCTTAGCCATTTTGCACTTCCTGTCGATCTCTTTTTTTGAGACTTTTGTATTCCTTTTTGCCTGCTTCATTTACTGCATATTTATATTTTCTCCTTTCATCAATTAAATTCAATATTTCTTCTGTTACCCAAGGATTTCTACTAGCCCTCGTCTTTTTACCTACTTGATCCTCTGCTGCCTTCACTACTTCATCCCTCAGAGCTACTCATTCTTCTTCTACTGTATTTCTTTCCCCCATTCCTGTCAATCGTTCCCTTATGCTCTCCCTGAAACTCTGTACAACCTCTGGTTTAGTCAGTTTATCCAGGTCCCATCTCCTTAAATTCCCACCTTTTTGTAGTTTCTTCAGTTTTAATCTACAGTTCATAACCAATAGATTGTGGTCAGAGTCCACCTCTGCCCCTGGAAATGTCTTACAATTTAAAACCTGGTTCCTAAATCACTGTCTTACCAATATATAATCTATCTGATACCTTCTAGTATATCCAGGATTCTTCCATGTATACAACCTTCTTTTATGATTCTTGAACCAAGTGTTAGCTGTGATTAAGTTATGCTCTGTGCAAAATTCTACCCGACGGCTTCCTCTTTCATTTCTCTCCCCCCAATCCATATTCACCCACTATGTTTCCTTCTCTCCCTTTTCCTACTCTCGAATTCCTGTCACCCATGACAATTAAATTTTCGTCTCCCTTCACTACCTGAATAATTTCTTTTATTTCATCATACATTTCTTCAATTTCTTCGTCATCTGCAGAGCTAGTTGGCATATAAACTTGTACTACTGTTGTAGGCGTGGGCTTCGTGTCTATCCTGGCCGCAATAATGCGTTCACTATGCTGTTGATAGTAGCTTACCCGCATTCCTATTTTTTTTATTCATTATTGAACCTACTCCTGCATTACACCTATTTGATTTTGTGTTTATAACCCTGTATTCACCTGACCAAAAGTCTTGTTCCTCCTGCCACCGAACTTCACTAATTCCCACTATATCTAACTTTAACCTATCCATTTCCCTTTTTAAATTTTCTAACCTACCTGCCCGATTAAGGGATCTGACATTCCACGGTCCCATCCGTAGAACGCCAGTTTTCTTTTTCCTGATAACGACGTCCTTTTGAGTAGTCCCCGCCGGAGATCCGAATGGGGGACTTTTTGACCTCCGGAATATTTTACGCAATATGACGCCATCATCATTTAACCATACAGTAAAGCTGCATGCCCTCGGGAAAAACTACAGCTGTAGTTTCCCCTTGCTTTCAACCGTTCGCAGTACCAGCACAGCAAGGCCGTTTTGGTTAATGTTACAAGGTCAGATCAGTCAATCATCCCGACTGTTGCCCCTGGAACTACTGAAAAGGCTGCTGCCCCTCTTCAGGGACCACACGTTTGTCTGGCCTCTCAACAGATACCCCTCCGTTGTGGTTGCACCTACGGTACGGCCATCTGTATCGCTGAGGCACGCAAGCCTCCCCACCAACGGCAAGGTGCATGGTTAAAAAAAAAGAAAAAAGAAATTAGATAAAAGCTCGGCTGAAGGCCACATACTGAACATTGAAGAACTGAAGGCTTAAGGCCTGAATAAGAAAGATTTAAAATAGAGCAAAATCTCCTTTTTTAAAATAAGTTTTAAACAATTCAGTCTTGAAACCATAATTTAAGTCGGCTAAAGGCCTTATTTTACAATTGAAGCAACTAAATTAATATATGGCTGAAGGCCTGGCACAGTACTTGAGACTAAAAGAAAATAACAGTCTAAAAACAACAGAACAATGGTGCTCAGAAGTGCTGCAATGGTCGGCTTTATGAGGTAACTTTAACGTAAGGTTAGGTGAGATAGGCAGCCAAGAATTAGATAAAGTAATCAGATGGCAACCCGACCCAGGGACGGATGAAGGATCGACCAACAACCTAATCAATTCCCTTCCGGTCGACCAACGGCGCAACAACGGAAAATGTCAGCGAGGACGAAGATACCAACAGTGCTACGTCTTCAAATATTGGCGTCTAAATACAGCCAAGGCATAATAACCACTCATAAATATGAACAACACCAAAGGCTGGCGAACTACACGCCGTGCCGGATAGTATCATACGGTGAAGAAAAACACACTGCTGAAAAATAAGCTAATGAGTTCACCACGGAGACTTTCTCACTGCTGTGTCCCAACCGACCGACTGCCTACTCCAGTACGCAGACAGCATTAAAACTAACTGCTCAGTCTAAATTACATAAGCTAGACATAGTTCCACGAAAACACTTGCATCAAGAACTGCTACAATCCTAAAACCAATCACTGTGGAACAACAAGGACGAATCACAAGTCGACACACGCAGAGTTTCCATAAGCGGTCGGCGACCAAATACACGTCGTCCGATGAGACGACCGCCCGAACGACCAACCATGGTCGTCCCCACTCAAGTTATGTGTGTCAACAACAGTCGGGCGAGTCATGGCTGTCCGGAGCTTACTGCAGCTCTATCCCGACTCCCTTGTTGTCCATTCGGAACACGGAGACACGGTGACTCGGGCACACTGGCTCGGACACAACCATGCAGGGATAACACTTGCCCATTGGCCACCCGACATCTCTGCACAAGGAAGGAACCGACCCACGTCCGGCAAGATGACCAACTGATGTGGCCCAGAAACGGTTAAAAGACCCAATGCACGTCGCCCGATGAGACGACCGACCGAATCACCAACCAACGGTCGTCCCCTCTCAAGTCTCCTTCCGTCGGACAGTGCATGTGTGTCCCCAGAGGTCGGGCGAGTACTGACTGTGCACACCTCACTGAAGGTCCATCCCGATTGAACTACATGTACGTTCGGAACTCGGAAACACGGCGACCCGGGCACACTGGCTTGGACCCAACCATGGAGAGGGAACACTTGCGCACTGGCCACCCGACATATCTGTACGAGGAAGAAACCGACCCACGTCCGGTAAGATGACCAACTGACGAGGCCCAGAAACGGTCAAAAGACCAAATACACGTTGCCCGATGAGACGACAGACCGGAAGATCAACCAACGGTCGTTCCCGCTCCAGTCTCCTTCCGTCGGACAGTGCATGTGTGTCGCAAGCGGTCGGAGAGTACTGGCTCTCCGGACCTCACTGGTGCTGCGTCCTGACTGAACCCCGACACACGACGAGCCGGAAATAGTAGCGGTCACTTCAAAGATAATACGACAGTGCTCTTATCGATACGCGCTACTGCTGCCATTCACGGGCAAGCAAGCCAGAAACTTAGAGACGCCAGTAAATCGAATAAGAAACGAGGCGACAGTTGCGTAAACAGAAGCTATCAAGCAAGAAACGGCATGAACACGAGCCGCGCACGGCTCGCCAGCATTGCCACGTTTGACAGCTTTGTGAACAAATCCAGGATAGTCAATCCCGCTGAGAAGCGAGGAGTGTGCGGATTGTGTCGGGCACTACTCTTTGTGTTCGTGTTCGTGTTATACTATGAACAATGGAAGGCTGTGCTGAGTAATTCATCCACCATTTGCTCGAGCATAAGAAATATTCAATCTGCTTTCTTTCTAGGCACAAAAAAGATACGCGCTGCCTTCAGTGTCAATACAACTTCCTTGATCTGATCTTCTTTTGTTTTTTTGTTGCTTGTGGAAGGGAGGGAATTATTTCTCAGGCTTCTGACAGGTTTTCTGTGACCAATCGTGTCAATACAGCTCCCTTGATCTGATCTTCTTTTGATTCTATGTTGTTTGTGGAAGGTAGGGTATTGTTTCTCGGTCTGCTGACTGGTGTTCTGTAGCCAATCGTGTCTTCCCTCCTGCGACACCCACTTTTTCTCAAAGTAGCACCCAACGTGCCTGATTACTTGTTGAGTGGGTTTTAGTTTCTATCTTTCCCCAATGTATTAGTCCTCTACGGCTCTTCCTTGTACCATTCTTCAACTTTGTCCCCTATGTGTTCCCAAATTTCGTTGAAAGTTTATCACTGATACCGTTTCTTCTGTTTCTTATTACTTCCGTCTTCCGTTGGTTGACTCTTACACCGTATTATGTGACTTTTAGACTTGCCATTTCATTCAAGATGTATTGTAATTCTTCCACACTTTCAGTGAACAAAAGAATGCCATCACCAAATCTTATGAATGATATGTTTTCACCGTGAATTTTAATTAATTTATGTTTGTGTGTGCGTGTGGTTGTTTGCAGTTTGTGGCTACTCAGTGGAGAGGTTATCAACTTAGACGCATACGATGTGAACATGATTTTGGAGCATTTCTCGCATTTATCTGCCCTTTCTGTTTTTGGTTCGTGTGAATGACATTCTATCAAAAGTTCTATGTCCTGTCTCCTATCCTGTAGTTTGTACATATTCACATGAAAAATCAATGGACAGCAACTTCCCCCACTGCGTGATCAAAACTTTGCGAGAACACTATCTCATTGCTCTTCACTGACATCATGCCAATAGTTGTAATGCTGAGCTTAAAGTCATCTAATTTCAATATTATATGAACCCCATGAATCATGGACCTTGCCGTTGGTGGGGAGGCTTGCGTGCCTCAGCGATACAGATAGCCGCACCGTAGGTGCAACCACAACGGAGGGGTATCTGTTGAGAGGCCAGACAAACGTGTGGTCCCTGAAGAGGGGCAGCAGCCTTTTCAGTAGTTCCAGGGGCAACAGTCTGGATGATTGACTGATCTGGCCTTGTAACATTAACCAAAACGGCCTTGCTGTGATGGTACTGCGAACGGTTGAAAGCAAGGGGAAACTACAGCCGTAATTTTTCCCGAGGGCATGCAGCTTAACTGTATGGTTAATGATGATGGCGTCCTCTTGGGTAAAATATTCCGGAGGTAAAATAGTCCCCCATTCGGATCTCCGGGCGGGGACTGCTCAGGAGGACGTCGTTATCAGGAGAAAGAGTACTGGCGTTCTATGGATCGGAGCGTGGAGTGTCAGATCCCTTAATCGGGCAGGTAGGTTAGAAAATTTAAAAAGGGAAATGGATAGGTGAAAGTTAGATGTAGTGGGAATTAGTGAAGTTCGGTGGCAGGAGGAACAAGACTTTTGGTCGGGTGAATACAGGGTTATAAATACAAAGTCAAATAGGGGTAATGCAGGATTAGGTTTAATAATGAATAAAAAAATAGGAATGCGGGTAAGCTACTACAAACAGCATAGTGAACGCATTATTGTGGCCAAGATAGACACGAAGCTCACGCCTAATACAGTTGTACAAGTTTATATGCCAACTAGCTCTGCAGATGACGAAGAAATTGAAGAAATGTATGATGAAATAAAAGAAAGTATTCAGATAGTGAAGGGTGACGAAAATTTAATAAACATGGGAGACCGGAATTCGGTAGTAGGAAAAGGGAGAGAAGGAAACGTAGTAGGTGAATATGGATTGGGGCTAAGAAATGAAAGACGAAGACGCCTGGTAGAATTTTGCACAGAGCGTAACTTAATCATAGCTAACACTTGGTTCAAGAATCATAAAAGAAGGTTGTATACATGGAAGAAGCCTGGAGATAATGACTGATTTCAGATAGATTATATATTGTTAAGACAGAGATTTAGGAACCAGGTTTTAAATTGTAAGACATTTCCAGGGGCAGAGGTGGACTCTGACCGCAATCTATTGGTTATGAATTGTAGATTAAAACTGAAGAAACTGCCAAAAAACGTGGGAATTTAAGGAGATGGGACCTGGATAAACTGACTAAACCAGAGGTTACACAGAGTTTCAGGGAGAGCGTAAGGGAACAAATGGCAGGAATGGGGGAAGGAAATACAGTAGAAGAAGAATGGGTAGCTTTAAGGGATGAAGTAGTGAAGGCAGCAGAGGATCAAGTAGGTAAAAAGACGAAGGCTAGTAGAAATCCTTGGGTAACAGAAGAAATATTGAATTTAATTGATGAAAGGAGAAAACATAAAAATGCAGTAAATGAAGCAGGCAAAAAGGAATACAAACGTCTCAAAAATGAGATCGACAGAAAGTGCAAAGTGACTGAGCAGGGATGGCTAGAGGATAAATGTAAGGATGTAGAGGCTTATCTCACTAGGATAAGAGAGATACTGCCTACAGGAAATTAAAGAGACCTTTGGAGAAAAGAGGACCACTTGTATAAATATCAAGAGCTCAGATGGAAACCCAGTTCTAAGCAAAGAAGGAAAAGCAGAAAGGTGGATGGAGTATATAGAGGGTCTATACAATGGCGATGTACTTGAGGACAATATTATGGAAATGGAAGAGGATGATGATGAATATGAAATGGGAGATATGATACTGAGTGAAGAGTTTGACAGAGCACTGAAAGACCTGGGTCGAAACAAGGCCCCGGGAGTAGACAACATTCCATTAGAACCACTGACGGCCTTGGGAGAGCCAGTCCTCACAAAACTCTTCCATCTGGTGAGCAAGTTGTATGAGACAGGCGAAATACCCTCAGACGTCAAGAAGAATATAATAATTCCAATCCCAAAGAAAGCAGGTGTTGACAGATGTGAAAATTACCGAACTATCAGTTTAATAAGTCACAGCTGCAAAATACTAACGCGACTTCCTTACAGACGAATGGAAAAACAATTAGGGTCGACCTCGGCGAAGATCAGTTTGGATTCCGTAGAAATATTGGAACACGTGAGGCAATACTGACCCTATGACTTATCTTAGAAGCTAGATTAAGGAAAGGCAAGCCTACATTTCTGGCATTTGTAGACTTGGAGAAAGCTTTTGACAATGTTGAATATAATACTCTCTTTCATATTCTGAAGGTGGCAGGGGTAAAATACAGGGAGCGAAAAGCTATTTACAATTTGTACAGAAACCAGATGGCAGTTATAAGAGTCGAGGGGCATGAAAGGGAAGCAGCGGTTGGGAAGGGAGTGAGACAGGGTTGTAGCCGGTCCCCGATGTTATTCAATCTGTATACTGAGCAAGCAGTAAAGGAAAAATTCGGAGTAGGTATTAAGGTCCATGGAGAAGAAATAAATACGTTGAGGTTCGCCGATGACATTGTAGTTCTGTCAGAGACAGCAAAGGACTTGGAAGAGCTGTTGAGCGGAATGGACAGTGTGTTGAAAGGAGGATATAAGATGAACATCAGCAAAAGCAAAACGAGGATAACGGAATGTAGTCGAATTAAGTCGGATAATGTTGACGTAATTATATTAGGAAATGAGACACTTAAAGTAGTAAAGGAGTTTTGCTATTTGGGGAGCAAAATAGCTGATGATGGTCGAAGTAGAGAGGATATAAAATGCAGACTGGCAGTGGGAAGGAAAACGTTTCTGAAGAAGAGAAATTTGTTAACATCGGGTATAGATTTAAGTGTCAGGAAGTTGTTTCTGAAAGTATTTGTATGGAGTGTAGCCATGTATGGAAGTGAAACATGGACGATAAGTAATTTAGACAAGAAGAGAATAGAAGCATTCGAAATGTGGTGCTACAGAAGAATGCTGAAAATTAGATGGGTAGATCACATAACTAATGAGGAGGTGTTGAATAGGATTGGAGAGAAGAGAAGTTTGTGGCACAACTTGACTAGAAGAAGGGATCGGTTGGTAGGACATGTTCTGAGGCATCAAGGAATCACCAATTTAGTATTGGAGGGCAGCGTGTAGGGTAAAAATCGTAGAGGGAGACCAAGAGATGAATACACCAAGCAGATTCAGAAGGATGTAGGTTGCAGTAGGTACTGGGAGATGAAGAAGCTTGCGCAGGATAGAGTAGCACGGAGAGCTGCATCAAACCAGTCTCAGGACTGAAGACCACAACAACAGCTATAATGGACCCCCACTCCCGTATCATCTGTTGTAACATCTGAAACAAAGCTCAAAATGAACTTGCCGATTTCGCAGTATCACATTCAAATAGTGTTAAATGTTGAACAAACTGTCATGATAAAGCTGCAAAATCCACTCATTATTCTGAAGTATTTTAACACCATGACAGATTGGTAGAAGAAGCAGAAACTGACTTTCCAGAGCAGAGAAACTACCTGCAAGCCACACGTCACACTCAGAAGCCCACAGAACACTCTCCACCATAGGTCACATGCTTGTGCTTCCTATGCATTTGCCTTCCATACTCTTTGTGACCTCTTCTTTTCTCTCCAATGGTGGTGTCATTCTGCCCCCTTCTGCCTCCACTGATCCAGGCCTGTCACCTCCTGACCCATCTCCCATCATTCTACCAGTCACTGATTCTTCACCTCTGCCTCTGGGGTAGCCTCTTTCACCCCCTTGGTCTTCTCCTTTCTCAGTGTGGGTCTGTCCATTCAATGTACCCACCTTTTTGTCCAACAGGCACCTATGTGGCGTGCGTGCATCTCTGTGGCATGTATGTACCTCTGTGGCATGCATTTCACCTTGTTTGAGAACCTTCCTGACAATACCCTGTCCGGGACACCACCCCCATAAGTCTTTCTTTGAGGCCCTGTGCCTTTGGGGATTCTCTGATAAGAAATTTTGTGACCTCGCAGGGTCTCGTCGTCCTTGGTAACCCAGTTGCCCTTTTCTGATGATGACTCTGCGTGTTTCTTATTTTGCAGGTCCCCTTCGTGCCTCGTCCACATCACTATTCTTCCCTACTCTTCCTAGCTGAGCCCAACATTGCCATGAGCTTGACCTGGAACGATGCAACCACATTTGATGCTACTCTCGAGGCTATCTCCACAGCAGGAGCTTCAATGCATGCCAGCGATGAGGCTTCCTTTGAACTTCCTAGGGCACTCAGTACTGCGTCTGACCTCAGATGCTACTCATTCACTGCTCCCTCTGGCTGTGAGTTCAATGCTGCTTCCATCCTCCTTTTCCTCTCCCATGAGGATGCGGTCATGGCTGAAATCCTTACAAGGGTACTCACTTACACCTGATACTGCTCCTTTGCCTTGCATACAACTTCACCGTGCCACTGCAGCCATAGCCAGACCTCTTTACATAGTGCTATACTGGGTACGTGGTGTGCCCTCATTACATTGGGCAGCTGTTGTGCCTGCACAGTAGCCTCCAGTTGGGACTTCTTCACCCACATCATAGCCATCTGCAACTGTCTCTGCCTGCATACCAAAGCCTGGACCCATATTTCCTGCATGGAGTTGCTACATCTTTTTCCCCAGTCTGATGCCACGTATTTGAAAGGGTCTCCCATTTTCCTCTCGTGCCTCATTCATGCATGTGTTTTTCTCTGCGCTTTCTTCATCCCAGGTTTTTCTATTCCTTAACTGCCATTTCTTTGCATGTTCCAATCCATTCGTTACTTGTGCGCTGTCGACACTACAGCCTCTACCACTCTCTGCTGTCTCTACTCACTCATATACTGTGGATCTTTTCTCTGCCCTTTGAGCTTCTTGCATGCACAGACCCATTTTCATTTTTTCAGTACCTTCATCATGCTCACTGCCCTCATATACCCCTCCCCCTTTCCTCTGGCTGTCTGCACACAATGGCTTCGCTGTCTCCTTTTGAAGGGAGGAGGTGCTGTGTGGCCATCCCATATTACATGGCCACTTGCCTGACCAATACTACCGCAGAACACATCCACAGGCAGTGTTTTGCCATAATCCTTGGCATCCTCCACCATATCCATGTGGCAATCCCAATTCTGGTCATACACAACATGAGCTTACAGACAGTGGCAGACAGCAACAGCAAGGTGCCACTCTGTGCGCATGCCAGATAGTAAAAAAACATATCACTCTTGTAGTTGCCAGACTCCAGCGGGCCATACAAAAGGCACAAGCCTCTCTGCAAACATCGCAACACACTTCATCCATATGCTACATGACATGCATTCACATGTCATGTGACTCCGCGCAAAATTCCTGGCACTGGATTGCTTAAGTCGGTTGATAACCAATAGCCAACAACACTCAAGCTCCTGTCTCAAGGCCAGCTGCTTACTACAGCTGATGTAACTCATGTGTCAGTATCGTCTTCAGCAGCAGTCTATATCACTGTCCAGATCACCTATTGGGTGTTGACCCAGTGCGGCTCAGCCCACCAACCACGACACTGACCAGCCTGCACTAAAGTGAGCTGGACACCAGTCCAGACACTGGCCAGATCCCTCTCTAGGATATGGACCAGACATCGACCAAACACTAACCAGACACTAACCAGGCACATCAAGCTAGACAACAGTGAGAGAATTTATCTCTACAGTGAGAGGCTTCATGATTCTTCCAGAAGTAGATATTATTTCCTGTTTCATGACAGAACTATGAACTGCTCGTTTCTGTGTTTACTGATAAAGTGTTCCCTTCATTGCCTTACCACCTCATAAGGATATATTTTGAATGGCAAGACTGGTACCAAACAGTGGAAGCATACACTCCTGGCGTCTAGCAAAAGACTAGAATCGACTTCAGAATGGGATGTGACATTGCTCCCCAATTTGCACCTTTCTTTTTTCTTAACACACTGTTTCAAGCTGCAGCCTTCATTCTACACAGTCACATAGCTCTGTGACTGCGAGACTCCATCCAGAACTAACATGAGGTGTTTAGGGGCAGAGCTCTGACTCAGAGGAGTTCCCAGCCCTAGGACTCTTAACCTGGCATGTTTGTTATGGAAGTGGAAAGCGCTGACTACTTTTCGCTAGGATTTGGCTTCGGGCTGTTGGCTTCATAAGACTCTCCCAAGTCATCAAGAGAAGAAAGATATGTTTCAGAGCCTTCAAATTTCTTATGATGGGTCGAGAGGGCCGGATCATTGGCCTAAATAAACGAGGTGAGAGCCTTCTTACGTAGTTGATCGTTTGTAGAAATTAAACAATGCGGTAGCAAGAACGTTTTCCTGGTTAATACAATTTTTTCTTTCCGCTACCGACTTTTTGGTAACAACTCTTTTTCAAAATGTGGAAGAACATCGGTTCATTTAATTAGCTAGGTGAAGAAGGAGGAATATGCCTGCCATCACTGGCGATGATGTGGCGCAGACGAATAGCGAAATTCTGCATGACCCGCTGAAGTGTCGGAACATCGATACTGTCGATGACCTCCTGAATAACTGTTTTCAGCTTAGAAATGGTTTTGGGGTTATTCCTGTACGCGTTGTCCTTAATATAGCCCCAAAAAAAGGTGTCACATGCGTTCAGATCCGGAGAAAGCGACGGCCAATCGAGGCCCATGCCAGACAAAATGCGGTCCCCAAAGTGCTCCTCAGGACATCGAACACTATCCAGGTTCGATTGGGTCGAGCTCTGTCTTGCATGAACCATGTGTAGTCTAAATCATGGTCACTTTGGAGAATGGGGATGAAATCATCTTCCAAAACCTTCACATACCGATCGGTAGTCATCGTACCATCGAGGAATATCGCACCGATTATTCCGCGACTGGAAATTGCACACCGCGAAGTCACCCGTTGAGGGTGAAGAGACTTCTCGATCGTGAAATTCGGATTCTCAGTCCCCCAAATAAGCCGATTTTGCTTATTGACATACCTATCCAAATATAAATGGGCTTCGTCGCTGAACCAAGCCATACAAGCTCCCATCATGCCTCGTGGGCGACCGTGCAGATTGAACGTCCTAAAGCAAACAATTCAGAAGCTATGAACGATTTTATTTCATATAATTAAATATGTATATGCACACTGGGGTGACAGAAGTCATAGGATAGCAATATGCACATATACAGATGGCAGTAGTATCGCACACACGAGGTATGAAAGAGGTGTATTGGCGGAACTGTCATTTGTATTCAGATGATTCACGTGGAAAGGTTTCCGACGTGATTATGGACAGACAAGTGGAATAAACAGGCTTTTAACATGGAATAGTACTTGGAGCTAGACACATGGGACATTGCACTTCGGAAATCGCTAAGGGATTCAGCATTCCGAGATACACAGTGTCAACAGTGCGCCGAGAATACTAAATATCACGTCTTACCTTTCACCATGGGCAACACAGTGGCTGACGGCCTTCACTTAACGAACGAGAGCAGCGGCATTTGGGCAGAATTGTCAGTGCTAACAGGCATACAACACTGCGTGAAATAACCGCAGAAATCAGTGAGGGGCGTAAGACGAATGTACCCTTTAGCACTGTGTGGCAAAATTTGGTGTTATTGGGTTGTGGCAGCAGACGACCGACGCGAGTGCCTTTGCTAACACTAGGAGGTGGTCTGCAGTGCCTCTTCTGGGCTCGCGACCACGTCAGTTGGGTCCTAGACGACTACTAAACTGCTGCCTGGTCAGATGAGGCCATATTTCAGCTGGTAAGTGCTGATGGTAGGGTTCGAGTGTGGTGCAGGCCCCACATAGCCGTGGACTCAAGTTGTCAATAAGGTACAGACCGAGCTGCTGGTGGCTCCATAATGGTGTGGGCTGTGTTTATATGGGATGGACTGGATCCTCCGGTGCAACTGAACCGATCAGTGACTGGAAATGATTATGTTAGGGCTACTTGGAGACCATCTTCAGTCATTCATGGACTTCACGTTCCCAAAAACTGGAATTTTTGTGGATGGCAATGAGCCATGTCATTGGTCCAATATTGTTCGCGATTGGTTTGAAGAACATGCTGGACAATTCGAGCGAATGATCTGGCTACACATCGAACATTTATGGGTATAATCAACGTTGGTCTGTGTAAAGAATCCTGTACTGGCAACACTTTCGCAGTTATGGACAGCTACTGAGGCAGCATGGCTCTGTATTTCTGCATGGGAAGTACTGCGACTTCTTGAGGCCATACCACGTCTAGACGGTGCACTACACCTGACAAAAGCAAGTCCGACACGCTATTAGAAGATATCTGATGACCTTTGTCACCTCAGTGTATACACACAGATGAGCCGAAACATTATGACCACTGCCTACCGCGACTATGGGTGCCGCCTGGTCTCATTGCGGGCACATGATGTGTTAACAATAGTATATAAGCGAAAAGATGAGCTGCAAATGGGAAATTCATTGTGATAAGCGAAGCGACTTTTACAAAGGACAGATTATTATTCTGCAGAGCATGAGAACTGTGCTGCTATCGTGAGCATCTACGGAAAGAAGGACAGTAAAACTACCACTCGGGTTAAATGGTTGCACATCCACAACTCTTCACAGAACGTCGGGTTCGTCGGAGGCTTGTCTGCTCTGTGAAGTAGGACAGATGGTGATCCGTGGCATCTCTGCTGAAAGAGCATAATACTAGTGCATGCACGTTTCGGAGCACACCGTTAATCGAACATTGTTGAACATGGAGCTCTGCAGCTGAGCTCCTCCACGTGTTCACATGTTGACCCAGCGACATCGTTAATTAATTGATTGGCGACTCCATGGAGTGCTGTGTGCACAACGACCATTTATGTTAAATTAAAAGGAAGGTCAGCATTGGTCGTAATATTGATGTTTTATTGATAGCAGAATCGATTTTCGATCAAATAGTGACCGTCTATCTGTTATCAATTGATAACTTGATACCAGTGTCTGAGTTTAATGTGTGCAGCACCGAAGATGATTACTATGTGTTCGAAAATCGATTCTGCTATCAATATAACATCAATATTACGACCAATGCTGACCTACCTTTTAATCGTTAATTAAGTAAGCAGTGGGTTTGGAACCATCGAAATTCGACAGTCCATCAATCGAAACGAGTCGGCTCTTCGGATGAATCACATTTTTGTTACACTAGGTCGATGGTCGTCTCCATAAATGCCGTCATCGAGGTGAACGCAGGCGCGAAACGTGCAACGCGACAGAGGCGCAGGGTATGGAAGCAATATTATGCTATGGGAGACATTCTCCTGCGCTTGCATGGTACCTGTGGTAGTAATCGAAGGCATGTTGACACCTGTGAACCACCTGGACCCGTTCATGCTTGATTTGTTCCTCCATGGCGACGTCATCCTTCAGCAGTATAACTGTCCGTATCTCGGGGCCAGGACTGTACTGAAGTGGTTTGAGGAACATATTAGTGAACTGACGTTGATGTCTCGGTGACCAAATTGGCTTGATGTAAATCCTATGGAACCCGTATGGGTCGTTATAGGGCGCCACCACCGCGTTTGCATATCAGCGGCACATTATTTACGCAAATTACATGACCTACGCGTAGATATCTCACGTCACATACCTACACTACTGGCCATTAAAATTGCTACACCACGAAGATGACGTACTACAGATGCGAAATTTAACCGACAGGAAGACGATGCTGTGATATGCAAATGATTAGCTTTTCAGAGCATTCGCACAAGGTTGGCGCCGGTGGCGACACCTACAACGTGTTGACATGAGGAAAGTTTCCAACTGATTTCTCATACACAAACAGCAGTTGACCGGCGTTGCTTGGTGGAACGTTCTTGTGATGCCTCGTGTAAGGAAGAGATATGCGTACCATCAAGTTTCTGACTTTCATAATGGTCGGATTGTAGCCTATCGCGATTGCGGTTTATCGTTCGCGACGTTGTTGCTCGCATTGGTCGAGATTCCCTGACTGTTGGCAGAATATGGAATCGATGGGTTCAGGAGGGTAATACGGAACGCCGTGCTGGATCCCAACGGCCTCGTATCACTAGCAGTCAAGATGACAGGCATCTTACCCTCATTGCTGTAACGGATCGTGCAACCACGTCTCGATCAATGAGTCAACAGACGAGGGGACGTTTGCAAGACAACAATCATCTGCACGAACAGTTCGACGACGTTTGCAGCAGCATGGACTATCGGCTCGGAGACCATGGCTGCAGTTACCCTTGACACTGCATCACAGACAGGGGCGCCTGCGATGGTGTACTCAATGACAGACCTGGGTGCACGAATGGCAGAACGTCATTTTTTCGGATGAATCCAGGTTCTGTTTACAGCATCATGATCGTCGCATCCGTGTTTGACGACATCGCGGTGAACGCTCATTGGAAGCGTGTATTCGTCATCGCCATACTGGCGTATCACCCGGCGTGATGGTATGGGGTGCCACTGGTTACACGTCTAGGTCACCTCTTGCTCGCATTGGCGGCACTTTGAACAGTGGACGTTACATTTCACATGTGTTACGACCCGTAGCTCTACCCTTCATTCGATCCCTGCGAAACACTACATTTCAGCAGGATAATGCATGACTGCATGTTGCAGGTCCTGTACGGGCCTTTCTGGGTACAGAAAATGTTCGACTGCTGCCTTGGCCAGCACGTTCTCCAGATCTCTCGCCTATTGAAAACGTCTGGTCAATGGTGGCCGAGCAACTGGCTCGTCGCAATACGCCAGTCACTGCTCTTGATGACCTGTGGTATCGTGTTGAAGCTGCATGGGCAGCTGTACCAGTAGACGCCAGCCAAGCTCTGTTTGACTCAATGCTCCGGCGTATCAAGTCCGTTATTGCTGCCAGAGGTTCTGATTTCTCAGGATCTATGCACCCAAATTGCGTGAAAATGTAATCACATGTGACTTCTAGTATAATATATTTGTCAAATGAATACCCGTTTATCATCTGCATTTCTTCTTGGTGTAGCAATTTTAATGGCCAGTAGTGTACATAAACCTACCAACCAACTGTCAGACCCTGATACCGAGAACGAGTGACGTATTTCGTTCTGAAGACGGACAAAGAAACTATTAAGCAGATGGTCATTATGTTTTGGCTCCTCAGTGTGTACGACCTAAGTATTGGAGGTCAACTAAATTTTAATCTTCCCCTCACAGCTCTGGATCTCAGGGTGGCACGTGAAACATGACATTCAGATGCCAATGTGAATCTGGCAACTGGAAGTTTCGTTTAAACACGCTTCGACTCGTTCAGGAATCACGACGGACTGTCCACCACAAACGTCAGCTTCCGTCACAGCCGGTTATGTGGCGTGGCCGCGGGCCAGTGGGAGACGCAGAGGCTGCCCTTTGTCCGCGGCCGGGCATCGCACGCGTGCGATCGACACCCCATTGTGCCTTTGTCTGCGGCGCCTCTCGTCCGCTCGCCGTTTCCTTTGTCACGCCCAGCGGCCAGCACGTGCCCGCGGCGAGCCGCGCCGTGGACCGGTGCTTTGTCCACGCCGGCGCCCGGCGCCTGCCTGCTACCTGCTACCTGCAGATGCGTGATGCGCCGTCGCCATCCGCGGGACGCGCCCACAGTGGCCGGAAGGAGCCCGCCTCCACATCCGCCGGCGCTGTCGTCTTTATCTCTGTCTCTCTGCCTTTGAGTCACCCATGGACGCCTTACTGCCCGCTATTCTCCTGCGCTTCCTCTACATCACTCAGGGTCTCCACTATTCCACGCCTTGTGAAGTGTTTAAATTTATCGAAGCAAATTAATGCCATCGGTCCCTTTTATAGTACATCTGGGTTACGTTCAGTGCCGATTAAGATTTAAATTTCAAGCAGCAGGGATAAAAGACACATTATACATGCATTTCCTTGCTAGGTTTAACGCCTGACCATCTATTATGTGACGATTATCAACACCTCGAAGCTGCGTTCTATCCATATTTCCTTAGGCCCATGCCTGAACTGTTGCTATTGGTGGCATAAATCAGCCAGTAGCCCTACTATCCTCCAGACTGTCCCACAAATTTTTTCCACGGTGCTAGCCGTGGCACTATTTTCCTCTCCTCTGCCCTAAAACCGCCATCCTTCATCTACATCTACATGATTACTCTGCAATTCACATTTAAGTGCTTGGCAGAGGGTTCATCGAACCACAATCATATATCTCTCTACCATTTCACTCCCGAACAGCGCTCGGGAAAAACCAACACCTAAACCTTTCTGTTCGAGCTGTGATTTCTCTTATTTTATTTTGATGATCATTCCTACCTATGTAGGTTGGGCTCAACAAAATATTTTCGCATTCGGAAGAGAAAGTTGGTGACTGAAATTTCGTAAATAGATCTCGCCGCGACGAAAAACATCTTTGCTTTAATGACTTCCATCCCAACTCGCGTATCATATCTGCCACACTCTCTCCCCTATTACGAGATAATACAAAACGAGCTGCCCTTTTTTGTACCCTTTCGATGTCCTCCGTCAATTCCACCTGGTAAGGATCCCACACCGCGTAGTAATATTCTAACAGAGGACGAACGAGTGTAGCGTAAACTGTCTCTTTAGCGGACTTGTTGCATCTTCTAAGTGTCCTGCCAATGAAACGCAACCTTTGGCTCGCCTTCCCCACAATATTATCTATGTGGTCTTTCCAACTGAAGTTGTTCCTAATTTTAACACACAGGTACTTAGTTGAATTGACAGCCTTGATAACTGTACTATTTATCGAGTAATCGAATTCCAATGGATTTCTTTTGGAACTCATGTGGATCACCTCACCCTTTTCGTTATTTAGCGTCAACTACCACCTGCCACACCACACAGCAATCTTTTCTAAATCGCTTTACAACTGATACTGGTCTTCGGATGACCTACTAGACGGTAAATTACAGCATCATCTGCGAACAACCTAAGAGAACTGCTCAGATTGTCACCCAGGTCATTTATATAGATCAGGAAGAGCAGAGGTCCCACGACGCTTCCTTGGGGAACACCCGATATCACTTCAGTTTTACTCGATGATTTGCCGTCTATTACTACGAACTGCGACCTTCCTGACAGCAAATCACGAATCCAGTCGCACAACTGAGGCGATACCCCATAGGCCCGCAGCTTGATTAGAAGTCACTTGTGAGGAACGGTGTCAAAAGCTTTCTGGAAATCTAGAAATACGGAATCAACTTGAGATCCCCTGTCGATAGCGGCCATTACTTCGTGCCAATAAAGAGCTAGCTGCGTTGCACAAGAACGATGTTTTCTGAAACCATGCTGATTACGTATCAATAGATCGTTCCCTTCGAGGTGATTCATAATGTTTGACTACAGTATATGCTCCAGAACCCTACTACAAACCGACGTCAGGCGCTATCTGTCTAGTAAACCGGGCCGTATTAGTGAGTGATTGCTCCCAGACTTAGGAATGACATCACAGTCACTCATCCTGACTCCTGTATAAAAATCCATGAAATAGTTACCTTTTCGCAGAGGGGACAGTAGAACTTTTGTGATGGTAACCATGCAAGTATGGACTTGGACGAGCTCCACATCTCGTTCTCTCTCTCTCTCTCTTCCTTTTTTTATTTTTAAGTAAAAGATTACTTTGATTTGACGATAGGCAGAGGCACGAAAGGTGTAGGCCCGAAGTTTCTCTTGATAAAAGAAGCAAGATAAATTGAGAGCTTTCATAGGTTATATGGACTTCGAAAAAGCGCCCACCAAAGTAAAATGGTGCAAAGTATTCGAAATTCTCAGAAAAATAGGCTAAGTTATGGAGAAAGACGAGTAATACTCTTTCTGTTTAAAGACCAAAAAGGAACAGTAAAAACGGGAAACGAAGAAAGAATTGATGATCACAATTCTTCGGGGTGTTGCACCGCGTCATTGTATAAAATACTTTAATTGTAAACTTAAACCCAATTAAGAATATAATTAAAGTATTTCATACCATGATGGAGTACAATATCGAGAAGAATTTTAATAAGCATGACACCGGTCTCGGAAGCCTACATAGTTATGTCAGGAAAGAAGTGTTTAGATTACAAATTGTGTGACAGGGAGCTGTCTTTCTCCCCTACTGTTCAATACAGACATAGAATAAGCAATGAATAAAATACAATGAGGGAAGTAATGGCAACACCAAGAATTAATTAACGTGGAGCAATGACATTTCTGGAACACGTTTGTCTAGATAACATTTCAAGAGCACAGATTAATATCATATAAAGGCAAGATAATCCATGGCTAATATGAAACGCTGGTACATTAGTAACCGGTGTAACCAACAGAATTTTGAATGCAAGCATGCAGACGTGCTCGCATTGTGATGAACAGGTGGTGAATGACAGTTTGTGGGACAGAGTTACACGCCTGTTGCACTTGTTCGGTCAATACAGGGCGGTTAATTCTGTTCACGGATGAGGCTGGAGTAGGCACCCGATGATATCCCATATAAAGGGCTTATTTCAATAGTGGTACAAGTCCATTTTCGTTCATTTTGGGATACAGAGTCCTGAAGTTAAATGAGCGCTGAAAAATCTGCAGTTGAGATACCAGAAATATTGAAGCATATGGTTTCTTGCTAGAGATGAATCTTTCTTTCTGTTTGTTTGGATCATTAATTTCAGAAGCATTATAGGCAGAAAAGTGGAGGTAATGGACTTGTACCACTATTGAACTAAGCCCTTCATATGAGCTCGATTGGAGACAGATCTGGTGATCGAGCAGGCCAAATTAACATGACGCTCTGTAAAGCGCGTTGGGCTCAAACAGCGGTATGTGGATGAGCGTTATCCTGTTGGAAAAATCCCCTGGAGTGCTGTTCGTGAATGGTAGCACAACAGGTCGAATCACAGAATGACATACAAATTTGCAGTCGGGGTGCACTGGATAATCATGAGATTGCTCCTGCTGTCATACGAAATCGCACGTCGTCCCATAGCTCCAGGTGTAGGTTCAGTGTGTCTAGCAAGCAGACAGGCTCGTTGCAGGCCTTCAGCTGGCTTCCTTCTAACCAACACACGGCCATCACAGGCATCGAGGTAGAGCTAGCTTGGAAGCCAGGAAGAACTACAGGACACACAGAATGGAATGAACAGTGATCAGGTGATGGAATGGGAGTAAACTGATGAAAGGCGAAAGTTGTGAGGAGTAGTATAAATGAGACTGGTGAGAAACGTTTCATAAAAATTCGGTACTACGAGGTAAATTGAAATAATTCTGTTACCTTCGATGCATAATAATGTATGACGGATGAAGCAAAAAAGACTGACAAAGAAAGTCTACTAGTATCAAGCATCGGTTTTAATTTGAAGATGGAGTATCCGTGAATGTATGTATCGACCAGAGTACTGTGACGAAGTGGATCACGGACTGAGAGGAAAGTCGGAAAAGGAGAGAATCGAAGCGCTTGAGATGTGTTACTAAAGAACGATGTTGAAAATTAGATGGACTGATAAGAAACGAGCAGATCATCCGGAGAATCGGAGATGGAAGGAACTGTGGAAAGAAGGAACACAGGACTTGTGTTAAGAAGTCAGAGAATAATGTCTATGGTAGAAGAGGAAGCTGTAGACGGTAAAAATTGTAGGGCCCGACAGAGATTAAAATATATCCAAGATATAATTGAGAACATTATTCGTAAGTGCTTCTCTGAACGAAAGAGTTTGGCGCAGGGCAGCAAGTCGAGGTGGGCTGCGTGAGACAACTCGCAGGGCTGATACCCAAGAAAAGTCGCTTATAGTGTCTCAGATCGTCGTATGCAGGCCATTCACAATTGGTAATAATTTCCTAGACTCAATCATTCTGCATTTCGAGATATTTCTAGCCTTTAGTCATGTGAAAACCCACCTTAATATAATGACTAACCATATCACTTTCCAAACTAAATTACAGTTTTGAAGTGTTTGATTAAAATACGTCACGAATAAGATTTAAGACCACCAAAAACGCACACAAAAGCAGCAACAGAGGAAACAAATTCTCAACCAATGCCACTGTAAACATCACTCGAGGGCCCATTTGCAATTCTACATCACTTGGAACAATTAAACATTCTAAGCCAAATTATTAAAACGTGGTGTAATTTTTATTAAAGATCTGCCTGGATTTATCAATTTTGGATTGTCAAGTTTTCTTCAGTTACCATACTTCGCAGATCGCCTCCACACTGACAGTGGCAGGAACATAAAACCCTGGTAGCGTCAAATGAAGTAAGTTCTCACAAAAATTTCGCTTAAAATTTTAGACATACAGCAACGATGTTGAATATGAAACTTCCTGGCAGATTATAAATGTGTACCAGACCTAGTCTCGAACTCGCGACCTTTGCTGGCAAATACCCTACAGACTGAGTTACCCAAGCACGACTCACGACCAATCCGCGTAGCTTCATTTCTATCATTATCTAACCTGCTACCTTCCAAACATCACAAAAGTTCTCCTGCAAAACTTGCAGGACTAATACTTCTGGAAGAAAGGATATTGGAGAGACTTGGCTTACCCACAGCCTGGGAAATTTTCCCAGGATGAAATTTTCACTCTGCAACAGAGTGTGTACTAACATGAAATTTCCTGGCGGATTAAAACTGTGTGAGAGGCTGAGACTCAAACTCAGGGCCTTTGTCTTCCGTGGGCAAGTGCTCTATCAATTGATCTACTCAAGCACGGCTCACCACACATCCTCACAGCCTTACTTCCGGCAGATCGTCATCTCCTACTTTTCGAACCACACGTAAGTTCTCCTGCAAAACTTTCAGTACTAGCACAGTTGAAGATACGATACTACGCGGACTTGGCTTAACTAAAACCTGGGAGGATGTTTCTAGAACGGAGTCTGTGACATTTCAGTTCCGCCACGTCAGAGAGCCGATCTGAAACACGCCCAATGGCTCCGGCGCTGTCAGCGTGCAAACCACAACTGCTGAGAGGGCGCTCAGTGGCCGCTTCGGAGGTGCTGCTTTCCAGGGAGGGACCAATTACTGTCGAGCGGGCAACATTCTACGGACAACCTGCGTTGGACAGACCCAGACCTCGATTGCTACATTCATCTACCTGGAGAGCAGTAAAGCCCGCCAACAGATCCTCCAGCCAGCGTATGATTTCGAGCCGTGACCTGATCCTATTCAGAGCATGTGTGATACTCGGCTCGCTAGAAAGCTGTATCGTCCCGTGCAGCACTGGATTACGGACAACTGCTGCTGTTCATTATTCAATGAAATTAAGAGATTTTGTGCTATCTGGTGTGACCTATTGAGTGGCCGTGGCTGCAGGTTATTTCGAAAACGATTATCAGTTACTGGATTGTTCTGATTTGGTATTTTGTTGGGTCCTCTCATTCAAACGGGTGTTCTAACACATACCTTGTTGTGCTGATTCACGGTTCATTTGCTGTAACTGCTAGCTCTAAATTCAAAGTATGTGGCAGTGTTTGTGAGAGCTGATGCTAGGCTATTTGTTTGAATTCTGTTCTTGCTGTTTACCCTTCTTAAGAAAAAATTGTAAACTTGTTGGCCAACCATGTAAGTCGTGCTACGCACAACTGCGTCATGACACTTTGTAGAATTGAAGTTGTAACTGGAGATTCTCTTCTTGACTGGGTTTTGGTTTTAAAGGCATGTTTTTGCGTTGAAAAATAAAAAAAAAAATAATGTTATTTTTTGAAATATTGTTCCGAAAAACTCTCGAACCCGGAACGATCATTCCAGAGCACTATCATCTCAAAATTTTCACTCTGCAGCTGAGTGTGCACTGATATGAAACTTCCTGGCAGTTTGAAACTGTGTACCGGTCCAAGACTATGAAAACATCCCGCCGGCTGTGGCTAAATCATGGCTCCGCATTATCCTGTCTTCCAGGGGTGCTAGTTCTGCAACTTTCGCAGGAGAACTTCTGGGAGGTTTGAATAGTAGAAGACGAGTAACTGGCGGAAGTAAAGCTGTGAGGACGGTTCGTGAGTCGTGCTTGGGTAGCTCAATGGTAAGCACTTGTATGATAAAGGCAAAGGTCTAGAGTTCGAGTTTGGCCTGGCACGTACCTTTAATCTGTCAGGAAGGTTAATATCTGCGCCAAGTCCACTGCAGAGTGAAAATTTCATTTTGCTATTACATATGCTAAAATATATGCTAGGTATAGTCAAAACAGTATAGAGCACAATGTATAACAGAGTACTTACGTGCAGAAACTATGCACTTAGCAGCATTGTATAGCGGAGTAGTTACATGTAGAAACTATATATTTAGCAGATATTTATGTGCTTTATCGTATCATTTACAGAAACTGAATAACCAATGAAAGAATAGCGTTCTGCGAGACGGGGTGTGGAATGAAAAAGTTTCAACATTGTACTAACGTTAGAAAATCTTGAAAGGTAAATGGCTCAGTTTAGATATAGTGTGAGCCAGTGAAGTGAAACGGAAAGAAGACAAGAATTTCTGGTCAGATTAGTATAGGGTAGTATCAACAGAAGCAGAAAATGGTATAACGAGAGTAGGATTCGTTGTGAATTGGATGTATGGCAGAGAATGAGTTACTGTGAACAAGTTAGTTGACAGAATTGTTCTAATCAGAATCGACAGCAAACCAACAGCGACAACAATAGTTCAGGTATACATACCGACGTCCGGAGGAGAAGTAAGTATATGAGGATACTGAACGGGTAATTCAATAAGTAAATGGAGATGGAAATCCAGTTGTTATGGGGGACTAGAATGCAACTGTAGGAGAAGAAGTAAAAGAAGGGGTTATGGCAAAATATGGTCTTCGCAGTAGGTACAAGACGGAAGAAACATGATTTCGCAATACATTTGACAAGGTAATAGCGAATACTAATATGCTTCGAAAAGACACGGAGACACGGGAAGATGACAACTGCATTACATCACGATCAGACACAGCAGGTCAGGTTACCCAGAAGCAGATGTAAACTCACATTATAATTTGCTCATGAAGAAGAGCAGACTGAAGTTTAAGAGAACTGAACGGAAGAATCAGTGTGGAAGGAAATGGATAGTGAATGATAAGACGCGTTTGAAGTTCGTGATAAGGAACAGCATAGTAGGCAGTTCAGTTAAAGAGGAGTGGATATTTCGAACAAAGACAACCACAAATTCTGGACAGATAAACATAGGTATAAAGAGGGTGACTGCGAAGAAACCGTGGGTAATAAAAGAAATGCTTCAAATGATCGACGAAGGAAGGAATTACAAATATATTTAATTAAAGATAGGAATACAGCAATATAAATTCCTTAAGAATGAGATAAATAGGAAGTGGAGGGTAGCCAAGGCTTAATGGCTTCAGAGAAAATGTGAAGAAATCGAAGGAGAAATGATCGTCGGGGGACTGGCTCAGCAAATGTAAAAGACAGATCAGTCTTTGGTTAAATTAAAAGCAGGTTTGGTAACATTAAGAATGCAATGGGAATTCCTCTGTTAAACTCAGAGGAGAGAGTGGGTACATGCAAATAGTACATTGTAGGACTGCTGATGTGACAGAAGAAGAAACTGGAGTCGATATAGAAAACACAGACAGGATCCAGAACTGGAATTTAAAACAGCTCTGGAAGACCTGAAATCAAATAAGATAGAAAGGATGCATAACATTCCATCGGAGTCTGTAACACCATAGCGGGCAGCAGCAACGAAAGGCCTATTCAGGTTAGTTTGTGGAATATATCAGACTGGCGAGGTACCCTCAGACTTTCGAATAAATATCATCCACACAATTCCACGTATAGCAAGGGTAGATACGTGTGCCAACTATTGTACAATCAACTTAACTGCCCAAGCGTTCAAACTGCTGACTAGAAAAGTATACAGAAGAATAAAAGAAAAATAGGATCTGTTGATGATGATAAGTTTGGCTTTAGGGAATCTAAAGTCAGCAGGGCATCAGTTCTGACGTTGTGGTTAATAATGGAAGCAAGATTGAAGAAAAATTAAAATACGTTCATAGAATTCAGCGACATGGAGAAAGCGTTGGACAGCACAAAATGGCGTAAGATACTCGATATTCTGAGAAAACTAGGAATAAGCAGTATGAAAAGGCAGGTAATATACAAAATGTACATCGTTCGAGACGCGAAAATAAGAGTGGAAGACTAGGAATGAAGTGTCGGATTATAATCTGTGTAAGATAGGAATGCAGTCTTTCGCCACTACTCTTCAATCTGTACGTAGCAGAAACAGTACAGAAATAAGAGAAAAGGTTTATGAGTGGGATCCAAATTCAGTATGGTGATAACTGCTATCCTCTGTGAAGGGAAAGAAGAATTGCAGGGTATACTGAGTGGAATGGACAGCCTAATAAGTACAGAATAAGGATTAAGAATAAACCGAAAAACGAAAATAATAAAGTAGACGAAGGCATAATGGCGAGAAACTTAAGATAAGAACAAATTTTGAGAATTTACATTCGTGACACAGCACTGCATGATAGTGGACCGTGGACTGTGCGATAACGGGAACAGAAGAGAATCGAAGCATCTGAGGTGAGGTGCTACAGGCGAAAGCTGAAAGTTAGGTTGTCTAATCAATGGCTCGTATAAACAGAAGGAAACATCAAAATAAACAAAGTAATTCAGCTCAGCGTGCGAAACTGGTATTTTAATTTTACTCTGCAGTTCTTCATATAAGGTGATGTGAGCTCGATCACGTCACGGGAGACAAGTGACTTACCCACTCAGAAGTGGCTGGAAAACCAGTCAGAATAGAATAATAGCGCAGCTCACACGTCGAGGAATTGTAGTATGCCTGAGTGAAAACGACAGATTTACCATATGTCTTAGCAATAATAAAACCCACCAGACATCAAAACGTGCATGCTGAGAAGATGTTTGAGCCGATGGAAGAAGTGAGAAACAGTGATGATGGAAGAAGTGAGAAACAGATTGGATAAAGAAATGAACGAGGTACTGAAGGGAGCAAAGGATTAGGTAGGATGGTGGAGAAACAACAACTACAAACTAAGAAAATATCATGCGTGTGATTGTGTGCGTGGGTAGGCTGTGTTTTACTAGGACTCCTTCGAAATATCAGGTAGCCCCCACGCCATCTCCTAGCGCCGGCCTGTTCTTATAGGAGTGGAGTGGTCGAAGCGTCCTCGTTGTGACGGCTGTCTCACAGGCGGTGAGGTAAGCCTCGTCAGCGACCGCTCCACAATCGCGCGACAGCAGCGTGCCGAGGCCGAGACCGCCCCCGCCCCCCACCTCGACGCTGCAGATTCGAAGAAAGGCGCGTCGCAGACCGTGCCCACCGCTACGCTGTCCGCATTGAAAGTGTCTGCCGCTGCCGCATATCACTACTACGTAATCGGTCACAGCAATTGAATTTTATGAACTTGTAGTCGCACCAAGTTTCCGGGTATATGACATCAGCGCATGCAGGAAAGTATCCGCACTGAATAATACGTATATTTAGAGCGATGATAAACAGGAAATAGTATCACCTAACTGATGACAGCTTAAGTTAAATGTGGATAAAGATCATTAGTAGGAGAAGAAAATGTTACTTATACAGCATTAGGCTACGTGAAAGTGGAAGACGAAAACGCAAAACCGTTTAAAGAGATGAAAATTGGCTGGCTTAATTTTACTGGGAAAATATCCAGAAAGTGTACTAGAGTGCAGATCATATTAAAAGAGGAAACTGGAAGATGTGTTGTCAGCGATAGAAACGTCACTCTTCAGCCAAACAACTTTAAGGTTCACGTAACCGATGTGTTGTAATTAAGATGTGAAACATTTAAAATGATCGAAGTAACTGTTTGCTGTGATTGTATAATTAACAATTTGGCCTAGAAAGTAGAAGATCTTGAAAATACGAACCACCACACATTAACTGATATCGGATGGACTTCCACTGGGTTGCAGTAAGCTGAGGAAAGGTTATGGGTTTTCTATGGTCGTGCCCTGCCGGTATACCCTGCGGATCAGGTGGTATTGCAATTTATTGGAGAGGTTGTGTGTGTGTGTGTGTGTGTGTGTGTGTTTGGGTAAGTGGTGGTTGAGGTAGGGGGAAATGGTAGGAGTCGGAAACAGAGTAGTGGTATGGGGCTTTTATACGACCATGGTTTGAATAGGAAATAACGAAAAGTGTGATGTCATCCACATGAGTGATAAAAGGAACCCGTTAAACTTCGGTTACACAATAAATCAGTAAAATCTAAAGGTCTTCAATTCAACTAAATACCTACGAATTACAATTACGAACAACTTAGATCGGAAAGTCAACATAGAAAATGTGGGGAAAGCTAACTAAAGACTACGTTTTATTGACAGGACACTTATAAAATGTAACAGTACTACTAAAGAGGCTGCCTACACTACGCTCTACAGTCCTCTTTTAGAATACCGCTGCGCGGTGTGGGATTGTTACCAGATAGTACATCCAGAAAATTCAAAGAAGTGCGCCACGGTTTCTATTACCGCGAAACGGGGCAGAGGGTGTCACTGAAATGATACAGGATTTTGGGTGGATATCATTAAAAGAGTTTTTCGTTCCGGCGGAATCTTCTCACAGAATTTCAATCGCCAACTTTCTCCTCCGAATGCGAAAATACTTTGTTGACACCGACCTACATAGGGAGAAGCGATGGCCACAACAAAACAAGGGAAATCAGGGCTCGCACGGAAAGATACAGGTATTCGTTTTTTCCGCGCGCTGTACGAAACTGGAATAATTATTATGAATAATTATTACGAATAATTATTGTGAAAGTGGTTCGATGAACTCTCTGCCAGGCACTTAAGTGCGATTTTCAGAGTATCCATGTAGATGTACAAAAGGGGAAGGGAAAAACGGAGAACTGATGTACAACAAATTTTGAAGGGAAAAGTTAGACTTGATGTTGTTGTTGTTGTGGTCTTCAGTCCTGAGACTGGTTTGATGCAGCTCTCCATGCTACTCTATCCTGTGCAAGCTTCTTCATCTCCCAGTACCTACTGCAACCTACATCCTTCTGAATCTGCTTAGTGTATTCATCTCTTGGTCTCCCTCTACGATTTTTACCCTCCACGCTGCCCTCCAATGCTAAATTTGTGATCCCTTGATGCCTCAAAACATGTCCTACCAACCGATCCCTTCTTCTAGTCAAGTTGAGCCACAAACTTCTCTTCTCCCCAATCCTGTTCAATACCACCTCATTAGTTACGTGATCTACCCACCTTATCTTCAGCATTCTTCTGTAGCACCACATTTCGAAAGCTTCTATTCTCTTTTTGTCCAAACTGGTTATCGTCCATGTTTCACTTCTGTACATGGCTACACTCCATACAAATACTTTCAGAAACGACTTCCTGACACTTAAATCTATACTCGATGTTAACAAATTTCTCTTCTTCAGAAACGATTTCTTTGCCATTGCCAGTCTACATTTTATATCCTGTCTACTTCGACCATCATCAGTTATTTTACTCCCTAAATAGCAAAACTCCTTTACTACTTTAAGTGTCTCATTACCTAATCTAATCCCCTCAGCATCACCCGATTTAATTTGACTACATTCCATTATCCTCGTTTTGCTTTTGTTGATGTTCATCTTATATCCTCGTTTCACGACACTGTCCATTCCGTTCAACTGCTCTTCCAAGTCCTTTGCTGTCTCTGACAGAATTACAATGTCATCGGCGAACCTCAAAGTTTTTACTTCTTCTCCATGAATTTTAATACCTACTCCGAATTTTTCTTTTGTTTCCTTTACTGCTTGCTCAATATACAGATTGAATAACATCGGGGAGAGGCTACAACCCTGTCTCACTCCCTTCTCAACCGCTGCTTCCCTTTCATGCCCCTCGACTCTTATAACTGCCATCTGGTTTCTGTACAAATTGTAAATAACCTTTCGCTCCCTGTATTTTACCCTTGCCACCTTCAGAATTTGAAAGAGAGTATTCCAGTTAACGTTGTCAAAAGCTTTCTCTAAGTCTACAAATGCTAGAAACGTAGGTTTGCCTTTTCTTAATCTTTCTTCTAAGGTAAGTCGTAAGGTTAGTATTGCCTCACGTGTTCCAACATTTCTACGGAATCCAAACTGATCTTCCCCGAGGTCCGCTTCTACTAGTTTTTCCATTCGTCTGTAAAGAATTCGCGTTAGTATTTTGCAGCTGTGACTTATTAAACTGATAGTTCGGTAATTTTCACATCTGTCAACACCTGCTTTCTTTGGGATTGGAATTATTATATTCTTCTTGAAGTCTGTGGGTATTTCGCCTGTCTCATACATCTTGCTCACCAGATGGTAGAGTTTTGTCATGACTGGCTCTCCCAAGGCCATCAGTAGTTCTAATGGAATGTTGTCTACTCCCGGGGCCTTGTTTCGACTCAGGTCTTTCAGTGCTCTGTCAAACTCTTCACGCAGTATCTTATCTCCCATTTCATCTTCATCTACATCCTCTTCCATTTCCATAATATTGTCCAGCAAATTTTGAAGGGAAAAGTTAGACTTGATAGGATGGATAAATATTGGAGCAGATTCCGTTGTTTGGGATGAGGGAGTGTATGTTAGGCTTAGGGGTGGTGAAATATGTCGGTATAGGCGGGGCAGCTTACCACTACAGAAGATTAGAGGAGAAACAATGCGACAGGCAAAGTGGAGTTAGTGTACAGTGTAGTTTCCAATATGAGCGAGAAGAGGTAAAAAATAGTGAGATTTAAAAGATCCTTGTGGCGAAGGTAAATGGACGTGGAAGGAAAAGTACGGTACTTGAAGTTCAAGGATATGTACGGAGTGACAGGATTTCCGCTGAACGAGGTAACATTGGAGTAGACTGAATCAAGGTTTTGCAGGTGTGGATGTTAGTAGAGTGGTAGAATCCGCAACTTTGGACTGTCCGCAGTTTTCTGTCGACTGATTAGAAGCAGAGGAATCCAGATGCGTGCTGATCGATACATAACTATCGGTTCGATTTGGGTGAGATTATTTTGCAGATAATGGTCTAACACGGATATTCATTTGAATGGAACATGCACAACTACTTTAATGAGCTGTATAAATCCTTTCTGCATATCGAGTTTATACTTCACTTTGTTGTTATGCAACATATTCCAATATATAATTGCGTACGCTTCCGCTGCCAGAGTCAGTCGGCATAAACGTTTTCTGGGTATGGTACCGAGTCATAATGTATAAAACTACTGCTGCTGGAGAAAAACCAACGTTTCAGCCACAGCTGCAGCGGCCGTCTTCTAGGTCTACTCTATTCCAACATGGTCACGACAATACATTCTTGTTATTAACGCACTCTTAGTGCGAGATGAAAAATTTTTCTTCTCGCCTTAGGCTGGTTATCACATAACAAGGTAGATGATAGGATGACGCTCGATAGCCATATGCAATGTAGAGGCTCGTAACACATAAGCCAATCGTGACAGTCTTACGAATTAGTGTGTGGCTAGTGCTCTGGGCTGAACATTCAATATTAGATTTAATTTTCGTATTAGAGCACGTATGGTGAACCGCTACTTGTTCTTGTCACGACACACTGCGAGTAATCTAAATGCAGATGGAGCATGCCTCAGTGCTTCTAATTACGAGAGACAGCTGGAGCATGTACTGTAGAATTGACAAAGAGAGCAAACTAGCGACGTCGCAAATTACGAATCGTAACCAATGCATTATCACCACGAAAGAGTAAGTTACGTTATGAGTTTTTCGTTTCTTTACAGGTACATGTCTGTGATCCTGAACAAACTGAAACCTCTGAAGGACGCCGCTAAAATAATAAAAATAAAACGACGTTTGGCGTATAGCGTACTAAGCCTTTTACTGAATTCGAAGAGGAATTATTCCGGAACCATTAATTCTGAGACAGTTGAAGTTTACTACAACAATGTGTCACCATATGGCTTAGAGATTACGTGGTTCAGAAAGTGCTAGTGTTGTTAAACAACTCTTAATGATGAAGAGCGAAGTGGAGGACAATCTCCCTGGGATGAAAACAAAATCGCAAGGAAGTGGCAGTCCACAGAATCTTTTAACCCGGAGGATCACATTAGAGACGAGAGTGGACAAATGCCATGACGAATTTGTTTTCAAAATCCTGGAAGACAGTCTGAACACTACGGAGGTTGCCGTCCTCTGCTTTCCACGATTGTTCGTACACATTCGGAAAGCCTGCTGAATTTCGACTGGAGCGGTTCAAATGGTTCAAATGGCTCTGAGCACTATGGGACTTAACATCTATGGTCATCGGTCCCCTAGAACTTAGAACTACTTAAACCTAACTAACCTAAGGACATCACACAACACCCAGTCATCACGAGGTAGAGAAAATCCCTGACCCCGCCGGGAATCGAACCCGGGAACCCGGGCGCGGGAAGCGAGAACGCTACCGCACGACCACGAGCTGCGGACAACTGGAGCGGAAACGTTGCAACAGGATCAAGTCAATATAGGGGTTTCTTTAGCCGTCTGATCACCGCTTAGCGTCTTTCATTGGTTATCAAAACGTCTTGGGGCCGGTTTTCGAACCAAACCTAAACTTACATTTTGAATAAAAATCATCAGCAATGGTGACCGATGACATCTATCATAAGAAGTCATATTCACTCTGCCAAAGTCCTTGTCAAAGACGGTGGAGGAGCGGGCAGAGGTTCAGAGCTGTCTCTTGTCCTTACGGTGAGAAAAACTGCCCCCGAAAGGCGGGAAATCCTCTATCATCAACGGTATGAGGATGCAGAAGGCAATGGCGACCACTGCATTAAAAATACATCATGTGTATCCACAGGACATGTGGCCTCTGATTGAAAAATTATCATGATGATCTTTCCAGTTGGCAAACATTTGCGAACTAGTTTTCGTTTCGGATCCCCAGGAGGGGACAGTCAAGAGGCAGGTGACGATGAAAAAAGATTGAATAACCAACAAAAGCGTAACGTTCCACGACTCAGGAAGTGGAATGTCAGGATTTCGCACGTGAGAAGGAAACTAGAAAATCTGAAAAGGGAAATGCTAAGGCTCACTGTAGATAGTGAAGTGAAATGGAAAGAAGACAACGATTTTTGGTCAGACAAGTAGAGGGTTGTATCAATAGCAGTAGAAAATGGTATAAAGGGAGTAGCACTCTTCGTGAACAGAAAGGTAGGCAGAGAGTGAGTTATTGCGAACAGTTCGGTGACAGAGTTGTTTTCATCACAATGGACAGCAAATCGACACTGACAACGATAGTTCAGGCTTAGGTGCCGATGTAGGAAGCAGAAGATGAAGAGATGAAGTATATGACGATATTGAACTGGTAATTCAGTATGTAAAGGGAGATGAAAATATAATATCATGTGGCACTTGAACGCCGTTGTATGGGAAGGAATAGAAAAGAGGATTATGTGAGAATATGTCTAGGACGTAGGAATGAGAGAGGAGAAGGACTAATTGAGTTCTGCAGTTAATTTCAGATGGTAATGGCGAATACTCGGTTCAAGAATCAGAAGAGGTGGAGGTACACTTGGATTGAAGTTTAACAGAGGATTTATGAGATCTGTTTGTGGTTTTCCGTAGAATCGACGAAGTATGAAACATATGGAAAACACTGACAAGAAGAAGTGTCAGGATGACAGGACGTATGCTGAGACATCAGGGATTAACCTCCATGGTTCTAAGGGGAGCGGAAGAGGGTTAAAACGGAGAGTGGATACTTGCAAAAAATAATTGAGGACGGTGGGTGCAAGTACGATTCTGAAATGAAGAGTCTGGCGCAGGTCAGGAATTCGTGGTAGATAAAAAAAAAAAAAAAAAAAAAAAAAAAAAACGTTAGCGTGACAAATGAATAAAACTAGAGGTGAAAAAATTTGAAATATTTTCCACCGATACATGTGCAATCCAATCAGTAAGGACCCCACCAACAAGGTGGTAAGGAAGACGGCGTCGCTTTTGAATGCCTCCCCATTTCCACCGGAAGTCATACGAAGACTGAAACCAAGTGGTGCAGTGCCTCCAAGGCTTTATGGACTCCCAAAGATCCATAAGAAAGACGTTCCTCTACGTCCTATCGTGAGCAATATTGGTTCTCCCAACTATGATTGTGCCAAGCACCTGGCGTCACTATTGAGGCCGCTTGTGGGAAAATGTGATCATCATATAAGGAACTCTGCAGATTTCATTGGCAAATTAAAATCTTTGAAACTGAACACCTCTGATCTATTAGCTTTGATGTAGTGTCGCTATTTACTAAGGTACCTCTCTCTGAATCTTTAGATCTCATTGGAAAAAGTTTTGATAAGGAGATTTTAGCTTTGTTTCACCATGTGACGACCTCCACATACTTTTTATTTAATAATGACTTTTTTGAACAGACTGACGGTGTTGCCATGGGTAGTCCTTTGTCACCCTTGGTGGCCAATTTATTTATGGAGGATTTCGAGGAGAAGGCCCTGGAGTCTGCTAGTTTGAAGCCTACAGTTTTTTGGAGGTACGTTTACGACACCTTTGTAGTGTGGCCCCATGGCGAGGACAAATTGCAGGACTTCTTAAACCATCTGAATTCCATCCATGGACAAATTCAGTTTACAATGGAAGTGGAAAACGAGGGATGTCTTCCATTTTTGGATGTCTTGGTTCGGTGTAAAGAAGATGGCACTCTGGGTCATGCAGTATATCGGAAACCGACCCATACGGACTTATATTTACATGCAAATAGCTGTCACCATCCTTCGCAGACGAGTAGTGTTCTAAGAACTTTGGTACACCGAGCACACGTCATATCTGATGAAAGTAGTTTAAAAGATGAACGTTTACATTTGAAGAGAGTTTTTGAGGACAACGGGTATTCTCCACAACAGATACGTAAGGCACTACAAATAAAACCTAAGGTGTCCGTAAGGAATGCAGAAGATGACGAGGAAACATTTAAATCCATGGCTGTCCTGCCGTATGTGGGAAGCCTTTCATCCAAAATAGGACGGATCCTCACTAAACATAAAGTAAAAGTGATTTTTCGTCCACCGGCGAAGACGGCTGCACTCCTGGGTTCCGTTAAAGATGACTTACTTCTCCGCAAACCTGGAGTTTACAAGATACCATGTGAATGTGGCCTTTCATATATCGGACAAACGAATCGGACAGTCCAAGAGAGGTGTACGGAACATCGCAGGTACACTCGGCTCTTACAACCCAGTAAATCGGCTGTGGCAGAGCATTGTATTGATTCTGGTCACTCTATGGTATATGAAAATGTCGAAAGTCTGACTTCTGTTTCATCTTTCTGGGACTCCGTAGTAAAAGAGGCCATTGAAATCCGCTTGGCGAAGAATTTAATTAATAGAGATAGCGGTTTCACATTAGATAAATCATGGAATCCGGCACTTTCAATATTGAACTTACAAAGACGTCGCTACAGTTCAGCTCCCAGTAATACATAGATCTCCCAGCATGGATCGAATGCGCAGCCACAGACGTAACTCATGCATATGTTACGTCTTTGCCGCCGATCAACATCACTGGCGCCTTGTTCATCTGTGGCCGCATGCGCAGTGGCGCGGTCCGCGAGTTTAAAAGGATGGAGCGAGCGCTGGAGCGTCAGTCGTACGGCTCTCTCTGAAGATGGCTGAAAGATATACAGCCGAAATATTAGAAGAAGAAGCAGAATTTATGCGGCTGCATTCCCGAAATTTAATGGAACACGTATGATATATTCTATACGATACTGGTGACGACATGTGCGTCACATGACAGGAATATGTTGTCGACGCACCTAACTTGTACACTTAGCGAATGGGTAAAAAGAGTTTTCTTCCTTGCCCGATTTAGGTTTACTTGTGGATGTGATAATCACTGCCAAAAAAAGTGATGACGGGCGAATAATAATTGTCAGAAAATAAAAAAATTAAGCTTTTCACTCGAGGGAGGACTTGAACCAATGACCTCTCGTTTCACAGCTGCTCACGCTAACCACGCGACCACGGAGACCTTGCGCCTACACTATCCTTGATCTTGCATATCTTGGACGTGGACTACACAGTTTGTATATTTTGCTAATTTTTTTCATAGTTCCACACAACTTCTTCCTGTTTTCTTGATTGATCTGTGTTCAGTTTTTCAAGACCTATCCACTGTGCCAACTTGTAACTAAATCTGAGGGGGTGCGATGGGGAGATTCCCTTGTTAGTACACAAAGAGTGCGGAGCCGCCGTGAGCTGCCCGTCTCGGAGCAGCGCAGAGCGGCAGCACCGGTGGCCACCCCTGGGCCGCTTGTCATGTCGGTCAGGAGCCGCACATATCGAGAG
This sequence comes from Schistocerca piceifrons, assembly GCF_021461385.2. NCBI lineage: Eukaryota > Metazoa > Arthropoda > Insecta > Orthoptera > Acrididae > Schistocerca > Schistocerca piceifrons. Next base: position 460,208,707 of record NC_060140.1, read on the forward strand.
CGATATCCCGGCACTTGCGATGCGCGGCGCGGCCCGGGTGGCGTCAACCTGGGCGTCGCTCGTCGGGTCGCCGCCGCCGCCGCCGCCGCTGCCGCCGCCGCCTGTCCCGAGCTCCGCAGCCGCAGCGAAAGGACGCGGCCGCTCCTCGCGCTGAATAGGAATCGGCCGCCCAGTTCCGGCTGCCGACACTCCTCTGGATTATTCCCGAGTTACCTAGGAATCCTCCTCTTTAATTTGTTACCCTCCAAAGGAGACTCTACAGTAACTTCGATGTATGACCTTCTCCATTATATTCGCAGTGGGGAATATTTCTTGGGCGGGGGGGGGGGGACACCTCTCCCCCTCTCTTTATCCACTATATCTTCCTCTATCCCACCTGACCATATCCTCGCCTTTCACTTTTCATCCCCACCACTGCTTATTCCTTTTCCACCTGACCATTACCCATCTACATTGTCCACCTGCCTCATGTATAACCATCTCCTCTTTCTAACCATTTCCTCCTCCTACTCGCTCTGACTGTCCCCTCTTCTGTCCATTTCAAAATTGCCCCTGTGATGTTCATTAGCAAATGTATCCCCTGCAGTACTGTTTAATAAAGCAAGCTGATCTCACAACACACATATCATGCGGGACAGACTACACATCAGGGGCTTGAAAATAATCTATTTATCCCTAATGTATGAACCACCATGCTAAGCAGGTCGACAAAGCAGGCTGATGCTACTCAAACAATCATTCCCATCATGTAAGCAGTCTACATGTTGGCACACAGAAAAGCTACTTCTGGCCTCTGACATGTAGGCTGCCCTGCAAAGCAGATTGATTTGGCAGACCACTAATGTTCCCACACAACATGCCTGTCATGCAGGGCTGCCTATATGTTGGGTAATGGAAAGAACATGTTTTTGCTCGTATCTCTACTCGTATTGGAGCTAGGATGTTACATGTGCCACAGTGCTGATACTTGTGAGGCCTGCTACTTCTTTGCCAAATCTGATTGAAATCTATTCAAAGGTTACACACATACACTCAATTATTAAGTTATTAGTATTTCATACCTTTTGAGTAGTTTCAGTGGCGCAATTCCATTCTCAAGCATTAAGTTATTGTAATCAGCTAAGCTGTTGCGGTTGGTCACAGTTACTCTGATAACAATACTAGGTCCTAACTTGGCAGCTAGGCTGATTATGAAAACGACTATTTGAGAGCAGGGCCATGCTTGCACTAATGATGATGTGAGATTCCAACTTGAGAGCCTGACAGCCTGCGAGAATGGGCCCTTCAGACTGGAATTACAGTTCAAACAGTTCAATCATGATTCCAGCTTCTATCTTGACACGTCATTACAAAAATGGGCGCTTGAGAATGGGACCAAAGTTAGACTGAAGACGACGGTGCGAGACTCGAACTCGGGACCTTTGGCTTTCGTGGGCAATTGCTCTACCAACTGAGCGACACAAGCACGACTCACGCCCCGTTCTCACAGCTTTACTTCTGCCAGTACCTCGCCTCCTACCTTCCAAACTTTACTGTGAGGGCGGGGCGTGAGTCGTGCTTGGGTAGCTCAGTTGGTAGAGAACTTGCCCGCGAAAGACAAAGGTCCCGAGTTCGAGTCTCGGTCCGGCACACAGTTTTAATCTGCCAGGAAGTTTCATATCAGCGCACACTCCACTGCAGAGTGAAAATCTCATTCTGGAAACATCGCCTAGGCTGTGGCTAAGCCATGTCTCCGCAATATCCTTTCTTTCAGGAGTGCTAGTTCTGCAAGGTTGGCGGGAGAGCTTCTGTAAAGTTTGGAAGGTAGGAGGCGAGGTACTGGCAGAAGTAAAGCTGTGAGGACGGGGCGTGAGTCGTGCTAGGGTAGCCCAGTTGGTAGAGCACTTGCCCGCGAAAGGCAAAGGTCCCGAGTTCGAGTCTCGGTCGGGCACACAGTTTTAATCTGCCAGGAAGTTTCATATCAGCGCACACTCCACTGCAGAGTGAAAATCTCATTCTGGAAACATCCCCTAGGCTGTGGCTAAGCCACGTCTCCGCAATATCCTTTCTTTCAGGAGTGCTAGTTCTGCAAGGTTGGCAGGAGAGCTTCTGTAAAGTTTGGAAGGTAGGAGGGGAGGTACTGGCAGAAGTAAAGCTGTGAGGACGGGGCGTGAGTCGTGCTTGGGTAGCTCAGTTGGCAGTCTGCCTTCGGCAGTGACACAGTGCGGACCGTGTTGCCTGCCGGCCGCGCTGTGGTGCGCGCGCCTGTTTGTTTATGCCAGAGCAGCTTCGCGTGTGCGGTGTTGTGAGTCTAGAACGAGATGGCACACTCGTACAGAAAAACGACTTTGAAGTTCAGTTTTGCGAACGACTATACACGACCAAAGGCACACGAGATTGAACGTTTCTTAAGAGAAGAGGAAAAAATCGATCCACAGGAAATCGTGGGAATCAATTTATCGATCGTTTCAAGCGTCGTCTATGTCAAGCTTGTTGACGAGGCTGCTTGCGAAAGACTTCTACAACGATCACCGAACGGGTATCGTTTCTGTCATGCCGACGGAAATGTTGGTGTGGTTACAGTCGATCACTCGGGAATGGGGATCGGCACTATACGAGTCTTCGAACTTCCGTTTGAGGTCCCGTCTGAACTTGTTATCGACGCCTTTCGACCATACGGTACAGTTCTATCCCATGTGGCCGAAAAATGGACGAGTTTCACCACGTACCCCGTTTTAAATGGGGTGGGACAAATACGGATAGAACTGCGAAAGCACGTCCCCTCTTATTTGTACATAGGAGGTTGTCGAGCAATTATAATCTATGATGTGCAACCTCGCACTTGCTCGGGGTGCGGGGAAGAAGGTCACGTCCGCTCGGAATGCCTCCAGCGACGTTTAGTGCAAACTCCACGGGATTACGTTCCGGCGCCACAACAGATGACTGTCTTACCGTTGACCTTTGTGGAAGCCCTGAGAGGCGACGTGAGGGAGATTTCCGATGGCACCAGCAGCTGCCCCATATAGAGAACATGGACACCAACGGACTGGAACTCTGACCACCGGTTCCACCACAGCAGACACAGGACACCACACAAGAGATGCAGCTGACGGGCGCTCCAGGCTCATCCGTGGTGGCTGCCAGTGCTTCCACCGAGAGCGTGATAGGCCAGGCCCAAGACGGAGGATACGCAACCCAAACAGCCGAAGCGGAAGCAAGGCAACGGAAACAGCATTCGCCGGAGAGAAGAAAGAAGCGTCGACTGACTTCTGCTGACGATACCCATAATCCCGAGGGGACAGTGGACGACAACGACAGTATCGACCTGAGACCGGAGGATTCAACAGATACCGAGATGACGATGCAGGAATTGCACAGCGGCGATAACTTGAACTCTCCTTCTGGTGACCGGAAGGCAGAAGTGGAGATGACAATTGTCCAATATCAGAGCGGTGACAACGTTGCCTCCCATCCTTCGACGAGTTCCGGAAATATGCTGGGGGACTGGGCACAAGAAATGGACCAACAGGAACAGAATGAAAATACGAACGCGACGATTGAGGATAGTCCTGGCCAGAGGCCGGGAGAGGTTGGGAAATGTTGAACAACTTGGTGTGGTGAGGAGCGCCGGGGGTGCAGATAGACGCTTAATGGCACCGCCCTACAACTGATGAACACACGCCAGGCGTACCGCATTGCAACGATAAACATTAATGGCATTCGGACACACCTTAAAATTCAAATGCTGAAAGATATGTTACGCACTGCGGACGTGGATATTGTATTCCTACAAGAAGTGCGTTTCACATCGCCGCCAGAGTTCTACGGCTACGAGGCACATTATTCAGTGCACGATGAAAGTGGATGCGGTGTGGCGATTCTCACCAGAGAAGGAATAGGACTGGAGGACGTCATGTCTCTCCCTTCGGCACGTGGCATAGTGATCACTGTCGAACGCGTTCGTTTCATCAATTTATACGCGCCATCTGGCTCCACAAAACGAAGAGAAAGGGCGACCTTTTACACCGAAGAGATAGCACCGTTGTTCGCTGGACGCTGTGATAACTATATAGTGGGCGGCGACTTTAATTGTGTCGTCGACAAAAAGGACCAAGTACCTCATTATGTGCCATGCATGGAACTGCGTGCGTTGATTACCGAAATGGCGCTTCTGGATACCTGGGAACTGCAGCATGGCGACAGACCGGGTTATACGTTTGTAACGGGACACTCGGCGAGTAGACTTGACAGAGTGTATGTGACATGAGCTCTACGGACGGCGATACTGGATGCCGAAATCTGGCCAGCGGCTTTTACGTATCATAGGGCGTACGTCTGTACGATTTCAGTAACGCGTCAGAAGATATGGCGGAGTAAGGGTCACTGGAAAATGAATTGTGCACTTTTACGTGACACTGCGTGTCGCCGGTCGATAGAGGCGGTCTGGGAGACCTGCGTTCGCCGACAACGAGCATACACCTCGGTTCTCCAGTGGTGGATCAAACGCGCAAAACCAACGTTACGGAGAACGTTGATACGATACGGGCAGGAGAAATCGCAGTGGAACCGCACGACGGCTGATTTTTATTTTACAGCCCTGATGGAGCTGATGACCGGAAAGGCACACGGCCATGCGCAGGATAAAAGCCAAGTTATTACAGCTCACGAGACTAAGAATGGAAGGTATAATGGTCCGGGCGAGATTGGCGGACACAGTTGCTGCCGAAACCATCTCCATGCACCACGTAGTACGTGAACGCCAACGACGACGCAGGACATTGATCAAGGAACTAATCTCTGAAACTAGCCAGCAAGTTGTGAACCAGCGTGATATTGCGCATGTGTTTACTGACTATTTCCGCCAGTTATATGGACCTGTACAAGTGAACCACGAGACACTACATGATGTCATCTCGGAAATGCCAGATAGAGGACCACCACTGGATGCAGAGACTTTCCTCACAGCGATAACAGAGGACGAGCTGACAGATGCAATTGCCAGAGGGGCTCCGAACAAGTCCCCAGGGCAGGACGGCTTCCCAATCGAATTTTACCGCGCATTTGCGTACCTCATGGGACGGAGCTGGATTCAGATGTACAACGAACTCCTGTTACCGCAGACTGAGATACCTGCCGAATTCACGGAGGGTATCATCATCCCAATACCCAAACCACGCGGTGGCAGAAGGCCAGGAGATTATAGACCACTCACTCTCTTGAACTGCGACTATAAAATTTTCGCGCGCATCCTTGGGGCTCGCCTGCGGTCTTCAATTTCTGATGGACTCCTCATAGATCAAACTTGCCTCGGCGGCAAGAGAAACGCACATACGGCGCTCGGTGACTACCGAGATATCATCACATTAGCAGTGGCATGCCGAGTGCGTGGGGCACTCGTCGCTATTGACTTCGATCATGCGTTCGACAGAGTGGATCATACCTTTTTGCATGCGGTGATGGGCAGATTGGGAATCCCACAGGCCTTCGTTCTAGTGATCATGCGACTGTTACACGGCGTGCGATCAACGGTCTCGGTGAATGGGCGGGGCACTGACTACATTGTTATGTCAAGGTCAGTTCGTCAAGGTTGCCCCCTTTCGATATTTTTGTATGCAATGGCTTTGGAACCCTGTCTATATGGTCTCCGAAGACGGTTGGAGGGAGTGCCGTTGCCACAACTGACCTTTCATTGCCGCGCTTATGCTGACGATGTGATGCTGGTGGCAAGGACAGGCGACGAAGTACGTACGGCGTTGGCATGGATACAGCGATACGGGATGGCGGCAGGAAGCGTGCTTAATCTACAGAAATCACGCTGCATAAATGTCGGTCGAGGATTACAACCGGGGGAGGAAGGGCCGCTCATGTTAGTTAAGACCATAAAAGTCTAGGTGTTACGTTCCACACGGACGTGCAGCGGACAGCAGCGGATAACTACCGACGCATATTGAAGCTGATGCGGACAATGATGCTGTTACAGAAATTAAGAGCGTTGGATATGATTCAGAGGGTGACCTATGTTAACGTATACCTAGCACCGAGACTCACTCACGTAGCGCATGTCCTGCCTTTAACGCGTACAATGGCATCACGGATACAAGCAACTTTCGGAACCTACGTGACTGTGGGACACCTGTTTAGGATCCAATACACAACGCTTACGCTACCACCTGGAGAGGACGGACTTGGTCTAGTGAACGTATATGAAAAGGCACGGGCGTTATTCGTCAGTACGATTTTTCGACAGTGGCGCGGCCAATTCCGCAATAACTCGGGTGCGTTGGCCGATGTACTAGCGCCCACTTCAATGCTGCCCCCAGTCAATGTGGGCCATATTTCACCGAAGCTGTCACATTTCAAGTCTTTTTTACTCTTACTGCGCCGGTGCCCCAGGAATACCCTGGAAAAGAAGTACCCAGACAAGAACTGGCGACAGATATGGCGCGTTATACGGAACGTTTACCTCCCAACGGGGGTACGCTCAACATGGTATGTGGTGGTAAATAGGAAGTTCGCAACGAATCAACGGCGGCACGCGATTCATTTAGCAGACACTCCACTATGTTTAGGCTGCGCAACAGTGGACACTGATGAACATCGTTTAGCATGTAGTGGGACGGCTCCAGTGTGGCACTTGGCACAACAGATATTGGCGTTCCTGTTACGCTCCGCCCCTCACACAATTTCATCAAACACACTTTTTTCCCCCAAGAATCTTATTTTCCGATCCAAAAAACCAATTCAGTGACATGGGTACGGGGAATGGTGGTGGGCTACGTGTTTAACGAATCGGAAAAGGACAAAATTGATTTTTGGCATTTTGTCCCGGATGGACACACGAAGCTGCAACAGCATAAGAAATATGTGCAAGACTTCGCTAATTACTTGCGACTTACATTTACCAACCCGCCGGCCAGATGGGGTGTGACGGGTGAGAGATGAGATAGACGAAGAAGCCGAGATAGACATCGATCACACTTACGGACCCTTAGTTAATTTCGAGAAGACGACCCAGTCTTACACCAACGTCTGGAGAACGACTCGATAGATGGCTCTCTTGCTCTATCGAACGTCGGGTCGTGAGCAGGTGTCGTCCCCGACAGGAATTTCATTTCATTGCTACAGGAGCATGTTTCTTTTGTATTGTACTATCCGCAATGTCCTCACGTCTTTCATTTGGGCATTTTCAGTTTTATTCATTTCCTTAATTAATTAATTTTCTATATAGCCACTATTTGTCAACATATGGAAATTGTAGACACTCTTTATGCGGCAGTACAACAAAATGTATGTCAGCAAAGGTGGTAAGCCTGACATTGGGAAAAAAAAGGCGCTGGTTTTAGGCACCAGAAAAAAGGTTGATAGAACAATTTAAAAAAAAAGAAAAAAATTTAAAAAAGAAGTGGTTGAGCGTTCGTATATATAAAAAAGTTGGTAGAGCACTTGCCCGCGAAAGGCAAAGGTCCCGAGTTCGAGTCTCGGTCCGGCGCACAGTTTTAATCTGCCAGGAAGTTTCATATCAGTGCACACTCCGCTGCAGAGTGAAAATCTCATTCCGGGAACACTTAGATCGATTAGGATTCCAGGTCCCAGATTGACATCTCGTCTCATTACAAACATGAGCACTTGAGACTGGGGCTCAGGTAGAACAGCGATGATTCCAGATTCCAGTTAGACAAATAAGTTACTAGAGAATGAGCGCTTGAGAATGTGATCAAAGTTAGATCAATCACGATTCCACGTTCTAGCTCGACAGCTTAGCTCATTACAAAAATAGATGCTGGAGAATCGGCTCATAGTTATACCAATCATGAGGAAAAGATCCAACTTGACACCCTGATTGATTTTCAAGACCGAGTACTTGAAAATGGGGCCACAGAGCGATGATGAAGCCAGGTTCAATCTTGATAAATGGCTGATTGCAAGATTGAGTCTTGGGAGAGATCAGTGGTGACGCCAGGTTTCACCTCGACAGTTTGATTGACTGCAAGAACAGGTGATTGAAAATAGGGCTGTGACCACTCTGAAACAATAAAGTGAAGCTGTGCAAATGCTACTTCAAGAAAATCGATACATTTGTAATTTTCATATATGTAACATGCAACGCGTTTGTAAAAATTTTAGCAACGTAAAGAAAGCAGTAGATGAAACTCTCAGCCGGCCGGAGTGGCCGTGCGGTTCTGGGCGCTACAGTCTGGAACCGAGCGGCCGCTACGGTCGCAGGTTCGAATCCTGCCGCGGGCATGGATGTGTGTGATGTCCTTAGGTTAGTTAGGTTTAAGTAGTTCTAAGTTCTAGGGGACTGATGACCTCAGAAGTTGAGTCCCATAGTGCTCAGAGCCATTTGAAGCATTTGAAACTCTCAAAATAATCTCCATTCACCAACGCACAGTTGACTGACTCTTATTTAAGAAGTTATGCTGTTGAGCCTAATATAAAAGTAATTCATGGTACTGCATCGTTCTTGTGGAATCTCTGATAGGAAGTTTCGGATTTATCCCAATAACTGTTTGCACACTGCGTCGCACTGTTTTCTCTCTCTCTCTCTTCACGATTATTTCAACTTCCCGCAAGGGGGAGCGGGGGTAGACAGGTTGGCAACGAGGAGAACCGCTATTCAGCTAAAGGGTTCACATGTTTAACAAAGGCTTAGTTACATAAAAAATATGAAGTAAATTCAGATTTAAAATACATATTCGAGAATATTTTTTAATGATTTTTATAAATTTATGGATGACTTTAAGCTGTTATTAAAAGGCAATGTCGGATGTGATACTGCTATGATAAATAGGTATGTTGGTGTGCATGTAACTGATCATGCTGGTGATGCTGGTAAAATGAAGAGTGCCACAATAGGGCTCTGTGGAACCACAGTAAGGAACTAACATTTATAAGATGCAAGAACGACGAAACGGAAGCATTGGGCGAGATGGAGCGGTCTTGACTGGGGTTGGAAGGAAGGGTAAATCTTGGCACAGACTTCTTCTTTCGGTAGTGGGAGGTGGTTAAAGGTACAGCGGTAGATGATGTATAAGGTGTGGAGGTGCAGAGAAGGTCAGTTGTAGATATAGTGGGGCAGCATGGTACCTCATCAGGTGCTTGGACTGGGTTTTCCGAGTTAAGTATTTGGTCCAAAAGTGCTCCAAGAGAGAAGAAGTGGATAAGTTAGCGTAGGAAGGCGAGCCGGAGTCCATATTTTTGTAGAATTTCAAGGGCTTTGTAGAATTTTGGAGAGACGGAGAGCCAGAAAACGTTGGCATAGGACTGGGGTAGATGAAGGATGTATAGATGAGACGAATAATAGGAAGATATAGGTTCGTGGTGCACTGTCAAAATTGTATCAATTTGAGGACAGTACTTCCCGTGTCGTAGTTATTGATCACTGGCTGTTGAGCACATAGTCAGACACCATTTTTGAACTGGCTGTTGAATGACGTTACCATCAGTATAAGTGTTGTGTTGCTTGACACAATCACGTCGATTAAATTTATAGGCTTAACGTTGCAAAGCAGTGTTAAATGGAATGAGAACGTAAGAATTGTGGTAGGGCAGATGAATGGCCGATTTCTGTTTCTTGTTAGAATTTTGGGAATTTTAGGTTGATCTGTAATGGGGACCGCGTTAAGATGCTAGTGCGACCCATTGTTGGTTACTGTTCGAGTATTTGGAACCCGCACCATGTCGGATTAAAGGAAGACATCGAAGCAGTTCAGAGGCGGATTGCCATATTTGTTACCGGGAGATTCGAACAACACCCAAGTACTATGGAAATGCCCCAGGAATGGAGATGGGATTCTCTGGAGGAAAGCGACAGTTCTTTTCGAGGAGCGCTATCGAGAAAATTTAGAGAAGTGGCATTTGTGTCTGACAGTAGAACGGTTCTACTGCTGCCAACGTACATTTCGCGTAAGGACCATTAAGATTAGGACTCATGCAGAGGCGTACAGTCGCTTTCTCTCGTTCTATTTGCAAGTGGAACAGAAAAGGAAATGACAAATAGCTGTACAGGCTACCCTCCACCGCGCGCCATATTGTGGCTTGCGGAGTATGTATGTTGATGTAGATGTAGATGTAGATGCAGATGGTGATGGCGTTCACCGTTGAACTAATGGATGGAGGATGGAACGTGAGAGCCGTTTTGTTTGCGTTAATGTTTGCTTACAGCGGTAGCGTGTTCGTATCACTGACAGCAAGTAATCATCCCGCCACTAGTTTAAAGTCGTGGTCGTCTGCTCCAGTGTTCACTAATTTAAACTTTGTGTCTAACTCGTGGTTCACAACTCTCCTTCGTAGCCGAGAACGCTATCGTAAGGCTTATTCGGAAGTTCGCAACGCCTCGGAGGTAACTAGTTCGAATCCTAATGGAAGAACTTTTATCCACTGTTATGATGCGTATCGGTAGCCGTTATGTTCTGAGGAGTGAAATGTTATGTTCTAACTGCTAATGATAAAAGGATGGAAGGTGTCCAAAGAAACCTGTCACCGTAGGAATCTGGAGGCGACGCAGTGTGTTTTGCAAAATTCCACCCACCTGGTGGTGAATTTCTTCTTACACACTCAAGCCTCCTTAAAGATACTGGCATGCATTCCTCATCTGGAAGAAGCTATAGACAAAAACTGCTTTACTCACCATAGTCTCAAGTCGCACTAAAATTGTTTTGGCGGTGGAAGGAAATAGTTATACGAAATCATTTGTGTGCATAATATTGCACTCTATTACGATAAAATTTCATACACCAGTCACTACCAAGCCTTACTTTAAACTGTACGTAGTCTGAAAAGTTCACACGCACACATTATTTATAACGGTAGTCAGTTTGCGGCAATACTTCACCGAAAGTTTACAAACGGATTATTTCTTTTAGAACTGCTTTCTCAAATATTGCCAGTATCAGTCTCACGGAACAAATTGTGCAAGTTTGGGAGTAAGCAACATGCCACGCGGAATTACTTATTTAAAAAAATCACTAAAATTCTGAATTTCACACTGTTCTTTAAATAGAGCTCCCTTCCACTCTTTACGGCACTTCTCAAATACTCTGGTACCAAAATATCACAATATTAATAGTTTTCATAGGAGCAATACGTCTGATCACTGTAAGACACAAGCCCCAATTCTGCTCTCTCTACATAAAAGATGTTTCTAGTTCCCATAAAACACGCGAATATGCTAATTTCTTATTGGAAGAGAAACATCACAGCCAATCGGAAAACAGCATGGAGCCCGCTCAATCCCGCGCGTATATACAGAATCATTCACAATTTGTCAGTAAATCAGAATAGTAAATTGCGATAAATAAATGTGGAAAACCCAAAAATATAAATTTAATTCCGTTCTAACAAAACTATTTTTCAGAAGTCATAGTCTCATTTCCCCAGTACCATAAACTGACGAAATAGCTTATAATTAATTCCACTATGATTGGCGAACACACACGTCATTCTCGAACACTCCTTACGTGGCCTGTTACTTCAATGTGTATTATAAAATTTTTACATAAAATAGTATTTAACATTCACACCTTCTTTCACTCTCATTATGAAACGCAATAATAGTAGTAAAATTAGAAAATTAAACAAACAAAACCGGAAATGACAGTATTTTCACTGCAACTCCAACACTGCCCGTCAGTTTGTGACCTCTTCCATACTGCATAGAAACTACATTGACTCAGGCCATCTGACGGCACCCATCTTGGCGCGTGACTCACACTGCACGTCTGTTGACAGATTTCCCATCTATAGGGAGGATGTAGAGCAGTTACGCCGCAATCTGGTAAAGTGAGTAAAAGATTGCTTGACGCAAGTGCACTCTAACTAAATATATTTTCCTCACTTTTATGCTGAAGAACTGCTACTGTTGATAACATGTGGCAGCAGTGGCTTGCTATAAGCGGAATCCCGACATGGGCGTGCGTCTGAGTACACTGAATATTTTCCGGTAGAGCTAGTTTTCTACAGTTCGGTAAAGTGTTCAGCACAAACTAGCAACTCGGAACTAATTTCTAACTAGAAGAAGGTGCCCACATGCCCTCCTCTTGTAACAGCGTCCTGGTGGTCTTCATCGGACAGCGGCTTGGAGGTTCTTCATTGCTCAGGTCATGCTAGTGTTGGCGATGTTCAAAGCGTTGCTCAAGGCATCTGCAGGAATCTTCATTGAAGCGCCGACTACGGGAGTATCGGTAACCTACGACATTACAATCACTTGTCCAACAAAAGAAGCAGAGGTTTTTGCGTAACATTTCTGATTGCAACAAGTTTCGACCGTGGCCGGGATTAAATTCCGAACTTCTCTACTTCTCCATAGTATCTAAAGAACAAGGCACGTGAAACTATTTGTGGTGATTAGTTTGTCGTATGGGGACGTTAAACTTGGCCGAAACAGCTACGTGCAATACTGGAGTGTAGCATCTTGGTTGATCATTCACAAGTGAAAGGTTTTATTTCTGTTGTGTACGACTTTATATACAATGGTAAGGACAGTTGGGCTGCAGAGTGTTGCGGAAACTGTCGTCGTAGGAAAGCTGGGCAGGAGCAGGGGTGATTACTGACCAAGTACACAGCGGACAGAAGATTTGCTTAACTTGTATTTCTCTAAAAGTTCCAAGATGCTACTCCAGGCGAGTGTAAAATGAATGTGCGCAACGGAAAATAATAAACGCTAAAATGAAGATTTGGCCCTGTCTAACTACCCCCTGAAGCATATCTTAGGATCTCTTAATTCTATAAATTACAATCTAAACATAAATGAATGATGAAGGCAACTAATCCTAGTAAATGATAAACGTTGTTCCTGCTCATATTGCTATCGTACATTAAAAACAATCTTTATTACAAATGTTTATATTTCCTAACTAAATTATTGATCTATTGAACAACTCTGCCCTTTTACTATGACTGCGCGATCTAATATAAATAACGCGAAATGACTGACATCATCTAGGTACCAAACCAAGACGACACTACTTTTAAAGATGATCTACAATGAAGTGCAACATCAGTGGAAATAGATTCTACGTGATCACAGCTGTTTAGCATTATACCCCCTAATTAGCCAAAGCAATTAGCGATATCACCGTATGTACTGCGTCCGCTGCGTCGGAGTGACGGTTCTCGTACACGTCTGCGACGATGGAAGAACTCCAGCAACAAAATAAACTCTTTCAAAGGGTAGGACGGCTGAAGGCGGCCCTCTGACTACTATAATACTGTCTTCTCCTCTCTGTGTTCTACAGACGAGAAACGCGAACTCCCAGCCACAAGGACGGAGTTCAGATAACGTCTCAACGTAAGTATAGGTAGGAGAAGTGCTCTCAATCACTGAACGCTGCGTACTCAACGACGACTTCCAACTCGGAGGCGAAGTCCAGAATCGTATAAGTTCACAACAGTACAGTGCCTAACCGTTCTAACTACAAAATCTCGTGAGAGCAAAGATAGTAAGTACGTCCGTACCAACAAGAAGCTGATACTTAGCGACCGTCACACGCGGTCTTCCGTTTTGAGGAAAACGGAAGACCGCGTCTCTCCAGCGCTGGCCTCCCAGCAAGGCTTGCCTCCCCACCATCGTAATCCCGAAAAAGAATTATATTCCCGAAACCACGGAATATTCTCCCACTCTACAGATTTTTGCGAACGCCGACCAACCATATTTTAGTCTTTTGTCGTCCAGCGCGGAAAGTTTGCGAGGATAAACCTATACTCGGACAGTGGTACCCTACTGAGTAAATCCTTGGAAATAACCCAGCCTGCGTGGTTTCAGAGGCGCCGCTTCTTCGTTCCTCTCACCTGCGTCCAAGATTTTCAGCGTTTCCGAAGTATAATCTTTCTGGTTCGGCTACAAGATCGGCCGATCGTGACTCTATTGTGCTCCAGCGCTTAAATGCTACGACGTCCGTCTTGCTGTTTCCTGTGTTTAAGCATGACCAACATACCTGTGTGGGCGTTCCACCCAGGGCTTCAGTTCCGCCAGCCGTTTCATTTCCACCGGTGTTCCAGCCTCTACTAGTAGAGGCCACCATTCATTACGCCTTTTTTATAATAGAGACACTTCATCAACTTTCATGCAATAAGCGTTAACAATTATTTACAAGACGTATGTGACAATGTCGGTCTCCTTTATATATTCATATATACGATGTACAACCTTTCACATATACCTAATTGTGTTTGTGGATCACGCCAAAGTATGTGGATGAATGCTTGTAAGGTGCGAAATTATAGCCACCTTACAATGCATGAAGATTCGTTAGAAATGATGCAACAGGAAATAGGGTCCAGCTCCTACAACAGCAGCAACGATGGTGACGGAGCATCGACTAAGCGGTGTCTGCTTAGCTTCATGTGGCTATGTCACTCCGGGCACGACTTGGGCTGAGCGGCTGTCGTCGGCCATCCCGTACTGCAGAGACAGAGGGCGCTCGAAGTACAAAGTACGCGAATGGTTCCGCCGGCTCTCTATCGGCGTCAGACCGAAAATTCCAATTCCGTTGCCATGATGCCAGTGGGGTGGTATCGATACACGATACCACAATTACTAGTTAGTGCATAGTTCTCTCAGCGGGCACTACTGACACTCCTGTCTGAAGTGATGAACGCTGCAATGATTTTCTCGAACTTCTCTCCTAGGTCGTTCATAAATCGTGTAACGTTTCGGCTAAAGCCAATATGCTGTGCACCGAAGTCAAGAAGTGGTGACAGCGCAAGATGAGCGAAATCTGTCCACCACCCACACCTCCTCCCTGCTGTGGATTTGGTTCTTGTGCAATACTGGACGCAACGCTTACGTCATAAGTGAAACATCTTGTACTGCACATCCGTTGTTAGTCTCCGATTCTTCGGAAAACTTCATTTTGCCACCTTCATCTTCGCTTGTTAGCCCATTTAATTTTCATTTTCAAGATTGCTTAGTCCTCGGACGATCTTCAATTATTTCTATTGACCTCTGCGAAAACCGCAGCTGTCTCGACAGCGCCGAGACGCTTAATACTAGCTAAACTGGTTGAGCTGCACGTGTGGACCTCACACGCCGATCCCCGCCTGCTTACAATTCGTGTGCGTCTCCGCCCCCGCACTAAAGCCTGGTGTGAGCAGGAGGTGGGCGTGGCGAGGCCGGTGGCGAGTGAACGGCCACATTACGGCCGAGCGCGGCCGAAGGGCAGCGGAAGTGCGCGGGCGGCAGACTCGAGTCCTACGTGTGGCGCATGGGGCAGGCGCCATTAGCAGCTGCTAATGAGCAGCGCGCACACTCACCCCACGTCGCAGCGCGCATGCGCAATCTGAAGCGTCGCTGGTGTCTGTTCTATATTGCAGTCAGCAGCTCATTACGCCTGTTGCACAGTTAGTATATACCAGGAAATACCATATCACTACAATTCTTTTTTTAAATAATCGAGCTGCTGTGTGTAAAACAGCTTCAAAGTACCGTAAGTGAGAAACAGAAAAGGTTTTAAGCTATAACGGTAGTCTTGTGGTAGCCATTTTTATAGCAGCCTTATACACACTGCAGTAGTTTAAAATAAAAATGTCTTTTGCTTGCTGCACATAAGGATCAACTTATGCAACCAGACGCGTTTCGCCTTTGTTGCGAGATATCTTCAATGGATGTCTTGAAATATTGTACAGTTTTCTCGCTTGCACGTATAGGCTATAGTTTGTCCATATAGGTTATAGATTTAAAACAGTTCATTGAAGTTTTTACAATAAAATGGAAAGATACTCCGGATCAACGTCCATTTTATTACACAGGGTGTTTAAAAAAGAATACACGTATTACAGTGTATTACTTTGTCCAAACTATTGGTCGTTGCACCTCCTCTCGGCTATTGGAGAAACTAATACATAGTCTAGTTTATAAAAATAGCCGCTAGATTTCACTTGTGTTCTGTTTTGCTTAGTAACCGTTATGTGTGTAAAATGGATACTCCGCTGCAGTACAAAACCATCAGACGATCAATTACAATTACAAAATGATCTAGGGACAATTTCTGTATGGTGCGAAAAGTGGCAATTAGCACTAAACAAACAAAAGTGCGAGGTCATCCACGTGGGTACTAAAAGAAATCCGATAAATTTTGGGTATACGATAAATCGCACAAATCTAAGGGCTGTCAATTCGACTAAATACCTAGGAATTACAATTACGAGCAACTTAAATTGGAAAGACCGCACAGATAATATTGTGGGAAAGGCGAAACAAAAACTGCGCTTTGTTGGCAGAACACTTAGAAGATGCGAAAAACCCACTAAGGAGACAGCCTACACTACACTTGTCCGTCTTCTGCTGGAATATTGCTGCGCAGTATGGGATCCTTACCAGGTACGATTGACGAAGGACTCGAAAAAGTGCAAAGAAGGTCAGTTCGTTTCATGTTATCGCGCAATAGGGGTGAGAGTGTCACTGATATGATACACGAGTTGGGGTAGCAGTCACTGAAACAAAGGCGGTTTTCTTTGCGGTGAGATCTATTTGCGAAATTTCAATCACCAACTTTCTCTTTCGAATGCGTAAATATTTTGTTGACACCCACGTACGTAGGGAGAAATGATCATCATAATAAAATAAGAGAAATCAGAGCTCGAAAGGAAAGATTTACGTGTTCCTTTTTCCCCACGCGCCATTCGAGAATGGAATGGTAGAGAAGTTGTATGAAAATGGTTCGATGAACTTTCTGCCAGGCACTTAAGTGTGAATTGGAGAGTAACCATGTAGATGTAGCGGTAGAAATCATTTTGTGTTCTCGAGATTGCGTAGTGCAATTCCGTGATAACCGTGCAAAGACGTTTCAGTTTGAGGTACCCAATTGATCCTCCGAATGGGTGGAAGATTCGCAGATGGTATCGACAGTTCCTAGATACAGGGCGTGTATGTAAAGCAAAGAGTCCTGGCCGCCCTCGTGTTCCTGAAGAAAATAGAGCACGAATTTAAACTGCTTTGCAATGTAGTCCAAAGTCAACTCTTCGTGCTATTCGGGAATTACAACTGCCTAGAACAACAATTTGGCTGTTTTGAGACGTCGGTTGGTTTAGATGCCGTACAAGTTACAGCTGTTACAAGCTTTGCGTCCTGATGATAAAAGCAAAAGTGTGGCATTTTGTAACGAGGTTATTGATGCTATTGGCAATGATAACATTTTCGCGCACCGCATCGTGTTCAGTGATGAAGCGACTTTCCACGTTAGTGGTCAGGTAAACAAACACCATGTTCTATTTTTGGGCCTACAGAACCAACATGTAGCCATTGGATATGTACGAGATTCGCCCAAAGTCAATTGCTTTGTGCGATATCCCGATTATCCGTTTACAGCCCATTCTTCTTTGATTTAAAGACGGGTGTCAGTCAGCAGCATCTTGCTACGTTACAAAACTGGTTGTTTCCGAGGCTGCACAAAGACAACTTCATTTTGCAACAAGACGGGCACCTCCTCACTGTAGTCGCCAAGTGCGTGAATATCTGAATCAAACTCTACTGAACCGTTGGATTGGTCGTCAAGGAGCTGGCGACTTAGTATGTCTCAGCTGGGCTCAACGGTCACTGAATTTGACACCATCTGACTTCTTCCTGTGGGGTTTCGTTGAAGACAACGTTTATGTAATACCACTCCCACAGAACCTGGAAGAGTTGAAGAACTGGATCCGTACTGCCATAACACCAGTGACGAAGGACATCCTTCAGCGAGTATGGGAGGAACTTGAGTACCGATGTGATATTGTTCGTGTCGCTGATGAAGGACATATTGAAGCCGGCCGCTGTGACCGAGCGGTTCTAGGCCCCTCAGTCCGGAACCGCGCTGCCGCTACGGTTGCAAGTTCGACTCCTGCCTCGGGCATGGATGTGTGTGATGTTAATAGGTTACTTAAGTTTAAGTAGTTCTAAGTCTAGGGGACTGATGACCTCAGGTGTCCCATAGTACTTAGAGCCATTTGAACCATTAGAACTATTTGGAGGACATATTGAACATACGTAATCTGAACTTGAGAGGTTCGTAAATATGTGTGTAAAGTTTCATATCGTGTGTATTAAAGTTTAATAAATATATGCACTCGAAATACGTATATTCTTTTTGAAACACTCTAAGTAAGACAAACAGCTTTCTCTCATGTCGTAAATTGCCGAAAGCTCCCCGTTTTCCTTGTGGCCTTTCTGTTTTCGAAATATAGCACTGTAATTGTCATTTTCTGCGTCTAGAGTGACATTTGCTTCTGTGCTTTCAGTTTTTGCTTTCAACGGTTTTTTGTTTGGCTGTATGTGTACAGATGTAAGTTTTGTGTGTGTGTGTGTGTGTGTGTGTGTGTGTGTGTGTGTGTCTGTGTGCAATCTTCTTATTTCATATTTTATTATTTATTCATTTTTGTTATTTTTATTTGATATTTATTTGTTTTTATTGCCGTTTTTTTCCTTATTATTTTTCACTTATTTATGTAGGAGAGAAATGAGAACATATTTTGTGACATTTGTCTATTATATCCTTAGTCTGTATAAACAGTGAATAGTTAGTCATATTCACTTGGTCATTTACTAACAGCTTTTTTTCAGCCTTTGTTTTATATATATGATAATTTTCTTTTAAGGTTAGGACGTGCCTTTCGTTATTTATTCTAGTTATTTTCAGATCTTTCTCTCTTGCAGTACGTTTGCGATCATTTTCTCCTAAAATTTCTGCAAAAGTTGAGTGCCTTGTCCAATACTTCCGTCCTCTGATACATTCTTTCTAGCGGGAGTTCAATGTCCTGCTGGTTTGCCATGCATACCTTCCATTACGTGTGTTCCATTGTATTTGGTATATTTCTGCTTTCAGACAGATCTCTGTGCCATTTTTTATTTGTGGAAAGTACTTTTTGATTGAATTGTCTATGATTATACCTTGTCTTTTGAAAATGTTATTTATTTTATTTGTGAGTTTGTGCTTGCATGTCATTGTTTACCATCTTCATCATCTCCGTTTTTTTAGGTATTCTTTGTGTCGCTGTTGTCCTGTTGTTGTGTGTACTTATTCGTGTGTTGTTTTCTTTATCTGTTGTTTGTGGCTGTGTGCATATCGTGTTTATTGACTGTATATAATTAATTTTTTTGTTTAATTTCATGACTAGATTCCTATTGTGCCAATTGTTTGTTGCAAACGATAACCTGTATATGCACACGATAAAATCGTGTATTATTTGAGAACGTTGACTGAAAATGTATTGAGAACAAGACGAAACAAGTATACGTGCACAAGTTAAACAAAAGAATTCATGTACTGCATCCAAAAGGCATGTTTCTTTTAAACTACTGGACGTTTAAATTATGTTTAAAGTTTGTTGTACGTCGCTAAGTGCTTCCATTATTGAACATTGGACGGATAAAATTTTTACAATATACACTCCTTTTTAAGCAGAAACTAGTTCTCACGCATCTCTATGACTAGGACGTCATACCTTAATAATTATGTGTCGTGCATTGATATAATTTTGCAGAAACATTCAGTGGAAAATGTCCGCAAAATGTGATACGAACACAGCTAGTATTAAAGAAATAATAAAGTCAAACATTTATAGTACTGAAGTATTACTGCATGAAAAGTTAAAATGAATAAATGATAAACTTTCTTCCTTTCTTTATTTTGTGAGCGGTGTCAGCGAGAAAAAGTAACTCAAAAGTTTGGAGTCATGTGTAAAGTTTGTTGGCAGGCGTTAAGTGATCTCATTCTCAAATACTGGATAGATATAGTCTGGCTAATTTTCGCGCCATGAGGTGCACTGCCTCAAGACGTACGCACAGTTACTGTGTGAAACGTTGAACATAATTTTTAGTTTGGTCAGTATGCGAATGAAATAGTGAAAATCGAATTTCTATTGGCCTGGGAGTCCCGAGATAGACAACCTGAAACTGGGATTTTGCAGCACGTTGGTCCTTCAGTAATATACACTGAAGAATCAAAAAACTGGTACACCTGCCTAATATAGTGTAGGGCCCCCGCCAGTGCAGGCCGTTGTGGCCGAGCGGTTCTGGGCGATTCAGTCTGGAACCGCGCGACAGCTACGGTCACAGGTTCGAATCTTGCCTCGGGCATGGATGAGTGTGATATCCTTAGGTTAGTTAGGTTTAAGTAGTTCTAAGTTCTAGGGGACTGATGACCTCAGATGTTAAGTCCCATAGTGCTCAGAGCCATTTGAACCATTTGAATCCCCGCGAGTACGCAAACGTGCCGCAACATGACGTGGCATTGACTCCACTAATGTCTGAAGCAGTGCTGGAGGGAACTGACACCATGAAGCCTGCAGCGTTGTCCATAAATCCGTAAGAGTATGAGAGCGTGGAGATCTCTCCTGAACAGCACGTTGCAAGGCATCCCAGTTATGTTCAATAATGTTCATGTCTGAGGAATTTGGTGGCCACCGGAAGTGCTCAATCTCAGAAAAGTGTTCCTCGAGCCACTCTGTAGCAATTCTGAAAATTTTGGGTGTCGCACTGTCCTGCTGGAACTGCCCAAGTCCTTCAGAATTTACAATGGACATGAATGGATGCAGGTGATCAGACCTGGGAGAGTCGTACCTAGACATATCAGGGGTCCCATTTCACTCCAGCTGCATACGTCCCACAGCATTACAGAGCTTCCACTAGCTTTAACAGTCCCCTGCTGAAATGCAGGATCCATGGACTCATGAAATTGTCTTCATACCCGTACAAGTCCATCCGCTCGATACAATCTGAAACGAGACTCGTCCCACTAGGCAACATGTTTCATCAGGAATCGAATGTTAGCGTTGACGGTCCTAGGCGAGGCGTAAAGCTTTATGTCGTGCAGTCACCAAGTGTACACGAGTAGGCCTTCGGCTCCGAAAGCCCATATCGAAGATGTTTCGTTGAATGGTTCGCACAATGACACTTTCTGATGTCCTAGCATTGAAATCTGCAGCAATTTACGGAAGTGTTGCACTTCTGTCACGTTGAACGATTCTCTTCAGTCCTCGTTGATCCCGTTCTTGCAGGATCTTTTCCCGGCCGCATCGATGCCGGGGATTTGATGTTTTACCGGATTCCTGATATTCACGATACCTCGTGAAATGGTCGTATAGGAAAATCCCCACCTCATCGCTACCTTGGTGATGCTGTATCCCATCGCTTTTGCACCGACTATAACACCACGTTCAGACTCACATCTTGGTAACATGACATTGTGCAGCGGCAACCAATCTAACAACTGTACCACACACTTGTTGTCTTAAATAGGCCTTGTCGACCGCAGCGCCGTATTCTGCCTGTTTACATATATCTGTATTGGAATGCGCATACCTATACCAGCTTCTTTGGCGCTTCAGTGTAGACAGCCGAATCAGTAGAAGAGATTCTTTGTTTTTGAATATTCTGTTCTGCACACATTATCGACCTAATCTCTCTCTCTGTCTCTCTCTCTCTCTCTCTCTCTCTCTCTCACACACACACACACACACACACACACACACACACAAACACACAATTAAAAACGTATGATAGAAATTTTACAAAATTAAACTGCATTAGATTTCCTGCAAATAAATTCCGATTAATTTCTTTTCTAGAACTTACAGTTTCCGCCTTGCAAGGGATGGAAAAATCTTAGATTATTAAAAATAAAGTTTTAATGGTACAAAATTAACATTCGTTGTTCTGGCCAAGTTTACGTTCCGAGAGTGAAATATGGTGGGCATTCGATGATGATTTGAGTAGACATATCGTGATATTCCTCTGGCCCCATGGTCACTCCGCAAGATCGCATTACTACCAAGGATTATGTAATCATTCTGGCTGATCAGGTCCACCTCATGTTTGCTTCCCAATGGTGATGCTGCGTTCCAAGACGACAGGGTCCCTGTTCACGGAGCTCACATCATCCAGGAAGGTTTTTATGAGCACGAGGATGAATTTTCGCATCTCCCCTAGCCACCAATCGCCAGATGTCAATAGTATTGAACTACTGCGGTCTACTTTCGAGAGAAAGGTGCGTGATCTCTATTCAAATTCATCGCCGTTACCTGAACATGTCACTCTTTCTCATTAACAATAAAATTCCTTTGAAAACCGATCCGAGATGGCTGAAAGCTGTTTTGAATACCGGCCGTGTGCCTGCACCGTATTAGGCATAATAATGTGTTGTGTTTTTGGTGTGTCCGTATTTTTGTGCGATCCCAGAATGTAAAATAGGTACAGAATAACCATACTTTCGCTACTTGATCCAGTGTATACAGAAAACTGTTTACGGTTTGTGTACCCCTGATTCATAGGAATGAAGTTCGGACTGCAGACTGCAGGATTTATGTTGTTAGTAGTGTTAGTGTCGTGACCTGCAGTTAAGCACCACATGTACGAGGGTAATCCCAAAAGTAAGGTCTCCTATTTTTTTTATAAGTTCATAGACCTGTTTATTTCTACAATGGTTTACAACAGTTTGCGGCTTGAACATTTAGCTATTTTTCGACATAATCATCATTTCTGTCGATGCATTTTTCTAGACGCTGTGGCACTTTTTGTATGCCCATGCCATACCAGCTCGCCCTCATGCTGTTCAGA
The DNA here is from genome assembly GCF_021461385.2 of Schistocerca piceifrons. NCBI lineage: Eukaryota > Metazoa > Arthropoda > Insecta > Orthoptera > Acrididae > Schistocerca > Schistocerca piceifrons. The sequence goes on from NC_060140.1 coordinate 460,231,214, forward strand.
AAGTTACGAACCTCTTCTTTCACCTCGTCGTCGGAGCTGAATCGCTTTCCAGCCGAATGTTCTTTTAACCTAGGGAACAGGTGACAGTCACTAGGCGCCAAGTCAGGACTATAGGGTGGGTGATTATGTTCCACTGAAACTGTTGCAGCAGAGCAACAGTTTGCCGAGCGATGTGTGGCCGAGCGTTGTCATGGAGAGTGTGTACGCCCTTGCTCAACATTCCTCTTCTCCGGTTCTGAACTGCCCGTTTGAGTTTTTTCGAAGTCTCACAGTACCTGTCAGCGTTAATTGTTTTCCTCAGAAATTGACGGTCTCCCGCTCCTTTGTTCGTCGTGAATTTCGATCCGACCAGCTGCGAACTCTCTACACCACTTACGAACATTTCTGACATCCATGCACGACTCACAATACACTTCCGTGAATTAGCGATGGATTTCAATCGGCACAGTGTCCTTTGCGTTCAAAAATCGAATAACTGCGCGCAATTCGCACTTGGCGGTAACATCCAACGGGACCTTCATTCTCAACGGCTGCCAAGCCCCGACTGAGCGCCTCAGAGCGGCGTGCGCATGTTTACACACAGCGCGTGAAGCACTCTTCATAAGTGTGACCAACTGTCACACAAATAGAGTTCTGTACTTATAAAAAAAATAGGAGACTTTACTTTTGGGGTTATCCTCGTAGAAACACAAGCATCAGTGTGCATTCTTTGCACGTCAAATGGATGTGGACAAGCTGAACAGGGCGTTACTCGAATAGCTGTTTTATCAAAACAACAGCAATACTGCTGTTTCTCTTGGCGAGTATCGACGCGTGAAAGGAATTTGGAGAGGACCTCTTTTCGCATCAGGGTACTGAAGAACACTATTCGGAATTTAGAAGTAATTGGCGATTTGGGAATTGTTCTTACGAGAAGCCGACCACCAATGGCACCACCAATTTTTGAAGAAATTACTTTGCCATGGCCGAGAAAGCTGGACACACGTTGGAGTTTGAAGATGAACATAGCGGTGGAGGTAGCCAACAACCCCTCTGAGATGTTTCGGGCAGCAGTAGAGCAATGTCTAATGCAGTTCTAGCCTGTCGTGAATGCAGAATGTCGTCACATTGAGCGATGTTTGCAACATAGAACGTAAACATGGTACGCAATCAACAAACGTTACACCTGCATGTGGAAATAAAACTAAAGGGATGTTAGGCAGCGTCATATTTCCTTTAAAATAATCAACGTTTCGACCCCTCTGCTGGGATCTTCTTAAGGATGTTGCCGTGACCAGGTTCAAATGGTTCAAATGCCTCTGAGCACTATGGGACTCAACTGCTGTGGTCATCAATCCCCTAGAACTTAGAACTACTTAAACCTAACTAACCTAAGGACATCACACACATCCATGCCCGAGGCAGGATTGGAACCTGCGACCGTATCGGTCACGCGCTTCCATACTGTAGCGCTAGAACCGCTCGGCCACCCCGGCCGGCCGGTGTCCAGGAATTTCAGCCAATAACACTTTTCCAGCTTAAGTGTAGAATAGTGCCTTTCTGTCTAATGACGATCGGCCACCAGTAGTATTCAAGAGTTTAGCCGGTAACGCCCCTTCTTCTGCATCAGAGCGGGAATATTACCTGACGACGAAGGCCCACCAATGGTAGCCACAAGCATTTTAACCAATACTCCCACTTTTCCAGCACAAACGAGGGAAAACGTCCCTTTATAAGAGAACTGGTCTGTGACAGTGTTCCAGCTGTAGTGGACACCGGAAGATCCTGAAGAGGATCCCAGCAGAGAGGTCGAAACGTTGATTATTTTAGAGGAAATATGACTCGGCCTAACACCATAGAATATTTTAACTTCAGTGACAGCGGCCACGAAAGCCTGCAGAATTACATAAAACTGTGTTTCTTTCAGTGATTTATACGTTATTGCTCTTCCATATGTCTTTGCATGTGTTTCCACAAAGTCCTACGCTCACTCGTTTCCCGTGGAGGCCCTCTCAAGTAGCGAAAGTTTAATGATAGTGTCTCTGTAGTTTGGCAGTAATTTATCTGGTTTTTTTGTGCGTCACGTGGCCTTAGCATATAAGCGAGAACAGTGTAACTGTAAGAAAAAAAAATGGTTCAAATGGCTCTGAGCACTATGGGACTTAACATCTGTGGTCATCAGTCCCCTAGAACTTAGAACTACTTAAACCTAACTAACCTAAGTACATCACACACATCCATGCCCGAGGCAGGATTCGAACCTGCGACCGTAGCAGTCGCGCGGCTCCGGACTGAGCGCCTAGAACCGCGAGACCACCGCGGCCGGCGTAACTGTAAGAGATAACGTTGCATATATTTAGAAATTTGAAGCAACAAACATGATCTTGCTAACGGCTCGATATCCTGTAACGCAGTTTACTGCCCTCCGTATATGGGCCACCATCTCATTTCTTTAAGATATAGTGAAGTAGCTCAGATCCATCACCGATAGGTAGGGTAAATAGGTTGCGACCTACTGACAAACACGCAGACACCTTGACAGTCGCAGCATTGGCACGGCGACAGCGTACCTGCTTTCCTCGACCGCTGGAAGTTCTGTAATTACTTAGCAACGTAAAAAGAGGGGCGCCGTGATTACTTAGCTACAGAGAGGAGAGCCAGGCGACAGGAGACAGCGTCTGCCAGAAGGTGTCCGCGGCCCGGAGGGGGCGAGGGTCGCCCGGGCGCTGGTTTCGCAAGCCGCCATATACTCGGCAAGCAACGGCCGCCTGCTGCCGATTTGTTCGGCGAGCGCTGCCGCCTCTGACGCCCGTCTCATTCCGCATATTTAAGCAGTTGTTCCGCGGGGCAGGTTTATTTGGACGCGCTCCGTGCGTTACGTCTGCCGCCACTGCCGTTTGTTTCGTCCGTCAGCTCGGGGAGAGGGCTCCAGGTCGGAGCAAGTATCAGGGCCAATGTTTACGCTCGTCATAACACCTACTAGCTCTCCGACCCGGCAGATTCCTTACTGCCACAACGCTACGAGCGTAAAATGACTCGGAGCCAGAAGAAGACGTCGGTATTTTACGGCCACCGACCGAAAAATTCCATCGGCGGAGAAATGTAAACGAATCTATTTGCAAATGAACCTGTGAATTGCTTGTAATTCCTTTCTCGCTATGACTGTTTCTCTTGAGGTAACGTTGCTTCCGTGGTGCGTTGCGGTGTCTCTGTAAAGGATATATGGTTAAGAAGTTCTTCCATCTTATTTCACATATGAGATTACTGACTTTACATTATACAAGATTATTCCATGTATAAGTACCATTATTTTACTTTTGTATGAGATAGTGGTGCATGATGAACAACGATGTGGTATGTATCCTATTAATTCTGGTCATTGAACTGCATGTGTATGTTTAAAAGGGGAAAATTAGAGCTTAAATATTGATAATACGGGTTATGAGGACAATTTTCTGATTTTACATTGTTTAAATTTACTACGGCACAATGTTTTTTATCTATAGGGTGGTCCATTGTTAGTGACCGCTATCTCACGAAATAAGCATCAAACGAAAAAGCTACAAAGAACGAAACTCGTATAGTTTCAAGGGGGAAACCAGATGACACTATGGGTGGCCCACTAGATGGCGCTGCCATAGTTCAAACGGATGTCAACTGCGTTTTTTAAAAATAGGAACCCCCATTTTTTATTACATATTCGTGTAGTTCGTAAAGAAATATGACTGTTTTGTTGGACCACTTTTTTCGCTTTGTGATAGATGGCCGTTGTGGCCGAGCTGCTCTAGGCGCTTCAGTCCGGAACTGCGCTGCAGTCGCGGGTTCGATTCCTGCCTGGGGCATGGATGTGTGTGATGTCCTTAGGTTAGTTAGGTTTAAATAGTTCTGAGTCTAGGGGGCTGATGACCTCAGAAGTTAAGTCCCACAGTGTTCAGAGCCATTTGAACCATTTTGATTAAGCAGTTCAACTACGCACCGCAGCCTCATGTCCCGCCCCTTGTTGCCATTAGCAGCCATTATTGTGTTGCATGGTAGACAATATGTGAGGCATGGGATGCCGTAAACATTATTGGCCTTTTGCGACCTCACACCCACAGGGTACCTTGTAAGAACGTGGGATGGTACACCGGCCAGACGGAGTGCGGTTTGCAGGCGATTTCCTTCGAAAATTCTGCCTCAGAAAGTACAACCCCTCCCCGTTATGTTACCTTGCCGACCGTTGCATCAGGAAGAACATCCGGCCACAAAGCGAAAATAACAAAAGAAAGTATGCAAAATCCTGAAAAATCCAAACCCCTACCTAGTGAGGATTAACTCTAGGGAAAAAAAAGAACATAAATTTTTGTGACTATAAACTTCTATAGATGCGACTGACATGTTTTTGTACTATTTTCAACGAATTTTGCACTAAGACCGAATGACAATGGGCATACTCTGAAGCACCAAAGAACCTGGTATAGTCATGCGTATTCAAGTACAGAGATTGTAAACACGCAGAATACGGCACTGCGGTCGGCAACGCCGAGATAAGATTACAAGTGTCTGGCACAGTTGTTAGATCGGTTACTGCTGCTACAATGGCAGGTTATCGATATTTAAGTGAGGTTCAACATGGTGTCATAGTCGGCGCACGAGCGATGGGACACATTATCTCCAAGGTAGCGATGAAGCGGAGATTTTCCCGTATGACCATTTCACGAGTGTACCGTGATATATCAGGAATCCGATAAAACATCAAACCTCCGACATCGCAGCGGCCGGAAAAAGATCCTGCAAGAATGGGATTAACAACGACTAAAGAGAACCGTTCAACGTGACAGAAGTGCAATCCTTCCGCAAATTGCTGCAAATTTCATTGCTGGGCCATCAACAAATGTCAGCGTGCGAACCATTCATCGAAACATCATCGATATGGGTTTCGGAGCCGAAGGTCCCACTCGCGTACCCTTGATGACTGCACGACACAAAGCTTTAGGCCTCACCTGAACCCGTCAACACCGACATTGGACTGTTGATGACTGGAAACATATTGCTGGTCGGACGAGTCACGTTTCAAATTGTATCGAGCAGATGGATGTGTACTAATATGGAGAGAACCTCATGAATCCATGGACCCTGCATGTCAACAGTGGACTGTTTCTTGACTGGCCACGCAGCGCAGAGATAGACAATGAGGACTCCTGTAGTAAGCACTGGAGATCTGGTGATGCCAACTAAGTGTGGCTACTGGATACAGAACATTTTAGAGTGTTTCCCAGTAGACTTCGTAATTGACAAACGATGTTTAATGATATTAATAGCACTCAGATATTTAAAGTAAAACCTGACTTAAACACTTTTGAAACGTGTTATCACGTAACTACTTCTTCATGAATATCTTCTCCGACATTGCCTATATTCATAGTATCCATTTATTTGCAAAGACGAAAGAGGATAATCTGTCTTGGTATTCTCTGGTGACGAGAACTGTGACAAGAGAATACCAAATGTAATACTGGCAATGTGAGATAATTTAATCTGTTACTCAAAAAAATTTCGTTAGTTGAATTTTATGCAGGCCGTTTTAATTTCTGTTAAAATGGTACTTAAAAGCACTATTTGGTTATTTAGACAAAAATAGTTTGCAGAAAAATGTGCCAATAGCGCCTAAAATTTCGTTGAGCTAAAAAAGATATACACATAGACTGTCACAACGATCGCGCTTTCCGCGATTTACTGTACTTAGTGTGGACGTACTCTTAGTCCTGAAGCGTCTCTAAATTCAGGTTAGTCAGTCTGCCTTTTTTTCTTATTCCTTCAGAAATAACAATTTTGACAAGTGGTCGTACATCCGGTGCATTCATTTTACCTGGAAGACATGCAGTTTTGAACGTAGCTATTACTCAGAAACCATATACTAGTATAACCCTATGTTGTAACCTAGAAGATGTTAAATATAATTCAATTTTTCTCAAATGAAAAGGATAGCGTCAGAAAAAAAAGCTATCAAGGAACACGGATAAGTTGGTATCCGTATTGTAGCGTAAATATATGTCGACTTTTTGCTGCATAGTGTGAAACAAATGGAGACGTAATCTTTCCACAGATATTTCTGTAATTGTAGAGTACTATTACTTTAGCATTAAATAAAATACTCCTAAGGGCGTATGACATACTTCATATGTGATAAGCAAATGATATAAAGCGTAATGTTACCGGAGAGAGTAGATGACGTCAACCACAAAGATATGAAATGGTGAAACGGAGAAATCTTTTCAGGGAAAGGACAAAGAAAGATTTGTTTATAATGCTCCGTCGACGTCAAGATTGTTGGAAACTAAGAAAATGCTCACTTTGACAAGGATAGGATCGATTTTGGGATAAAGTATAGAGACAAACGAGTAGAGGAAAGTGCCTACAAGAATGTCATAGTCTTCAATATTACAAAACGCTCTTTCATATCGGTAACACTCTGAAAGACGTGACAAGAAAAATCGAGAAATATTTGCAGAATTTTCAAAAGGAGAAAGCAAGATCAATTAATAACGTTCCGTCGACATTGTGGTCATTAGTAATTCAACAATGACTCAGGCGGGCAGAATGGATCAGGAATTAGTATAATGCACAAATGAGCAATGAGAAATACCTACAAACACATACCGTGGCAGTGTCCTTACCTACCGAATCCCGTCCCATATTAATATAAGTATGGAACTAACATGCGAAAATTATTTTCAACAACAAAATTAGCAGTGAAGGTACGGTGTGATCATAAAATCAATTTACAATTTTAAAAAATTGGTACACTGGCAACTGATGAGGTCTTGAAATATCTTCACTACGCACCCAGTGGTTATCAAAGTTTTTAATGACATTTTGTTTGTGTGTGTCAGGTATCTTGTTGATGGATGAGGTAACGAGAAAAGAACTCAGTACCAAATTAAGGGATAGTTTCGTGGTCCATCCTCGACTTTTAGTTTATTACGTTTCGCAAGATTGGCTAATTTCAGCCTTACAGACTATTCTGAAGCGCTATAGGTATCGACAATATGACTTAATATATTCGCTTATAAACAGCGGACATGGTAGTTCCGAAAGAGAGACCATACATGTGCGAGCGTCAAATTTATATGTTCTCGCTTTCGAAACGACCAAGTCCACTGCTTATTGTCCAATACGCTCGGGGGTACTAGAAAGTAAAACCTTTGTATTTTTTATGTGCAAACTATCAAAACTTTCTGAATAAAACAAACGCTATAAACGTCATACGTCTTTATTTTCCATGTCTACAAATTTGCAAACTTCTAACGGCACAGCGCGTGAGAAAAAATGTGCTGCAGTCGAGTTCCGAATTCGAAGAGCTCGTCCTCACATGGAGCACAGATGAAGAATAAAGACATAGAATGTTAACAACGTTTATATTATGTAAAAAGCTTAAAGAGTGTCCAAAATAAAAATTCGGAGGCATTACGTTTCAGCACACTCTCGTATTATATCTTATCTGCACCCTCAGCTCTTGAAATTGGATGAAATACTTCGTAACTTACCAATATACGTGGTAACTAAGAAACAACAGTGGTGGAACCATGACACTTTCCTTTAACAAATTCACCTCCAAGGGATCTACGTGGAGAAAATTATACATACAAAATACACTCCCCAAGAGAATGCGCAATGCGTACCATTTTAATTGATAGGAAATCGGACTTACACATTCAGCCAAACTTCAGAGCTAAGTATCGAAAGGATTCACTGCGACGTCGATCAATTTTTTTTGCTCGATATAAGAAATTTGTGGAGACGGGCGATCTAGAACATCTGAGGTAAACATTTATCGTGTTTGACAAATCATCGATAGCTCTCCGACAAGGACTATTCGTACTTCTCCCAGACAGTTGCAACTATCACGTTGAACAGCGCACAAAGTCTAGTACCAAAATTTGAGATTGTACCCTTCCAAACTACAATTAGTACCCAGTAATGAAGCAGGATGAAACGAGTTTGCAGTTAATATGCTGCATATGCTGCAATGAATATCTGCAGATAAAACGTTCCTCACTCTCGTTTGTATGAGTAAAAACGCAACTTTCAATTTTTCGGGAAAACTGAACATACTCGTGTCATAATCTGGATCTCAACCCCTATGTGACTAGGGAACTACTGCGACGTAGTCCAAAGATGTTTTGATTCTGCGGGATATTGATAATTGCACACGTGGCACTACAAATGCGTGACTTACATACAAATTTCATTTTCCATTATCCAGCAAGGTTATGCACAAACATAATATTTTGAACTTGTATAGAGAGTTTATAACACCATGTATGTCGAAAGATTTGTGACAATAGGAACAAAAATAAGAATTTGACCTTATTACTACTATTCTTAAACCTGTATCTTTAATAATCAATAAAAGAAATGACATGAAAATTTCAGAAAAGGCAGGATAACACAAATATCAATGCTTGAGACTCATCTAGCACACTGGTTGAAGTGATTAGTGAAAAGAACTTAAAATGGGAATGCAAAAATAGCTCTAAATGAGCTACACCATCACTAATCTTAATCCAGATGAATTATGTTTAGATTAACGCCCTACGTTTGGTGTGAGTTTAGTGATAGATAAGAAGTCCCAAGGATTTACAAAGTATAGTCTCTACTGACAAATAACGTGGCTCAAGTCGAAATATCCAACTAAAACTAGCGCGTGCATGATGTATTCGGATGTATTTGGGCATGCTGCTGCTGCTATATGTCTGTGCGTTATCCAAGTGCCCTTCGTGTTGGAAGGTCATATCAGATCGGTTATCGTTATTCAATAAAACGGTAGAGTAACATAGGCTACGCAGAGCATCAAGTTTTTCAGTGGCAATATTGTAATCAGTATGCTGCTCGAAACCATCGTTCTGACTCATAAGATCCTCAGACAATCATATTTCCACTGATCAACTGATACTGGGATAAAGTACAGAAACAAAAGAGTGGCTGAGTGTACCTTCAAAAACGTCGCAATGATATGGAGTCCCACAAAATGCCCTCTAGAACTGTAGAACATCTGCATACATACTTCTCTGAAATGCTTTGACGTCTTCCTTTAATCCGGCCTGGTACGTCTCTTAAACATTCGAGCAATACTCAAAAATAGGTCGCAGTAGCGTCCTGTATGCCGTCTCTTATACAGATGAACTACACTTTCCCAAAATTCTACCAATAAGCCGGAGCCGACTATTCCCAGTGTCTTCCACAATCCTCACATGCGTTTTCCATTTCATATCGCTTTCCTACGTTACGTCCAGATATGTTAAAGGCTTGACTGTGTCAAGCAGGACACTGCTAATGCTGTATCCGAACATTACGGATTTGTTTTTCCTACTTATCCACATTAACTTACATTTCCTTGCATTTAAAGCTAGTCTTTCCATATTGGTATCAATCTGAAAGAGGTGAGAAGAGAAAAACGGAGAAAATTCCACAGGACTTTCAAAAGAAAGAAGTTAGATCAGCTAACAATGTTCGTCAACTCTGTGGTCATAAGAGTGAAGTACAGACACCTATAATCTGTTCAGTGTAATTCATCGAAGGAGCTGTAGAAAGCCGTAAGCAAAACCGAAATATCTTACCTCGAGGAGTATACCACTGATGCTCTACAATCTCATGAAATCCTATAAACTCGTTGCATATGAGCGGCTCTATATCTTCAATGACCGATCTCAGACAAGCAGAAGTTCTTGCTGGCGGACGAAAGGCCTCTTTGAAGCTTCCAGTTACTTAGTACGAGGGGCGTTCAGTAAGTAATGTAATATATTTATTCTCGGTGAATTTCGGTTTAAAAATTCGGATTTTGTTGTGGGACCTTGTGGTATTTTTCCGCTTCAGCTCCTACAGTTTTAGGAAGTTCTGATAGGTGGTGTCACTGTACGTAGCCTTCCAAATGGCACCTGTAAAGGAGGTATGTTCCAAGCAGAGAGCTGTCACTGAGTTTCTATTGGTGAAAACTGAGAGCATCGCTGATATTCATAGGCGCTTGCAGAATGTCTACGGAGACCTGGCAGTGAACGAAACTACGGTCAGTCATTGGGCGAGACGTCTGTCATCGTCGCAACAAAATCGCTCAAACCTGCCCGACCTCCAGCGTGCCGGCCGGCCGCACGTAGCTGTGACTTCTGCAGTGTTGGAACGTGCGGACCCCCTCATTCTAGGTGATCGGCGGATCACAATCAAACTTCTTGCTGCTGAACTGGATGTCTCTGTTGGTAGTGCTGACACACCTGTCCACAAAACTGCATTGGACTGCTCTTCCTCATCCAGCCAACAGACCGGATCTTCCACCTTTCATCCGTCTGGCCCAATGAACGATGCCTTCTGCTGGATGCTCCTACAGTTTTAGGAAGTTCTGATAGGTGGTGTCACTGTACGTAGCCTTCCAAATGGCACCTGTAAAGGAGGTATGTTCCAAGCAGAGAGCTGTCACTGAGTTTCTATTGGTGAAAACTGAGAGCATCGCTGATATTCATAGGCGCTTGCAGAATGTCTACGGAGACCTGGCAGTGAACGAAACTACGGTCAGTCATTGGGCGAGACGTCTGTCATCGTCGCAACAAAATCGCTCAAACCTGCCCGACCTCCAGCGTGCCGGCCGGCCGCACGTAGCTGTGACTTCTGCAGTGTTGGAACGTGCGGACTCCCTCATTCTAGGTGATCGGCGGATCACAATCAAACTTCTTGCTGCTGAACTGGATGTCTCTGTTGGTAGTGCTGACACACCTGTCCACAAAACTGCATTGGACTGCTCTTCCTCATCCAGCCAACAGACCGGATCTTCCACCTTTCATCCGTCTGGCCCAATGAACGATGCCTTCTGCTGGATGCAGATAGAAAGGTTATTGATGCAGCAGGACGTTGACTCCGAGTCGACCAATACATGCGTGTATGCAGGCCCTCCAGTAAAATGGAGTAAGAGCGTCGCATTCATCGGATAATATGTTGAAAAATAGTGTTTTGTAGCGAAAATAATGGGGTTTAATATGGTGTATTGTAATCCTGAATAAAACCATACTGCTGTCAGGAAAAAAGCTTTGCTCCTCGTACTTCGCCTCTTTTTGCGAAAAGGTAAGTTCTCGTTTCTAAAGCCTTTTCCTCTTTTAAGTCTCACAATATCATTGTTTTCAATTCAAAATTTCTGAAGATAAACTTCCCTCCGATAAAAATTGAGAATGCAGCTGCGGGACCGCTGACATGTGGAGGAGCCGTACTATGTGCCAGATGTTCTATATGGGTAAACCGACTTTGGAAAAAGTGACGAGTTAAGAAAAAAAGTGCAGGAAATGAGTCTTAGTGTGAAGTATGTTGGAGAAACAGCAGTGTGTATAATTGACTAGATATTCCAGCTCGTCTCTCCTGTGGATGAGTCGTGTGTGTTGAAGGCAGTGCCAACTCGTGTGGCTGCGTGAACAGGAGCTTCCAGTGACCGTGCGAAACGGTGCTCCTGGCGCCGCGTTCGCCTTCGCCTCCGCCGTCGGCGCTGGCAGCGGCTTCAGTGACGTAAGAGCGGTGAGAGTGGTGACCGCCCGCGAGCGCGCCAACTAGGTCCCGGGGTCGCCACCCCTGCACGTTATGCAAGCACACGTGACACGGGCGACAGAGCCGCTGGCCCACATTCGCCGCGTCCTGCGCCTCTTCGCCTGGACGCTTCTTCACGCGATGGCCGTCCGCGCAACCGCTTTCATATCAGCCGCTCCTACACTCCCAACCCAGATCCTGCGGTATATTTTCCAGGGGTATAACGGCCCTCCCCTTGGGTAAGTACGTCACCACTGACGTTAGTAAAACATTCACACTGAATTTCATTTAAAAAAAAAAAGTTTTTCATTCTCCGTTCTTGAAAATAGTACGACTAAGCACTGAAATTTTCTATAGCATACGTACGGTGAAAACTCGGTAACTCATCCTTAATTAGTCCGGATTTCGGTCTCATCTAGACCTCTGTTTCTCTCTCTCTCTCTCTCTCTCTCTCTCTCTCTCTCTCTCTCCCTCCCTCTCTCCCCCTCGCTCTTTTTTTTTTTTTTTTTGTTTTACAATATTTGAATATTTGATACAGTTTACAGAACAGCGGTAATAACATACGACGAAATCATTACATATAATTCAGCCATCCCCCATACAAAGATCCTGGCAACGTGTCGGTTTACAAGTTGACATTGAGCTGTACAGTACTGTATTGCCCCTGTCTGTTGCGACTGTAGAGTGAAATCAAAGTAGTATGGGTAAAAGAGGAATTGCTTAGAAATATTACTGTTGAATTTGTTATCTGAGCATTTGCATAGCTTCCAGAATGCTCAGACGTAGGCAATACAGACGTAAAAGACTGGCTCCGCATGGTAATGACGGCGCCTAATGTACACTATGTGATCAATAGTATCCGGACAGACCCAAAAACATACGTTTTTTGTATTAGGTGCATGGTGCTGCCATCTACTGCCAGGTATTCCATATTAGCGACGTCAGTAGTCGTTAGACATCGTGAGAGAGCAGAATGGGGCGCTCTGTGGAGCTCGCGGACTTCTAACGTGGTCAGGTGATTGAGTGTCAATTGTGTCATACGTCTGTGCACGAGATTTCCACACTCCTACACATCTCTAGGTCCACTGTTTCCGATGTGATAGTGAAGTGGAACCGTGAAGGGACACGTACAGCACAAAGGTGTACTGACCGACCTCGTCTACTGACTGACAGAGACGGCCGATAGTTGAAGAGGGTCGTACCTTTTTTCCCTCTAGGAATTTATTAATTGGAGCGTCCTTCTTGCTTTTTCTCATCACTTTTGTCTTACTTGTATTTGTCTTCATTTCATACCCCTTGCCCCTTCTTGTAATACTCTTCTACATCTTCTGTAGCTTCTCTTTTGATTGCACCATCACTGATTTATCATCTGCATATTTTATGTTTATCCTTTCTTCTCCAATTACAATGCCTCCTGCATTCTCTGTGGCATTATCTGTCATTTTTCACCATATGTTTTGAATAGCTCTTGTGACGGTGAGCATCCTTGCATTACACCCCTTTCATTGCTCATATCTTCCGTCTTCGCATTTCCTACTTACTTTTTGATTTGTAGACATCCTTTTCATCAACCTCCTCTCCAGTCTGTACCCACTGCTTTACAAATTCTCAGCAGTGTACTCCACTTGACCCTATCGAAAATCTTCGAGGCAGTCGATAAAACAAATGTACACCTTTTTGTCCATTTCTATCACTCTTTCTCTAATCATCCTCGGACAGCATCCATTGTTGCTTTATCCTTTCTGAATCGAAACTAGACTTCCCCAGTATTTTCTTCAATTTTCTTTTCAGTTCACCTTAGTATGAATCTCGTTACAGCGTTCGCAAGATGACTGATAAAACTAATTGTCCTATAGTCTTCGCAATGATAAAAATAGCTTAAGTCTATTTTTAGACTTTCATAAAATTTCATAGTGTAAGCCCTACATATCTTCCAATTTATATGTGATTTTAGTTACGAAGCTATACATTTTCCATCTGTCTGTATTTGTTCTACTAGACGTTTCAGAAACATTCATTAAATTTTTCGAGGGCTATTCGGAAAGTAAGGTCCGATCGATTGCGAAATGGAAATCACAGATGTGTTGGACAGTACCTCTAGCATGCACGTCGTTCGCATCATGTCGCTCTTTTCAATTCTGAGCGCACAGTGAGCATGTAAAAGAACCTAGAAATTGATGTCTTCCGCCAAGTATGAGGGCCTGGTAAGAGATTTCGCCTGATGCCATGCAGCCCACATAACATCACCGTCATGCGTTTAGTTCCTCATGAGAATTCTCAGCCAAATTTTGCAGGGGCAATGAAGATGTTCCTGCACCGTTTTCGATCGTAAGTGTCTGGTAAACCATAACACAGCTCGTAATTGTCTCCCCTTGAGTTTCATTTCTGCTCACATAAACCGCTGACTATGAAGACATGTTGGCACAGACAGGGAACTGTAGACTAACGAAGAAAATTTGCGGAAAGCACACTCGGCTGCCTTTTATGACGAGGATATTGGAAAGTTGGTTCAACGCTTCGACAAATGTCTAAGTGGGGGTGGAGACTATGTAGAGAAGTAGCCAGAAGATGTAGCTAACTGTTGGAAATAAAACATTTTTCATTCTCGCAGTGGATTCCACTTCGCTACCAATCGAACCTTACTTTCAGAATAGCTATCGTGTAAGGCTACATCTTCTACATGATTAGCTGACTAGTAATGTGCTTGCGTACAATGCGATGGGCCGGGTTCGATTCCCTGAAAACGGCCGGTGTGGCCGAGCGGTTCTAGGCGCTTCAGTCTGGAACCGCGCGACCGCTACGGTAGCAGGTTCGAATCCTGCCTCGAGCATGGATGTGTGTGATGTCCTTAGGTTAGTTAGGTTTAAGTATTTCTAAGTTCTAGGTGACTGATGACCTCAAATGTTAAGTCCCATAGTGCTCAGAGCCATTTGAATTTGATTCCCGGCAGGGTTGGAGATTTTCTCCGCTCATGGACTGGATGTTGTGTTGTCCTCATCATTATTTCATCCTTATCACCGGCGCCCAAGTCACCCAGTGTGGTGTCGACAGAAATAAGACTTGCACTCGGTGGCCAAACTTCCCCGGATGGGACTTCCCGGCCAACAATACCACACGCTCATTTAATTTTTCCTACATGAGAGGAGATATAAAGCACTATCCGATTTTACGAGAATATACACTAATGAGCCAAGACATGACGACACAGCCCACCGCGAAATCGAATAGCGCCGGGGAGCATTGTGGTCACGTGCGGCCATAAGGAAAGCATTATAAACGGGGCAAGGACGATACACTCAGCAAATAGCTGATAGACTGACAGCACACCGGATGTTGTGCGGGATGAGCGACAGACAATTCGGTTTTCGGCAGGGGCGATCTGCGTGTGACGCAATTGCCCTCGCATCCGAGGTCTGTGGGTCGTCTTCGCACAAGCACATAGTTGGCATCATGGTGGACATCAGTGGCGCCTTTGATAACCTGTGGTGGCCTTCGCTCTTCTCCTGCTTGCGGGAGAAGGAGTGTCCAGGGCCGCTATACGGCTGTCTTAGGAGCTATTGTATGGAAAGAGAGGTCTGGCTATCGTCCCCTAGCGAGCGAATTGGTAAGAAAATCACGAAAGGGTGTCCACAGGGCTCTGTCCTGGGGTCACTCTTTTGGGATATCAATATGGAGCCTCTCCTGGAGAGCTTGGAAAATAGTGTGGATGTGCTAGAGGCGATAGCTTACGCTGACGACCTCCTTCTGCTGGTTGGCGGCCGAAGTCGCGAAGACCTCGAACCTAAAATTAATAGGACACTAGCAATTCTTACTCAGTGGTGCCAAAACACGAAAATGACTATTGCGCCTAGCAAGTCAACATACTTGTTATTGAAAGGCCAATTGGCCAGGAATCCAACGGTAAGAATCGAGGGCTCACCGGTGATTCGGCGTCGAGAGGCCCGGTACCTCGGAGTAACAATTGATGAAAGGTGGAACTTTGCCAAACACATCGAAACAGTTACACAGAGATCACTAGAAGCTCTAAACAATCTGATCATGATAGGACACAGTAGGTTTCACCTTCCACCAGAACTGATAAAATTGTACCACAACACCATTCTCGTTTCCATCGTGGGTTACGGATCCGGAGTGTGGGCACACAGGCTCACGAGGGTCGTGCCCGCTATGTCTGTGAGGAGGGTGCAACGCAACATGCTTCTGCGCTCCATCGGAGCGTACAGAACATCTCCAGGAGGGGCACTATTAACACTCATGGGGGTATGTCCCCTGGACATCAAAATCCGGGAACAGGCAGCTTGGTACTGGGTGAAAAGGGGAGATATAGAAAAGACCGAGAGCATCTTGGGAGTGCGGGTGGGGGACAAGTTTGCAATTAAGAGGAGAGGAGAAGAGCTATGGCAAGAACTTTGGGACGCAGAAACAACAGGCCGAAGGACTTACCAGCTGCTCCCAAACATCAAAGAACGCCTCCAACTCTCGCATTTTCAACCAAGCAAGGGACTAGTGCACTTCCTCACAGGGCATGGACCGTATCCGGCATATCTTTGCCGATTCGGGAAAAGGGCTACCCCCTCGTGTGATTGTGGAGCTGAATGGGGCACTCCGGATCACGTGATCTATGAGTGCCCGGTCTTTGATGACGTAGCCGGGGACTTAAGAAACCAGCTGCCTCACAATAACACGTACCAGTTAATTAGAGACCCTACTACATTCACCATATTAAACCGCCTTGCCGGCGAGGTGTCAGCAAAAGTCCTGCAGGAATATCTCAGGGAAAATATATGAGCCACCAGACATGACATAATTGAAGGCGACTCATCCCATTCCGCCAGGGCGTGGACTGGCCAATCGCCGTGACGGTAGGAATCCGCCATGCCCTGGAACAAGGGGGAGGGAGCGCCAACACCCGAAATTGACAACTGCGCACCGATTGTGACTTAGAACTAATTAACCACTTAGTAGATAGGAGATAGGAAACCCCTAAAAGAACCTGCAGCGACTTTCCTTAAGGCCAGCCCAGTGCCAGGGGCATGCTCACTGGGGTTAGCTCAGTGGGCACGGCCACACAGTAGGTTTATATTTAATAACTGGCACGCCTGTAACGCTGCAGGAAGTAGCCCTTAGATTAGTTAGCTAAGAGTAGAACTAGATCTTACCCAATAAGAAACTAACTCCTCATTTCCTGTAGCAAGTAAGTTCATTAACACTAGTAATAGAAGTAAACAATGCTGCTAACATCAATTAAATGTAATGTAGATCTAAGACCCACTAATGTATTAGGTGGTGGGTTACAATGTATGAAATAATTTGAATAAAGAAAATTTAAAAAAAAAAAAAATGGCGAAGTCCATGATGTAAGCAACTTTGGCAAAGGGCAGATTATTATGGGCCGGTGGTTTGTAACAAACATTTCAGAAACGATGAAGCTAGACGGCTGTCCACATGCTGCCGTTATAAGTATATATAGAAAATAGCTGAAAGACTGTGAAACGTTGAGTAGGGAACATTTGTGGTGGATCTGATGTCATAGGAATAAAGTATGGGAAGCCAGAGTTTATCTGCAGCTTGTAAAGAAACCAGAATGGAGTTTAATAGTCAAAGGAAATGAAAGAGAATCGGTAATTCAGAAAAGAGTAAGATAAGATGGTAACCTATCCCCGACGTTATTGAATCTGTACATTGAGCAACCTGTGAAGGAAACAGAGGAGAAATTAGCAAGGGAAGTACAGTTCAGGAAGAAAAACCTTTGAGATTTGTCGAGGACATTGTAATGCTGACAGAGGCAGCAGAGGGCATACATCAGTAGTTTGAAACGGAATGGATTCTGTCAACAAAGTTTTAGTAAATTAAATATAAAAAAGTGAAATGAGGAGAAGAGTGTGGGTAAAAATGGTAGAGGGAAAGCAATGCTTGACTACAATATCCAGATTTAAACGGACGTAGGCTGCAGTAATTATGCACAGGACAAGCATGGGGACCTGTAATAAACCAGCCTTCGGACTAAAGATTACACTGACAATATCACGTTTTTGCTATTAGCATACATATAGACACATTTATTGCATTTGTTATTTCTAGCTATTTCCCCATTGCTGAAACCCAAGGAGTTGAACTTAAATGCAACAAGCACCACTAGAGAAAATGAAGTGTGTCAGTAATTCCCTGTTTCTAAAAGCACGGCAATGTGTAATTATTTATTCCTTAAGACTAGTGTAGTATCAGGTACTCAGATTCCAGTTCCCATTCATGTTTGGTTTGTGGATTACATTTCTTCTCGCTCTTGAAGAGACTGAGACTCTTGTGCTGTCTGTCTATATGCTGAAAATCAAACGTAGTTCCCTGCCCTCATGAACCGATATGTTTGTTAACTGTACATTGCTGTACTGTGAACAAATCAACTATTCTCCAGTGCTGTGATGCACACTGATCTTAATTTCCATTGCTTAAGTGTTCTGTATCCAGTAAAAAAGTGAGAACAATTTGGTTTTTTGCCCAGAGAGAATTTTAAATCGCGGAGCAATGTTTTATACAGCTAGGTCTGTTACTCTGTTTCTGAGTACTAAAATTTCTTTCGGAGCAAGTGTCTAAACAAATTCTATGAGAGGGACAGAGAAAACATAGCTGCTGCGAAGGATATATAGGGGAACTCTTTCTCTATTGGCACATGAATACACGAGAATATCAAGAAAGTCATGAATGTACAATTGCAGATTTGAAGAAATATAGCGCTGTACTGGTTTCGTAGAAGAAACACAGAGAAAATACGATGCGCAAAAACCCTCGAATGAGAAAGCGAGATACTTCTGCAGGATTCAGGTGCACAATATCCAAGTATCTTCTTCCACGAGGAAAAGTATCCAATGCATCGGAGAGCATGGGTTTTCGTATATTTTATTTGTATTTATGGCAGTCACTGCAATGAAACTGCAAAATTACATGGCTGTTGGGCATGTAAAGTAAAAAGCAATATATTTCGTAGCTGATAATAATTGGGCAAATATCAGAAAACTGAAATCTGGATATTTCAATTGTTAATATACGAAATTGCCCGGTGTGCCCACAGATTTAAGTGTTATGTGATGTGACGGATCGTCTGTCTTTTGGCGCTACGCTCACACTGTGAGGAAGGTACTATATTCCTTATGCTAAACGAATATATGTGCCTATCATGGCTGGGCTAAGTGCACAACTTTTTCTAGGATCTAAGGTCTTACTATGTTGCGACCTATGAGTAACACATATGTCACACGCTACCTATGTAAAATGTATGTGTATTTTTGTAGTGTGCTTTATTTCTTCATGTTGCCTGAACACGCGATCTATACTGATAAGTGACCCTTATCTCAGTTCCGTTCTCTGGCAAATTTGGGCAGGTACTAATTTACTAAACAGTCGCCGTACAGTAGATGCCCACATATATCTTTCTTGACTTTTTTGGTTTATTCTTGTACTAATAAATTGACTACGTAATGCATCATGGTATGAAATCTTTGACATTTGTTTATAAATGCATACTAAGTATTGACGTTTACGCTCTTCAGAGCTTTGCTGTGCTTCTCATATCAGCTCTTCAGATATTTAATACGCTTCTGATATCTGCTTTCCACTGGATAAAGTTTTCGTTCATAAAGCACGCTCTACCTTGTTCACATGGAGGACAGCACAGGCAATGATTGTAATTCAGCAAGTGTAGCAGAGAGGACAGTAATCAAATGGTTCAAATGGCTCTGAGCACTATGGGACTTAACTCAAAAATGGTTCAAATGGCTCTGAGCACTATGAGACTTAACATCTGTGGTCATCAGTCCTAACTAACCTAAGGACATCACACACATCCATGCCCGAGGCAGGATTCGAACCTGCGACCGTATCAGTCGCGCGGTTCCGGACTGCGCGCCTAGAACCGCTAAACCACCGCGGCCGGCTGGGACTTAACTTCTGAGGTCATCAGTCCCCTAGAACTTAGAACTACCTAAACCTAACTAACCAAAGGACATCACACACATCCATGCCCGAGGCAGGATTCGAACCTGCGACCGTAGCGGTCGTGCGGTTCCAGACTGTAGCGCCTAGAACCGCTCGGACACTCCAGCCGGCCCGAACAGTAAAAGTGGCATAAAAATAATGTCTATGGAAATGTACCAAGAATTCTCAGTCGCTTGAAACTATAATGTAGTAATACTCGTATGCAATTGTCTATAATACAAAGACAACACGTTAAAAGTCTCTAGAAGAAGATAAATAACAAAAAATGAATACAGAAAATAAAATTGTGTTTGTGCTGTTTGTTGCTTGGTCTTCATGTAAGAAAAAGCTCAAGACGGTGTGCTTTACGTTGACTAAATGTAGCTTTCACTACGTTCTACATGAGAAATACAAATTATGAGCCTTTAGAAAACTCTGAAGATCCTTACCCTGAGAACGTTTCAGACATTTAGAAAGCAGGCTTTCACTCTCAGGAAGGGAACCTATGAGTTCCAGCTGATATACCTAAACAAGAGTGCAGTCGAGAATACGTCTCATGTAATTGTCTTAAAACTGTTGTGTCCAATGAATGCATTAATTTCTCGTACTGGTCCGATTCATTACGCGTTACGGTTGACTCCAATGGACGAAAAAATGATATGGCTTCTTCATTAGTATAAATGAAAAAGCCAACCTATTTAAATTTATGGTTTCCGAAAAATGTGTTGGCTTTTTGGAGACAGACTACCAAGATCAATACTCTTAACTATTCAATGTTGCATTGTAATGGTTCAAATGGCTCTGAGCACTATGGGATTTAACTTCTGAGGTCATCAGTCCCCTAGAACTTAAAACTACTTAAACCTAACTAGCCTAAGGATATCACACACATCCATGCCTGAGGCATGATTTGAACCTGCGACCGTAGCGGTCGCGCGGCTACAGACTGTAGCGCCTAGAACCACTCGGCCACAACGGCCGGCTGCATTGTAATCTACTTCGAATTGTAGGTCCCTTGATGTCCCCGCTGGCTGCTATAGCCAACGACTAACCAGCTTTATTTCAGGAGAAACTCACACTTGCAGTTTTTCGTTTCTTTCTTTTTTCCATCGATGCGTTCATATGTCTCTTATCTCATTGCCGGAAAAATGTCAGGCGAACAAAGAGATAGGTAAAGCTGTTATCAATCCCAAAGCTGATTTGATCACCACAAAGCTTTCCTACGCGTGACTCTAGAGAAGGTGGTATGCCTTTGCCTTCTTTCGACTTCTGAAACGACTTACCCAGTGAGTTGTGCGGGTGCCCGGTACAACTTGTGTGTTTTCCACATTAGCAAATTATTTCCAGCGGTGAATGAAGTTGTATATGACAAGATGTCCTTCGATCAGGGAAGGAACCACGCATCTTCAGATTTTTAGTCTACACCTTAAGCACAGAGCCACCAAGGCAAATTTGAGGGTGGATAACTACTGTATGCAGTTTACTAATGGACGTTAATGACGGTGCAATAAACGTGCTGCATTTCTACATATACGCTCACAACCTCTTAATACAAATTGCCTACGACTCAGTTTTCGTACGTTACTCTGTTTGCGTCAGTGTTGATGAAATTATACCATTAAATGGCTCGACAATTGCAGGTATATTGAAACTGTATTTCATACTTGGACTCTAACACGGAACCCTGTACCCTCTGTTGTAAAGTAAGAGGTTCCTTCAGTGAATATTACAGTTATTACCACAATGCAAAGGCAGTGCTTTTCTGGCAGGTAGTACGTCCGTCCTCAGCCTCTTAAACTTGGCTGGACGTTATGAATTACTCGTTAGAGCTCTGCAAGGCCACCTTTATGGAATATTCGTGGAACACCATTACACTTCTCAGCGACTACCAACAGATATCAGTTCGGTAAGCTGAAAGGGGTACCACTGAATCATTTTCGCCCTATCTGACCATTATAATTTGAGTCTGCTGAAATTTTCTGTAGGTCTGCTGTTGGTTCCTTCAGTACCTTACAATTTGTAATCCTTTT
Source organism: Schistocerca piceifrons (assembly GCF_021461385.2). NCBI lineage: Eukaryota > Metazoa > Arthropoda > Insecta > Orthoptera > Acrididae > Schistocerca > Schistocerca piceifrons. The sequence goes on from NC_060140.1 coordinate 460,252,729, forward strand.
TTCACACTGTAGTACAAAAACACTAAAATTTTGAAACATTACCCAACTACTAAAACCTGGGTGTTCGTCTTTCTTTGTTTTTTATTTACTATTACTACTGAATGACTGACTAGTCATTTACAAAGTGCATAAGTACATTTACACCAGCCATCACTTCCATGTGCAGTGTGGATGTGGTCACTTAATCATGAGGTGTGCATGTGATGTTCAGCAAGAACATACATTTTTCAGTATTTCTCCTTCATCGTAGTAAGTATAAAATCACGGCTTAGGGGTGAAACCCTTACTAGATTGTACTAATTGAGGCAGGTAGATACTAAAATAGAACAGAGTGAATGAAACGACCGTATGGCATTATTGGGGTTGTTCGTCCACCTAGTGCAAGACTTTTCATTTGACGCCACTTCGGTGACTTGCGCATTAAAGGTGATGAGGACAATACAACAACCGCAGCCCGAGTGGATAAAATCTCCGATCCTGCCGGGAAAAGAACACGAGACTCCCTATTCTAATTGATGCACCGCTAATAACTCTGTCTGTTTCTTCGTCATTTTCGTTATCTTTTCTGTCGGATTCCACATGACACTTGCGAAATTCCGTCAGTGAAATCGTCACACGTTTCCTGAATGACTGTGACGTGTCATCTGAACACATTGGACTACGGTGCCGGCTGCTACTGCGCCATAAGCTGCGGACGCTGATTGAAATATGAATGTGGACAATAGCACAGACCACATGTATAAAAATATGCTCCATAGAATATCTGCTCTATCTAGTGCCCCTATAGAAAAATTTGTATGAATGAGGCTTTGATTCGCTTATTTTAAACTGAAAAACAGTGCAACGGATTCATCCGCATTTCTTTCCTGCTATGACTGCATCACCTTGTTGTAATATGCGTGCTTGGTAGCTGAAAGACATGCCTATATGCAACACTACTATTGTTTTGTAATAAAGGATGAGGACGAGATAATAGAAATAAGAGAGGTGAAGATCTGGGAAGACAGTGCTGAGGGTGTACAAAGTTATGTCAAAGACAAGCGTAATGTTTTCATAACCGTATATTCAAACAAACTCAAGGCAATATTGGAGGCCCCAGTTAAATGCATATGACAAGACTCAAATACTTGTTCACTAGTTCCAAGTTCTGCACACATGTTACCGACCTGTCGCGTCAACTACATGACAGAAGGCTCACACAGCTGGTGCCGCAATGACATAAATCAATTGAGGCGTTAAGTACCATAAGGGACTAAGGCAAACCGTCATAGATTTTGAGATTTTCGCATGTATGTATGTTTCTGATATCTGCTGATCTCACGATGAACCACTTTTATCTATATCTATAGGCCCACACTCTATCTGTGAACATTTATTAAAAGCTGTCCCACCGATTTCTCGGATATTCATTTCCACATGGGCCCAAAACGCAAAGCATAATTTTGTTGCTCTGTGCTGCTCAATTGTTATCTGGGATTGGCAACATTATTCATTGTCAATATCATTTATGTTGTAGTAGTACTTCGCATTCGAAAGTACATCGGTAGGTTTTCCTGAACCTCGTGCCACTGAATGAGCTTCATAACGTGGATCATGAAGTGCTGGAATAGGCCATAATTGTGCCAGTGGTACATTTAGTACCCATACCTTCTGTTCTGATTCTAGTGGCACATTAATTACAGTCTTGACAACTAACTAAAGACGCTATGTAACTAGCCTATGAATGGAAATTTTGGGAATTAGCAATAATAATAAATATATCCTAAATATTAATTAAGTTACGTAAGATAAAGTGAGTTCATTATTTTTAATAGGAAATATGGGACGTTGACACCTGATTAAAAGAAATCTACGACCTATGAGACTGGTGGTTTGTCTAAAAAACTTATTTCCACAAGCATATACTTTTCTCAAAACTTTGTTTCCATACTTAGGGCCCTTATGGTTCTCAGTGCCTCAATTATGCAGACAATTGTACAGGTATGAGAAAAACTAAAATGGAGAACAGGGTAGATAAAGCTCTCTGCATTGTAAAGGGTTTTACTTAACGTGGCTGCAGGCCGAGAAGCACAGAAATCTCATACTGTTTACCTAAATCGTATATACAGGATGATTTAGCTGTCTCTACCTACGCGTTTCATGCAACCCACAACGCCTTCAAAAACCACATGCAAGGTTTTCCTATTATCTCACCCGCCATATGCAATTAGTCTCAGAGAAAAAATTAACAGTACCTTTTTTTAGGAAATTTAATGTAGCTAAATTTTGTACTGGAGTACGTTCCGGCTAGAGGCCATAGTTTTCGAATAATTCAAGAAAAATCTACAAATGTGGCCTTCAAATGCATTTTTCTTGAATAAATTGAAAACTATGGCCTCCAGCGAAAACTTATCACAGCACAAAATCTAACTACATTAAATTTCCTACAGAAATGTCCTTGTCACTTTTTCTACAGGACAAGTATTCTAGGCGTAGTGATTAACAGAAGGTAAAAATTTCGCACATGGTTTCTCAAAGTGTTGCGGGTTGCATAACACCCATACATAGAGGTACCTGAATCACTCTGTATATGATCACATGAGATACAATGAATTCAAACGGCTTCAAAACTCGCAAATGAGTGTAGGTGATGATTTCAAACGGAACAGTAAAGCTTTGAAGTAATATATCACATTGGAGGACCCTACATAATCTACATCAACATCTAGATAGATACCCACAAGCCATCGTACGGTGCGTAGAGGACGGTACCCTGTACCACTGATAGTTATTTCCTTTCCTGTTCCACTCGCAAACAGAGCGAGAGAAAAACAACTTTTATATGTCTCCTTATGAGCCCCAATTTTTCATTACTTATCTTCGTGCTCCTTACGCGTAATATATGATGGGGGCAGTAGAATCATGTGGCAGTCAGTCAGCTTCAAATATCGGTTTTGTAAATTTTCTCAATAGCGTTTCTCGAAAAGAAGGTCTCCTTCTGTCCAGGTATTCTCATTTGAGTTTTCGAAACATCTCCGTAACACTTACACGTTTTTCGAACCTACCGGTAATAAATCTAGCAGCCCGCCTCTGAATTGCATCAATGTCTTCCTAAATTCTCCCACTAAACAGAAGTCGACCATTCGCCTTCCTATCACGGTTCCCTCATGTTCGTTCCATTTCATATCGCTTTGCCAAGTTACGCCCAGATATTTAAACGATGTGAGTGTGTCAGGCAGGGCACTACTAATGCTGTATCCGAACATTAAGGGTTTGTTTTTCCTATTCATCCGCATTAACATACATTTTTCCACATTTAGAGCTACTGCTGTTCATCATATCAGCTAGAAATATTGCCTCTTGTATCTTCCTAGTCACTCAACTTCGACACCTTACGGTACATCATAGCAGCATCAGCAAATAATCGGAGATCGCTGCGAACCCTGTCCGCTAAATCATTTTTGTATCTAGAGAACAACAGCGCTCCTATCACGCTTCCCCGGGACGCACGCCTCACGATGCCTTTGTCTCTGATGATCACTCGCCGTCGGGGAGAACATACAGGGCTCCATTACTTAAGAAGTGTTCGAGCCACTCACATATCTGTGAACTTATTTCGTACGCTGACACCTTCTTTAGCAGCGTGTAGCGGGGCACTGTGTCAAATGCTTTCCGTACATACAGAAATATGAAATCTGCCTGTTGCCCTTCGCCCATGGTATATCATGTGAGAAAAGGGCAAGCTAAGTTTAGAACGGGCGATGCATTCTAAAACAGTATTGATTCGTGTACATGAGTTCCTCAGTCTGAAAAAAAGTTTAATGTATTCGAACTGAGACTATGTTCAAGGATTCTGCAGCAAACCGATTTTAGGGATAATCGTCTTGGGGTTGAAGCTCTTTTTTTCCGTGTTTGCTTTAACAATACGTATGTTTTGATATGGTCCGTCTTTAGCAGAACACAATTTTGTTTTTTAACCCAAACATGTTTCACTGCAGTTGCACACATACACACACACACAGACACACACACACACACACAATTAATTAATTTCAGGCACAGAAATAACAATTTCAAATCGTAATTTTGGCTTAAATAATTTATCTACTTTAAGGTGTAAGTGGTTGCAGATGACAAACTGTGGAACAAAACGGTCATTGTTGAAACACAACACATCAGAAAAACCACACCACATGGTAAAAAGGTATGAATTCATAATTTATGTGTTTTTCCAAATATCTGTAGTTAAGATTTAAAAACTAATAGTTACCTGTATACAAACAGTAAGGAACAGTCTTTATCTTTAACAGATGAGAAATAAAAGCCCACTGAACATGCTGCAACTACAGTGAAACATGTTTGGTTTAAAAAAGAAAATTGTGTTTTGCTAAAGGTGGACCCTATCCAAAAACATAGGGATTGTAGGGATATTGATCTATAATTTTGCGGGTCCGTTCTTTTAGCCTTCTTGTACACTGGAATCACCAACGCTTTTTTCGTCACCTGGGACTTTGTGCTGGGCAAGAGATTCACAATAAATGCAGGCTATGTTGCAAATGGTTCAAATGGCTCTAAGCAATATAGGGCTTAACATCTGAGGTCATCAGTCCCCTAGAATTAGAACTACTTAAACCTGACTAACCTAAAGACATCACACACAGCCATACCCGAGGCAGGTTTTGAAACTGCGACCGTAGCAGCATCGCGGTTCCGAACTGAAGCGCCTAGAACCACTCGGCCACAGCGGCCGGCTCAGGCTAGGTGATCGGCCAGTGCCGTAGAGTACTCTTTGTAAAACCGAATTGGAGTTCTATCCGGACCTGGTGATTTACTTGCTTTTAACTCTTTCAGTTGTTCCTCTACGCTGAGGGTGGTTATTACTATGTCGTACATACGGGGGTCTGTCCGATATCAAATGACGGTATGTTTGCACGACCCTCCTGTGTGAACGGTTTCTTCTACGTGGAATTTAAAACTTCAGTTTTCGTTTTGCTATCTTCAACTGCCACACCAGATTGGTCAACAAGGGACTGCTTAGCATTTTACGTAGGACCACAATGTAAGCGCATATTCCATGAAGTGATATGAATTTGAAAAAGAGTGAATCGTTAAAATGAGGAATTCCGTTAACAGAATTACATAGGTTAATCTCATTAAGAAAAAGTAGCAGTATCGCGACCATATGGTACTGGCGGCATGTTGCAGCTTGCTAGCAGCCGGGTCGGAAATCCAGGCCAGAGAGCCTCTGGTGAACGGATACTGTTCAGTACTGGAGACAGGGTGGAAGTTCCCCGACGCCACAACGTCTGACTCACACTGCCAACCTATTGTTCGTTTCAACTAGGCGTGCAGCAAGCGTTGCTGTGATACACAGTACGAGAGATCCATAGATATACGGGTTGTAAATTTTAAGTTGGGAAACCAGAATAACTCGAAAAATAAGCTTCACACAAAAAAGTGTTGAATCCAAAGTTGATTATTTTCGAGGGGGACATCTGCTGGTGCTAAAATTAGCCAGCCACCCCAGCCTCCTGGGGGTGCGGCGGGAGGCAACTTTAAAATTTCAAATGGGAACCCACATTTTTTATTGCAGAATCAGATTCTACATATTTATTGTACATACTTATTTACTTCGTAAATTTTGATGCACTAAAACTAAAACTCTCCCTCCATGCCCATAGAGTGGGGTTTGAGAGAGAGGAATTTAAGAGTTTTACAATTGTTGACAAAACTTATCCGAATCTGCGGAAAAAATTAACATGTGGTTCAACATTTCTAAAATTCTAATTCCTCTCTCTCAAACCCCACCCTATGGGGAGAGTTTTAGATTTAGCGAATCAAAATTTACGAAGGAAAAAAGTATTTTTTATTTATCCGTAACAATTTTCCACACAAAAATGAGAACATGGATTTTGTTGAATTACAGCGCCAACTACCAAGAATGAAAACAAATGTTTAAGACAAAATGTACGTAGTTTCTATGTAGAATCTGATTCTGCAATAAAAAATGGGGGTTCCCATTTGAAATTTTAAAGTTGCCTCCCGTCCCACCCCCAGGGGGCTGGGGTGGCGGGCTAATTTTAGGACCAGAATACGTCCCCCTCGAGAATAATCAACTTTGGATTCTACACATTCTGTCGTGTGAAGCTTATTTTTCGAGATACTCTCGTTTGTCAACTTAAAATTTACACCCTGTATATGTGCAGTGATAGTCGATTGTAGCAAGGTGGAGAGACAGAGATATGTTTATAAGTGTAGCGATAGTTAACCTGTTGTAAGTCAGACGTGTATATGCACTGATGAGTCAAAACGTTATGACCACTGCTAACTGAAAAGTTGAATGTTGCGTACTGGCACCTCGGGCACAATACACGGTAAGAAATTGTTGTGAGCGGAGTAGAGACGAGTGGAGAATAATTCTATCGGTGATATGGCTGCCAATGAAATATTTCGGCAAATGTGACTTTGATAAATGGCCTATTGTTATGCCACGGGGCCTGAGAACGGGCAGCTCGGAAAGGGCTAGGATAGTTGGGTGTCTGTGGAACTAGCTGAAGCGGAGTGACACCACGAGTAGACGACAAGGTGATGTACGCCCATATGTCCACGTCTCATCGCAGAAAACTTAAGTCGCAGGGTTGAACGCTCTGTAAAGTAGGATAGGCGGCTATTTGTGGCAGGTAGGATGACAGAGGTAGCACTGGTACAATCTGGTGGTTACGAGCACACAGTTCAGCGCACATTCTCGCAGATGAGGCATCACAGCAGCAGCCCCTATCTGCTCCCACGCTAACCCAACGTCATCGTCAAATGCGGCAGCAGGAGACACGGGACCTTCGAGGTCAGGCGGTGACTCAGTGGATACTTTCAGTGTTACTCTCCTGTACATGTGCAAACGTTACAATGTTACGAATGAATACCATCTGGAAGAGCCATTGAGGCAACGGAATTGGTGAATTGTGGGCTGGATGGAAGCGCTGTAGCGGTCTTGTAACTTAATAGCCCACTCACAACTAGTAACGGCACTTTTGACTGAATAAGGAAATACAGCATTGTTATTGTTGTTCCCATCTTGTAAGTTTGTGTTGTAGGTCCGTTAGGCGCGGCCATTGGCGTGTTATGGCATGAGAGTGCGAAGCCGGCAGCGTGTAGCTGTAGGAATTGAGCCGTTGTAGGTGCGCGCGCCGTAAAGCTGCTGACAAGACACTACCGGGCGGTGGCCATCTGCTGGCCGGCGCGGCCCACGCGGCCACCGCTGTAAACATGTCGAGCTGCGCCTGCGCGCCCGCCACCCGCGACGCACGCCCGGGACCGCTGGCGCAGCGCCGCGCCCCGTGCTCTGCATCCGTCCGGTCCAGTGCATACACACACTACTCAGCCACGATACTATTGCACTTGGCTCTTATCAGAAATACCCGACCTCGTTACAGTAAACAAGTACAGTGATGACTAACGAAAACAAATCCCACTGCCAATGCTTTCAGGTCAGTTGTGCATACCCTAATAAGCCAGAACATTATGACCACTGCCAACTGCGACGTTTGAAGCCGCCTGGTGCGGCTGTGGGGACGTGTCACGGTAACGAAAGTACGTAATCGGAACAGACACGACGGAGGATAAACCCTAGCGCAGACATGGGCTGCATATATGGCAATCCACTAACATAAGCGACTTTGACAAAGGGCAGATTATTATTAAGTGGAGCCTGTGAACGAGTATATCGAAAAGGACGAACCTGACCGGCTCTTCACGTGCTACTGTCGTGAGCATCTAAGGAAAGACGTACATGGAGACTGAAAAGTACCACTAGGCGCTAAATGGTTGGACGTCCACGACTCTTCACAGAATATGGGATTCGGAGAATTATTTGCTCGTATAGCGAAACAGATCTGTGACATCTCTGCCGAAAGAGTACAACGCTGGTGTACGCACAAGTGTTTTGGAGTACACCATTCATCGTATATTCTTGGAGTTCCTCAGCAGACCACCCCTAAGTGTTCATATGTGGACCCAACGAATCATCAGTTATGATTGCAGTGGACATGCGACCCTCGGGATACGACCGTCAGTAAATGGAAACGTGTCGGCTCTTTGTGTAAATCACATATTTTGTTACACTAGATCAATGGTCGTTTCCACAAACAGCGTCATCCTGGTAACGGCGGCACGAAACGTGCAGCGCGCCGCAAACGCATGTTGGTGGCAACAGTATTAAGTTAAGCGAGATATTGCCATGCGCTTACGTGGGACCTGTGATAGTAATCGAAGACACACTGACTGCTGCTAATCATCTGCATCCCTTCATGCTTGTCTTCCTCGACGGTGATGCCATCTTTAAATAGTCTATCCCTCACTTCTTCAATGGAGTTTAGTCTCTGAATTCCGTATCTTACGTTCCTAGTCATTTCACAGCCACCGTTACTACATTTCACTTCTATCGCTGATATATACTGAATAGAGGCAGAAAGCGGAAGTCTAACTGGTATGTCCCTCTCTGGAATAAAGGCTGGCAGTCAACTTGTTCTGAATACAAATAAGGAAAATTCTAGTAAAATCCATAACATTCCGCGGAATGCTTTCTTGTCGAAAGTAGATCTCACGTGAATCGCAGCTATAGGGCACTATAAGGCTTATTCTATGAAACAGCAATCAGATACAAGTATGTGACTGGTTGCTGCTTCAAATTATAAACCTTATAACAAATCTAGAATGCATTCTTCTATTGAGTGGCATCCGTGTTCCAATTTCATACTAACTTTGTACTAATCAACTATTTGTAGCCCTAGTAACCATGAATTCGGTATCGTCTCAATTCTCGTCGATTGATCCTTCAAGTATGACGTGGGTAGAGAGAGGCTCCTCTCTTCGGCTCACTCAAGAGGCAGCCTCGGAATCGGTTCTTTGATTTCATTTTTTCGCACTCTATTCTTGACTGCCCTGCGCCTCTCCCTTCTACGATTTGTCCACTTTTTGTGCCGAGGGTACAATCAGTGACTGGCGTAAGTATCGCTGTTTTACAATGTGACCATTTCCGTGGCACTCAAACCACTGAACTTCGCCGTTGGATGAACAGCCAAATTCGGTTTTTTCTCAGTTTGAATAGTACGCTCTTATGTGGAGTCGGATATATTAAAGTTCACTCGATTTTGGTAGTTTCAGCGCTTATTCTTTGCTCATTTTCCTCGTCAGTAAAGCTGACTTCCTTACAGCTTGGGAAATAGAGGAACTCATTAAGTCCGACAAATTTTCTCCTCCCGCTAATAGGCGGACAGTGAAAATATTTTCAGTTGATCATGCGAGGAAGCTTGGAGGCTGCCAGTAGCGCCGGACTGGCTGTGTAGGCCCTCTCTGCAACCACCGCTACGAAAGATTAGACACTCCTCTGCTGACTGCGCCTTGTGGATCGAGATTTTAACTTTACCTTTGTTTAGCACAGCCTGATGAATCGTTTTATTACAGCTCGTTTACTACTGGGAAATCGCTAAAGAACTCTCGTGAGTACGACTAGCAGGTTTGTAAATTCTTCGAACAAGCGATTCTGTACACCGTTCTGGCATCGATGGCAGAAGCCAAGCTGCACTACTTATCATAAACAGATTTCTTTAGTCTACTCATTTGATTCACTGCGAATCCCTTAATTGCGCGTCATTTCTGAAGTTCCAACTCTATCTAAGCCTGTACAGAAGATAACGAAAAACTTCTAGCTGCCTACAGAACTAATAATGGGTTCCGATGTCACGCCTGAAACCAGTAATTTTATTGCTGAAATGATATTAAATTTTGACATTCGTACATAGCGCCAGCGTTGTATAGTGTGGTCAAATTCTCCACAGATCGCATCCCACAGATGGTAGTGACAGGATCACGCGAACGGATGGCTACCTTCGCGGTTTCCGAGCCGCACGTTCCCAGGCGCTTGGCCATAGGAATCTACCCTTTTTCAGAATTGCTTGTGCCGGTACATTCCCTGTTTGCGGCCCCTATCCTCACCAAAATGGTTCCCCATTCATCTCCGCTTCGCTTACATACTTCCTTCAACGCGTCGCATGCTCTCAGTATCAACTGTCATTTAGACTTGGGGTAAGCAGTGGTTATAACGTTCTGGCTCATTGGTGTGCACTGAAAAGTGGAGGGAGATGTCACTTAAAGAGCTAAGATTTACAAGGTACAGTAAAATATATGGTTTCACTAGATAAGAAATTGAAAATTCTGATATACTTCTGTTAATTCCTCTTTCTGATCATAAATTAGCTTAAGGTTTCTACATTTACATCTACATGATGATTCTGCAATTCATAATTGTCTAGCGGAAGGTTCATTGAACCACTTCATGTCTTCTCCCTACCGTTCTATTCTCGAACAGCGCGCGTGGAAAACGAGCTCCTAAATATTTCCGTAAGAGCTCAGATTTCTCTTATTTTGATGTAATAATCATTTCTCCGTATTCAGGTGGGCGCCAGCATAAAATTTTCTGAGGAGAAAGTAGGTGACCGAAATTTCGCGGGAACATCCTGCGACAACGAAAAAAAAGCCTTTGTTTTAGTGATGGTCACCGCAATTGTCCGAGGCATACGCTCCCCTGTTTCGGGATAGTCAAAACGAGCTGGCCTTCTTTGAATTTATTCGCTGTCCTCCTTCGATCTTGTCTGATGTGGATCCCACACGTCACAGCAATACTCCAGAGTCAGTAGTGTAAGCAATCTCTTTAGTACACCTTCTGCTCATGTGCTTCTAGCAAGATGTGTATTAATGATAGCCGTTTCGGGCAACACATGTTAGTTTAAGACGGCGACTGATCATTTATAGACGCGGGACAAATCTTTAAAACCTCGCGTTCGAGGTCAGGAGCTGATACTACGAAGAAACAATTTCACCAAAGTAACCTTGGCTCTTGTCACGTACCGCCAAGTAATTACTCCGTCTTCTACCAGTTGTATTTTTTATTATAGCTGAGCGACTGTTGTCAATGTATGTTTGACTATGCTGTAAATTGCATGATCAAATACAGCTGTACTTTCCAAGTTCAATTGAAAAGTACGTGGAATAATCACAATGTTTTATTACAGCGAAATCACAAACTGTAACGATGAAACTTCGTTAAACTTTATCTGTGTATTCAAAGCGATATTCTTTTCCGACGGCGGTTGAATTGGCAAAGAATTTGTTTGTAAACGTCTGCATTTCGATTGCTGAGGAGAATTTCCACCTATAAAATCACTTTGTCCTCATTCTGGAAATGCCTGCCACGCAACAGTCCTTTCATTCGAGGAAAGTCAAAGTAATCTCTCGACCCCATTTCGTAAGTATATTGAGAGTAAGGCAAAATCTGACAGCTTAATTAATCAGCATGTGTGATCAACTACTGGGCTGAATGAGCTGGAGTATTGTCGAGGAAAAATAACTTCCCGCGACGCTTTGTCTTGACAGTCTCCTGTAAGTTCGTCAGGAGATTTCTGCAGTGTGCTCCTGTGACGGTTGCGCCTTACAAGCATTGTCTTTTAGTTCCACATCATAGCGGTAGCAAGAAACACTGAGCATCACCTTGCCAGACCGTGCAGCAGCAGAAGCAGTGGCCCTCGGCATTTTCGGAAGTGGCGAATTCATGTTTTTCGTTTTGTTTTCATCTATAATCTCTATGTAAAAGTGATATAATAAGGAATTGTCCTTGGTTATTAGAAGTGTAAATAAGTTACCAGGATTGGTCTGATCCAGCTGCAACATTTCCACTGCTGCTTCGGTCCAGTGGGATTTTTGAAAGGGGGGTGAGCAGTCGGGGAATCCGGGCAGCGGCTTTTTTCATGTTGAAATGTCGTGTAAGATGTTGAAAACTGATCCCAGATTGGTTTTCACGTCTTCCATGATCACTTTGATTGTGATGAGCCGTTAGTGGAACAACGCCAGTGCCTCCATTTTTCTTGCTGTTTCCAGTTCTTCCTTCTTCACCCTTTAGACTTGTCTGACTATACTAGAAGCTCTGTGCCATCTAATCACAATTATATACGAAGTCGTGCCTCAAAGTTTTGCCTCCGAGATTTTATGTGCAAACTGCTTAAGCTCTCTAAATAAGAAAAACGTTATTAAGATTCTACATGTGAGACCTTAACTTTTCTCGGCGAATTGAATGTTCAAATAATTTACGAGTTTGCTGCCGGGTGACGTCGTCGACCACTGCCGATATTTTGGCAGGAGCACACCCTGCCATTCTGAATGCACAACTGCAAGGAGGAAGCAATGTGCAAGGGAATTTAATACCACACTATGATTTCGACACTTCAATAAAATTTGTTTCGACATGTGCTGACTTCCACTTACATTTTATTCAACGGTCAGTACTACGAACAGACTGATGGAGTTGCAATGGGAAGCCCGTTGTCACCTCTTGTGACCAATTTGTTTATGGAGGACTCTGAGTAACGTGCATTGGAGTCACCGACCTTGAAACCTGCGTGTTTTTTCAGACATGTAGACGATACTTTTGTTGTTTGGCCTCATGGTAGTGAGAATTAAAATCGGTTTTGGAACACCTGAATTCAATCCACCCGAATATTCAGTTCACTATGGAGGTGGAAAAGAATGGATGCCTTCCCTTCCTTGATGTGTTGGTCAGAAGGAAGACTGATGGTACGTTGGCATATTCTGTTTATAGGAAGCCTACTCACACTGACTTGTATCTGCGAGCTGATAGTTGTCACGATCCAGCTCAGCGTAAAGGAGCGCTTCGTAGCTAGGTTCACAGGGTCAACGTTATCTCAGGCCCTGAAAGTTTGGCAGCTGAGCTACCACATCTCTAAGTCACCTTTCGTCAGAATGGTTGTAGTGAAAGGCAGATCAAACGTGCGTTGCACTTTCAGCCTTCTGTGCAACGGGTGAGTGACGATAGCAACGAAGTGGCACCTAAGTCTACGGCCTTTTTGACTTACGCGGGAAGCATTTCTAACAGGTTTGGCCGTATTTCGCGGAAATATGATGTGAAATGTGTTTTTCGACCACCTTCTAAGATTAAGGCCCTGTTGGCGTCCGTAAAAGATGATCTTGGTTTGTGTAGGGCTGGTGTCTATCGTATTCCTTGTAGTTCTGGCATGTCATATATATTGGTCAGACAATCAGGACTGTGAAAGACCGGTGTATTGAAGCGTCTCACACGCTTACAACAGACGAGCAAATCCTCTATTGCAGAACATTGCCTTGACACCGGTCATCCTATGGAATACAACAACACGGAGATTCTGGCTTGCACGTCCAGCTATTGGGATATTGTCATTAAGGAAGCCGTTGAAATCAAAATATCAAGCAACCTTATAAACAGAGATGGTGGATTTTGTCTAAATGCTACTTGGAATTCGGCTATGTCTCTCATCAATAAACAGAGGGACAGAACAAGGGCTACCTCATCTGTTGATTAATAGTCACTACTGATATTTCTGATGTTGGTTATCTTTGGTTGTGTGTCGACTTTGCTGTTACTTGTTCTGTGTGTGATATCTTCCTTGTTTCTCCTCTGTGAACCGAGGTATTAAATTCCCTTGAACATTGCTTCCTCCTTGCAGTTGTGCACTGAGAATGGCAAGGTGTGCTTCTGCCGAAATATCGGCGGTGGTCGACGACGTCACACGGCAGCAAACCCGTAAATTATTTGAACAACATTCTACATCTTTATTCTCTATGTCTACATATTTGAAGAACTCTGCCGCTAGAGAGCTCCGAACTGTAGCGTTCATCAAGACAGTGCGTGCCGTAACTACATCGGGGCGTGAAAAACAGCGTGCTGTAATCGAAAGTGGGCGCGCGGTTTGAGGCGCCACTTCACGGACTGCGCGGCCGCTCCCGCCAGAGGTTCGAGTTCTCCCTCGGGCATGGGTGTATGTGATGTCCTTGGCATATGTTAGTCTAAGTAGTGTGTAAGTCTAGGGACCGATGACCTCAGCACTTTGGTTCCTTAGGAATTCACACACATGTGAACATTTTGCTATCGAGTTTCAAATTCGAATATTCGTCGACACATGGGCACTCCCTCCTTCAGCATGGCAATGCCAGACCACACACCAGAGCTGCGACTTCTGCAACAATCTGACGCCTTAGGTTCACTGACATCGAGGATCGTCCACTCAGTCCCCACATAGCTCCACCCGATTGTGATCTGTTTCCAAAACTTAAAGAGTACCTTCTAGGGATTACTTTGCTAATGACGAAGCGGTGCAAACAGAAGTGAGGTTGTGTCTCCCGGTACGTGGCACTTACTGGAAATAAGGAAAATGTGGAAGGGAGGACCCACCAATATAACTTTTCACACACCCTGTTTATTTAACAATACACATAACCAAAAATTTTTTTTCCAAAACGAACAAATTGTAAAATTTGTTTGACCTTAAACCTTAAGATGAATAAGCCTTTGAAAAAGAATTCAAAAAAGCAGATAACATGACAATGATTACAAGGCGGCCCGACCTGCAGCCCACCCGTTTTCGGATGAAGCAGCGGTGTTTACTACCGTGCAGGACACAGCCTCTCTTATGAAATGCCATTCTGCAACACATGAAAACTACATAACAACCATTCATGAGAAGAGTGATTGAGTTACTCAAAACAGATGACGTAACTTTTAATTTGAAAGCTGTATGTCGAAATGTTCGGGGTTAAGAAGCGCAACTGTGTTTACAAGTTAAACAGATCAGCAAACATTATGACAATGATAAGGCTTACTTCAAAGCAATCAACCTCTTAATTTCAGCCCGCATCTCGTGGTCGTGCGGTAGCGTTCTCGCTTCCCACGCCCGGGATCCCGGGTTCGATTCCCGGCGGGGTCAGGGATTTTCTCTGCCTCGTGATGGCTGGGTGTTGTGTGCTGTCCTTAGGTCAGTTAGGTTTAAGTAGTTCTAAGTTCTAGGCGACTGATGACCATAGATGTTAAGTCCCATAGTGCTCAGAGCCATTTGAACCATTTCTTAATTTCAATCGGCAACCAAGGTGCGACTGGATCTAACCCCGTCACTTTTGACAATCCTATTTAGCCTAAATCCCTGGTAACAGTTGGCTGTTAATGTTTTCAAAGTTAGACTGTCAGTTATTAAGACCGCTCTGAAGGAAATTGTGAACACTTATTACAAGAGAACTCACTCAGCGGAACCACAAGATCCAATAATGACCAGATTTTTCAAACATAACAACGCACAGCTTAGTACAACAGCTTGTTGAGATTATAACTAATGACTGAGAAATGCAATTACAATCGAAGAATTGAACCGGTTAGCATCTAAATCTAACCACAAGGTTCCTCTTTTGTGCCTTAGTACAATTTTTTCGGCTGTATTTATGACCAGGAGTTGATTCATTAGAACATTAATGATTGGTTACAACCATAAACAAAATGCAATATAACAGCGGGACAAAATTTTCAAACGACAACTAGTGCTTTAGTACAATAATACGGCCTACATTTTCGACCAAGGAGCCTACCTAGTAAAACTCTGAGGGTCGGGTACAAACCAGAAAATAATAAGGAGGGCAGGTAGACAATGACACAAGTCACCACGAGGATTACAGAACGTTACTGTCCTTTATCAGCAAGCAGTTACATGGATCCACGGTGCGTCGCAGCGGTTACTGAGTGGTGCCGATGAAAGCCAGGTAGAAGAGGGCAGCCAGGCCACGAGCGGTCGTCCGATACGAATGTTGCCAACCAACTGACGGGATGTCGGCCTGCTGCTTGTAATCGACGCTGACCCCGGTGAAGTAATCCAGTATCTTCGTTCTGCGCAGGCCCTCCTTGCGCAGCTCGTGGCTTCGGCCGCTCGGACCTCGTGACCACCTCCTCTTGCGACGCTACCACCAAGCCCCAACCTCGTTGCCTCCTCTCGGGCTTTTTTTTTTTCTTTATTGAATTTCGATTCCCCCCGAAGGGGGGCGGGCTGGCAGCAGCTTAGTATGCCGCTCTTCAGCCTACACCACTTCGTTATGAAATGGTGAAGATAATATATAATAAAAACAGGCGATAAAATCGGAGACTTAAATGGTAACATGACGAAAAAATTGTGGAAGTTAAAACATAGAACAAAGGGATAATGACGCTGATAAAATACATATGAAGCAGACAGGTAAAATAATAGACAGACAATTAAAAAACACGGCGACAGTCTGGTTTCTGTTCGCAAAAGACATAAAAATTCACACCCAGTTCCTCTCGGGCCAGCGAACCCCGAATATATATCGGCAAGCAAAGGCCTTTTAAGGACACAACCCGCAGATACCAACTCTTCCTCATAGATATTGGCAATGGGGCCGCAACAGGGATAGTCTATACTACACCTGATCCAGTGGCGCCAGACAGAACAGTATACTAATTCAATGGCGCCAAGACTCACTCCGTCGACGAAGTCAAAAATTCTACAAACTGGTCTTTAGTCGATAGAAATGTATTCGTCGCCATGGCGACTGTGTTGAGAAATAAATATATACAAATCAAGATTAAAGAGGTAGAATGATGATAATGATTGTTTTACTTAAGAAGCTTTCAGGGTCTTCAGATAAAACATTCCCAACCATTACTTTTCACCATGGCTTCGTATATTGGCGCGTTATTGGCACACACTTTCACCAGACAATCATAGATTGTTGCAGCATTGTTCCGCTTCAGATGTCGATACACCACTTGTTCGCAACACTTTGTTTTGTCACCCCTAGCGCCTTGCTATGGTCTGTGGCATGGGTTCTAAGATTGCAGACAAGGAGTCAGAAACAAATAAATCTTTATGAATAACATTCGCATGACCCTCCCCCCTTGCGCCTTGCCATGGTTCAAACTGTGTGTTGGAACTGTATTTGTAGATCTGTATTATGTTTATCAAGTAGTACTTGCTGTGAAAAAGAAGCACCTTAAAACATTCCATAAGTAACAGTCCATCAAGGGAGCAGCATCTCATATATCCCTGGTGCTAAAACCAATGGTTGGGACTCAACGGACATGTAGAAACTTTTCTGAGCGATATCGCAAACTCTACTCAGCAAATATGAGCTTAAAAGTGAGGGAACATATTCTAGCGTTTTCCCAGATATCTTTCCATATTGCCACATTCTTGTAGTCGCTATCATTTTGGGGGGGGATACAGTTATGCTTTTTATTGTTTATTGTGATAAGAGCCGAACTGTTGCGCTAAGATCTGGTGAAGGCCTAAGGAAAAATTTAATTCGACCAAACTTTCAAAAAAGACCCAGGATGCAAACTTGAAATATTAAAGAAACCTTTAGCGTTCTGCTAAAGTAGTGAATGTCGAGCAAAATGTCGCTAACGGGGGACAAGTAGTCCTACCTGTTAGCAAGACACACATTTTTCCCAATGTAGCAAGCTATCCTGGGTAACTGGGAAATAACACAACGTAACCAACGTCAGCTACTACAAAAAAGGAAGTGGCGTCACAATATAGGCACAATATCTTTCTACACAATGGCAAAACAAAATGATTATTTGGTTACATGTACTTTAGGTTCTCCTTCAAGTTGAGTACTTCACTACTTCACTACAATAAACTGACTTGGGAATTCGATGAGTTTGCGCTGAAGCGATGGTAATTCGAATTTCACATCTTCTTTGTAAATTTCATGAGACGTTTTTGTGTACATTTTAAACGCGAATATTTTTGATATTTTGGTAGTGTGAAGCATACATTTAAGGGGTTACATGTTTACCTAGGAGAAATAGCTCGTCTGTTTCTCATTTTGAAGTTGTAAACGGGGAACTTCATCGCAATGCCGATCATGAACACGGAAGCTACGGCGTCACAAGAGCTTAGGAGAGGACGCTGTACACCGCACAATATTGTTACGGTAAGTGCTATTACACTGAATGCTTCTACAGGCGTGACATGTGACTCTGGCTTTCTTCTCCTTACAATACGCTACTCGTAAGACGCAATGAGAACCCTGTTCTCCTTCTGAAGGGCTCGTTTCTCATACGTGACAAATGACATAACTCACGCCTGAGGCCAGTGACGCCTTCTGGAACCGTAACATTTCCAGCCATGGCGAGTCGAGCGAGTTGTAACGCTGGGAAGAGAGGCTGATTGTCAGGAGGTTGTGCCGTTTCCACTCGCGGCATGACGCCGTGGAACGGCCCGCGGAGTCACGCGCGCCGGTCTTGCAAATGAGATCAGTGAAGCGAGAAAGGTGGCACGCCGGCGCGACCCCCGGACCCCCGGCCCGCGCGTCCGTCGCCAAGGTGAAGGTTTTTACTCTGCACATAACGCGATATCTGGAGGAGGCCTGCGACCGCCAGCCGGGAACTTATTGTCCTCGTGCCAGTGGGAGGTGGGGAGGGGGGGGGGGGAGGCAGGAGGGGTTGGAGAACGGTGAAAGTTCCGGGACACGGATATTTTGTGCCGTTAGTAGTATTTTATTGCGCGAAATAATCGGGTTGCTGCTGCTCCAAAGGTGACTTGGAAGGAAATGTTAAAGCATGCGTCCCAGATGATGCACTAGATCAGACTTCCTGCTGCTATGCTGAGACGTAACTCTTACCTTAGCTTCTCGGAGGAGAGGCTATACTTCCCAACAAAACTCAAGTGAAACAGAAAAGCAGCACTGAATCGCGGGAGGTGGGAGGAGATCTTGTCTTATTATTTGACGAAAGAAACAGTTTACAATATACACTATGTGATCAAATGACCCCTAAAAACATACATTTTCCATATTAGGTGCATTGTGCTCCCACCTACTGCCAGGTACTCCATATCAGCGACCTCTGTAGTCATTAGACTTCGTGGGAGAGGCGCTACGCGCAACTCACGGACTTCGAACGTGGTCAGGTGTTTGGGTGTCACTTGTGTCATATGTCTGTACGCGAGATTTTCACACTCCTAATCTCTAGGTAGTTTCCAATGTGATTCTAACATTCTGCGTGGTGTCTGTTTGTTCAATATCGTGTCTCCCTACCATTTTCGCGCAACGACGCTCTGAGCGTGTTTTTAGGGAATTGACTAGTTTGAACCTGGGACCTGTTGCTGGTAAGGAGACGTCAGACCACACATGACATGTAGAGTTCAGAAGAGTTCAGTGAGACTAGCGATGATATAACCAAATACTTAATGATTTCAGCGTCAGCTCCACTGCACTCCCTGTAGAAGAATCTTAATGCTAACTAAATTTAGTGGAAGGGGTTCAAGGCTTTCCTGTTTTTAGTTAGATGGTAAAATAACGTTGACAAAGCAGTTAAGTTTACCATTGGAAATTTTATTCTACTCACAAAACATTGTTTATAAATTGCACTATTGATAAAAGGAAATGTTTCAATACAGGATGATAAAAACCAACTACGTTCAACAAAATTTGTGAACGAATATTCCCTGAGTGGGTTTCCAAGTTCTACAATGGATCGAAGGATGACCTATGCCATATCACATCTATAATCTAGGTTTAAATTAAGTTTCACAAAAGATAAAACTATCAAAATGGTCTACAGTGACCCTCAATTATCTTTAATTACTTATCTAACTTCTCGTAAATTGCAGTGGCTGATGTGGCTTCTCAATAACTATATAACAGAAAAATCATTGCGTTTCAGATTTTTACTTCAAGTGGCAAATGTGAACACCATGAGCTTTAATTGACGATCGACACTAGTATTACGCAAAAAGGGGGTGTAACAGATGAGACTTCTGCAGTTCTGAGTGAAGCTTTATGCACTGTTATGTGGCATTGCGTGCGTTCATTACCTTGTCGGTGTTCGTCAGGGGGCGGCGGACAGCACAGCTCCACTCACCTCGCCGTCTCGGAAGCAACTCTCTCTTAACTTCTCCTTACTATAATTTACCGAAGTTTGTTTAAAAAAAACTATCTGGCTGTGTTTTCATCTGACCAATCAGGGTCTCAATGTTAACCTTAAGCTCCGACTACAAAAATTCTGCCTATCCTATGAGAAACGTTATACTTTTCGTGATGGGGCAATGTTTTTAAAGTTTGCAACGTAACAGAGACGCGAGAAAGTCTCACGCTAAAACTTGCAGCTGGTGTGGTCCTTTTAGTGTTATCGTAAGATCTATACTGTTCTTCTGGAGGGCTCTATCTTTTAACATGGGCTGGGGGATGGTCCTGACGTAACAGAGACGCGAAAAAGTCTCACGCTAAAACATGCGGCTGGGGTGGCCCTTTTAGTGTTATCGTAAGATCTATAATGTTGTTCTGGAGGGCTCTAGCTTTTAACGTGGGCTGGGGGGTGGTCCTAATGGTTAGCTGGCGACGTGGGTGTCCGTCCCTTATCGTAGGACCTTTCAGCTTAACACGGTTCTGCTCTCGGCTTCTGTTCTCGTTTCTCCCCTCGGAACTGCGTCTGTCTCACGGTGGGAAGGTATGACATGCATTTAGGCATTCTTGTGTTAGTCTGTGGTATTCCATTTGCTCACTCGTTACTCGTATTACTTTGGTTAATTTAATGTCACAATTTATTCGGAGCTATGTGACATACTACTGGATTTGCTTATGGAAGGTGTTGGATTTGCCTGGCACCTTACATGATAGTGAAGTGAAAACGTGAAGGGGCACGTACAACACAAAAGTGAACAAGCCGACCTCGTCTGTTGACTGATTGAGACCACCGAAAGTTGAAGAGGGTCGTGATGTGTAATAGGCAGACATCTATACAGACCACCACACAGGAATTCCAAACTGCTTCAGGATCCACTGCAAATACTGTGACAGTTAGGCAGTAGGTGAGAAAACTTGAATTTCACTGTCGAGCGACTGGTTATAAGCCACATATCACGCCGGTAAATGCCAGACGACGCCTCGCTTGGTGTAAGGACGGTAAACATTGGACGATTGAACAGTGGAAAAACGTTGTGTGGAGTGACGAATCACGGTACACAATGTGGCGATCCGATGGCAGGGTGTGGGTATGGCGAATGCCCGGTGAACGTCATCTGCCAGCGGGTGTAGTGCTAACAGTAAAATTCGGAGGCGATGGTCTTAACGTGTGCTCATGTTTTCCATGGAGGGGGCTTGCACCCCTTTACGTTTTGCGTGGCACTATCACACCACAGGCCTACACTGATGTTTTAAGCACCATCTTGCTTCCCACCGTTGAAGAGCAATTCGGGGTTGGTGACTGATTCTTTCAACACGATCGAGGACCTGTTCATAATGCATGGCATGTAGCGGAATGCTTACACCACAATAGCATCCATGTAATGGACTAGACTGCACAGAGTCCTGACCTGAATCCTATACAGCACCTTTGGGATGTTTTGGAACGCCGACTTCGTGCCAGGCCTCACTGACCGACATAGATACGTCTCCTTAGTGCAGCACTCCGTGAAGAATTGGCTACGATTCCCCAGGAAACCTCCCAGCGCCTGCTGGAACGTATGCCTGCGAGAGTGGAAGCTGTCATCAAGGATAAGGGTGAATCAACACCCTACTGAATTCCAGAATTACCGATGGAATGCGCCACGAACTCGTAAACAATTTTCAGCCAGGTGTCCGGATAGTTTTTATCACATAGTGTATTGATACATTAAACATTTTGTGGCTGCTGCATCTGATGCCTCTTGCGCTGTGTATGTGCCGGTTTTATCCGGCTTTAGCAGTTACCTTGTGCCGCCACTTGCAGCCATGGTTCTATTATTCTGGTAACTGTCTGACCTTTTTTATTGTAATTTTTATTCTTGACTCATGGAACACAAACATGTCATTGGACGAGGGCACTGTTGCTGAAATTTTAAAGTTGTGATGTGATTTCATGTAACTTTTACCATTCTGATGAAGATGGTCTTACAAATATCGAAATCTGGTTAATGTGGATTTTTTTTAAAAAAATTGTGTACAACCGGTTGGCTGACTATTACAATTTATGTACTAGAAAATATTTTTATTTAACTGTAATTACTGGTTCCACTCGAATAAGCCATCTTCAGATCTGAAACGGGTTACTTAAATTAAAATGGGAGGGCTGTTGTTGCCACCGTCGATAGCTGGCCCAAAGGGGCACAATCACAAGGACGGCAGTGTGCAAAAGGTGGAAGGAGTTCAAACGGAAGTACGTAGCGTCAGTCGTAGATAGTTGAAGATTCATACACACGATAGAGTAGCGTGGGGAACCGGATCAGACTATTCTTCCGGCAGAAGACCACAACAACAACATGACCGATAGTTGTCAGTTGTTAATAAATCGAAAATATTTGTCCTCTCTGGACATTCCTTCATATACCGCTCTGAATTTATTTATAAATTTTAGGAAACATGTTTGAATAGACCTTACTTGTCCGACAAGAGCGTAAACAGTTATTTTGTTGTATATTTTAGTATTTATTCACAGTAAAAGTGGAAAAAACAACAATCACTAGTACACAGCACAACAACAACGCAGTTTCATAATTTACATCTGTTGTCCTCTTTTTCATAATCATCCTTTCGACTGATTCGCAGATCTTCACTCGTATCTGTTAAGAGCTACTTTATTCATTTCTGCGTAATCAGACACTCCTGAATTATGTATAAATTGTTTTAAAAATGCTGGTTGTGGCATTCCTCGGGTAATCGTGTCCTATAGTGTTCCTTCTAGGACATTTACAAGGAAATGGATGCGTCGTCTTATATGTCGCGTGTATTTTTTTCTACTTCGATCTGTTGATCTTTGTTTCCCAATTCTTTACAGGACTTCCTCGTTGGTGGTTTTATTCGTGCACTTTATCATTAACAGTCGTCTCCAGCACCATTCCTCAAAAGCTTCGGGAGATTTCATTTTATTTTTATGCTAGTTTTCCGTATAAACAAAAAAAATTGGTTTTGCTGGAATGCAGATGTTTAGTAGTAACAATCACAGTTAATAACTGCCTCGATACACTGTAGCTAGCGATACGTAAAAATATAATATTTTAGAATCAGTAGTAAACTAATCAACAGTGTGCGATGTTACGATTTTAGTTAGCGGAAAATATTACATTTTGTAAAGTGTACGATAGCCCAATGATGTGTCTATACATGAAATCTAATATGACAACCATGAATGCGGTTTTTACACTGAAGATAGGTAGATAGATAGATAGATAGAGAGGGAGAGAGAGAGGGAGAGAGACGGAAAGATAGAAAGCTGTTTCCATGTCATAACAATTATATATACAGGGTGACCACCGACCTACTATCAATATAAACCCGTCCAGGCGATACCAGCGTCACCTGACGAGGAACGACTAGTAGTCAGACGCAGGCACGGTGCCTGTAATGGCAGTGAGCGTGCTGTTCGTGTGTAGAATAGGGAAGGCGCGCGGTCTGGCTGAGTGTAACTGAGGGCAGGTGAAACGTCGCCTTAGAAAAATTATACATGACTGTGTTTAAACTGACACACAATGTTTTTAGCGCAACGCAATCTGACTTTCAAAAATCCCTACAAAAGAATGGCCCTGACTAACAATAACCTATACATTTCATGAATCACTTACCTCACAAAAACCTTCGTTACTCGAACTACTGCATTACAGCGAGCGCCACTAACGCCAGCTAAATAAAAGATTCAAACTACTGAAGGCACTAACTACTGATAGGCATAGTTAGCAAATGAAAGATTTTGATAGAGAACAAACACTGTATTTACCTTAATAGTGTTCAAAAGTCATAATATATATAGCAGTTCATGACATCCAGTCTTACAAATTTCAAAACTCCGCCATTTCTCTCCCCACATCCACCACTGCTGGCGGCTCACCTCCAACTGCGCAACGCTACGCGCTGTTAACATCCAGCTGCCCAACACTACAATGGCAGACAAAAATGCAAACTAGCCACAGACTGCACACAGCACAGCCAGTGATTTTCATACAGAGCGCTACGTAACGTTGCCTATAAGAAAACATAAACAGCCTACTTCCACAGGTTGTGATGGCCCTGAGGCTCGGCACTAGTAATTCGGTAACTGCATGACTTGTCGGATGTTCGACGAGTGCTATGGTGAGTATCTTCAACACGTGGCAAAACCAAGGTCAAACCACTTCCAAACGTGCGTGGATGGGCGGCCACCCCTCATTACAGACATCGGACGTCGTCGGCTGGGCGGACTGGTAAAACAGGAGAGGTGGCGAACTGTGGCGTAACTAAATCAGATTTTAATGTTGGGCAGAGTACTAGTGTGTCAGAACACAGAGTGCACCGAACGTTCGTAACGATGGGCCTCCGCAGCCGACGGCCCGTGCATGTTAGAACGTTAAAACCCACAACATCGGCAACTACGCCTGAAATGAGCACGTGACAGTCGGCAATGGACGTTGGCGCTGTGGCAGAGCGTTGTGTGGCCTGATGAATACCGATACCTTCTTCATCATGCAGATGGGAGGGTGCGAATCTGTCTTCTTCCAGGGGAACAGCTCCTTCAGAACTACTGTGCGGAGCGGAGACAAGCTGGCAGCGGCTCCACTATGCTCTGGGGGAACATTCACTTGGGCATTCATGGGTCCAGCTGAGCTCGTGCAGGGCACCATGACGGCCAAGAACTATCATACACTGGTTGCAGACCATGTGCACCGCTTCATGACGATCATCTTTCCTGACGGCAGTGGCATTTTTCAAATAGATAATGCGCCATCTAAATGGTTCAAATGGCTCTGAGCACTATGACTCAACTTCTGAGGTCATTAGTCCCCTAGAACTTAGAACTAGTTAAACCTAACTAACCTAAGGACATCACACACATCCATGCCCGAGGCAGGATTCGAACCTGCGATCGTAGCGGTCTCGCGGTTCCAGACTGCAGCGCCTAGAACCGCACGGCCACTTCGGCCGGCTAATGCGCCATCTCACAAGGCTAGGATTGTGATGGAGTGATTCGAGGAACAGTGGCGAGTTTCAATTGATGTGCTGGCCCTCCAACCTGCCAGATCCGAACCCGATCGAACAGATCTGGGATGTGATTGAAAGTGACGTCAGAGCTCATTACCCCCTTCCCAAAATTTTCGAGAGTTAGGTGATTTGCGTGCGCAGATGTGGTACCAACTCCCTCCAGGTGCTTCCATGCCACGAAACGTCGCACTGTTGTCCGTGCCAACGGTGGATGTACCGGCTATTAGGGTAGGTGGTTATAAGGTTCTGGCTGATCAGTGTAGTTTTTGAGGTGATTCCACATGTGAAAATAAACCGAAAAAGTCATAAGAACATGTGTCCGATTCTCGATCGTTACGGGACTGGAGCGGGTTGAAAACCACACACATCCATGAATAATTATGAAGACGAGTATGAATATTACTTGCCGAAACGTTGTGTAGGCACTGTGATGGACGGAATAATGTTGGTGCAGATGACTGATCCATCCTACAAGAGGTGTTCAAAAAGCCCCCACAAATCTCCTTGCACGTGTAAATGCGTTGGAGGGTGCGTTATGTAGCACATCGAAGATCATCTCGCCGGGCTTTAATGCGGGCAACAGTGTGGGTGATGCGAGCGACAAGTTCATAGTGTACACAGCCCCGTTTTAACCTGCCTCATAAATAGAAGTCTAATGGGATTACGTTGGGTGATCAGGCAGGTCAATTAATGGGTCCGCCACAGTCAATCCACTACTGGGGGAACATGTTATTGAAGTACTCGGATATTTGTCTGGCGCATTCAATCGATGATCCATCGATGATGTAGATACATTTGCCGTCGTTGCTCTAATGTCACGTCTTCTAAAACTGCAGGCAGGTCTTCTATCAGGAGATGTGGGCATGCTGCGGTTGTCATGCGGTTTGGAAGGAACACAGGCCCAGTCACATCGTCAGTCATACTATATCATACGTTCGCTGAGAACCTAACTTGGAATCTTGTTTGCCTAGCGTAACGTGGGTTCTCCATCGCCCATGTACGAGAACGGTGTTCATGATACCACTGCGTGTAAATGTAGTCCCGTCTATAGACTTCTCTGTGTACAGCCAACTGTTCACAAAATTGTCTGCTTACTGAGTCATATGGATGAAGACGTTGCAGGGGCTGCACATGGAATGCGTACAAGCTCTCGGAATATTACGAACGCCATACTCGCGTTTCTAGAATAACGAGCTGATTGGTGGTGAGACTGCGTTGTACCATTGCAATAATGTCTTCCATTTCCTAAGCTGACTGGATGTCCTGACTTTCTAATGTTCATGTACACTGGCTAGTGTACCGGATTCACGTATTGTTTGAAAAACCCTTGGAAATTCCCTGGCACAGGGATTTCGTCGATCGAGGAAACGTTTCTGGTATTCTATCACAGCCGCACGGGCACTGCCGTTGTAGTAGTTGTACACAAACAACATGTCTGCGTATCCCGCATGGGTGAACGCATGCGGCATGTTGGTGTTCACGGACATAATGAACTTTTACAATTAAGCAACAGCCAAGCACGAAATGCACACTGGCTCACGACTGCTCACTGATCCAGCACCGCTATTACACACTGGGTACGGTACGACGTCAGTGCGCTGCCATCCTCACAACTCATAGGAGGAATCAGTCATTCCTCCTGAATCACCCTGGAGGAAATCAATGGTGTTCCCAGGTCTACAGAGAAGACTGAAAAACAAGCGTTCGAGAAATTCCCCGTCAGTCCAAAAGTTTCAGTATTAATTAAAAACAGAGAAAAGTTAGCGAGGTAGGTTTAAGGCTTCAGGTGTTCTACATAGTTTCCTTCCATTTGGGTACAAAGAGAAGGTTCATACCTCCGAAACTGTCAGGGAAGTCCTTCTTTGGGATGTCTTCAACTCGCGAGTCAGTTTGGCTTGAACGTTGATTGTGACGTCAAAACACTGGACCCTTCTTGAGAATTTCTGCCGTTTGTGCTTTTGCGATAGGCTCGTATTGCTAACACCAAGTCTCGTCACCTGTGATGATCTTTACCAGAGAAAAATTATCCGCGTTATGCAGTTAAATAAGGTTGTTTAAAATGTGAGGGAAAACTTTGCTCACACGTTTCTCTTTTTTAAAACATTCTGAAGGGTGTAGTTCACGTTATCTTCATTTTGTGCATGTAGTCATCTAAGAGGTCTTATTGTGTTAATGGATTCAGTATTGTGTAACTTATTGCTCCTGCACATTTTTTAGAACCATGGCATTTTCCTATAGGCACTCTTTTATTGACGCTCGCTAATAATACGATGGATATAACCTGAAGAATGGCACTAACGTACTTTTGGTGGTGTTTTATCTTGAGCCTTGTTTGCGTCAGGAAAAATGGACTAATGGCTTTGTAGTTTGGTCCCTTTATACCCCAAGCCAACCAAGCAACCAACTAAGGGCATTAAGTGCCCGAAACCGGTAAAGAAATAAAATTTATTTTATGCCGCTGGTTGCTTATTATTTCGTAATATACGACTACAGTTGGTGACTTGGTTAAAATACATAACTTTGACCAAATACGGACGGACGTTCACAGATGTTATTCAAGCTGCAACCTAGTTACTGCATTGACTTCGTTTATACGCCAGGAATAAAATCAGTCTCGGAAATGTTTGGACGGGAACTGTACATCGAATAAAGAGAGAGACTGGAGACAAAACAGATCTTGAAGTATCTCGGTGAAAAGACACTTAAAATAAACCGAATTTGAGAAGAGAAAAGGTAGAAATACGTAATCTAATTGCAGAAGAGCTAGCCGAAAAATATTTTTAGATAGAGAGTGTTACTTTTTGGAGGATTTCCAAAGCAGGATCGTAGGAGATAAGATATGAAGTCGTCCGAAGAAAAAACTAGAGACATGAGTGGAAACAGGGAAGCATATTGGAGGAAAGAGTAAATGTGTGGGAGTGGGAACTGTCTTGTGATCACTAGTAGGTCAAAATGGAAGTAAAAAGAGATATTGGCTCAAAGAAAACGTCCACCAAACGTTAGTAAACGCAATCGAAAGCAGAGAGTGTTACCTGAGAGAAGGCGCACAAAGGAAGATGAAGCTATTTCAAATCCGAGTACGTACTTCACTATACGACGCCTTCCACTAACCATATAACTTTTACGATGTGCACGACCCTGTGTGAAGCAGAGGTGAAGCTGAAGAGGATCGTATCGCTGCAGTCCGGCCGCTCCATGCGGCACAGACTTTCCCAGAACGGAGGCCGGGACGGGGAGAGAGCTGATCATTTGCACCGAGCACTTTGCTCCCCGCGGGAACGACAAGAGGTCGAAAACGCGAGGCATCAGTCAGGTGGCGGCGGCGGAGAGGTAGTATTACGGGCCGCTCGGACGAGGTAGCCGGCGTGAGAAGTGGCGCATGACTTATTCATGACATCTGCGCGGGTCATCAAGGGGGGCGCACAGTCACGGAGCAGCCGGGAGTCGAATGCGGGTAATAGAGAGCCGGCGCGCCGTTAGCGGCACATTTCCATACCGGCGCGGCGCGGCGCGGCGTGGCGCCGACTGGCGAGGTGAGGTGAGGTGCGATGGAGTGCGTCCCTCGCCGCCGCCCAATTTCCGCCAGCGAGAGGCGCGAGGCCTCGCCCTGTACACGCTGTCTGCCGTCCGGCAACGCCACTATTGTCAGGCAACAGCTTTATTTACACTACTGGCCATTAAAATTGCTACACCACGAAGATGTCGTGCTACAGACGTGAAATTTAACCGACAGGAAGAAGATGCTGTGATATCCAAATGGTTGGCTTTTCAGAGCATTTACACAAGGTTGGCGCCGGTAGCGACACCTACAAAGTGCTGACATGAGGAAAGCTTCCGACCGATTTCTCATACGCAAACAGCAGTTGACCGGCGTTGCCTGGTGAAACGTTGTTGTGATGCCTCGCGTAAGGAGGAGAAATGCGTGCCATCACGTTTCCGGCATTGATAAAAGTCAGATTGTAGCCTATCGCGATTGCGGTTTATCGTATCGCGCCTTTGCTGCTCGCGTTGGACGAGATCCAATGACTGCTAGTAGAATATGGGATCGGTGGGTTCAGGAGGGTAATACGGAACGCTATGCTGGAACCCAACGGCGTCGTATCACTAGCAGTCGAGCTGGTAGGCATCTTATGCGCATGAGTGTAACGGATCGTGCAGCCACGTCTCGATCCCTGAGTCAACAGATGGGGACGTTTGCAAGGTAACAACCATCTACACGAACAGTTCGACGACGTTTGCAGGAGCATGGACTTTCAGCTCGGAGACCATGGCTGCGGTTACCCTTGACGCTGCATCACAGACAGGAGTGCCTGTGATGGTGTACTCAACGACGAACCTGGGTACACGAATGGCAAAACGTCATTTTTTCGGATGAATCCAGGTTCTGTTTACAGCATCATGATGGTCGCATTCGTGTTTGGCGACATCGCTGTGAACTCACATTGGAAGCGTGTATTCGTCATTGCCATACTGGCGTATCACCCGGTGTGATGGTATGGGGTGCCATTGGTTACACGTCGCGGTCGCCTCTTGTTCGTATTGACGGCACTTTGAACAGTGGACGTTACATTTCAGATGTGTTACGACCCGTGGCTCTGCCATTCATTCCGTCCCTACGAAACCCTGCATTTCAGCAGAATAATGCACGACCGCATGTTGCAGGTCCTGTACGGGCCTTTCTGGATACAGAACATGTTCGACTGCTGCCCTGGCCAGCACATTCTCCACATCTCTCACCAATTGAAAACAAACGTCTGGTCAATGGTGGCCGAGGAACTGGCTCGTCACAATACGCCAGTCACTACTGTTGATGAACTGTGGTATCGTGTTGAAGCTGCATGGGCAGCTGTACCTGTACACGCTATTCAAGCTCTGTTTGACTCATTGCCCAGGCGTATCATTGCCGTTATTACGGCCAGAGGTGGTCTTTCTGGGTACTGATTTATCAGGATCTATGCACCGAAATTGAGTGAAAACGTAATCACATGTCTGTTCTAGTATAATATGTTTGTCCAATGAATACCCGTTTATCAGCTGCATTTCTTCTTGGTGTAACAATTTTAATGGCCAGTAGTGTATTTATTGAATCCAGACTGTGACGTAACAGTCGCATATCGCTACGCGAAAGTAATAAATTTTTTGGGACCATTTCGTGGTAGTGAGAATACTAACGTTTTATTGTCGGAAAGATAGCCCTGAGTCCACCACACAGGTGTAACGCGTCGCCGGGAACGTCTCAATAGATTCTTTTGTCGGCAGAAGGTATGCAGTTTTCGCGGAAGACTGGTAGTGATCAGCTCGCCTAGCTTTGGAAATCAATCCCTGGAGTTTGTACACGTCGAAAAAAATCACCTTGTATAAAATGCAATGTCCTGACTGACTAATTTATCATCGACAAATCGAAACCGATAAGTATAGGAACTTGAAATTTGGTGAGGGTGTTGACGTTATACTGTAAGCATCGTTTAAGAAGAAATTTTTTAAATTACACCCCTAAGGGTTTGAAATGGTTCGCTAGGAAGACAATTTTGAAGCTAGACCTACGAAAATTGGCATTTGGTTTCTCAGTCTGAAATTAAGTTATGCGTGTTTCAGCATCCTAGAAAATTTAACCTCCATGAGGATGAAATAGTGGATGATTTTTTTATACATAATTTGTAACGGAGAAACATTGGAATTTATCAAGGTCCATCTACCAAAATTGGTTATTTGACTTCTCGTTTATAAACAAAAATAAGTGTTTCAGCGTTTTTGGAAATTCTACCCCTAAGGGATGAAGTAGGGGCTGAAATACTTTGTGAAATATTTCACTATGAAAGCATTTTCAAAGAAAAATCTATGAAAATTTTAATTTGGCTTCTCAGAAAAAAATGTTTCACTATACAAACTCTATGCGGGTGAAATATGAGAAAAAATATTTTATGAAAACATGTCATTCTGGAAATATTTTTAAAGCTAAATCTATGAAAATTTGTATTTAGTTTCTGTTAGAAACACAAAAATACTTATTTCTCTAATTTTGGAAATTCTACCCCTAAGGGTGTGAAATAGGAGGTGAAATGTTTTAAGACACTTCTCAATTTTGAAACCATTTTTAAAATCAAATCAATGAAAACTGGTATTTGGTTCACATCTCGGTTATAAATTAAAAAAAAAAAAACATGTTTCGTATTGTTTAAATTCAGTCCCTAAGGGGGCGAAAAAAATCATACTGTTTCATCGCCCAGTCCTAACCACTAGGGATTTATGAAAACTTTTGAGAAAATATTTAGTTATACTAAAAAAAAGATTATAAATAAATCTACAAAAAGAAGTAGTTCACTTCTAGGTTAGACATAAAGAAATATACGTTACGGGATGAAAGATTCTATGAAATATCACCACAAGGCCACAAAAGCATGATTAACAAAAACCTTGTACTCCAGCTACCAGAATCGCTTTCTGGTCACACATAAATTCGGAAAAGACCACGGCCTTAATTAGTACGAAATGTTTAGAGGGTGTTGGAATTTGTAAACAACATAAAAATTCGGTTAAAGAAAGGAAAGTAATCTGTGCTGACCATACAATTTACGCATGTGAAGCAACGGACGCTAAGCTAGTGCTGTACAGGGGACGCAATTTTCATATGGATAGTTGATATTCTTCCCGAAACTGTTTGTAAATTTAATTGAAAGTTGAACAAATGTTGTTGCTACATTAGTATTTAATATAAGAGACAGTCAAACGGAAACGAGACAGATGGAAAAATGTAAGTAAACTGTTCATTACGTCAAAACAGTTAATAAATAACTGTTAATAAATGTATCGTACTGTGGGACAAGAGGGTCAGTTCACTCATGTCAAAATGTCAGGCGTGCACCTCTTCGCCCGAAGCAAACCGACGGCCGCGAATGCCTTCTTAAGGACTCTAGAAATATGGAATTTGCTTGGGAAGAGATCGGGAGTGTATGGAGGATGTGGAAGGGCTTCCCAGGGAAACTTCTCTGCGTAGTCGAAACAACCTTGGTAACATGCGGGTGGGAATTATACTGCAACAGAATAATGCCGTGCATCAATATTCAACGCCGAGGAATATTGACGTAATCAATTTTCCACGGAGGCATTGATCATCTTTTTTCAGAGTGGGATAAATACACTCCTGGAAATTGAAATAAGAACACCGTGAATTCATTGTCCCAGGAAGGGGAAACTTTATTGACACATTCCTGGGGTCAGATACATCACATGATCACACTGACAGAACCACAGCCACATAGACACAGGCAACAGAGCATGCACAATGTCGGCACTAGTACAGTGTATATCCACCTTTCGCAGCAATGCAGGCTGCTATTCTCCCATGGAGACGATCGTAGAGATGCTGGATGTAGTCCTGTGGAACGGCTTGCTATGCCATTTCCACCTGGCGCCTCAGTTCGAGCAGCGTTCGTGCTGGACGTGCAGACCGCGTGAGACGACGCTTCATCCAGTCCCAAACATGCTCAATGGGGGACAGATCCGGAGATCTTGCTGGCCAGGGTAGTTGACTTACACCTTTTAGAGCACGTTGGGTGGCACGGGATACATGCGGACGTGCATTGTCCTGTTGGAACAGCAAGTTCCCTTGCCGGTCTAGGAATGGTAGAACGATGGGTTCGATGACGGTTTGGATGTACCGTGCACTATTCAGTGTCCCCTCGACGACCACCAGTGGTGTACGGCCAGTGTAGGAGATCGCTCCCCACACCATGATGCTGGGTGTTGGCCCTGTGTGCCTCGGTCGTATGCAGTCCTGATTGTGGCGCTCACCTGCACGGCGCCAAACACGCATACGACCATCATTGGCACCAAGGCAGAAGCGACTCTCATCGCTGAAGACGACACGTCTCCATTCGTCCCTCCATTCACGCCTGTCGCGACACCACTGGAGGCGGGCTGCACGATGTTGGGGCGTGAGCGGAAGACGGCCTAACGGTGTGCGGGACCGTAGCCCAGCTTCATGGAAACGGTTGCGAATGGTCCTCACCGATACCCCAGGAGCAACAGTGTCCCTAATTTGCTGGGAAGTGGCGGTGCGGTCCCCTACGGCACTGCGTAGGATCCTACGGTCTTGGCGTGCATCCGTGCGTCGCTGCGGTCCGGTCCCAGGTCGACGGGCACGTGCACCTTCCGCCGACCACTGGCGACAACATCGATGCACTGTGGAGACCTCACGCCCCACGTGTTGAGCAATTCGGCGGTACGTCCACCCGGCCTCCCGCATGCCCACTATACGCCCTCGCTCAAAGTCCGTCAACTGCACATACGGTTCACGTCCACGCTGTCGCGGCATGCTACCAGTGTTAAAGACTGCGATGGAGCTCCGTATGCCACAGCAAACTGGCTGACACTGACGGCGGCGGTGCACAAATGCTGCGCAGCTAGCACCATTCGACGGCCAACACCACGGTTCCTGGTGTGTCCGCTGTGCCGTGCGTGTGATCATTGCTTGTACAGCCCTCTCGCAGTGTCCGGAGCAAGTATGGTGGATCTGACACACCGGTGTCAATGTGTTCTTTTTTCCATTTCCAGGAGTGTATTTTATACTACAGAAACAGAATCACACTGAGTATAGACTTCAAATAGCAAGTTTATAGCATTATCGGCAGGAGATATACCAATGAGACTACACGCGTCGATTGATGTAGCTCCCAGAAAAACATAGACCCCAGTTAATTGGAGAATCAGGCAACAACAGATTGCAAAGTATATACAAAATTTAAGAAACCGAGGTGAAAATTTAAAACGTTACGTTTCATGTACCTCATTTTCGGATATCCGCCCCTGTAGCTCATTGGTTAACGCGGATGAAAGCCTTGCACTTCGATTCCTGACGGGATTGGGGCATTTTTATCCGTTCGGGGACTGGGTGCTGTATTGTCCTCATCATCATTTCATCATAATCGACGCGCAAGTCGTCTAAGTAGAATTAAATATCAAAGACTTGCACTAGGCGGCCAAACGACCCCAAATGTGGACTTCTGGCCAATAATACCATATGATCGCTTCATTTTATGTTTCATTGTTTCGAAAGTATCACGTAGTTGAAGATAGCAATTGTCTAGGAGTGTTCTCAAAACATAATTAATTTAAGCTAAACATCAGTTTACGAATTATTACTGATACATTAACCAAAATCATTTTTGTTCAATGATAAATGGATCGTACATACTTCGCAGGCATCTGAAAATCATTGGTTGTGCCCAAACGTCGTTTATTGTTACATAATTTCTTACATTGCACGGAAATATTTGATGTAATACGAGGTATACATTCTGCGCAGGTTCGAGTTCAGGGCTAAACATCTGAATGGCTCAACGCGTGACTGGTTTTCTTGCTTACTACGGCTCGATGAATCTGGAGATAGTGGGTAGGCCGACGGATAAAATGTTTTTGTATCACCAGTGTGACCTGGAGATGAGTTTTTCATCTCGAAATCTGTTGCTCAGTTAAATATCGTAAGTACATCAACAAAAATTGTGAACGGTAACAGTCTCTGAAATAGCTTACATTCAAACAGCAGCATTACAATAAAGAGAAATCTCACATTGTCAGGGAGGAGACGGGGGTCTTAACATAGTTTATTAAACAAAAAAAATTTAATTCTAAAAAACTTTTGATACAAAGACAGATATGTCCAGTACACAGTTACAGCACGGTAACTGTTTCGGTTGTTTTCTACGACCATCTTCATATCTCTGAACAAATGGAGGTAAGGTACTCTAATATTGTACAATAAAGTGAGATGTACAATAAAGTGAGATATAAAACGATGTATAACAACAAACGGATTACATAGGGGACGTAACTCCAGTAATAAAAGTTAACTTATAAAAGGTCAACTTAACAGTAGCATATAAGTAATTTGTTATTGCTTCTAAGATCACATATGGCTCATATTGTAAAAAGCATTGAATATGCACTGAAAAACATCATCATTAACTACAGTCACGCAATGAATTGCATTCGTATTGTGGGCTAACAAGATTATGACTGTATGTATTTAAAAACTGTGGTTCCAGTGTCAATAATTACGATTAATAACGTGAAGGAAAGCAGTGGTAACACTCTCCCTACACTGAATTTCAAAAATGGTTCAAATGGCTCTGAGCACTACGCGACTTAATTTCTGAGGTCATCAGTCGCCTAGAACTTAGAACTAATTAAACCTAACTAACTTAAGGACATCACACACATCCATGCCCGAGGCAGGATTCGAACCTGCGACCGTAGCGGTCACGCGGTTCCAGACTGAAGCGCCTAGAACCGCACGGCCACAACGGCCGTCACTGAATTTCAGTTTCTGGGTCACTGCAATGCAGCACACAAACGGCAGCTATTTACGCGGAGTGTAATCGATATAGTTTTTAAATACCTTTCCGCATATGTTATTATTGTGTTGAGGTCAATAGCAGTGACTTTTAATAGGTAGTTCCTCCTAAACTGACGTCAACGCACTAACGGAAAAAGGCAAATTGCGTATCGTACACTGCCCAGTAATACCAAAGATTAAATACCAAAAATTGATCGAAGATAATCTGAATTATTTTTATCTAAACACGTATGTAAGGGGTAGCGCTCTATAACTGTTCCTGCAACAGAAATAATTTAATTTTCTTACTCTTAACCTTTTAGAGCAGCGAAAAATCGCTACTGTCAATACACACGTCAGACCACTCTTTAAGATAAGTAACAGACCTTAAATGCACTCAGTTCTCTATTGAGTTTTTAGCAAAATCACATTAAAGATTGATATATTTTGCTACTTTCTAACTTAAGCATGCTACCTTCACCAAAAATCCAAAATGTTTCAAATGTATGAATTTTGACGGATACAGTCAGAGATCTATTTTGTTGCTACCGTAACGCCCGTCAGTATGATAAATAATGTCTTTGTTTTTATGTTGTAAACTTTCAACTTCAGAAAACCAATCCTTCGTATTTTCTATACTTTTAAACAGGTAACTCGCTCTTACGTCCTTTTAAGCATAAACTATAGCCCTAATTATTTTATTATAATTTTATCCATTAAATAATCTTGAAATGAAATTTTTAACTCGTAAATACTTTGGATTACCTAGCTTGCGTTCATTTATCACTGAAGAATCTCTGATCCTGACTGCTCTCTTTTACTTGTTAATGTTCCACAATTTCACATCTCACTTGTTTCTGTCATAATGACTGATTACTATCAGTTTGAATTTATTTAGTAGCTTCGGGCTAAATAAGAACGTATGGACTAGGTTTTGACTTTTAAACAAAATAATAATTTATTTCCCTCTCTTTACTGTGTACAGAGACAAACTCCATCGAGTGATCGAGCGGCAAACAAAACTAAATCCCCACTCCTAGCGAAATAAATACAAATAAAAGAAAAAGAAAAAAATCGCGGGTGTTACCACCACTTTGTACTGCAATTTAAAACACAAATTGCAAAATTCGCAGCCACTTCAGATGTTAGCGATTCGCAGTCCCACTAACAAAGCCTCAGTGAAGATGACGCTCGTCACTGTTAACTACAGGAATAATGGTTGCATTGGAATCAAATAAATATTGTTCAGCTGCGGTCTGGACGAGCACGAAACGTTACAATCGCAGTTCCCGAGTGAAGTAAACTTAAACAGATTCAAAGGAAAACCACCGCTGTAGGTATTCGGGTAACAATATCTTCAAAAATCAAGAACTCCGATAGACGATAAAATGATTCAGTATCACCTCAAATACCAAATCCATCCAGTACATCCATGGCCGCTACTCTATGCCTCACAGAACGCCATCGTCAGCTTTTACAACTGATCACAGGCACACTTTATAGGCGACCTACAAGTACACCGTAACTGGAACCTCGAAACAAACAGTTTCACTCCGATTTCTGAAATGAACAATATTTCTTCGATACACGATTCACAATCCTCAGAAAACTTGTTATAGCGTTACAAATACAAAACTTAAACTCACACTCAGCTAATTGAACAATGTGTCTGCGACAATTCTTTAAAATAAATCGAGGAGCACAATATAATTAAATTATTTGTAGCAGCTAATGTACAGCTCTATACCCGTTGCTGCAGTCTTTCACCGAAATACAGACACTTTCAGTCATAATTCTTAAATTGCGGTAACTTCCAACCTGGAGAATAAATCAATACAACCATCCGATTAATTAATATCGATAGCTAACAGCGTCAGCTCAAGGTAGCGAACAGCAACTACACATCCATTGTAAGAAAATGTAACATTTGCAATCGTACTTAAGACGTCATTTATTGTGTAGATACCAGTTTTGAGTTTCAGCGCACCATCTTGAAGCCTTAGTTGATGCTGAGGGGGTTATCCCGATCCATATATACGATGCATCGGTGGCCAAAATAACTGGTTTAAGCAAACTATCTGTAACTGTGATGTCGCCTCTCCAACCATCAACTGTCAACCGACTAGAAAAACATTCAACATAGAAAATCGAAAGATACGTGTCACCAAATCCAGATAGTCTGCTTACACTAGCTACGTTGGCCAGTGATGCATCGTATATATATATATATATATATATATATATATATATATATATATATATATGGATCGGGATAACTCCTTCAGCATCAACTAATTCCTGAAGA
This sequence comes from Schistocerca piceifrons, assembly GCF_021461385.2. Classification (NCBI taxonomy): domain Eukaryota; kingdom Metazoa; phylum Arthropoda; class Insecta; order Orthoptera; family Acrididae; genus Schistocerca; species Schistocerca piceifrons. The sequence goes on from NC_060140.1 coordinate 460,290,156, forward strand.
TGGTGACGAAACTGTTAGCTACACAATTAATGGAATTTTAAGGATGGCTAAAGGTGTTTCATTTTCTTACAATAGTGAAGAGCTATAGACCCCCAGACCTCTAGTCACGAGGAAGGACATACAAAAACTACAAATCCGGTCCTTCCGACCGTCTACACAAAAATAGTTCCTCCTAAGTATTTCTCACTGCTTCTCGATAGTAACTGCCTTTACTTGGACATAAAACCATAGCTGAACCACTTCGTTGACAAATGTACGATGCCACCACTATTCCTTAACAACTATCAACGGGCAACATATTGCCGTCGGCCGTTCTTCTACCGGTCAGATGGTGTACGATAGTCTCTGGTCGCAACATGGAGGTAAAGAAAGAATGGAGGTGGCGCTGCAGACTTACGTTGAATGTCGTCTTGAAACCAGAGTGGGCGAGGCATGTCGTCATTTTATGTAGCTCAAAACGTTAGCAGACTACTGTTTACGATTGCTTCTTGTTCATTATTTCTGTCGTGGGGATACAACGTTTTAAATACAAAAAATTACGTTTTTCTGTTCTTGAATGCGTTTTGCTCTAGTAACTCCACATATTTGGCCTCGTTAATCTAACTTGTTTTTGCTGATATATTTAGAATAACCAAGAGGAGAAGAACATGATGTGAAAAGGATGCTTTCTTAATGCATTTTATTGTACTTCTAATATATTTACATCGATATATTTACTTACTGATACCGCTTCTTGTTAGTCACTTTTTCAGCTTTTAGCTCATATACACAACATTTTTAATGTGTAATGACGATAGTAACAAGGAATGCTCTCGTATCTTGCGCATGTCAACAAAGTGAATGATTACTGAAATGTCAAAGAAACAGAATTGGATAGAGGTATACCTCCATGCAGAATAGAGTTCTTGTTTTATTAGATTGTCAGTTCATTAGTTTCACTGTAGTTTACACACATTACCACTTCGAAAACTTACCCACGACGCACCATTCAGCGTGTGGCCAGTAATAGCAGTTTACAGGACAAAAAGAAGATATAATTTTATAAACATCTTCCAGCCTTGTGGAATGCTGTTGTGGAATGTGATTAAGGGAATGGTGCAAACGCTCAAGGCACCGTAAAATGGATGTTTTGCTTTAAAATGTATGGAAGTAATTCTTCGTAGCAATGATTGTATAACCTGTGTAAGATATAGGCCTACCTTTCCAACAGTAGCCTATTTGCTTCTTTCCCCAGAGTATTTCTAGCCAGTAACTGTCAGTTTTTCAGGAATAACCAAACATAGTACAATTGGAATGTGCATCTACTTTGATCATATGCTTGATTTCACTTTTGAATTTAATTTTTATGTTTTCAAAATAAATACCTATACCACGCTTTGTGGTATACCAATAGTTAGATAGTTAGTTTCATGTTCAGTCTATCATTTGCACGATAAATCGTAATGGTGAGAAACATATCATTATATACTCACATCAATTTTTTGTAAATATGTTTCCATGCTAATTATTTATTAGTTGTCTTCGTGATTCTTACGCATCAGCGTTTACACATTACAGTAACAGAAAATCTGCAGTATAAGAAGAGTTATCAAAGAGAAACATTTTCAGTTTAATTTCAAATCTTGTATTGCTATCTGTCAGGCATTTTATATCGATTGGTAAGTGAACAAAACTTTTGGTCGCAGCATTGTGAACCCCTGTTTGTGCTACAGACAATCTTCATGTTGCGTTAACTAGTGCGTTTTTTTCTTCTGGTTTTTATAATCATGTAAAACATTGTCCCAGTTGAGTTGCAGTGGAAACTGAGTCGGCTGAAAAGGCCACAAGTCGCGACTCAGTGGACGCCCAGTTGAGGTACTGGCGCGGAAATCCCAGGTTTCGTCGCCGACGAGCAGCACCCAGCGTGGGTTCATGAATCAGGCACCTGCTGCAGAGGTCCGCACACAGCAATATTCGCTGGACAGTCGTTGGTGAGGCACTTTTGGTAGCTCTTCTGTTCATCTGGCGGTCAGTTTCTCAATACTTGCACGTTTCAGATTAAGCTTATCCATTACGAATGTTTCAGAATCAGTGACCGTTTATTCGATGTAGATACATAAAACTGCAAAGAGTTAATTTTTTGAAACTGTTATTTATTGTGCACGAACCAGTTTTCGAACCTTTTCAGGCTCATCTTCAGATGGTTTTCTTGAAGTTACAATCTATTTGAATCACAATGATGGGTGCTGACTGCTTGGAATACATATTTAACTTCAGGAAAACTGTCTGAAGATGACGCTGAAAAGGTTCGGAAACCGGTTCATGGAACGACAAATAACTGTTTCAGAAAGAGTGACTGGCTGCAGTTTTATGTATTTACATACACTTGCAGGTCTATTCACCAGTAAACGTCTTCACGACCATCGTTCACCCCTATCGTCTGTGCTCCGTGGCGTGCTACATTAGCCTTGGTGCCGGTTTTGGATATACAGGGTGTACGTTAATCATGCCGGCATGCGAACAGTTTAAAATCTCAGCCGTTTCAGATATGCTTGCACCCTTGGCCCGAAAGCCTTTTGGACGTCAGATACAAGGTGACAGTTATTGAACTATATGAAAAAAAGCCAATTAATTACAAACTACGGGGCGCACACACTTTATTCAACACGTAATCGTCACTGCAGATATTCGGATTTAGGTTATGACATGTTAAAGTAGGTAAAAAGACGAGGGCTATTAGAAATCCTTGGGTAACAGAAGAAATATTGAATTTAATTGATGAAAGGAGAAAATATAAAAATGCAGTAAGTGAAACAGGCAAAAAGGAATACAAACGTCTCAAAAATGAGATCGTCAGGAAGTGCAAAATGGCTAAGCAGGGATGGCTAGAGGACAAATGTAAGGATGTAGAGGCCTATCTCACTAGGGGTAAGGAAGATACCGCCTACAGGAAAATTAAAGAGACCTTTGGAGATAAGAGAACGACTGGTATGAATATCAAGAGCTCAGATGGAAACCCAGTTCTAAGCAAAGAAGGGAAAGCAGAAAGGTGGAAGGAGTATATAGAGGGTCTATACAAGGGCGATGTACTTGAGGACAATATTATGGAAATGGAAGAGGATGTAGATGAAGATGAAATGGGAGATATGATACTGCGTGAAGAGTTTGACAGAGCACTGAAAGACCTGAGTCGAAACAAGGCCCCCGGAGTAGACAATATTCCATTGGAACTACTGACGGCCGTGGGAGAGCCAGTCCTGACAAAACTCTACCATCTGGTGAGCAAGATGTATGAAACAGGCGAAATACCCTCAGACTTCAAGAGGAATATAATAATTCCAATCCCAAAGAAAGCAGGTGTTGACAGATGTGAAAATTACCGAACTATCAGCTTAATAAGTCACAGCTGCAAAATACTAACACGAATTCTTTACAGACGAATGGAAAAACTAGTAGAAGCCAACCTCGGGGAAGATCAGTTTGGATTCCGTAGAAACACTGGAACACGTGAGGCAATACTGACCTTACGACTTATCTTAGAAGAAAGATTAAGGAAAGGCAAACCTACGTTTCTAGCATTTGTAGACTTAGAGAAAGCTTTTGACAATGTCGACTGGAATACTCTCTTTCAAATTCTAAAGGTGGCAAGGGTAAAATACAGGGAGCGAAAGGCTATTTACAATTTGTACAGAAACCAGATGGCAGTTATAAGAGTCGAGGGACATGAAAGGGAAGCAGTGGTTGGGAAGGGAGTAAGACAGGGTTGTAGCCTCTCCCCGATGTTGTTCAATCTGTATATTGAGCAAGCAGTAAAGGAAACAAAAGAAAAATTCGGGGTAGGTATTAAAATTCATGGAGAAGAAATAAAAACTTTGAGGTTCGCCGATGACATTGTAATTCTGTCAGAGACAGCAAAGGACTTGGAAGAGCAGTTGAATGGAATGGACAGTGTCTTGAAAGGAGGATATAAGATGAACGTCAACAAAAGCAAAACAAGGATAATGGAATGTAGTCTAATTAAGTCGGGTGATGCTGAGGGAATTAGATTAGGAAATGAGGCACTTAAAGTAGTAAAGGAGTTTTGCTATTTGGGGAGCAAAATAACTGATGATGGTCGAAGTAGAGAGGATATAAAATGTATGCTGGCAATGGCAAGGAAAGCGTTTCTGAAGAAGAGAAATTTGTTAACATCCAGTATTGATTTAAGTGTCAGGAAGTCATTTCTGAAAGTATTCGTATGGAGTGTAGCCATGTATGGAAGTGAAACATGGACGACAAATAGTTTGGACAAGAAGAGAATAGAAGCTTTCGAAATGTGGTGTTACAGAAGAATGCTGAAGATTAGATGGGTAGATCACATAACTAATGAGGAAGTATTGAATAGGATTGGGGAGAAGAGACGTTTGTGGCACAACTTGACCAGAAGTAGGGATCGGTTGGTTGGACATGTTCTGAGGCATCAAGGGATCACCAATTTAGTATTGGAGGGCAGCGTTGAGGGTAAAATTCGTAGAGGGAGACCAAGAGATGAATACACTAAGCAGATTCAGAAGGATGTAGGTTGCAGTAGGTACTGGGAGATGAAAAAGCTTGCACAGGATAGAGTGGCATGGAGAGCTGCATCAAACCAGTCTCAGGACTGAAGACCACAACAACAACAACAACATGTTCGATATGCCAGCCATGATGTGGCGCAGACGAAGAGCGAAATTTTGCATTACCCGCCGAAGCGTCGGATCATCGAAGCTGTCGATGACCTCCTGAATGGCTGTTTTCAGATCGGATATGGTTTTGTGGTTATTGATGTACGCCTTGCCTTTGATATAGCCCTAAAAGGAAGCCGCATTTGTTGAGATCCGGAGAATATGGCGGCCAATCGCGGCCCACGCCACTGGGCTCGGGGTACCCCAGAGCCAGAATGCAGTCCCCAGAGTGCCCCTCCAGGACATCAAACATTCTCCTGATTCGACGGGGTCGAGCTCCGTATTGCATGATCTTGTCGAAATCAGGGTCAGTTTGGATAATGGGTATGAAATTATCTTCCAAAAATCAAAATATCCGCGGGTGTACTGCCGGTCTACAGTGTCCAACGGGCACTGTAGACCTGCAGTACACCCGTGGATATTTTGATTAGCAGATACGCCAGGAGAAACTCAAGAACCACATCTTTCAAAAACTTCACGTACCGTCCGGTAGTCGCTGTGCCATCTAGGAATATCGCACCGATTAATCCTTGACTGGACATTGCACACCACACAGTCACTCGCTGAGGGTGAAAGGCTCCTCGATCGCGAAATGCGAATTCTCAGTCCCCCAAATGCACCTTTTTTGTTTATTGACGAACCAATCCAAATGAATGTGGGCTTCATCGCTAAACCGATCCACGCATCCTCATACTAATTCCCACTAATTTCGAGTGTAACTGACAGCCCCCTTATCTTGGCCCCTTTCCACAATTTATTCTATCTGTCCTGTCCCGCGGATTAAGCAGGGTATTTCAGTTATGAAGTTATGATATTTTATTTCGTCTAGTTCAACAATTGTCACCTGTAAGCTTCTCTGTTCCCGCATTACTACAACTACTGCACTGCTTTCCGCATGACCCCGACAAGCTTCACATACCCTCCACCGCTAGAGCTGCCGCATGGCGTCTATAGGTGGTTTTTGCACGTTAACGTCGAACATAGGCAGTGGTCACGTTAATGAGTGGGCCACTTATTATTCTATCAGATACACTGTCCTGAAAGAGGGATATGGTAGTTTACAATAGTCTTATGGGTAAACACTGTACGGTACGCGAGAGACACAGTCGCTACAACAAGGTTCCCGAATGCTCACGACATTTCGTGACCCGACACTGCTGATGACCGTCCCTGTTTTCTATCACGCTGCCAGAGACTACTTGTGTTAGCAAGATCCATGTGTTTTCCGGCTGTAGGCTTTACATGTTGCGGCGACTTGAATTCCCGTGGCCGCCTCTCCTCAACTCCCTGCAGTGTTTCACCTGGGCTTACAGGACACATCGCGGAAGCGGCTGTCTGGAGGTGGTCCGTAACCTGGGAGAGTCAACTCCGTCTCGCTCTCCCTACAGCGCGCCGTTCGCTGCACCAATGCAATTCGTTGACTTGGTGTCGGTGATAGTGGCGGTCACCATCGCATTTATCATCGATGAACTAGTTGGTGCCCGTGGGCACGAAAGCTTGTTGCTGAGATTTAAATTTGTTGGCCGTCGCTAAACGACGTGGCTAATGTGTCTGTGCGAACACTACGCTGGTTGTGGCACATACAGAAAGGCCGATGTTCCGATGTTATTACGAAGCAAGTAATGTTAACTGGGTCCAAGATGCGAGAAGTTACTGTTCAAATAGTTCAAATGGCTCTAAGCACTATGGGACTTAACATGTGAGGTCATCAGTCTCCTAGACTTAGAACTACTTAAACCTAACTAGCCTAAGGACACCACACACAACCACGCCCGAGGCAGGATTCGAACCTGCGACCGTAACAGCAGTGCGGTTCCGGACTGAAGATCCTAGAACTGCTCGGCCACAGGGCTGCTGTTACCTGTGTGCATTGCAGAAGCGTTGTCCAGTCACGTTCTTCATAAACTTTTATTATTGTGTGAGAAATTACCTGAAGTACTTTTAAATGTATTATTATAATTATCATCATTATTCTTATCGCTTGAGGGATCATTATAATAAATTTGCTGGGAATGTTGAGATTTTAAAACCCTAACACAGAAAATTTAGTGGGTGTTTTTAAATTTATGTTAACGAAATGTTGGTTGGTTTTTAATATTGTAATAAATGGATGTTGTGTTAAAAGAATGTCACTCCCACTTCGTTTTACCTTTTCTAAATCTAAACTAAACTCCTCCCCAACAGACCATGAAGGCACAACGGTAACAACCGACCGCCGTGTCATCCTCAGACCACAGGCATCACTGGATGCGGATATGGAGGAGCATATGGTCAGCACACCGCCCTCCCAGCCGTATGTCAGCTTGCGGGATCAGAACCGCTGCTTCTCAGTCAAGTAGTTCCTCAGTTTGCCTCACAAGGACTGAGTGCACCCTGCTTGCCTACAGCTCTCGGCTAACTTAATGGTGACCCATCCGTGTGCTAGACCAGCCCGACAGCGCTTAACCTCGTTTATCCAACGGGAACCGGCGTTACCACTGCGACAAGGCCGTTGACATCCTACGACTTCTAATCAACTGAAACTGTAACACTGGTGTAGAAGAAATACCAACTTTAGCGCACTTCTGCAAATCTTTTAACAACAAGAACGTCTGTTGCCGTAGCACAGAGCTACTAGGGCTTAGATAGTATGAGTACAAACAAATTTTCTGGGTACTTACTGTACAGCTTTCCAAATGGGGGTACTATATACTCCATCTGGACACTTGGGTATTTAGTCCACATGGAAATACCGCAGCTCCGAAGTCGCTTGTTCAAGATATTCAGGGTTAGCCCAAGTAAGCCAGCTGGTGATCCACCCATACGCGTAGCCTCTCCAACTCAGACGGTTTATGGGATCCGGCGCTGCGAAAGGTACCATCAGGTGAACACCTCATCATTTTCACAACACAAATGAGACGAGAGATTGCTTTTCATAGCTATTGGATGCCTCGATGACGGAGCCTATGACGACCAGGAAACCAAGAGCAGTATAACCAGAAAGGCAGCACAATGCCTTTGCCTTTGGGCCACCAACGATCTATCGTTGGAGTTCCACGTGTCGTTGACCAAGATTTCATTGCAGACGAGATTCTGTGTGACTGTTAAGAAGGTTGGATAAGGGAATCATAGAGGAAATCTATAAAAATCACGCGAAACTTGACAAGAACAACTAGAGTGTTAAGCACGACAAGTATCTGTGCCACTTTCAGTTCCCAAAATTATTACTCTTTAACCACTTCAGGTTAGCATCGATTTTGATCACTGTTCCACCAGGCGGCTTAATTTGGAGTCAACAGTCTTTTCGTGTTTTACGCCCGTGAAGAAGTAAGGAACGTAATCTCCACATAGAGAAGAAATAAGTTGCATACCAGACAAAGAGGGCCATAGTGAAAATCCGGTAGAAATTTTATTAAATGTCATTGGTGAACAGAGTGACATGAAGAGGTCATACGATCGAAGCTGAAATTAATGGAAGAGCATAGTACTGTACAAGAGTTTCAAAGAATCTGTATAATGTCAAATATATCCAGAACGGCTTAAGATATCGTAAGTCTCTTTCCATCCCAGCGAATTGTAAGAAAGTGCTCAGGACATGTGGAGTTCTCAGCATCCTCTAAATTTGCTAAGCAGTCATCGAAATAGACTTACAGACAATAAGATAGCTATATAGCTTTCATGAAGCTCAGGTGTACTGGACTAACAGTCTCTTAACACTGATATATTCTCATCGACGAAGCGTTGTTTACTGCAGACATTCATTTCCCAGTTATTAGAGCAAAAGACTCTTGAGCATCATGCAAGTAATAATTTTTCAGAACAACGCACACTCTGCTGTTGAGTGAAAGATTCGTTCTTGGAACGGTCTTCTAGTCTGTGACTAAACCATTTCTCCTGTGTATCCTTTCTTTCAGCGGCGCTAATCCAGCGATGTGTCAAGGATAGTTTCTGTGAAGTTCGGGAACTAAGAGAATTGCTGTCAAAAGATAAGATGTTAATGGGGCCCGTAAGATAGATCAGTCGATAAGAGCATTTCCCGCCAAACGTAAGGCTCCGTATTCGAATCGCCGTTCAGCAAACAGTTTTAATTTGACGTGATGTTTCGGCGTACAAGTGTACTGTCAGATCAACTAGATCGTTGCAAATATGTTCTGAAATACACAAGTGGGTCTTGGGTTATACGTATCTGTTTAATAAGGACATGACTCCGACTCTCCTTTAAACTGCCTAGCCGAACCTGTTCATTTCAAGTAAGAGAAATTATGTCGTTACAGTTTCTTGACACTGGTGCTTCCATTTCCTGTTCGTCACTGCAGCTTAGTTCTAACGTTTCTCATTATACGTGACAAGTTCTCATTTCGTAACCTATATCATTGTTACTTGTTGCATATGAATTCGGGATCAGATGGAATGTCGATCAGAGACTTTTCAATTCTTCCACCGACTTTTGAACGTGAAATACATCACAACAGAAACCAAACCTGCAAGTGACAAAAGTGAAGGAGAAATAAAAACACAAAAGAAAAATAATGCAAACTGCAAATAAAACATGGTTTTTAGGTTATGAAAAAGAATTTAGCCAGACCCACCCACCTACGTGGTGGAAAAGGAAACGTAGTATATAATATACCCCAAGTCATAACTCTAAATAACAGCGGTGAATACATAAAGATTACCCGGTGCCATAGGGAATCTTTCTAGGATTACTATACAGCAAGAAAAATCTAATTACGGAAACTATCAGAAGCCGTACAATAGGCGCACATCTCAGGTTGCTGGAAGTAGTGTCTCCTCCTAAAGACGCAATACGACCAGAAGGAACCCTAACGCCTCTGTGGGAAACAATAATACTATGTTCTAAATTTGTGGTTATAAAAATATACCACTGTGCTGCTTCCTTAGAAAAAGTTGAAAATGCAACTTTGTCATAGCATCATCATTCAAAGAATTAGCTCGGATCGCGACTATAGACAACAAGGAAGTAAAGTTGTCATTCAGTGTCTCTACACAGTCGAGAGTATTAGAAATGGTGCACAAGCTCAGAACGAAGAGCGACGAAGTAGCCGTAGCAAAACGATGAAAAAATAATATTTGGTCGGGGTTTGAGCCCCGTTTCTTCCGGAATATTGATTTTTGCCAATGTGACAACTATCTCAGTGTTAGGAACGGGGTGCAGCAAAAATACCCATTACCATCAGAAGTCTACCTCCACCACAATTTTCATTTCACTTTGCATGACCAACTGAAGGGTTATCATGCTAAAGGAGCTAAGTAACAAAATGCACTTTCTAGATCACTCGCAATAAATTTTATGCAAATAATGTGCATATAAATGTACCTTAACTCCACATTGCAATTGCTCGTTGACTTTAGGAAAGCAAGTTATTACTTGGCACGATCCAAAAATAAGGCATTAAGACTGACTTTTCTAAATACTTTTGCACTGAAATGGTAAACAGGCTAAGTCCATCAAACAAGTTTTCTAGTATTTCTACCTCTAGTAATCATTCTAATGTACACTCTATAGCGTCCCCAGCGAAATAATAAGAAAAGACTTAAAAATCGAATATTATACATTTTTCTCATGTATCCGTATTATAATAATTTCTCTGTGTAAATTTCGAGGGCAAAGAAATATAACAAAATGATCTAAAGAGACGACAAGATACGCTCTTTTGTTAATTTTTTAGTCGTCTTCACTTCTTCTCTTGTCTTGGTTGTGTTTAGACGGACATCTTCCGAGTGCTGGCAAATGTAAGCATATTTGTACTAATTAAGCAGATAATATATAGATTTAATATTATTGTGCACTTTTAATTTGTAAGAGGTGATCCCGATTTCATGTCCGCCTTCCTTTCGAGTAATTTACTGTGCAACAATCGCAGCGGCCGATGCAGCCAATGACGTCATTACGTGGCGATATTAACTTAGCGGAAGCGAAAAATTCGCCCGCTATTAACATAATATAGATTTTTCTCCACAGCCGCCCGACGCTGCAGAAAATATTTAGCTTTCAGATTCTTATTTTCAGTACAACAATCGAGAGTCAGAGCCAGGACTCCGACTACAATGCAATGGTTAACGGAGGTAAGAAGAAATACTCTCGCGCGTGTGTGGGCCACAATTGTAATTAATAACTAAAGATTTTTTGCTTTAAAGTGAACTGACTAGCCGAGGAAATTAATTTGAAAAGTTTATCCCATTGTTCAACTTATATGCTCATGTTTTAAGATTCAGCGAGTCTAACATTCATTAACGTAACAAGTAATTTAAGATTAATATTGTTAAAAAGGAGAACTTCACAAAAGCATTTAATTGTAAATCAAAATCGAATGAAATATTTTGATTAAGGCCCACCACGTAAGTCGGCAACAGTAAACATTACCAATAAATAATTAATTAAATTACGACGGCCGACGGACGCGAGAACTCTTAGCACAATTCAATGTTAAACTGTTTGTGCGCTACGTTTAGGAATTCCATCATATTTTGAGGTCTCTCTGTGGACTGTTCTTTTGCAGTTGTGACCTCAATGAATCTGATCATTTTGAAATCATTTCTTTGACACCCTTTTCCTACACTCTTATAACTTTCCATCTCTCTATTTTACCAAATGTCTTCTTTTATCCGTATTACCCAAGGAGTGGTGATTTCAGTCCATGAAGTAAAACTTACATTGATATCAAATGTGTTAATGATCACATCAGCTACTCGCTGACAGTCCACAACGTTACTGCCTGTCATATGAGCAGCTTTAAGCGGGTGCTTATTGCGATCTGTTGCTACGATGTTCACTATATCATCAGAAACAAAATGCTTTCTCACCTTTGCTTTTTCTTCGCTAAATGAGCTTTTTTAGAGTTACCATATTATGTATTATTTCCTGTTGCTCAGCTATTCGTATAGTTGTGCTGCCAATGAAAAGACCTAATAGACAGGCTGGGAAACGGAAGGAGAAAGCGGAAATGTATAATCTCTATGTCAGTTATAGCCAACTCGCGCAACGCATTCTGCACTTACCCCATTTAGCTCGAACGAATCAGAGCAGTTACCTCAAACTATCTACTGGCCTTCATAGCAGCTACATCAGCCGTCATTGGAGATCACCATTTTAGTATGTAAAAGCCCTCTTCGCATACCATCATCTAACAGAATAGAAAACTCAGTTTATTCAAAACTGGCCTTATGTCCCTTCAGTTGCTTTCTCAGTAAAACATACGTTAATGGATCACTAGGTTATATGCGAATAGTCGTTGACCCTTTTTCCAGAGAAGATTGTGCTGTGCTTTTCGCCTACGTCAAGCTATTTGTAGCGTTCCCATAAATGAGTATATTGCTTGTTTTGGTGGCATAGAATGTGATGGAATATTTACTAAAAACTGTTTGTCAATAACAAATCTTTGGCACTGAAAAGGCGTCAACAGAATGAAACCAAGAGATTCAGTTGCTTCCTCTCTTTCGTGCAGCATGTAGGACGAACGACGAGATCACGTGATCGTTAGTGCCTCTTAGTGGAAATTGCAGAAGAAACTTTTCGACGAAGTGGGAGCCCTTCTACTGACTGTAGCGCCTCGCGGGAGCTCCACTTTGCCGTTCATTTTCGTTCCTATTTCTTTTTCAGTGACGGGCAGGCACCTCTCCGCGGTGGATCCAGTTCGGCGACCGTTGTCGAATCAATGATAGCGGCTGTCTGCAATCACAGCGCACGGGTAATTACGTTCATTTCGTTCTCATTTCGACGCGCGGGTATTCCAGGTGCCCGGGTTTCTCTCGCCGCCGGAGCGCTTCTCACCGCTTTTTTGCCACCGAGAGCTCCATTTTAATTCGAATAAAAACCGGTAATGCGTTTTGTGGCCGGGTAGCGTGTTATTAATGTCGCCAGCCCGGGGCCCAGGAAGCCGTTCTTGCGCGCCCATCCGGCTGCGTAATGAGACCGTTCTGTGGCTCTCTGCGGCGCTGGGGCATCTACCTCGCACCACAGTGTATCGGACACCGGACCATACGGGGACCGTACTCCACATCTGTGCGCACCGCCACACACAGCCGAAGCAATGTGATAATTCGACGTATCTTTCATTACACCCTTAGCTTTTGTCATCGGATGTAGACCCAGATCACAGTTTAGTAACTATGAAGAGTAGGCTGAAGTTTAAGAGACTAGTGAGGAATCAGGGCGCAAAGAAATGGGATACTTATGTACCGAGGAAAGAAAAGTTACGCTTGAAGTTCTCTGGGGTTATAGATACTACGATAGTGAATAGCTCAGTAGACAGTTCAGTTGAAGAAGAATCGACATTTTTACCTCTCTATCTACATTATTTCGTGATTTATTCAGTTTTCAAATTTATACTGACTTTTTGGTCACCCAGTACCTACATTAATCTAACTCTTGGTGGCTCCACACAGCACTCCCCAAAAACTGCCTACTCCATCGTCTTTCCCTCACAGACAGCTACCTATAACTGTGTGCCAAGTGCTCTCTTACTCCAACACTAGCATTATCTCTGAGTCTGCGATATAAAGCCTACGAAAGTCATACATGGTTTATAAAATCATATTCGGATGCAAATACAAATTTGTCTCAGTATACACTTTTCAAGGTTTATGTGAACGTTAACAAGGAGGTTTACCTGATCCTTCTTGGTGACCCAGTGCTGCCCTTTCTGCTACATCTTCTGTGTGCACACACTTCTTCCAAGAGGACGACAGCCGTGTTCAAGGGACTGCATGCACACGTTATTGGATTAACGAACAGATGCCTGAGGCGCATCCTGTGACCCTCTAAATCACCCTCCCTTAATCCCATAGCAGAGGTCTGAGACTGTCTGGAACACCGGGTAAAACTTAATAGTCAACATTCCCTCATTCTGATAGCTCTAGAGCACTGGTGGACAACCAGCGGTAGCGGGGTGAATCCAGCCTGCGACTGGATCCGGCCATCAGAAGAAATTCTTCGGAGAGAACAAGGTGCTCCAGCCGTTACGAATTTTCGGATATTTCCACCGACATTCAGCTCACATCGGGTTTGTAAATCATGACGCAGGCCGGTGAAGGTTGTGCTCACCCCCCGCACGTGCAATGCGACTTTCCCGCCGCAGGGTTTTAACAAGAAAGAGAAACAACTTTCCAGACTGAGCGCGAAGTTAGGGACTGTGTACTTATTTGCATGCAGAGACTGGGAGAAACAGATCACTGACTTTTACGGGTGCGTGGAGCAGTATTTTTACTTATGAATCAGTATTGAGAACACATACACGTTATTTACTTTTATTGCCTACGTATGTGCTATATATTGATAGATCGCAAACGTTGACAGTGGGCGGCAAATTACCGACTACTAGCAAAAAGTGCCTATTTGAACGATTGCAGCAGGAGCCGTAACTTAGTGAGAAAACCAGGTACCTCTTGTCGGTTCACGCATAAAGTTCTGTGCCACCTGCTTGTCAGTTCCGTGTAAGTGTTTCCAGAAAATGTGTGACATTAAGATGAGACAGGATACTGTACGTCGTCAGTTATAGGAGAAATGGAAGGAGGATTTTTGCTCACCATGTTCAAAGATAAACCTGTTTGTTGTATAGTGAATCGCTATGTGTGGTAGAAAGCTACTTTTCTGCAAGACACATTGTTGAAAAACAGTTTGCAAAGCAACTGCAGAAAATTAAAATACTAATTTTCGTTCGGCAAGCAACAGCGAATGCTTGTCAAATCGAGGCGATAATTAGGACAAAGCTTATTTCGTAACAAGTTTAAAGGTTGCCAAATCGTTAAAGCCTTTTGCTGAATGCGAATTCTTAGAAGGGTACCTCTTGGCATTGCAGATGTACTATAATCCGATAAAAAATGGTACAAACAAACAAGTTTATCGGGACGAATAATTGTTCTATGAATTGGTATATTGGCTAATGGCACTAAAGGATGTTTGTGTGGTCGTGCTGCTACATTCCGAGCACATCATGGAAGCAAAAGTGTTCATGCAAATAAGGTAAAGATGTTCAATAATAATGCTTTCGTTTTTGCCAGCGCGTTAGCATGGATGAGTTGGCTGGTAATTTGTAATTGTTGAGCAACCCCAGAATGTACGTAAACGTTTTTGATAAAGAAGTCTGGTTAGATATTTCGTTTTTGTAATGCTTTTAAGATTTGTTTTACAGAGCTAGGTGTAATTTGAGGATTTGTATTTATGTTGGATTAATGAAGTTAGATAATACTTGCTGTTTAAATCTCATTGTTTGTGAATCATTTGTTAGTAATGTAACTTCAATTGTTGGATGTTTTTTGAAAAGACAAACTTAACTTGCAATATAATTTTGCTAAAAAAAACTGAGTGTTAGTTATTCACCATAATCATTACCGCCTCCCAATCCAGGTCATATATTTTCCAAAGAATTTGAATTTTCTTAAATCAGCCAAAAGAATTTCAGGTGAATTTCAGAGTATTACAGCCAGCATTGCACATCGCTGTGCATGTTGTTAGCACATTTACATTTTTTTTTATGAGAGACCAGAATATATCGGGTTACTCTGTTGCTGCTTTAGAGGTGAGACAGTTTAATTTATTTGCTATGTGCACAGGGACCAAAGTCATTAGTTTTTAACAGGGCCTTAGGATTCAGTGCTTAAGGGGCTGAATGTATTTTGCAGTTACTGTATCTCTTTATTGAAGTTGCATTGCCCAGTCGATCGTACAGTTTTGCTAAGAATAACATGGAGTGACAAGACCACTCGCATTTACAACACGCAACAAGACAAATCGAGTTCAGTACTCATTCCATAGATCAGAAATTCATTCAACGTAATCTTAAAATCTTCTCATTACTTTTTAAAAGAACGCTACAACCTCAATGACGGACGCAGCAAGGAGGACAGACAAAGGAGATCAGTGGAGTAAAAAAAAGTCGAATCAAAAACGGCCTTAATTAGAGAAAAAACAGCTGAGAATCCAGATTTGGTTAACAGCGTTGTATAGAAGTGAATCACACACTGTGGGAAAGCCGGACGGGAAGAGAATCGAATTTGAGATCTGTGCTATAGAAGGACGTTGAAAATTTGATGCACTGGTGGCGGAAATGAGTAATCTCTCCGCACAATCCGCTAGGAAAGGAACATCTGGGAAAAAATGACACGAAGGAGGGACAGGATGATGAGACCCGTGTTAGGACATAAGAAATGACAGGTTTGTAACTAGAGGGAGATGTAGAGGGAAAAACAACAGGGCAAGCTAGAGATTGGAATGCATCCAACAAATAATTGTGAACGTTTGATGCAGGAGCTACTCTGAGACGAAGAGGTTGGCGCAAGAGAGGAAGTCATGGCGGTTATTTTCAGACCAAGACAGAAGACTCTCAAAAACAGAACAGTTTCAAGTCGTGGTGAAATACCCCTATAGGCATCTTAGGCATGAAATACACTCTCCACACACTGCTGAGTAAGGGACTCATTGGACCGCTGGTGCACTTGACGACTTTTATCTCGTGGAGAAACAGATTAATATTCGCGACTCGCCGAACAGAAGTAAACGCCTCCAGTGAATTACTATGAAAGTGTTGATCAGCCCACTGAAGACGTGCAGCTTAATGTCATACTGTAAACAATGGCCCTTTGCTAGGTATCCACTACAAATATCCGTTGTATGCAGTCTTCATCTAAAAATTTTCTCGAACACTGGTTAACAGAGATCTGCATTTACTGACAGCAGCAATTCCTGTCAGGTTTGAAACGAATAAAAGTGTGACATTCGTTTCCTGTCGTTGTAAGTCAAGATCTTTTTACGCCTATTGTTCAAATGGCTCTGAGCACTATGGGACTTAACAGCTGAGGTCATCAGTCCCCTAGAACTTAGAACTACTTAAACCTAACTAACCTAAGGACATCACACACATCCATGCCCGAGGTAGGATTCGAACCTGCCACCGTTGCAGGACTGAAGCGCCTAGAACCGCTTGGCCACCGCGGCCGGCCGCCTATTGCTCTGACGCTGTTTGATACGCCTGCGAGGGATAATTAATTCCCTGTGGAAACGTTGTACAGTCCACATTGATGCACGAAAAAACTGAGCAGCACCATTAACGGTGTCGCCATGGCATGTCTAAACAGGGTAGCTCCTTCCGGCCATTCCGTCTCCATGTAAGTCCATCTTACTGCGCTAATTCCATACAACCGACAGGGACATACACACAGTTTCAATGGCGAGAGTTACATCTGTGGTGGATAGTTACAAGAAATCCTAGTACCAGTTCTGAAACATTTACAGTACTCCAAAGCAACCGATGCCCTTTTTTAAGAAACTGACTAAAATCATGTCCGTTGATGCTAGGAGGTATATAAATGATCAGGATTACAGAACTGTACATGATGTCTATAAGAATTCAGTACACAGTAACGGCCACAGGTGCTGCAATCGGTTTCTCTAAAGGGAAGCATAGAATTTAAGAAGGTTTGGTTATTTGTCCCTCCACACGATTGTACACCGTCCACTCACATTAATACGACGAGTGCCTATATTCCATACTAATGTGCAATTGCCACTCACAGACGTCAGGTGGGAGCATTTGCTGTGAATAATACATAAAGAGTGTCGTTTGGAAGCGAAGAACAGTACAATCGTTGTCGTTTTGCGGAAACGGGGAAACGTATCTGATGTCGAAAAGGGCATGACCATTGCCTTTCTGGCCAAGATTGGATGCATTTCCGAAACGGCTAAGTTTGTAAACCCTCCGCGTACCGTCGTGGTTAAAGCAGTGCCCCGAGGCACTGTATTGCACCACGTGCCATAAACGACAGAGGTGAAAGAGGGTAGAAAAAATGTGTAGGGACGAAAAGACGTGCAGCTGTTGAGCAACTGACCACCTAAATGGACGAAGGGGCTACCAACAATGTCTCCCTAACGACCGTTCAGCGAACGTTGTTGGATACAGGCCTCTCCATTGGCGCCTGACTCATGCACCCATGCTGACTGCTGTTCATCGGTGATGAAGGCTGGAATTTGCACACCGATACCGCTACTGGACAACCAGTGACTGGCGACATGTAGGCTTTTCAGATGACTCACGTTTTATGCCCGATCGCACTGAAACCAAAGACCCTGCAAGAATCGTTGGAAGGGTCCAGGCTGGAGGAGGGAGGGTTATGGTCGGTGGAATGTTTTCGTGGCATTCCCTGCATGATCCTGTCGTTCCGGAAGGCAAAATGGATCAAAACTAGTATGCCTCTATCTTTGGGGACCCTGCCTGTCCATACAAGCAATTTTTATTTTTTCCCTCGACATAATGGCATCTACCAGCGGGACAATGCAACGAGTCACACGGCTCGCAGTGCACGTGTATGTTTCGAAGAGCAGAAGAACGAGTTGATGGTATTTCCCAGGCCACCAGGCTCCCCGAATTTAAACCCGATCGAGAATCTGTGGGGCTACCTAGACCGGACTGTCCGTGCTGTGGATGTTAAGACGAGAAATGTTGAGCACCTGATCACGACACTGGAATTGGCATTCCTGTCGGTACCTTTCAGAACCACATTGACCGTCTTTCTGCACGTCTTGCCAGCGACACAGGCTGCAAAAGGCGGTTATTCAAAATGGTCACGTTAATATAACTGGACAGGGTATGTGAGTTCAAAAAACAATGGCAGGCGTCCCTGGCGGACCATGATGTACAAGTTACTGCCAACCATTTTCCAAATCCGACTGATGAGGTGCATGTTGTTCGAAAACTTGTACCAGGGACACAGAAGCGCCCAACGTTCTTCGAAGAAGGTTTACACGTTCCGCGGCAAATGTGGCTGGACATTATTGTATTAAATGGGTCCTTCAGATTTAGCATTGAACAGCTATAGCGTTGAAGACTGCCAGTCATCGTGTTGCTTTCTCCAAATCGTCAGCTACTGTCTGACTAGTAGGTGACCGTCACTGTAGGACACGTTGAACCGTGCCGAGTCTGGAAACACGACATTTTGGCCGCATGTCACACCAGCGCTAACATACAAGGGCCCAGTTCCGTAGGGGGCCTTCATAGTTTGTAGACACTGGACCCAGCTTAGCGTAGCGCTTGGTATCGATGCAGCCCGCTGGAGAGGACGTTGAACGTCGACGCGCACATGTCTACAGCGTCGAGCCAACTTAACTGTCTGTAATGGTACTGTTCTAGGGGACGAGCATCAAAACCGATACAGGGATTAGTGAACACAGGGTTGTCGCAGCGAGATTGAATATTGTAATCTCCAAATCCTCCAAAAATAAGCGAAAAATATACCCATTCGAAAATCAGATAAAAATTCACTTGAAGCCCTCCTGAGAGACAATCTCCACTCATTCCAAGTTAATAATATAAGTGTAGACCAGATGTGGCTTGAATTCAAAGAAATAGTATCGGCAGCAATTGAGAGATTTATACAAAATAAATGAACAAATGACGGAGCTGATCCTCATTGGAACATAAAACGAGTTAGAACATTGTTGCAGAAACAACGAAACAAACACGCCAAATTCAAACAGACGCAAAATCCCCAAGATCGTCGACCTTTTACAGAAGCTAGAAATTTAGCGTGGACTTCAATGTGAGATGCTTACAACAGTTTCCACAACGAAACTTTGTCTCGAAACCTGGCAGAAAATCCAAAGAGATTCTGGTCGTATGTGAAGTATGTTAGCGGCAAGAAACAATCAATGCCTTCTCTGCACGATAGCAATGGAGATACTATCGAAGACAGCGCTGTCAAAGCAGTGTTACTAAACACAGCCTTCCGAAATGCCTTCACAAAAGAAGACGAAGTAAATATTCCAGGATGCGAATCGAGAACAGCTGCCAACAGAGCAACTTAGAAGTAAATATCCTCGGAGTAGTGAAACAACTCAAATCACTTCATAATAGCAAGTCTTCTGCTCCAGACTGTATACCAATTACGTTCCTTTCGGAGTATGCTGATGGATTAGCTCCATACTTAACAATTACATACAACCGTTCGCTCGACGAAAGGTCCGTACACAGAGACTGGAAAGTTGCACAGGTCACACCAATATTCAAGAAAGGTAGTAGGAGTAATCCAGTAAGTTACAGGCCCATATCGTTAACGTCGATATACAACAGGATTTTAGAACATTACTGTGTACACCGTTCTCGTACATTTTCTAGCGTGGCTTGTTATTCGTTTACAGTTGCGCATCTTGGCTGCATGTGCTCAAATTAAGTATCTTATGCTATCTGACTTTCACTGTAAACGAAATTTTGCTGTCGGCCAAGAAAAAATTTTCTCTTCAATGTTTAATAGATATTATATTCTTGTTCTAAGTTCTATTGTAAATTTGTGTGTAAACCTTTGGGTAATCCCTATGCTATCTTTCTTTATATTTATCGTTTGGGGCTCCGCCTAATGTATCGAACTTAAATTCGCTTGAAAAAAATTATCTAGAACTGTTTCAATTATTTAATTGGTACGTTTAGTTAAAACTGTTCAAATTAAAAAGTTAAAAAGGGCCAATGTTAAGGTCTCATTCCTTGAATTTGTCTGAGGTTATTATTATAATTTAATGGCTATCTTAATCACCATTTTGAACGCCAGTAACGGCAATGAATTTATCTACCTGTTTTTCAAAAGGGACCTGTTATCTAAGAAAATATACAAAAATAAATGTTGTTATTGTTCAGAGTTAATGACGTTAGTTAAAGAGGTCTAGTCCTTCCAGGTCATTTCCCGGATCCTGATAATTCTCAGTTTCAGAGAGGATATTGAAAACGTCGCATGAGACACATTTACTGTAGCTTAGGTTGGTTTTGCAGGCCAAAATACCTTATCTGCAACGTGTGATAGAATCCACATTAAACAGAATATCCTCCCGTAACTGGCTGGGTAGGTGAGGTAGAACGTCCAGGATAGCACGGGTTACCACTTCTAACTAGTGAAGCACTGTGGTGTACAAATTCCCATGTCCGGGATGCGGACTGAGTTTTCACATGATGACTAGACGCCTACTCTTTTATCAATCAGAAACCGCCTGTACAGTCAATAAAAAATCTCCAAGTGATCAATAAATAATCTTAACGACGGATTAGTGATATGAACAATATAGAATACTCTGTTTTGTCTCCTTCCTTACTTGCGAACCGTGTCAGAAATTTCTTGTCGCGGCACACTGGTGTCGATGCATTAAGTATTGCAGATTTTATTCACTTTTTCACGTAATTTGGTACATTGTACAACAGCGGTAGTCAACCTTTGTTACCTAATATCAACTTGCATGGGCCGTAGGCTGTGGTGGTCAATCTTCAGGATTGTTCGTGCACTGTGGGTTCAGAAACACTTGTACTCTGCTCAGCATTAAGGTCTGATGTTAGTTCCGTCATAGTCGCCTCTCCTGCTTTCCCCGTGTTTGCCCGGCCTACGATGTCCAATATCTGTAAAGTGGTGTGGCCGGCCAATCCTACGACGTCAGGAGGTGGTTTCACATTAGTTACGCCACGTGTTGAAAACAATAACCACAGCACCCCTCGAACATACAAGTCGTGCAGTTTGGGAAATGCTCGTGCAGAGCCTCCGCGCCTTCACAATCTGACTTCAGTCAAACTCAGACAGATCGCATGCCTTCCCCATTCTATACGGACTGCAGGCTCACTGACACTAATGCACTGTGCGTGTGTCTGACTAGCAGACATTCCTCGCCAATTGACGCTGCTATCGCCTGGACGAGTTTAGATCGATAGTAGGTCATAATGTTCTGGCTGGTCAGTGCATCTCATACACGGCAATCTCTGTTTCACATCATGCTTTAATCAAAGAACTCTTACACTAGTTGATTTAAATAATGAAAAACTGTACCAGTTACTTATATTTATTTGTTCGTGTTTAGCACATCGCCTTTCGAGAATTTCTCATTTTCAACTGCTTTTGTTTCCGAAAGTACTTCTCGTGATGTTTGTATGTGTAATGTTCTGCCACTTGAAAGTGCAAGACGGTAGAAAATCTCACACGCAAACTTCACAAAAAATACTGTAGAGAGGCAAAAAATCACACATCAAGATATCACAAAAAAGTTTACGTGAAACTGGAGTAAATTTCCAAAGCGTGTTGTATTAACAAGAATAACTAATCTTGTGTGGTTTTTCATTATTTAAACTATGAATAACGAAGCTGCAGGCTTTCCAAAAACATAGATTATGAGAAACGAAATTAGCTTTTACTAGTTCCGTGCTATTATTTTGTGACCCTGTTCAATGCGTGAACTGCACTGCTAACCAATGCGAAACTACTGATAAATAGCAGTTATGAAGACAGAGTTAAATTTTCTTTAGCGATAAGTGAACTCTGTCTAGCGAAGCGAAGCGAAAACTGCACTGCTGGCACAAATCAGTCATATTTTTACCACGTACCCTTTAATACGTTCGAAGGTAAATCCAAATTATCAATTGGGTAAATACTGCACAAGAATATATAATATTGTATTATTTGGAGGGAAACTGATTTTCAGTAGTTAACTTCATGAAACTTCCTGGCAGATTAAAACTGTGTGCCGGACCGAGACTTGAACTTGGGACCTTTGCCTTTTCCTTGTTCCAGTGTCGGTCCGATACACAGATTTAATTTGCCAAGAAGTTTCATATCAGCATAAACTCCCTTGCAGAGTGAAAATTTCAAAAAAATGGCTCTCGGCACTATGGGACTCAACATCTGAGGTCATAAGTCCCCTAGAACTTAGAACTACTTAAACCTAACTAACCTAAGGACATCACACACATCCATGCCCGAGGCAGGATTCGAACCTGCGACCGTAGCGGTCGCGCGGCTCCAGACTGTAGTGCCAGAACCGCTCGGCCACTCCGGCCGGCTGCGAAAATTTCATTTCGGAAACATTCCCCAGGCTGTGACTAAGCCATGTCTCGGCATTATCCTTTCTTTCGTGAGTGCTAGTTCCGCAAGTTTTGCAGGAGAGCTCCTGTGAAGCTTGGAAGGTAGCAGATGAGGTACCGGCGGAACTAGAACTGTGAGGACGGGTCGTGAAAGGCAAAGGTCCCGAGTTCGAGTTTCGGTACGGTACACAGTTTTTAAGCTGCCAGGAAGTTTCATATCAGCGCACACTCCGCTGCATAATGAAAATTTCACTCTCATAACTGAGTCGTATAAAAAGGATACATTTAAATGTAAACAATCAGCAATCAGTGAAAACAAAATAATGATACCCCATGTTACGCTCTATACAAAGTTAACTCGGGGATATTAAATGTCGTTTCAGTTATTGCCTATGACAAACTTAACAGAAGTGACTGCATAGAGAAGCGTAAGGTATAGAGAGATGATTGTGAATATTATTATTTTGCTAGACTGGTGTTACACTATAATTGAAATCAAAAATTACAAAAGCAGTAGAAAAGAGGGGAAAGATTCTGAAACGTTATTTTCTGTCTTGGCGCTCCAGTCGTGTTGAAAGCGGCAGTTTCTCTTCTACCAACATGCTGTGAACTGTCTCTTTTCGGAAGGTAACCCGGCTAACGAGAAAGAATGTCGTCTTCATCACTTACTGAAGTCCCTTCATTACAGGTTCACAGGAACAGCTACTTTATATGAAAGACCTATAGGCTTACACATTACTAAAATTGCCAGTCTTCCCATGCACCTCAGACCGCTTCGAGCTGGGGTGGCCAGCGTGTCTCAACGAGACAGATGTCTCTGCAGTAGGTGTAACCACCACGGAGGATATCTGTGGTTCCTCGGCTTGAAGACCACAACAACAAAATTTCCGTAGATTAAGGGATGTGATTCGGTCGCTTTTCGGCATCCTGCTAGCTAATTTCTCTTTGAATGTGACTGTATAGGCTTACACAGTACTCGTATAAAGTACATGCTAAGATAATCTAATAATGAACATTCGAAATTTGCGTTTGTTAAGTATATACTTACATATTCTAAGTGTTTCTTCTCACTTATAAACGTTGCAATGACACCTAACAACATTTTTTCTCTCAGCTGTTGGAAAATGCGGCTTCCACTCCCCCGCTGTGTTTCAGCGCAGTATAATATACAATTGACAGAGACGGAGAATAAGTATGCCTGACTAGGCTGGTGGACATCTACATCTACATCTGCATCTACATGACTACTCTGCAATTCACATTTAAATGCTTGGCAGAGGGTTCGTCGAACCACAATCATACTATCTCTCTACCATTCCACTCCCGAACAGCGCGCAGGAAAAACGAACACCTAAATCTTTCTGTTCGAGCTCTGATTTCTCTTATTTTATTTTGATGATCATTCCTACCTATGTAGGTTGGGCTCAACAAAATATTTTCGCATTCGGAAGAGGAAGTTGGTGACTGAAATTTCGTAAATAGATCTCGCCGCGACGAAAAACGTCTTTGCTGTAATGACTTCCATCCCAATTCGCGTATCATATCTGCCACACTCTCTCCCCTACTACGTGATAATACAAAACGAGCTGCCCTTTTTTGCACCCTTTCGATATCCTCCGTCAATCCCACCTGGTAAGGATCCCACACCGCACAGCAATATTCTAACAGAGGACGAACGAGTGTAGTGTAAGCTGTCTCTTTAGTGAACTTGTTGCATCTTCTAAGTGTCCTGCCAATGAAACGCAACCTTTGGCTCGCCTTCCCCACAATATTATCTTTGTGGTCTTTCCAACTGAAGTTGTTCGTAATTTTAACACCCAGGTACTTAGTTGAACTGACAGCCTTGAGAATTGTACTATTTATCGAGTAATCGAATTCCAACGGATTTATTTTGGAACTCATGTGGATCACCTCACACTTTTCGTTATTAACCGTCAACTGCCACCTGCCACACCATACAGAAATCTTTTCTAAATCGCTTTGCAACTGATACTGGTCTTCGGATGACCTTACTAGACGGTAAATTACAGCATCATCTGCGAACAACCTAGGGGAACTGCTCAGATTGTCACCCAGGTCATTTATATAGATCAGGAACAGCAGAGGTCCTAGGACATGGAGAACCGAACAGGTTCCAGGCTGTTCGACGGAATGATCCCAGTATTCACCTGACTTAGTCACCGTACGGGTGCATAGTTGCGTATCCTCTCTCTCTCTCTCTTTGTGTGTGTGTGTGTGTGTGTGTGTGTGTGTGTGTGTGTGTGTGAGAGAGAGAGAGAGAGAGAGAGAGTGAGAGAGAGAGAGAGTGAGAGAGAGAGAGAGAGAGAGAGACTGGGAGTGAGAACGAGAAGTAAGTGGATCATAAATGATAATCCATTTGTTTTTTCTGCCTGTAGATATACAGACAGTGTTGTTTGTGCAACACATTTACTCAGGCGAAGTGGCGCGATTGTAAGACTCTTGAGTATTATACAAAACGTGGTCATTCAATCCCAATCCGTTCATCCGATTTGCCATGCATTCCACAAATCACTTACGTCAAATGCTGACATGATTTATTTGAATAGGACGTGGTCAATACCCTTCGTCATCCTTCCTAGGTTCTAAGCTTACGCTGTACGTCTAATGAGCTCATCGCGGCGGAAATGTTAAGCGACAATTGTTTTTTTTTATTTTTTTCCAATGTAACTGCAATAAATTTATTTTTCACAGTGTTACTCTCTACATAGCATAGAATGCTCCTGTTCAATACGTATACATAGGTCTGATTGGTTGAATAAGATTTGGAAGGATCTTTCGACAGAATGTAACTAACGATGTATTGAAACCACCCTAATTTAACGCAGTTATGATTATTATAGTTAGGATTTTTGGTAAGTTGTTTCTGGTACGTTTAACTGAGCTGCTGTGTAGCGTAAGTTATCCAGTGATGTATTATCAAACATGAATTCAATATTTTCTTTAAATACTCAAATTTACTGTAGTTCTGGTACACAAATATGCATCGGTTGCAACCCTTCAGGAGTGTTATGGTCCCATTTACCAAGCACTACGATGATGCGAATAACTTTACAGAAAAACTGTACATGACGTGAGGTATCACATGGTGACATAAACAGCTGAAAATCCAATACAAAGATACTGAACTTCTACTGTGTCATTACAGGACATTAGAGAATAGAGTACGCGACAACGTGATTAAATCGAACTCCCAGTGAGAGTCTGTTCTATTGCAGTGCGTGAGTAATTCGAATTTGATGATAAATTGTTTCTGTCAAGTTTAAGAGAGCTGCTCATCTAAGCGGCGTAGCGTAAATTAGCCTGTGATGTATTACTGAATACGAAACCATTGTTTTAAATTAAGAAATTGGTTTTGGTTGTCAGATATGATTAATACAAATAGCTGCCGTTACGTTTGTTAATTACTTCATGTGAAGATCTCTTTGTGTTGTGCTCATTACAGAGTAAAGTCCCTTTTTGCTGTCATGTCTCATTACTATGACTAAGCAAAAGTCAGGCTTGACAGTACAATGATTTGCACCAGTGGGAAACAAAGATTTGTAGAGCTGACTAAGCTAGTAAGTGGAACGTTCCTCTAACAGAAGTTATACTGGAGAGAGCCACAAAAACATTTGTGGTATCCTGTCAGCTGTTTGAACCATATCACGTTCTGAAAACTGCTCTGGATAATTTGAACGTCATTTGCAAGAGAATGTGAAAGAAATTTCAAATACTCATTACTAACTTACCAACTGATAATATACTCTTCAAAGCTCAGAAAAAAACCTTTCAGGCAATAAGCTGAATCCCGACTGTGGAGAGATATATTGTCTGAAAGTTTCAGTATATATTTCTTTTTAAAATGAAAACATGTTTCTACATTAATTTTAAATGTCACGAATTACACCACGTCACTGAAATTAAATATGTAATGAACCACCTCAAATTTGTTTTATGGTTTGACGATATACAAACTAAACTACAGCCCTTCGAATATTTTATAGCAAGTAGCTCACACCATTGCGGCTCCTAAGTTCAAAGACCTTTCCATTCATTGTTTTAGGCTGTTTAACTCTTAAAATCTCTATGAATTTAAGTACTGGAAGAGAATGTATAAAAGATATTCAGAAGTAAGTATAATAAGCTAGGCAATAATTTTTGTAATTTTTGTAACATATTCAAGAAATTCAGACAAAAAAGCGTAATGAGAAAGAATAGCCATGGAACACTCCATGGATAACAAGTGAGAAGACTAAATGTGGCTGATGAGCCATGTGTAATTATGGCAGAAACACATCTACAGGCCAGTGATTATAAATAATTTTCCGTAGTAGCAACGGCAGAAGAAGAAAAAAAGGAGATGGCGATC
This sequence comes from Schistocerca piceifrons, assembly GCF_021461385.2. Lineage (NCBI taxonomy): Eukaryota > Metazoa > Arthropoda > Insecta > Orthoptera > Acrididae > Schistocerca > Schistocerca piceifrons. The sequence goes on from NC_060140.1 coordinate 460,317,020, forward strand.
ATGATGGGGCAGAGAATCAATTCTTCCGTGAAGTGGAGGTATTGTTATCATGAATTTATGATTTCCCAGCGTACCGAATAATCTGAATTCATTCCTCAAGGTTCTAATAATTAAACAGTCCAGTAAGGTAGCTTGATATGTACACTGCTCTCATGCCACGCGAGCAGTAGTACGAGCAAGACAGAAATAAATGTATAACTTGCATATTTTCCTGTACTCACATTTTGACCTGGAGTGTTCTTATGAATTTTTTAGTGCCTATGAAAGGGTTTCGTGAACAGGCGTACGCTTGAGAGGAATGCTGGATAGGAACCTCCTCTATTTCAACACAGCAACAGATTTACTGAACCAGGCTAATTGTAAATAGAGTACATCTGTGTCTTTCGCGGCTTGAACCACAGCAAGTGCGAGTAAGTTGCCATATTTTGCATACACAGGAGAGTCCTAGACAGTTTTCTTCAAATTATGGCGTATCTGGACGGGAAGAAGGAAAGGTTATCATTTTTTCAAGAGGTACTCAATTACAAGTACTTTATTATTGGAATCGGAGAATTTACTGTCTTCTATAATGTTACGGGACAGATTATTCGATAACAGAATGCTTGAAACAGAAAGTCTTGTCATAAATACTTCAGCAAGAGGGAGGGGGGGGGGGGGGGGAGTGAGAGGTAGAAAGGGCCAAAGTAATTTAGAATGTAGTAATTTAGTGTCTCGTTGTTTATGTAAGTGTGACATATTTGATAACAAATATATCAGACGTTGATAGTAAAGGAATTGATGAATCAGGCAGTTAAAACATTGTGTAGTTGCGCCTATACTTAACATGGCTAGGTTTCCATATTAAGAAGTGATATGATGCAGTGGTCAAAGCACTGGGAGTTGTCCATGAGTATAACTTGTTGTACGATATCTCGACAACAGGAGAAAATGAAACACGTCGCCTGAACAATATTGCATTTGATCTTTTTGGAATTTTATATCCAATTACGTACGTTCTGTCGACTTAATTCACAGAAATAAAACGACTATGACACAATACCGTCCATAAATGAGTACTTTCGTGTACTTAAAACATGCATGCTAATGTAATTCACTAAAACGAACGGAATGTAAGATAGTGCTTTTCATATGTGAGTGCCTGAGATCTACTGGATTTGGATGTTGTAATCTTAGGTCTAAAAAATGGCACTGGAAAGTACGAAAGCTGTTCTGGCAAAAATAATGCTCAGTAGAATATTTGACTGAGCCAGCTTTCCTGATTTTCCGAAATGTATTCAGGCGAATGCTGGATGGTTTATTATTTCTGGTGAATTAAATAAAAATTTAGTTTCTACAGGTAATCATGTAACTTTCTTGACAAATGCCTTTCCAAGATTGATGTCTGAAATACTCCTCTGCCATACAGACAAGAAGGAGATTGAGTCAATAACTAAATCACTGAAGACTAAGGACTCTCACGGTTATGATGGAGTGTCTAGCAGAATGTTACTGTGCTGCTCGTGTTAGCCCTGTATTTAGCCATATTTGTAATTTTTCCTTTGGGAATGGTCAGTTTCCTGGACGATTAAAGTATTCAGTAGTAAAGCCGCTATTTCTACGCCATCAGTGTTTGCAAAAGTTATTGAAAAGGCTGTGTATGTAAGGATAATTGATCATTTTATATCACGTAATTTGCTATCAGTTGTACACTTAAGCTTTAGAAGTCGTTTAACAACTGAAAATGCTATATTCCCTTTTCTCTGTGAGGTACTGAATGGGTTAAGCAAAAGGTTTCGAACGCTTGGCGTATTTTTTTTTTTTTATTTAAGTAAGGCATTTGATTGTGTTGATCACAAAATATTACTCCAGAAGTTAGACAACTACGGAATACGGTGGGTAGCTCACAACTGCTTCACCTCTTACTTCAGTAACAGATAGCAAACGGTCATTATTCACGATGTTGATAATGGCTTTGATGTAGGGTCTGAGTGGGGTACGGTCAAGTGGGGGGTGTCCCAGGGATCAGTGTTGGGGCCATTCCTGTTCCTTATTTATATAAATGATATGCCCTCTAGTTTTACGGATAACTCTAAAATATTTTTGTTTGCAGATGACACTAGCTTGGTAGTAAAGGATGTTGTGTGCAACATCGTCTCGGTTTAAAATAGTGCAGTACATGACCTAATCTCATGGCTTGTAGAAAACAAACTGACACTAAATCACATTAAGACTCAGTTTTTACAGTTTCTAGCACACAATTCAACAAAACCTGGCGTTTTAATTTCACAGAATGGACATATCATTAGTGAAACTGAACAGTTCAAATTTCTAGGTGCTCAGATAGATGGTAAACTGTCGTGGAAAGCCCACATTCAGTATCTTGGCTCAAATGGTTCAAATGGCTCCGTGCACTATGCGACTTAACGTCTGAGGTCATCAGTCGCCTAGAACTTAGAACTAATTAAACCTAACTAACCTAAGGACATCACACACACCCATGCCCGGGGTAGGATTCGAACCTGCGACCGTAGCGGTCGCTCGGTTCCAGACTGCAGCGCCTAGAACCGCACGGCCACTCCGGCCGGCCTCAGTATCTTGTTCGAAGACTTAATACTGCCATTTTTACTATTCGAACAGTATCAGAAGTGAGTGATCGTTCGAAACGAAAACTAGTCTACTTTGCTTATTTTCATTCGCTTATACCGTATGTTATTGTATTTTGGGGTAACTCCCCCCATTCTAAAAGCATATTTTGGCTCAAAAACGGATGGTTCGGGCAATAAGTGGTGTAACTCCACGAACTTCTTGTTGACCCCTGTTCATTTTGACATTGGCCTCTCAATAGATATATTCCTTACTGTCATCTCTTGTTAACAATATTAGCTTATTCCCAAGAATAATCAGCTTTCATTCGGTAAATAGTCGGCAGAAATCAAACCTGCATTTGGATCGGACTTCCTTAACTCTTGTGCAGAAAGGTGTGCAGTATACGGCTGCAACCATTTTCAGTAAGCTACCACTCGAATTCAAAAATCTTAGCAGTAATCCACGCGCTTTCAAATCGAAACTGAAAAGTTTCCTCATGGGTCACTGCTTCTATTCTGTCGAGGAGTTCCTTGAAAAATTAAGCTGATTCTTGTTGTATTGTTGACTGCGTTTACTTAAACTTATGGACTCACTTTTTTCGGGTTCATAAACATTTATTTCTATCTGTTATTACTTTTATGTTGTAATTTCATGTATTGACACGTTCTATGACCTTGGAGATTTGCTCCTCAATTTGGTCCTACGGAACTTGATGTGTAAATATATAAAGAAAATAAATCGTAGACAACGCCTTCATCTTCCTTCTTCATTATTAAATTGAAGTAAATGATAAATTGTATGTACATTGTTGGCCGTTAAACCTGCAACACCAGGGACGTTAATAAATAACGAAGTCTCATTTATTGTGCATATGCCGTATGATAGAAAGAATACCAGATTGTAGCTCTAGGTACTTAGTAGTCATACAGGCTGCGAAATGTAGTTCTAGGACCTGCCACTTGAACCATCAACAAGATCTCTAAACTAGATATCGACGGATCGAACCAAACTGAGAATGGACGACAGATACGATTATGCCATTCCATGTTGCTTCAACTTTTGCCAGAGTCCATCAAAGTTATTGGCAGTATGCAGTCTCTCGGTAACGCATGATTCTTTAGTTTCAATGGATGAAGATCTTGAGAAAAATGTGATCAGGGCCAAAATGGAACACATGTGTATCGAGGTAAGTCGCTACAGTACGGGCAACCTGAGGTCTAGTATTTCTTGTCGAAAGCTACCGCCACGAAGACCTCGAAAGGGGGGGGGGGGCATAGCCACCGTGTAAACACGTCACATCTGTAACAGCTACTGTCAAAATTACCAGTTATGCGAACCAGAGGTGATCAAGTTTTGTATCCAGTGGCACCTCGTACTATCATGCTACGTGTGGCGGCTGTCTAACGATGGTTCGATGTCTCAGTGACACTGAGGTGACAAAGTTCTTAAGATACCTACTAATATCGTGTCGCATCTCCTTTTGCTCGGAGTAGTGGAGCAACTCGGCAAGGCATGGACTCAACAAGTCGTTGGGAGTTCCCTGCAGAAATACTGAGCCACGCTATCTCTATAGTCGTTCATAACTGCAAAAGTGTTGCCGGTGCAGGACTTAGTGTACGACTTGGCCTCTCGATTACGTCCCATAAATGTTCGATGGGATTCATGTCGACGATGTGGGTGACCAAATCATTCACTCGAACTGCCCATACAGTTCTTCAATCTAATCGCGAACAATTATGGCACCGTGACACGGCACACTGTTATCCATGAAATTTCCATCCTTGCCTGGAAACATGAAGACTGTGAATGGCTTCAGATGGTTTCCAAGTAGCCGAAAATAACCATTTTTTGTCAGTTGGACCAGAAGGACCCAGTCCGTTTATGTAAACAAGGCCCACATCATTGGGGTGCCACTCCCACTTTGCAGAATGCCTTGATGACAACTTGGGTCCATGGCTTCGTGGGATCTGGTCCACACTCGAGCCCTACCATTACCTCTCATCAACTGAAATTGAGTCTCAACTGATCAAGCCACGGTTTTCCAACGGATTGGTCACGAGCCCAGGAGAGGCTCTACAGGTGATGTCGCGCCGCGAGCAAAAGCATTCGTATCGGCCGTCTGCTGCCATAGTCAATTAACGCCATATTTCGCCGCACTGTCCAAACGAATACGTTCGTCGTACATCCCACATTGATTTCTGCGTTCACGCTGTTAGCACCGACAGCTGTAAGCAAATGCTGCTATTCAGTCGTTAAGTGAAGACCATCTGCTACTGCGTTGTCCGTCGTGAGAGGTATTTCCTGAAATTTGGTATTCTCGGCACACTCTTGACCCTGTAGTTCTCACAATACTGAATTCCCTAACTATCTCAAAAATGTAGTGTCCCAAACGCCCAACTCCAATTACGATTCCCCGTTCAGAGTCTGTTACTTCCGTCGGGCGGCCGTAATCACGTCGGAATCCTTTTCGCAGGAATCACCCGAGCACAAATGACTACTCCACCAATGCAGTGCCCTTTTATATCTTGTGTACAAGGTACTAACGCCATCTGTATATGTGTTCATCTCTATCCCATTTTCTTTTAGCACCTCAGTGTACACATCCATCGTGATGTTGCATACAGAACCAGGACTTGTCAAAAATTACTTACACATGGTCGTCATCGGACGTAGTGCAACCTTCGCATTTCTCTTGTGGCCGCCACACGCTGTAGTCTACGGTGCTCCAGATGTCATCGCTCTGTCCGTGCGGATACCTACCTTGCTGTACACAAGCCCATGCCTCGAGGTACGTGACAGCCAGGCGAATGCAAGGAACACTGTAATGTTACTAGCTCTCATGCGCACTGCCTGTGAATTTAGCACGGAATGATCAGAGATTAGGGACTATCACAGAAGACCTCCATATATCGCACACATATCCTAAAGGCATGACACTGAATGTATTAAAAGAGCTCGAGGTATTTAAGTGCAGGTCTAGTAATCCTGAAACTACTCTTACGTTCAAGTGGAGTCAAAGCGTAAGAACAAATTGAAAAAATTTTTTCAATGCTTTCAATGGCCCATTGCCTTCTGTAGATAAGTTTAAATGAAGGCGCTGTACCACAGTCCTATCACGGTCTCTGAACACAGCGTGTGTTTTATTGCTATACTGTCCGTTTGTTGCTCCCTTGCATGTGTCTAATTTTTTTACTTGGTTACTAATTTCCACTTTCTACCTCATGGGATGCTTCACAGTCTGGCATTTATCTTACATTTGGACCTATTTATCACTGACTCTGGAATGTGGCTTTGTATTCATTATGCCGTGTGATAGGACGTTTTCTTTCTCTTAACTATTTTTTGATTAGGTGTCCTAGTGTTTTATTGGTGACAATAGCCTCCTTAATTTACAAAGTAGTATTAACTTCAGTACATACTAATTTGTATTCCATATGCGTTTTGCATTGAGTGGTTGTTCGTCATTAGTATTAAGCTGTGAGGGTACTTGGTTTCTGTGGTTCTATTATTTTTAGTACAGGTTCACGTCATGTTTTATTAACTATGGCCGCTGTCCACCATTTTTCTTTAAGTGTGACCATCTCTCGTATACGCGCCTTTATTACTTTGGCTTGTGTACCTATAACCAACTCTGATCACCAATTTCCGTTGTGTCTTTGACCCTTATCCTACTTACACTTCATCACGACATGTGCGTTTCTCGAACTGTGTTAGAACGGCGCGTCCCGTTGTCACGACTGCTCAGTTCTCTTTCCCTTGACAGACGGAGAGCATTGGCGCTCTAAAATATTTGATAGGTGCTAACGATACCTGAACAGCTCTTACAGTGTTCCATTTACGTGTTATCTGCGTGCTGCTTTCCAATGACAACGCGCCATAGACATTAGATCAGTTGGTCCTTTCGTAAGTATAGCTACGCGCTACGTAATTGCTGATTTCAGCTTTCTGCCTGACACATAGTGTCTTACCTGCCTTTCTTTGGTTTATGTAGACTCCGTATCCTGTCTCCGGCACTTTCAATATAAGGGGCTTCAAAGGTGCTTTTTGCGCGGGGATGTTGAGTATTCGGTCTGATGAGCAGTGTACACCATTCCAAATTACGTTTGACATGAACACTTCGACCTATTATTTATAGGTATGCTCAATGGAGTGGATTTATATGATAACCACTTACCTTTTTTCTATTATTGTTACTTGTTTACGGTCTTCCAGTTTATAGATATTGTTTTATGATAGCATAAAGATACACCTGAAGACAGGGCTGTGTTCCTGAAACATTGCAGTGTATAGACTTCAGTCAATAAATAACTGTGCACCTGAAGCGGGTGACTTAGTAATAAAAGTAGACGACAAAGAAAGACGTGCTCGGATTAAAAAGGGTGTAAGACAGGGTTGTAGTCTTTCGCCCCTGCTGTTCATTCTGTACATCGAAGAAGCAGTCATGGAAATAAAAGGAACGCTCAGGAGGGGGATTAAAATTCAAGGTGAAAGGATATCAGTGATACGATTCGCTGATGACATTGCTACTCTGAGTGAAAATGAAGAGAAATTACATGATCTTCTGAATGAAATGAACAGTCTAATGAGTACAGAGTATGTATTGGGAGTAAATCGAAGAAGGGCGAGATTAATGAGAAGTAGCAGAAATGAGAACAGCGAACAACCTAACATCAGGATTGATGGTCACGAATAAGATGTAGTTAAGGATCTGTGATATCTAGGCTGCAAAATAATCAATGACGTACCGAGCAAGGAGGACATCAACAGCAGACTAGCAGTGGTAAAAAGGGCATTCCTGGCCAAGAGGAGTCTACTGGTATCAAATGGCTCTAAGCACTATGGGACTTAACATCTGAGGTCATCAGTCATCTAAACTTAGAACTACTCAAACCTAACTAACCTAAGCACGTCATACACATCCATGCCCGAGGCAGGATTCGAACCTGCGACCGCAGCAGCAGCGCGGTTCCGCCTAGAACCGCTCGGCCACAGCGGCAGCCTACGAGTATCGAACATGTGGCTTAATTTGAGGAAGGAATTTTTGAGAACGTACGTTTGGAGCACAGCATTGAATGGTAGTGAAATATGGACTGTGGGAAAACTGGAACAGAAGAGAATCGAAGCATTTGAGATGTGGTGCTACAGACGAGTGTTTAAAAATTAGGTGGACTGATAAGGCAAGGAATGAGGAGGTTCTGCACAGAATCGGAGAGGAAAGAATACACGGAAAACACTGACAAGGAGAAGTCATCGGGTGGTAGGACACCTATTAAGACATGAGAGAATGACTTCCATGGTATTAGAAGGACCTGTAAAGGACAAAAACTGTAGAGGTAGACAGAGATGGAGTACATCCAGCAAATAATAATTGAGGACGTAGGTAGCAAGTGGTACCCTGAGCTCTGAGATGAAGACGATGGCACAGGAGAGGAATTCGTGGTGGGTCGCATCAAACCATTAAGAAGACTGATGACTAATAAAAAAAAAAAAAAAACGAAAAACAGGTTCATCCTCTCGGGCGCTGGTAATGTGGTTCTGTTGAGATTCAGCATGGCGTTGAGTAGATTGTGTCACTCCTGTCGACTTCACGCAGCTGCGCTATAATGCTAATCATTTGCAACTAAGAATCTTTGACTTCTGCAGACGTTTGCAGCAGCATGGACTATCAGCTCGGAGACCATGGCTGCGGTACCCTTGACGCTGCATCACAGACAGGAGCGCCTGCGATGGTGTACTCAACGACGGACCTGGGTGCACGAATGGCAAAACGTCGTTTTTTTCGGATGTATCCAAGTTCTGTTTACAGCATCTTGATGGTCGCATCCATGTTTGTTGACATCGCGGAGAACGCACATTGGAAGCGTGTATTCGTCATCGCCATACTGGCGTATCAGCCGGTGTGATGGTATGGGGTACCATTGGTTACACGTGTCGGTCAACTCTTGTTCGTACTGACGGCACTTTGAACAGTGGACGTTACATTTCAGATGTGCTACGACCCGTGGCTCTACCCTTCATTCGATCCCTGCGAAACTCTACATTTCAGCAGGATAATGCACGTCCGCATGTTGCAGGTCCTGTACGGGCCTTTCTGGATACAGAAAATGTTGGACTGCTGCTCTGGCCAGCACATTGTCCAGATCTCTCACCAATTGAAAACGTCTGATCAATGGTGGCTGAACAACTGGCTCGTCACAATACGCCAGTCACTACTCTTGATGAACTGTGGTATCGTGTTGAAGCTACATGGGCAGCTGTACCTGTACACGCCATCCAAGCCATGTTTGACTCAGTGCTCAGGCGTATCAAGGCCGTTATTATGGCCATAGGTGGTTGTTCTGGGTACTGATATCTCAGGATCTACGCACCCAAATTGCGTGAAAATGTAATCACATGTCAGTTCTAGTATATTTGTCCAATGAATACCCGTTTATCATTAGCATTTCTTCTTGGTGTAGCAATTTTAATGGCCAGTAGTGTATAATTTTTTTTTTAAATTTCATTGTTACCTATTTAATTTTCCTGTTTTCTTTTCCTCTATTACGTTTTTGATATGTTACGTCGTGCTCTTCCCCGTAGTCATACTGATACAGATATTCAGTTGAATAAAAGTGAAATTTGAATATTCTCAGAAAATATGCTTAACGCCTAACACTGTTAGTAGCGAGCCACCGCGGCGTGAAGCGGGCTTGCGCAGCTGGCGGCGGTGGGTGTCTGGCGGCTTTTGCCGGCAGCGACAGACTTGTTGCCGGATGGCGGCGCTGAGGTCGCGACCCGGCCCGGCGCCAGTTCTTGTGCCGGCTCCCCGCATTCACCTTTCCGCCTTTCTACCGGGCGCCGCTCACAGGAAGAACGGGCGCTCACTCTCAGAATCCTCGCTTTCGGAGCGTCATGCCCGTTTAGCGGGTCTCTTCGGCTGTTATATCAGCTTTCTCCTGCTCGCTGCCGTTCCCATCGGTGCAAGAAAACGAACTGACTGTTAGTGGGTCCATTGGAACTATGTGGGATGATTGTACAGTAATTTACCAAGTCAACGATGAGTTGGATATATAAAAAAGCAAATGGATTAAACGCATCTCAAGATGGAAACTTGCTGTTCGGTGCTAGTAACAAATTATTGAACAAACATGCAGGTCTGAAGATGGCAGCTGTCTTCTGAATTCGGTAATATGAATATATACAAGGTGAATCACCAAGAACTTGCACCCAAAATATTTCGGAAATGGAAAGTGCTATTGATGTGCGGTTTTCACAGAACGCATCGGTAGTCAGCGGCTAGTATTGTTAGCCTACCAACATATTGTAATAAAACTTAGAGAATGTATTTTTTGCGCAAATGTCTATTGACATTAAAAAGCTAAATGTAGGTTAAATTAGAATGATGGTGGATCTGACGCCTGTGGACTTTTTCCTGTGGGGAAAACTAAAGACGCTGTCTACGAGTATATACCAGCTGCACCCGATGCAACTAAGTATTGCTGTAGCCTGCTCAGTCGTCTCCGCTGAAATGCTAGCAAGTGTGCAGCAGTTCTTCCATACCAGACTGGAGACGTGTATTGGTGCCTTCCAGTGGTCGCTTTGAACACAATTGTGACGGCCAGTTGAGTAGTTACTGGTCAGAATTCACGTAGCTAGTGTACATACTTGTGGTTTTCTTTAGTGTGTAATACCACGGGTAATGTACGAGTGTCGGTGTGGGAACTTTGCAAAATACGATACCTCGTAAACGACTCGTTCTATAATCCTGCAATAAACACCACTGGCATTCTACTTTACAATACTTTTAATTTTTTAGTGTCAATAGGCATTGTTCCATTTAAAAAGTTTATGTCTGAACAAAAAATACATTTTCTAAATATTATTAAAGTCTGTTGATTGGCTAACAAAAACCGCACATGAGCAGCACTTTCCATTTCAGAAATATTTGCGGTGTAAGTTTTAAGTGATTCATAATGGACGTAATTAATTATTGCGCAAACATTACAAACGCCGAATATCTTCAGTTAGCAATACTTCAAGTTATAAAAATGTGGTGGATGACTTACGTGGCTGGCATACATACTCGTATAAATAAATACAGTTTTCGGTCCTCCAGTCAAATGGTGGACCTGAGGTAAATATATTTATGTAATTTGGCGATATCAACATTACCCGTAGCACTAATAAAAATGATATAAATTTCTGTAAGGGTGACATCCACAGTTCCTATGTAAATTGTTTATAATTAAAACTTCCTCTACAGTTGGAGTACATAACTCAAGTGTTAGAAAACTCGGTTTCAAGTTTTCAGCCCTATCTTCAGGCGCAACTGTAAATTAAAAATGAAACCGTACGTCTGAACAGTAAGACATATGATAAAGCTATCAATAGTACAAAATCAAATAAGGTCAAGAAATACTTAAGCAACACTGAACATATTTAATATCAGCACAAGTGCCTTTCAAATGTGCCTGACGGAAGTCTGTCAACCATATGTCACAAGCACCGGCGAAAGCCTATAGTCTAAATAAGCCCAAATAGAGCCCCATTACAGACTGCACGAAAGGACAGGAGCTACAAAGTGAGACTAAAACTGAGCCAAAAATAGCTGCATTTACGGAAGGCTAACTGATGCCAATTTTGCACAACGCTGTCATTTATAGGCAACACGCAAACTGACATAACTGTATAAGACATAAATGCTTTTAAAGTATCCGTAACTAAGCAACGAAACGCCTGAAAAACGACGCGAGGGCAACGTCTCCTACATACCAATTGCTAGCCGCGCGGGTTAACCACGGGGTCTAGGTGCGCCTTGCACAGAACGCGCGCAGCTGCCCCCCCCCCTCCCCCCCTTCGGAGGAGGTTCGAGACATGGTGTGTGAGTGTGTTGTTGTCCTTAGCGTAAGTGAGTTTAAGTTAGATTAAGTAGTGTGTAAGCCTAGAGACCGATGACCTCAGCAGGTTGGTCCCACAGAAGTTAACACAAATTTCCAGTTTACCACCAGTGGCTCATAGAAAGCGGTCATGTGTCCCGTCTACGAGCGAAACGGGGAACGAGTAACGTGACCACAAGCTACTAGGACAAAGTTCAGAGTGACGAAAACAGTGATGTGTAGCTACAGGTAACGCATATGTACGAGAGATGAGCGCTCCTTAAGAAACATTGAGGACCAAGGCCAAAGTAAAAACGTAATATATATAAATTAACAGATACAGAAACTTAGACAGATGATATCTAATGTCAAACCAGCGCACAATCCAAGACGCATGTGGAAGTAAGTTAAATAACTACAGTAATAACAGTCCAGAAGCGATTGTGACAGTAAGAACACGGGTCAAATGCATTAAAAATGTAAACAAAAATCGATAAAAATACATGTGATGATGAATTCACCACTAGGTCAAATAAATTATTTATTATTTTATAGGTTATAACTGGTTTTCATAGGTCTTGCTGTTCAGACGTATGGTTTCATTTTGAATTTACAGCTGCACCTGAAGATGGGGCTGAGAGCCTGAAACCGATTTGTGTGATTTCAGTAATAAAATTTTTATGCGTCTGTGCCGAAGTTTCACGTGTGAACAGTATAAATGATAGCAACGGCAAGAACAATATAAACTGCTGTTACTGCTAGCTATACTTACATGGCCACTCGGCAATTCACACTGAAGTGCTGGCAGATAATTCGTCGAACCACTTTCATAGTTTCTCTAACATTTTACTTTCCAACAGCACGCGGGAGTAACGAGCACTTAAATTTCTCCGTGCTTATCCTCAATTATTGTCAATCGTGGAGCAGAGGATCTCCACTCAGAGGAAGTAATTTACTCAGTATTATGTGTCCAGTAAAACAGTGAAGCTAAAGGACAGTGGAGCGTCAAGTCACGGTTTACAATCACTGACCACTAACTGCAGCAGTGCGACAGTGACCTAGGTAAGTACCGTATCTCTTCACAGTGTCTTTTAGAGTGATGACATGCGACCAATGTCGGTTCCACATTTCAGCCTCTCCTTTCCTTTGACTTCTACAGTCATGTGCAACAGCAATCCCAAAACTGTACTACAAAATCAATGGTGACGCTCACGTACTGCACATATACTTCGATAAACACAGGGTGCGTCAACAAAATGTATACACGCTTTGAAGCGTCATAGAAAATTTATTTCCCGTTTTACAACGTTAAATTTCTTGAAATGGAAAGCCTAAAGTCGAATTGGAAAAATAAAAGTACTTTGCAAATGTGATTAATGTTCAAACTGGTGGCCTTCAGCATCAGTACATTTCTGAGTACGAGTCACCACTGATTCCGTACACCGTACCAAAGTGTCCAATGACATTTCTGCGCACACCGCCTGAATCTCATTCCAAAGTGTGTATAGGTTACGTGGTTTACGTTTGCGCACCTCATCTTTTACTGTGCCCCATAAGAAGAAATCCAGCGGCGTGAGGTCTGGAGAGCGTGCAGGAAACTCGATTGGTTCCCTGCGTCCTATCCACTGGCCTAGCACATTGTGATCCAGGTATGCTCTAACGTCCCTATGATGGTGCGGCGGGGCGCCATCTTGTTGGAAATAAACTCATCATTACCGTATAATGCACGAATGGCAGGGAATATGGAGTCAGAAAGCATTGTTAGGTACGTTTCTCCAGTAACAGTACCTTCAAAATGGAAAGTCCCAATGAGTCCCCTTGCATACAAACCACATCACACATTTACACCAGGCAAATTCACAACCTTTTCAACTGTAATGTGAGGATTATCTTCAGCCCAGTACACACAATTGTGCCTATTGACAGTTCCATTGAGTTTGAATTGGGCTCCATCCGACCATATTATGCTACCCATAAATCCCGGTTCACGTCTCACCATCCCCTGAACCCATTCACAAAATTCTAACCTTCGATCTGGATCGTCGTTACTTAGCTGTTGCACCAGCCTTGGAATGTACACACGAAACTTGCCTTTATTCAGAATGCGTAGCACACTACTAGCACTTACATTACTCTCACGTGCCGCTTGCCTTGAAGATCTTTGAGGCGAACGCTGAAACAGTTCCAAGACCGCAGTTGTGGAATCATCACTTGTAGCTGTATGAGGTCGCCCTGATCGATCTTTGTGCACATCACACACTGTTCCATGAATTTCGAATTTGTCTCGTAGACATGTAATGTTAACCTTGAAGGTGGTTCTGTACCGTACTCACTTCTCCACTGTCTTCGAACCGCAGCTACATTCTCAAACTTCCAGTACCACTTAATTATCTGCTTCTGCACTTCAAAGCTCAAACGCACGTCAGCCATGTTGCAGTCACTTCCTTTCCACTGCTGCCACCTGTTGAAGAAACATAACATTACTTTCTCACAGATATTTAACCTTGTAGAATGGGAAATAAATTGTCTATGACAGTTCAAAGTGTGTATAAATTTTTTGAGGTACCCTGTATACTGACGGAAAAATAATATCGCAACACCAAGAAGAGCGTGTGTGACATACTACTGCTATGTGACATACTACTGGATTTGCTTATCATGTCAGGGTTTTCATGGAAGGTGTTGGATTTGCCTGACACCTTACACAATAAGCAGGAGTTTTTATGCATCTGAAAGATGATGTCAGTTATAATTTTGCGCCAGTTGCGTAAGAGTGGCGCTGGTAGCATGACTACGATAATGCAAATCAGGTTTGGTTTAAACACACGCTGTAACGATCGTGTGTGTTAGTTGTCTTTGAGATTGGACGTGACGAGCTGATGTTGGCAAAGAAGGCCTTTCAGGCGTCAAAGACGCCCTTAGCAACACCTCACTGAGTTTGAACGAGGTCATGTAACAGGGCTACGAGAAGCTGGATGTTTCTTCTGCGATATCACGGTAACACTGGCAGGAACGTAAGCCACTGCAGGTGATTGCCAGTAGCAGTGGTCGCGAGAAAGTGTGGTCGGAAGAAGACCGGTCTCCAGACAGCCACGTGGCACTACCGAGGGGGAAGACCGTCCTGTTTGGAGTATAGCTCTGGCGCTTCGTACTGCATCTGCAGCAGCAATTTGAGCTGCAGTTGGAAACGCAGTAACGCAACGAACTGTTACAAATCGGTTCCGTCACCTACGGCTCCGAGCCAGACGCCTTGTGTCGTGCTTTCCACTGACCCCAGCCACCACTATTTGCGACTTGAGTGGTGACAAGCGAGAGCTCAAAGGAGGGCAGTGTGGAGGTTATTGTGTTTTCTAATGAAAGCTGGTTCTTCCTCGGCGCCAGTGCTGGCCGCGTGTTGATTACAAGGAGGCCAGTTGAGGAACAGCATCGAACCTGTCTGCATACTAGACATGCTGGAACCTATATTATGGTCTGGGGTACGAGCACTCTCATGGTTATCCCACGCACTCTGACTCCCAATTTGCACACTCTTTGGAATTTTGGAAGTAGCTGGGATAAAATACAGGGACCGAAAATTTGTTTACAACTTGTACCGAAACCAGATGGCAGCTATAAGAGTCGAGGAGCATGTGAGGGAAGCACTGGTTGAGACTGGAGTGAGACAGGTTTGTAGATTATCCCCGATGTTATTCAGTTTTTACATTGAGCAAGCAGTAAAGGTAATCGGAGATAAATTGGGAAATGGAACTAAAGTTCGTGGAGAGGATGTAAAAGCTTTGAGGTTTGCCCCTGACACTGTAATTCTGTCACAGATAGGAAAGTCCTTCGAAGAGGTGCTGAATGGAATGGACAGTGTCTTGAAAGGAGAGTATAATATGAACATCAACAAAAGCACAGCAAGTATGATGGAATGTAGTCCAATTAAATTAAGTGATGGTGAGGGAATTAGATTAGGAAACGAGATGCTGAAAGTAGTAGATGAGTTTTGCTACTTGGGCAGCAAAATAGATGATGATGGCCGAAGTAGAGACAGAATAAAATGTAGACTGACAATGGCAAGGAAAGCGTTTCTGCAGGAGTCTGTTAAGAGCTAATACAAATTTATGTATTAGGAAGTCTTTTCTGAAGGCATTTCTCTCCGGACGGAAGTGAAACGTCGACGATAAGCAGTTTAAAAAAGAAGAGAATGGGCTTTGGAAAGCGGGTCTACAGAACAATGCTGAAGATTAGACGCATAGGTGACGTAACTTACGAGGAGGTACTGAACAGAGTTGGTGGGAAAAGAAATTGGTCAGACAACTTGACTAAAAGGAGGGACCCATTGATAGAACACATTCGGCGACTTTAAGGAATCATTAGTTCAATATTGGGGGGAAATGTGAGAGGTAAAAATTTCAAGAGGAGACCAAGAAACGACTACAGT
Organism: Schistocerca piceifrons; assembly: GCF_021461385.2. NCBI lineage: Eukaryota > Metazoa > Arthropoda > Insecta > Orthoptera > Acrididae > Schistocerca > Schistocerca piceifrons. Next base: position 460,332,863 of record NC_060140.1, read on the forward strand.
AAACAGGTTAAGACAGATGCGAGTTTGCCGGCCGAAGTGGCCGCGGTTAAAGGCGCTGCAGTCTGGAACCGCAAGACCGCTACGGTCGCAGGTTCGAATCCTGCCCCGGGCATGGATGTTTGTGATGTCCTTAGGTTAGTTAGGTTTAACTAGTTCTAAGTTCTAGGGGACTAATGACCTCAGCAGTTGAGTCCCATAGTGCTCAGAGCCATTTGAACAGATGCGAGTTTCAGTAGTTATTCAGCTATGAAGTAGTCTGCACAGGATTGAGGGAGCGTGCAGAGATGCACCATACCGGTCCTAGTACTGGGGACCACAACACAAACTAATATGTTGTGATGGATACGTGTAGATTCCGGTCAAGCTTCGCTGCTCTCTGGAGTTACCGCTGCCCTTTAGTGTTTTTGCTGCCAGATGCCGCCTCGTCTGTAGCTAATTTAAACAAAATTATTCACAAATCTCATCGAGGGAAAGTGTGAATGTGCGATCAAAATTTGATGAGAGAAACGATTTAAAACTGTAGAAGCACGAAGAAAAGGAAAATCGAAACTTATATCAGACAATGGTCATATTTCGTCGATAAAGTCGGCAGGTGGAACACACATTAAAACAGAGAAAACGTTTACAAATATACGAAGATGTGTTTAAAGTATTGTATAATATAAAAATTGAAACAAAAACACAGAATGTTGATGACCTCCTGCAATAATCTAAAAAGTCATTTTCACAATGTCAGTAAAGAAAGGGATACAATTTCATAAAACTAAAGCAACACTGCACTTCACCTACTTCATAAGAATGTAGGCAGACAAGACATAGGACAGTATAATCCTGTCAGACCCTTCCTCTTAATCTTCAAGATATTATCTACAGCCATAAGAGATAACAGTGGGTTCCAAACGACCAGGTGCATTATAAGTATTTACAATTGCATATAGATTAATGAATTAATTTCTTGGACTGATTGAAGTTTTAGAACCGGACTATAGCTGTAAATCACGTTTGTCAGAGATTCTTATATTATAACAGAGAATATGACTTAATTTCAAACAAATGTGTCCTGACATTGATTCTATCTCTTGCAGTGAACCTAAGAATCCGTACATCATTACTACAAGTACAATTGAACTCCACCGTTACAGTGAAAAAATTGCAATTGAAAAAGCAATCAGACAAGGAGAATCAACGTTCTCAAACATTTTCTTGGCACCTGTGGAGGAAGCTGTCAGATATTCGCATTGGGAAAACGAAGGAGTAATGCGAATTAATGCGACACATGAAACACAAACGCTTCGATGACGCTGTGGTACTATTTTTACCAGTGCAGATGAAGTTCAAAAACCAAAAGAAAATATAAATAGTGAAATTAAACAAAATATTGTAAGAATATACAGGGTGGCCAGAAATAGCCTGAAAATCTTGTGAAGGTATTGCAGGGGAGGTTCAGCTGAAAAGTAACTGTTAAGAAAACAGTTCGTTAGGTTGCGCCATTTATGAGTTATTTAGCATTGAATTCAACCAATCAGGTCGTTGCGTGTGCAAACTCGAACAGTCCGCTAGAGACGATGTCGCGCAACATGTTCACCGTTTGGTTTCCTAAAACTGAACAAACGGAGCTTCTGCTCTTCTAGCTTAAATTTATCAAAATGTCACATTTTATCTGGTAATGAGCATGTGAACAAGTGGTAACTTACGGACCCACAGATGTCTGCGCGTTACCGCATTTTAGCGTGTGATAGTGCCTGAATTTGCGCTCTCGAAGATCTGGACGGCTAACTTGAATGCTAAATGACTCGGAGGAGGAGGAAGAGGAGAAGGAGATTACTGTTTAATGTCCCGTCGGCAACGAGATCATGACAGACGCAGCACAAGCTCAGATTGGGGAAGGGTAGGAACGTAAATCGGCTGTACACCTTCAAAGTAACCGTTCAAACATTTTCTTGAAGCGATTTAGGAAAATTACGGAAAATCTAAATCGGGATGGCCGGCAGCGCGTTTCAACCGTCGTCCTCCGGAATGCGAATACAGTGTGCTAACAACTGCACCACCTCGCTCGGTAAATAAATAAATGGGTAACGGCGCAAAGCATCTAATTACTTTTTTAACAATTATTCCTCAGCACAATCTCCCATGCGACACCCTTACAAACCTTTTAGACTGTTTCTGACCACCATGTACATGTATATTAGTTTACTGAAAAAGAAAATTCATACGATCAGGTCATAAGTTTTTTTTATCTTTGGGACAATTATGTCATCGAATGGATGGATATTAAAAGAAACAGTCGGTAAAATGAAAAGGGCCGAAAATGCTTATTGTGTATGGTGTCAGGCAAATCCAACACCTTCCATGAAAACCCTGACATGATAAGCAAATCCAGTAGTATGTCACATAGCTCCGAATAAATCGTGACATTAAATTAACCAAAGTAATACGAGTAACAAGTGAGTAAATGGAATACCACAGACTAACACAAGAATGCCTAAATGCATGTCATACCTTCCCACCGTGAGACAGACGCAGTTCCGAGGGGAGAAACGAGAACAGAAGCCGAGAGCAGAACCATGTTAAGCTGGAAGGCCCCACAATAAGGGACGGACACCCACGTCGCCAGCTAAATGCTAGAACCACCCCCCCGGCCATGTTAAAAGCTTGAGCCTTCCAGAAGAACAGTATAGATCTTACGATAACACAAAAAGGGATACCCCAACCGTAAGTTTTAGCGTGAGACTTTTCCGCGTCTCTGTTACGTTGCAAACTTTAAAAAAATTGCCCCACCACGAAAAGTATAACGTTTCTCATTGGATAGACAGAAGTTTTGTAGGCGGAGCTTAAGGTTAACATTGAGACCTTGATTGGTCAGGTGAAAACACAGCCAGATAGTTTTTTTAAACCAACTTCGGTAAATTGTAGTAAGGAGAAGTTAGGAGAGAGTTGCTTCCGAGACGGCGAGGTGAACGGAGCTGTGCTGCCCGCCGCCCCCTGACGAAGAACACCGCCAATGTAATGAACGCACGCGATGCCGCATAACAGCGCATAAAGCTTCACTCAGAACTGCAGAAGTCTCATTTGATACACCCCCTTTTTGCGTAATACTTGTGTCGACTGTCAATTAAAGCTCATGGTGTTCACATTTGCCACTTGAAGTAAAAATCTGAAACGCGATGATTTTTCTGTTATATAGTTATTGAGAAGCCACATCAGCCACTGTAATTTACGAGAAGTCTCACTGAACTCTTCTGAACTCTACATGTCATGTGTGGTCTGACGTCTCCTTACCAGCAACAGGTCCCAGGTTCAAAGTAGTCAATTCCCTAAAAAACACATTCAGAGCGTCGTTGCGCGAAAGTGGTAGGGAGACATGATACAGAACAACAGACACCACGCAGAATGTTAGAAAATGGCGACCCTGTCAGGATGGTAAAGTACCATGATTGAAGGTCGACCACATGCCTAACTAAGTCAGAAAAATATCCTGTTAAAAAATTTTCGTAATAAAGAAATTTTTTTTTTGAAAGGCATAAATAGTTGAAAACAGTAGCTGCAGCGACAGATAGTGAGACGTTGTAGCAGGGACAATAGCATAATTAAGTTAGGAATTTTAAAAATTGTTAGAATTAAGTTTTCTCCTCAATGCAAGCGCACAGGTGGCGGATATATCGTTGACAAGTTGGCTCTGACCCAACAAGTAAGTGAATGGATTGTCAATCTTGGGTATAATATGTGTCAAGTCGTGTGAACAAAAAGTTTATGAAACGCATGAGATCGTATGAGCGCATGTTGACCCGAAGTAGGGCGCGTGAATTGCTTTTAAAACAGAAAATAAGGGATTCGGAAAGATTAGCAATGGCAAATCGAGACCTTGACCGAATTGAGGTAGAGACCCAGCATGAAAATGGACAGAGAATAGAGGACAGTACAACAGACGATGCATTATCGCGAGAAATAGGTCATATAACGCACCATATCGAGGATAATGTACGTCAAGGGACAGAAAACGTAAGTCCGCATACGATAGAGGGGCAGGAAAGTAGAGAGACAGTCGATGAGGATTCTAACTTGCGTCTTGAATACGTAGAACCCATAGTACAAGTAATCAGAGCTCCCTCACCACAGAGTACAAGAAATGCGAGCAGAAACGTGTCACTGCACAGTTCAATGCAATCGGTTGCAAACCAACAATTGGGCGAAAACACAGAGCGTAGGACGTCGGAAGAATATGCAATAGGACCCACCAATCTGAAAGAATTATTACAATTAATGACGGAAACCATGACAAGACAAAATAAAGAAATTACGAACCAAATTAAAATTCAGAATGCAGAAACGACGAAACAAATTGCAGAAACCACGAGACAAATGCGTGAGACTAAAGAACAAAACAAAAAAAATCAGTTACACCTAAGTCATATTGAAGACGAGGCAAAAGAATCTCGAGAAGTGACAGGAAACTTAATAACAGGTCACAATCAGTTGAGAACAGACACTGACACGGTACAAGTGGACGTACAAACATTGCGTAATGACATTCAGGACGAGATCAAAACATTACGTAACAACACCCAGGGAGAAGTCAAGAAACTAAAGAAACAGATAAACGAAATTACTAGACAAGCAGCAGGTACAGCGCGTGAAGTTGTTGAAAACAGTGTGTTACACAAACATAACACAAAAGCAGCGCTGAGAAGATATGATAACCGCGTAGTCAAAATAGAAGCGCAAACGAAGCGACAATTTCAGAAATTGCGAACACAGTTGTTGCAAACCATTGAAGAGCATAGTGAACAGGATCGAACAAGCACAGAGTCTGCAACCACATTAGTATCTGTAACAGCACCGGTAAAACAAACTATTAACGAAGATGTTACGCATTTGCGATTCCAATCACAGGCGGAAAGTAACATACGTAAAATCAGACAGCCTGCACAGCAACAAACACGTTTCGAAATTCTTGAAGAACAAAAGGCATCACAAACACATGCGGAACCACAAATGTATGTTTCAAGACAGTCTGGATCGTGCAATGAAGAGGCAAGGTTAGCCAGACAAAATACCGAACCAATACCCGACAATGGAAAGGCAGGTTGCGAAGAGTACAGTGCAATGCATTCAGCTACACTTTCACAACCGATGGAAGAAAATTATTGCGTACCACTCCAACGAAAGTTACAGTGGACAATATCCAATGGATCTACCACAACCGGAAAGAACGACGGGAGAAATGATCAGAAACAAAAGTGGCGAAGAATCGCGAATTTCATATGGAACTACGACAAAGTACGACAACGATCATTTCTTCACAGTCAGAAAATTTCAACACTTTCGGGAAGGAAACTCATTACATCCACGAATTTTTATTGATCAATTCTGAGTAGGATTACCAGAACACTGGACGCTAGCACACAAATTAGACTTTATATGTGCACACATGTCAGAACAGTCGCAGAAACCATGCAGAATGTTGCAGCGACATGCCGATCGTACGAAGATTTCAGAGAGAAGTTTCTCTTACGATATTGGTCCAGCGAAACACAGAACAGAGTGAAGTACGAATTATTACAGAATCCATATTTTGAAAATTCAGGAGAGAAGAGTCCCGTGAAATTTTTCGAATTAATGGCAAAGAAAAATCAATGCTTAAATGTACCATACAGTGATGGAGAGTTGATTAAATTATGCGCGATGAAGCTACCATTGAAATACCAGCAATCATTAGTAGGTCGCGGAGGCAATGACGTCGAAGCATTTATAGGTATTCTAGGGGAACTAGAGTTCATATTTTCGGAAGATGACGCAAGAAAAAGACGAAGTGCACGTGAAAGCGAAAGCAAAATGCAGTGGAATCCACAAGACACAGTACGAAGAAACAATAATTACGAACCATGTGATAACTTCGCACCAAGAAACGACAATAGATTTCAACAAAGAACCGGTTATGGATTTAGAAGAGAATATGGCAACAACTATAATTCACCCAGGAACGGCAACAACTATTACAGAGGGTATAACGACAAACGGAACGGGTACTGGAGAACCAATAGACCGACAAATTATCAACAAGGAAACCACTATCAACAAGCTGAACAAGAAAAGAGAATACAGATAGAAGAGGTGGAGGTAAGACCACCAAACCCCGATAAACGTTCGAATCGACAGCTAAGCGCCGATGCCAAAGAGAATGACGCACCGACCCAGGACAATTGCAGCACCTTGAACAGAGAAGTAAAAATCTTATCACGAGAAGAGAAGAAGGAAGAAACAAATGCGCAGGGACCAGATGAAAACGAAGACAAGAAAATAACAATATCGTGTTGGGAGGAAATTAATTGGGAGAATACTGACGAGGAAGATGAATTACCAGAGGCATGCACAACGAATGTAGGAGGAAAGGACGAAGTAATGAGTATTGCAGAGCTATTTGAGATGGAAACCAGGGAAAGCGAATTCAATGAGGATAATGCGCAGTCGACAGAAGTTGAAAATTAGTTACGAGTGGGCACACAACCCAACGTATATAACGAAGGAAGTTATGAAGCGATAATTAGAGCATTTAGATGCGATTATGTGGAAGTAGCGACGAAGAAGGAGAAGATAAACGAGGATGAGAAAAAAGTAGAGGATGTTGAAGAAAGCGTAAATGAAGGAAGAAATAGAGAAGAGGAAATAAAAGAGAGAGAAGTAGCAGTCGAAGCTTATCCTACAGAAAGTTCGAATTCGCAAGGGAAATTCCTAAAAAGGCTCATGTATGATTCAGTGGAGGATTCGTTGATGCAAGAAGAAGAAGAACAGAACCAACCTTTCAAATTCAACCAATTGTGAAGGCCATGGTAAAGCATATCCCAGTCAATATTGTAATTGATAGCGGAAGTGAACTGACTGCGATCTCAGAAAATTTATTCATGCAGTGTAATGCCAATGAGGAATTGCCAGTTCTGAAAACACGTAAGATTAAAGTAAGAGGTCCTATTAGAAACAATGCTGCGGAAGTTACGAGACAAACAAGGTTAACTCTTTCGTTTCAAGGTCAAAAGATCGAAGCCAACTTCGTGATTATACCTAAACTACCTGTAGATTTGATTATATGTGCAGATTTTTTAAATGAGAGACGGGCGATAATAGATATGGGGAAAGGTAGCGTAACATTCGGGAATGTCACACTTCTCTTTGAGCAAAAGCTAAAATTAGAAGAAATACGAGTCATAAACAAACAATTAAGAATGACGCGAGATAAAGAGGATGAAGAATTAGAATGGTATGCACAAAAGGGGGAATCGCGTCAACTCATATTAGAAGTCCATAAAGAAATCGACGAAAAATTGCAAGAAGTTCAAGGTATTTCAGAACACAGTAAAAGAGAGTTAGAGGGTATTTTACGAGATAAAGCAGAGGTATTTTTACCTAAGACTGGCAGTATTAAACAGTTTCAGTACAAGTTTGAAGTACAACAGCACAAACCATTTAGAGTGCCACTCTATACAATCCCATTAAGCTACAGGAATAAAGTATTCCAGGAGATATCTAAAATGTTAGATGACGATATTATTGAACCAACTACCTCCACATATAACAGCCCGCTCCATATTGTACAAAAACGAGATGGGAGCATCAGGTTAGTGCTTGATTCCAGACAGATCAACACAATCATAATCACTGAGACAGATCGCCCAGAAAAATTAGAGGTATTGATACAAAACTTCCACGGTGCTAAGATATTTTCATCAATTGATTTACGGAGTAGTTTCTGGCAAATAGCATTGGCCCCAGAATGTAGAAAATTTACAGCATTTATCGTATTCGGTAGATGTTACCAGTTTAAACGATTGCCATTTGGTTTAAACATATCATCAGCAGCGTTTATTAGGGGATTTAATACTATACTCAGTCCTGAAATTTTACAAAAAATTACTTGCTATGTTGATTATGTGATTATAGCAGAACCCTCTTGGGAACATCACAACGACACATTATATCAGTTTTTACAGATCATGAAAGAGCATGGGGTCACAGTAAATACACTCCTGGAAATGGAAAAAAGAACACATTGACACCGGTGTGTCAGACCCACCATACTTGCTCCGGACACTGCGAGAGGGCTGTACAAGCAATGATCACACCCACGGCACAGCGGACACACCAGGAACCGCGGTGTTGGCCGTCGAATGGCGCTAGCTGCGCAGCATTTGTGCACCGCCGCCGTCAGTGTCAGCCAGTTTGCCGTGGCATACGGAGCTCCATCGCAGTCTTTAACACGGGTAGCATGCCGCGACAGCGTGGACGTGAACCGTACGTGCAGTTGACGGACTTTGAGCGAGGGCGTATAGTGGGCATGCGGGAGGCCGGGTGGACGTACCGCCGAATTGCTCAACACGTGGGGCGTGAGGTCTCCACAGTACATCGATGTTGTCGCCAGTGGTCGGCGGAAGGTGCACGTGCCCGTCGACCTGGGACCGGACCGCAGCGACGCACGGATGCACGCCAAGACCGTAGGATCCTACGCAGTGCCGTAGGGGACCGCGTCGCCACTTCCCAGCAAATTAGGGACACTGTTGCTCCTGGGGTATCGGCGAGGACCATTCGCAACCGTCTCCATGAAGCTGGGCTACTGTCCCGCACACCGTTAGGCCGTCTTCCGCTCACGCCCCAACATCGTGCAGCCCGCCTCCAGTGGTGTCGCGACAGGCGTGAATGGAGGGACGAATAGAGACGTGTCGTCTTCAGCGATGAGAGTCGCTTCTGCCTTGGTGCCAATGATGGTCGTATGCGTGTTTGGCGCCGTGCAGGTGAGCGCCACAATCAGGACTGCATACGACCGAGGCACACAGGGCCAACACCCGGCATCATGGTGTGGGGAGCGATCTCCTACACTGGCCGTACACCACTGGTGATCGTCGAGGGGACACTGAATAGTGCACGGTACATCCAAACCGTCATCGAACCCATCGTTCTACCATTCCTAGACCGGCAAGGGAACTTGCTGTTCCAACAGGACAATGCACGTCCGCATGTATCCCGTGCCACCCAACGTGCTCTAGAAGGTGTAAGTCAACTACCCTGGCCAGCAAGATCTCCGGATCTGTCCCCCATTGAGCATGTTTGGGACTGGATGAAGCGTCGTCTCACGCGGTCTGCACGTCCAGCACGAACGCTGGTCCAACTGAGGCGCCAGGTGGAAATGGCGTGGCAAGCCGTTCCACAGGACTACATCCAGCATCTCTACGATCGTCTCCATGGGAGAATAGCAGCCTGCATTGCTGCGAAAGGTGGATATACACTGTACTAGTGCCGACATTGTGCATGCTCTGTTGCCTGTGTCTATGTGCCTGTGGTTCTGTCAGTGTGATCATGTGATGTATCTGACCCCAGGAATGTGTCAATAAAGTTTCCCCTTCCTGGGACAATGAATTCACGGTGTTCTTATTTCAATTTCCAGGAGTGTATAACAAAATCCAAATTTGGAAGGCGAGAGGTCAAATTTCTAGGACACATAATTTCCGAGAACGGGGTAATGCCCAACCCAGAAAAACTAACGGCAATCAAAGAATTCTGTACTCCATATAACAAGAAAACTCTCAGAGGTTTTCTAGGTCTCACCGGATTCTATAAAAATTTATTTGGATCGACTCTCTCGCAACACCACGCCTATGTGCATTGACTGGAAAAAACACGCCATGGGTGTGGGATCAACAAGCCAATGAAGAATTTTTGAAAGTGAAAAACGCACTAACAACAGCACCGATTTTAGCACATCCTGATGTAACACAAAATTTTTGTATGGCCACTGATAGCTCTAAAACAGGTTTAGGAGTTGTTTTATTCCAAGAATACGAACAGGCAGGGCTAAGATCATATGGAACAATTGCATTTGCCAGTCGGGTACCCACAAAAAGCGAGAAAAACTATTCAGTCACGGAGCTGGAAGCATTGGCCGTTATATGGGGCTTCCAACGTTTTCGATACTTCCTATTCGGAAGAAAAACAAAAGTATACACTGACCACAAAGCATTAGAATTTCTGTTATCCGCCAGACTAACTCATGGGAGGTTAGCCAGATGGATGTTAATACTACAAGAATTTGACTTCACTATTACACACATACCAGGACCAGCGAATGTATTAGCAGATGCTTTATCACGATGTACACAGGGTGCATCCAATAACATAGGTTTGGAAGCAGCAGAAGATCAGTTTACAATGTACTATATGAAACAAGTACCTTTCGAAAACTACATTACGACAGCATTGAAAAACATAGGCAAAGAACAGGACAAGCATCCCGAAATACTAGGAATCAAACGCAAGTGGAGAAGTAAGGATTTTCCAGACATTCGACAGCACTATCTCGTAAAAAACAATGTTTTATTTTTAGACGAAATGTTGCAAAGAATGAATGGTTAATTTATATCCCAGATGAACTAATTAATAAGTACATATGGTATACACATTTAAGTAATGGCCACTTTGGACCAAAGAATGTTTTTAAAAATAAAACAAACAAGCCATTTTCCCAATATGGAAAGACGAATTGGAACAGTATTAGTCAAATAAATAAAAATGGAAATGTCGTGTGGCTAGGGCCTCCCGTCGGGTAGACCGTTCGCCTGGTGCAGGTCTTTCGATTTGACGCCACTTCGGCGACCTGCGCGTCGAAGTCAAATGCAAAAAATGTATGAGGGCTAAACACGTCACTTTCCAAACCAAGCCACCTATGTTTCCAATAATCCCTAAAAGATTAAAACAAATAGCTGCAACAGATTTGATGGGGGCCCCTCCCACGCACAAAAAATGGATATATTTTCATATTTGTCGTTTTCGAACTTACTTCTAAATATGTTACCTTAACATCATTAAAACGGGCAACAGGTCTTACTATAAGTAAAGCATTTAGACAAGATTTTCTCAGACAAGTAGGTCGAGTGGATAATGGCCCACAATACAAATCAGTGCAATGGCAGAACATGTTAAAACAACACAAAATAAAACCCATCTACATATCTAAGTACAAACCTAGCATAAATCCAGCAGAACGATCTATGAAGGACATAGGCACTTTATGCCGATTATACGCAGGCAAAAGACACAACACTTGGGATGTATACCTTAAAGATTTTCAAGAAGTAATAAATGAAATGCCACATAGCACTACATTACTACCTCCAGTTACTGTACTTAAAAATATTGAACCCCCAAACATAACCAGAGAAAATGTTAGATTTCCTATTGTACCACGTAGACAGCACAAACAAGTCATAGCAACAGCACTCTCCAACATCAGAAAGGCAGCCATTAAAAGAAAAGAAAGAGGAGATAGAACAGCAATTAAAAGAACATTCTCAGTAGGCCAGAAAGTATTTGTAAAAACACACCATCTATCCAGCAAACAGAAACACAAAATACATAATTTTTACGCTGCATACAAAGGACCTGTCATAATTAGCCGAATTGCTCATGATAATGCTGTGGAACTAATGAACCCAAAAACAGGCAAAACCTTAGGACTTCACCATGGGAGCCATATCAAAAAGTTTGAAGATTAATTTTATTACTGGTAAAGAATCAGCACAATATTTCAAGATTATGTTGCAGATAAGATCGTCAGGAGAAAGAAGAATGAAGAGAGAGGAAGGTGGGAAAAAGAAAGTAGTTTCAATAAAAACAAAAACAAAAATAACACCAATCGTACCATAGATTAAGGTGAAGGGATAAAGCATAGATAGTCTAACAGCATGAAATACTAAAGTGCTATACAGCACGACACTACATAAAAATAAAAAACGAATTTGAGGATTCTTGTAGACATTAAGACTCAAAATATCTTAGAGTTGTAACATGGAAAGGGCACCGAAATTTGTAAAGCTTTTAAGAAGGCATAAAACAATGTAGGTACTAGACATATGTTAGATGATTATAAGTAAAACTTTTGTAAGAACCATTGTAAAAACTCCAGCAAGGACGAGATGCAACGACCCACAAGTTGCAACGCGAGAAGTATCAAGAAAGGAAAGGACGTAATTAGCAAGACACGATTCCTACCAGGCAGAAGTGTTGAGAGAAGGGAAAGGACAGCGAGACCAATCGAAGGCCCTTGTAGCTGAAGTGGGCAGTAAATAAATCTGCTGCCAAGCTGAACCACAGGGTGGCGGAACCCTGCTGGGACAGAACACGGAACCACACAGTGGCGGAACCCTGCAGAGACACGACAGGACACCGAACGCCAGAAGGGTCTCCAAACACCCCGACTCAGTGGAGCGAGCAAAAAACGGCCCGACGAGAAGACCGCTTGGGCAAGCCACCACTGGTAAAAAAATATGTGTAAAAGCCACACTACTGCTATTAAACAGCATGCTGATGCACGGAACTGAAGAAAACTTACACAAAGTAAAAATGACATGCCCAAACAATTTATCAAACTGTTACTAAGAGGAGAACTTCAAAGCGACTAGTTATCAATAAATATTTCCATATCCTGCCCAGAGAAGAACCAAGAAGCAAGTAAGAAGCAGAGAAAAAGCAGGAAGAACAGAAGTTCAAGATTCGCAAGATTGAGACCAAGAAAGAAGATGGGTGAAGAATAGACGACATAGCTTCCCAAATCCGTATCCTATTGTAAACTAGTCGTCTGCGAAGTATTACAACGGAAAACGACCGCTTTCAGCGACACATAACGATGACTTTCATGTATACAAAGCCAGTAAACCACGAGATTCTGCACTCACAGCTCCATTCCATTATGGGACCTCCACAACAGCAACACCCACTTGCATAGCCAACAAGGAACGACGAACGAAGCTGTACATCAAATACTTGCCCACATCCATCTCGCTCAAGTCCATTACCTTCGCGCAAAAAACATTCGCCAACCTCATGCTTAAACATTCATAGGATTGTGTGAATGTGTGAAATCAAATGATGTATTGGAACAGCTGGATCGAATTTTTCCTGCCGGTATTTTAGAGCTGTTTAAGTGTTGTTTGACGACCACATACTTCAAGTGGAATGAACAGTTTTATGAGCAAACGGATGGCGTGGCTATGGGAAGCCCCCTAAGTCCCGTAATTGCAAACTTCTTTATGGAGAAATTCGAAGAACAGGCCTTTGGTACTGCCAGCAAGAAACCAAACGTATGGTTCCGATACGTGGATGACACGTTTGTGTTGTGGAGACATGGTAGGGAGGAACTAAGCCGGTTCCACGAACATCTGAACAGTGTAAACTCAAGAATTCAGTTTACAATGGAGGCGGAGGTAGACGGCAAACTACATTTCCTCGATGTGCTTGTGTTTAGAAACGTAAATGGTAGTTTGGGCCACTCAGTGTACCGCAAACCCACGCACACGGACCGTTACTTGCACCGGGATTCGAACCACCACCCACAACAGAAGCGAGGTGTTATCAAGACGTTAGCGCACAGAGCTAGAAATATTTGTGAACCTGAGTTGCTCGACGCTGAGATGGAACATCTCCACAATGCACTAACGAAGAACGGATATTCGTCCGCCGAAATAAAACGTGCGTTGAGGCAGCCACGCAGAAATCATACTGACGTACAGGCTACTGCAAAATCTAAGGTTTACCTGCCGTTTGTTAAAAATTTAACGGAAAGAATAGGGAGGATCCTGACGAAGCGGAATATTACCGTAATTTACAAGCCCACCAGAAAGATACAGGAATACCTTAGGCCTGCCAAGGACGCTCGCAAACCATTGGAAAAATCTGGAGTGTATGGGATCCCATGCAGCTGTGGTGATGTTTATGTGGGTACCACCAAAAAAACTGTTTCTAAACGTTTGGAAGAGCACAAGGGAAATTGTACAAGAGGAGAAACGGAACGATCAGCTGTTGCGGAGCATGCTTTCCAGCCAGGGAACCACAATATTCGTTTCGAGGAGACGCAACTACTAGCGGCCACGAGCGGATACTACGAAAGGCTGTACAGGGAGGCAATCGAAATCGCTAAACACCCAAATAATTTCAACCGAAAGGAGGAGGGCGTCAAATTAAACGGTATATGGATGCCGGTGTTAAAGAAGATGTGTACCACTCGTCCACTACTGGGTGATGGCAACGGCGATCGACGGCGACGGACAGCGGCCAATTGCACTGACGTTTTCAAAACACGTGACGTCACGCCGCGGCGCGGGGGCGCGCGGACACGGAATTTAGCGGCAGTCAGTAGCGAGCCAGTGGGTGTGTTGGACCTTCCATCGAGCTACGGACCCCCTTGAAGATGTCTCCCGCAGTCGGAGACGAAGCGTTGGGAATCACCACAGAATTCATCAACCGACCTCGGCATAACAGCCCGGATAATTATAATGGACATAACACAAGAATGCCTAAATGCATGTCATACCTTCCCACCGTGAGACAGACGCAGTTCTGAGGGGAGAAACGAGAACAGAAGCCGAGAGCAGAACCGTGTTAAGCTGGAAGGCCCTACGATAAGGAACAGACACCCACGTCGCCAGCTAACCGCTAGGACCATCCCCCAGCCCATGTTAAAAGCTACAGCCCTCCAGAAGAACGGTATAGATCTTACGATAACACAAAAAGGGCTACCCCAGCCGCAAGTTTCAGCGCGAGACTTTTTCACGTCTCTGTTACGTCGGGACCACCCCCCCCCCCCCCCCCCCCCCAGCTCATATTAGAAGATAGAGCCCTCCAGAAGAACAGCATCGATCTTACGATAACACTAAAAGGACCACACCAACTGCAAGTTTTAGCGTGAGACTTTTTCGCGTCTCTGTTACGTTGCAAACTTTAAAAACATTGCCCCACCACGAAAAGTATAACGTTTCTCATTGGATAGACAGAAGTTTTGTAGGCGGAGCTTAAGGTTAACATTGAGACCCTGATTGGTCAGATGAAAACACAGCCAGATAGTTTTTTTAAACCAACTTCGGTAAATTGTAGTAAGGAGAAGTTAGGAAGGAGTTGCTTCCGAGACGGCGAGGTGAACGGAGCTGTGCTGCCCTCCGCCCCCTGACGAGCACCAACAAGGTAATGAACGCACGCGATGCCGCATAACAGCGCATAAAGCTTCACTCAGAACTGCAGACGTCTCTCCTGTTATACCCCCTTTTTGCGTAATACTAGTGTCGATCGTCAATTAAAGCTGATGGTGTTCACATTTGCCACTTGAAGTAAAAATCTGAAACGCGATGATTTTTCTGTTATATAGTTATTGAGAAGCCACATCAGCCACTGTAATTTACGACAAGTTAGATAAGCAATTAAAGGTAACTGAGTGTCACTGTAGATCATTTTGATAGTTTTCTCTTTTGTGAAACTTAATTTAAACCTAGATTATAGATGTGATATGGCATTCATTGTAGAACTTGGAAGCCCAATCAGGGAATATTCGTTCACATTTTTGTTGAACGCAGTTGGTTTTTATCATCCTGTATTAAAACATTTCCTTTTATCAATAGTGCAATTTATAAACACTGTTTTATGAATAGAATAAAATTTCCAATGGTACACTTAACTGCTTTATCGACGTTATTTTACCAGCTAACTAAAAATAGGAAAGCCTTGAACCCCTTCCACTAAATTTAGTTAGTAGTAAGATTCTTTCACAGGAAGTGCAGTGGAGCTGACGCTGAAATCATTTTGTATTTGGTTATATCATCGCTAGTCTCACTGAACTCTTCTGAACTCTACATGTCATGTGTGGTCTGACGTCTCCTTACCAGCAACAGGTCCCAGGTTCAAACTAGTCAATTCCCTAAAAAACACGCTCAGAGTGTCGTTGCGCGAAAGTGGTAGGGAGACACGGTATAGAACAACAGACACCACGCAGAATGTTAGAATTGCAATGTAAATAGTTTTCAGAACATAGTTTCTGACAAGTATCTGAAGAAAGTTTCACAACTTGTGTCGATTACTTGTTCTGCTTAATGGCAGTAAGACACGGAATTTTAATGTGAAAACAATTCAAAAACTTAAAGCTGTTCAGCAAGCAATCGGGAGGAAAATGGATAACTAACAGAAAAACGAACTATTATGATCAAAACGAAAATTAAACGGAGGCGAGAAAAATATTTAGTCAGGCGAATAGATGACGAGCTAATGGAAGACTGTAACGCATGGAAACGTTTACAGGACACCTTTCTCCAAGAATGGATATGTAATGGATGAGTGCAGTAGTGATTGTTATGATGCCTGACATATGGAAGTGCAGATGGATGCTTTCTTGTTTGAAACTGAGTGCTACTGCCTCGTTGTTGACCGTCACTCTCACTCGGCCAGCAACTCAGGGCAAAGACTGTAGGGAGAGACAGAAATCCGAATATATGCAGTAAATAATTGAGGACGTAGATTGCAAGTGCTCTTCTGACATGGAGAGGTTGGCGCAGGACAGTCAAAATGGTGATGAATAAAGAAAAAGTGTAGATTACTCATCACACGAACGCTGCGACGTGATTATGCACTCTTTAGCTTTCTTTCGTTCTCCGGTCGCCAGATCATCCCGGCTGTATAGGCCACCTGGTCCACACACACCGCCCGACCGCGGCCCTCATTGACGCCTCCGACGCTTGTAAGAAGCAGACGCAATCTGCCAGCTTACAGCGATGCCGCTCCACTAACCTACGGCAGCGCCCCTCACGCAAGCGGCCGCCGAGCAGCCGGCGCTAATTTCCTGGACCAGAGCGGCGAAGCGCCTGCGGCCATTACACGCGCCACCTCAACCCGCACCTCCGCAACCACCACACATCCACCTCCTGTCTCACCTCTCACCGGCGCGGCGCTTGTTTTTGTGCTCTGGGCCTCTCCTCTGGATTAACGTTTACGGCCCGGCAACATTCTGCCATTAATACCTGCGCCGCTCCTCCCTAATTATGTAATCGAATACGTTAATTGATTTAACGGGCCTATTTAGTCTCAGCACGTGGGGAAAGGTTCGCTCTGCGTATGGGATGATGTACGTAACGCGATTCCCGTGCCGGTGCTCTACCACCGATTTTAAAAATGCGCCTTCAGTATTTCGAAGACACACAAAGACTGAGTGACCAAAAGTCCATTTGAAGATGTGCCGTATTCGGGTCATCATGCTTTTGACCCATTTGCTGCGCCCTACCCTGTGCCAACATCGTTTTTTTCTTATTTTTTTCTTTTTTAACCCACCCTAAATTGAAGAAACGTCTACGGATTTACAAAAACTGGGATTCAAAAGATTATTCTGCCGAAATAACTGGCATGGTTTCGTATTTTCGCAACCGTTCAAGTTTGAAACATTTCAGCTGCGATAATTTAATTCGCACGGAGCAATCAGAATTAAACGAACAGCGGATTGTAAATAATTACCAGAATTCGTGTTCATCGCAGGGAGATGGCCTCCATAGCGGTTGTACAAACTCCACCCAAGCAGATTATCGCGATTTGTACAACACTCATCCACTTTTCCACTTGGTACTCTGTTAATAACATAAGAGATTAATGTTAAAAAATAATGAAACAAAAGGTATTATTGGTATTTAAAAAAAAACAATTATTCGCACCAATACAATTTACAAATATACATATAAACTTCCTTCTAAACACATCAAGGCCAGGAGGGGAAAAGGTGACAAAGGAAGTGACAAAGAAAGAAAAGCAGACAACTGATAGACATCACTAACGAACATATTGTGGTGAACAGATTCTGAATGGTTCAAATGGCTCTGAGCACTATGGAACTTAACATATGAGGTCATCACTCCCCTAGAACTTAGAACTACTTAAACCTAAGGACATCACACACATCCATGCCCGAGGCAGGATTCGAACCTGCGGCCGTAGCAGTCGCGCGGTTCCGGACTGAAGCGCCTAGAACCGCTCGGCCACAAAGGTGGGCGCAGATTCTGACACTGTGGATTTAATGGCCCAGTAAATAATTACTTTTGGTGAAAGTAATTATATTAGTACAAGAAAACAAGAAAAAATACGGATAAATCGTTATAATTTCAAAGTAGCATTTGCCCTAAACATCCTCAGTTATTTATTGGATAAATTCCCATCTCTGTATAGCCCTCGAGGAGCCATACCATCTTTCATATTATTATTTACACGACAACATCAGTCAACGAGGCACCTAACACATATTTGACGAGTACTTTCAGTCACGTACGTCTAGCATATCAGCTTCACCGTTTCACGCTTCTTTTTTCAGACGGGCGCTCCACAACAAACCTGAGTTACTTGAGTGAGATAGATTACCGCTCTGCAAGTTCGGAAGTAGACAGAGACAAAATTTCTATCGTTTTACACATCACCGGTTCCATAAACGCTCCCTGCCTTCCCAATAATTGACAATTACAGTACTATCTCTGCCCTTGCCTTTAACTATCAACCGCCGATTCACTTCAAATTTCAATAACTCCAAAATCCTCAACAAGACCTCATCATAAAAAAATCTGTCCTCTCGCGATGATATCAGATGCAAATTCAAATTACTATTTCCACGTATGCATTTACTTATAAACTCATTAAGGATAAACAAATTACTTCTCACTTCCACTGGTGTATTTTGTTACTCGTAAATTTTACATTGACACCGATGTTAGTCGCATGAGGTCAAGATGTGACCTAACTTAGCATTATTACATTTTCCATTTACAACGTTGATCCTCCATTATTATGTTTGTTTCACTTATGCAAATCATAGGGCGATAACACACTACAACAGACGCTTCTTCTACTCTAAGGCCCTTAGCCTGGTGACTAAGTGGTCTGCTTTCCGCTTGGCGGCAGCACCGAAAATGCTGCTGACGTCGTGATACGGCACTTTCCCTCCACATGAAACAGAAACAAAAACCCATTTAAATACACAATTCAAACTTTACAAACACACAAAAACACTGACAATAATCCTGCTAAATGTTTAACGTCATGTACGTATAATACGTAAAATACTCGTATATTATTACCTGCAAACTGAGCCATAGGAGAAATGATGGAGCTGTCTTGCTATTTCCTTACGTTACACCCTCTGTCTCTCTCTTAGTGCCTACAGCTCCCAGTAGTGCGACGGAAGTTATTCCCGCATGTCTTATGTATGCTCTATCATCCTGTCAGTGTTTTCCACATATGTCTTTACTCTCCGTTTTGGAGTAGAATCTGCTCATTTCTTGCCAGTACACTAAATTTTCAGCATTCTCCTACGGCACACTATCGCAAACGCTTCGATTACTGGATGTGTAGTCAAGCACCTTTCAGCCGTCAAGTTTCCAACTTACTTTATTTGGCAACCAGTTTCAGCGTTTTACTACGCCATCTTCCGGCCCCTGAACGACGTGTAGGAAGAATCTACCTCGGTTGTTATCAAAACAGGGGCCAGCAATATTGGTATTAGTAGATTTTTGCTATAGTGATCGCTTCAACCGCCACCTTCCGGTACTACCATTATCGTTGGCCCCATTTTTTGATCACAACCGAGGTAGATTCTTCCTACACGTCGGTCAGTGGCCTGAAGATGGTGTAGTAAAACGCCGAAACTGGTTTTCCAGATAAAATGACGTTGGAAATCTGACGGCTGAAATGTGCTTAATTTCACATCCTCTGTCGAAAAACCGAGTCGCCCAACCGTCTGTAAAAAGACGGACATACAGAGGCTTAGATTATCTTCCTTTCCAGTTTTCTGACAGTCCATGATTCACTTCCGTATACTCGAGTGATATACGATTTCCACTTCACGTCACTGACACTCATTAATGCATCTGGCTAGAAATACCAGAGAAGCAAAACTCTGTAAACATTGCTGGAAGAATTGAAGGCTTATAGACTAGAAAACGCTTTTGAGGCATCCGCTATCACCATTAATACACAGGGAAAGCCGAAAGCCTTCTTGACGTATATGACTTCGTACTAGTATATACCATTGTAATGGTACTTGCTACATGTTTCTAAAGAGATATATATAAGACGAAAAAGGAAGCGATGGGCTGCAGCAGAGATGCTATTAGATGAGAGAGATGTGACTGTCACTTTTTTTAAAGTCGGCCGAAAGAGAGGAGTCTGCGGTGTGTCTTGTTAAACACAGGACGCGAAAATTTTTATCGCTCTTCCTGTTGTAACAGGAGGCTGTATTTTGGGTTAATATAAACGTGAAGTGACTCATAGGGCCTGTCTATTTATCTGAGAAGCCGTTCATCTATCAGCATCGAAACAGAAGTTTCTTTCATTAGACGACACGATCAACAATTAGCAACTTCTAAGGCGGCAGTATTCGAGGCGACCATCGCAGAAGAAAGGAGAGGTAAAGTTTCCCGCTGAGAAGAAAATGCACCCAAGAATATTTACTATTAGACTGCCTAGAATGTTTATTTCAGATTTGTTTGATGGTGTCTGTTCGACAGTCGACAGTAAAAGTAACTTCCGTTTGTCACTTCACAGTTAACAGCCTCAATATACTTCCACTTCAAAAACTGTAATTCATTATACAGCCAGTAAATAGTAAAAATTAGAACAGAATACACCATGTGTAATAAAGACGTGTACCGTCGTCTATCACTCACAAAACTACAAAAGCGTCATATGTTCAGTTTTCACAATCGGTGTGGATTCGTGCGGTAACCTGTCGTATTCTCAGTGCTTACGTTCTGTAAAAGCTCCTAGGTCTTGAAGCTCAGTACACTGTTATTATTTGCCACCTTTTAGTTTTAACCAAAAACAAAAACGTGTGTGAAATCTTATGGGACTTACCTGCTAAGGTCATCAGTCCCTAAACTTACACGCTACTTAACCTGAATTATCCTAAGGACAAACACACACACCCATGCCCGAGGGAGGACTCGAACCTCCGCGGGGACCAGCCGCACAGTCCATGACTGCAGCGTCTTACACCGCTCGGCTGATCCAGCGCGGCAGTTTTAGCCATTTAAAACGTTGACAAAGGATTTGCATCATGATCTAAGCCATACGTCTTAGCATCCAACGCAGAGGAGATTCTTAAGATTTTCGTACTGCTCACTACGTTTATTCGTTTCATAGTTGTGATATTAACCTATTAATTGGGGCTAATAAGGTTAATGTGGTTTGTAAAATTGGAAACTTGTGGTAAAATCTTATGGGTCCAAACTGCTGAAGTCATCGGTCCCTAAACTTACACACTATTTAGTCTAACTTAAACTAACTTACGCTAAGGACAACACACACACCCATGCCCGAGGGAAGACTCGAACCTCCGACGGAGGGAGCCGCGCGGACCGTGACAAGGTGCCTCAGACCGCACCGCTATCCCGCGAGGCTGTAGTTTGTAGCTAACATTTGTGCAGGAGTCAAAATCAAACGGTATTAAACTGATTAGATGTAAGCATGAGTTCATAGTGACGCATGTCGATAATACGACTACTTACACGAATTACATCATTGTCGAGCCTGTAAAATATTTACGGGGTGCGTATTCCATTTCACGCTGACACGACGCTTTCTGTATACGAATGTCAAAAATTCTTCCGCACAGACATCGAGAAAAATGTAGTATAACCGTCACTCCTGTTCCACAGGTAACCAGTTTATATTCAAAACTGTAACACAACGGTAATACATAGTCATGTTCGCCATGTGATTGCTCTGTTACGGCAAGCAGTGCAGATGGAACAGGACATGATTAAGACAAATCACCAACTGGCTCACTGTCTGAAATGAAATTTTCACTCTGCGGCGGAGTGCGTGCTGATTTGTAACTTCCTGCCAGATTAAAACCTTGGGCTCTAATCTTGGACCTTTGCCGTTCGCGGACAAGTGATGTACCACTGAGCTATCCAGCACGGCTCACGGCCCGCTCTATCTTTATTTTAAGCAGTACCTCATCGCATACTTTCCAAACTTCATAGAAGTTCTCCTGCGTAGCTTGCGAGAGTAGCACTCGCAGTGGAAAGCAGTTTTGTGAGTCGTACTTGAATAAATTAGTCGGTGAAGCACATGTCCACGACAGCGAAGTCAAAAGTCCCGGGTTCGATTCTGGGTCTACATTTGATAAGAGACTCTGAAAGATGCGTGTCAGAGGGTGTGTAGTGCCTCCAGAAGCTGCCGCCCACCCCCCAGGGTCACTCACCTCTCCATTTCGAAAGGTTTGTACTTCATTTTCAGATGGTGCTACGAAAGAACGATTACGTTGCATGCACGAATTTCTTCAGCCTGACCGTCATGGTCATTGGGTAGAAATATGTTTCTTGACCCTTTTTGGAAGGCAAGTCCTTGGAATTTGGATTGTAATGCTCCTTGTGTTGCTAAACTCTTCTTGTAAATTCTCCCAGTGGAGTGTGTTGATCATTTTTGCGATGTTCTCGCTGTGATTAAGTAAACACATCAGTTTTGCTTCCGAAGACTCCAACGAACAATACTTAAAATTGGTCGAGCGCGCGTCCTTACATTTCCCTGAGATCCTTCCGGTAAATCGCATTCTATCATCTGCCTTCCACCCGGCCATATTCTACTTTAAATCATTCCAGGTCGTTAAACCCAGATAGAAGATGGATGACTGTGATTTAAGTGACAGACTGTTGATTGTGTTGTAATGCGATTTTCTCTTTAAACGCCGATTACGTAAATTTAAAGAGTGTCAGATGCCAGTCTTTAGTTTAAGCATTGAACACCTACAACTCGTCTTGCATTTTTGTTTGTTTGTTGATTTAACCTTTAACCTTCCTGTGTTCAATTCCATTGTCTGTGAAACATCCCAGAGAGGTACACACGTTATGTATCCGATTAAAAGTCTCCGGACTCCTATTGTGGACATTGACATGGGAATTGCACGCCCTTCGCCTTTATCACGGCTTCAACTTTACTGGGAACGCTTTCAATGAGGTATATAAATGTCTGTGGAGGAGTGGCAGGTAACTGTTCCTCAAGAGCCGAAACCAGAGAAGATAGTGAACTTTGAATCTAGGGTCTGGAGTCGACGTTCGTACTCATTCTGAAGGTGTTCCATTGGTTCAGCTTGGCCAGTCCACTTCAGGAAGGTTATAGGCCATGCTGATACAAACCGTCTCGCCACCCAACTGTTACGTTATCGTACATATCCTTACGCATTTAGCTTTTTTTTAAGCACAATGAACATGGAAAAGACCCGCATACCATAACACCATCTACTCCTTACTACACTGTTAGCTCGTAGGTGACGTTCCCCAGTCATTTCCCCTAATCGAAAGCCTTTCATCGGATTAGCACAGGGTATAACGTAATTCATCACTCCAAAGGCTACCAGTCACCCACTGTATAGTGGCCTTGCTCGTTGCACACCTAAAGCATCGCTTAATACTGGCTATGGAAAGTGTTGCTAGTGGAGAGACGCTGAACTGCTTTACCCAATTCTTTTTAACTAATTGTACTAACTGGACTTCTGGTAGCACTTTGGAACTCACAAGCGATTCCTTCCTCTGATTTAATGTCACTTTTTTACAACCATTCTCTACTTTACTTGACGGTCCCAGACTGTCAATACATGAAGTCTTCCTGGCCCGTGGTTGTTCCTTCTCGCTACCAGTTCACGATCAGCTCACTAGCAATTTAGCAATCGATTTGGACAGCTTTAGAACGGTCGAAATGCCCCTAATGGATCTCTTACTTAGATGACACTCAACGATTAGTACACATTTGAAGTCACTGAGTTCACGTGACCGCCCATTTCTGCTATCACTGCTCCTCTTTGACAACCCAGTACCTCCCGCCTGCTTTTACACTGGCGATTTCGCCTATCGTGGCATCTACTGGCCCTTTCCGCATTGCATAGGGGTGTGTTGATAGTTCTGAACAGCTTTTGTACATCGCATACCGCAACGGTCGCTTCGCAACTTGATTAAAAAATCCGCACTAACTTCCAATATCTGAATTCTGTAGAGATGTGTGAACTCTCTACGGCGCTTCGTGTGAATAATTTTAGGTGTCATAATCAAGCGACTCGACAGCGTTCGTTGTCTATTTTGTGTAATGTGGCATCCCGCTCCTTGAAAGTTAATGTCAGAGTGACGCGAACAGCGATCGCGTCGTATTATCGTCATTTCGAAGGACTGAACATATTACTGCCACAGACCATAAACGAAGCTATAAAGTGGTCAGTGGAGAACAGGTTTCAACAAGCAGATTAACGCGTTGTCCAGGTGTTCTCCAGCGGATGAGAAATGGCACTGGCAGAGAAGATGACCCAGCTGCACCACTTTCTCTCGGTGAGTTTTTGCAAGAGAAGCAATTACGGGCAGAATGTCGCACCCTCTCTTGCCCGAGGCTGCTCTTGACTACGGCGTCGAGCGAATGATGGCGAACTGTTCCCACGCATGGGCTCCGCAGTGCTGGCAAAGCAGCCAGCCACTAGTGCGGAGAATTCAGCACTGTGCGCACCTTTATGTCCGAGATGGCAATCACGTACTTGCGGTTAAGTGATTCATTATTTAGCATTTAGTATAAGGTTATCAAGTTACTAAGGTGGCTGACTTAATTCCCGTCCTGTCTAAACTGTGCTGAGTGGTAAAACGTCGCGGAATGGGGTGTCTTTTTTGAAGATGTGACTTGTACGACGACGGCAGTTGGCTTTGCAATAGGACCGTACTAACTTCCCCTCACCGATTTGATTCATATTGACATGGTGTGTCGGGGACCACTAGCACTTCAACATATATATATATATATGTGTGTGTGTGTGTGTGTGTGTGTGTGTGTGTGTGTGTATTGGCCACGACATCTTGGTAGATGATTGTTGCAGTGTCTGTGTGTTTATGGGTTGCATTTTTTCATATGACTTGTCAAGCCAATGGCAGCACGGCATCTCTTGCCGCAATTGTCACAAGTGTATCTGGCTGCTGAGGCAGGAGTAGTGGTAGCATTGCGAAGCTTTTTCTGCCTTAGTCTGTCTAACAAGCCTTCATCATGCTTCGACATTCCAAATGATATATCATCACGCCACTCTGGTCTCATGCTAGCCCGTGCCTCCCATCTGTTTGTGTCGGTTCCAAACCTCTCCATATCTCGTTTACAGGAGTACTTGAACCTCAATACAGGACGTCCTACACGTCTTTTGGCTACAGAGATCTCTCCAAGCATCACCTCACGTGGTAATCTGTCAGGATCCATGCGGTGGACGTGTCCCAGCAAGCGGAGTCGTCTCTGCTTCAAGATAGCTAAAATACTGTTGCAGTTAGTTTTAGATAGCACTGCTTCGTTGGTCACTCGGTCCTTCCACGTTACTCCGAGGATGGGTCTCAGGCACCGCATGTGGAAAGCATTATAGCGACGTTCTTGTTTGGCATAGGTAGTCCATGTTTCCGATGCATACAAAAGGATGCTGAGGACGCAAATTTGATATACAAGAATTTTCGTGGTCAGAGTTTGTTGTTTTTCCAAACACGTGTAGAGAGTTTGCCAAAAGTTGTCGCAGCTCTTCCAATGCAAGCGTCAATTTCCTTGTCAACAGACATGTTTGATTCTATAGTAGATCCAAGACAGCAGAAGTTATCTACGACTTGCAGAGTAGTGCCATCTAGTGTGATATTCGGCTTTGTGTTAGCACCCTGAACCATAATTACGGTCTTAGTGCTGTTTATACTCATCGAGAATAGGTGGCATGGGGGACTAGATCTTGATACTAGCTCTTGCTGCTCTTCTGCGGAGTTCGCAACACACATTGCCGGGAAAAATAGTACACCTGGAAAGACGACACTGATTTTGATATGCTGGCGGTTAGTGCCACCGCAAGCAGATAGCGTAGTGGCATAGCTACCAGAGCACCGTCTGTGTCTACCCTATAATAGGGAATTCTCACAGCTAGATGACTCAGTGTGGTAAAACGCGTGAAGTAAGCGGGCAACCATGCCACGGAGACCTACTCGTGCTTCCTTCAGCTAACGGAGCGTGTTTGAAAGTTGTCAAATTGTGGCCTTCCGAGTGGCGGGATGGGGGAGAATTGCCACAGAAATTGGACATGTTGGACATGCTTCGCCAGATGTGCAACGACACTGATATCAATGGTCACGTGAACATTCTCTTACTCGCAGGCAAGGTTATGGACGTCCAAGTAGCACTGACGCCCGCCAGGATCGTTGGGACAGGTCGTACAAATACCACTGCACAGATAAGAGGGCTTGTGAGCCCATTACTGTTGTGAAACGGTTATTAGCAGTGGGGCTACGAGCATGCACCCCTCTATCCCGTCAACGTGCACGGCTCGACTGGTGCCATCAGAGGATCGCTTGGATGATTAAATGGCGCACCGTCGACTCCAGCGATGAAAGCAGACTCTGCCTGCTCGTAAGTGATGGTCATTTGCGTGTACGGCGTAAACCTGGTGAGTGCTGTCTCGCAGAGTGCGTTATTCCAAGACACACTGCCCCCCCCCCTTCCTCCCCAAACCTTAGGGTCTGGGATGCAATAACTACAAATCTCGTTCACCATTGGTGCTTCTGGAGGGGACGCTAACAAGCACTGTGTAGGTTAAGAATTTTGTTCAAAAATTGCTCTGAGCACTACGGGACTTAACATCTGAAGTCATCAGTCGCCTAGGACTTAGAACTACTTAAACCTAACTAACCTAAGGACATCACACACATCCATGCCCGAGGCAGGATTCGAACCAGCGACCGTAGCGGTCGCACGGTACCAGACTGTTGTGCCTAGTAACGCTCGGCCACACCGGCCGGCTCAGAATGTTGTTACATCCATTCTTTTGCAGTTGCAGTAACAGGAAGGAGACGTGTTGTTCCAACAGGCTAATGCTCCACCACACACTTCCCTTGAAACTCAGGACGCCCTACAAGACGTGCAG
Source organism: Schistocerca piceifrons (assembly GCF_021461385.2). Classification (NCBI taxonomy): domain Eukaryota; kingdom Metazoa; phylum Arthropoda; class Insecta; order Orthoptera; family Acrididae; genus Schistocerca; species Schistocerca piceifrons. Next base: position 460,359,591 of record NC_060140.1, read on the forward strand.
CAACTTCCCTCGCCAGCACGATCTCGAGATTCGTCTCCAATCGAGCACATATCGGATATGATGGGACGAGAAGTGACCCGTGTGGCTCCTCAGCCAACAACTTTTACGGAACTACATGAAAAGGTCGAGCAGGAGTGGGATAACGTATTCCAGGACAGTATTCGCCATCTGTACGATCGACTGGATGGCAAAGTCAGCGCTTGTATTGCCGCCTGTGGAGACTACACCACGTACTAATATGGGTGTTTCACCATGGGTCCATACCTGGTACCTCAGAGCGCTTCTGCTATATATCTGTATATGTAATCATAATCATTTCATGTATTACTGTTGCAACAATAAATCTCAAAAAGGGTATACTATTTTTTTCCGGCAGTATATGTAAACGAGAAGACGCAAAACACAAACTTTCGAGAAAGTCGAGTTTAAGAATTTTACTCGTGCTAATATGCTTTGTATGATCTCTTGTATTGAATGAGTCCGCAGCCTGGCGACTAAGGGTTCTTTTCGTAAGCGCGAAATCTCTGGATCGAGACTGGTTGCCGATACTTTTTCATTCAAACATAATTCTAAGAAAAGATATCTAATGACTGTGCAGGTTATCAGCAATTAATATAGTTCATTCATGCTTGCAAGAGACCACTCGCTCATCTGGATCAAGCGTTCAAAAAATCATTCGATGAGTACATAACTTTACTATAATATATTCAAAGTCCGGAAAACTCATAAAAACATTATACAAAAATTTCTAACCCACACTTTGAAGCTGTACGTGAAAGAAGAACAAGATCTTTTCCTCCTCAATTAATGCAGAAGGCAAGCGAACCCGGGGTTGTATGATGAACTTTTTCACGATGGAGAGTATCTGTCAGTTTGCAGTATTAAAGGAATTCCTCCAGAATGTACTCCTCTGGTGCAGGCGTACGACGTTTGTTCTTCAGGTAGGTGAATAACTTCATAAAAAAGCTACAAAATCGTGCTTACGTCATCAAACAGATAAGATAGAGGAGATTTTATGCACAGCAGATCAGTCGTACACTATCAGCTGCTTGGAACAATATCACGGTGATATGATTCGACATGTGTGGTACACCACGGAACGGTGTGATGACGGAAAACCGTTTATGAATGTACACCAAGTTTGTTTTGCGGAAGACACTTTGAAAAAACGATGCACGTGCACAAATTCGGCGTTCACCTGTATGTCCTGTATGTCGCAATAATTACCTCTATCCATATTTTTACGACCACTATCATCCTGATTCGTGCAGTTTCCCGTAGGTTTCACATTATACTTGACGCAGATGTAGATATAAGAATATAAAGGAAACGACGGTACTGAACTGACTGAAAGTTCTCTTACATCTTTTTGTTATTTCCAATCTTATTACGAAAAATTATTATCTCCCTTTTCCACGGTAAAGGTTATGAGGATAATACATGAATAATTAAATGTTGATAATTGGTTCAAATGGCTCTGAGCACTATGGGACTTAACTGCTGTGGTCATCAGTCCCCTTGAACTTAGAACTACTTAAACTTAATTAACCTAAGGGCATCACACACATCCATGCGTAAGGCAGGATTCGAACCTGCGACCGTAGCGGTCGCGCGGTTCCAGACTGTAGCGCCCAGAACCGCGCGGCCACTCCGGCCGGCGTTGATTATTGGCGCAGTCATAACAAATCTGTGTTGGAATTACATGTGAATGTAGAAAGGTGATGGCAGCGAGTTTCGACGTCGTGCTCATTATGAAAAGAGGAGCTTCTTCACTAGGCTCCGGACTCATCGAATACTAGCGACCATACAAAGTTTACAGGAAGATTTTTTCCCCCTTGTGAAAATTCTAGGGATTGATCGATGAGAGGATTTGGAACAAAAATGGTCTAATGCGTTGATTATTGGCGCAGTCACAATAAATCTGGTTTAGAATTACGTGTGAATGTAGAAAGGTAATGGCAGCAATTTTCGACGTCGTGCTTATTATGAAAAGAGGAGTTTCTTCGCTAGGCTGCGGACTCATCGAATACTAGCGACCATACAAAGTTTACAGGGAGATTTTTCCCCCTTGTGAAAATTCTATGGATTGATCGATGAGAGGATTCGGAACAAAAATGGTTTAATTAACTTATGTCCAGGAATGCATAGCTTACATGCTAGAGACCATTCATTCAATCATACAGTACTTTGTTACAGAGACTGCGGTCTAATACGCGCTGTACCATGCAGCCACTGTTACAGTATTCATGGTTTCCGCCTAGAGGATGGTACTGTTCATACATCATGCCCTAGCACCCTCTACAGCCATAGTAATAGGCAGTGTTGTGACCGATTCACTTATCTTGCTGACTCACCTTGTAGTGGATGTTACAAAGCGTTGTACACAATGGATACGTATTCAGATCCGTTTCAACGCGCTTCAGTCCGGAATCGCGCTGCTGTTACGGTCGCAGGTTCGAATCATGCCTCGGGTATGGATGTGTGTGATGTCCTTAGGTTAGTGAGTTTCAAGTGGTTCTAAGTCTGGGGAACTGATGACCTCAGATTTTTAGTCCCATAGTGCTTAGAGCCGTATTCAAACCGAGAGCTTTCCTACGGAAAGGCAAATGCCAACGGGCGGCGGTCAACCAGGTTGTATCAGGAGACCTTACCCCGCCGTTAACAACCACAGCATTCAATGTTTGCAGCAGTGTTTCACCGTGTGACCGAGTCAGAGTCGTTTCAGGAACCAGGAAATCATGAGGGACATATCCGAAATGTTCGGACACCAGACTTGCAGGCAAATGTGATTAACACTGTAGAAGGCGGCCGCCGTGTCAATACCAGGCAGTTGGCCCACCAGTAGTGGGTAAGCCAGACAACCATGTGCTACCCTTATCATTTACAGAGTGTGCAGGTTGTATTCCAATCTCTGTCTTCCTTTACAGTTTTTGCCTTGTACAGCTCCATCTAGTACCATGGAAATCATTCCCTCATGTCTTAACAGATGTCCTATCGTCCTGTCCCTTCTCCTTATCAGTGTTTTCCACATATTCCTTTCCTCTACGATTCTGCGCAGAATCTCCTCATTCATTACCTTATCAGTCCACCTTATTTTCAACATTCGTCTGTAGCACCACATCTCAAATGCTTCCATTATTACTAGCGACAAAGTTTCCACATCGGGAGCAGTTTCTTCACCAGGCAACCACGATTCCGGGATTAGTGTCATCCATCCTATCCACAGATGAGGCCACCTGTACGCAGAGTGGCATCTTCAACTTTCATAACAGTCATCTGTGGCACAGTATGCACAACCCCCATGGTATGCTGACAGCGAATCATCAGCATCGGTGCAGCCGGAATGTGTGGTCCGGGATAATTGGGGACCGTATTTTGGGATCGGTCTTCCTTCCACGTCGCCATACAGGCCGGAACTATCGGCGTTTCTTGCGGGTGACTTTGCCTCTCTTGTTGGAAGAAGCACCATTGATGATTCGAAGAGTTATGTGGCTGTTACATGATGGTGCTCCAGCCCACTTCGCCGTTGAAGTCCGGACCCATCTCAGTCGTGTCTTCCCTGGTCGATGAATCGGACGAGGAAGTCCAGTAGCATGGCCTGCTCGTTCAGCGGATATCAACCCGTGAGATTTCTGGTTATGGGGCCGTATCAAAAGGATCGTGTATGCAGAGCCCATTCCAGACGAGGAGACACTGGAGCAGCGCAATCATGCTGCCTCTGACACTGTTCGGATGCAGCCTGGCCGATGTGAACGTATGAGGCATAATACGCTAAGGCGCGTACACGCATGCGTTGAGACACATGGAAACCATTTTCAACACGTACTATAACTATGGCTGCATGGTATAGCGCGCATTAGACCATATTCTCTGTAACAAAGTATGATTGAATAAATAGTCTCTAGCGTGGAAACCATGCATTTCCGGACATAATTTCATGAGAGCTTTTCTGTTCCGTATCCTCTAACCGATCGCTTAGTAGAGTTTGTACACGGTGGAAAAAATCATCCTGTATAAGTTCGCCTGAAATGTTTAACCTCGATTTTCCGGAAAACTATCAAGGGTTGCGTCTTCCTGTTTACATATGTGCAGGTGCTCAAAAATGACTCTAAGCACTATGTGACTTAACATCTGAGGTCATCAGTCCCATAGACTTAGAATTACTTAAACCTAACTACCCTAAGGAGATCACACGCATCCTGCGACCGTAGCAGCAGCGCGGTTCCGGACTGAAGCGCCTAGAACCGCTCGGCCACAGCGGCCGTCTGTGCAGGTGCTAGTGGTGCCCTGCGTACCCAGTCAATATGAATTAAATCGTTGAGGGGGTTTTCTTACTGTCCTTTTGAGTGATGCAGAGTATGGCGTGAATGTAGACACGATATCTGATCATTATATTATGACGAATGGCAGTTGTCAGGTGACAGTACGGATGGCACAGGGATTCCGATTTCCCAGCGACAATACTTTCACATGAATAAACCGCCAAACAGGACAACCACAAGTATTTAACAAACAAACGTCATGTCGCCTCCTCAGAATCGATGCCTGTTTGAGTGTGGGACGTCGGGCACCCATTTGCACCACGAATGTAAGGAGATAAATGTACTGCGTAGGTTTCAGTATCCTATGATAGACTGATCATCGACGACCTTTTCGTACCTTTTAGCCACTCATTGTGCGCTGCTTTTGAGACAATTCACTCACAATGTCTATAGATGGTCCGAAAATATCGGACATGGAGACGGGAGCTGCTGACGTAGGCGGGCATGGCCGAAGTTTTTTGCCGCCCATAGCAACTTCCTGGCAACAGATTTGCTGTATTACAGGTCATACTATGTGTATGGAGCTACAGATCACCTGACTCCAAGAGTGCTCTGTTGCAAGTTGAAACAAAAGCTTCGGAGATAGGTGCAAACTTTCTAGCGCTGATTCTGATTTTACGGGCTCGAAATGTTCTCCTTAATCGGTATGCTTCCAGTACATACGGCGCCACAGTGGCCCGAGGGGCAACCTTCCATACTGTGATTACTGTCGACGACTTGCACTTAAGGCAAAGGTATAAGGGGCGATCAAAGAAATTTCCTTCCAAATGCTGTACAGTACAGAACGTATATGCTAATCAGGCAAAATGGCCGTTTGGTAAAACAGCGTGTCCTGCCGCCTGATGGAATCCGTAAATGCCTGATGCACATCCTCGTCCGACAGCAATCGTCGACCCTTCAAGGCATTTTTAAAGGGACCGAAGGCTATATACTAGCATGCGCAGAGATCAGGACTATAGTGGGGGTGCTCTAGTGTCTCCCATTCGAGTTTGCTTAACTTCTGAGCTACATCTACAATAAGGAGAGGTGCGTGATCATAAAGCAGCAGCAGCAGCTGTTTTCTCGGATGGTGGTTTTCGACAGAAATGCTGCCCCATACACATTCTTCATTTTCCGATGGATGTCTACCGATGTTTGTCTCTTGCAAGACAAGAAAAGAATAGCAGTACATTGGTCCTGGGGGCCGAAACGCTCAATAACCCTGGGTTCGGTGTGGGGAGGTGGTGGGGTGAGTGGACTGCTGTAGCCTGTTGTGGGGTTGTGAACCACTGAGGTCTACGGCGGGGAAGAAGCCTCTCCGTCGTTTCTAGGTTCCCAGTGCAATACAATACAATACAAGGGATAATGAACAGCAAATTCAACACTAGTTTCAGGATAGTGATAGGTCAAACCTTCAGAGAGATATAGTATTTTAAAAAAAGGTTCACTCTTTTCATATCATGCTTAGGCATACTTAAAAGACGGCATTAAATTCTCGTCTACTTAGTACCTCACTGTGTAGCGTCCCATGTTTCAGTGCGTACGGTTACCATCAGAGGATAAGGAAAGGAGCCATTCACTGATTAAAAAAATGCTCAGTATCATGGATATCTTACATGCCTTGACATATTCCCTATCATTAGGGACGTTATTAGGTTGGAGAACCGGGTCTTTCGTCGAGGTCTGCGTGTATTAGGGGCCCCTGGTTCCTGAATAAAGAAAGATAAAAAGGAAGGGAAAATTAAAATTTTTAAAAATCCGTAAAAATCGATATGTCAAATGAAGTCTTCCTCTAACTTCAAATAATCTAAGTTTGTTTTGGAAATCTTTCAGACGTAAATATATACCAATCTAACAATGGAAAATCCAGGATGGAACCTAACGATATTATGAAAAGGAAAATTGCTACTCACCATATAGCGGAGATGTTGAGTCGCAGTATGGCTACAGTTGCCTGAGACTGCAGTCATGTGTGTGTGAGTTGCCTTTTCCCATAAAGCTGCTACGGATGACCATCCACAGCATGCTCTCTGCGACAGCGGTGTAGACACATCGTGTGGATACAGAAAAGTAATAGCAAAGGGTGAGACTTATGCACACCATCACTCCCTGCCATTTGAAGTACTGGAAGCAATTAAGTGACACTAAACTGTTGTCACGGTGCTTACATGGAAAGACACAAAATGTTAATAAATGTTTCAACCATGTGATACGGGAACATCTGCCTAAAACTGTGTTTGTTGATTTAAATACCATGAGATTAGGTGTATTAGATGCAGTTATTTGCTTTAATGATGGGGCAGTTAGCAGATGTGATGTTTTAGAGTTGTTGGGTATAACTCCTGGTTTCCATATGGGACAAGCACGGATGGAAATTGAGTCCTTGAGAGTGGCCGAGGGCGAAAAATGGGTTCTTGAGGCAAGTAAAGAGGCCAGAATAGCAAAGAGGAGCAAGAAAAGGAAGAGAGAAGGTGAGGAACACACAAACCAAGAATATTATACAAGTAAAGGGTTTGAAGAACAAGAGAAGTGAGTAACAGATGAAATGTACATTTAAACTGAATTTCTCAATAATCAAATTTTCTGACATGTTTATTTTATGCAAAATAAATAAATAAATAAATAAACTATTTGGGCTAGAGGTCTGAAATTTTTTCTGATATTTCAGGCTACCATTTGGAGAAAAGTAGACTGCAGATACCAGCTTACTATCACCAGGACGAAAAATATACCCTTATTAATTATAAAAAAATTACCTTAATTCTGATTGTCTAATTTATGTAATTATAGTATAAAAATTATTGATAGAAATCATTTGGTTGTAGTCCACATTTTAGATAACAATGTCATAAATGTGTGCACAAAGTTTTAAGCATTTAAGAAAATTTGTTCAAACATAGCCTGGTAGGAAAAATTTTAAGTTACTGACTTACATAAATGTTTATGTAATAAAGTTTATATCGAAGCTATTCTGATTTTTCTTATACCATAATATTAATGCTTAAAACACTTACATTCTCCTAAAAATTTCTTTGTATTCAGAATTCACATTATGTAGTTAGACCCTCATAAATTTTATGAAAATTCTTACTGTTTTTTCAGCCGTTCACTGGCAAGTTACCTTAAGCTAACGGGCGATGTCGTGTCCAGTGCGTCTATGTATTCGTAAACGAAAGCAGATGTTACTCGTGGAATTAAATATCACAAAAATGTATATGCGACTGAACTCGAAATGGTTTAAATTTATTAACACGTTCAATGGAAATACTTGGTGGCCAAGTGTTGAAAACTAAGTTTGGTTACGACGAGAAACAAATGATAACTGTCCGAAGTCATACACACATCTCAATTTCTATTTAAACAGCTACTTTTATAATCCTTATAATCCAGTGCTCCGTGACGCTTCTCAGTGTGAACAGCTAATACGCGCTATGTCAGCTCAAGGGGGACACAATGACTTAAGCGGACATGTACAAATGATACTCACAGCTACAATTTACTTATGACCGAAATGAAACACGGCATTGCTAGAGTAATCACTGAAGTGTCAGACCTTCTGGACACGGTGTCATTTGGTCGCCAAATTTAGCAGCGAAGAGAGTCAACATACTAGCAGCTCGAATTCCAGTACTAGAGAGATGAGAAGCCACGAATATGTGGACGCGCTATACTGGGCATGAAGATACGAACTACAAAGGCACAAAGACGAAAGCTGGGCTGTTGTATTTAATTATAGGTCGACTTAAGCAGAAACAATCATTTCACACCGCATTTCTTATAAAAGATGCGTATAATTTAGAACGCAAATTAAATCTCTGTCAAAAATATAGCTTAAAGTTAGGAAGAAATTCGTTTACAATAAATAGGCATTGTTATAAAAATTTATTGTGATATGTGCAGGAAAAACATGTGATGCAAAATACCACGGCGACACATTCCACTTTTCAAAGGATGTGTATACGGGCGAATATGGAAATCTCTTGGTTTGTAAACTTCGTGAGATTTGTAGTGCTTCATTTTTTTCGTAATTAGAAGATTTTTGAACTTCATGGCCCACCAACGCAAAATACCTCACGCAAACTTTGATGAATGGTCTCGGTGACTGATTTGCAAAACCACATTATCCACTTATAACTGCAGTGTCGAGGATCCGCTTTTTCGTTGAATATGCATGGCCGTGAGACTTTATGCTATGCGCCCGCAGCAAGGTGCGATCGATTTCACACCTGTCTTTCGAGTGCGACAGGCTGGGGGAACTGCTGTCGTTGCTCCGTGTTCTTATTGCGTTTCTCGCTTTTCTCGAGGTTTTGATACTTGGGGCTAGATACGTGCATGTTGCTCGCCAGTCGCCTCTTCTCAAAAGTGTGTGTGAGAAATATTATGGGACTTGACTGCTAAGGTCATCAGTCCCTAAGCTTACACACTACTTAACCTAAATTATCCTAAGGACAAACACACACACCCATGCCCGAGGGAGGACTCGAACCACCGCCGGGACCAGCCGCACAGACCATGACTGCAGCGCCTTAGACCGCTCGGCTAATCCCACGCGGCCTCAAACTGGTGCTAAGCAATATCATGGACCGCTGCAGAAACCTCTGTATTCTTGAGAACTGCGTCACGTCACAATCCGTTGTTTATTCTAAGAGGATATGCAGAAAATAATAACGACAGATTTAAGTGAACTATGCATTGATAATAACAGACGTTAACTAGGCTGGGACAACGACTGCAGTGCATATAACATCTTTTTTATGATGTTAAACTCAAATCGGAAGGAAAAGTGTAAGATGTAGCAAAATCGATAAGTCAAAAGAAGTCTTGCTACGTTAAAATGACGAAAGACTGAAACTTTCTAGCAGATAAAACTGCGTTGCCAGACCGGGCCTCGAAACCGGGATGTTTGCGTTTTGCGGTCAACTGCTCCAGCAACTGAGCAACCGGAGCACAAATCATGATCCGTCCGCATAGCTTTATTTCCACCAATACTCATCTCCTACGTTCCAAATGCCACTGAAGTTCTCCTGCGTAACTTGCGGCTCTAGTACTCCTGGAAGGAAGGACACTGTAGAGAAATGGCTTAGTTACAGCCTGGCGAATTGTTTCCAGAAGTATTTCCACTCTGCAGCGGAAAGTGCGCTCACATTAAACTTTCAGGCAGATTAGAGCTGTGATACCAGACCGGGACCCGAATCCGAGACCTATGCATCCTGCGGGATAGTGTTTTACCCACTAAGCTGCTTGAGGACGGTTGAAGACTCGTTGTCAGAGTTTTATTTGCGCCAGTACCTCGTCTTCTACGTTCCAGGATTCACAGAAGTTCTCCTGCGTGAACTGCGGCAGTAGCAGTCCTGGAAAAAGTGTATTGTGGAGATACCTCTTAGCCGTAGCCTCAGTTGGTAGACCACTAATCTGCGACAGACGAAGGTACAGGGTAAAAGTCCCGATCCGGCAACACAGTTTCAATTTGCCAGGAAGTTTCATATCAGCGCACACTCCGCTGCACAGTGAAAATTCAGTCTAGGCTGAAAGACAGTTTTGTATATCGTTTGGAAATTTCCTTTACCAATATCAAAGCTCAGTTTGCATTAAGATGTGAACGTCAGTTAATTAAATATGTGGAACGAAAGGGACTAGATGTTTACAAGTGTTTCGGCCAAGCCTACGATGGAGCATCCGGAATGAGTGGCATATACAGTAGTACGTGAAAAAGAATCAAGTCACAACATAAGTTTGAAGTGATGTTGAGGCTAATAGGTTAATCAAGTATTTCGAAAGAGATGAGAACATCTACATTTTTTATCTTTATTTTTTATTTTATTTTATTTTATTTTATTTTTTATTTTTTGTCACAGCAGTGTGTAAGGGATCCGTGATCCCACGAACATAGATGCTAGTATCCGACGCCCAAGTCGATAGTAGACAGGAGTCGATTGTCAAGCGCTGCAGGAGGCAGTGAGACTAGTGTCGAGTGCAGGGTAGTACTGGAGAGTGACGAGTGACAAGTGTGTTGGAGAGACGGGCAAGAATGGTGGTCGAGTGAGTTGTAAACGGTAAAATTCACCGGAGTATGACGAGTGAGCACGTCCCCCTGATCGTCGTGGGGTTGACGCTCACTAATACCCGATTCGCGAGTGATATGAAACAGAAAGTGACAAGTGCCGAATTACGTGTTTCGCGTCAACCGCGTCGGCCAGCAACAACCATGGATTGCAGTGAGGATTGTTGTGAAAGTTAACCATCAGCACTGCGTGTGGCGAAGTACTGAAAATCAACAACCAATAAAAAGATATAACTGTGATAAGACGTGTAAGGCGAAAGTAGCAACTGACTCAGAATTTGTGTGTTAGTAGGAAATATACATCAGTTTGTACATCGCAACCTTTGTGGTCCTTAATAATAGACAAACTTTCTATCATTTCCACTATTCAATCTCAGAACAGCCGCACTCGGTTGCAATACCCCCGAAACCAGCAGAAAAACCGATAGCCTTTCTTCCATTAAGCACACGGTCATATAATCATAATAATTAACTGTTTGGCGGCTACGATAAAATTACACAAAACCCAATAAAGGAAATTTAAACGGGGGGTGTTTCAAGTGGCATGATTTAAAGACTTGTTCCATGAGTACTTCCTAGGTTGCACTAACAACAAGAAATCCAACACAGTACGCTGGCACAGAACTAATCTATTTATACATTGATGTTATTAAGGCTCTGACAAACAAAATTCGTCTATTCGTGGACCCCAATTTTGATGGTATACTGATTGCTAACCTCATTTCCGTCTTCGCTCATTACTTTCATTTTTCTTCGGTTTACTCGCAGTCGTTATTGTGTGTCAGAAGAGCATTTAATTCAGTACTCCCTGCAGTTCTTATTCTTCTTCGCTTTCACTGAGGGCGACAATGCCATCAGCGAATATTGTCATTACTATTTTTTCACCCGCTTTTTTAATCCCGACACTCCTATATTTGCGTCATTGCTTCTTTGATGTAGAGTGGCCGGCCGGGGTGGCAGAGCGATTCTAGGCGCTACAGTCTGGAACCGCGCGACTGCTACGGTCACAAGTTCGAATCCTGCCTCGGACATGGATGTGTGTGATAGGGCGATTCTAGGCGCTACAGTCTGGAACCGCGCGACTGCTACGGTCACAAGTTCGAATCCTGCCTCGGACATGGATGTGTGTGATTTCCTTAGGTTAGTTAGGTTTAAGTAGTTCTAAGTTCTAGGGGACTGATGACCTCAGAAGTTAAGTCCCATAGTGCTCAGAGCCATTTGGTGTAGAGTGTAAATAGTAGGAGAAAACGTCTTCCACCCATTTTAATGCGAGCACTTGAGTCTTGGTTTTCATTTCTTACAGCTCCTGCCAGGGTCTTATATTAAACGCAAATTCCTGGCGCGCACATCAGTACCGACCGACAGCCGCGTCATCGTCTGACTGTGGCGTCATTGGATGCGGTATACAGGGGCGTGAGATCAGCACACCGCTTTCTCGGCCGTTGTCGGTTTCCGTGACCAAGAGCTGCTACTACTTTCAGACGTCACGAGTATGAGGAGAGTTGAAAACGCTAATGCGTGCGGGGTGGACAGGTTGGGCAGTCGCCAAAGCTGCAGGCAGGTGCGTGATGCGCGGCGTGGCGAGAGCGCATGTGCGTGAACGCGCTGACCGGGCGCATGCGCAGCGCTCTGCGGCCACCATTAGCCGTAATTTCACGGCAGGCGCCGGGGCCGTGATTAGCCGGAGATCACGGCGCCGGCCGGCCGGCAGGCACGTGCTAATCAACAGGCCGGCGCCCGCCCTCGGCGTGCTCCCACCGGCTCTCACCGAGGCCGCTGAAACATTACATGTACTGGTAGGGGATGTACAGACAGGGTGGTCAGAGACTGTCTCAGAAGCCTGTAAGGGCGTCGGAGAGTAGATTGGGCAACAATTTCGCAGTTACGAACGGCTATAGAGACAGTATGGCCCATATTTATGCAGGGGACTTCCAATGTCTTGATTCCATTTTATGTCGATTTGCTGCACGGCTCCGGGCAAAGGAAGGCTCTACACGAAATCAAAAGGTATCCCGTGAGTTTTCCCCCCTGCGGGTTTGGGGGTTAGAATACGCCCAAGGTATTCCTGCATGTCGTAAGAGGTGACTAAAATGAGTCTCACACTTTTCAGCCCTATGAGTTCACGTCCCATTCTATGGTTTGACCTGCCGCTTTCAAAATTCTGCAGAAGTGCGAGCCATATGGGGAAGGACGCCTTACGTGGTGCACGAGTTATCCATAGTGCCCTTAGATTCGACATACTGAATCTCTTGTCATGGCTTTGCATCTCCACCTGCGATTCAGCCATTTGGGTGAGGACACTTTCCGGGATATGCCATCTTCTTCCATTGTCTCATGTCCAATATTGGATTTCTCGACTCCCAATATCCAGTACCGTAGACAGTTTGCTGTGGTGGGGACGTCATGCACCCATTTGGTGGTAGCCCCCTTACAACACAGGGATCGCACTGCTGATGCCTGATCCGTTAACTCCCCACGTAGGGGAGTAGATGGCTGTCTTCCTGGGGTATCAGGACTATTGGCAACGGCCATCATGCCAGTTGGCCTTTGATGTGGCTGGGTGGCGCCTGTGGGGAGAGCCCCTGATCGGAGTGGGTGGCATCAGGGCGGATCACACGCAGTGAAGCGGGCTAACTCATCTCTTGCTGGTGACTGTACGGCACCAGCAGTCTCTAAGAAGGGCAAGATCGAATACAATGCCGACAGGTATAACCATAAATCGTTTCACTCTCTCGCTACTCCATGGGAGTAACGTAGGGATACAGAACGGAGGGAGCCATATTCGCCTCGGTTTTTAGTATGTAGCAGAACTAATGGGGACTCCTTTCTCCCTATGAAGCCTCAATTTTTCGTTGAACACCTTGAGGATAGGTTTGGAGAAGTGACAGCGGTGTACAAGATGCGAAACGGCGCAGTCTTGATTCAGACAGCATCCCCAGCCCAATCCCGAGCCTTCCTCGCCTGTGACAAGCAGGGTGATATCCCTGTTTCAGTCACTCCCCATAAAAGGCTTAACATGATCCAGTGGATGATTTTCCAACGCGATCTCCTCTTGCAGTCTGACGACGAGCTACACGCCAATTTAGAACAACACAGTTGGTACCGGTGCCTTCATCTTGGCCTTTGAGGGTGATTCATTGGTTGAAAAGGTCAAGGTGATGTTTATTACTGTGACGTTAAACCATACTTCCTACAGCACTTCCAGCACCACATGTCGAGACTGTGGACGTACACTGCGCCCAGGTACTCCGTGTTCGCCTCCTCCCACTTGCATGAACTGTGGACAGCAGCACTCCCCCTGCTCGCCAGACTGCCCAGTACTCCAAAAGGAAAGGAAAATCATGGAGTACAAGTCCCTGGACCAGTTGACTTACACAGAGGCTAAATGTAAATTTGAAAGATTACACTCCATTCGGTTGACGTCGACATATGCTGCAGCTGCTTCACCATCGTTGTCCCAAGTGCCAGTGGTTCCTCAATCTGTGCCAAGGGCAGTGGGCCCTCCGGGCAACCGGAATACATCCGCTCCTCGTTGCTCCCAAAGCACCTACTTCAGGAGCAACGCCCTCCTCCCCCCAAAAGCTGGTGACATTGGTCCCCTCCCCCCCCCCCCCCTGCCAGAGAATCAACAGCCCCCTCCGGCTCGTCTAGCGTGGAAGGGATCCCTTGGGGCCCTCTCTTCCGAGGTCTCCACTAATGCGAACACTCGCCAGTGGCTCAAGGAGCCAAAAGCTGATGGATGAAGAGCTTCACATTCTTCCTCTGTGCCTGAAGCTGCTTCGGAGAAATCTTCCCAGCAAACCCTTAAAGAGAAACGAGAGAGCAAGAAAACTAAGAAGAAGTCTGCTAAGAAACACGACCCTCTGGTGGCCCCAACACCACCACTCCCTATCATTTCTGCATTTGCAGATGCGGTGGAGAACTAAGCGTTTACTGCGGACCTGGATCTCACTGATGCCTCATCCACCATAGAAATGGCCACAAATAATCGGTGCCAGCAGGTGACCCTGAGGCATAACCTGCCACTGCGCACGCTTCATGCCTTCCCAGCCTCACGGCCGGCCGCGGTGGTCTAGCGGTTCTGGCGCTGCAGTCCGGAACCGCGGGACTGCTACGGTCGCAGGTTCGAATCCTGCCTCGGGCATGGGTGTGTGTGATGTCCTTAGGTTAGTTAGGTTTAAGTAGTTCTAAGTTCTAGGGGACTTATGACCTAAGATGTTGAGTCCCATAGTGCTCAGAGCCATTTGAGCCAGCCTCACGATAACATCATCCTCTAGTGGAATTGCGGCGGATTTTTCCACCACCTGGCTGAGCTGCGGCAACTCTTGAGCTTTACACCTGCGTTCTTCATTGTCCTTCAGGAAACCTGGTTCTGGAAATGCAGACCCCTGCCCTCTGCGGCAATAAGGGATATTACCATAACCATAGTGACTATAATAGAGTGTCAGGTGGAGTTTATGTCTATGTCCTGAACTCAGTATGCAGTGAACCTTTGCTGCTTCAGACCCACTTGAAGCTGTGGTTGTCAGGATAACAGTGGCACAGGAAATACATGTCTGCAATGTACATCTTCCTCCAGATGGTGCAGTACCCCTGTATGTATTAGCTGCACTGATTGATCAACTCCCTAGACCAGGGCCGGTCAAACGCTGCACAGTGTGCAGACGTGCGGAAGTGCTGCACATGTGCGCACGTGTGCGACAGCGAGCGACAGCGACATCTGTTATTAGACATGTGTCCTAAATGAACGGCGGCGACTCCACTTCCCTGGTTACGTGGTACAAGCAAGAGCGCAACATACCCAGTCTCTTTTACCCCTGGTGACCGTAACCTTAACAGAGAAGTACTGAGAAATGGCAGGTACTGAGAAAAAACAAAGGACGGGAGATCTATGTTCTCAGTCGTTTAAAAATGACTGAGAACTGCAATTCTTTTTTGTAGCCGTTGGTGAAAACTCACAGTGTTTGCTGAGCCGCCGAATAATAGGCGGCCAGCGTAAGTTTTCAATTGAAAGACTCTACAATACATATCACAAAGACGAATGTAGTGTACTCAACAATGAAGAACGGCAAGCAAAATTAAATGTCCTTAAGAAAATGGATGAGACACATCAACTCGATTTTACTGTACATCAAAGTAACTGATACTTCTTGAACTCTTAGTTTCTTATGTTACATTTATGTCTATTATACTGTACGCTGTACAATGTACTGTTTTCGATTTTCCAGAATGACAACCACACTAAATCTTCACTGCGAGCAAGTTTTAAAATCGCATTAAGAATTGCTCAAGCTGGGAAACCCTTTTGAGAAGGGGAGTTTGTGAAAGGGTGTCTGATTGATGCTGCAGAACTTCTGTGTTCCACGAACGTTAGCAGGTTTCAAGAAATCAATCTATCCAAACAAACAGGGACAAGACGTATCAGTGCTATGGCCGGCGATATGCACAAGCAGCTAATAAATAGGGCTAAAGATTTTGTTGCTATCTCTGTTGCGCTTGATGAAGTACAAAATCAGTAACGTTAGCAAACGTCATGCAAATTGTTGTGCGTACTGTAAGCTATGTGAAGATACATGGACTTCCGCATTGCCAGTTTCGGCGGTTCTTGGAGGAATTAGGAGCGGAGTACGGCGACATACCTTACTATACTGAAGTGCGCTGGCTCAGTCGAGGTAAAATGCTGAAAATATTTTTTGATTTACGTTTGGTTATAGTAACATTCTTACATGAGAAGGGAAAAAGTAAACCTATGTTGGAAGGCCCTTGCTGGATATCAGGCCTTGCATTTCTCGTGGACATTACGTCTCACATGAACAGCCTGAACGTCAGTTTGCAAGGTGAAAATAATTTAATTTCTGACATGTTGGAAAAAGTAAATGCCTTTGAAAGGAAGCTTGCGCTTTGGGAGAGCCCGCTATTGACAGAAAACACCGCACATTTCCAGACTCTTGGACTGGTCCATGAAGGTGCCAGATTTCAAGGGTACGTAGCATAATTATAAAAATTAAGGAACAATTTCGATCACGATTTGCAGATGTTACGAGTTTGTCTCCTGCCATTCGCCTCTTTGTTCGACCGTTCTCGTCGTCAGTTGAAGATGCTCCGAATGATCTACAGACGGAACTGATCGTCCTATAGTGCAATACAAGACTGAAGTACAAGTTCTTTGCTGTGCGAAGTACAAAAGAATTCTACAAAAATTTTTCACAACAAGAATTTCCACGCCTACGCCGAGAAGCCGCGGGAGTTATGTCCATGTTTGTGTCGACATATGTTTGTGAAAGATTTTTATCGGTGATGAAAATGAATAAATCAAGGTTTCGATAAAGCATAAGTGATGAAAATCTTCGCAATTGCTTGCGTTTGTCAATGAGCCGTGCTTTTGTGCCCGACATTAACTATATAATTTCTCATGTCCAGCGATAAACGTGTTTGGATTTATTCCTTACATAATTAAAAATTATTGTTTACTAATTGTGCATTATTGCTTCATTCTGCTCCACGTTACATTATTATCAGGAAAATTGGTCGTTAAACCGATTGTTCCAATGTATACTTACATTTAGGGTTTTTTTTAATGTGTGAAAGGCCACGCTCAGCTGAAGTTGATAAAACATAACATTGATCTAATTGTCGGTTATTATGCAGATTTCAGACGGAACTGATGAAAGATATAGCAATAATGGTATTGAAATAACAGGTGATCATAGAGAGGTCTGCGGTTATCATTCTGTTCAGAGGTTAGTGAGACAGAAATTATGAGTGTGTAACTGAGGGCACCGAGAATTAATTGTAGGAAACCTTGCATTAATTTAATGTCATTTTAAATCATGAATAAGGTTCGTTGGAAGTCGTCAAGTGCTCTCTTTCTTAAATACTAGATCAAAAACATTACGCGTATTTACGTGCCGTCAGTCAAGCTGTCTTAATAAAAACCGATGGTTCTTAACTGTATTACCTGTCATACTGGGTTAAACTGTTATCATAAAAGTAGACGTCTCAGTGAGTAGACTGTGACAGTATTTTAAATGTTTAATACGCGAAATACCTTCCCATGGTTGGCTTGCAAGCTGAGGACAGAGCACTAGAATGCGCCGGTACAGAGCATCCAAGCAAGTGGATAAAGCGACATCTGTGCGTAGAAACATGCACTACATGAACGCTGACGGCTGCGGCGTGCACGCTGTGACCCGGAAGTTGCACATGTGCAGGAGCACCGCACGCGTGCAGAATTTCTGGCCGGCGCTGCCCTAGACCATTCCCAGTTTTGGGAGATTTTAACGCTCATAACCCCTTGTGGGGTGGCACCGTGCTTACTGGCCGAGGCAGAGATGTCGAAACCAGACATGTTGAAAACCCGCATTCTCAGTTCAACCTCCGCCTCTTAAATACAGGTGCCCCCACACATTTCAGTGTGGCACGCGGCACATATTGGGCCATTGATCTCTCGGTTTGCAGTCCTGGCCTTCTCCCATCTATTCACTGGAGAGCACCTGACGATGGTATGGTAGCGACCACTTCCCCATCTCCCTGTCAGCGCCCCAGCGTCAGGCCCAGATGGGATTTAAACAATTCAGACTGGGACGCTTTCACCTCTGCTGTCACCTTTGAATCTCTCCCACATGGTAACATCGATGTGGTAGTTGAGCAGGTAACTACAACGATCGTTCCTGCGACGGAAAACGCGATCCCCCATTCCTTAGGATGCCCCCGACGAAAGACAGTCCCTCGGTGGTCGCCGGAAGTCGCTGAGGCAATTAAGGAGTGACGGTGAGCTCTACAGTGGCATAAGCGGCACCCTTTCCTGGCGCACCTCATAACCTTTAAACGGCTCCGTGCCAGCCTTCGCCAACTTGTCAAAAGACGGAAACAGGAGTGTTGGGAGAGATACGTCTCGACCATTTGGTGCCATACATCACCTTTCCAAGTCTGGGCAAGCATCAAACGAGTTTTTGGGTACCAGATCCAAACAGGTGTTCCCAGTGTTAAGATGAATGGCGTGTTATCTACCGACGCAAACGCGATTGCCGAGCACTTTGCCGAGCACTACGCTCGCGCCTCTGCGTCGGAGAATTACCCCCTAGCCTTTCGCACTCTCAAACGGCGAATGGAAGGGAAAGTCCTGTCGTTCACTACACGCCACAGTGAACCCAAAACGCCCCATGCACAGAGTGGGAGCTTCTCGGTGCCCTTGCACATTTCCCCAACACAGTTCCTGGGCCAGATCGGATCCAGTGAGATGATTAAACATATCTCGTCTGACTACAAGCGACATCTCCTCGTGATCTTCAACCGGATCCGATGCGATGGCGTCTTTCCATCGCACTGATGGGAGAGCACCATCATACCAGTGCTCAAACCCGGCAACATATTGTTGCCGTCTTTTTTGATTTACGAAAAGCGTAAGACACCACCTGGTTACATCATGTCCTTGCCACATTATATGTCTCTGAGGCCCGCTCCCGATTTTTATTCAGAATTTTCTGTCGCTTCGTACTTTCCGTGTCCAAGTTCGTGCCTCTCATAGTGCCCCCCATATCCAGGAGAATGGAAAGTCATAGAGCTCTGTATTGAGTGTATCTCTAATTTTAGTGGCCATTAACGGTCTAGCAGCAGGTGTAATGCCGTCCGTCTCACCCTGTCTGTGTGCAGACGACTTCTGCATTTCGTACTGCTCCACCAGTACTGGTGTTGCTGAGCGGCGCCTACAGGGAGCCATCCACAAGGCGCAGTCATGAGCTCTAGCCACGGCTTCCAGTTTTCGGCCGCAAAGTCATGTGTTATGCACTTCTGTCTGCGTCGTACCGTTCACCGGGAACCTGAACTTTACCTTACTGACGATTGTAGTGGAGACATGTCGATTTTTAGGACTGGTTTTCGACACCCATTTGACTTTGCTTCCTCACCTTCGTCAGGTTAAGTGGAAGTGCTGGCAGCACCTCAATACCCTTCGCAGCCTGAGCAACACCAACTGGGGTGCAGATCTCTGTACGCTGCTGCAGCTCTACAGAGCCCTTGTTCAATCCCGCCTTGACTATGGGAGTCTTGCTTATGGTTCGGCGGCGCTCTCAGCATTGTCTTTACTCGACCCACTGCACCACTGTGGCGTTCGACTAGCGACGGGAGCTTTTAGTACGAGTCTGGTGACCAGCGTCCTGGCGGAGTCTGGAGTCCCTCCATTGCAGGTGAGACGTGCACAACTGCTCGCCAGTTGCGTCGCACAAGTTCGTGGTTCTCCTGCGCATCCCAATTACCGTCTCCTTTTCCCACTCACGCCGGTTCATCTTCCGCATCGGCAGCCCAGGTCAAGCTTACAATTGCAGTTCGCGTCCGATCCCTTTTATCTGAACTGGAGTCCTTGCCTTTACCACATATACTCCAGGTCTATTCGCGTACGCCTCCATGGTGTACAACTAGGCCGCTGCTTCGCCTGGACCTTTCACATGGCGCAAAGGACTCAGTTCACCCGGCGGCTCTCCGCTGTCACTTTCTCATGACTTGTACCGAGGCCATGAAGTGGTTTACACCGACGGCTCGACGGCTGAGGATCACATCAGCTTCGCGTATGTCCATGGAGGACATATTGGACAGCATCCCTTACCCATTGGCTGGAGTGTTTTCACTGCAGAACTGGTGGCTATATCTCGTGTTCTTGAGCACATCTCCTCATGCCCTGGGGAGTCGTTTCTTCTGTGTACTGACTCCTCTAGCAGCCTACAAGCTATCGACCACTGCTTCCCTCGTCATCCTTTGGTAGCGACCACCGAGAATTGCATCTATGCTCTGGAACGGTCCGATCGTTCAGTGGTGTTTGTGTGGATCGCAGGACACGTCGGAATCCCAGGTAACGAACTTGCTGACATGCTGGCCAAACAGGCTACTGCTTATGGAGATCGGAATTTCAATAAGTTTTTACGCCGCCAGGTTTATCGGCTTTGGGAGACGGAATGGCATAGTCTCAGTACGCACAACAAACTGTGTGCCATTAAGGAGACTACGACTTTTTGGCAGTCGTCCATGCGGGCCTCTCGCAGGGACTCTGTGGTTCTCTGCCGGCTCCGCATTGGCCACGCTTGGGCGACCCACGTCTGCCTCCTTTGCCGTGAAGACTCGCCTCAGTGTCGATGGGGTGCCCGGTTGGCAGTGGCCCACTTTGACTGCCCTGCGACGAAATCTTCGGTTACCGGACTCGTCGCTGCTAATTTTATCTGATAACGCTTCATCGGCTGATTTAGTTCAAAAATGGTTCAAATGGCTCTGAGCACTATGGGACTTAACAGCTGTGGTCATCAGTCCCCTAGAGCTTAGAACTACTTAAACCTAACTAACCTAAGGACATCACACACATCCATGCCCGAGGCAGGATTCGAACCTGCGACCGTAGCAGTCGCGCGGTGGCTGATTTAGTTCTACGTTTCATTCGCTGGGTGTGTTTCATCATTAGATCTGAGTTCTAGTGCATGTCCTTTGTCCCTCTGTGTTCTCCACCTCAGTGCTTTTAGGGTGGAGATTTTGTGTTGCAGAGTGGCTGGCCTCTCGTTTTTATTTGCATGGTCATTCAGCCACGGTAATCTGTTTTGTCGTTTTAATCTCTTCTACCTGTTTCTTGCTGTGGTTATTTCATTCAGTGTTGCTTGTCTGTTAGCCCTGACAACTTTACGCAAGCGCTGCTCTTCTAAGTCGTTAAGTGTAGGTCATCGTCCCCTGCGCTGTCCACCTTCAATTTGGTATTCTTAACACACTCTTGGCACTGTGGATCTCTGAATACAAAATTCCCTAAATGAGATGTCCCATGTGTCTAGCTTCATCTATCATTCCACGTTCAAAGTCTGTTGATTCCCAACCTGCGGCCATAATCACGTCGGAAACCTTTCCACGCGAATCACCTGAGTACAAATGACAACTTCGCCAATGTACTGTCTTTTTATGCATTGTGTATGCGATAATACCGCCATGTGTATATGTGCGAATCGCTGTCGCCACAGTGAACATGTGACTGTAAATTTACGTCGATGCTAGCTGATACACCCCGTTCTGTCCAGGTATTCGTTTTGTCAGTTTTCTGTTCGAAAAGAAAACATGTGTATGCAGTGTCGAATATTAAAAAATCAATTCCATGCATTCCCGAAAACACCTTTGAACATAGTGTGAGGAGGGCTATGAGTGAAGCGTTCAGTGAATTCGAAAGTAAAATTCTATGTACTGACTTGACAGAAAATCCTAGGAAGTTCTGGTCTTACGTTAAATCAGTAAGTGGGTCGAAACAGCATATCCAGACACTCTGGGATGATAATGGCAGTGAAACAGAGGATGACACGCGTAAAGCTGGAATACTAAACACCTTTTTACAAAGCTGTTCCACAGAGGAAGGTCGCACTGCAGTTCCTTCTCTATATCCTCGCATGAACGAAAAAAATGGCTGACATTGAAATAAGTGTCCAAGGAATAGAAAAGCACCTGAAATCACTCAACAGAGGAAAGTCCATTGGACCTGACGGGATACCAATTCGACTCTACACAGAGTATGCGAAAGAGCTTGCCCCCCTTCTAAAAGCCGTGTACCGCAGGTCTCTGGAGGAACGGAGGTTTCCAAATGATTGGAAAAGACCACAGGTAGTTCCAGTTTTCAAGAAGGGTCGTCGAGCAGATGCGCAAAGCTGTAGTCCTACATCGCTGACATCGATCTGTTGTAGAATTTTAGAACATGTTTTTTGCTCGCGTATCTGGTCATTTCTGGAAACCCAGAATCTACTTGAAACAGCGATCGTATGAGACCCAACTCGCTTTATTTGTTCATGAGACCCAGAAAATATTAGATACAGGCTCCCAGGTAGATGCCCTTTTCCTTGACTTCCGGAAGGCATTCGATACAGTTCCGCACTGTCGCCTGATAAACAAAGTAAGAGCCTACGGAATATCAGACCAGCTGTGTGGCTGGACTGAAGAGTTTTTAGCAAACAGAAAACAGCATATTGTTCTCAATGGAGAGACGTCTACAGACGTTAAAGTAACCCCTGGCGTGCCACAGGGGAGTGTTATGGGACCATTGCTTTTCACAGTATATACAAATAACCTAATAGATAGTGTCGGAAGTTCCATTCGGCTTTTCGCGGATGATGCTGTAGTATACAGAGAAGTTGCAGCATTAGGAAATTGCAGCGAAAAACAGGAAGACCTGTAGCGGATATGCACTTGGTGCAGGGAGTAGCAACTGACCCTTAACATAGGCAAATGTAAAGTATTGCGAATACATAGGAAGAAGGATACTTTATTGTATGATAGCAGAATAAACACTGGTAGCAGTTACTTCTATAAAATATCTGGGAGTATGCGTACGGAACGATATGAAGTGGAATGATCATATAAAATTAATTGCTGATAAGGCGGGTGCCATGTTGAGATTCATTGGAGAGTCCTTAGAAAATGTAGTCCATTAACAAAGGAGGTGGCTTACAAAACACTCGTTCGACCGATACTTGAGTATTGCTCATCTCTGTGGGATCCGTACCAGGTCGGGTTGACAGAGGAGATAGAGAAGATCCAAAGAAGAGCGGCGCGTTTCGTCATAGGGTTATTCGGTAAGCGTGATAGCGTTATGGAGCTGTTTAACAAACTCAAGTGGCAGGCTCTGCAAGAGAGGCGCTCTGCATCGCGGTGTAGCTTGCTGACCAGGTTTAGAGAGGGTGCGTTTCTGGATGAGGTATCGAATATATTGCATCCCCCTACTTATACCTTCCGAGGAGATCGCGAATGTAAAATTAGAGAGATTCGAGCGCGCACGGAGGCTTTCCGGCAGTCGTTCTTCCCGCGAACCATACGCGACTGGAACAGGAAAGGGAGGTGGCACGTAAAATGCCCTCCACCACACACCGTGGGGTGGCTTGCGGATTATATGTAGATTTAGATGTAGATTGCAGTAGACTTGGTGTGAGATGATCCCGGACAGTTTTTGTATGATGGGCGCAGCTGCTTTGCCAATCTACAATGCGATTTTGAAAACGTCTCTGTGGCAACACCTCTCCACAGCTTTATAGAAGGCTACTGTTATCGCCTGCAGCCGGATGCGCGTCGCAGCTGAAAGGTATCAAAAGCGCTGCCACTTGTAATGGATTTCCTTAAGTTGACTCAGCTTAGAAGTGTCTTTATAGCAAAGAATAAATGTATTAGAACTTCATCCATGATACGGCATTTTCTCACACATCTCATAGTTATGGCGCCGTGTCTCTTGAATTATGTGTCATACAACGACATGTTTATGTACGTACATTCAGCGGCTTATGTGGATACTGTCTGCGAAATATTTTGGGAATAGAGTTTGTAGCAAAGAACTAATATACACTAAAGAGCCAAAGAAACTGGTACACCTGCCTAATATCGGGTAGGTACCCAGCAAGCACATCCCATGGACTCGACTAATGTCTGGAGTGGTGCTGCAGGGAACTGTCACCATGAATCCTGCACGGCTGTCCGTAAATGCGTAAGACTACGAGGGGTCGGAGATCTCTTCTGGACAGCATGTTGCAAGGCATCCGAGATATGTTCAATAATGTTCACGCCTGTGGAATCTGGTGGCCAGCGGAAGTGTTTAAACTCAGAAGAGTTTTTCTGGAGCCACTCTGTAGCAATTCTGGACATGTGGGGTGTCGCATTGTCCTTCTGGAATTGCCCACATCCGTCGGGATGCACTGTCGACATGAATGGATGGTGGTGATCAGACAGGATCCTTAGTTACGTGTCGCCTGTCATAACATCTCTAGACGTATCATTGCAACGGCACACGTTCCACTCCATTACAGAGCCTCCACCAGCTTGAACAGTCCCCTGCAGACATGCAGGGTCCATGGATTCATGAGGTTGTCTCCGTACCCGTACACATCCATCCACTCGATACAATTTGAAAAGAGACTCGTCCGACCAGGCAGCATGTTTCCAATCATTAACAGTCCAATGCCGGTCTTGACGGGCCTAGGCGAGGTGTAAAGTTATGTGTTGTGCAGTCATCAGGGGTACACGAGTAGGTCTTCGGCTCCGAAACACATATCGATGATGTTTCGTTGAATGGTTCGCACGCTGACACTTTTTGATGGCCAAGCATTGAAATCTGCAGCAGTTTGTGGAGGGGTTGCACTTCTGTCACGTTGAACGGTTCTTTTCAGCCGTGGTTGATCCCGTTCTTCCAGGATCATTTTCTGGCCACAGCGCCGTCGGAGATTTGATGTTTTACCGAATTCCTAATATTCACGCTACAACGTGAAATGGTTGTACGGGAAAATTCCACTTCATCGCTACCTCGGAGATGCTGCGAGCCATCAATTGTGCGCCAACTATAACACCAAGTTCAGACTCACTTAAATCTTGATAACCTGCTGCCAGCTGCTGTGGCCGAGCAGTTCTAGGCGCTTCAGTCTGGAACCGCGAGATCGCTACGGTTGCAGGTTCGAATCCTGCCTCGGGCATGGATGTGTGTGATGTCCTTAGGTTAGTTAAGTTTAAGTAGTTATACGTTCTAGGGAACTGATGACCTCAGATGTTAAGTCCCATGCGCTCAGAGCCATTTGAACCATCTGATAACCTGTGACTGTAGCAGCAGTAACCGAGCGAACAATTGCGCCAAACAGTTGTTGTCTTACATAGGCGTTGCTGACCGCCGTGCCGTATTCTGCCTGTTTACATATCTCTGTATTTGAAAACGCATGCCTAGATCAGTTTCTTTGGCGCTTCAGTGTATTTAAACGTCACGTATGATGCGGCACTTTTTCACGCGTCTCATTGTTTATCAAGTCATATCTGCTGAACTATGTGTGGTACAATTATATAATTTAGCGGCACACGTGGATACTGTCTGTGACGATTATTGCGAACAGAGTCAGTAGCAGAGAAGTAATAAATGTAAACGTCGTGCATTATTTGAAGGGACACGGCCGGCTTCCTTCCCCGTCCTTCCCTAATCCGATGAAAGCGATTATCTCGCTGTCATGTCCGCTCCCCCAAATCGACCAACCAGCCTGAAAACACCTTACTTTCCTCGAATCCAGTGTTATGAAAGTATTTTCCTGTATACGAGGATTGAAACTTAAATAGTGGCAACTATTTATTCACAACCGATACAAAAGGGTTATATGTTTGCACCTGTTACTGTCCTTCAACGTTACTGTCCCTCTTATTTTCCAGCGGCCGCATCGAAAAGATTGAGGGCGGGTTGCTCGGTGTTAAAACTACCTGACATTTCCGTGTTCTCTCGTTATTCGTTCTTTATTAAACAGTAGAACCACCTGAGATTTCTTTAATAATCGTTTCCTCGTCGTTGCTTACACCTTAATGTAAAATTTTTGTTAAACTGATCGATCATCTGTCACCGAACAATGACGTCGTCGGCCGCCTCAATGGTTCGATGTACACGTCCTTACGGCTTAGTTTTGAAGATTAATTATTTCATAAACTATTGCTGACGTATGATTACTTAGTGTACTGCGCCATTTTGTCTCAAAAGAGACTAATTTTTTCATTGTCATTGTGAATCGCTGCCTCTCATCGCTCTATCCAAGTTGTGCAGAACGTCTTTGTATTCATTGTTTCATCATATCATGACATACTGAGGAAGATAGCGGAAGATGCAGTTGGCGGCACTGGCAAGAATTTCGAACAACGGGGAATGCTAAAACTTCTTACCTACGTACGTTCGTGCAAAGCGGAGGTTGGCTTGTAGCACTGCTAGTCATTTGCTCTCCCCTTCCGCTCGCAAACATGAGTAGAGGGAGGGAAAAACGACTGTCTATATGCAACTGGAACCTCTGTTTCTCTTGTCTCGTTTACGCAGTCCTTACTCGAGATGTATACTGCTGGCAGTGCGATCGTTCTGAAGTCTGTCGCAAATGTTGATTCTCTGAGCTATATCAATACCGACTAGCAAAAAGAACGTCTCCATCCTTCCAAGGACTGGTATTTAAGTTTAAGGAGTATTTCCGCATTACGCACTTGTTGATCGAACCCATCTGAACCTAGCGGAATGAGTTTGACATAGTGCCCCACTGTACACTGCTAACGAAGGTTCAAACATAACGGAACAGGTTCCCGGACATGTGGGTGGCTTGAAGACTTCTTAAGTAACAGAAACCGTAGATTGTCGTTGACGGCAAGAGTTCGAGACAAGGATATCATTAAGCATGTACCGGTTAAGTGTGTTACGACCGTTCTTATTTTTTATAAACGGACATTATCTGTCGGACAGGTTGAGCATCAGTTCTGGCTGTTTGTTGATGATGATGTGGTGAACGGGAAGATGTCGACGTTGCGTGAACGCAGGACGATACAACGTGACGTAGACACAATTTGTAGTTGGTATGATGAACGGCTGCTTACTCTAAATGTAGAGAAATTTAAGTTAATACGGATGATTAGAAAAAACAATCATGTAAAATTCGAATACAGCATTAACAGTGTGCTCCATGACATCGCCACATTGATTAAACCTAGATTTCTGAAACGCTCGTAAAATTTATGATTGCAGTACGGTATAAAAGAAGAAATTTTATACTTAATTTGGTATGTAAATACCATTGGAGGTCTAATAATTGTAATTAACTAATACAGCACCTATGCATTGCAACTTCATCTGAATTAAATGCGGAGTAGTAAACTTTACGATGGTTTAGTAGCAATGTAAAATCTCCTCCCTTTAGTATTATAGGGTTAAATATCAAGATGTACCATTGCAAAGCAATATGAAATGGAATGAGCACGTCAGGATGGTGGTTGGGAAGACGAACGCTCGATTACGTTGTATTGGGAGAATTCTGAGAAGGCGTAGCTTATCTATTAAGAAGGCGGCATAAAGAACACTGATGCGACACATTCTTGGGTACTGCTCCAGTACTTGGGATCCCTAGCAGGGTCTGATTAAAGGAAGACATAGAAGCCATTCAGAGGTTTGCTGCTACATTCATTATCGGTAGGTTCGATCAGTAGGGAAGTATTACGGAGATGCTTCGTAAACTCCAAAGAGAATCCCTGGAGAGAATGCGAAGTTCTTTTCGTGGAACAGTATTGAGAAAATGTAGAGAACCGGCATTTGAAGCTGATTACACAACGATTACATTGCCAACAGTCACATAGGGACCAATAATATAATAGAAATTTGGGCTAATAAGGAGGCATGCAGTTAGTTCTTCCCTCGCTCTATTTGCGAATAGAGCAGGAAAGAAAATAACTAGTAGTAGTACAAGGTACCCCCCACCACGCTCCGCAACGTAGCTTGCGGAACATGTATGCAGATGTAACAAATCTACCAGCACACCTCTAAGCTGCTTCGATGTCTTCTCTTAGTCCGACGTGGTGAGGATCCTAAACACCGAAGCAGTACTCAAGAACGGGGTCTAAAACTTTTCTGTAGCGGTCTCCTCTACAGATTAGCTACATTTTCCAGGAATTCTCTCTGTTAGCCGATGTCGACCACTCGCTTATCCTAATCAACCTTACGTGCTCATCCCATTTCATGTCGCTTAGCAGCGTTACATCTAGATATTGTGTCAAGCATCACGAAGCTTGATACAGAATGAGTTCGTAACAGGATTGTTTCTCCTACTCATCTACATTTATGTACATTTTTGCACATTTAGAGCTATCTCACGTTCGTCATAGCAAAATGGAAATTATTTGCACTCATCCTGCATCCTCCTACAATCACCCAAGCACGATACTGCTCCGTGCCCTGCTGCGTCACCAGTAAAGAGTTGCACACTGTTGCTCACCGTATCCACCAGATAGTTACGTATATAGAGACCAATAGCGCTCTTATCACACTGTGTCACTCCTGATGATATCTTTGTTTCCACTGAACATCCAGCGCAGTGGCGAGAAACTGTTCCCTCTGCTCGGACCTTTATTAACAGCCTACTACAGATTGGCACTGTGTCAGTACTACCATTCATCCATGGTTCGGAGGATATAGTTTGAGAAACGGGGAAGCTAAGTTTAGTACGAGCGATTATTTCTAAATCCGTTATGATTTATGGATGGACGCTATTTTGGTATGTCTGTACGGTCCTTCTACGTTAATGGTTTTTCAAGCGCAGGATTTAAAACTTCAGCATTCCTTCCGCTGTATTCGGTTGCCTCTCCAGACTGGTCAACCAGTATCTCGTATACGAGTTCATTGTTTAAGTATTGTGATACCTCGATCAGTGTTTTGCACAATAAATTACATTTTCAGGTGAGTTGGCGCTCTAGGGCAAAAGTCGTCCAATAGAGAAGCCTAGGACGTCTGGTAGTCGTAGAGTCACAATGCGCTAACTATTGTACATTCCAGTCGGTTAATACGGTATATACGTGGACAGTCAAACTATGATTGTCATCCGCAGTTCATTCAGTACTAGTCTCTCATGTTCTTAGTAAAATCACTTTCGGATACAGGTGCAATAGGTGGCGAAAATGAAATATCATTTCACGCGTTGTAAACGATGACAGAGTTGAAATTCAGTTCTTCGTTTCGTTACTTACTGAATGGCTGGCAGCATTTAGCCCACTACGCATTAGTTACCTATATTTCTCTCATTACGTGCTACTTGACAGATTACAAAACTTTAGTGTTACAGTTATATATTCTCGCATTCTATCTACCTACCTCCCTTTCTATCTATTTTTCTATGTAAGGCTGGTGGTCTAACGTTATAGTGCATGATAGAACATCGTACAGGTGCTGGATTTTTCATTCTGCCTTTGCACTAGCCTTCACTAATGGCAGGAACGACCCGCGGTTGGTATTCAATTTTAAGATGTAGTCCTCTTTCCCAGTGGGGTTGATGAGGTAGATTATGGACGCTCAAATCGTCGAAATGGCGTCCAATTGAAAGGAAATGCGAACAAGCAGAAAACTACCTCAATTGAGGGATTCCCAGCCAGACGTGCTTCACGAACTTAATTTTTATCTGTCTATCCATCTATTACTCTCATTATCTCCAGCCTTCCATCTCTTCCTCCTTCTTTCCCTCCTATCTTCCCCTCCCACAGCCGGCCGGTGTGGCCGTGCGGTTCTAGGCACTTCAGTCTGGAACCGCGTGAGCACTACGGTCGCAGGTTCGAATCCTGCCTCGGGCATGGATGTGTGTGATGTCCTTAGGTTGGTTAGGTTTTTCTAAGTTCTAGGGGACTGATGACCTCAGATGTTACGTCCCATAGCGCTCAGAGCCATTTGAACGATCTCCCTCCCACAGCTTCACCCTTTCCTTCTTCCTTCTCCTATACTCTCACTTTGTCTCTGTCTGTGTGTCTCTCTCTCCCACACTTTCTGTATATTTCTCACTCTCTGTCTTTTAATTAACTTGATTGTTTACCATAAATTTTATTTCCTATATTTTCGATTAGCGTTTTGATATGAGATGAAGTTTATAGCATAAATCTGGAAAATCGTCATTTATTGCAGTAGATAAGGAAAGAACAATACGAAATGAAAACGCATATAACGGAAAGATTCGTACCATTACAGGATTAATACATCACTTGCCATCTTAATGTTCTTATACAGTCCCGAAAAATCTTTCTCTTCAAACAAATGGCAATCTTCAATAAATACCACACATTACACTGAAGCGCCAAAAAAATGGTATAGGTTTGCGTATTCAAATACAGAGATATATAAACGGGCAGAATACGGCGCTGCGATCCGCAACGCCTATATAAGACAACAAGCGCAGTTGTTAGATCGGTTACTGCTGCTACAATGGTAGGTTATCAAGATTTACGAGAATCTGAACGTGGTCTTATAGTCGGCGCACGATCGATGGCACACAGCATCTCCGAGGTAGCGATGAAGTGGGGGTTTTCCCCTACGACCATTTCACGAGTTTGCCGTGAATCCGGTAAAACATCAGATCTCCGACATCGCAGCAACTGGAGAAAGATCCTGCAAAAAGGGGACCAACGTCGACTGAAGAGAATCAATCGTTCAGCGTAACACAAGTTTAACCCTTCCGAAAATTGCTGCACATTTCAGTGGTGGACCACCAACAAGTGACAGCGTGCGAACCATTCAACGGAATATAATCGATATGGGCTTTCGAAGCCCTTGATGACTGCCCAATACAAAGCTCTCCAGGACCCGTCAACACCGACATTGGACTGATGATGACGGAAACTTGTTGCCTGGTTGGACACTCGTTTCAAATTGTATCGAGCGGATGACGCGTACGGGTATGGCGACAACCTCACGAACCCAGGGGACAGTTCAAGCTGGTGGAGACTCTGTAATGGTGTGTGTCGTGTGCAGTTGGAGTGATATGGGACCCCTCACACATCTTGATATAACTCTGACAGGTGACACGTACGTACATATCCTAACTGATCACCTGCATCCATTCATATCCATTGTGCATTCCGACGCAGTTGGGCAATTTCAGCAGGACAATTTGACATCCCACACGTCCAGAATTGCTAGAGAGTGGCTCCAGGAACACTATTCTGAGTTTAAACACTTCCACTGGTCACCAAACTCCCCAGATATGAACGTTATTGAGCATATCTGGACTGCCTTGCAATGTGCTATTCAGAAGAGATCTCCACTCCCTTGTACTCTTACGGATTTATGGACAGGCTTGCGGACTTCATGGTGTCAATTCCCTCCAGCACTACTTCAGACATTAGTCGATTGCACACCACGTCGAGTTGCGGCATTTCTGGGCACTCGAAGTGGTCCCTACACGATATTAGGCAGGTGTACTAGTTTCTTTGGCTGTTCAGGGTAGTTGAAAAAATATTGGATTACTGGAGAATAAAAAGGAAAACAGTTTGCTTCGTGCCTTTCCACGAGGTAACATATCTAAAACAGAATTTAAGGCGTTAAAAAAGTGATTCCTTAAATATACTAACAGTGGTACTTCGGTTAACAGAAAGATATTTTTAAGGATATCTGCGCAATGAAATTTGTGAACATGAAACATTTACGCATATGGCACTAAGTAGATATCTGATTTATTTCACGTGAGAAGTAAATCTCAGATTTTTAAATCGAAATTGTAATGTCTACTTTTGGCACACCCCTTTTATTTTTGGGAAGAATATGAACAGTAACTAAACCTTCATCGACGTATTTTTAACATTTGTAGTAACTCGTTTCTCCAACGACCTTGCCACAGTGGTAACACCGGTTCCCGTCAGATCACCGAAGTTAAACACTAGCTAGCACTAAGACGGGTAACTTACCGGTCAGCCGACCGCTGTTGGCAAGCGGGGTGCACTCAGCGCTTGTGGGCCAAACTGAGGAGTTACCGGATTGAGAAGTAGTGGCTCCGGTTTCGTAAACTGACATACGGCCGGAAGAACGGTATGCTGACCACATACCTCTCCATATCTGCATTCAGTGACGTCTTTGGGCTGATGACGACACGGTGACCGGACGGTGCCGTTGGGCCTTCGTTGCCTATTATATGAGCGAGAATAAAAGAAGTGGTATCCGCTTAGATGATCCCTTTAAAATTGAGAAAAAATGCAAATACGAATATTTGATGCCTGAAGAAACTACTGCGATGAGGAGCAGGGATATATCGTAGGCAGTTGTACCTTCTAAACATAGAAGAGATTCTTCTACAGTGTCTCAAGCAGAGAGACTCGTAAGTCGCCCAATAGACTTTTCTTATCACGATATCAAAAGGAACAGAGTGTAAATAAATTAGAAGACATTATTCAGCTCATGGAAATGAAATGGAAATGAGCGTATGGCGTCAGTGGCCGGGAGTTCCCAAGTGGGTAGTTCGGCCTCCAAGTGCAAGTATTATTGAGTGCGACACCACATTGGGTGACTTGCGCGTCGACAAAGAGGATGAAATGATAATGAGGAGGAGAAAATCTCCTATCACAGCCGGGAATCGAATCCGGGCCCCCTTGCGTGGAAGTCCAACGCTCAGATCATTCAGCTAATGAGGAGGACTTATTCAGCTCATAAACATAATCCATCAACAATCATAAGCAGGAATTCTGTACGTATCTGTGTGCCACATACAAGAAAATCATGGAGATTACGTTTGCGTTACAGTGAATTCAACATATCCGAGAAGGAAATGAAGGTAGACGATTGGTATTTTGTCGTTAGTCAATTGTATGTCTCCGAGTAATCTCACTAATACTGCTTACTGATAAAACATTTTTCATTCGTGAATATATCAATAGCATACGTAACTCACGTCGGTGATTCGACGAAAACACACATACCTTTGTGGAGACACATTTTCAAAAACGCTTTTCTATAAATGCTTGATTAGCTGTGACAGACAATCAGTTGATTGAGCCTATTGTGTTACCCCATGGTCATGTCCAGACTTTCTAAAAAAGGAGCTTCCAGCGTTTCTGAAGAGGTACTGTAAGAAGAACTACAGGATCTGTTGAATGAACAGTCTAATGAGTACAGAGTATGGACTGAGAGTAAATCGAAGAAAGTAATTAGAAGGAGCAGAAAAGAGAACAGCGAGGATCTTAACATTAAAATTGGTGATCACCAAGTCGGTGAAGCTAAGGAACTCTTCTACCTAGGCAGCAAAATAGCCCATGATGGGCGGGGCAAGGGCGATATAACAGAATAGCACAGGCATAAATGGCAGTCCTCGCCAAGGGAAATCTGCAAGTATCAAAAATACGCCTTAATCCGAGCAAGAAATTTCTGCGAACTTACGTTTGGAGCACAGCATTGCATAGTAGTGAAACACAGACTGTTGGGAAACTGGAACGGTAGAGAATCGAAGCATCTGAGATGTGGTGCTATAGCAGAATGTTGAAGGGTAGGTGGACTGATAGGGTAAGGAGTGAAAAGGCGAGAAAAGGAATATATGGACAACTCTGACAAGAAAAAGGGATAGGATGACAGGACATGTTTTAAGACATCAGGGAATAACTTCCATTGTGCTGAAAGGAGTTGTCCAGGGTAAAAACTGATGAGAAAAACAGAGATCGGATACATCCAGCAAATAATTCAGGACGTATGTTGCGAGTGCCACTCTAAGATGAAAAGTATGGCACAGCAGGGAAATTCACGGCGCGCTGCATCAAGAAGATTTTGCCACCATAAAGTTAATATTCTTGTTGATTTACGTTTATATTAGATCAAATGTATGACGCACAATCAGATTATTAATCATTTCATAGTCTGTTACTGGCTATTACCATGTACTAACAATTTCTGTGGTTTTGCATGTCTGGAAGTTATTTAGGGCTGAGCGCTGACAGAAAGGGATAAGTGGTCTTGCCTTCCTCAGAAGCCGCTGTTGGTTAAAGAGGGTCTTGGGAAGCGACTCTTCATATTCAGCAGGAGTGAACATTTACTGCCCCGAAATAGAGCAGAGCATGACGGCGGTAGTTAATTATTCTAGTGGCCGCAGAATCCCTGTTGCGCGGACAGAGCAGGTGGGTGATTGCTCTCTGGTGAGACAAGAAAATACTTTCAGAATAGCATACCCGGAAAAAGAGCGTTAGAGCTTACTGGGTGGAAGAAGGTGAAAGGACATATTTTAGTTTGAAGGAATGTGTGGTGTCACAAACGAGGTCTGAAACTGAGTTACAGCCGGCCGGAGTGGCCGAGCGGTTAAAGGCGCTACAGTCTAGAACCGCACGACCGCTACGGTCGCAGGTTCGAATCCTGCCTCGGGCATGGATGTGTGTGATGTCCTTAGGTTAGTTAGGTTTAAGTAGTTCTAAGTTCTAGGGGACTTATGACCACAGCAGTTGAGTCCCATAGTGCTCAGAGCCATTTGAACCATTTTAGCCAAACTGAGTTACAAAGAAACGTCTCACAGGAAGCGTCAGAGTACTATTGCCACCAAAAATCAGAGACGCGTATTTGTTTGGTGAAGTGCTAAGGATGAAGGAGGGGAAATGAAAGCTTCCAGAAAATCTTGTAAAATGAGTATGATATCAGGTGACAGGATGGCACATTCATGACCCAATATGAACAGACTGTTTCTTCTTTGGAGTACACGAACTTCAAAAATGGTTCAAATGGCTCTGAGCATTATGGGACTTAACTGCTGTGGTCATCAGTCCCCTAGAACTTAGAACTACTTAAACCTAACTAACCTAAGGACATCACACACATCCATGCCCGAGGCAGGATTCGAACCTGCGACCGTAGCGGTCGCACGGTTCCAGACCGTAGTGCCTAGCACCGCTCGGCCACTACGGCCGGCTAAACGGACTTCGATTTGGGAATTTCTTCAATTTGAGTGAGGACCTAGTTTGAAGGTTAATAAACTCATCTTTTCTTGCAGAAGATCCTTGTCATCACTGGTTATTAATTTTTTGTAGCAGTTAATTACAGGCATGACGTAAGCATTAGACTCATAGGCCCACGGCTTAGTCATGTGAGCGGCGTGATTTGTTTGTAGGTTGTCTGCCTTCAAGCGATCAAATTGCCTCCAAATTCAACGAACTGTAGCATTGCGTGTGTGCCTATTTGTGCTTATGGTCACGCTCTCTTTCCCATCGTTTTTACATTATATACATTACCTTTTATACATTCTCAGAGAATTTCAGAAATTTCTTCCTCAGAATAATGCCAATGTTTGATACTAAGGAAGTCACTTGGGCAG
This sequence comes from Schistocerca piceifrons, assembly GCF_021461385.2. Lineage (NCBI taxonomy): Eukaryota > Metazoa > Arthropoda > Insecta > Orthoptera > Acrididae > Schistocerca > Schistocerca piceifrons. The sequence goes on from NC_060140.1 coordinate 460,394,516, forward strand.
GGATGCCCCCTTTTCCTGTGATAATCTGCTTTTCATGTCGTTCTTGCTTCGTTTGCCATGTTTTACTCTATTTCAAAGGTAGCACAATTCCGCAACTTTTTCTAGTTTGTCGTCCATAAATTCGATGTTGACTCTATCGCTAATCTCATTTCTGCTGCTCCTCATTACTTCCTCCTTTCTTCGATTTATTTTCAGTCAGTCTTCTGTAGTCACTAGACTGTTCACTTCGCTCAAGACGTCCTGTTAATTATTCTTGACGTTCATTGAGTGTAGTAGTGTCATTAACGAATATTACCTTCTACTTTTGATTGGAAATGGGGTGAAGCCATCTAGTCTAATCTCTACAGTATCTCTCAAAACATTTTAAAATAAAGTCCGAATTACCGTTACCGCTTGACAGTTTACTTGCCGTGTTTTATAAGATGGCAAAAGACGACACATAGTCGGCAGGAAGGTGACACCGGTGATCGAGTATGGCAGCATCGTATGCCCCACGTGCCGGGGGGCGTGGCCTCGGCAGAGGGAGCGCATGCGCAACGCGAGCGGTGCTGGGTCCACCCCCGCTGGGGCAGCATTCCTGCGCGCGCGGCGTGGGAGGACGGCCGGGCGTGCGCGTTCATTAATGGCTTCGTCGGCGCAGGCCGCGGGCGATGATCAGCAGATAATCACAGGCCCGCGCCTGCTCGTCGTGAAATATGCCCGCCTCATTAGACACGCGCTCAATTAACTTATAGGGCTAATATTTGGGAGGACGGTACGAGCTGTGTTCGGAGCCGGCGTGGCGTCACACCCGCCGCGGATACGGCGCAGTCCGGTCAAACGGAGCGCTAAGGTCTCAAGCCCTATCAGGCGATAAAGCAATATTTTACGCGAGGAACTTTCACCTGTGGTTTTAATATTACACTTCGTGGCTCTCTACCAATTTGTTGGCTAACTTTCTGAATTATCAACGGGACACCGATTCGATTAATGTTGTGAGGCCTTCGTACCAGGGTGGATAACCATTGGAACATACAAGGCGTATTTTTGAGTTCTGTTTTTGTTTTCGTTGTCTTTTTAAGTTTACGTTTCCATAAAAATAAATAAGAGACGAACAGCAAATCAATCAGTACTCCGCTGTTGTTTACAACTTCTTGCCAACGTTCAACGAGCTGTTGAATACTCCGACGGTAAAGCTCACCTGGTTACGATTCGGAAAAAAAATTGTCCTGCCATCCAACCACGTCATTATTGGACGAAAAGCCACGCAATGCACTCAACAGACATCATAGTAGATGGAAATCCGAAGGCGCCAAATCGAGAGAATACGGAAGATATGGCAACACGTCCCAACCAAGCGTTTGAATGGCTTCCTTGGTCGTACTGTTGGCGTGTGGTCTGGAGTTGTCGTGTTGCAGAAGAACTCTATGGGGCCGATCAGGTCGTTTTTGCTGGATAGTGTTGGTGAGTAGTTGCATTTGTTGGACGTGACGTCCTGCGTTCAGTGTCTGGTTCCGATCAAGCAATTCGTGGTGGATCATGCCTTCCCAATCTTAACATACACACAAGGTCGTTTTGGGCGGATGAGGATCTTGTTTTCCCGCCGTGACGCCCATTCGTCGACGATAAGCCATTCTCCGCCCTGCTTCATATTGACGCCGAGGCACATTTTTCGGCGCCGGCAATAATTCGATGGAGAAGTCCCTTCTTCTGTCCATGAGATGACAGACGGCAGATAAGCAAGCCTGCGGAAATAGTAGCTCGTTGATTTTTGTCGTTGTCGGTCAGAGCATATGGAACCAGACGCCCAACTTTGGAACCTTTCCTCTCTACTGAAGGTGGCGCTCTATGATACTGTAGGAGCAATGCATTATCTCTAGCGGCTCCTTTGTCGTTTGTCGTGGGTCTTTCTGAATAAGCTGGTTCAGTGTCTCCTCATCGAACTGAATGGGGCGTTCGGTGTGATGCATGTCTCTGAGGTAGAAATTGTCATCTTTGAATAGCTTAAGGCAATTATGAGCCGTTCTAAGACGCATCCCTTCTTTGCCACACACTTAAAAAATCTCCCGAGGAGCTTCTGTGGCATTGCCACCTCGATTGAACGCTATAAGCAGAAGGTGTCGAAAATTCTCTTTTCTGTCTGCTGGACACTCCATTTTAAAGAGCTGAAAAGAACAGAAACTATACCAGATTTAAGAAGCTGAACACACTCTTCTGTAGAGCACATAATTCTCTATCGAATAACGTAAAAAGCATTGTCAAAATAAATTATTTTTCACGCAAATTTTTCTTAACAAATACTCCAGGACCACACTAGCACAAAACGAACTTCACATCAAAAATAATTTGGCTGTCTCGTATGTGAACTGTGGACTATTTAAATACTGGGTATTCTGTCTGCAGTTGGATACTTGAGACGCACATTTGTTACTCTGTGTACCTTGAGTGATCACTGTGTGATAATAAATGCCGCTCTTAACAGGAGTTGCGCGGTTTTGTGGTTGCCAAGCGAGAATCCGTTTTCCGTGTTCATGCATCTATGTAATTCTCTACCGTACGTGTTATAATTTTCCGTTACACTGAATGAATTTTGTAATGTTACATGCACTTGCTTCATTCATAGGCAGAATTTCTCATTCATCTGTTATGTTTGATGGCAGGTCTTTGATATTAATCAAGAAAGGCGGTAGAAAAATGACAGTACATCGCGTAAGCCATCAGTTAGAATTAAACCTATTTCCATTTTGTTGATAATACAGAAAAACCTCCTGCTTCCTCAGTGAACTATCGATGAGCATTTCCCTGGTTCCAAACGATGTAACTTAAAAGTGTAAACCGGCCCGGATAGACGCGCGGGGTAGCCGCGCGGTCTGGGGCGCCTTGTCACGGTCCATGTGGCTCTCCCCGTTGTAGGTTTGATTTCTTCCTCGGGCATGGGTGTGTGTGTTGTCCATATCGTAAGTTAGCTTAAGTTAGATTAAGTAGTTTGTAGGCTTAGGGATCGATGACCTCAGCTGTTTGATCCCATAAGACGTTACCAAAAACTTCCAATTTTTTCCTGCCCACATAATCAGGTTCATTACATCAAATAAGATACCCAAAGTCCCAAATACGGCCCGACAAGTACCTCACATGTAAAAACATAAATCAAATTACTTTCAGATTTGTCAGTATATCAATAAGTTATGTCTGTTGGTATAATTTGCTAGTCTTTCACGAAGGGTCTCCCAGAAACTTCGAAAAAGCAATAATAAGAAAATCGTCTTGTCTACATCATCCTTCTCCTCCTTTTTAAGGCTTCTTATAAATGATCCGTACCTATAAAATAAACTGCAGTGATATCTGAGTGTAGCACTCATGAGTGATGCATTGATAGGCTTAAGAATACACAATAACGGGACCAGATCAAAAATTAGTCATCTCCCAGGAGACATCACGCTAACCTCGTATAAACCCGCCGTTAGTGAGGCGAGTTACCTCAGTCCAATGACGAAGATGGACGACAAGTCAAGTCTTTTCACGTATGGATATCCAGCTGAAGACACTGATTAACGAGTAGATCCCATAGATATAATCGGATTTCGAAGATGTTGATTGCTGCATTTGGCCCGTTGCCCTAAAGAGACACTGTTGTTTGCTATGGAATTTAGCAGGGCAGTTGGTGCCTGAGCGTTCTTCGAAACATCAGCGTCTACCTCCAGGCATATGTACACCGCTATTGTCACAGTGGAAGAAAGAAATGTGTAGAGGATATTCATCGTGAAAATGTAGACGAAAGGACAAAACTTGGTCACCCAGAATGAGGAAATAAATATCCTGGTTCACGTTCAAGGTAATACGAATGAATGAGCCCAAAACATCATAAAACAGCCTCTAGCCCAAGACACTACCTCCACACTATGGGTTAAACGCATCACTCAGGTCGTTGGCGGGCTCGAGGCCTGCCGAAAAATGAAAAGAGGAAAAATCGCGACTCGTCATCGGTTACTACATGCGTATGCCCACGTCAGACACAGTCTTACTATCATTCGTCCTTTTTTTAAGTCATCACTCGTGTGACTGATGACTGCTAAACTCTTCTCCTCCGAGTAGGACTTGCACCTATTATTTCCTGGATGCCTTCCAATCTCTGCAGTTTTTATCCTCTTCAGCTTCATATACCAGGATGCTATTACCGAATGTCTGAATACGTGACCTAACACCCTGTCACTTTTCCTTGTCATTGTGTTCCGTATGTCTCCTTCTTCGCCGTTTCCGCGGGGAACCTCCTCATTCCTTACCATATGAGTCTACCTGATTTTCAACATTCATTTGCAGCACCACATCTAAAACTCTTCGTCTCTGTTTTCTTCCGGTTTTCCCATTGCCATTGATTCACTGTCATACCGTACTCTGCTCGAAACGTACATTCTAAGAAATTTCTTCCTCAAATTAAGGCTTATGTTTGACATCTGCAACACTCTCTTATATTGTGTAGTCTGCTTTTTATGTGCTTCTCGCTTCGTCCGTAGTGTGTTACTTTGCTTCCAGTGTAGCACAATTCCTTAGCTTCGTCTACTTTGTGATTACCAATTTTGATGTTGAGTATCTCGCTATGCTTGTTTCTGCTGCTTCTATTTACTTTGGTCTTTTTTCGGTCTACTCTCAATCCATATTCTATAACACTTTGCAACAATGAATATGTAAATCGAATGAAAATAGCTAATTCCTATCTTTTCTAATGCGCTGATCGCGAATATCACAAAGCCAATTCAAAACTACCTCTAGTTTTAATTTTACACTTTTTTTATTACGGTGAGATAATTATATACAGATTTTATGTGAAGTTTAAAATCAAATATTATAATGGTTTGTTAAAGTCATAATAACTAGTAAAAATGGATTATATTATTGTCCCTGGTAGGCCATATTACTTACCGAGCGAGGTGGTGCAGTGGTTAGCACACTGGACTCGCATTCGGGAGGACGACGGTTCAATCCCGTCTCCAGCCATCCTGATTTAGGTTTTCCGTGATTTCCCTAAATCGTTTCAAGCAAATGCCGGGATGGTTCCTCTGAAAGGGCACGGCCGATTTCCTTCCCAATCCTTCCCTAACCCGAGCTTGCGCTCCGTCTCTAATGACCTCGTTGTCGACGAGACGTTAAACACTAACCACCACCACCACCACCCTATTACTTGTGTGCAATATTTTGGATATAAACGTTTTGATACCAGTTTTAGTGATCTTTTTGTCCCCCTGCTCTTCAACTTCAGTGACTTTATTAATCCATGTAATAATTTTTTCACATTTGTTTCCAGATTAAGTACCAGTTGTTCTAGTTGACTGCTAGAAGTGTACAAAAATTCCACGAGTTTGTGTTAACAGTGCTGACACATTTTGCTATGTGTATGAAGAAGTGACATTTGCTTTACAAAAACAGCAAATAACTCCAATGTGATTCTTCAACTTCTCCAGGCGTATCTCATGACGAAATAAATCTCGGGTGAACTGCCTCGTTTTTAGTGTACAAGGGACACAATATTTCGGTAATCGACCTTGTTGGCATCATCAGGTGTGATGATGTACATTAGCACACCTAATGATGGCAACGAGGTCGATTACCGAAATATTGTTTCCCTTGTACACTCACACCAGGCTCTTCACCCGAGATTTATTTCGTCAAATTACTCCATTGACTAAAAAAGCTTTCAGTTGTTATTTTGGGTGCAAAATACGTGATAAGGATAAACCCTGGGCTCCACATGTGATCTACAACGCTTGTGCCAGCAACCTCACAAACTCGATGCATGGGAAAGGACGTTCAATGCCCTTTGTAGTGCCCATGATCTGGCATGAGCCAACTAACCATGTTAGTGACTGCTACTTTTTTATGGTGCTCCAATCAAGAAGACAATATCTAAGAAGAAGAAGAAGAACAGGACAGTGATCTATCCTAACATTCCGTCTGCCATACGTCCAGTTCTACATTCGGAAGGATTGCCAAAACCTGAACCACCGACAGATTACGAGATTACTTCTGATGGGGATTCTGAATGTGCTGAAACATATACATGATAGATCCAGAGCTTCTTCCAATCAACTGATCATCCACAAAAAGTTTCAGAATGAGTTAAGTGATCTCATTAAAGATTTGGAGCTGTCTAAAGCAAATACTGAGATTTCAGCAGCATGAAGATTGCAGCAGCGCACTTTTCTGGAAAGCAATGTAAATGTTTCATTCTACCGCGGAAGAGAGCAACAGTTCACTTCTTTTTTTAACATGCAAGATAGCCTTGTGACATGTCTAGACATAAATGGTCAAGGCTCTGAGAATTAATTACAACCTTGGTGAGTGGAGACTCTTTATTGATTCGTCAAAGTTAAGCTTGAAAGCAGTTCTTTTACGTATTGGTAATGAGCTTCCTTCTATTCCAGTTGGACATAGCGTACATATGAAAGAATCATACCAAAACATGAAAATTTTACCAGAAGCCATCAAGTATAATGACTCCCAATGGCACATTTGTGGTGACTTGAAAGTGGTTGCTCTGCTATTAAGTATGCAGTTAGGGTATACTAAATGTTGCTGTTTTTTCTGTGAGGGATATCCGAGCTCGTGCATCTCATTACAGTAAACATGAGTGGCCCACCAGAAAACCTCTTCAACCAGGTATAAAGAACATTAAGAGTGAACCACTAGTAGAACATAAAAAGATACTGCTCCCGCCCTTGCACATCAAGTTGGGTCTCATGAAAAACTTTGTTAAGAGAATGAACAAGGATGGTGAAGCGTTTAAGTACTTAAGGGAAAAATTCCCTTACTTGAGTGGTGCCAGAGTAAAGGTGTGCTTCTTTCTAGGCCCACAGATTCGAGAGCTTTTTGGGGACAGTACTTTTGATGAAATCATACAAGGTGATGAGAAACACGCATGGGGACGTTTTAAAACAGTCTGTTTTCAGTTATTAGGGAACAAACGAGCAATAAATTTCAGTTATATTGTAGATAAAATGTTGTCATCTTATGAAAAACTTGGTTGCTACATGTCATTGAAAATGCATTTCTTACATAATCATCTTGACTTCTTCCTCAAAGATTGTGGTGCAGTAAGTGATGAACATGGGGAGTGATTTCAAGATATTGCCACATTTGAGAAGACGTATGCCGGAAAGTGGACCCTGTTGTTCAGTGTAATCATTAGACCGTTCGTTCAACTTAACAGAGCCTGTAACTTTTCTCCACTTTTCACTGAGGATAGCAATGTTCTCGGAGAATATTTTCATTCACATCCTTTCACCCAGAAATTTATTCCAATTCTTGAACATTTATTTTATTTCCGTCATTGCTCTTTCGATGTATAGATTGAACATTGGGAACGAAATGCTACATCCCTGTCTGATATCCTATACAGGGTGTTACAAAAACGTACGGCCAAACTTTCAGGAAACATTCCTCACACACAAAGAAAGAAAATATGTTATGTGGACATGTGTCCGGAAACGCTTACTTTCCATGTTAGAGCTCATTTTATTACTTCTCTTCAAATCACATTAATCATGGAATGGAAACACACAGCAACAGAACGTACCAGCGTGACTTCAAACACTTTGTTACAGGAAATGTTCAAAATGTCCTCCGTTAGCGAGGGTACATGCATCCACCCTCCGTCGCATGGAATCCCTGATGCGCTGATGCAGCCCTGGAGAATGGCGTATTGTATCACAGCCGTCCACAATACCACATGTTGTGTGGTACTTGTAAAGGCACAAGTTCTAGCAGCACAGGTAGAGTATCCAGTATGAAATCAGGGCGGTGAATCGAGCAAGTACAGTACATACTGACGAAACTAAAATGAACTCTAACATGGAAATTAAGCGTTTCCGGACACATGTCCACATAACATATTTTCTTTATTTGTGTGTGAGGAATGTTTTCTGAAAGTTTGGCAGTAACTTTTTGTAACACCCTGTATAATCCGAGCAGTTCGGTCTTGGTCTTCCAACATTATTCTTCGCTCTTGATTCTTGTACCTACTGTATATTACCCGCCCTTCCCTACAGTTTACTTCTACTTTTCTTGTTCCATTTTACATCGTCGAACACTTTTTCCAGTTTGACAAATTCTATGAGCGTGTCTTGATTTTCCTTCACTGATGTTCCATTATCAAAAAATGGTTCAAATGGCTCTGAGCACTATGGTACTTAACTCCTAAGGTCATCAGTCCCCTAGAACTTAGAACTACTTAAACCTAACTAAACTAAGGACATCACACACATCCATGCCCGAGGCAGGATTCGAACCTGCGACCGTAGCGGTTGCGCGGTTCCAGACTGTAGCGCCTAGAACCGCTCGGGTGTTCCATTATCAAATGGAGCACAAGAACAGACTCTCTTGCGCCTTTATCCTTAATAAAGCTAAACTGGTTGTTGTCTAACACATGCTCAAATTTCTTTTCCATTCTTCTTATATTACTCATATCAGCAGCTTGGATGCATGAACTGTTAAACTTATTTTGCAGTAGTTCTCGCACTTACCTTCTCTTGCCATCTCATGCGTACCTGTCGAGCGTCTGGTCGATATTGCGCGCATCGATTTATCTTGTCTCGAGCCCTGAGGCCCGCACACCGCTGCGTCCGCGTAATTGTGATGTGTATGTAAGGGAAACGACGGCGGCAGTTGGGACGTGGTGGCCTATAGGATGTCGGTGACCACGTGAATGAGCGCGGAGCCGTCGGCTTGGAGACGGTCTGTTGTGGCGAGAACGAGCAGCAGGGTGGAAGCGAGCTGTGCCGCCAGCTTTTTATTTATGTGCCATGGTTTGGCGGCTTGATGGACAACTTGAGACGGAGTTTGCATTTGTGCTTTACTTCCGAGGACCTTCAAAAAAGAAAAACATGATGGTATGTTTTGGCTATTTATCCATCTCTTATTAATGCTTAAATCTTGAGGTACCTCCGTCTATATAAAACTGTCACAATTCTGTATCGCTCTGTAGAGCGTAAGGCTCATAGTAGGGCAATTATTTCTAGGCCAGCTTTTGTTACTGATGAGAAATTGTATTGCGAAATGTAGTTGTTAGGACTTTTCTTTTCGGATCACCTATTTGTATGTTCTTGATATGTTGTACACAAGGACTAAGTCGCTTTCTGGCGAAATGTTGTGTGTGCGGCCAGTGCCACACCTGTCTGTCAACTAGGCAGGCATACGGTTGTCTGCTAGTATTGTAAGAACGGCAGCATTCGGTAGCTGTGTCGTGTTTTTAATGGTTCAGTGTGATTCTCCTTAACCTTGGGTATTGCCAATCATGCAATACATTGCTTGTTAAGTAGCGGAACTGGTATTCTTGTAGCCCCCTTATTTCAATAGCTGTTAGTCTAAGATGGGCCGCTTGACTGCTTGGAAAATAACTTATTTAATGCGGTTAGGTTGCTACTAAGAAGTGTCTGTTCAAAATTTTGGTACATTAACCTGTACCTTAAATCATTGTCTCCGACTATGGCCGTGCTGGCTTCAAATGTAAATCCAGTAGTTGTCCTGTTATTGTTTAGCAAGAATACTGGGCGAGCTCGGACATGGTTATCAGAGGTTGTCAATTAAGCTTTAACATTTCGATTGTGGTGAGCTTGCTCCGTCCTGTGAGAAGTGTCTGTTCAAAATTTTGGTATATTAACCTGTACCTTAAATCATTGTCTCCGACTATGGCCGTGCTGGTTTCAAATGTAAATCCAGTAGTTGTCCTGTTATTGTTTAGCAAGAATACTGGGCGAGCTCGGACATAGTTATCAGAGGTTGTCAATTAAGCTTTAACATTTCGAATGTGGTGAGATTGCTCTGTCCTGTATTATATTTTAAATTTTCTGATGTGGTTCTTGAGGACCTTGAGCAGGCAGTAATTCAGTTCTCTAATTTTAATTTAAAGAATTAGCTGAACACGAAGAGTATTGTACGGCTAGTGCCTTGTGTTGGTGGAAGGCATTTTCCTTAATGATATGGTACCAATAAAAAGATTTTGTCAAAACATCCTGCCGCTTGCAATCCAGGAACCTCGTTCTTGGGTCAAGTTCCGTTCGTCTTGGGATGGGGGATTCTTTTTTATTTTATTTTTTATTTTTTTGGCTCATGCAAATTTGGCGCTTGGCATTTGGACGGAGATTAATTAAGACAGTCTTTCAAATCTCCTGCCTTATAGGGCACATAATAAGCGTGAACAGTGGCAGATATTGAGTAATGTTGTCAGATACTGAGTGATCTTTGTGAAGGCACGAAGATACCGTGTACCCGGATAACACAGCGTTGTCAGCACCTGACACAGTTACAAAGTGGCCTCATTGCGGGCTTCCATTGGGTCGGCTGGTCGAATCGTACAATATCTACATTTGTTAGGTATTCACGTGTGACAGTGGCCCGATTTAGGCTCGCATGAGAACGTGAGGGCAGGTGTCCTCGTCGTGAAGGTTCTGGTCTAACTCTGAGGTTCGCCATACTATCCACCAATCACACTGTAACCCCTTCACACCTGTGGCTGCCAGCCGATATCAAGTAATGCACTCCCTACAGCATTCTGTGTCATCCCACTGCATTGTAAAGAGCCTAGCAGGAGCCGGTCAAGGGAAAAACCGTCCCATGCGTAGACTGCCGTTGTCCCGCAACACAGACGGCTGTGTTTGGAACAGAGCCGTGACCAGGAAGCGTAACCACCTTATGAATGACGTAGCGTTGTGTCCAGTGTTGAACATTGGAGGGGCGTATGATGTAGACCTGGAGAGAGTTTTCTTTCTTCCAATGGTTTGCAGAATCACAAGTGGTGTTAATCCTAGTGTCAGGGTGTGGGGAACCATTGGGTATGACTTCAGGCCGCGGCTGGTAGTGACTGAGGGACTCTTGCTGTTAGTCGCGGACATCCTCTGTCTCAGGTGACAGTATTGAGACGCCCTGCTAAACCCGCAGGACAGGACAGGTAGTTTGAATTGTGGAAAGGGGCCAAAATAAGCGGCTGTCAGTTACACTCGAACATACAACTTCATTTATTTGACAAAACATTACAAGAACCAAAAAAATTAAAAAACACAGCATTACTTTTTGGAACTTAATAACCGGCTGAATACGCCATACAACCTCATGCCTTAAGGGCAAGGCCACTTTAATCTAAAACTCAAACCAAAATCAGAAATTTAAAAGGCGGATGGCCTTATCTTAAATCAGTTCTTTCAATTAGGCTGAAGGCCCAAATAATCTGACCCTTTAAGAGCAAAACAACTTTAATTTAAAAATGGGCTGATGGTCCATCACTTAAGATTCAAACTAAAATAAATTTTTAAAAGGTCAAAGGCCTTACCTTAAAACAGTTCCTTAATTAGGCTGAACCCCAAACAATCTGACACCTTGAGAGCAAAATAATGTTAATTTAAAATCGAATGAAGGCCCATCACTTAAGACTCAACAAAATTAAATTTTTAAAAAGACCAATGGCCTTACTTAAGACAGTTCTTTAAATTAGGCTGAAGGCCCAAACAATCTTACGCCATATGGGCAAAACTACCTTAATTTAAAAATGGGCTAGAAGCCATACAGATAAAAACAACAAGAACAAATAAGAAAAGGGAGTACACCCAACGGCGATCAGATGTTCCGAGGGTCGGCCTGGAATTCAAACACTAACGCTCGCTTAGCTGAGACAGGCAGTCCGCCAAACCATTCTCGATCCGACGACAACCCAACCGACAGATAGTCTACGGATTCACCGACAGATAACTTCCGCTCCACCCGACCAGCACACGACAGGGATTTCAATGGAACAACGTAGAAAGTATTGGCGCCCACAACAAATTATACATTGAGCTGTCAAACTACACACCATGCTGGACAGCGACAACACGATGAGGAAAACACACTGCCTGAATTTACATCAACGCCCAGGGCACGTAACCGAAATTTCAACGGCCACAAGGCAGAAGATTCCGCAGGTGCACTTCAATTCAGAATAACCAAGTACAGTTAAACTCCACCGGAGCGTGGCTAAAATTTTCCAACTTGAAAATACACGTTGTTGCTCGTGGGAATGTCCCAACACTCGACAACGAAATACAAACGACACAATGTGAACAGTCGTGACTTGCTGGCAGATTAAGTCAGAACTCAACCTTCGTGTCCATGGTCGGTGAGCCACGGACCTCGTAGCGATGGGAGGGGGGGAGCACCACAAACTCTGACCGCGCACAGACGCCCCCAGTAGCCCTGGCCAAACTACGCGCCGCGGAGATTTCCTCACTGCTCCATGCCAACCGACCAACTGGTCGCACACAGCACAACCGGAAACTATAAGCGCCAGGCCAAAGATAGTACAAGGTGCGAATATCGATACACATTGCTGCTGCCACTCGTGGAGAGGGAGGATAACAGCATAATCGTGATAACCGCAGGGGACTAAACACAGAATAGCTACCAAGGTTTAATCCAACGCATAATATCAGCCAGCTACGGCTCAAGTATCAAGGTGCCGTTTTTCAACAGGACATTGCTCGTACACACATGGCACGTGTCCCCACTGTCCGCGTGTTGTTGAGGTACTACCTTACCAGCAGAATCACCAGATCTGTCTCTGATAGATGTTTTGTGGTGGCAGCTCAGACGTCAACAACGTTCCAGTCCCAGTATCCAAGATATCGAGGACCAGTTACAAATTGTAGGCCAGCTTGCCTCAGGAGAAGATATAACAGCTACATGACATCCTTTCCAACCGGACCAGTACCTGCATTCAGGACATAGGCCGCGGAACGCCACACTGATATGTGGCCGGATGCTGGCTAGGCCGTTCTAAATTGGCATCGATTCTGAAGTCACTGAAATAACGTCACATACCGCTCAAACGCCGAAATTTGACCGTTTTCTCCTGCATTTCCGAGTGCGTCACTTTTTTGTCAAGCAGAGCGCTATGTTTCTTCGTTTTGTGAATTTGTAACAAATTAATGTAAAATGTTAGAGATTTAATTGTAGTTTGTATCACTGCAAATAATTAGCAAAGCCTCCGTAATTTCGTGTTTCATATTTTCAAAGTAGCTCAGGCACTAAAAGTGTCCTAATTACCTTTTGCCTCGCGACTATCTTTGTGTAAGGATGCATTTTCTTATTCTCTGTGATTCTGGTTATAATAATAGTTTTATCTAAGCACTTTTAAATTTTTATTTAGAGGCAATTGTTCCAAATTCCTTTACTAATGATATGTACAGAGTTTGTTTGGCTTTAAACTATTTAACTACGTTGGAAAGTGATTGGTTGTTGACGTGCTATCAGCACGCCGTCATATATGCACTTGTGTTTTGTAAGTCGAGCCTCGCATTTTACATTCCTTATTAGGAAGTCCGATTACCATTTCAGTGTAATGCAAATCGTTTGTTGCATCAAACTTCAGAATATCACGGTCCCCATTGCCAAGCTCTACGCTCCCAAATGATGATTCTGCGCCTACTGTAAAAGAAATCAGTAAACAGCAGATAACGGAGTCGTTTTTGACGTAGTGGGAGACCTTTTACAAGTTAACATTAAAATTATGGTGATCCATTTTTTATGGGTTTCAGCTGTGGTCAGTGAGATGTGTGTCACCTGTTACATTTCGGAGGATGTATAGTTCAATTACTTTATTACACATTCATTCTGTTGTGGCCAAACGAAACTAAAGCTGTTTAGCCATAGCTATGGGTTCTTTGGTTACTTTGGGAGAAGGCTTACCAAACTAGAAGACATTAAAGATTAGTTCACTTTATTACTTATTTCTGACACACTTCTTTCCCACGGGATTGTTGTATAATTTACACTTGTCATTGACTGCCAAACCATCACCTTCTTCACTTATTAACAAACTGTTCTCTTGCGTGGAAAATGCAATATTTACGAGTGTACATTTGATCAGAAACTTGTCCGCCCCCGATAGCTGAGTGGTCAGCGCGACAGAATGTCAGTCCTGAAGGACGGGGTTCGATTCCCGGCTAGGTCGGAGATATTCTCCGCTCAGAGACTGAGTGTTGTCCTAATCATCATCATTTCATCTCCATCGATGCGCAAGTCGCCGAAGTGGCATCAAATCGAAAGACTTGCAGCTGGCGAACGGTCTACCCGACAGGCGGCCCTAGTCACACGACATTTACATTTTATCAGAAACTTAAACCGTCACTGTCCTACATGATGATGTCTGCTGTAGCTGAGGTCTTGAACTGTGGTAAAGCACTTGCATACTCGACACTACACTGACCTCAGTGTGAGGGCGCTGCTACACCGAGAGGAAGCCGTGGTTTTCTGGAGCGACTCCCAGAGGTTCTCGCGGATTGCAAAGAGCCCTCGCCAATGTGTTTGGTATCGATTCGCATTGCCGACTTTGGTGTGGTATTGTGATTTTTGGACAAGACCACAAATCTTATCAGGGATATATCACAAAGTGCATAGTAGCACAAAAAAAACTGACAGTTGCAGGCGATGTGGACTCGTCTAAAAAATTCTAATTCTTCAAATTCCAAAGTCGTCACAAGGAGTAGGTCTCTATTGGCGAGCCGACAGATGCCTCGAGAATGTAAAATCAACCGACCTCTCACTCATAGGAAGCAAGTACGACGACGATCGCAAAATTTATACAGTGATAATCACAAAGGTATAATTTAATGTTATGACACCTGTCACTTTTTTAAAGTCATCGGTGTTCTGACTGGTTTGATGCAGCCCCCCACTAGTTCCTCTCCTGTACCAATCTTTTCATATCAGAGGAGCACTTGCAGGTTACATCTTCAATTATTTGCTGGATGTATATCAGTGTCAGGAAGTCGTTTCTGAAAGTATTTGTATGGAATGTAGCCATGTGTGGAAGTGAAACATGGACGATAACCAGTTTGGACAAGAAGAGAATAGAAGCTTTCGAAATGTGGTGCTACAGAAGAATGCTGAAGATAAGGTGGGTAGATCACATAACTAATGAGGAGGTATTGAATAGGATTGGGGAGAAGAGAAGTTTGTGGCACAACTTGACTAGAAGAAGAGATCGGTTGGTAGGAGATGTTTTGAGGCATCAAGGGATCACAAATTTAGCATTGGAGGGCAGCGTGGAGGGTAAAAATCGTAGAGGGAGACCAAGAGATCAATACACTAAGCAGATTCAGAAGGAGGTAGGTTGCAGTAGGTACTGGGAGATGAAGAAGCTTGCACAGGATGGAGTAGTATGGAGAGCTGCATCAAACCAGTCTCAGGACTGAAGACCACAACAACAACAACAACATATCAGTCTCTGTATTCCTCTAGAGTTTTTACCCTCTGCATCTCTGTCTAGTCATGGTGGTTGCTCCCTGATGTCTTAACAGATGTCCTACAATCCAATCCCTTCGTATCGTCAGTGCTTTCCCTTTGTTCTTTACCTCGCCGGTTCTGTGGAGAAGCTCCTCATTCCTTACCTTACCGGTCCACCCAATATTCAGATCTCGGATACTTCTGCTCTGGTTTTCGGGTAGTTTCTGTCTCAATGCCACGCAGTGCTGTGCTCCGAACGCACACCCACAGAAATTTCTTCAAGTTAAGACCTACTTTTGATATTATTCTCTTCGCCAGGAATGCCCTTTTTGTCAGGGATAGTCTGTTTTTTTATGTTCTTCTTGCTCCATTCGTGACGGGTTATTTTCGTGCCTATGTAGCAAAATTCCTTAACTTCATCTAATTCGTGATCACCCAATTTTGATCTTAAGTTTCTCGCTCTTCTCATTTCTGCTACTTCTCATTACCTTCGTATTTTTTCTATTCACTGCAAGTCCCTATTCTGTACTCATTAGACTGCTCATTTCATTCAGCAGATCCTGTACTTCATCACTTTCACTGAAGATACGAATGTCATCAGCGAATCTTGACATTGATATCATTTAACCTTGAATTTTGATGCCACTGTTACTTTTCTTTTATTTCCATAACTGCTTCTTCGATGTAGACATTGAACAGCGGAGGCGGAAGACTACATCCTTGTCTTACACCCTTTTTAATCCGTGCACTTCGTTCTGGTCTTCTACTGTTATTATTCCTTCTTGGTTCTTCTACATATTGCATACTACCCTTTTTTTCCTATAGCTTACCCCTATATTTTTCAAGACTGCGAACATCTTTACACAGTTAGCATTTTCGAATGCTTATTCCAGGTCGACAAATTCTGTGGACGTCCCTACAACCTCGGAAGTGATGCGTCGTAAGCTTTCGGGTTCGGACGAGAAGCCCCGCGAGAAGGTTGCAGAAGCTGTGGTTGGCACCGGCGTGGGCGTCTGGCGGCACCTCACCTCCGGAAGCGGAGAGCCGGCGGGCGGACGCTTCCTGTGCAGAGCCGTGCTTTGCCGTGCTGCGCTGCTGCTCCTGCGCCGTGCACCTTGTAGCCGTCCTCTCCTCTCCTCTCCTTTATCTCGCGCTGGCTTTGGGCCGGCGGCCGCGTCCATACAAATGCGCGCATCCTTCCGCTCGGCGGGGCAGCGGTACATGCTTTATGCCCTTATTGTGTTGCGGGCGAGCGTGGCTTGTCGCCAGCCTCGCAGGGGGACAATACCTGCCGAGGCGGTGGCAGTGGTGGTGGCGGCGGCGGAGCGGGCGCAGCAGCAGCAGCCGCACGTGAGCCAAGTGCTGATGGCGGCGCGTTACTCACGCCGTGCCGCGGAGGAAGTGCTTTATGGGTTGCAAGCCGGAATTCTACGAACGGCGCCAGATTTATAGCGCCCCACCGCGACCCGCCCTCCGCGCGCATCCTGTTAAATTTGACTGTCAAATAAGGACTTCGGCTCCCCTCCCCCCCCCTCCCCCCTTCACCCGCTCCTGACAAGTGCATCCTAATCATTTCGTATAACAAGCTGTGCCTGTCGTTTCCAGACAGTAAATCCGGCACCATCTTAGCATTCACAGCTGTATTTAGCCCGTTGGTCTTGACCTCGTGTATGACCTCCATATGCGAGGGATGGTCAGAAAGCTTTAGTGGATGGTGGGTTAAAATAGCCACCCTCCGGGAAATAGAATTTTCATGAAACTACAGTTACTGATTGAAGTTTGCCGCTTACACATTTTTAATCTACGTATTATAAGGTTTCACACCCCATACTTATAAATTAAAAAATAAAACCATACGGTACATAGTAACTATATACATTTTTCTGAAGGCTTACCCAGTGACTACTTTTCACTACCTAAGGCCATAACGTAGCCATACAGTAGCCATACAGTAACTATATACATTTTTCTGAAGGCTTACCCAGTAACTACTTTTCATTACCTAAGGCCATAACGTGGCCTTTGCCATCTCATGAGGATCCCATGGTTGTTGTTGAGATTTTTCCTAAGCATCTTCGTGCTCTAGTAGCTGAAACACTATCAAGCGGCTGCAGCAAACAATTTTCAATCCAATTTATGCAATTCAATTTATGCATTACTCCAGTATTTCTTAGCCTCTTAGTATTGGTGTCCCAATTTTCGAACACAATTTTTATACCCTCTTCTCTTTCCTCATATGATGACAATATACAAATATACAGGACATCCCACCTAGCTTTTTCGAAACGAAATAAAATGTGAAAAACATCGTAGGCCAGAGATGCACCTATGTCAGGGACTCACCCAAAGGGGCAGGAAAGCACAATCCATAAATGTAAACAAACATCACTTTTAACATAAAGTTATGTTTTTTGACGCTACATGTATGTTTCTTCTACAGAAATAGAAACTAGAGCTATAGTTACTGACGGCAGACTTGTATTCACTGTTATCAACCTCATACCTTCTGAAATACGACGGTAGGAACTTACATAATGACAACTACTTATTCACAACCGATACAAAAGAGTTGCATGTTTGCACCTGTCACTGTCCTTCAAAGTAGTCACCAGATTTGTGTAGAACCCGTGGCCAGCGATGTGGAAGGCGTAATATACCGTTGGCAGAGCCTGTTCTGTTGATGGTGCGAATGGAGCGGTCTAAAGTTATCGTGATTCTCGTGTACGACTGTGATAATGTTATCCTAACGCACGGTGGACCGTCAGTGCTCAGTATTACTGTTCGTTTTTGGAGCATCACCTGCGACCAGCTTTGGGAAGGAATCGGCGACACTTTCTACGCAACCCACTCATTATTTTGCACGACAATGCGCGGACGCATACAGCGCAAGCTGTGGCTGCTCTGTTCGGTCGATGGGACTGGGAAGTACTGTACCATCCACCACACTCCCCGGTGACTTTGATTTGATTTCGAAGATGAAGGAACCACTTCGTGGAATTCGCTTCAGAACTGTTCCAGACATTCGACAGGCAGTAGACCGCTCCATTCGCACCATCAACAGAAAAGCCTCTGCTAACGGCATACTACGCCTTCCACATCGCTGTCAACGGGTTCTACACAACGCCGGTGACTACTTTGAAGGACAGTAACAGCAGCAAACACGTAGCTCTTTTGTATCGGTTATAAATAAATAGTTGCCACTATTCAAGTTCCAACCCTCGTATATAGACCTTAAAGGTAGAAATGTATAGTGCCTAGAAGCAGACAAGCAACACTTTCAACAAAATGTTTCTTTTTCCTTTTTTAATTACATTTTTCTCTTTTCTTTTCTTTCCAAATATCTCATATATATTCACTGTGTTTCTTCTTCCTCTTTTTGTCCACTTCTTCCCTGTTTTCCTCTCTTTGGGCGTTTGCTGAAATTTCTGTTTTCTGATTTTGCTCTGTATTTTGCACGGTCTGCCATATGTTCACTGCAGAGGTACAGTTTCTTGAAGTCTTCCATGATTTCCTTTACCCAGAGGGTTTTCATTGTATTAGTCATGACTATGTAAATAATCTTGTTAGTGTATTTTCGTTCCTCCTGTGTATGTGCCTTCCATTCCCTGATATCGTTTGTAATAGTCTCTCTTTACGTTCATAAAGTATTTTTGTCGGTCTTTTTATCCAGATCGGCTCTTTCTGAACCGGCCCGTAGATCTTTCTCAGTATTTTCCGCTCTTGTTTTTCCTTCTTCTTGATTTCTGTTCTGTTTTTGTCTTAATTTGGCATTGATGGAAATATTTCTTTTATTGTAATGGCTCCATGTAATTCTGTACGCTTTTCGTGTTTCTGGGATGCTTTCTTCGTTAGATATGAAGTTCAGTCCTGTTGTCTCTATAGTCTCTCTCAGTTATTTGAATCTATCTACTTGTGTCACCTTTCAATACATCGCTACAAGTGGCTGTCTGTCTGAAATTTGTGTCCGTGCACTGCATTTTTCATATGAGCTTTGTAGTCCTATTTTGGCTGAGATTTCATGTACTGTCTATAGAGCGTCTCTGGCTTCTTTTAAGTTATTTGTTATGATGGCTAAACGCATTTTATGTTGACGTTTTTATCCTTGTGTCTTCCCGTCTTTAACCCATTGATTCCTTTGTCCCATGTCCCGATTATTTTCTAAAAACCGAGTTAAATAGCATTAGTGACAAGGCGTATGCCTCTCCCACTCCTGCTTGATTTCGAATGGTTCCGAGATTTCTGCTGTAAACTGCACTTTGGATGTTGATTATTGGTAATGCTTCTTGCATTAGTTTTCTGGTCTTTTGTCCATATTCATTTCTTCTACTCTGTTGAACAGTCTTTATCTATGGAGCCATAGGCCTTCTTCAATTCTACGAATGTTATTGTTGTGTTCCTTGTTGTGTTACTAGAGGAGGCCGAAATGCAGGCGTTTTAGCTCACCCAGGCTGGCGTGAGGAGGGAAGAACTATACTGACGTGAGGTCTGGAACATGACAAGGAATGAGAGTTCAGAAAGCGGACATAATAAGTTTGATACTTAACTTTAATCCATTAATGAGGAACGTCGCTCTTGACGCTACATGATTCACAATCTTATCTGTTCAGAAGACATATAGTAACTGAATATGGCGCCTTGCTAGATCGTAGCAAATGACGTAGCTGAAGGCTATGCTAAACTGTCGTCTCTGCAAATGAGAGCGTATGTAGACAGTGAACCATCGCTAGCAAAGTTGGCTGTACAACTGGGGCGAGTGGTAGGGAGTCTCTCTAGACTAGACCTGCCGTGTGGCGGCGCTCGGTCTGCAATCACTGATAGTGGCGACACGCGGGTCCGACGTATACTAACGGACCGTGGTCGATTTAAAGGCTACCACCTAGCAAGTGTGGTGTCTGGCGGTGACACCACACTCCTGAATTTTATTGTTATCAATACTGTTCTCAGGTACCAGATCTATTCACTGCATGATCTTCCCCTTGTGAATCCTTCTTTGAATTCTCCAATCGGTGGAGCTGTTTGAGGCTCTTGCCGATTTAACAGGCTTTGGATAGAATTTTGTAGGTCGCAGGCAGTTGTAAATTCTTTTGTTGTTATTAGGGTCCTTTTCGGTACCATAAATATATACATCTGCGAGTGTGTTTTGTGTATTTTGATGCTAAAGCTGCTGAGTTTCAAACCTTACATATTACCACGAATAAGTTAATTTATTGCTATTTTGCAACACCAAACAGCTACACTGACAAACCCAGAAGTGATGCCCATCTGCTACTGTCATTCGTACAGGTAGTGTGCAGAAAGTCGATGGTTTGTCTCAGGGGAATGTGAGGTTCAGAGTGAAAGTAGCACGACCTCTGCCTTCCAAACAATTTTCTCTGTAAGTGACGCCCAATGGTGTCACTACGATTTTAGTGTAGTTTGAATGCTCAATAAATTTTCAGTTGCCAAGATCGCTAAAATCATTTATTGATACAGATGATCAGTTTCGGCAGTTCTCTGATGTCATCTTTGGATCTGCAAAAGATGGGATAGAAAATGCTAGGATACAGCAACTAACGAAACCAACATGTCCAAGATATGCAATGTGGAGTAGCAACATACCTACGTTTACACCATTGCACAATCTTCTCCTTCTGTACAATAAGTGCTGATGTACAATGTATGTCTGTACTGGTATCGTGAGCTGTACTAGAAGTCGGCATGCTAGTTTTAAAATAACAGCTATACACTATGTGATCAAAAGTGTCCGGACACCTGACTGAAAATGACTTACAAGTTCGTGGCGCCCTCCATCGGTAATTCTGGTATTCAATATGGTGTAGGCCCTCTATTAGCCTTGCTGACAGCTTCCACTCTCGCAGGCATACGTTCGATCAAGTGCTAGAAGGTTTCTTGGGGAATGGCAGCCCATTGTTCACGGAGTGTTGCACTGAGGAGAGGTATCTATGTCTGTCGGTGAGGCGTGGCACGCAGTCGGCGTTTCAAAACATCCCACGGGTGTTCTGTTATTGTGTAACCACTCCGCCACAGGCCGTGCATTATGAACAGGTAACCAATCGTGTTGAAAGATGCAATCGCCATCCCCGAATTGCCCTTCAACAATGGGAAGCAAGAAGGCGTTTAAAACATAAGTGTAGGCCTGTGCTGTGATAATGCCACGCAAAACAACAAGGGGTGCAAGCCCCCTCCGTGAAAAACACGACCACATCATAATACCACCACCTCCGAATTTTATTATCAGCACTACACTCTGGCAGATGACGCTCACAGAGTATTCGTCATACCCACACCCCGCTATCGGATCGCCACATTGTGTACCGTTTTTCGTCACTCCGCACAACGTTTTTCCACTGTTCAATCGCCCAATGTTTACGCTCCTCACACCAAGAAAGGCGTCGTTTGTCATTTACCGGCGTGATGCGTGGCTTATGAGCAGCCGCTCAACCATGAAATCCAAATTTTATAACCTCCCGCCTAACTGTCATAGTACTTGCAGTGGGTCCTGATACAGTCTCTAATACCTGTCTGATGGTCTGGACAGATGTCTGCCTATTACACATTGCGACCATCTTCAACTGTCGGTAGTCTCCGTCAGTCAACAGACGAGGTCGGCCTGTACGCTTTTGTGCTGTAAGTGTCCCTCAACGTTTCCACTTCACTATCACATCGAAAACAGTGGACCCTAGGTATGTTTAGGAGTGTTGAAACCTCGTGTACAGACGTATGACATAAGTGACACTGAATCACCATACCATGTTCGAAGTCCGCATGTTCCGTGGAGCGCCCCATTCTGCTCTCTCACGATGTCGAATGACTACTGAGGTCGCTGATATGGAGTACCTGGCAATGGGTGGCAACACAATGCACCTAATATGAAAAACGAAAGTTTCTGGGTGTGTGTCCGGATACTTATGATCACATAGTGTATGTTGTTGCACTGATTACAAGTGATCACCTTCATTACCACTTTACAATTGATAAATCTCGGCGTAAGCATTCTTAGTGATATCTAAGCACATCAGATGGTGCAGTGGTAGTACGAATCGATATTACCATCTCTCATTGGTTTAAGGCATGTATCTAGTGTTACATATAATTATATTTGCCTAAATTATTGTCATAACATATAAGTCAAAGCAGTATTCTGCATTTAAAAAATAGTATTTAAAATCATATGCAACATTCATAATACATAATTTATACATAAACCATTGTATGTCATTTTATAAAATTATAAAAGACATTTTATAAAAATTCTTAATAATTCTTTACCAAATTTTCCTTTTTACGAAATCAAAACCAATGTGTCAACCTATAGCCACTTGAAAGTTCTCTACATACAGCTAATGGTATGGTTTTAATGCATCCAGGAATAGCTCTATATCTACAAGCACAGATATGATATTTCATTGAGAAAATATATATATATATATATATATATATATATATATATATATATATATATATATATATATATATATATATATATATACAATGGAGCTACTTAATGTTTGCGCTTGTGCTGTCAATTTGATGTTTACAAGAGCTTATCCATGAAAACACATCATTGGAGGTGTAAGTGAAATTTCACTATCTGACGCCTATGTGCAAACATAATTGTCTATTTGCAAGTACATGTTGATACGTGGCTGCAAGACTCATTTGATTATTACGCTACAATTATTCTGCTTACGCATTTACCGGTGATGTCATTTTCAAAAATGGGCTAAATAACTGAGCCCAGCCGGCAGTCTGAGTCAACACAAGGTTGGGTGACAGTAGAATCTTTGGGAGTTCTTTGCCTGACCAGAGAGACAGCGTTTAGCTTGAACGAGAAACATACTGAAGATATGTACAGTTCTGGTATAGTGTCTGAAAAGGAGGAACGCAGAACTTGTCGTTGTTGTATGTGATGTTCCTTGATGAGACCTAGCCATGTTTCACGTGTAAGATGTATTGCTGCATTCAAACTTTTGTATAATCCCTGACGAGTGTCTCCATTTCTGTGACTTTGTGTGAGTTCCGTTCACATATAGTTTTTTGTAACCATTGAAATTTTTTCATGGAATAGGGGCTTGTAGATTCCAGGAATTGTTTTACATGAGGTGGCCACAAGGGCGACTGCATCCATTTTATATTTGTCAGTCTGTACCTCTATCAAGTTGCACTATCCTGTTTCAAATGAAGACGAGAGTAAATGATATATAGAGAATCCTTAATGTAATATGTAACTTGTAGCTATTTAACTAGTATGTTTTATGAGAATCTTTTGTTTGGCTTGGCCTGAGACCTTTTCAATTGCAAGTTAGTTTCCCACTGTACAGCATTCCACGTGCATGCTTGGAAGTGTTAATGGAAACATTGCTGACATTATATATGTATGGGTGTTTCTCGCCATTTCTCTGCAAGAGACTCCATTTTTATTTTGTGAAATTATTTGACCAGCAGACTTATCTTTGTTTGATGCTACTTCCATTGCTGGTTGTCGACATTACCATCACTGTTGGCTCAAGTACTTCTCGTTTCAGTCAATAGATTCAATGGAAATTAATTTCTCCCTCACGATTGATTTTTCCCTGGAATCTTAGTTACATATTTTCGCTACTTAATGCCAGCGACCGTTTTAAGCTTATTCTAGTCCCTTTGTATTCTAAGTAAGATTTGCAATGCAGTAGACTCTATCCTACAACATCCTACAACAGCAAATTTTCATTTTTATTAAAGTAACTTCTGTTAATTTCAGTGACTTGTGACATTGTGCAGTGCAAACCTTTATATATGGATGAGGAATGGACCTCAATGGAATTATGTAGAGGTAGCTAAAATATACTGAACAGTAATGACTTCGAAATTCTTTCATTCTGTTCTCTATATCGGTTGGTGTATTACACATCATGCATGTTACTCAGTTGATATCCTCGCATTGCTGATGCAAGTTACAACCTTCTACCGCTGCAGGACTCCGAACTGTAGCGTGTGACACGGCAGTGTGTAACGTAACTATGTCGGCGCGTGAGAGACTCTCAGAAAACTGAAAGCACCAATTCGAAAATTTCGGCCACACATATGGAGCAGGAGCACCCTTTCCTGCAGCGTGACGTTGCCAGACCACACACGACCGCTGTGACATCTGCAAAAATCCCGCCCTTGGGTATACTTTCATCGATCGTCCTTGATACGTTCCCCACTTGGCCCTATCGGATTTCGTTTGCTTATAAAACTTAAAGAACACCTTCCAGGACTTCAGATTTATAGTGATAACGTGGCGCACGCTGAGGTGGGGTTGTGACTCCATCCAGAAAGTCGGACGTTCTACAGTGATGGTATCAACAAACTGATCTCTCATTGGGAGCAACGTGTTCGTCACCAGGGTGTCTGTGTTGGGAAGTAAATGTGTAGACATCAAGAATTAAGACGTAGAACGTTAAAAATGTCTGTTTTATTTAGAAAGTACTAAGAACTTCTACCTCAAAAATACGCACCCTCCTAGGTAAACCAGTGGAGATAGTCGTATGATCGAAGTGAGATACGGTATATGGTTTCAATTATTCGCTTATGTAGTTTTCTTTTTTGCTTGACACAGGTAGCACTAACATGTGTTTCCCTGCAACTATTGACCTCTGTAAAATAAAGTATAGTGATGAAGTACATTTTGCCAGAGTTTAACGTATTAAATGATTTTGTACAAACTGCGCTCTACATAACGCAAAGTCAGATAAATTAGCAAAGAGTAAAGTTTCATTTGGCAACAACATGGAGGATAGTTCAATTATTAACTCAGATACTTAAATATTTCTGGCAACTTTTGCTGGATTTATATTAATAAGTAGAAGAGTATCTACATTAACATCTTTCCATGTGTATAAGAATATACAGCCTACAGTTGCAGGTTAACTTTATCGTTTACTTAGGTTTCAACGTTAGTAATAAAGTTTTCTTCAGAACCTGCAAAAAGTTAATGTTATAATGTGCTAGTAAATTATATTAGATATTAGATACGGTCTTCTGCTGGATTTATATTAATAAGTAGATGAGTATCTACATTAACATCTTTCCATGAATATAAGAATATACAGCCTACAGTTGTAGGTTAACTTTATCGTTGACCTAGGTTTCAACGTTAGTAATAACGTCTCCTTCAGAACCTGCAAAAAGTTAATATTATAATGTGCTAGTAAGTTATATTAGATATGGTTATCCTACAGGATGCAACGTGTAGTACTTACATAAAATATTATATAAATGTTTGCATAAAACAAGCCATGTCCTAAGTCAACTTTATAAAACTTGATGCATAACCATAAGGTTTTGTTATTTCTATTAAACAAGCTGTAGCACATTCACTTTAAGCCCGTTGTATGGGCCTCCTCGTGTGACTAGAGACTGCGGACCGCGAGGGCTTCGCGGTCTGCCTCACAGAGGGCGGCGCGCATGCGCGAGACGTATAGAATCAAACTCTTATTACACACGCGTCAGATAACATTTTTGCTATGAATTAATTTCATACTTTACTATTGTAAGTTAGTTACAGTATCCAGCATGACTACGTTTTACATTCTACTACAGAGCCTTATAAACTGACCAACAATTATTGTATGAACATCTGTAGGAAAGGTTCTATAATTAAAGAAACTGTAATGGTCACATGCATTATGAATTATTGCAAACCTAATACAGGCTGGGAGCCTTCGAAGTATGAACAATTTTTTACATACAGTTGATCGTTCAGTAAATTGACTCTATCTGTAATTAGGTGTGCATAAATTTGTAGTTCCTCAAGCGTGTCGAGTCTATATCCCTTATCTTCACATTATAATATTAACTTTTTGCAGGTTCTGAAGAAAACGTTATTACTAACGTTGAAACCTAGGTAAACGATAAAGTTAACCTGCAACTGTAGGCTGTATATTCTTATATAAACAATATCAGTTGCTGTCGCTGCATAAAAATGTTTAAAAAAAAATCTTTCCATGTGTCCACTCTTCGTACAGGCAGAATTTCACACACCACAGTACCACAGCGACCTGCAAGAGGATCCTGTCAAAATGACAACATGAGAAAGATTGTCCAGTTTGAAGATGTGCCATGTATGAAGTCTGAAGGTTACAGTTACATGCGGCGTATGGCGGCATTGTAGACAGGACATCTCCGCACTCTGTTGCGAGCAGGTGTGGATACTCAGCGATTTAAGCGACTTTAACGGGGGATGAAAATGGCAGCAACACACTTGGGTCGGAGATCACACCCGAAGCTGCATTTCCGAGATCTGCAGTGTCTGGACTGCATCTCGAGTATCGCAAGTGGTTGACGAAAATACGTTTGTCATTTTTGCAGAGTCATACGAGGCGACGAAACCTGTTCTCAGTCAGATCGCCGCCTATTGGAATGTGGGGCGTCAGGAATCTATTTCTACCAGAACTGTACAGAGACAAAGGCACCACATGTTCTTTAGCAGTGCTTTCACATAACTTGGCCAGTAACTGTACTTTGTCTTTATATCTGCCTTACTGAGAGCACTTTCCATATCCAGCTGCTGAATGTTACCGTCACTATGTGTGACAGTGACTTCATCGTACTCTATGTGTACACCCAGTGAAGTGTAATTGTGATTGGCTCGTCGATTACGTTCGGCGAACATTAGTCGTGCTACAAGCCAAATACCGTGATTTCCGTTGAATACTCCTTTATAAATTTTAAAACACTGAATACGTGAAATGGGTGCTTCGCAAGTAAGGTTTGGTGTGAACGAGAGTCGTCTATTGCGAGGAGGTTTTATAAATAATTTCTGCATTGATACCAAATTTTAAATCAGATGTTTCAGATAACTCGCATCCAAATAAATTCGAAGACGTGCTGAAAGGTAATGCCTCAGAATTTTCTATGTGAAAAATCTTAAACCTTTTTAAATAAAACACACTCTATTAACACACTGCAACTTTATTCTTCATGTCTATGAACTTATTTCTTAACATAATTACCCTGGCGACGAGCACATTTCTCTAAACGACAGTCTAGTTCGTTGATACTGCCACTGTAGAATGTTCACCGCCACGCTGAATGTTTCAGTTTACTGGCACAGCCACCACCTCACCTCTTCTCGAACCGCTACAGCACTATGAAAGTGAAGTTCTCGAAAGTGTGCTCAAGGTTTTGGTAACGCAAATATCGGATGTGGCGAAGTTGATGTAAGGATGGTAATTTCCTTAGTTACGAGCACGAGCAACCCATCGTTGCCCATTACTCTCTAAGTAATATGCATGTCATGATGTACCGCAACCGTTATTGACTACAGAATAAAAAATTCAGAGGCATTACTTTTCAGCATGCCCACGATTAAGAAATGCATGTACGTGGTTACTTCAGAAGGTGATTATTGCAATAGCCGATGATATGGTGAAAAACTTGTCAATTCTGACACTGCAGTTGTTCTATTACTATACGATGGCTGACATGTAGGCCACGATCACAGAGTTATTTTAGCTGAAAAAGTTACTAAGAGAACTGGTGAATTGCTATAAAATAGGATTTTCCCATTACTTAACCAAGCTGAAGGATTCTGGAGCAGTCAGGGATATCTGTTCATTGTGATAAAAACATGATTATCTTGTCCATTATAATTATCCGGGCTGTTATGCCGTGGTCGGTTGATGAATTCTGTGGTGATTCCCAACGTTTCGTCTCCGACTGCGGGAGACATCTTCAAGGGGGTCCGTAGCTCGATGGAAGGTCCAACACACCCACTGGCTCGCTACTGACTGCCGCTAAATTCCGTGTCCGCGCGACCCCGCGCCGCGGCGTGACGTCACGTGTTTTGAAAACGTCAGTGCAATTGGCCGCTGTCCGTCGCAGTCGATCGCCGTTGCCATCACCCAGTAGTGGACGAGTGGTACACATCTTCTTTAACACCGGCATCCATATACCGTTTAATTTGACGCCCTCCTCCTTTCGGTTGAAATTATTTGAGTGTTTAACGATTCTCAGAACTGTGTCGCGGTTAATAAAAAAGTCCGCCATTGAAGAGAGTGTACAGAAAGGTCTCTGCAGTTCGGTTGCGCTACCACCGACGTTTTATGGATTGCCCAAAATTCATAAAGAAAATGTTCCGTTAAGACCGATGCTAAGTGCCATTGGTTCGACCACCTACTCGTTAGCCAAGTTTTTGACTACGCTGTTAAAACCACATGTGGGCCGTTCGGACTCGTATATAAAGAATTAGACACATTTCATCAGCAGATTGAATGGCATAGTGGTCCAGCCGGAGGGCATATTGGTCAGCTTCGATGTGGTATCGCTGTTTACCATGGTTCCACTTAATGATGTATTGGAACAGCTGAATCGAATTTTTCCTGCCGGTATTTTAGAGCTGTTTAAGTGTTGTTTGACGACCACATACTTCAAGTGGAATGAACAGTTTTATGAGCAAACGGATGGCGTGGCTATGGTAGCCCCCTAAGTCCCGTAATTGCAAACTTCTTTATGGAGAAATTCGAAGAACAGGCCTTAGGTACTGCCAGCATGAAACCAAATGTATGGTTCCGATACGTGGATGACACGTTTGTGTTGTGGAGACATGGTAGGGAGGAACTAAGCCGGTTCCACGAACATCTGAACAGTATAAACTCAAGAATTCAGCTTACAATGGAGGAGGAGGTAGACGGCAAACTACATTTCCTCGATGTGCTTGTGTTTAGAAACGTAAATGGTAGTTTGGGCCACTCAGTGTACCGCAAACCCACGCACACGGACCGTTACTTGCACCGGGATTCGAACCACCACCCACAACAGAAGCGAGGTGTTATCAAGACGTTAGCGCACAGAGCTAGAAATATTTGTGAACCTGAGTTGCTCGATGCTGAGATGGAACATCTCCACAATGCACTAACGAAGAACGGATATTCGTCCGCCGAAGTAAAACGTGCGTTGAGGCAGCCACGCGGAAATCATACTGACGTACAGGCTACTGCAACATCTAAGGTTTACCTGCCGTTTGTTAAAAATTTAACGGAAAGAATAGGGAGGATCTTGACGAAGCGGAATATTACCGTAATTTACAAGCCCACCAGGAAGATACAGGAATACCTTAGGCCTGCCAAGGACGCTCGCAAACCATTGGAAAAATCTGGAGTGTATAGGATCCCATGCAGCTGTGGTGATGTTTATGTGGGTACCACCAAAAGAACTGTTTCTAAACGTTTGGAAGAGCTCAAGGGAAATTGTAGAAGAGGAGAAACGGAACGATCAGCTGTTGCGGAGCATGCTTTCCAGAAAGGGAACCACAATATTCGTTTCGAGAAGACGCAAGTACTAGCGGCCACGAGCGGATACTACGAAAGGCTCTACAGGGAGGCAATCGAAAGCGCTAAACACCCAAATAATTTCAACCGAAAGGAGGTGGGCGTCAAATTAAACGGTATATGGATGCCGGTGTTAAAGAAGATGTGTACCACCCGTCCACTACTGGGTGATGATAACGGCGATCGACGGCGACGGACACGGAATTTAGCGGCAGTCAGTAGCGAGCCAGTGTGTGTGTTGGACCTTCCATCAAGCTACGGACCCCCTTGAAGATGTCTCCCGCAGTCGGAGACGAAACGTTGGGAATCACCACAGAATTCATCAACCGACCACGGCATAACAGCCCGGATAATTATAATGGACATGATATTTCCGGCCGTGAAAGTTTACATTTTATTATGATTATCATCACAATAATCATAAAATTCGTGTAGATGCATATTGCATTCTTGTCTCTAGGAACTCACCTCGTGGCATAACCAATGGTACACTTACATTAAACCTGCAGGAACCTAGACAATAATTGTAAGAAGAAACAAACTTGACAATCCACAAGCATCCAACCGATCTTAGAATAGTACTGGAATAGTTTGGTGTAACACTCCTTTAACAACCAACCTGGAACCCATAACTTACACCCCAAAAGAAAGGCAGCAACAGGCGAAACAGCTTATTGGCCGTAAATAAGGATAAAACCCCAAGAACATCGACCAAACGAATAAAACCGACATCCGTGCCATCCTCATGTATACCAGTGTAGCATGGATTTCTCTAACTCTCAAGTTTTATAACTTTCTCCAGATCCAGGGATGATATGCACTCCGCCTCACTTCACGTGCCAAGCTGTTTTCTTCCACTCATGCCCTGTATCAGCTCGCTGATTATCAAACCTCCCCAAACATGTAGAACACCTTCGCCTCCCATACATCTCCCGAAAACTTGACTCAACACTCAGTAATCTCCCCATTCTTTAAAATATGGGCCCACATCCTTCATCACATGCCAAATTCCCTCTATTCTCTATGACTCCAAGCCCTTTCAAGTGCAATTTCAGTCGAGTTCCCCTGCCATAACATGAACATGTACCTGAAGTCTAACCTTACTTCCCAACAATAACCTTTGCTACTCATTCCATCCACGATGAAAATTCCAATAAATCTTCCGCTTGCCCAGTTGGCATCCCATTCATCTCATAATACCTACATCATACCCATCAGTTATCAATTACGACCACATTGCATTCCGCATCCTCTCAATCTAACTTCCTCTCCAATACTTCTCGCATCTGAATTCCTACCCACACTTAGTGGCTGCCCCTATCATATCATATCGTATTACATCAACATCATGTCACAAAAATCGTCACTTATTCTACCTTCAAAATTATTTCACATTAAAACTATAAAGTATACTGACCAATAGTTGAAGAGTGGTAATCTGGGTGTTGCCAGGCTGTTCCTACTACGGTCAATGTAAGTAATTTAAATAAGGTGTAGCGAGAATTATCTGCGCAAGGTTTAGTAATCAAGAAAGTTGCTTTGGCAGCAGTCATGGCACTTGTCTTGTGAGTAGGTTTGTACTGTAACATCATTGTCAGCAGAGGTAAAACCACTACTGTTATGAGAGGGCTATGTACAGCGTGTCGTGCCAGTAGCTTCATTGAGTTCAGCCGGCAAACGAGATCTGTGCCCGACTCTCCTGAGGTGGGCAGCTAGAGTAGCTGTAGAAACTTCTAGAGAAAAGTAATAACATTACTTCGCTTGCAAATTGTCTTGCAAACTTGCAGTTCTGTAGATCATTTTTCTTTCACTGGTTATCCACTAATCACCTCAGGGCAACTGTATTTATTTTCTGTTGTTATTTTGAATATATTGCACTGAGAATCTATCAGTAAACCGGGATATTTATGTATGTAGCGCCTGTTCTTTTGGACCCTTAGAGGAATCAGCGGGAGGTTGCGAGCTATGAGTATGATGGTCGGGGCGCGCTATGTCAATAGTGAGCGACAAGTTGGCATTTCAGGTTGAATGGGAAGCGTGCTTGGACAGTCGACACAATTACGGTGACCGCTCGCGTAAAGCTGGTATGAGTCCTGATCCAGCACAAATTTTGAGTCGTCGCGATTGAACTCATTTCAGTGTCTGAATGCGGCCGATATGAGAATTCCTATTTCATCATGAACCTGAGATATATTAGTAAAAAATTGATTTTCCATTTAGGCCTTTTCCTGTTTCTTTTCCATTTTAGAGAGGAAGAACGCTCAATTAATATTGTATGTTCTACTGCAGTTTTAAGACTTCCTAGTGATGTGTAGCTTGCTGCACATTTTCGTCACTGTACCATCACTTCATTAGAAATATTTTGCGATGATAATCAGCAAAAAGCTAGTGTGCCAATGATGTACATCCAAGTTTACCCGTGTAAGATACAGGCGATTACATTAATTTTTCGTCGATTATATGATGATTACTTCTTCAGAGCCCAGACACACCACCTATTTTCACAGGCAAGCCCCGTGTGTTGGTTGTATAGAAGGTAGCTGCGCCGCCACTTGATTTAACTGGATTGTTTTGTACTTTGATAGAGAAAAAGATCTTTAGTGTCACTGAGTATCCCGTGTCACCTTTGTATTCTATAACTTTAGAGAAATCACTAAAATGAAGGTGTTCGTCTATTTGTAGTCCTAGGCTGACGGTAATGAAGGAATAACAAAGCAGGAGTATCGAGTAAAATACTGGAAAGGGCAGGCGTCACACGTGTGAATCCTACGAGCGAGAGTGAGATGTGACGGTGAAGGGCGGACCGCCGCCGCAGGCTACCAAATGCGGCGTCGGCAGTCGGTCCAGTTACTATTGCAGCGCGAGCCTTTGTCCCGGAGACAAAGGGCTGTCGTGATTCATCCCGGGCATCCTGCGCCGTGGCTGCGGCCAGTAGCGCGGCGCGCCACGCGCATGCGCGATGAGGGCGCGTGCTGCCCTGGCAGGCTGGCGACTGCGCCTGCGCCGCCGCCGTCGCCTCCCCCGCGTGGCCACACACACTAATGCCGCAGGAAACGTCCGAAAAGCCGCCTCAAATACCAAGCAGCCTCCCCCGGGCACGTGTGCGCGGATTCGTGGCCTGCCGGCTGGCCGTTTTAACGGCTTTGTCCCGACGCTGCCAACCACGCCCACCGAAGCGGCGGAAACTCGCTTCAGCGAAAGCGTATGCGTGTACGAATACGCAATGGAAATGACATTACACGACTTGCCGCAGCGTCTCCAGATAATTTATTCTGAAATAGCGGTCCTCTACAGAGAGAATTAGCAAGTTAGATGGCAATGTGGTTAGGATGCCAAACTCGTTTCCTGAATGGGATGTCGTCCAGAAAACACACTCAGAGGCAAGCAGATGAAGATTATATGGAAGATACGGATTCGCGAGAAAGATTTGACTTAAGTAGAAACAAGGGCGCTCAGAATTATTAAGATATTTGGCGGAGGAAAGTCATGACAAAAGTAATCCAGCTGGTATGAAAGGGCATATTTTTGATCATTCTGGGCTTACTCCACTTTTAAGTATTATTTATAACTCTTCTTTCAGAGCATAAAAATTCCCGTGCAGAAACTGCTGTAAGATTGGCAGCAATGTTGAGCACAGAGGGAAGCAATCTATTGTTCAAAGCACAATGGGAACATGCCCACTGTCACAGATTGCATGCTTTGTGTGAGTTCTAATTAGAGCGGACAGATGATTATGAGTGATTCGTTTGAAGAGATGGAAGATAACGCAACGAAATAACAGCGTTATAGCTTAGTTAATTTAATAATAACTTCGTAAATTTTATGAATGAGAAATAACTAACGATACTAACCAGATAGGGGCGCTGATATTAAATGTATAATAACGACGTTTTACGGTACTTTCACAGATATTATTTGCTGTGTTTGCACGTTTTTCCTTTAATATAGGGGAGGACACTGTTATGTCCTAGCCAGTAATGCCACCCGAGCCCGCTGCCAAAAGGTTGGCACCATCAAAGTCCGGACGCCGTCCGCATAAGCAGCGCCAGCAAATCGCCGCAAGTCTGCGCGCGCCACCGCTGGCTTCTGGCTTCTTAAGCGCTGGAGTTGCGAGCGCTAGGACAGTTCTGTATTCGCCGCTCAGTTGTATACTCGCCACCGAATTGTGTACTTGCTAGTCAGTTGTGTGTTCATCGCAGCAGAGTTGTTGTTTGTCGTCAGCCGACGCTGACCTAGCCGCTCCGACTCGAACTAGACAGATCTCTGTAGACACGAAGTTCACTATTGTGTTTCTGTATCTTCATCAATAAAGATGAGTACCGACTTTTATTTAATCAGAGTGTTTGGGTTTTCATCTTTCTGTTCACTGTTCCAGCGGACCGGTCGGCCCGCTATTAAAAGTGTGGCGGTGACTTCGTAAGCCGTTTCTACAGCGAATTGTTTGTCGCTACGAACACCGCCACAAAATACACAGCTGCTGAGGAAGGTGGTGCTACTGAACAGCTGACAATAATGTCTGCAATCTAGGTGGAGGTGAGAGCTGAGGAAGAAGATGTTCTCGACACCTTGTGTAGTGGGAGAGGACCATCTGCCAACGGCAGCGGAACTGTGGTAAGAATATACTATAAAGAAGGGCGTAAGAGTTTGATACAAGCCTTACTGCCAACGGCCCCTGCTACGAGTTACAATATCGTCATCAAAGAAGAAGAGACAAAAGATATTTAATTCCTTCTGGAAACCTAGTGGTTGTAGTCGTCAAAATGTGTACCTTTGGGGACTTGTTCCGTCAGGCTCAATTATAATATCTCGGCTAAGAGATGGTTCCATATATCCTAAAGGTGTCAGTTTCAAATAGTTTTTAAGGATCAGAGTGATATCTGTAAGAATGTCCATCTTCTACAAATAGTAATGTAATATATTCAGACTCTCGTACCGACCAAAATAGGAACACTGAAGTGTCGTTGTCTCCCATGAAGTTCTATGTGTGAAGTCACAGCCATTGATCACAATTTTTTTGTATCAGGACATTCTTAATTAACAAATGATAATGAGTTTGGTTTAGTGGAGCATGCCACCAGAGAAATTTTGCCCATTCATGTGCCAAATTGTTTGATGGATATCATTGGACGAGCAAAGGAAACGCCCCTACATTTGACATCACTGCAATGAAACTCTCAGATATCTTTTCCTCCAGAACCTTGGAGGATCCAGTAATGAACAGAAAAAATATGGTTGATGGTTGTGGTATCAAGTGACTGACTCTGACATGGTTACATTATGAAATAGAATTTCCTTTTATCCTGATGTTTGAGGAGATTCTGAACCCTGATGTGGAATTTGACGAAATTGAGTTGAGAAAGAAGCCCATCCAACGGATGACGTACTTTTTTAGCAACTAGGTTGACCTTCCTTATATCAGGCGTCGGTCAGCAACGACAGCGAGGAAAAAGAAAATGGTGGTTTTACTGCTAAGCGGTATGTTCCACCTGTGCTTCACCATTTGCTCAAGAACCTACCGTGTGACACTGCCACAAGACCTTCCTCCGCTTTGCAAGAGCAAGCCGACAAAAATCAATATCTTTGTATTTGAAATACATGACTCTCTGTTTGAAAATATTTCTTATAAGGAATAAAATTAAAATTATGTATACAAGAAATATGATTTCTTTATTGTTTCCTTAAAAAACCCCAAGACCAGAACAAAGAGGAAGATACAAACACAAAATATTCTGTGCACAAAAGAAGCAAGTCCAAAGTTTTACATTTTTCTTCAAGGCATCATAAACTAGCACCTAAAATTACCCTTCTTCAGAATGAGAATATATTAAACCAAATATCTTCAATAATTCAAAAACTTTAAAGTGGTGTGAACTTTCTCCTGTAATTAATTATTCAGCTAAAACTTCATGTCTATCTTTTTCAAATTTTTTATTGTGACTTGATTCCCTTGTGCACTGAACGCCCCATATATGAGACAGGTGAAATACACTCAGACTTCAGAAAGCGTGTAATAAGTTCAGTCTCAAATAAGGCAAATGCTGATTGATGTGAATATTATCGAATCATCAGATTAAGGCCAATTATTTATGAAAAAAAGAAAAAAGCATGTAGAACCTGACCTCAGGAAGAGCTGTCTCGGTTCCAGGGAAATGTAGGATAATGCATATTATCTCACAACGTAGACTGAAAAATGTCAAACATACATTTATGTTGTTGTTCATTACTTCCCACACCCTCTCTTCCTACATATTCCCATTTTCCTGTAGTCATTAAGTTGTTTTATTTGTTGCAGTTGTCTTTGTATTCCACATATGCTGTAGTTTCAATAGTTAAGGGTTTGCTTTTAACTTGTACTTGTATTACTGTCCATGTTTAACTCCCCTTGTAGTTGTCTCATCAAATACTGTTCATATTTTACTTTGCTCATTTATTTAATGTAAACTGGTATACAGCCACTGCTTTGATTATAAAGTTAATGTTAAAATGCAGTACCACCACACTCTCAAACTGTAGGTTCCCTCAAACACCTCTATTTTCCTGCATTTATTAATTTCTGTTTATCGTATTGATATAGCTTAAGTTCTTCGTGTATTCTGTATTTACATTGACAACTGTCTCTTCTTTTTTTTTAATTGGTTGTGTATCACTCTCCATGTTTCATACCTCTTGATGCAGCCTTGCCTAGTACTAAGTTTATCTTATTTCAATAGTTTTGTTTATCAATAGATATCGTTATGTAGGCATGTTATTCTTATATTGTGCTAAATGTTTTTCTGTCAACTCCATTGTTATTTATGTACTGTTCAGTTTTTACTATTTCATTGCAAAGATGTTACTCACTGTATGTTTCTACTTCACTCTAGATGTGTTACTTCTCTTCCAGTGTTGTCTGCTAACATTTAACTTCTTTGGTGATAATACTCAGTAAATGCCTGAAGATGGCCTTGTAAGCCGAAAACCGGTTAGCAATAAAAATAATATTGTAGAACAAAAGCAAACTGGTGCTTTTCATTTATTAATACATTTATGTCATTTTTAAATTTGGAGAGAGCTTCTGACAATTTTGACTGGAATACACTCTTTGAAATTATGATGGTACAAGGGATAGAAACCAATGCGAATTGTTACGTACGATTTATATAGAGTCGACAAAAAAGTTATGAGAGCGAAAGTAGAAAACACCATTTACATAGCCTATCCTCTGTATCATTCAATTTACACGGTGGGTAAGCAGTAAAATTTCGAATGAGACTTAAAGTTAAAGGAGAAGAAATAAAAATTTTGTGGTTTCCAAATGACATAATAATTGTGCCAGATTCGCCGAAGGACTTGAAAAATCAGCTGAACGGAATGGATCATGTCTTGAAAAGAGGTTATAATATGAACATAAAAAATATAATCCAATTAAATCAGACGGACGCAACCCAAAAGAACAGACGTTATATGTATACATGATGAACATTAATTAAACCGACAAACTGCAGGGACGGATTCCTGACTGGAAATGGAAGAAAAACGGTTTCACAAATATCTGTCTGGATTGCATCATTGTCACAGTAGATGATGATGATTGGTTTTTGGGGCGCTCAACTGCGCGGTCATCAACAATTGTACAAAGTCCCAATTTTTACAGAATCCTATTTAGCCACGGTCCGGAATGATGATGGTGCTGAAATGTTTGAGCACAATACGAACACTCAGTCCCCAGGGAGAGGAAATCCCCAGGCCGGCCGGGAATCGAACCGGGGACCCCGTGATCCAGAGGCAGCAACGCCAGCCACTAGACCATGAGCTAAAGACGCCACAATAGATAGCGCTGACGAGTGAAAGTTCCTCTGACCACATGCCATGTGTTCCTTGTGTGTTTCAGGCGTGTGATTGACTCAGCATACTGTTAGCAGCGGAATGATGCGGTATTCATAATGGGAGCAAGCATATATGGTGTTTGCGTAATGGCAAGTAGATGGAAACGTCGAGAGGCAGCACAGCTATATCAAAACATGTACACTCACTGACACCAACCATGCCACACAACATTACAAGCCCCTATTTGGGCGTTTTGTGATGATGGGACCTTTCAGACAGACAGCCAAAAAGGGCTTGAAATGTTGTGTGATGTGGTTTGTGTCTGCAAGAGTACTTGTTTTGGTATAGCCGTGCTGCCGCCCGATCATTTCCATCAGGTTGGCCATACGCAAACACACATCTAGGCTTGCTCCAGTTATGAACACCGGATCACTCCGCTGCTAACAATATAGTGAGTCAATCAAATAGCCAGCAACACACAAGTAACACACGGCATGTGGTCAGAGCAACTTTCATTCGTCATTGCCATCTACCGTGGCAACGAAGCATTTCCGGACACATATTCATAGGACCTGTTTTCCTCCATTTCTAGTCAGTAATCTGTCCCTGCCTGTTTGTCAGTTTTACTGATGTTCGCGCGCCAGGCACGAACTCTTATGAGAATCAGCGAAATGCCGTGAGTAATGAGGATAGTAGGCAAGGGGCACCACATTAGTAGTGTGCAGGCAGGTTGAGGAGACTTGCAAGTATGTGCATTTGCGATGACCATTGTGTCTGGATGGTGCAGTGGTCAACACATATGCCTTTGAAATGGGAGATGCATGCTGGAATCCCTATCTGGCCAAATTTTCCACTTTCCCCCTTGATTTAAATCAACGCCCACTCACAGCCAATGTCTTTAATTCCTTTTTGTGTTGATTTATAGCGGCTGCTGGATCAAAAT
The DNA here is from genome assembly GCF_021461385.2 of Schistocerca piceifrons. Taxonomy (NCBI): domain Eukaryota; kingdom Metazoa; phylum Arthropoda; class Insecta; order Orthoptera; family Acrididae; genus Schistocerca; species Schistocerca piceifrons. The sequence goes on from NC_060140.1 coordinate 460,432,778, forward strand.
TGGCTTCCACACCACATATACATAATTAAGATGAGGACGGCCAATGATCTTTTCAGTGCAGATGCACACCAGGCTCTAATTTCTACGGGAATCGGCGAAATGCCGCTAGTAATGAAGTTAATGGGCAAGGGACTCCACATTAGCAGTGTGTGGATAGGTGGAGAATTTGGGTATGAGGAGGCATGATAGGGTAGTCTCCGCAGTTATGATGTGTGGATGATTTAGTGGTCAGCACATCTGCCCAGTAAGCAGGATATCCGGGTTAGAATCAAAGTACGGCACACATTTCCCACCTTCCCCATTGAATTAAATCAATGCCCATACACAGCCAATGTCCGTTATTCCTTTGTGCCGTAAAATAGATGATGCTGTTAGAAGTTCTGAGGAAATTTCACGCTAGAAGTATTAGATCAATTTTGTAGTTTGAATATAAAACTGACGTTGGCTGAAGTACAGAGGACGTAAAATGCAGACGAGGCGTCCTGTAGTCCTCATTTAGGAAATAGAGAGATTATAAAACTGACGTTGGCTGAAGTACAGAGGACGTAAAATGCAGACGAGGCGTCCTGTAGTCCTCATTTAGGAAATAGAGAGATTGGAGAGCGGGCCGCTGTTTGCAGGTTTAGTGAATAAAGGTTGCAGTAGCTACACAGAGACGAAGAGGATGCACAGGACACACCAGAGAGGTGTAATATACCGGGACACAACAACAACAACCATTAACAATTAGTAAATGTGAATAGTAAGATGCTTCTTATGACCAATCGACGGATTATTTTCTGATCTAACCCTGTCGTGCTACGTCCGTAGTAGCTTCTTATTTTTAACTGTGCCCTCCGATAACTATAAATTATTTAAATTACTGGCTTTTAGACACAATTCTGGAGATTTGCTTCATGCTCGTCAAATAACTTGAGTGCTCTTATTTCGAATTCCCTTTTAATCACTCATTACGGTAATAAGTAAAGTCGTATGGTATGAATGCGTGGGAGACCCAAAGAACTGGTTTAACTGCCGAACTGGAAAGGTTTTCCCCGTCCTTCGCACCTGCAGGCCCGCTTCTGTCGCGAAGTAAGAGAGCTTTGTAAGTAGGCATATCTGTTAAATGTAGGTGGCTGTAATGTGTCTTTGTGAAGCTCAGTATCATGCTCGTGTTGGAGATGTTGAGAGAAGGGAGAGGGTGAAACGTTGTGCCGTCACATAGCCTACTCCTCTTGAATAGCGGCAAGGGGACACCAACCTTAAAGTTCCGATACGACAGATAGATCACTGTCAACCGAATTGCAAGCCCTCACTTCATGTAATACTGCGGAGAGGTTTGGAATTTAATCCAACACATTGCAGCAAAGACTGGTGATGAGGGACTTTGCGCCACCACCCCTCCTTTTCTCTCTGCCATAAAGGCAAAGGGAAAAATGCCAACATTGCAAACCGTACCATGACGGTCACCCATCAAAATGCTGACCTTGGCCAATGGTTCTTAATGGGAACCAGTAATCACCTCGACACGGCCGTTAACATTACTGTAATTAATTCTTTCAACACTTTCTGGTCATATATTTAATTTACTTATAGCGTCGTTCTTGTTGTAGTCTGCAATTCCCCCAGACTACTTGGATTGTTCAGAGAAGCTCGGCGACGCGCTTAACCCAACGATGGTTAAATAAGTCTAGCTGTCAGAAACTGATGGTTCCACTGATCCATATAATTGGTATCCAGAGTCCTACCGTGATAAAACTAAAGCTCTATAGGAACGGAAAAGAGTTGAGCGATAAGTACCCTAAAGGCATGATATGGGTACCGCTGTGCATGGTTCCGACATGAAACAGTTTGAGTTTAATGGATATGGAACAGTTTATTGTCAACGAGTAGGCCCAGGATGCGTAATTTTGCCACGTTTTTTTAGGTTACCATTTTTGTCAGTCTGTTCGCTACAAATTCTGAAGTTGAATTGGAACTAATTTCCCGGTGAGTTGGAGACCTGTAATTTTAATCATATCTCTGAAGTGATTGATAATAGAATATGAACCCGCTTTCTCCTATGGTATATGGCCGAGGATAATTTGTTTATCACTGTCATTTCCCAGTGAGCTAGAGACTTGAAACTTTCAACGTAGCTCAGAACTAGAAGACAGTGCCATATTAGCTCGCTTTCTTGTCTGATATGTGGCAAAAGGTACTTTGTGCGAATAAAGAGCTAGTTGTGTTTCACAAGAACGATGTTTTCTAAATCCAATAGACCGTGTGTGTCAATAGACCGTTTTCTTCCAGGTAATTCATAATGTTCGAACACAATATATGTTCTAAGATCTTGCTGCATATAGGCGTTAACGATATGGGTCTTTAATTTAGTGGATAACTCCTACTATCTTTCTTGAATATTGGTGTGACTGTGCAACTTTCCAGTCTTTCGGTACGGATCTTTCGTCGAGCGAACGGTTGTATACGATTGTTAAGTATGGAGCTAATGCATCAGCATACTCCGAAAGGAACCAAATTGGTATACAGTCTGGACCAGAAGTCTTGCTTTTATTAAGTGATTTTAAGTTGATTCACTACTCTGAGAATATTTACTTCTACGTTACTCGTGTTGGCAGCTGTTCTTGGTTCGAATTCTGGAATATTTACTTCGTCCTCTTTCGTGAAGGCATTTCGGAAGGCAGTGTTTAGTAACTCTGCTTTGGCAGCACTGTCTTCGATAGTATCTCCATTGCTATCGCGCAGAAAAGGCATTGGCTGTTTCTTGCCGCTAACATACTTCACATACTACCAGAATCTCTTTGGATTTTCTGCCACGTTTCGAGACAAAGTTTCGTTGTGGAAACTGTTGTAAGCGTCTCGCACTGAAGTCCGCGCTAAATTTCGAGCTTCTGCAAAATATCGACAGTCTTGGGGATTTTGCGTCTGTTTGAATTTGGCATGTTTGTTTCGTTGTTTCTGCAACAGTGTTCTAACCCGTTTTGTGTACCAAGGAGGATCAGCTTCGTCATTTGTTAATTTATTTGGTATAAATCTATCAATTGCTGCCGATACTATTTCTTTTAATTCAAGCCACATCTGGTCTACACTTACATTATTAAATTGGAATGAGTGGAGATTTCTCTCAGGAAGGCGTCAATTAAATTTGTATCTGCTTTTTCAATAGGTATATTTTGCGCTTATTTTTCGAGGATTTGGGGATTACAGTATTCAGTCTCGCTACGACAACCCTGTGTTCACTAATCCCTGATTCGGTTTTGATGCTCGTTATTAGCTCAGGATCCAGCAGCATAACAGTTGGGTAGTAATTGGTTTGTGATACGATTCCAGAGTGCATTACAAAATGTTCCGCGAGGGCAAATGGATGAGCTGAGATGCGACCATGAAGTACAAGCGAGGCACAATAATCGTCCGTTGGTGAACAAGCAGAACATGGAATTTGGTCTATACCTGGGAGAAGGTGGTTTGCATTCCTATGGAGGAAATTTATTGGAGCCAGAATTCTCCTTGCGTGTCATTGTTTGAAGATTGAGGGATAACATTTTAATCGTTTCAGGTCTCACTGGTAATCTCAGATTCTCACCAAAATTTGGTTAATTCATCAGGAGACCTGCTGTCGATGACAAGGGCCCTTGGAGAGTCGGTCTACTACCTCAGGAATGTCAGTAATTCAGTTGTTGGCAAACCGAAAAACATTGTCAGTAAGTCCAGATGAGGAGACAGAGAAAGTAACTTTGGATGTGCAGGTTAGCCTGTTCGCATCTGTAATGTCCATCAGGCTGACAGTTTTGGGGGAGGTAGAATGGGAGCACCAGGACCACCGAAAAGCGGTCACTGTCGCCGAAATCGTTGTGTGCAGTGCATTACAATACGGTAAGTAAGTGCAGGAAGCAAAGTGTAAGATTAAGGATTAAGAATGAGTCTTTTGTGCCGGCCGCGGTGGTCTAGCGGTTCTAGGCGCTCAGTCCGGAACCGCGTGACTGCTACGGTCGCAGGTTCGAATCCTGCCTCGGGCATGGATGTGTGTGATGTCCTTAGGTTAGTTAGGTTTAAGTGGTTCTAAGTTCTAGGGGACTGATGACCACAGATGTTAAGTCCCATAGTGCTCAGAGCCATTTTTTTTTTTAGTCTTTTGTTGTGCTGAAATGATGAAATGGGAGAGGATCCGTCATTGAGACAACGCCAAAATTACCATGTAGTTAATTAATGAAGAGACCGGTGCAAGATTTTCTGGATTTCCTGCCATGGGAATTTATGTGCACTAAAACTCTCCAGGAGGAAGGAAAGGTGGGTGGTGTTGCTGAATCAGCTTAAGGCAGGTAAATGTTGCTGTCTGGCGGCAGATAAATATTGCAAACAGTAAGATCAGTTGTTGAATACGCACAATTACCATCACGAAGCGCGTGTGGAGGGGCCTCCCCTTACAGTCGAGTGAAATGACGTGTTAAGCCCTCCAGATGCTCTCTCATTGCTGAAAATGCTTCTAAAGGAAGCTGGTAGGAACTAGGCTCAGGATAGTGATTACCAGGAAGAACAATTTGTTGGAGGACAATTCAGATGGCTGATGGCTGGATAGAATGGTTGCAGTTGTCGTCATGTAGTCGTTAAGGTAGGTGACATTAATACAGATTTCACTATGTAATCGCCTTGAAGGTGAACTGGACGGGGGACGGAAGACGGGGGACGGAGGGGGAGGGGGGAGGCTGGGGAGAGATGAAGAGGCCGAAATAGTCAGTCGCTCTTCAGAGTCCTCGATAGCCACCCCCGCATTCGTTTAACGGCCAGGAACACAGGTTCTCTGTCAGTTTATGGGCATTTGGGGCCGGAAGGGCTGCCACTATCACCTTCGTCTTGCTTACTTCTTCGGATTGTCTTTTGAACTTCTGGAAGTTCCAATATCTGTGACGATTTGATCGATTTAAGATCTAGAAAAAGAGTAGTGTATAGATGTACGATTCACTATCTTCAGTGACTTTAGCCTCTGGCTGGTGTCAGGCTGCGAGAGCATGTGGGTTTGGTACTAGGGTTCACCAGAGGGTGTCCCTTTACTGAGAGATGCCAGAGAAAAGGAATACTTCTCGGGCTATGGATGGGCGACTGGGGCCCAGCATGTTACAATGGTCGAGTACCTCAGATGGAGGAGGTTCGTCACAATAAGATGGTTGATGTCATCTGTATGAGTCACATGGATTTTTCTACTTGCCGTAAAAATCATCGACATAATAACTGGGTGACTACCTTCACACTTATCTTTAGACTACTTATCGAAGCTCTTGTAGTCTTGGATTGTCAGTTCCTTCTTGTAAAACGGATACATCACCTGATGAAGGGCTGCGAATCTTGGCAGTTGACGCAAGTTGTAAACACGAGGCGTTCTGTCATCCAGAATACGTCTGCAGTTGCCATTTGTGGATTACAGGGACATTAAGAAGACATTTGTCTAATTTTGACGTACTTAAAGCACTACCTCGTGGTATATATGGCTTGACGTCAGAGTAATAAGCTATTGCCTTCATCTTTTCTGACAACATGGTCACATAACATCCTAAAATAAATGACCTCACATCAGTTCTATTATCCTCTGGCTCCTTCTGATAATGAGAGACAAATTTCATCTCTCGCTGTTCCAGGCTGGCGCCTGGAACCTCATATGATTGTATTATCAATTCTTGGTTTAAGATAATTTAAACTTTAGTGAGGAATAGAAACAAACGATATCTTTCCCAAAGAAGTCCCAAAAGTAAGGCTCCAAACTAATCTTCGATGTGTTGCTTCAAGATTTGAGGTTAACACATGAAATGATGTCGTCATTCGCTCTAGTTAGACTAGGTACTGAGATGTCGCTACTGCAAGTTTGAATAAGTTAGAGACGCTTCATGGAAGAATGTCAACCAAGGTGTCATCCACTTTGACCAGGGATCCACTGCAAACGCCATCCAGTGTTCTCCTTGGCATGTGTGGTGAGTTTAATGTGCAGGCATCTTGGGTTGTAAGGGGGATACAGTCGTGCAGACACAAGGTGAACACCGTAGACTGAACTGATTCTCACTGTAAGGTTTGAGCATGGGGGGTAGTGTACACAGAAGTGAGTGTCAGAATGGTCACATCTGGGCATATACCGAAGGACTGTGTTACGTACCCTACCCTGGTCAGATAGACATTTGGAGAAATTTGGAAAAGAATGGGCATAACACTCCAATACGTAGAAGTTAAAGAAAGGTCATGAGTCATGAAAGTAAGGTAAGAAAAAACCTAGGCGAGAACTAGGCTGTCATGTGGAAAGTGGGAAAAGGGCGGATGAGCAGGAATTACACTACTCAATAAGAATCTACTGTTAATGACTCTGGAAACTATATTCGACAAGCATGTACCTAGGAAAGAGTCATAGGCCTCCCCGCGGTGGTGAGGAGAAAATACAGGAAATATTTTGCTAAAGACAGAATATTGGAATATTCAAAACGTATTTTGTTTGAGCAATTATGGGCACAAATGTTGAGATTTCATGAAAGAAATCGTCTCAAGACTTGTGTTACAAGTTAAGATTTTACAAAACATCACTACTTGTGTACACACACTTACTTCTGTGATGATAATGTTCTTTTTAACCAGTTTGTTTTATGAGCATAGCACCTATACGTCTTAAAAAGCTCTGTCCGTACGAAAATACAACTGGAAAATCAGTGAACTACGTATGCAAATATTTTTTTTTGCTTCCCTATGTTTCATCGTCCTAGCAATTTTCCCGTTGAAGTATGTACTGTTGGAAGACAGAAACTTTTGTTTAGGAAATCTCTGGCTATCGACTATGTTCGCCTAATGAAGTCGCTTCCACGTCCTGTTTACAAAAGTGTTTAGCGGCTTCCACCAACAGGAAATAATATGTATGGGTTAGCTACTGAAAAACAACTGGGTTATAGGGTTAACACAATGGCAGAGTCCATGATTATGTCGTAAGATGACGTTCTCTCTACCTGAGTAACGTTCGCACGGAGGATGACCTGTAACTAAGAGGCTACGGCCAGGTCCCGTGGGACTTACGAAATTCAGTGATAGACATCGACAAGTGGGCGACTGAACCTATCAGATTCAACACTTTTAAAACCGATACTAAATGCTTTTGTTCTTTTTGATTCATTAAGGTGAAGACCATTTATTTATTCATTTACTTATTTATGTACGTATTTTCCTGGTTAATACTAATCATTCATCTCTGCACAGCTAGAACAACCAGCAGTCTCTATAGGCTAATACAGATACTGCAGCCTCATCGGCCTCTATTACCTTTTTCTCAGCTAATGTTTCTTGTAGTTAAAAGTTAACTGTTCCTGGATACCGTCCTAGGTGTCTCACCATTTTGTTCTTCCTCTGGTAAGAGTATTCATAGACTTCTTTCTTCTCCTGTTGTTTCCAGAACTTCGTCATTTCCTACATTATCTGTCCATATCACTTTTGACATTCTTAGACAAGACCGATTTTCAAAGGCTTATTTTTTCTTCTCTTTCGGATTTCGGATTTTTCACTTTCACACAATCCTGTGGATGAGACAAGCAATTTTTCTCTGCAATCTGCAATCCGAAAGTCATACGTTCATCATGGTACTTGGAATTACACGCGGTGGATTTGTAGATACTTTGAGATAAAAAGCACTCGTGTGAGTCATGGAGCGCGTTTCCCTCGTGTATCTTGTTTCCATTTCTCTTTATCTGTGGTAACTTCTTATGCTAGAAATGTTTGTGCTGCCAGGTAGTTCACTACGCGATAGAGAGAGAGAGAGAAAACTTGTCTACTTTCCATTGTCTCACCGTGCCTGTAACCTAGAATGTAATGAAGCAATGTGTATAATTGTCTTTCGTTGGGAAGCCTTGTTGACAGTAATTTCTTTGTTTCAGGTTGCTGACGTACCACATAGTCAATGCTGCCGACTAAGCCTACCTCATTTCTTGTACAGCACTTCCCCATAATTTGAGCTAGATCTGCAAGTTTTTCCTTTTTTTAAACAGAATACCTTTACATGTAATTTTTTACTTATTTGAACCATGATGCAATCACGTGAAGGGATCGTGTATTCTGTGCATCAGAAAACTGGAGTAAATTATTACCATCTATTGTGGGGAACAAGGAAGGAGCCTCTCCTAAAACTGTGCTAAACATAATATTCACAACGACAATACTCTGAGTAACAATCAAACACTGGCTAATCTTTCCAACTGGTGCTACGACACAGCAGACATAGTCAATACAACATTAAATTCAAATGGTCTTTCTGTAGATTCCAAAGATTTGACAGCAGGTATAGCCTTGACGATCTGCGATGTGAATACCATGGAATGTCTAAAAGCAAACACAAATGCCTTTCAAATCAGCGTTATGAGAACAATGTGGACATAACTATTCTGTAATAAATGCACACAAGAGGTGATACAGATCTCTTAACCAAAGGAAAAATTCCAGGATTTAAAGTGGAAGATACTATTAACGATGAAAATCATATGTACAGGATAGGAACGTATGTTAGGATAGACATGGCTTATTAGAGAGTGGTTTTCAAGGACTCTACAGACAATTTTTTATTTTAGCAGTGATGGTATGTGGGACTACAGCAATCAACATCTACAGACCTCCGACAGTGGTCAGATCAACAACTCTGCTCATATATTTCTATGACCCAGCTACCTATGTTTAATAACCACCCCATTGCTTGGGGACATAGAGGTAATGATGTAACTGTCTACATCTTACATGACTGGTTGTCCATGAATAATCTGAATCTGGTATTTTACCGCAAAGGACAAAAACGTTCCAGTCAGCTAGGTGGTAGACTCATCACGAAACCTATGCTTTATCACTACCATTCACGCTTATGAAAATGAACTGACAATTACGAAACTAGTAGACTCTTTTCCCCACAGTCGACATTGTCCCATTCTCATTGATTGTTGCAGCTAAATATCGGCAGTGAAATCTGTTGTGTGTCATAGCAAGCCTACATTTACCTCAGGAGCAGGTCAGGCAGCTACTACAATGCACATAAAATATTAGGTCACTTTGTTTAAAACTCGCTGATGTAGGAATGATAAAGTGTATTTAGTAGTGAATGACAGTCAGATATCAATGCACATATGAGTATAAACTTCAGTACACAGTTCTGACTAAGAACACTAATTCTACCAGGCCTGAGATATAATGATGCTGCTTTCATAGTTGGCTATCGTGGAGTGGGCGATCGGCGCTGTGCTCAGTCCTGAGTAGCCTCTCAACAACGGCGTTGTATGGATTCTTATGAGGGCGCGTCTTCATTGACATCTCTCTTTGTGACTGTGTGTGGCAGTGACTGTCTTTAGCTTAGGTTCCATCGTGAGATACCTGCTGTAACCTGAAACACCACTCTTTGGGCGACTCCACAAAATCAACTAATAAAGCATGTGGAATTTAAAAAAATGTGAACTGGCAAGAATACGGTGATAAACTCGACGAGAGTAGTGTGGCAAAGCCAGGATGAGCATACTTTGTCAGTGCACGTTGCATACATTCGGGGGCAAGAAACAACCAGGAGCAAACCTGATTCATTTATGAACCCTTTCCCCTCGCCATATTGTTCTCATATGACCCTCTGAGAGTAGATTTATGATGGCCTGGGGATAATTCGTCCTTCTGAGGAATCCCCCACCCTTCCACCTCCCTGGTCGCTGCCTCCTCTGACAAATCCGTATCCTCTCTTCACTCCACCTCACTGATACAGGGATACTTTTAATATCAAATTAATTGACTAATTAATTAAATTAACCAATTAGCTAACACCTCCCCACTTCCCTCCCTCCACCATCTGGAAATTGGTGGGAAAGGGATTCGGTCTGTACTGGAGAGGAAGAATCTCATGATATGAAACTGATTGAATCAATGTCAATTACATAGCAGAGGATATACTGTTAATTTATAAAATTAATTTTTTGAAGTTTCTTTATTTGGCAGAAAAAGCTCACCTCCAGCAGCTACATGTCCTAATTACGTAATTAGATTGCTGCAGGTAGGATGTGTTGTCTTGCTGGAAAATTTTCGTTTTTGCACTCACCTTGAGACGCAGGGATCGACAGAGCTAGAGCACAATGTCACCACCAGAGGACATGTCGACCCACCACCCTCCCCACCCCTCGCAGAGGCTGTTGTCAGGGGAAAATATCTACTCTGTGCTGGAGAGAAAGGATCTCATGACACAAAATTCAAATCAGTGTCAATAATATATTGACCCATATTCTTTATTCAGTCAGTCTGGGGGAGAACCACTCTCCCAGTTCGGTAGAGCTCATGTCTGAACCCCACAGCCCCACTTTCCATGACATAATAACTGTAAGCACCAAAAAAGTACATATAGTAGCCACCGTTTGGAGTCTCTTACGTGTGTGTCTATCGTCTGAGCACTGCCACGAAGGTCAAAAATCACCCAATGCCCTAATTACAGATCATGATAGAAAATACCACCAACCGCAGACCAGATGTCGGCCTACTGTGATCTTGCGGCTACTGTGACTCTCAAGATCAATGTAATTAATTAGCCTATCAATTTGGCATCAATTGTGCGCGTCAGGCGGGTGGAAGCGACGGGTAGGATCACAGATGTGATTCACAAGCTGCAGTGGTCATCACGCGTTTTTCCATTGTGGCGATATCTTTTAACAAAATATCAATCTCCCACCTACATACGGAGCGATCACCATTGTAAAAAATATGAGGTATTACCGACTTTATAATGCCATACACAGTATAAAGCTGATATTTACAACTTCGTTTGTTGTTAGCTTAAGAGACTTCGTATGTGGCAAATCATATTTTTACTTTAAGAGAGTTCGAAAATAAGGAGGCACTCTGTGACAGAGGTAGATCTTACCAGTCCGTCATGAGCCAAAATTGAGTTGAATATGCTAGATCTGTGTTGCAGAATGTAACAGATATTAAGCTGCTAGAATAGATTTTCTTACCTGATGAGAGAAAGAGGAAATATAGCCTATGCTATTCTGTTAGAGGATTTTCACAACAAGTAATGATACTTCAGCAATGTGAAAACGTGTGTATGCCTCAACTTCTTCTGTCTTCGAAAATAACTCGTATAAAACGAAAAAACCGACATTTCTTATGAGGAATTCGAGGTTTATGGTAAACATCATCCCTGTCTCAGGTTGTGTAAAGTGGACTTTTTAAACCGGAGGTCCTCGTCGAGGTGTAATTGCTCAGAGCTGCTGCTGCGTCACTCCCAGTGTGCCACAGCTGGCGGCAGGAGTGGTCACAAGGAGTCAGCGATCTGTAGTCGAGGATTATTTAAGCCTGTGAAGCTCGGTTAGGTACAAAGAACAAGCCAGCCTGTCTGCTCATGTGCACAGCAGAGGTTGCTAGCGAACTGACCAACGTGCCTAGTGAGTGGCGACAGATGTGGACGTGTGTGTTGCGTGAGAGGATTCTAAATGATGGGTGTTTGCGTCAGACGATAATGTCACCCACGTAAATTGATCAGTTTACCTCTTGGTGTCAGTCTCTACGACCTCTCTACGTGAAGTAAGGTCAGCGTGCTGATGCCAGGGGATGAGAGTGCAAATGTCAGCATAGCTGATATGTGAGGGTCTTTCCCATCGGTGCCCACAATATGATGCGATTTAACCTGCTGGCGGAAAATGGCGCGTTGTGGCTCCTGGCAGTCGGCAGATGGCGTGCTCTTTGCAATGGCAAGAGCGTATGATCGACTGGATTTTTTCACCACATGAGTTTAGTGGGAACATTGCATTGCAGGAGGTGCTTGTGTTCTCAAATATTGGTGCATACAAGACCTCTGATATATTTAGCGCTATGATATACTTGTGGCGGAAATTTAGTTTCTTTATTTGCGTAATGTATTCATGCGATACTCAAACGCTGAACGTATATTTTTATTATGAAGAAGGATCATTGTAGGTTGGTAGTGAGTGTTTGAAGTGACCTATTTGAACCCTTTAAATTGTTAAACAATTAATTTGATAGGTTAATGCAGATGAGCTCTTTCTCTCTATTTTTGACATTGAAATTGCGTCAGTTCTCCCATTGTTCTCAGCAATAACCAATAGGAACACGCTATTCTGAGGACAGATGAAAACCTTCATCTGCTGCATGTTTGGAGATGTTGGTTCACACAGGCAAACAGTAAGTAGCCTCTTGAGAGAGACAGGCACAGGAAATGAGTCTGGAATAGGCCGATCTATAGAATTCTGCCACTTGATGCATTGTTTGCACCCACAAGATTACAGGAGGCTAATGTCTGGTCTGTGGTTGGTGGTATTTAGTATCACTACCTGTAATTAGAACATTGGGAGATTTTTGACCTTCGTGGTGGCTCCTGGACGATAGAAAAATGGCCAAATGGTGGCTACTACACTGTACTTCATTCCATTCCTCAGTGCTTACAGTTATTACAACATGGGAAGTGATTGCTTGGGGAGGGGGAGCAGATGCGAACTCTAGTCAAGTGAGGGAACCTTGTCTCCCACAAACTGATGAAATAAAGAATATGCATCAATATGTAATTGACACTGATCTGAATTACGTGTCATGAGATCCTTTCTCGCCAGCACAGAGTGCATCTGTTTCCTGCCAACTCTTTGTTGGAGAAGTTGGGAGGGAGGGGGCGAAGGGTGGGGGATTGTAGTGTTCTCTGTTGGTGTCATTGTGCACTAGCTCAGTCAATCGCGCATCGCATGATGAGCATACACACGAAAATTTTCCAACAGGACAACATCTCCCATCTGCAGCAGTGTAACTATGTAATGCGGATATGTAATTGTTGGAAGTGAACTTTTCCCGCCAAATAAAGGCACTCAGCCCCAGAAAATTGAACTTAAGAAATAAACAGTATGTTCTATGCTATGTAATTGTAATTGACATTGACTTCACATTGGTATCACGAAATCCCTCCTCGCCAGCACAGACGTGGTCCCCTTCCTGTCACCTTCCAGATGGAGAAGCGAAGAGTGATGTGGGATTTAATCAATTAGTCAAGAAATTTGATATCAAAAGTTCACTTATAGTGGGTGAGGGGAGGTTAGAGGGTTTGGAGTTTCTCAGATTAGTGGGGGAGGAGTAGGGGAAGGGGGAAGAGTGGGCAGTTTCTCAGAAGGACGGATTACTTCCATGGGGTCATAAATCAACTGTCAATGGGTCATAAACAACTTATCAGAACAATAGGTTAAGGGCAGGTGTAGGGGGGGGGGGTCATAAATAAATCAAGTTTACTCCTTATTGTGGCTTGTCCCTGAATGTATGCAACCCATACTAGGAAAATGCGCTTGTATGACTTTCCCAACGACTGATGACATTCTAGAATTCATTCTTGTGCGAATTAAGAATTATGATAGAGTTACTAAAACAGTCAAAGAGGAAAAGAGGACTCAAGAAACAATATACCCTAGGATGGTATAACCTGCGTGATGAGCTGTTTGAGGAATATCAGCTTGCACATTCAGATAGTACAGCAGGTGAAATTCTTCAAGCCCTAAATTATCACAGAAGAAATAAATGTCAATAAACTAGAGAGTCCAGACTTCACTCATGCGAGTCACTAAACTTGGCAATTTCTGAAGAAACTGTCTACAATTTCTAGGTCTGAGAGACGCCAAGACAGCATTACTCCAAACGAAGTCACAGGAGTCTTATTTCTGAAATGTAAAGAAAATACAGCAAAAAGTGAACACCAAAATTGATATGATTGGAAAACTAGCTGCATCAGTATAGGGTGCAATTGCAGATACTCCACTTGCTGGTAAATTGGCATGGGTTTACTGTATGACAGATCACTACATTCCAGTATGGAAAACAGTGTGCATGCACGCAAAGTCGATATTAAGCTAAATCAGGCTAGAAGAATAATTTGTTGGCCGTGTCTATGACTGCCTGCATTACGAAATATTGCACAACTATCAATCAGACGAGTAGCAGCAGTAAGAGAGTTCCAAAAGCGTACTGGAACCCCAGCTAAAGGATGAGCAGTCTCGTGCACTATCATCTTCGCAGTGACAACAAGAAACATTTAATGTATCTGGCGGGCAGCTTGAATTTGGGTGCGCAACGGCCTGCTTGGCTAACTCCAATGCTAATTAACTCGGAAATGGTGAAACAATTATTTCTCAGCATAACCTTCCCTGCAACACGCTTACAAGCTTTTCTGATTGTTTCTAAACATCCTGTATATGATTTGCATCAAGTACGTGGAGAGGTTAGGCAGAACTTTCCTCTAACAAAATCTCTCGTTATTACTGACCCTACCAAACGTGCAAATAGTTCTGGTCCTCAAACTAAGCTTTGAGCAGCTCTGAATCGATTACGAACAAGGCATGTAAGGTGTGGGCCCATTTGTATGACTTGGGCTTCAAGGATGCCACGACGTCCGACTCTGTCGCCACTGAGCAAACTACACAGCACCTGACTGAAGAGTATTTATTGCCAAATTTTCCAGGTGGACTCAGTGAACTGCATTTGGTGACACCAATATCTGGGATCTGGCTAACAGACCTAGACCTTCAGTGATAAAATCGAGAGTGGTGGCGCAGTGATTAGCACACAGGCATTCTGCAGGACGACGGCTCAAACCAGCTTCCGGCCATCATGATTTAAGTTTGCCGTGATTTCTCAAATTCTCTTCGAGAAAAAGCCGAGATGGTTCATTTGAAAGAGCACCACCGATTCCCTAACCCTTCCTTCACTAATCCAAGCTTGTGTTCCATCTCTAAACATCTCGTTGTCGACGGGACGTTAAGCGATAATTTCCTTCTCCTCCAGTGATGAAATTATAGAGTGTTTACTTTTGTGCTATGTTTGTTTTTATTCTATTTACTTTTTATATATATTTGACCATTTACAACATTTAAGAAAGAAAAATGACCATATAAGCCAAATGGATAGTAAAAAAAATCGTGTGTTGTGCTTGGCGCAGTCGGATTCTATTGCTGATAGAAAGGTAGGGCCAAGTGTCTTGGATAGAGCTTAGGCTAGGGACCATTTGAACTCCCAGCAGAAGTACCGTCTTACTGTAACTATCCCAAGGTACAAAGGCAAAGTTTCAGTATTACACACTTGTTCCAGTTTAGGCAAATGGAGCATATTGGTTATTTATTTTTGCATTGTATGTAATCTATAGTGCGCCTTAAGGGGCTTATGAAGGCACCATTTCGTTTATGAACGGTTCCTGAGAAAACTGAAAAACCTTCTCTTTTGGGTACCAAAGCCGAGCCGTGGATTCTATGCGGCTCGGCACTGCAAAAGGAAGAAATTTTTACATATCTTCCTAAGATTCAACTCTCGAAGAACCTTAAAGGTTTTTTTGATATATTGATACACTATGTGATGCAAAGCATCCGGACACCCCAAAAACATTTTGTTGTTGTAGTGGTCTTCAGTCCTGAGACTGGTTTGATGCAGCTCTCCGTGCTACTCTATCCTGTGTAAGCTTCTTTATCTCCCAGTACTTACTGCAACCTACATCCTTCTGAATTTGCTTAGTGTATTCATCTCTTGGTCTCCCTCTACTAATTTTACCCTCCACGCTGCCCTCCAATGCTAAATTAGTGATCCCTTGATGCCTCAGAACATGTCCTACCAACCAGGCCCTTCTTCTTTTAAAGTTGTGCCTCAAACTCCTCTTCTCCCCAGATATATTCAATACCACCTCATTAGTTATGTGATCTACCCATCTAATCTTCAGCATTCTTGTGTAGCACTACATTTCGAAAGCTTCTATTCTCTTCTTGTCCAAATTATTAATCGTCCATGTTTCACTTCCATACAAGTACTTTCAGAAGCGACTTCCTGACACTTAAATCAATACTCGATGTTAACAAATTTCTCTTCTTCAGAAACGGTTTCCTTGCCATTGCCAGTCTGCATTTCATGTCCTCTCTACTTCGACCATCATCAGTTATTTTGCTCCCCAAATAGCAAAACTCCTTTACTACATTAAATTTCTCATTTCCTAATCTAATTCCCTCAGCACCACCCGACTTAATTCGACTACATTCCATTATCCTCGTTTTGCTTTTGTTGATGTTCATCTTATACCCTCCTTTCATGACACTGTCCTTTCCGTTCAACTGCTCTTCATAGTCGTTCGCTGTCTCTGACAGAATTACAATGTCATCGGCGAACCTCAAATATTTTATTTTTTTCCCATGGATTTTAATACCTACATCGAATTTTTTTTTCCTTTACTGCTTGCTCAATAAACAGATTGAATAACATCGGGGATAGGCTACAACGCTGTCTCACTCCCTTCCCAACTACTGCTTCCCTTTCATACCCCTCGACTCTTATAACTGCCATCTGGTTTCTGTACAAATTGTAAATAGCCTTTCGCTCTCTGTATTTTACCCCTACCATCTTTAGAATTTGAAAGAGAGTATTCCATTCAACATTGCCAAAAGCCTTCTCTAAGTCTACAAATCCTAGAAACGTAGGTTTGTCTTTCCTTAATCTTTCTACTAAGGTAAGTGGTAAGGTCAGTGTTGCCTCACGTGTTCCTATATTTCTACAGAATCCAAACTGATCTTCCCCGAGGTCGGCTTCTACCAGTTTTTCCAATCATCTGTAAGGAATTTGCGTTAGTATTTTTCAGTTGTGACTTATTAAACTGATAGTTCGGTAATTTTCACATCTGTCAACACCTGCTTTCTTTGGGGCTAGAATAGTTATATTCTTCTTGAAGTCTGAGGGTATTTCGCCTGTCTCATACATATAGCTCACCAGATGGTAGAGTTTTTTCAAGGCTGGCTCTCCCAATGCCGTCAGTAGTTACAATAGAATGTTGTCTACTCTCGGGGCCTTGTTTCGACTCAGGTCTTTCAGTGCTCTGTCAATCTCTTCACGCAGTATCGTATCTCCCATTTCATCTTCATCTATATCCTCTTCCATTTCCATAATATTGTCCTCAAGAACGTCGCCCTTGTATAGAACCCCTTTATACTCCTTCCACATTTCTGCTTCCCTCCTTTGCTTAGAACTGGGTTTCCATCAGAGCTCTTGATATTCATACAAGTGGCATTCTTTTTTCCAAAGGTCTCTTTAATTTTCCTGTAGGCAGTATCTATCTTACCCCTAGTGAGATAAGACTCTATATCCTTACATTTCAGTTTTGAGACGTTTGTATTCCTTTTTGCCTGCTTCATTTACTGCATTTTTATATTTTCTCCTTTTATCAATTAAATTCAGTATTTCTTCTGTTACCCAAGGATTTCTACTAGCCCTCGTCTTTTTACCTACTAGGTCCTCTGCTGCCTTCAGTACTTCATCCCTCAGAGCTACCCATTCCTCTTCTACTGTATTTCTTTCTCCTATTCCTGTCAATTATTCCCTTACGCTCTTCCTGAAACTCTGTACAACCTCTGGTTCTTTCAGTTTATCCAGGTCCCCTAGTATCTCCAGGATTCTTCCATGTATACAACCTTCTTTTATGGTGCTTGAACCAAGCACCATAAAAGAAGTTAAGTTATGCTCTGTCCAAAATTCTACCAGGCGGCTTCCTCTTTCATTTCTTACCCCCAATCCATATTCACCTACTATGTTTCCTTCTCTGTCTTTTCCTACTCTCGAATTCCAAACACCCACGACTATTAAATTTTCGTCTCCCTTCACTACCTGAATAATTTCTTTTACCTCATCATATATTTCATCAATTTCTTCTCCATCTGCGGAACTAGTTGGCATATAAACTTGTACTACTGTAGTAGGCGTGGGCTTAGTGTCTATCTTGGCCACAATAAATCGTTCACTATGTTTGTAGTAGCTTACCCGCACTCCTATTTTTTATTCATTATTAAACCTAATCCTGCATTACCCCTATTTGATTTTGTATTTATAACCCTGTATTCTCCTGACCAGAAGTCTTGTTCCTCCTGCCACCGAACTTCAATAATTCCCACTATATCTAACTTTAACCTAACCATTTCCGTTTTTAAATTTTCTAACCTACCTGCCCGATTTAGGAATCTAACATTCCACGCTCCGATCCATAGAACGCCAGTTTTCTTTCTCCCGATAACGACGTCCTCTTGAGTAGTCCCCGCCCGGAGATCCTAATGGGGGACTATTTTACCTCCGGAATATTTTACCAAGAGGACCCCTTCATTATTTAGCCATACAGTAAAGCTGCATGCCCTCGGGAAAAATTATGGCCGTAGTTTCCCCTTGCTTTCAGCCGTTCGCAGTACCAGCACAGCAAGGCCGTTTTGACTAGTGTTACAAAGCCAGATCAGTCAATCGTGCAGACTGTTGCCCCTGCAACTACTGAAAAGGCTGCTGCCCCTCTTCAGTAATCACACGTTTGTCTGGCCTCTCAACAGATACCCCTCCGTTGTGGTTGCATCTACGGTACGGCCATCTGTATCGCTGAGGTACGCAAGCCTCCCCACCAACGGCAAGGTCCATGGTTCATGGGGGGGGGGGGGGGTGGCAAAAACATACGTTTCTCATATTAGGTGCATTGTGCTGCCACCTACTGCCAGGTACTCCATATCAGCGACCTCAGTACGCAATAGACATCGTGGAATTTGAACGTGGTCACGTCACTGGGTGTCACATGTTTCATTCGTCTGTACGCGAGATTTCCACACTCCTAAACATTCCTAGGTCCGCAGTTTCCGATGTGATAGTGAAGTGGAAACGGGAAGGGACATGTACAGCAAAAAAGGGTACAGGCCGACCCCGTGTACTGAGTGATAGAGACCGTCGACAATTGAAGAGGGTCGTGATGTGTAATAGGCAGACATCTGTCCAGACCAACACATAGGAATTCCAAATTGCGTCTGGATCCACTGCGAGTTCTATGACAGTTAGACGGGACGTGAGAAACTTGGATTTCATGGTCGAGCGGCTGCTCATAAGCTACGTATCATGCCGATGAATGCCAAACGACGTATCACTTGGTGTAAGAAGCTTAAACATTAGACGTTCGAACAGTGGGAAAATGTTGTGTGGAGTGACGAATCACAGTACACAATATGGCGATCCGATGCCAGGGTGTGGGTATTGCGAATGCCCGATGAACGTCCTCTGCCAGCGTGTGTAGTGCCGACAGCAAAATTCGGAGGCGGTGATTTTATGGTTTGATAGTGTTTTTCATGGAGGGGGCTTGCACCCTTTGTTGATTTGCGTGGCACTATCACAGCACATGCCTGCACTGAAGTTTTAAGCACCTTCTTGGTTCCCACTGTTGAAGAGTAATTCGGGGATGGCGATTGCATCTTCCAACACCATCGAGCACCTGTTCAACCAATCCGGCCTGTGGCGGATTGGTTACACGACAATAAAATCCCTGTAACGGACTGGCCTGCTCAGAGTCCTCACATGAGACCTACAGAACATCTTTGGGGTGTTTTGGAACGCCGACTTTGTGCCAGGCTTCACCAACCGACATCGATACCTCTCCTCAATGCAACATTCCGTGACGAATCAGCTGCCATTCCCCAAGAAACCTTCCACCACCTGATTGAACGTATGTCTGCGAGAGTGGAAGCTGTCATCGAATCTAAGGGTGGTCCAACACCATATTGAATTCCAACATTACAGATGGCGGGAGCCACGAACTTGTAAGTCATTTTCAGCCAGGTCTCCGAATACTTTTGATGACGTAGTGCAGCATTTCCGGGAAACAGAGGATGAAAATTACCCTTCTCGTACACATAAAATACGAACTTAATATCCCCCAAGAACCATGGACCTTGCCGATGGTGGGGAGGCTTGCGTGCCTCAGTGATACAGATAGCCGTACCGTAGGTGCAACCACAACGGAGGGGTATCTGTTGAGAGGCCAGACAAACGTGTGGTTACTGAAGAGAGGCAGCAGCCTTTTCATTAGTTGCAGGGGCAACAGTCTGGATGATTGACTGATCTGGCCTTGTAACACTAACCAAAACAGCCTTGCTGTGCTGGTACTACGAACGGCTGAAAGCAAGGGGAAACTACGGCCGTAATTTTTCCCGAGGGCATGCAGCTTTACTGAATGATTAAATGATGATGGCGTCCTCTTGGGTACAATATTACGGAGGTAAAGTAGTCCCCCATTCGAATCTCCGGGCGGGGACTACTCAGGAGGACGTCGTTATCAGGAGAAAGAAAACTGGCGTTCTGCGGATCGGAGCATGAAATTTCAGATCCCTTAATCGAGCAGGTAGTTTAGAAAATTTAAAAAGGAAAATGGATAGGCTAAAGTTAGATATAGTGTGAATTAGTGAAGTTCGGTGGCAGGAGGAACAAGACTTCTGGTCAGGTGAATACAGGGTTATAAATAAAAAATCAAATAGGGGTAATGCAGGATTAGGTTTAATAATGAATAAAAAAATAGGAGTGCGGGTAAGCTACTACAAACATAGCGAACGACTTACTGTGGCCAAGATAGACACGAAGCCCACGTCTACTACAGTAGTACAAGTTTATATGCCAACTAGCTCTGCGGATGACGAAGTAATTGAAGAAATGTATGATGAAATAAAAGAAATTATTCAGATAGTGAAAGGAGACGAAAATTTAATAGTCATGGGTGACTGGAATTCGGTAGTTGGAAAAGGGAGAGAATGAAACGTAGTAAGTGAATATGTATTGGGGCTAAGAAATGAAGGAGGAAGCCGCCTGATAGAATTTTGCACAGATTACAACTTAATCATAGCTAACACCTGGTTCAAGGATCATAAAAGAAGGTTATATACATGGAAGAAGCCTGGAGATACTGACAGGTTTCTGATAGATTACATAATGGTAAGACAGAGATTTAGGAACCAGGTTTTAAATTGTAAGACATTTCCAGGGGCAGATGTGGACACTGATCACAATCTATTGGTTATGAACTGTAGATTAAAACTGAAGAAATTGCAAAAAGGTGGGTATTTAGGGAGATGAGACCTGGATAAACTGAAAGAACCAGAGGTTATACAGAGTTTCAAGGAGAGCGTAAGGGAATAATTGACAGGAATGGAGGAAAGATATACAGTAGAAGAGGAATGGGTAGCGCTGAAGGATGAAGTAGTGAAGGCAGCAGAGGACCTAGTAGGTATAAGACGAGGGCTAGTAGAAATCCTTGGGTAACAGAAGAAATACTGAATTTAATTGATGAAAGGAGAAAATATAAAAATGCAGTAAATGAAGCAGGCAAAAAGGAATACAAACGTCTCAAAAACGAGATCGACAGGAAGTGCAAAATGGCTAAGGAGGGTTGGCTAGAGGACAAATGTAAGGATGTAGAGGCTTATCTCACTAGGGGTAAGATAGCTACTGCCTACAGGAAAATTAAAGAGACCTTTGGAGAACAGAGAACCACTTGTATGAATATCAAGAGCTCGGATGGAAACCCAGTTCTAAGCAAAGAAGGGAAAGCAGAATGGTGGAGGGAGCATATAGAGAGCCTATACAAGGGCAATGTACTTGAGGACAATATTATGGAAATGGTAGAGGATGTAGATGAAGATGAAATGGGATATACGATACTGCGTGAAGAGTTTGACAGAGCACTGAAAGACCTGAGTCGAAACAAGGCCACTGGAGTAGACAACATTCCATTAGAACTATGGACCGTTTTGGGAGAGCCAGTCTTGAGAAAACTCTACCATCTGGTGAGCAAGATGTATGAAACAGGAGAAATACCCTCATACTTCAAGAAGAATATAATAATTCCGATCCCAAAGAAGACAGGTGTTGACAGATGTGAAAATTACCGAGCAATCAGTTTAATAAGTCACGGTTGCAAAATACTAACGCGTATTGTCTACAGACGAATGGAAAAACTGGTAGAAGCTGACCTCGGCGAAAATTAGTTTTGATTCCGTAGAAATGTTGGAACACGTGAGGCAATACTGACCCTACGACTTATCTTAGAAGCTAGATTAAGGAAAGACAAACCTACGTTTCTAGCATTTGTAGATTTAGAGAAAGCTTTTGACAATGTTGACTGGAATGCTCTCTTTCAAATTCTGAAGGTGGCAGGGGTAAAATACAGGGAGCGAAAGGCTATTTACAATTTGTACCGAAACCAGATGGCAGTTATAAGAGTCGAGGGGCACGAAAGGGAAGCAGCGTTTGGGAAGGGAGTGAGACAGGGTTGTAGCCTCTCCCCGATGTTATTCAATCTGTATATTGAGCAAGCAGTGAAGGAAACAAAAGAAGAATTCGGAGTAGGTATTAAAATCCATGGAGAAGAAATAAAATATTTGAGGTTCGCCGATGACATTGTAATTCTATCAGAGACAGCAAAGGACTTGGAAGAGCAGTTGAACGGAATGGACAGTGTCATGAAAGGGGTGTATAAGATGAACATCAACAAAGGCAAAACGAGGATAATGGAATGTAGTCGAATTAAGTCGGGTGATGCTGAGGGAATTAGATCAGGAAATGAGACACTTAAAGTAGTAAAGGAGTTTTGCCATTTGGGGAACAAAATAACTGATGATGGTCGAAGTAGAGAGGATATGAAATGTAGACTGGCAATGGCAAGGAAAGCGTTTCTGAAGAAGAGAAATTTGCTAACATCGAGTATTGATTTAAGTGTCAGGAAGTCGTTTCTGAAAGTATTTGTATGGAGCGTAGCCATGTATGGAAGTGAAACTTGGACGATTACTAGTTTGGACAAGAAGAGAATAGAAGCTTTCAAAATGTGGTGCTACAGAAGAATGCTGAAGATTAGATGGGTAGATCATATAACTAATGAGGACGTATTGAATAGGACTGGGGAGAATAGAAGTTTGTGGCACAACTTAACTAGATGAAGGGATCGGTTGGGAGAACATGTTGTGAGGCATCAAGGGATCACCAATTTAGTATTGGAGGGCAGCGTGGGGGGTAAAAATTGTAGAGGGAGACCAAGAGATGAATACACTAAACAGATTCAGAAGGATGTAGGTTGCAGTAGGTACTAGGAGATGAAGAAGCTTGCACAGGATAGAGTAGCATGGAGAGCTGCTTCAAACCAGTCTCGGGACTGAAGACCACAACAACAACACATCCGGCGTGAGGTGAAAGCGTAGTTTATAAAGCAACGTATGACGGAGTCTTATGCTGTGATGTGTCTCTGTTATCGTCAGAAGAATTGTAGGAACTCCATGCTGTAGAGTTGAAAGTCATGGAAGAAGTTTGTGCACGTAAAGTGTGATCTGAGGTGTAAAATTAGTTCTCAGTATTTCATTTTCACATAAGTAAAACATCAAAATTTTGCTGCCCTGTATAGTTCTCTTCACATGAGTGACATGGTCTGCTGTAGTGGGGAAAAGAAGGGAACTAGTGGAAACATGCTCCTATCAGAGCACAAACAAGGCTAACACGCTCCTCTTGTAAGCGACTGGTTGTAAAGTGGGATACCAGCTGCCTCATTCTATAGCACCTTTTAAAATTTTCCCAATAATTTTGGCATGGGGGCATATTCGGGTGTTTTATGCTGAGAGGGAACTGGGCAATGGGTGTTAAAGAGATAGAGAAGTAATAATTACTCGATATTAGTAGACAGTGGTTGTTATACAGAGCAAGTGAAGGTGACAATGACATTGTGAGAGAAAGAGAGGGACGCAGTGGCAGTGGCATATAGTTAACTCTGACAGAGTAACACAAAAGTGCAAGTTAAAGAGTGGTGGGAGACAATAAGAAGGAAATGTAGAGAAGAGTAAAGTATGTGTGGGTAAGAACCAATGATAATGAAGGACAGAGTCTACGACAATGACAAGGAGGAATAAAGAGATAGTGGCAGTGAGAAAAGGCAGCAGTAGTGGGAATGAATGAATGAGATAGCAGCAGTAAGAAATAGCCAGTGACACTGAGAAGAGACAAGAGTAGTAGGACAGAATGAAGGAGACTGCGGCTGTGAGGCAGGACACCTTGAAGTACACAAAGAGATAATGACAATGAGTCGGACTGAAAGAGTGAGAGATAATGGGCAAGTGTAAGTGGATGGGAATGAGCGAGTTACAGCGATGGACCTGTAGATGTGAGCGAGTTAGAGTTATGGGATGTAGTCGGAGTCAGATATGAGCAGGAAGTTAAAAAGAGCACGAATATGTTCTCAAGACAAAGTTTTTGGGAAAATTTTTAAAGCTGCTGGGAAAGTTGAATGAGGCAGCTGGTACCCCACTTTTCAATCAGAGTCTTTTAATAAACAGGAGGATATCAGCCGTTTCTGGACTCCGACAGTAGCATTTTCCAGCTTCATCTATTTCTTAATGAATGTCAAGGTGTTCGTGAGACGTTAGTGGTATTAGTTGTGACTCGCAGTTAAATGCGGTTGCTGAGTGCTCCTGGAGCGTGTATGGGCAGCAGTGACGGCGGATGCCGCTGAGCTGCCTGGATGGACGCCGACGCTGCATCCCGCTGCCGCCGTGCCCTCCACGTGTGTGGTCCCCGCGGCGCACGCGCAGCCGGGTCGCAGGCGTCGCCGCCACCGCCGCCGTCGCTTGCCGATGTCGCTCACGGAGCGCACGGCGCTTAGCGCGCAGGCGCGGACGGGGTGCGCGCGATCGCGTATTCCCCCGGCGAGGAGCCTTCTCGTCCGAGATGTAACGCTCCCGCGACATACATCATAATTCCGTCGTCGTGGCGTATGCGCACAGGAATTCGTGCGCCACACAACAAAGACGTCCTTTCTACGGAGGCAACGATTTTATAGAGGATGTCGCAGGGCGTACACCTTGTCGTGCCCGCCCGATGGTCATTTTGGACCTCTGTGCCACAGCCGCCTGGCGCTGGAGAAGAATTCCAGGCGCATCCCCTCAGTGGCGCCGCTCTCTTCCCAGGAAATGCTGGGAGGCTGGGGCTATAAAAATATGGGTGGCGCTTCCGATCGCTTGCACAGCTTACAGAGTGGGCATTTTCGGTTTCCACTTCTGCAACTGATTTCCGACGCTATGCTAATTTCTTCGGCGGTAGGTAATCACTGCCCCTAAGGAAATTTCAAATGCACAACGTGTATCCACAGAAGATTTGGCCTGTAATTGAAAAAACGTTATGATGATCATTGGCAAATGATTCTGGATTAGTCCTTCATTTTGATCCCCAGAAGGGGACTGCCAAGGAAGAGGTAACTATGAGAAAAAGATTGAATAAGCAATGAGAAGGTGACATCCTAAGAGTCACAGCACGAAATGTCAGCGGTTAGAATGTATTATATGTATGCATGGTGTCTGTTCTTTCGAACATGTCCGAAAGAACAATCGCCACACATTCATATAATTGATTCGCCTCGGTGGTTAATGAATCCACCATTTTCATTGTGGATGCACATTTACTTTTGACCTCTAGCGGGAATCTAAAATTATCGAGTATAAAGGATATCGGTCGCTACTGCAGTTGGTTGGCAATTGTTAGGAATGTGAGGCGGCCGGGTGGCGTGCTGAGATAGTCCTCACATTTGGTATGAACACCGCGTAGAGGTGGTCCAGTGGTTAAGACAACTGCCTCGTGAGCAGAAGATGCCGTTTCGAGTCGTGGTGTAGCACACATTTTCACTCTTCGCTGCTGATTCCGAATAAAGTCCTGATGCAACTGGTATCATTAGTGTCTTACCTTTCTTCTCCCTCATCTTCAATTTACATAATCTGAATGTGGTAGGGATGCTACAAAATCTGCACAGAGAAATGCAGACGCTCAGTCTAGATATATAGGGTACTGCAGAAAGAAAAATGGATAGAGGATTTATAGTCAGACGAATAGCGGATAATATCAATAGGATACAGAAAATGATATAACAGGAGTAGGATTTGTGATGAGTAGGAAGGCAGGAAGAAAGTTACTATGTGTATTTCAGAGATAGGGTTGTTGTCATCAGAATAATCAGCAAATCAATGCCAACAACAAAAGTCAAGGTAGTAACATTCCTCTCCAATCAATAAACAACGAAGTTAAACATTATACAAAATAAGTGCAATCTGGGTATATCCGTTCACTAATCTTGCAGTACTTAATAATTAAGGTGGTTCCATATACCCTCTGCCAGGTACGTAACTGTGAAATTCAGAGTAATCATGTAGATGTAGATATAGCTGTTCAGAAGAAACACCGCAAGAAGTACTGGAAAAGTGAAGCCTGAAGAAAATGTTCAAGGTTAAACGGTTTGGGGGCCATTCTGAGTATAAACATAAGCATTTCTACAACAAGTACTGTCATAAAATGGTAAGAATCTAACATAAGAAGCATCTTATGACGGTTGTGACTTCTGATAATACTGCTCAAGAATACCCCAGAGACGTATTAAAAGGTAAGCTACCGTTTACTCCAGGAAGATTCCTAAAATGTATAGTCCCGCATGATTTTTAGACTCTTCTTCATTGGGAAGACTGTATAAACGTCGCACTAGAGACCTACCGTGGGGACTGTCGTTTCTAAATGCTCCACTGGAAACTCGTCTGTTGAGAAACCTCCACTTGTATTCCGCACACTGATTAAACGAGTTTAATTCTTATCAGACGTATCCCAGTTACAGCAGCAGTAGAAGCCAATTTCAAAGCTCACTGAAGAGACTAAGCCATTTAATTAATGCCAATCGCGAACCAAGTCGTATGAAAAGTTCTGAATGCGATAACCGGCGAACAGGGCATGTCAACCTCAAATATCGCTCTCAAACTCTCCTACGGTAACACACCACACGTCTCAACCCGAAAACACTGTACCGAAAACCACTAGAAGTAGACCGAAAACTTCTCGATGCAAAAATTCTCAGAGGGCACCTCTCCGCTCCTCCTATTCCAGTGGCATGTACTACCTTGCAAAACTACATAGTCACGCGTATATGTGGGTTATTATATGTTTTATTTTCAGCTGGATATTCAAAGTAAGCACTTCAGAGATCTAGTAATTTTGTACCCACGTACGTGAGAAATAAAAAGAATTTGAATAAAACTTAACGATGTAAAATTAACCTAAAATCTAAATTGTGCTACATTTTTACGCTTATTGTACGGTTGCTATCTCGACATCCTATGAAATGCGGTATTTAGTGTAAGCGAGTCATGGTTTGCAGTTGGCTACTTTAGCACTACGGCCTGGATCAGCAAAAGCTACTTATGCTGATTATGGGGAAATGTAATTATTTATCACTTCAGCAAGGCCACTTCTCATAACATTTCATCCTACATGTTTCTGTAGTAGTGTAGGATGTGTGTGTGTGTCCAGCATTATCGCTGTATTTTCATATCAAAAGTTATATATTTTAACACTACTCAAGTATGTTACGTCTACGAGTATATTTTTACATGCATAATATGCGTCAAACATGATGTCCAGTGACACCTCGATGGCGGTTGTCTGTGTCAGCGTTCACTCGCAACATCCTCAATAAAGTGCGATTTACGCGCCACTCATAAATTACAAGTGGCGCTGTATCCGTGTTGTAGCTGGTGTAAGGTTGTGTCCGTAGATACTGTGGATAACATTGTTGGTTACCATCTCACTTTCCTTTGTTGCCCCTGTTATGTTTCATTACGCAGTGTAAATGCAAATGTTAAAAAGAATACAAAATAAAATTTTATTGCTTGTAGTGTGCAGAGTCCTTGGATTACTAACGAGATCTTAGTCTCGCTGCAATCGTGACATTGATACGCTAAAATCTCTGGGCTTATTTGTATACCATAGTTAACATTTTTTGATACAGAAGTAATTTCGTAGCTCTTGAGCAGTAGAGTTTGCTAAGGAAGTGAATCACGTTAGTGTTCGTCTCTCGGACTCCCTAAATTCTCAACTATCTTTCTTCGGTATCGAACATCCATTCCCACTACGGCATGTCTTGTGTTAGACCGGATGGGCTGCATTGACGGTGAATGGCTGTTTCGTACCTGCGAAAGCTTTCAGTGTCCTGTTGCCGATGACGCTTAACTGTAATGTCAGAAGCTGTTTGTGACTTCAGTCAGTAAATCGAAGGTCTTTATTTTAGGGTGTTAATATATAAACTCATTGCACAAAACCTGTCAGTAAATGCTATCTGGGCATTGTCTGGGATCGGCCAAGCATTTGTCTCCTTCTAATGTTCCTTGTGCAACCTCTTCCAATTTTGTGCTTCTTCAAATGTTTGGCCTAATGTTTGAGCATTCTTCTATCTCTGAAAAAGATGGTTTCCACATGAAATTCTTCTTTGGCCAACGACTGTCATCTAGCTGATTTAGATATAGCAGATTCATCGAACCAAACAAAACAGGAGGTCGCGTTTTCCGTTTCTCAGCAGTTGTCTTCTTCGAACCATCTTTTCTTTCCAATTGATGCTTTTGCGATTCTTTATAAATGCGATATCTTCTGTTATCCTTCTACAGTTATTTACGCCATTTTCTTCACGCCACTGACTGCTATAAGAATCACACGGCACAGCATAAACTCTGCTGAACCTTTCTCTCTGGACCTGAGAACTTCGTCCCACAACAGTTCTGTATTTCTGATACTCAATAAAACGCTCTATTAACTGAATGTCCATAATACTTGAAATCTTAACGTCAGCAAACACGTAAAACGACAGGTTGTGACAAGGTAAACATTCGCCTCACTGTTTTGTTTTTAAATTTGTCTTTTTTAAACAAAATAAGGAGCCATAGGGAGTTGGTCGTTGTCAGGAGTAAAATTTTTACTAGGTCCCTATACACTAAGATTCGAAATTATCATTACAGTTCAACCACTTGAAAGTATTACTGATTCCCTTGAATACCAAAAACGTCTTCATAGGAAACAGATAAAAGCGACACATAATAGTCATAAGATATTACATTATGAACCTCTCTAAACAACCACCTTGTTTATCAGAATGTAGTATGATCCATGCATTAATAGGTAAATTCTTGTATTATTCTTCAATTAACAATGACTTTTCAAAATTTTCATGAAAATAATCCAATTTTTAATAGCTTCATTAATTCACAAACGGAGTTGTTGCAAATATTACGGAAATACAATAACATTTTCATTTTCACGAAATACCATAAGAAGCCACAAAGAAATCAAAATATTACTACTACGGATTCACTTTTACTCATTTTAGAAGAATTACATTACTCAATAATATTACAAAAAATCTCACCAATAGTTATGTACTTAAAATTTCAAGAAAAATCTGTTGCTTGAACTCTTTTTATAAGGAGGCTCTGTACACGGATTGACTTACAACGCATTGCGGTATTTTTAGCTGCCCATAATGAGTCCACGACATTGTTGCCGTCCAGAATGACATTATTATACACTGGCGCTTAGGTGTTCCCAATGCTCTTCCACAGAAATCAAGTTGGCTCACAGCCGCTAATTCATTTATTATAGCCGAACATATTCTCTTAATCTCTTGTAATTTTACACATTTTTTTGATATTTCTTGGTCTAACCCGCTTTCCACAATGAATTAAATGAAAGGAAGAACTTTCAGTCTCCATTTCACAACACAATGATGTCACGAAAATTCCTGTTAGAGAGGTCACACATTACTTAAGTAACAGACACTGAAGTGAACAAGTAATATACAACACTAGAAAATGTTGAAAAACAAATTCAAAATGATGAAAACATCTTGACAATTTTGTTTCGAAATTCAGTAAATTACTTATGTTCCGATACTAATTTAAACGATCATGAAGAGACATCATTGTTTTCAGCAACTGTTAACTTCTCAGTAAAGTGAGGGCATTTCAGTCAATCCATCTAACGTAACCTTCCAGCAGTTCTAGCAGGCCATTTCTTCTCGAACTATGGCCGCTATAGTTCATTACCTGTCGCCAACTCACTGGGTGTGTGACTTTCTTTTCGCTTTGAAAGGTGCATATTAATCGGCTCTTTCATTTCTTCAAGGATATTTTACCTTTTTATGAATTACAATATTTTTTCCATGATATTTGAGACCTTGCACTAACCAGTTTCAATGTATATCGATTCAAGCTTACGGACGATTCTTTGCTAAGTCACAGTGTCGAACGCAGTCTTCGGCGAGTCGAGTTTTGCTCTCGACCAACAGCATGCGTTTACCGGTTGCAAGCTATGGATTTCCCTCCTTATAATTAATATTCGAGGCAGTGATAATCAGCTTTAAGTTATAAGTTGAACATTTTTATTTTCCAGGTCACGTTCTGCTCTGCAGGAAGTCACCTTTTGTCGGATGGAGAGCCATCTTGTTAAAAAGAAATTACAATATACAAGAAATGAACACGATTAATATTCAGTATGGAAGTATAGTTATGCATGTGAGGTTATCTACTTCTTTTAACCAGAATCATTCCTCTTGCAGATATTAAATTACATGTTTCTGTACAATAGAATGAGTGCAAAATAGGGTTGTGAATTCGTAAATTCATCGTTCTTGATCATTCTTGGAATGTAAGGTTAGTTCTGGTGCTGTTGATTATGGATTACATATTCTGATGATGTGTTGATTTTGAAGGATGGAGTTATAAAGTATTTCAGTTACCTTTAAGTATACTTGTTACAATCATGTCCTGTGAACTCATTTCCCATAAATGCTTTATCATGGGTGATTGTTTTATTTAAATGTGCCATGCCACTGAACTGTCATCTAGTCATGCAGATGAAGTTGAATACGCTACTCACAATCATTTCAATGGATCGCCACTCAGCTGCAGAATGGGTACTGAGAATTATAGATGATGGTGTATGCTTGCTATTCGGCTTTTAGGAACGGGTTAAGCTAAGGCTACTGGATGGTGATATGACACTTGTGACTGCAATGCTTCACTGGACTGCTGCGATAACGTGTGCTTAGGAGCGTAGGCTTTTATTAAGTGACTTTTAGCTAGTTAACTATTTATGTATTCTGAATTTATGTGAGCACAACAGGAGAGACTGCCCCAAAGCGCAGGGGATCCTGTAAGTTGAAAGTTAACATATGTATAACGTAATCGGTCACCTTCATGAAACCTTTCGTTCATGTTCCACATACCATATTTGGATATGTAGGCTTATTCTTCTTTCTATTAGTCTGAATTTGTGTAAGCGTGTTGTGAGTGACTATTTTCGAGTCATGTCGCGTCACTAACTTTGTTCTATTGGGTATTAATATTTACAATTTGCGTATCATTAAATACAAGGGTTTGTTTTATCACTACCTATGCGAGGTGTATATGTTTGAGACACACACCTTACAGCTTTCATTGGCACTGTCTAAGTATAGAATTTTGGTTATTCAGATTGCTCAAATATCCAAATTATTTCATTTATTGTTTTTTGTTAAGTGCACCAACTTTCAAATTGAATATCTTACACAGGACATTTCGGATTTGGGATCCTTTTGAACAGTACTCTTACTGCAATCTTGCAGTTAATATTTTTGAAATCAGTTTTGACAGTTCATAATATCAGTTTATTTTTAGAGACTGCCTCTTTGTTGTAAGTTTAGACTGCTTGTAACCAATCATTCGTTCATGAAATTACAATATAAACATTTATTACATTTATTTTTGGTAACTTGTGGGATACAGTAATTAAAATTGATTGTATTATACTCATGAAATTTAGTGACAGCGAATTTCATTTCTGGATTTAATACAGAATTCAAGTTATTTGTGATCAGTTATGTAGTTGTCATGACAGTTACAAAGGTATAGAGCAGAAAATGATCAAAATTTAGTCACATAATTTACCATTGGAAGTTTAATTTACGCTCAAGTATAAAAATGAAGGTTGAAGACGGAGTGCTTTTTTCCCCCTTGCACTGATGTTATATTTCTGCTGTCATTTGGAGAAATTTCAAATTTTTACTGCAAAGTTAAGATTTCATTCTCAATTGCTGATGTTACTGGTTTTGCATGTATTAAGTTAATTTGAGATCTCTATTTACACACCTTTATGCACAAGTACAACGCTGGTATTCTCATGCTTTGAGCGAAATTAGGAATTGCTGTGTCCTTTATTCAGTTCCAGGTGGGATATATTAGTAAGGGAAGGCATGATTGGTATTCGATGGGTTTAAACCTTTCTTACTGCCATAAAATAATTTGTTTGTGTGATGGTGTTTGAGAAATCCCAAAGAGATTTCGTTCATTTTGCACTAAAACATGTTTTTTTTCAAATATTTGTGAAAACATCAGTTACAAAAAGATTGATCTTTTTTCCGTAAAACCATTATTTTCTTAATGATCTGAAAATTTCTGTAATTTTCAATCGTAACCCTCAAACTGTCAAAAACAAGAAAAGTAAGTCCATATATATTGTCGTAACTGAAGTTCTAATTTATAGCTTGCTTACATAAGGTACCTTTAATAAACAGTGTTCATTTAACATCTTCTTCATCATTGAAATACTTTTCACATATCGGAACAATATGTTCTAAGGACAAAAATTTACTGCCTGTATTTCACTGATTTTTGGTTCTCTTGTCCTTGGATCTAGGACATACCATGCACCTGCTGTGTGATAACGTTTTCTTCTCTCTCTCTCTCTCTCTCTCTCTTCTATTTTTGCAGCAGTTTCTTTAGAAATTGTATTACATCTCATTTTCAGCCTCAGTCAAATCTCTTGGCAATCTACTTGATGACTGTGCTTTGAGCTGGATGTTATTTCCCACAGTCTGACATATCTCTAGAAATTCTCTTTAGCCGAGTCACCAAAGAACAAAAAAGTTGAGTAACGACAAAATTTCATGTTGTCACAAGGTTTTATGCGGTGGTGTGTGGCAGTACCATGAACAGCATAATCCTGACCGGTGGGGTGCAAGTGTTGGGGAGAGGGCGCGTTTAAGTGTCAGTTTTTATGTTTTTCTTGAATAATTTAAGAACTGCAACTTATCGTGAAAATATTTTCATTTTTTCTCTAGGTGTAATCGTTTCCACATTGCAGGGGATGAAAAAATTGCAGGTTATTCAAAGTAGTTTTTGAATGGTATAATATTGAGTATGTGCAACATCTAAGCGCAGTAGAACTGTATTATGGGATAAATTGCGTTCTAGGGTTATAGCGGAGTGGCGGAGGAGGGGGAGGACAGAGGGGTGGGAACGGGATGGATAGTAGGGGTGTCAGGAAAGGTAGTTCACCAGCGCTGGACTGTGGTCATGAACTTCCATCCTTCGTAGGTCTGCTAACTGAAGAATGAGCAGGTGGGTCGCCATTTTCTCTAGAGCAGTGCACAAGGTTTACACACATTGCATTAGTATTATCAGTAATGCGTATCTATATTTCACGCAGTATCAACTAATGTTGTAGAAAATAAGAACCACCCCATCGGTCATATCTACACACTGCGTCGTTGGTGATCCATAAGGGTCGTGTACTTTGTTATACATCCTGAAGTCGTTTCCTGTACCACTGTTGCGGACAAAGAATGGGGATTTGCCTACTCCCTACTCACTTTCATTTAGCAGACCTACGAAGGATGGAAGTGCATGAGCAGTCTGGCACCATACCTCTTTCCACGATTTCACCCTTGACCCACCATCACTATAAGAAAGCCTCAGAAAACAGTATGCCTCTTTAATACGTTTCTACTTCACTTAGATATGGTGCATATATTTAAGATTTGTTCTATACCCACATCATTTAACAATAAACCATACTTTTAAAACATTCAAGCATTATTTTTGATGATCTGCGATTTTTGCATCCCCTGCAACAAGAAAATTATTTATCTTAGAGAAGAAATATAGTGTGGTTTAATTTTGTATTGGGAAATGTTTTCGTTAGAGGCCGCAGTTTTCGAGTCATTCAAGAGAAACATAAAAAAGTGACCTTTAAATTCGGCCCCAATTCCACGTTCATACCCCAACGGGCCGGGTTATTAATATGTTTCTCGTGGAACTCCCCCTTACCACTGTACTAAAATTTGTGTGTGCACGGTTTTTCCTTCTTGAATGGACTACATCTCTTCACGTTAGTTCCAGTCTTTGTAATCAGCACCACACGTGTATTGATTTACGATGCAATTTATGCTTGACCATACCTCTGAAAACTGTAGTGTCGTTTGGTAAATCCCAGCGACGAAAAACGCATGTCTTACTTCGCAAACGGTGCTGAACTGGTGTTAACTGTAGTAAAGCTACCGACCGAAATGTTGAAGTGCAAATAAAATGGCATCTCATGACAACTTTGATAACCACATCAGCTGGGGTGTGTGAAACCCAAGCACATTAATGACAGTCTAACAGTTTTAACTCATGGTATTAGGAAGTAATTTGGAGTGTAACTATTCTTGGAAAATTGAAATTTTGTGACTTAAATTGAGGACATAGAAAAATTCCCACCATCCAACCCCAACTTATGATAACTTATAGTGGAAGAGTGGTCATGCAGACATAACTGAGGAGGTATAATTAAAGCGTAGTAAGAACTTCGAGCACCTAGAAATCTGTCTAGTTCACTTAGTGAGTATATAGGGAAAAATTCATTAGGGAACGTAGTAACTTTGCGTCTAAGTCAGAGTCCTAAGTGATTCTGAGTATACCGAGCTGCTGTTGAGAATATTTCGATTGTGGGCAGTCAGTCAGTTCTTAAGATCAAATTCTTCACAGAATATTTTTAGGTACTTCACTTACACACTGATGTTTTAACCCTTTCCAGAATTTTTCGTGACGTATATTTTTCTGTTGTTTTCTGGTTTCGATGTTTATTGACGTTATTGAGAAACAGATTAGAGCTGTAGTCTTCATTCTTTTGGTAGTTAGATGCTTTCTTGGAGGTACTGAAGAATTTTGTGGATAATAGTTCATTTTTAAGAGAAGCTGTACTTGTGAAATCATTTGTCCACTTTGTGCTCTGAAGGATCATTTTGAGCCAGTTATTTGGGTTCTTGGTGGCATTACTGTTCAATATGTGATAGAAAAGTCTACGGCTAGCCAGAGGGAGACAAGGAGAGCATATTGTGAATAAAGTAAGCAAAGACGTAAAGAATCTAAGATGATGGATCATCTTCTTTTAGATATTTTGTCAACTACTACTACTCAAGGAATTGATGTGCATTTAACTGTGATACACTCATATCTGGTTGCCAAGCAGAAAGTGCTGAACCTAAATTAAGGGCGAAATTCAGGGAACCTGTCGTGCTGTCATGAGTGACAGTCCAGTTGTTTCTGATATGGGTCAGTTACATGAGACTGTTAGTGCTTTGGTATGTAAGCAGACCATTATATTGCTTCTGCAGCACCAATGTTAAGACTGAACAGCAGAATTGTGTCTCAGTTCCCACAACAATTGTAAACAAGTCTTTATTCATCCTCTGGTGCCATCTATAAGTAAGAGGACATGGGTTAATGATAGAGCACAGTTTAAAAAGGTAAAGTACAGTAACAGATCACAGCTTGAAAAGGTACAGGCTAGTAACAGAAGTCAATGTGAGAATATAGAAGTTAGTGTGAAAAAAATGATTCAAATGGCTCTGAACACTATGGGACTTAATGTCTGAGGACATCAGTCCCAAAGAACTTAGAACCGCTTAAACGTAACTAACTTAAGGACATCACACACATCCATGCCCGAGGCAAGATTCGAACCTGCGACCGTGGCAGTCACGCGGTTCCGGACTGAAGCGCCTAGAACCACACGGGTACCGCGGCCGGCTACTGTCAAGAGACTTTATGAGAAACTGATGCCAGTGTTACTGTGTTAATTGAAAATCTAGAGGCTAATGTTACTGCTTTACAGGGGTAGATTCACAGTTTAGAGAAAATTCGTGAGTCCATTAGTGAGATGTAAGCAAATTCTATTTATCTGACACATGGTTAAGGGAGGAATTACATTCAGAGTGTAATGAGAGCATTACCGATTTTAAAGTAAACTTACCACTGTTCACGAAGGTTAGAACAAATTTCATGAGGTTATTAAAGAACAGAATGAACAACAACAACGGGATTTGGAACTCTAAAAGGGGAAATGAAAATAATAAAACAGATTTGTAAGAGTCATGAGGTGGCAGCTATTCAAGAAGTGGTTACTCTTAATTCAGGAAAAAATTTTAAGTCGTACTGCATTACTCCACTGTCTAGATCGAACTGTGAGAAGTTGAATATAAGTTCAGGGAAGGAAATAACAGAGAGTAGAAAGGTGATTAAACAGTCACTTCAGAAGGTTGATAATTTAGATACTTTTTTCCACATTTGGCTATTAATGCTGAACAGAGTTCTAGTGCTACAGTACCTGTAGGAGTAAGTGAATCAGAAGATGTAAGATAATTATTAATGTTGAAGGAAAATCAGACGTAGATTAATAGGAGCAGAAGGGAGTTAGTAAAAAATTAAAGGAGAAGGTACCCAAAATTGATGAAAACATAGGTGTATGTGTTGTTGAAGGTCATTGTTGTAGTAGAGATAATGCACCTGATGATGATGATATGGATTGAGATCATGAAGAGGAGCAAGATACTGTGACTAAATATAAAAGGAGGAGAATCCGTTGTAGTTGTAGAGATTTCAATCATGAGAATGTAAGTCATGGAGGTTGTCAGGTGTTTGGTACGACTCTTTCTATCTTTAGGAAAGTGGTAAATATTTAAAAACACACCAAACAGTGTTAATCCTCATGTTTGGTGGGAGAAAAATGATTTTACAATTCCCACAAATTGGCCTACTGGCTTACAGATGCAATTTTTATGTTGATACTTGGAAGGTAAACCTGTTATGTATGAGCAAACAGTCTTTAGAAGTTGGTGAATCTTGTGAAGATGTTATGGCATTTGCTTATGTCTGAATATTGGTCTGAAGCAGCACAAGAGAGAGTTAAGTTTGATGATTTAAAATCTTAATTGTTTTATTTGTAGCAGGGCTACACATTACTTTGAGCATACATTGAGGAAAAATCAA
The DNA here is from genome assembly GCF_021461385.2 of Schistocerca piceifrons. Lineage (NCBI taxonomy): Eukaryota > Metazoa > Arthropoda > Insecta > Orthoptera > Acrididae > Schistocerca > Schistocerca piceifrons. The sequence continues at coordinate 460,469,476 of NC_060140.1, forward strand.
TTTCTGTAACATCCTTAGAGCCTTGGTGAGTTGATTTGAATTTGTCTAATTATACTTCCTTCCTTCACATTTATGTCAAATTATTGTTGCTGGTTGTGAGGAAGATGACTTACTGATTTATCATAGCTTATTACAAGAGTTGGAGTACGACAACAGTGATGAGAACGGTTGTGGTAGGAATGGCAGTCAGCTTGCTTATCCTGATCCGATGCCACAGTGAAGTATAAATTATGATTGCAGGTGATAAGATTCATGACATGAGAGATATGGACATGGCAACTAAAGGCATCAGGATGGAGGACCCGAAAGCAATGAGAATGGCTTTTATACAAGAGATACATTTGGAATGATAGGCGATTTGGTCTCAATCAAAGCAGTAAGAGAAGTAATGGGGGTGATTACTGAAATAATGGAGGTACTGACCCACCTGTTGTGAAGGTGTCAACAGCTGATCTACTGAAAAAGTGGAAAGTCTGCTGGCTTGTAACTGACAACTGCTTTCTGCAGCCATCTCAGGTGATGAGCAATAACGATGTACAACTGAATAAGTTGAATTTCGAAGACGTGAGGTGACTTTAGCTTGACGAGAGATAGGAAAGTGAAAATTCCTCGTTGAGTCCAGCGCTCCCGATGGATGTTAAGGAATAATTTTGCCTTATGCCTTGGTGTGGGTAACCAGGCGACTTTGTTGCGGGAGGTGGCATTTCAGAGGTGTGAAAGTGTAGGTTCATGACATATTGTTCCTTTAAATAAATAAGGCAAAAGGAGAAATTGTTGGAAGAAGTGCAGAGGTGAAGAGACAATTTGCATTGAGTTTCCTTGTTCATGGTAAAAGATTCTCTTTTACTTTTGTAACTGTGCATATGTTGGTGACTGATGCAATTTTAGGGGTTGATTGTTTGTCCTACTACCAAGTAAATGGAGTGTGACGAAGTGTTGAAGTACGTCGAGTCAATGCTAAAGTTAAGTTTTTATGAGAGTGAATTAGGAATAAGAGTTTACACCACAGTCATAATTTTTTGCGAGATCTACGTTTTTCTTTGAGTCAAAGCCTGTTCTATTACTGGTGTTACAGTGAAGTCCTTGTACCTCACAAGAGATATGGAGTCAGGTTGGCTTTGCTGAGGAAGCAGATGAAACAGTGAAACAGCACATCTTTAGTGTGCTGCAATGTTGTCCTACAGTATTTTTTGAACATGCTTGTACAGCAAAAGACTATTCCAAACAGCCTAAGATTTAAGGGAATAAGAGATTCTTTGTCAGGCCATATCTTATTGATTTATAAAGCAAGAGCTAGAGCTGAGCTTGAAATAAAACATGCTGCAGCAAGGAGTGAACGAACTTCTTGTGAGTTTCTATAATAACCTGCTTTTAGTGCGCCGAAAAGAGGAGACTATTTGACTGTTGTTGGATTCTGGACAAATTAATGCAACTATTGAGCCAGAAACTAATAGACCAATGAAGTAAGCTGAGTTGTTGCAAAAATTCATGATTATTAAATCCTGTCTTCTAGTGACTTACAAGAAAAGTACTGGCTAATAGGGCTGCATCTTCTATATAAGAGATCACTACATTCACACGATATGGCACTTGCTATCAATTTCACAATTTACCGTTAGCGTTGAATACCGCTTCGGATGCATTTAATAAAGGATTTAATAGCATTCTTCCAACAGATTTAAGAAAGAGCTTAGCCGCTTAAGTTGATGATGTTTATTGCAGAGGGAGGTTTTCGATAAGCTACTGAGCATTTTGGATAAGCTGCTGAGCAGCTTCTAAGAATGTGGTGTCACTGTGAAGAAAAATCAGAATTTGACAGACATCAGATGAAATTTCTTGGACATATTGTGACTGCATCGTGACTGTACTTGGCCCAGAAAGGACTGAGGCAGCTAGAGACGTTTCTGTATGTAAGACGAGGAAACAGAGTTTATTAATCTGAATTTTTTCGCAATGTGTGTATTGTTGGGGTAGAAACTCATTGGGATTATGATGCCCAAGGACAGACAGTATTTGAGCGTATGAAACAGGCTCTCTTGGAAGCATTAAGTATGCAGTTGTTGAGCTTCTTAGAACCTTAATAAATAAGACTTAAACGTCATCGAATTTCTCTATTCACACCTTTTTCCAAAATATTCGAAAAAGTAACGCATGCAAGTAGGAGCAATTTATTTAGCAATCATAGTTTGATTTCAGAAGGGTTACTCAACTGAGAATGACATTTAAACATTCACGACCCAAAAAGTACAAACCTTAAATCATAAAACTTTACCAGTTGGAATTTTTTGTGATCTTTCGAAAGTATTTAATTCGGTGACTCGGGTTACACTCTTCGAAAAGTTTAAATTTTGTAGAATTAGTGGCTTTATACACAACTGGTTTGCATTATACTTAACGGTCAGGGTGAAAATGTTGTTGTGAATAATCCGGACAACTTTGTAAAGGTATAAGATTTTAGTGAGTGGAGAGAAATGACTACTGTTCCATATATATGTGAATGAGCTTCCACTTGACATTCAACAAGCAGAATTGGTATCTTTTGCAGACGATACTAGTGTTATAATAAATTTCATTGAGGGTAAACCACAGAAGAGATTTTTAGCGATGTTTTACAAAGAACTATGAAGTGGTTTTCTAAAATTGGACTTACCCTTAATTTTGAGTAAAGACGCTATGCTCAGCTCTGTACAACAAACGGAGTCATACCAATAACTGATGTTACACATGGAGTCAGAGGAGAGGGCAGACTGTTAAAGATTTTTGAGTGCACGTACTGACGAAAACCTGAAATGGAAGAGGTGCATTTCTGAGCTTCTCAACAATTAAATTTAGTTAATCATATAACTACTAGCCAGGGAAACAAACGATCAACCTCTTAACATATTAAGCACTTTTGCACTCAGTAGTGTCTTGTTGTTGTGGTCTTCAGTCCTGAGACTGGTTTGATGCAGCTCTCCATGCTACTCTATCCTGTGCAAGCTTTTTCATCTCCCAGTACCTACTGCAACCTACATCCTTCTGAATCTGCTTAGTGTATTCATCTCTTGGTCTCCCTCTACGATTTTTACCCTCCACGCTGCCCTCCAGTACTAAATTGGTGATCCCTTGATGCCTCAGAACATGTCCTACCAACCGATCCCTTCTTCTGGTCAAGTTGTGCCACAAACTTCTCTTCTCCCCAATCCTATTCAATACTTCCTCATTAGTTATGTGATCTACCCATCTAATCTTCAGCATTCTTCTGTAGCACCACATTTCGAAAGCTTCTATTCTCTTCTTGTCCAAACTATTTATCATCCATGTTTCACTTCCATACATGGCTACTCTCCATACAAATACTTTCAGAAATGACTTCCTGACACTTAAATCAATACTCGATGTTAACGAATTTCGCTTCTTCAGAAACGCTTTCCTTGCCATTGCCAGCCTACATTTTATATCCTCTCTACTTCGACCATAATCAGTTATTTTGCTCCCCAAATAGCAAAACTCCTTTACTACTTTAAGTGCCTCATTTCCTAATCTAATTCCCTCAGCATCACCTGACTTAATTAGACTACATTCCATTATCCTTGTTTTGCTTTTGTTGATGTTCATCTTATATCCTCCTTTCAAGACACTGTCCATTCCATTCAACTGCTCTTCCAAGTCCTTTGCTGTCTCTGACAGAATTACAATGTCATCGGCGAACCTCAAAGTTTTTATTTCTTCTCCATGAATTTTAATACCTACTCCTAATTTTTCTTTTGTTTCCTTTACTGCTTGCTCAATATACAGATTGAACAACATCGGGGAGAGGCTACAACCCTGTCTTACTCCCTTCCCAACCACTGCTTCCCTTTCATGTCCCTCGACTCTTATAACTGCCATCTGGTTTCTGTACAAATTGTAAATAGCCTTTCGCTCCCTGTATTTAACCCCTGCCACCTTTAGAATTTGAAAGAGAGTATTCCAGTCAACATTGTCAAAAGCTTTCTCTAAGTCTACAAATGCTAGAAACGTAGGTTTGCCAGTAGTGTCTTATGAGACAATATTCTTGAGTAACTCATTGCATAGAAATAAAGTAGTGCTTGCACAAAAGCGAAAGCAAGCAGTAAGAAAAATATCTGGTGCTCACCTGTGATCATAATGTAGGTACTTCTTCAAGAGGTTGGGCATTTTAAGTACACTATCACAATACATATATTCGCTAATAAAATTCGCCATGAAAGATCCACCATTAGATTGTCTCCTAAATCGTTTAAACAGATTAGGAACTGCAGAGGGCCTACAAAATTTCCTATGGGAACGCCAGATACCGCTTCTGATTTACTCTAAGAGTTTCTGTCACTCACTATGAGCTGTGATGTTTCTGACAGGAAATCACAAACTGGGTCACACAACTGAGACGTTACTCCATAGGCTCACAATTTGATTATTAGCCACTTGCGAGGAACAGTTTCATACGTCCTTTGGAAATCGGGAAATGTTGAGTTAATTGGAGAGGTCCGTTCATTAGAACTCATTATTCCGTAAGAGTAAAGAACTTGTTGTGTTTCTTAAGAATGGCATTTTCTGAATCTGTATTGGCAGTGTGTCAACGGACCGTTTTCCTCAAGGGAATTCGTAATTTTCCAACAGAGTATATGTTCCAAAATAATATTGAAAACTTACGTCAGTGATAAAGGACTGTAATTGATCGAGTTACTCCCACTTCCTTTTTTGACTATTGATGTGATCTTCCCAGTCGTTAGATACGGATGTTTCGTCGAACGAGCGGTTGAATATGTGACTGTGATGGAGCTGTTGCATCATTAAACTCTGAAAGGAATCTAACTGGGAAACTGTTCGGACTGGAGGTCGGTTTTCATTAAGTGATTTAAGATGCTTTTATACGCCGACTATGTGTACTTCTAAGTTACTTACGTTAGCAGCAGTTCTTGATTCGAATTCTGTCTTCATTAAGTGATTTAAGATGCTTTGCTACACCGAGAATTTCTTATTTTACTCATGTTGCCAGCAGTTCTTGATTCGAATTCTGGAATATTTACTTCATTTCTTGGTGAACGAATTTCGGACAACTGTATTTGTAACTCGGCTTTAGTGGCACTATTATTGGCAGTATTAACATTGACATCACACATTGAATGTATTGATTCTATGTTGTCATAGGTGTACTTCACATAGTATCAGAATATTTTTGGATTTTCAGTCAGATTTCGAGACAAAGTTGTTTTGTGGAGACTGTTGAAAGCTTCTTACATTGAAGTTCACACAAATTTTTCGAGATTCTGTAAAACTTTTGTCAAACTTCGGGATTTTGCTTTCTTTCTAATTTTGGAATGTTTCTTCCATTGCTTCTGCAACAGTGTTATGGCCAGTTTTGTGTTCCATGAGTGTGTCAGTTCAAGCTCTTATTAATTTATTTGGTATAAATCTCTCCATTAATGTCGATATTATTTCTTTGAATTTAATCCACATTTGGTCTACACTTTCATAGTTAGAAAGTGTAAATGAAACTATTCAGCCACTGAGCTTAAATCTCTTGCTGTTGTATGAGGTTTTACAAAGTTCAGCTGGTTCTTGTTTGGTCAGACGGCTAAGGTATACAAAGATCTTCTAGCTTTGAGGATGCTTTTTATAAGTGTGAAGTTTACTCCTGTTCATTTAGTCAGGCGGGTGTTGTATCTACAAATCATATGTATTACAGAAAATGATGACGTCGTTGTTACTGCTGTTTCAAGATCTCGTATGTGATTAAATACAGATTCAGTTGAGAACATTGCTAAGGGACAAGGCAAAAACCCATCATCAAAGGAGGTCGATGAGAAGTGGAGAGATGGAGACAACATTGGTATTAGTTTTATTTTGTGAAAGATGATATTTGGTTTAACAAAATGATTGGAGATAATTTTCAGTGGATTGTCTGGTTCATGATGAATTAGTCAATAAATTAATATGACATATGCCTTTGGGTCAGGCACACTCTGGTGCAAGGAAATACTATCACAAACTCTATGAGCTAGCGGAGGATGCCTGCACTCACATCTGTGAGTTATGTTATTTCATGAATATGGGGAAATTCATTCACATTGCTTAAAAACAAAACTGCTGAGGTGTCACATCATGCTTATTTGTTTCTGGTTATTCCATCTAGACCGAAAGGACTTGCTGTAGTTTACCTGTCTGGTCATTTTCGAGAACTAATCAAGGCCATTCTTACACTCTTGTTGCTGTTGGTTTGACTTCCAGCGTTGCTTCACTCACACCATTAAGGAAAGCTGCAAGTGGGTCATTGTACCTTCATTTCTACATCATTTTCCATGTAGGGTTGATCATATTGGCAAAGTAATTTTAGACATTAGATAACAACCTCAGGTTGGTAGTTTGGAAGGGTACTTCACTGTACCATCGAGCATCTGATCTCTTTGAATGCATCATGAAAGATTTTGGGGAACTATGTAGGCTATCTTCCCAACAGTGTTACAGACCTTGGGATTCATACATACAATATTGTTTGAGGAAGTTATCTGCAATGTTGACATTTATCATATCCTTGTATTGCATACTCATCTTCCATCCGAAAAGACCTGAGAAAATGTACTGTTACCAACTCTATCGGGTTGAGACATGGCAATATAGTAAGCCAGGCAGTTTGGAACCTTGGAAAAGCTGTGAGGAGACCTCAAAGAAGTGACAGGCACAAGAAACCAGCAAGATGATTCATGGTCAGTATGAAAGTACTAGTTACATTCTTCAAACTGCCTTGCAGGCTACATGTTATGATGCATAAATTTTTCCCTGTATATGCTGGTCCATTCAGAGCGTGACATATGGCATGCCCGACAACTTTAGAAGCAGAAACGTTAGAGACCAAAAGTTAAAATTGTAGCGTCATGTTTCAAATGTGAAATTAATTACGAAGTGGTAGTGATCGGAGGAGTAGTGTAGATACTCCAATTGATCTATAACTTTCAATAAACAAGCGTATATATTCTTTTGAAAGTATCAATATAAGATTAAATTTCAGGATGTGAACAGTTCATTTTGAATTCTTTTGCCATATATGTAGATACAAATGATAAAATCAAGGAGAGAAATTGTTATCCAAAGAATATGCTAGATTTGAAATGTCTTGAGTAGACAGACCAAAAATAACTGGAGATGGTACATCACACTGGATGTTACCATACTTACTGTGCAGCGATTTGTTGATAATGATGGTTTAAAGTAGTGGTACTGTCCAAGGTAATTTTGCTGCTACTGTAAGAAATAGGGCTGTTAGGATAAATTCTGCCTTATTCATTTGATCCTTTTCGTTATTATGTAACATGGTCCATTTTATGTGTCATGTTGTGGAATATGTTTAAAAAGGAATGACAAAAGCAACAGAATAAGTATGGTAGCTTTGTCGTTATATTCAGGCAGATGTTGAGACAAGTTACGCAAAGTGTTTCTGTTAAATGTTAATTTATTAATTGTTACTGCATAAATAAAAATGGATTTGGTACCTTGTGGTAGAAAATTGTGTTAAATTTGGGATGTGTTGTTCTGCAGTTTGTGTTGGTGATTCACAGTATTCATCTTATATCAGACTCCATAGTTAAATTAAAAATTCACAATGAACATTAAAAACGCCAGACATATCCTTACAATTTACAATGTCATGTAATCAAATGTCGGCCATTTTGTCTGTGACATCATTACCAAGACGAGCAAAGATGGGTTGCCGGGATTTGGTCCTTTTGGGAAGGAAGCAAGACAGGATTTGGTACTCTTCGCCATGAGGCATTATTCGTCGACAATGTATGGCAAAAGGCTCTCCTTTATTGTCGATGCATATACAAGTTTAGGCCCACAGTACTCTTCTTAAATATTAATTCCTCTTGATGACAATCTACTGTGCCCATTTATAACCATATAAAATCCCTGACGATATATTAAAAATCTTGCAGTTTATTCCTGACATTCCCGCGCATCGTATCTGCACTTGACCACTTGTCCTGCCGACCACTTCTGCCTGACTCCGTGCTTACATGCGCCCCGACAATCCTCCCTGCTGCAAAATATTCTTTGGTGCTATACAATAGCAAACTTTCCTGACTAGGCCAGCGTTTTTACTACATTATACTTACAATTATCTTTTTTAATTAGTTCCTATCAATTAATTCTTTGAAATTTTATTACATGACAACATTAATAAAATAACAAAAGGTCCATACGACAGACGTTACATCAGTTTTCATTATAACTATTAATTATATGGAAAGCTTCCTCTTACGTGTGACTAAAGTAAAAGTTGTGATTCGCGAAAATCCCTGTTCTTTAAGTGAGGCTTTGTTATTGATATTTAATTTCGATTCTCACGTATAACTTTGTCCAGCTTTGTAACCGATATTTGTCTTAGTAATCAATGCGCATCGTCATTATGAGTTACCACGGCATGGCCAACTGTGTCGAAGCCCACTGGTAAGAAACATTACGTGACCAAACTGAAAGTCTTTTGCTATTTGGTGCAATAATGTCTGTGTATAAAAGGAATTAATTATTTAAATTTGTATTCTTCCTTTCTGAAGGTCATGGTTTAAAACTGTCATGGAAGATTAATCTTTCGAACTGTCTGTTCGCGTTTATACACATGTGTGTTAATTTGTCACTATATGTATTTTTGAATTCAGATCACTGAGCCGAAATATAAAAACTTTAATTGTTGCCAGTTAAGGCCTAAATGGGCCTCATTTTTCGAAGCACAGTCTGTAATTCATTTCTAGTGTTGTCACCTTGTGGCTATGTGATTTCAGTTTTTATCCTGTGCGTGTTTCTTAGAGGACCCAGTCTGATCTGAATGTAGGGACCGAGCAATGTCTGAGATAAGCTCAAGCTGGTCACCTTGTGTCAATGCTTCAACATCAACCAAAACTATTTCTTATCGGGTCTTTGAATACTGCCAATACTTTAATTGTTTACACATCAATTGGGTATTTTATCAATTCATCTAGTGAATAAAAGAAAATTGTTGTGAAACTTGTAAATTCTGTTAATGTTGAATCTCTCTCTGTTTATGCAAAATTTAAATTTTTTTAATATTCAAAAGATTAACTTGAAGTGTACTATCACTGTCTGATTTATTAAAAAGTTAATGGTGGCCCTTATAACGCCTGTTTTGGAAGAAGGCAAAATAGTTCTGTGTAAATTGAAATATTACATTAATCAGGAATTCAGTCGTCCAGTGTTGTCAACATTGTTCTAATGCCAAAGAGGCTAATAAATGTTGTAAAGATTCTTTCTTCTTTCTTGGTATGTTGAGTTTAACAAGGTAACATTCCCAGCTACAAGTTACCTGTCATTTCAGTACTAGTAACAGTCAGTTTTTTTGGTCTGTCTAGTTTCTTTGCTATTTATGTCTGTACCATTATGCATAGCAACATCCTTATAAGGAATGCTAGACAACGGGCTAGTAACTCAAAATGTAGGTTACAAAAATAAATAATTAGTGAATCAAGAAGCAAAATGTTTGTTTTTCCCAACTCTTTTCGGTTCTTTAATAATTTATATCGACAAACCTAAGTTTCCACCCTGTCGATCGTTGTTTCCTTTCCAGAGCGAAAAAAATTTATCTACAATAACACACTAATGCACAAAATTCTTGCATACATTTCAGAACGGTCCAAGCGTCATTAATGCTTCCTGTAAAATTTACAGCACTCTTTCCTCTCGTATGCCGTAGTCGTCAGTTATTTCGTATTGTGTACGTGTACCCTCCAGCGCCGGACGTCTCCGCAGGGTGATTTTTAAGAAACGTGCCGCTACGGTCGAAATTAGGTATCATTTTCATAATTAAGAGACTCCTTAAAAGCTGAAAAATTTATGGAATTCCATTGGCGATACACCGTTGAAAAACGTAAATAAGTTATTTTTTGACAGCGATTGATTTATTTGTATAAAATACACTGTCCAGCCACATTAATGTGACCACCTATGAAAAGCCCGAATAACAACCCTCTGCAGCGCGGACGTGCAGAGAGAGACTCAATGAGTTTCTGGAAGATACCTAGAGGCATGTGAAGCCCTGCCGGCTCCACTGCTGTGTGCTGGATTTCAAGGGATCCATGGTGCGAACAGCCCGATCGAGGTGGTCTAGCGAGTGCTCGACTTTATTTAAACTCAAAAAAATCTGATGTCCAGGTGAATTCAGTAAATTAGTCTTTTGAGGTCTTCGGACAACGCACATACAATGCGAACTGCCGGTATCGTGCCGAGGAAAACTAACTGCATGTATGGGTACACATGGTCCACAGGGTTAGATGCATACTTGTGTTGATACTTTGTGCCTTCCAGAACGACGATGTCACCCTTGAATGCCCTGAAAACATTCCCTAGGCCATAACGCTCTTTCCTTCCGCGTGGACCCTTCTGACGATTGTTTCAGTGCGATACGATAAACAGCCATTCATCTGAAAAGAGCACATGTCGCCACTCAGTGCAGATCCTTCTGGCCTTCGTCGCCGATGAACATTACTCAATATAGGGTGCATGAAGTAGGCGCCAACTACAGATCCCTACATAGAGTAACGTTCGCTGAACGGTCTTTGAGGCTCTTGGTTCATCCGGGGTCAGCTGCTTAACAGTCGCACGTCTTTTCGCCCGTACTCATCTCCGCAGCCGTCGTTCATCCCTGTAATTCGTGATACGCCACAGTTCCTTCGGCGCCGATTTTGGGTTGTGTCACATTTCCATGTACGGTATGTTTTAACCACGGCGGCCCATGAAGAGTTTACAAACTTAGCTTTTTCGTAAATGCTTACACCTTTCACCCCAAATCCCATGATCATGCCCTTTTGGACGTCACATACATAGCCCGTTTCCGCATAACAACTACTGCATTGTTTTTCGAATCACCCCCGACACGCTTTATGTACCAAATGGCTCTGAGCGCTATGGGACTTAACATCTGAACTCATCAATCCCGTAGAACTTAGAACTACTTAAATTTAACTAACCTAAGGGCATCATACACGTCCATGCCCGAGGCAGGATTCGAACCTGCGACCGTAGCGGTCGCGCGGTTCCAGACTGTAGCGCCTAGAACCGCTCGGCCAACTCGGCCGGCTCTTTGGATACCCTCCAGAATCAAAGAACCCACTGATGATGGCGATATTTGTCGCTAAACTGGTTTGGGGCACAAATAATAAATAAACAAATAACAAAAGTATTTTGCATCAACGCGGACCCACAATCCCATAGTGTTGCCGTGAATAGTCGTCGGGCATGAACGGTGGTCACATTAATGTGTGTCCACTATGTACAAAAAGACCAGTTCTGAAACATGAATAGACAGAGCTATTCCACAAGTAACATCCACGTTTAGGTTTCAGTTACAGTACCAGCATAACTAATAGAAAATTTGATTGTTATCAGCGGCCCCTACGCGCCAGCCCGACGAGTTTTTCCTCGTGCACGCAGTTCTCCGTGATGAAGGTGTTCGCAGTAGAGGCAACATTCGCAACATGGTCCACTTTGGTCGAAACCCGCCCCGGACGTTGGCACGCGCTGTTCGCCGTACGCACGATCCACAAACGCTGATATAAGGACATGTAACGATTTCACAGGCTCGGTGAGGACAAAGAGATCGGGCGGCAGAATTTATGTCTTCCGGAGGCGGGCCGACACCTGCCCTGAATAGCAAACATTCCCCGCGCTCCGCCACCGCCCGATAAGCTTGGCAGCAATCCCAGACTCTTTGTGCATCCGTCGCCACCCCTCCCCCCCCCCCCTTCCCGGTCACGTGACCATAAAAAATACTGCCGCCGCTGTTTGGGCGCCTCCCCCTGCGGCCGGCGCCAGAGGGTCCCGATCGCGATAAAGTATCAAACTAGAAAAATCATTTCGAGGGACGTGGAGAGTATTTCAAAACGCGCGCCTTCCTGTGCCGGTACCGGCGACTGTCTCGCTGTGTCTGTCACTATCTCTTTTCTGCGCGCTTTCCCCTCTTCGGCAGTGGAGCTTTGTCTGCCTGCGTGTGCGTGTCCCCCTTTTTCCGGAGTGAAACAATGGGAATATTTCTCATGAGTTGCGCAATGTCCGGCGGCGGGCGATCTCTTTGAGCGCGGCGGCCCATGAGTGGCATCTCGGGCGCCGATCGGCCGAGAGCCGCGTGCGGCCGGCGTCGGCATTCTAGGCTGATCTTCTGGGCTGCGTGCGCTCTGTGCCGACACTTCTCACTGAATCCACCATACAGTGTCCTCATCCTGCACAGGTATATCACGGTCCCCAACCTTTCTGATACCATTACCGCTGGGTACTATCAGATCTTACCCAAAACGCCCCTCCTCCTCTTTTCAGGCGTTACTAAGTACGAGAGCTATTCAGAAAGTAAAGAACTATCGGTCGTGAAATTGAAACTACAGTGAAAATCCATCCGATGAAGCACAGATAACAAAGTTAGATAGTGTCAGTCCCTCTTCTCAATACTGAGCGCACAGTGAGCGCGTAGGGACGCATAGAAGTATGGGTGACTGCCGAGAGATTACCCTGATTTCATGCAACCCCATATAAAGTAACTGTCGAGCATTTCCTTCTTCATGACAGTTCTCGGCCACACACTGCAGGAGCAATGGGGAGGCTCCCGCAGCATTGTCGATGGGAAGTGTTTGGTACCCACTACACAACACGTACTAGACTCCCTCTGATTTTCGTCTCTGCTCGAATTACCCGCTGGCAGTTTGGCACAGACAACGATCTGGAGTTCAGCGTAGAAAAGTCGTGAAAAATAGAGGACGCTGCCTTCTATGACGAGAGTACTGGCAAGCTGATACAACGCTACTACAAATGTCTCAGCTGGAGAGGCGTCTATTTAGATAAGTAGCTGGAAGGTGTTGCTAACTTTAGCAAATAAAACAGTATTGATTTTTACTGTGGTTTTCATTTCACGATCGAACGTTCCTTACTTCCCGAATAGCCCTCCTGTAAGTGTAGTAGCCGTTAGACATATGAACAGAAAAAAGGGAACACCACAAAATAAATAAAGTAGAATAACGAAATTTGGGGAATACATCTGTCTTGGTAAAATATTTAAGTGATTAACTTTGCAAAATCACTAATGTAAGCGCAAGATAAGCCACTGCACATGTGAAATGCTGGTACATTATTAACCGTGTATCAGCCAGAATGTTGAGTGCAAGTACGCAAACGTACATGTATTATGTTGTACAGGTGCCGAATGTGAGTTTGTCAGATGCAGTTCCATGCCTGTTGCGATTGATCAGTCAGTACACGGAGGGTTAAAACTGTTTGTGGATGACGCTGGAGTTGTCGTCCAATGATATCCCATATGTGGTTGATTGGAGCAGGCCAAGGCAACATGTCGACTCTCTGCAGAGCATACTGGGCTAAAACAGCGGAATGTGGGAGAGTGTTATCCTCCTAAAAAAAAAAAAAAACCTTGTAATTCTGTTTATAATGGCAGCTCAACAGGTCAGATCACAAGACCGACGTATAAACTTGCAGTCAGGATGCGTGAGATTAGCAGGAGAGTGCTCCTGCTGTCTTACGAAATCGCATCCCAAACCATAACTCCAGGTGTAGGTCCAGTGTGTCTAGCACGCAGAGAGGCTGGTAAAGGTCCTCAACTGGCCTCCTCCTAATCAACACATGGCCATCTCTGGCATAAGCCAGAACCAGCTCTCATCAGGAAACATCACTCTGCCCTCCAGTGAGCTGAAGTCGTAAATGGCGGTGCTTTGGAGTCAGTGGAATGCACCTGTTGTGTTGTGCTGTCAATTAGAACATTTATTGTTGCTATGTTAACTATGAACAGAATTTCTGGTCTGTTGCGGGAACTACCCACATCTCGGAAAAGTTATTTTCATGAGATATTCAGGCATGTATGATGTATATATCTCAGTTTTACTGCCAGAAATGCGTAGTACAAAGTATTGTGTAGCGACTGAACTATGTATGTAAGAATGACGTACATGAATTCGTTTCTCAAGCTGTAACCTGTACCTCATAGTGTCACTACAACTATTTGAAAAAAAAGTCTGTTGGTAATTTACGAAATAGTGACAATACTAATCGTCTTATAAAATAGTGACAATAGTAACGACCTTTTCTTTAAAAAAAATTAGTTTTGTGACCGAAATACGATTCGAACCTTCTGTTTTTAGCCATCAGAAATTTAAATTTCACCCCCTAAGGGGAATTACCCTCAGTTTGGAAGCCGCAGCTATAGACGTTGAGAGTCAACCCCACGGCAACTGTGGATACAGTACGAAATTGTACTCAACCGACGAAATTTCGGAGTTTCTTCGATGATAGCGTCTGGGTATTTTGGTATAAGGGAGTCGTTACACAGCAGTAATGTAATTCTAATTTATTCGATTTTGTTACCACAGCTACCTGCGTTTCTGTGAAAACAAAAATATCCTCACAAAAGCGAAAAAACCTGCTTTATCACCAAAACGTCCAGCAGAAGTAGGTTCTTACTCATTAGTCTAAAGATGATCACAGTAATGGTCGAAACCGGTCACCGTAATAAATAAGTTGTGATCAAGACTGTTTTTGATAGTAAACATTATGTTTCTCCTGTAGTGACAGCCACTGGATTTTATTAAGCATCTTCGTAACCCTCTCGTGCTATGCTACACACCTCGCTGCATTCTTTACTTATCACGGAATATAAAACTTATCGCTACCCTGACATACGGTATCCACTCGTGTTGAAACCTGAGAGTAAATTTAAAAAAAAGGCTCCCGTATAGGCCATCAAGGCCCAAAGGTACTATAAAATAAATAAAATAAATAAAAAATATATTATTTTAAATATGTTAATTATTCTATCTGTATGATGGTGATTGTGATTGCAATTATAATTAATATTTTGCTTATCTGGAACGTGGACGTTTAATTATTCGGTATCAGACGCTTGACAATGGCTTTTTCGTAAAGGCAATGTTACTCGTAGTTGACCGTGAAATAAAACTGAATAATCGGACTTCGTAATTAAATCGTTTCCAAAGACTGCTGCGGTAGGTGCGGACTCATAATCTAAATCTCAATATTACAATAATTTGCCAGCCATGCCAATACGTCGTACAGAGGTGATTGTCTACTAAACATAAAAAAGTTACACAGTTAGTTAAATCAGATATATTCAATGAATAAGCCTACAGTTCATAATCCTACTTACTTTTATAAATATAAATTCTTTACAGAATCGAGTGCCTAGTGTGGTTGCAACTCACAGTATTCTTCTATAACATGAAATATGGCGGTGTGCCAGACAATAAAATAAAATACGTGCTTCTCGCACCACTTCAACCAGAGCTCTCCCTTTCTTAATCAAACATAAGAGTAACGTAATTGTGCTTTTGTTTTATCAGCGACACAGCGCTGCAGTTGTGTGCCATAGGCTTTATTTATTTGTCACTGATTATTTATTTAATTAATATTTCGCGTTTCCGAGGAAACTCACGCTCGGCATGCAAATGTACCTTTATATTGCCCCCTGAATTGCGAGGCGAAAGGACACACCTGCAGGCGAGCAATTCACCTAAAGGCACAAGAAAATCTAAGTTATCTACAACTATTTACATGACTTACATTACACATTATACACATTATATACAAAATTTGAATGACGCGGGTGCGCCGTAAAAGTTCTAATGTTGGCAGATAGAGTGCGCGCATGCGCAGAAGCGTCTGTGTAACTGCGGCACTGCCGTTATATCGTACAGTTAGATCACGCGGCACAGTATTGCAGATCATATTGTTCGTGTGCGCGCGTTTTTCAGTCGTTGTACAAAGAAAATATTCAACCAAGATTACATATGAAGACTACATTCTATGACAGGTAACTTAGTTTTAAATTTACAATATTTGTTATAACACAATACAACTTAGATTGTTGAATGTTCTTAGTTACATAGTATTGTTTTGAAATACTTCAAAGAAAAATGTCCGTATTTTTCAGGTGCGTTGACCTATACACATCGTGTCGTTATTACAGTTCATATTCATCCGCTGCACAATAATTTTTTTACAGGTTAGTATCGTCGTGGTAAAGTTTTTTGATCACAGTAACATCGTTGTATAACAACGTGATTAATACATAAGCGTGTCCATTTCTCATTTCCATTATAGTCATAGTGATGCAGTTCATTGTGACTAAAAGCATTGCTTATTACAGATCAGACGTGACCCGTCGAGTAATTGGTCCACGTGCAGTTCGTTTTTTACATTCCGTGGAAGCTTGGTTGCAGAACCTGGGACAGCACATAGCTGGCGTCGATCATTGGACAGTCCAGGTAAGAGTGTCCGTCACATTTCGAGAACATTTCATTCCCTGAAGTTCCTACCAAAATTCTTCCACCCGTCGTGTTGTTTTCCGGACAGGCACTTTGTGTCCATTTAATCCAGTTAACATCTTGAAGTTGGGTACTGTAGTAATATCACTAGACGATGCACAAATTATGCACTTCACATTTTCAGTTTTTTGCTGAATATAGCTCACCTAAATGTTCGTAGTTATTAATCAAGGAAATCGTTCATCGCGTTCACATAGATACGCTGCATAATGAATGGCATTAACAGTTTCTTTCACATATGTTTCCGCGTAGTTGCAGAGTTAGTAATGTTCGTTAATGTCCGTGAACAGTGGTTCACTATGCAATGTCTTTTTGGCACTCGTTTTGTTCAAATTTTTACATAGTAACAGTTACACTATACATCAGTTAAAAAATAAGTAATTATACATACACACGTCACATATTTTCTTAGCATAAACATAATATAGTTGCACATAAACATGTTTACATCATCATTACATCGCTATAGGTTATTACATTGTGTCACATTTGATTACATGAATTGCAGATATTTACATCCTCTTTAGCGGTTTTGCTGGGATATTATCGATGTTTTTTGTGATGTCATCTGAAATTAAGATAGGTTAGACACAACATTCATTACATCAGTAGGCAAGACCAGGCGTTTTCACTACTCAATAAATATTCAAAATAGTAAGAGAGAGAAAATGTTCGATTCCTCGCGTTTTGTGCGTGTGTGTAGAGTGTCTGTGTGGCCTTGACTACTGATAGATGCTTTTCGTGTTGAGAGATGTGCGTCTAATCTATTTCTCAAAGTAAAAGATCGCTTCACAGATGACGTCTGTCAGTTCGTCAGGTGTCACACCAAGTCAGTGGTACCTTCAGTAACAAATGTTCCGTGAAAAATTAATATGTCATCCACTGCTACGTAATCATAAATTTTACTTTAATATTCCGTCTTTCAGGTGGAGGCGCGCGCTGAAAGAAGAGTTCTTCTGTCTTCAACTGCGTCACTGGAACCGCTGAAATGAAAATTTCTATACTACTTATTATCTGTGTTGTAACAACAGAGTTTTTCGAGTTGCTTAGCAATATTTTGATGGGTATGACTTTGACATTATTCAGCATGAAATGCTCTAAGATCTCGGTGTGCGTATAGCCCAATAATTTTGTTAGTTCTAGCATGTTGTAACAGATACGCACCAGGATGCGGTATGTTAACAATTATATAAGGTCCTTCATATAGCAGACGCCACTTAGCGTTGCGTCGTTTGAGTGCTACAGATTTATGATGAGTACGAAGTAGTACAAGCATTCCTACCTCGAATTTTTGTTTTCTTTTTATTATGTTTCTGTGATGTTTGTTTCGTATTTGTGCGTGATGTGTCAATGTAGTCAATACTTCTTTTATTTTCTGTTCAGGTGTGATTTCCTTGTCTGACAACTTAGGTAATGGTTCTATCCACTGATCGTTCTGTTTGCAATTGAACATGATCTCGTTAGGTGTGTAATTCGTGTCGTAAATATTTAAGTTATTGTGTACGTCTTCGAAAAGACTTAGGTAGGACACCCAATTAGTATGTTTTGATGAAATATAGGTCCTCATGAATCGATTTAATTCTCGGAAAAGTCTCTCAGTCGCGTTACATTGTGGACTAAACCTCGAAATAAATATACTTTTAATGTTATTGTCCTTCAAGAAATTTCTCCATTTGTACCCAGAGTAGTATGCTGCATTATCTGATAGAATTGCTTTAGGTTTTCCCACGTGCGTCAGGTAATCACTTGAGAATCTTCGTATTATAGCATTTGCAGTGGCGGATTTTAAAGCATAAAGTTTTACATGTTTAGAAAATATATCGTAAAAAGCTAAGACATATTTGACGCCTCCAGAGCTTGCTGGATGCGGTCCACTGATGTCAGTACACAGAATTTCCAGGGGTTTACTAGGTAAAATAGAATGTAAATCTGTTTTTGTGGATAAATTCTGAGGTTTTGATTTTTGACATATGACACATGTTTTCAGTTCCCTGTAAATTTTTCTTCTCATATTGCTAAAATAACAGTATATACTGAGCTTTGCCAAACACTTTTTCATCCCATAATGACCCCAAACTAAGTGTGTGCCAAATTAGATTACGTTCAGACTCTTTGGGAATGCATACACACCAGTTAGTAGCATTTGGATGTCGGCGGTAAAATAACACATCATTGTGTTTTTCTATCAATAATGTTATTATCTTATACCAGTGAGGATCAGATTTTTGTAATTCAGCCATGTTTCTGCACATATCAATATAATATTGGTGATACTACTTGTCTTGCATTAAGAGAATCCTGTAGTCATTTATATTTTCTAAGTCACTGTTGGTATCATTCATACCTTGTGGAAGTCTAGACAAAGTGTCTGCAATGGTGTTGTCCTTACCTCTTATGTACTTAATTTCAAAAGAGTAGTTCTGAAGTGTAACTGCCCATCGTGATAGTCTAGGATGTACAAGTTTACAAGTTAACAAAAATGTCAGGGCCTGGTGATCGGTGTTAATTACCATATGTTTTCCAAATAAATAATAATTGAATTTCTTGAATGCCCATACTATGGAAAGTGTTTCTAACTCAGTAGTGGAGTATGTACGCTCACATTCAGTTAGAGTGCGACTCGCAAACCCAATAATTCTTATCTGTTCCTCCTCTTTATTCTTTACAACTTGAAATAAGCAACAGCCCTAGCCAGTACGTGAAGCGTCACAAGTCATACAAAAATCTAAATTGAAATCTGGATGGCTCATTATGTTAGCATTCACTAAAGCATGTTTAATTGTATTAAAGTCATTCTGGCACTGTTCTGACCGGATCCAAACTTGATTCTTTCTGAGTAGATTTAGCAGATGTTTACTGTTCAAAAGTGGTTGTGGCAAAAAACGTCTGAAAAATGAACATAGCCCAAGGAATGATTTTAACTGCTTTTTAGTTCGAGGGCTAGGAAAGTTTCTGATAGCATCTAATTTACTGGGATCCGGACGTATGCCCCGTGAATTAATGATATGTCCTAAATACTTTATCTCACTGCAACCAAACTTTGATTTTCTTAGGTTGGCTGTGATGTGTGCAAATTTTTCTAAAATTCTTTGAAGAGTGTCAACGTGTTCATTCCAAGATTGTGTAGCTATCAGTATATCATCTACATAGTGTGTGACTGTCTCAACTAAATCGTCGCCAAACACGGTATCCAGGGCTGTAATGAATACCCCAGAGCTGACATTCAGTCCGAAGGGTAGAACACAAAACTGATAGGTTCGCCCCCCGAACATAAATGCGGTATATTTCCGAGAATCAGGAGTGATACCCACCTGCCAAAACGAATTAGCGAGATCTATTGTGGAAAAATATTTTGCATCTAGAAATTTCTGTAATTGCTCTTCTAAATTTTCGGGTTTTGTGTGAACCGGTAAAATTATTTCATTAATTGCTCGTGCGTCTAACACTAACCTAATGCTTCCATTTGATTTTTTGACAACAAGTAGAGGACTACAATAAGGTGAGGTGGATGGTTCAATGACCTTCCAGTCTAACATTTGTTTTAATTCTTGCCACACAGCAGGTCGTTGAGATAACGGTACGTTATATGTCTTATGGTAGAAGATCTTGTGAGGCTTAACTTCAATCTTGTACACATACGTGTTGATAACACCTAATCGTTTGGTAAAAACTTGTAAATATTTGGATAACACTTCCTGTAGTTTTATACGTTCATGTACACTGAGAGCTGTAGCTTCACTTATCTTATGATCAAGCAATGTTTTCAAGTCCATTATCTCTGTGTCAGATGAGTGTGTTTGCATGTCTTGAATGTCATTGTCAAGTACTAACTGAACCTTGTACCCTGTACAGTGTTTGTCATGCTTTAGAGTTCTCCTGTCCAAATCAATAATAATTACACTGCCTTTATAATTTAAAATACATTTACCTTTGGAGAAGTCTATAATGCAGTCCTTCTCGCTCATAATATCTATTCCTAATATGCAATTTGTCACAAGGTTTTGTACAACCAGGAATGGCCATTGTACGGTTCCATTACCTATTTTAACGTTTACAAAAACTTGCTTCGTAACCCTACATGACTTATTACCTAGTGCAGTAGTTATTTTACAGTTTTGGGCAGGAAACTCAGGCACAGGTTCCAATTCACACATCTTTTTATAGAAATTATAAGACAAAACGCTCACAGCTGCACCTGTATCTAGGATAATAGTAGTTGGAATCCCACCTACTACACCAGTAGTAGATGCTAAAACAATTTCATTTGTGTTTAAACGACATTGTGTACTGTCTTGTAAAAGTTCATCTGATATATTGTTATTGTGGTTGTATCTTATAAATAAAACAGGTAGTTTTTGTTTAGCATTACTCGGCATATCATTATTCTGTTGTTCAAGTGTGGTGTCAAATAACTGATTAACATTGAAGTCGCCCCCCAAGAATTCTTCAGCCACGACCTGGGGCAAAGTAGTGACTGTTTCTAGTTTGTTGGATTATCATTTGTACTAGGTACTGACACAGATTGAGGTTGTGCATCAGGTGTCATTTCTATTATATTCACATTCGGATATTGCCTATTATGATCTCCAAACTTTTGCGGTTGTTGTTGCTGTTGCGCATTATAACTTACCTGTCGGTCGTAAGGTATGCTCCAATTTTGACCTGGTGGCTGCTGTGGTAAAGCAGAGTTTGAATGAAAGTACTGATCGTTACGAGTCCAACCTTGATGCTGTCTTGGCTCGTAGTTATTATTATTTCTATTTCTGTTTGTGTTTTTGTTATTACCTTTGTATCCGTTGTTACCGTTGTAGTTATTACCGCGGTGCCTTTTGTATGGATTGCCGCATGAAATGTTATTACTGTTGTAACTATTGTTTGTATTGGAATACGCGTGTTGATTTTGATTTCCGTACTGAGACGGCATGTGAGTTTGCTGTTTTTGTTGTACCGCGTATCCAACTGTGGGCGCGCCAGAAATGTGTTGGCAAGCCTGCATGTTTTGCATACCACTAGTGTAAACATTGTGGCTGCTGTTTTGCCGCGCGAAGCGCTGATCTTCAAGTAACATGTCAACCGAATCTAAAGCTGTTAAAAAATAATCTGAATCGTCATCCGGGATATGTAGAAGTTTTTCCTTAACGTTGAAAGGCAATTTGGCCTTCAGCGCTCGGAGTATATCACGCGTTACGACTGGTTCGTCTAAAAAATGTCCCATGTTCAAGTATTTTTCAAAATATCTGCGTAAGTTACCATTTTTACTGTTAAAAGTTTCAGGTTCTAAAATTTGTCTTCTGAGTCGCTCCTGGACGGATTGCGACCAGAATTTGTTCAGAAAAGCACGCTCAAACTCACTGTACGTGGTACATACGTCAGCTTGACTGTATGCCCAGACAGCTGCATCGCCTTGGATGTAACCGACAATATATGAAATCTTTTTCCGGTCACTCCAAGTGCGTGGAAATGCGTTACTAAAAGATTTAAGAAAAATCACCGGATGAATGGTTCGTTTTTCTGGGATAAAAATCTGAAATTGCCTGTGTTTCATTAAGCTTTCATCTTCCTTCGCATTGTGATATGGATTTATTCCACTGTAATTACTGGTATGTTCAGCTGGCGAGTAATTACGATAATGTTGCTGTGGTTTACCATGATAATAGCCTGTGTTTGTGTTTCCACATCGTGGTATGTGTTGTAGTCGTGGTGTGTTTTGTTCTTGTGTATTTGTCGTGTGCGGAATGTGTGTATCATACTCGAATGTATATTGGTTTCTGAACTGTACATTTTGACTGATATTTTCGTTACATTCAGACTGTAGTTGATCGGTGAATTGTCTCATGGGTGCAGTGACGGATTGTACTGCGTCACTGATCAGCTGTTTGTTATTAGTAATGTATTGCGCTACGGAGTCGTGCACAATTGTTGGTAAATTTTCGCGTAGGCATCTATCAAAATGTTTGTCTTTGTTCTCAACCCAATCATGAAATTCTTTATTAATATTTTGAAAATGAGCTGTGGCATCTGATTGTAAGATGTCAGTCAGGTGTTGTTCAACATTGTCAAATTTATTCTGTACGTCAGTAATTCGTTTTTCAAGGTTGTCATGTACTGAAGGATATGTTTGAATTTGTTCAGTAAGAACTTCACACGTGGCATTAAGGTTTTTTACTTGTGTCTGTAAAAGTCTTTTCTTGTCTCGTATTGAGCTGGGAAAATTTAGTACTGAGTTCGGTCATCTGTTTGGTCAGTGTGGCGTCTATAAGTTCCACACGTTTACACAAAGTGTCATTACCTATCTTGATTGCTATGAGATCAGATTTGATTTCGTCATTTTGTGTTTTTAACTGTTCATTTTGTGTCTCTAATTGTGCCTTTATGGTTGCCATATTTTCTGCGTTCTGTTTCCTTATGGTTGCCATATTTTCTGCGTTTTGTTTCATTAGCATTTGTAACATGTCGGCAATGTTTACCGTTTGCAAGGTCTCTGCCCCCGCGCGTCATTAGACGTGACGTCATGCATTAACATGGGCTCTGATTGAGATTTTGAAATTTTTGTAGTGGACGGCCTATTGTCAAAATTTTCGTCAACACTTGCGTCAATGTTTGATGAATCGTCACTACCGGTTCCTGTCGTAAAGTCGTTTTCTAACACTTGTCTCACGTCCGAGTCGGATTGCGTCTGAATAGTACGTCCTTGCTGTTCCATTTTTGCGTATTGTTTTCTAGTTATTACCATGCCACACGTGATATATGTTTCAAGAAAATTTTTGACACTGATTTTAAAATAAAATGTAGTTGAGCATGAATCGCTCGTAGTAACAATGGCTGTCTGTTAATTTAAAAATATAAACTGAATTTGAGATTATTGGTAATGGCTGCTGGCCATGTTACATGATATCGTACAGAAGTCGGCCATATTGTACACTCGTGTATTGGTATTGTTGCATACGTTATTGTTTAGGGAAAAGTACTGAGAATGAAATTTATCACTGAAACTGTTATGCGGAAAAGAAACACTACAGAATTTACTGAAAAGCTAATACACTGAATTATACGTCTGGTCAAGCCTGCTAATGCAAAGATGCTGCGTCTTACCTTATTTTGCTGGAAGTTTCATTGCGTCTTCCCGCAAAATTTCAGAATTGGAAAATATCTTCAGATTTTGTTATCTCTCATACATTGACGTCCAGGTCCAGAAAGTTGATTTTTTACATGAAACAAAGAGAACAATGTAACAAATGACAAAATAACAAGTCCGACACGCAGTCGCCAATATAAAATAAATCAAATAAATAAAAAAATGTTATTGTTATTTTAAATATGTTAATTATTCTATCTGTATGATGGTGATTGTGATTGCAATTATAATTAATATTTTGCTTATCTGGAACGTGGACGTTTAATTATTCGGTATCAGACGCTTGACAATGGCTTTTTCGTAAAGGCAATGTTACTCGTAGTTGACCGTGAAATAAAACTGAATAATCGGACTTCGTAATTAAATCGTTTCCAAAGACTGCTGCGGTAGGTGCGGACTCATAATCTAAATCTCAATATTACAATAATTTGCCAGCCATGCCAATACGTCGTACAGAGGTGATTGTCTACTAAACATAAAAAAGTTACACAGTTAGTTAAATCAGATATATTCAATGAATAAGCCTACAGTTCATAATCCTACTTACTTTTATAAATATAAATTCTTTACAGAATCGAGTGCCTAATGTGGTTGCAACTCGCAGTATTCTTCTATAACATGAAATATGGCGGTGTGCCAGACAATAAAATAAAATACGTGCTTCTCGCACCACTTCAACCAGAGCTCTCCCTTTCTTAATCAAACATAAGAGTAACGTAATTGTGCTTTTGTTTTATCAGCGACACAGCGCTGCAGTTGTGTGCCATAGGCTTTATTTATTTGTCACTGATTATTTATTTAATTAATATTTCGCGTTTCCGAGGAAACTCACGCTCGGCTTGCAAATGTGCCTTTATAGTACCGACCGGCCGCCGTGTCATCCTCTGCACCCAGACGTCACTGGATGTGGAAATGGAGGGACAAGTGGTCAGCACACCGCTCTCCCAGCCGTATGTCAGTTTCCAAGACCGGAGCCGCTACTCCTCAATCAAGTAGCTCCTCAGTTTGCCTCACAAGGGCTGAGTGCACCCCGCTTGCCAACAATGCTCGGCAGACCGGATGGTCACCCATCCAAGTGCTAGCCCAGTCCGCAACGCTTAACGTCGGTGATCTGATGGGAACCGGTGTTACCAGTTCGGCAAGGCCGTTAGCAGTCTAACTTAACGTATGTAAAATATCACCATTACAGTTGGCTCCTTCAAAATGGTTCAAATGGCTCTGAGCACTATGGGACTTAACATCTATGGTCAACTTTCCCCTAGAACTTAGAACTACTTAAACCTAACTAACCTAAGGACATCACACAACACCCAGTCATCACGGGGCAGAGAAAATCCCTGACCCCGCCGGAAATCGAACCCGGGAACCCGGGCGCGGGAAGCGAGAAAGCTGTTCCCACGACCACGAGCTGCGGACAGTTGGCTCCGTAATACCTCGTAAAACATCGATCACCTTCTTGGTACCTCAACTGTGGAATTTTTTTTCTCGACAACAGCATTTTACTACCTTTTCTCATGGTAATTTGTTACGTATTTAATATTACGGATCCCAGTGAATCCCAGTGAGAAACTGTTTGCTCTTTCCTTTGTGAATTATGAACACTCTCGTGTATGGTCAGTATGATTACCATGAAGGACAACAAAATGGTGCATACAATGTTGTCGACGTACTGCTATTCTGTAAGGGTTCTGCGGATGATTACTGAAGGGGTCCTGCTATGAAATTACAACCGATACCATCACTCCTGGTTTTCAGTCTGTACGGCGGGTGACAGTCAGTTTGATATCCCACCGCTGCTTCGAAAACAAAGGAAGTAGGTTACAGTACGCTTGTTCGCCCACTGCTTGAATACTGCTCTGCAGTGTGGGATCCGTACCAAATAGGGTTGATAGAAGAGGCAGAGAAGATCCAACGGAGAGCAGCGCGCTTCGTTACAGGATCCTTTAGTAATCGCGAAAGCGTTACGGAGATGATAGATAAACTCCAGTGGAAGACTCTGCAGGTGAGACGCTCAGTAGCTCAGTATGGGCTTTTGTTGAAGTTTCGAGAACATACCTTCACCGAGGAGTCAAGCAGTATATTGCTCCCGCCTAAGTATATCTCGCGAAGAGATCATGAGGATAAAATCAGAGAGATTAGAGCCCACACAGAGGCATACCGCCACCCTTCTTTCCACGAACAATACGAGACTGGAATAGAAGGGAGAACCGATAGAGGTTCTCAAGGTACCCTCCGCCACACACCGTCAGGTGGCTTGCGGAGTATGGATGTAGATGTAGGTGAAGATTCCATGGAAACTTGGTGATGACACTGCACATCATGCTACATGGCTGCATCGCTTTCTCTACGCTGCGTAACAGTGTGACGTGGCTCTGTGGTTAAAACACTGAGCTTCAATTAAAGAGAACGACTCCATACACGTCTTCACCGATCATCTGGGATCAGTTCGAAGACGAACTCATCACTGAAGACAATTCTACTCCAGTCAATAAAATTCCAGGCCGAAGCCGTGTCTTGAGACACCCCGGACAGCGGTGGGATATTAAACTGACTGTCACCCGCCGTATAGAGTGAAAACCAGGAGTGGTGGTATCGGATGTCATTTCATAGCAGGAACCCTTCAGTGGTCATCCGCAGAACCCTTACAGCATAGCAGTACGTCGACAACATTATATGCACCGTTTTGTTGTCCTTCATAGTAAACCATACCGACCATACATATCCTTAAATACATTTAGCACATGACACGAGTTCCAACTGCTCGTCTTCCTGCTTTCCAAACCCTTCGCCACCAAGACCGCCTGCTGAGAACGTTTGGTGCATTATGGGCGATGCCCTCCAACCAACTCTGGATTCTAACACGCCAGTTGGACAGAATTTGACACTATGTCCCTCAGGAGAACACCCAATAACTCTATCAATCAATGTCAAGCCGAGTAACTGCTTTCGTAAGTGTCAGAGATGGACCAACGCGTTACTGACTTACTCAATTTTTGAAGCTCTTTGTCTTGAACAAATCATTCAGTTTTTCTGAAATAGTAATCATTTGTTCTCTGTAATGTGTATCACATCTACCGATATGGTAACAATTGGGAGATATTCTTCGCGGTGCGTCTTTCCTTCTTTTTTATTAGAGTGTACAATGAGAAATTTGATACGAATTTTACGTGCAGGATGCTCCAGATCCATCTTTACAACTGTGATCACGTATATTTCAGAAATGAGGATTGGTAGACAGGTGTGGTTTCTCGCATTTTCACGTCAATTATTCACGAAAATTGCAACACCCCAGCAGATACCACGGTATGTGGAATGGATTATAGAGACAATAACCCTATTAGATTTCATGCTTTCTGTCAGACCGTAGCATTGGACCTTCGGAAACTCTGAGCTTGCATCAGAGCAGCAGTTGCACCCATCAATGAGGACATACAACACTGGACATGGGAGGAACTGGCACATCGTTTAGATATCCTGTGTGTTGTAGATGCAGTACTTATTGAACTCTGTTCAACGTCTACAAAAACTTTAGGTATGTATGAATAATCTGGCGTAAACCGCACCTTTCTACCTAATCCCATTTCAGAAATATATCTGATCGAAATTGTAAGTATCATTTTGGGACAACGTGTCTTTAACGTTGTCAGATTAGTTTATATTGGCGTGGGGAACAACATGACTGCATTACCATGTCAGGTAACGAGCTGGGCAACATTTTGCAAGAAAACTGGAATCTCAGGTTTCTCTCTGAGCAGACGAAGGGGACCTCCTGCGTCGGACAGGCAGATGTTGGTGGTGGTGGGAGGGGGAGGGGGGGGGGGTTTGGGGATGATGCGTGACCGGCTGTAGAAAAGTGCTCGCTTCGGTAAACAAATTCCATTTTGGGTTAGCATCCATAACAGCAGTCAGGCAGCATTCAAATTAAGTAAAAATGTGCGCATACCTTCACGCCAGACTTGTTGAACACATTCCAGAAACGATTAGGTGTTTTGTTCCTCAAAGGAGCCTTTGCGGAACAGGTGTCACTTCTTTTCATCCATCTTACATCAAGAATGAACAGGGAAACCTTGCATAGGTACTATGTCGAAAAATAACGAATTTTCAATTACGAATTGTTAGCACAGTGAGCCACCTGCAGTAATGAGAAGCTCCAAAAGTGAAAAGACTCCTATTGACGATAGAGACATATTTCATAAATATTACATACGAAATCAGTAACGTATTTGCCAGAGAGGAAGGTGGCCTGACTTGTGGAGGGGAATCTGCTGATAGCCGGCGGCTCAATTCAAAGCCGTAAAGATAATAGCGAGGTGAACTCCAGCCCACTACAGCCAGTGGGCAGCACATCACTCTTGGCTGCGATCTGATGGTAGAAGAATGTGAACGGAACTGGTTGACTGTAGGTTCCATGGAAGTGCAGTAGCACATATGGATCAGTCTAGAATTTGATGTATACCTGGCTTTCTATTTATTTATTTACCAGTTGTTTTATTTCTAAGATTTTATTTTGTCGGAACTTGGTAAATAACTTACTCAAATGTCAACGAATGTTTATGATGCCTCGTGGTAGGGAAATGTCATCGCTACTAGTAATCTCCTCCATTTCATCCTAAAAACATCAAAAATGTTTTGCATCACCTCGGTTCCGAGAGTTCCGGAACCTATGCAAAAAGTTGGAATAGAGATTAACATAAACATCATTTCCGCCTTTTTTATTGCTCATAGAAACCACACCTTGCATATTGTATCACCATGCAGCGAGA
This sequence comes from Schistocerca piceifrons, assembly GCF_021461385.2. Lineage (NCBI taxonomy): Eukaryota > Metazoa > Arthropoda > Insecta > Orthoptera > Acrididae > Schistocerca > Schistocerca piceifrons. The sequence goes on from NC_060140.1 coordinate 460,497,717, forward strand.
CCTTCAGAGGTGGTGGTCCAGATTGCTGTACACACCGGTACCTCTAATACCCAGTAGCACGTCCTCTTGCACTGATGAATGTCTGTATTCGTCGTAGCATACTACCCACAAATTCATCAAGGCACTGTGCTCCCGATTGTCCCACTCCTCAACGGCATTTCGGCGTAGATCCCTCAGAGTGGTTGGTGGGTCACATCGTCCATAAGCAGCCCTTTTCAATCCATCTCAGGCATATTCGATAAGGTTCATGTCTGGAGAACAAGCTGGCTACTCTAGTTGAACGATGTCGTTATCCTGAGGAAGCTCAATCACAAGATGTGCACGATGTGGGCGCGAATTGCCGTCCATGAAGACGAATGCCTCGCCAATATGCTGCCGATATGGTTGCACTATTGCTCGGAGGATAGCGCCTTCCATAGCCAACAGCGGCGTAGTCGGCCCCACATAATGCCACCCCAAAACAGCAAGAAACCTCCTCCTTGCTCCAGTCGCTGAACAGTGTGTCGACGATTGTCTGGTTGAAGGCATATGCCACACTCATCGGTGAACAGAACGTGATGCCAGTTCTAAGCGGTCTATTCGGCATGTTGTTGGGCCCATCTGAACCGCGCTGCATGGTGTCGTGGTTGCAAAGTAGGACCTCCGCATGGACATTGGGAGTGAAGTTGCGCATCATGCAGCCTATTGCGCAAAATTTGAGTGGGAACGCGACGTCCTGTGGCTGCATGGAAAGCATTATTCAACATGGTGGCGCTGCTGTGAGGATTCCTCCGAGCCATAATCCGCAGGTAGCAGTCACCCACTGCAGTAGTAGCCCTTGGACGGCCTGAGCGAGACGTTCCTGTCTCTCTGTGTCTCCTGCATGTGCGAACAACATGTCCGATTTGGCTCATCCGAGACGCCTGGAGACTTCACTTGTTGAGAGCCCATCCTGGCACAAAGTAACAATGCGGAGACGATCGAACCGTGGTGTTGACTGTCTAGGCATCGTTGAACTACTGACAACACCCGCTGTGCACCTCCTTCTTGGTGGAATGACTGGAACTGATCGGTTGTCGGACCCCTTCGTCTAATAGGCGCTGCTTACGCACGGTTGTTTACATTTTTGTGCGGGTTTAGTGATATTTCTGAACAGTCACAGGGACTGTGTCTGTTATACAATATGCGCAGTCAACGTCTGTCTACAGGATTTCTCAGAACCAGGGTGACGCAAAATATTTTTTGATGTGTGTATGTGATTAAATGCTGGCATGGGATAGGAAAGAAGAATATCAGAACTTTGTTGTTGTTGTTGTCTTCAGCCCTGAGACTGGTTTGATGCAGCTCTCCATGCTACTCTATCCTATGCAAGCTTCTTCATCTTCCAGTTCTTACTGCAACCTACATTCTTCTGAATCTGCTTAGTGTATTCATCTCTTGGTCTCCCTCTATGATTTTTACCCTCCACGCTGCCCTATAATGTTAAATTTGTGATCCCTTGATGTCTCAGAACATGTCCTACCAACCGGTCCCTTCTTCTTGTCAAGTTGTGCCACAAACTCCTCTTCTCCCCAATTCTATTCAATACCTCCTCATTAGTCATGTGATGTACCCATTTAATCTTCAGCATTCTTGTGTAGCACCACATTTCGAAAGCTTCTATTCTCTTCTTTTCCAAACTATTTATCGTCCATGTTTCACTTCCGTACATGGCTACACTCCATACAAATACTTTCAGAAACGACTTCCTCACACTTAAATCTATACTCGATGTTAACAAATTTCCTTCTTCAGAAACGCTTTCCTTGCCATTGCTACTCTACATTTTATATCCTCTCTACTTCGACCATCATCAGTTATTTTGCTCCCCAAATAGAAAAACTCCTTTACCTCTTTAAGTGTCTCATTTCCTAATCTAATTCCCTCAGCATCACCCGACTTAATGCGACTACATTCCATTATCCTAGTTTTGCTTTTGTTGATGTTTATCTTATATCCGCCTTTCAAGACACTGTCCATTCCGTTCAACTGCTCTTCCAAGTCCTTTGCTGTCTCTGACAGAATTACAATGTCATCGGCTAACCTCAAAATTTTTATTTCTTCTCCATGGAATTTAATACCTACTCCGAATTCTTCTTTTGTTTCCTTCACTGCTTGCTCAATATACAGATTGAATAACATCGGGGAGAGGCTACAACCCTATCTCAATCCCTTCCCAACTGCTGCTTCCCTTTCATGTCCCTCGACTCTCATAACTGCCATCTGGTTTCTGTACAAATTGTAAATAGCCTTTCGCTCACTGTATTTTACCCCTGCTACCTTCAGAATTTGAAAGAGAGAATTCCAGTCAACATTGTCAAAACCTTTCCCTAAGTCTACAAATGCTAGAAATGTAGGTTTGCTTTTCCTTAATCTATTTTCTAAGTTAAGTCGTAGGGTCAGTATTGCCTCACGTGTTCCAACATTTCTGCGGAATCCAAACTGATCTTGGCCGAGGTCGGCTTCTACCAGTTTTTCCATTCGTCTGTAAATAATACGCGTTAGTATCTTGCAGCCGTGGCTTATTAAACTGATAGTTCGGTAATTTTCACATCTGTCAACACCTGCTTTCTTTGGGTTTGGAATTATTATATTCTTCTTGAAGTCTGAGGGTATTTCTCCTGTCTCATACATTTAGCCCACCATATGGTAGAGTTTTGTCAGGACTGGCTCTCCCAAGGCCGTTAGTAGTTCTAATGGAATGTTGTCTATTCCCGTGGCCTTGTTTCGACTCAGGTCTTTTAGTGCTCTGTCAAACTCTTCACGCAGTATCGTATCTCCCATTTCATCTTCTTTTACATCCTCTTCCATTTCCATAATATTGTCCTCAAGTACATCGCCCTTGTATAGACCCTCTATATACTCCTTCCACCTTTCTGCTTTCCCTTCTTGGCTTAGTACTGGGTTTCCATCAGAGCTCTTGATATTCATACAAGTGGCCCTCATTTCTCCAAAGGTCTCTTTAATTTTCCTGTACGCAGTATCTATCTTAGCCCTAATGAGATAAGCCTCTACATCCTTACATTTGTCCACTAGCCATTCCTGCTTAGCCATTTTGCACTTCCTGTCGATCTCATTTTTGAGACGTTTGTATTCCCTTTTACCAGCTTCATTTACTGCATTTTTATATTTTCTCCTTTCATCAATTAAATTCAATATTTCTTCTGTCACCCAAGGATTTCTACTAGCCCTCGTCTTTTTACCTACTTGATTCTCTGCTGCCTTCACCACTTCATCCCTCAAAGCTATCCATTCTTCTTCTACTGTATTATTTTCCCCCATTCTTGTCAATTGTTCCTTTATGCTCTTCCTGAAACTCTCTACAACCTCTGGTTCTTTCAGTTTATCCAGGTCCCATCTCCTCAAATTCCCACCTTTCTGCAGTTTTTTCAGTTTTAATCTACAGTTCATAACCAATAGATTGTGGTCAGAGTCCACATCTGCCCCTGGAAATGTCTTACAATTTAAAACCTGGTTCCTAAAGCTCTGTCTTACCATTATATAATCTATCTGATACCTTCTAGTATCTCCAGGATTCTTCCACGTATACAACCTTCTTTTATGATTCTTGAACCAACTGTTAGCTATAATTAAGTTATGCTCTGTGCAAAATTCTACCAGACGGCTTCCTCTTTCATTTCTCTCCCCGAATCCATATTCACCCACTATGTTTCCTTCTCTCCCTTTTCCTACTCTCGAATTTCAGTCACCCATGACTATTAAATTTTCGTCTCCCTTGACTACCTGAATAATTTCTTTTATCTCAATATACATTTCATCAATTTCTTCGTCATCGGCAGAGCTAGTTGGCATATAAACTTGTACTACTGTAGTAGGCGTGGTCTTCGTGTCTATCTTGGCCACAATAAGTCGTTCACTACGTTTGTAGTAGCTTACCCGCACTCCTATGTTTTTATTCATTATTTAACCTACTCCTGCATTACCCCTATTTGATTTTGTATTTATAACCCTGTATTCACCTGACCAGAAGTCTTGTTCCTGCTGCCACCGAACTTCACTAATTCCCACTATATCTAACTTTAACCTATCCATTTCCCTTTTTAAATTTTCTAACCTACCTGCCCGATTAAGGGATCTGACATTCCACGCTCCGATCCGTAGAATGCCAGTTTTCTTTCTCCTGATAACGACTTCCTCTTGAGTAGTCCCCGCCCAGAGATCCGAATGGGGGACTATTTTACCTCCGGAATATTTTACCCGAGAGGACGCCATCATCATTTAACCATACAGTAAAGCTGCGTGCCCTCGGGAAAAATTACGGCTGTAGTTTCCACTTGCTTTCAGGCGTTCGCAGTACCAGCACAGCAAGGCCTTGTGTTGCAAGGCCAGATCAGTGAATCAGCCAGACTGTTGCCCCTGCAACTACTGAAAAGGCTGCTGCCCCTCTTCAGGAACCACACGTTTGTCTGGCCTCTCAACAGATACCCCTCCGTTGCGGTTGCGCCTACGGTACGGCCATCTGTATCGCTGAGGCACGCAAGTGTCCCCACCAACGGCAAGGTCCATGGTTCATGGGGGTAGGATCAGAACTTACTCGTTTATCTTCTAGACAGTAAGGCCTAGTGTCGATCCTGATATTCGATACTTTCATTTCGTCATATTCCCCAGTTACCAATTGACTTGCAGCAGGGCTTTGGTTAAACTGTATTAACAGTCTGTGTATCAATGTGGAAGAGTTATGGAGGTGTTAATTTAATAAATGAGCCCATAATGTGAAGGGCAATATGTAACTAACCACTACGAAAATCTGCGTAATCCTACAACCATTACAATAAACAGTTCAAAATTTACGAGAGGCATCGACTGTTGCTTGACATAGGTCCACAGGAACATATTTTAAGCGGGAAAGTGATGATAGTGATAAGAGAGCAGAATAGACTTTCAGTACTGATGATGGTTTTTATTAGTTGAAGAAGACTGAGAGCTTTGCCTAGTCACGCCAGCTGTTACTCTTCGGCATTCTGTAATAACTCCCTATACCATAATTCACTGAATTATATACACTAGAAGATGCAATTTAAAAGCTGCGAGACCGTTTGTGTGGGTCTGTAATCGATTTAAATAAATAAAGCTACAGAGAGCTACTGGAATTTCCATGCAGTTTTATACTTTAATGGTATTAGCAGCTGTAGGCAAGCAACTGTTTTACTGTATGAATTAGTCAATTAATCACGTATAATATTTAGTAGTTAGTTCAACTCACTCGTATTTAAGACACCATACTATACGATGGCGAATGCAAATCTCGAGTACGTATTCCCGAGAGGACAGAGGCAGTCTCCCCAGCGCGCCGGATGCGGGACACGGCGTAGGAGCAGCTCTGTGCGGGCGTCCGTTGTCCGCGCGGCCGTCAGATGTGGGTTATCTGCGTGCCCTTGCCGGAGAACAAGCGTGTTGCAGCCTTTGTTGCACGCGCGCCGTCTTTATTCTCGCCCGCCGTGTGGCAACACAACACGACAGACGTGAGGCGAGTTTCGCACGGGCTCAGCCCTGACCCGCAGCCTCTGATCTACTTGTCGTGACGTCACATCTGCTGTTACCCACGCGGCGTTGCGCTCATGCCACGCCTACAGCGTCGCTGCCTGCTGCTGCACATTCTCACGCATTTACATTATGTGTGTGTGTGTGTGTGTGTGAGTGAGTAAGCGGACTGTGAATTGTGACTACGGAAACCGCATTCTCTGCTGCCCTGCGCTCGCTTGAAACCTGCCAACTGACGTGCTGAAGAAGTAAAACATTCTTGTATATCAAGGAGAACCGTAGTGCAAAAAAACATATCCGTTCACTCACCGCTTTCATAAATCACTGCTCATAAATGCTTAAATACTTTCTAATGCAAAATCGCCTTCCTTTTACCGTCTGATGTCACGTCACATTACATTGCACATTACTTGTTTCGACATGCAACCGAATATGACGGGGCAAAGGAAAGGTACAAAGAAATTACTTGCAGACACAAGGGTCATTCCGTAAGTCATGCCAACTATGATATATCGTGCGAATGTGCGGTATCGCTCTAATCGTAGTAAATACATTCGAAAGCTCACTGAAAACGTTAGCGGAGTCAACCGACAAATTGCTACCGCACGCTGGGATAGTCGGTACCAGCACCAGAAACATTCCGTGTGAGGTTGGCCGTGCTACAAGATGGACTCCCCCCCCCCCCCCCCCATCCACACTACTCACCAGACCTCAGTCATTGCGACTTCGACCTCATTCCACAACTAGGAAGCCATTGCGTGGGAGGCGAGTCGCTTTGCCAAGAGGGTGAATGTCCTCACAGCATTTCGGCGACAGGTGGCACACACTGATGGCAATGCTAATGGCATTCAACGTCTTCCTCATCGTTGGCAACGCTGTCTCTTGGCACTGGGAGACTATTTGATGGACAGTAGGTGATTTTGATTCATTTTTGTTCTATTTGTATTCGCGCAGAATAAATTTACACAGAGCTCCAAGGTGTCTGTTTCATTTCAAACGTTACCGCGACGTCCTGTATTGGAACCCTATTTTATGTTGGCATTCGTATTCACACTGCCGTACGGGTTCAATGAATATCACGGAATTCTCATGTTGTTGGATTATCGCAAGATACACCGTAGTTGCCGTGACTTATGTAATTATCCTCATACAGTTCGTGCTTTACATTTTAATAAGAAAACTTACATTACTCAGATATTCGGTGTTGTATCGTATGCAAACTGCATAGATACAGCGCGAATCCAACACTGGTGCTAGGAGATTTTCTGTTGATGCCTCATAATCACCAAGTTTACGGGCCACTTGGAAAGGCCCCTATATTGCAATTTTGTTTCCTTGCGTCGAGAAAGTTGTATATACTGTGACAGATAGCACAACTACATCATATATTACGCTATGTGGCATTAGTCGTTTGTACTTAGAATTGGGGCTACGTAGATGGCGTAATTCAGATTATGTTCGATTCGTCTTCTAGACGATGTTTTCTAGCCTTATGAGAGAATACGATAAAGTTTATGTAACTGATGGCATTTCTTGTAGGTTACTGTTTACGACACATGGCGGTGATAAGAGCTCAATTTTTTTTCTTTTTGAATCATTAGTCTTTTTACTCGTTCGGTGCGGCCCACCACGAATTCCTCTCCTGTGTCAACATTTTCATTTCAGAGTGGACTTGCAGCTTACGTCGTTATTTGCTTAATGTGTTCCAATCTCTGATCTCTGTCTTCCCCTACAGCTTTATTCTCTGCATCTCCCTCTAGTACCGTGAAAGTTATTCCCTGATGGCTTAACAAATGTCCTCTCATCCTGTACTTTCTTCTTGTTAGTGTTTCTTGCCGATTTTGCGCAGAATCTCCTCATTTCTTGCCTCATCAATCTACCTACAGCTACGCTCCACTCCCAATGACTATCAAATTTTCATCTTCCTTTACATACTGAATTACCCATTCAATATCCTCATATACTTTCTCTATCTCTTCATCTACTGCTTCTGCTTCGATTCTCTTTTGTTCCGGTTTTCCCAACGTTCTTGATGCACTGTCATGTAAGGCTCAGAAATTTATTCCTCAATTTAAGGCCTATGTTTGATACTGTTACAGTTCTCCTGCCATTTTTGTCTTCGCTAGTCTGCTTTTTGTGTCCTCTTCGCTGCGTCCATCATGGGTTATTTTGCTGCCTAGGGCGCGGAATTCCTTAACTTCGTCTACATCGTGATCACCAATCCTGATGTTAAGTTTCTCGTTATTACTATTCATGCCATCCAACAAATCCTGTAATCATTCTTCTCATTCATTGAGAATAGCAATCTCATCAGTGAATCCTATCGTTGATAACCTTTCGCCTTGAATTTTAATCCCGCTCATTAACCTTTCTTTTACTTCTGTTATTGCTTCTTTGATGTATAGATTGAATAGCTGACGTGGAAGATTACAACCCTGTCCAACACACTTTTTAATCCGAGCACTTCGTTCATGATTCAAATGGCTCTGCGCACTATGGGGCTTAACGTCTGAGATCATCAGTCCCCTAGAACTTAGAACTACCTAAACCTAATTCAACTAAGGACGTCACACACATCCATGCCCGAGGCAGGATTCGAACCTGCGTCCGTAGCGGTCGTGCGGGTCCCGACTGTAGCGCCTAGAACCGCTCGGCCACAGCGGCCGGTCCGTTCTTGGTCTTCCAGTCTTACTGTGCCCTCTTGGTTCTTGTGCATATTGTATAATACCAATCTTTCCTTATAATTTACCTCTATTTTTCTCAAAATTTCGTACGTCTCACATCATTTTACATTGTCGAACGCTTTTTCCAGGTTGACAAAAACTGTGAATGTGTCTTTATTTTTCTTCAGTCTTCAATCGCAACGTCAAAACTGCCTCTCTGTTGTCTTTACCTTTCCTAAAGCCAAACTGATCTTCATCTAGCAGATTCTCAATTTTGTTTTCAATTCTTTTGATTACTATTGTTGTGAGAAACTTGGATGCGTGAACTGTTATGCTGAAAGTGTGATAAATTTCGCACTTTTCGACTTTTTCTATCTCTGGAGTTTTATGGATGCCGTTTTTTCCGAAAGTCTTATGTATATCTCCAGTCTTATACATTCCACTCACCCAAGCGGAGCGTTTTCCCCTTCCCCTCCCGTCCTCTCCCCTCCACCGCCACTGATTTTAGAAATTCTGATGCAATGTTATTTATCCCTTTCGTCTTATTTTATCTTATGTTGTGCAAAGCTCTGTTACATTCTGACTCTTAATATAGGCTCCCCTGTCTCTTCCCTGTCAAGTTTCTTCTTCTATCACATCATCAGACAAGGCCTACCCTCAAAGGGGCGTTCAGTGTATTCACTCCTCCTGTATTTAGCAGTAGGATTCCCATTATAGTCTTAATTTTATCGCCTTTGCTTTTAATTTCACCGAAGGTTGTTTTGAGTTTTCTACATAATGAATCAGTCTTCTAACCGACCATTTCTTTTTGGATTATTTTACATCTTTCCTGTAGCCTCTGGTATTCCTTATGGCAGTATCAACATCGTTACCGAAGCACAAATAAGTATGAATTTGCCATTTATTTCAATCATAAGGCATTTATGCTATATTACCGTCTTTCCCTGAAAAGTTTTGTACTTCCGTCCTTTCTTGATCAGCCGAAGTATTTCATCTGTTACCCAAGGTTTCTTTGCACTTACATTCCCATTACGTGTTTACGTTCCCTTTACCTATGTTAGTATGGACAAGATCTGTCATTGCTGTTTTTTGAGATGTCCACTCATCTTCAACTGAACTACCTACTCTGGCATTACTTATGGCACTATCAGCATCGTTACCGAAGCACAAATAAGTCTCATTAGTCCCCAGGTTTTAGTATCCCACATCGCTCCATGGACTATCAGACCAATTGTGTGATTGGATTGAAGAGTTCCTAGATAACAGAACGCAGCATGTCATTCTCAATGGAGAGAAGTCATCCGAAGTAAGAGTGATTTCAGGTGTGCCGCAGGGGAGTGTCACAGGACCGTTGCTATTCACAATATACATAAATGACCTAGAATGAGATTTTCACTCTGCAGCGGAGTGTGCGCTGATATGAAACTTCCTGGCAGATTAAAACTGTGTGCCCGACCGAGACTCGAACTCGGGACCTTTGCCTTTCGCGGGCAAGTGCTCTACCATCTGAGCTACCGAAGCACGACTCACGCCCGGGCCTCACAGCTTTACTTCTGCCAGTATCTCGTCTCCTACCTTCCAAACTTGCCCGCGAAAGGCAAAGGTCCCGAGTTCGAGTCTCGGTCGGGCACACAGTTTTAATCTGCCAGGAAGTTTCATATCAGCGCACACTCCGCTGCAGAGTGAAAATCTCATTCTGGAAACATCCCCCAGGCTGTGGCTAAGCCATGTCTCCGCAGTATCCTTTCTTTCAGGAGTGCTAGTTCTGCAAGGTTCGCAGGAGAACTTCTGTAAAGTTTGGAAGGTAGGAGACGAGATACTGGCAGAAGTAAAGCTGTGAGGCCCGGGCGTGAGTCGTGCTTCGGTAGCTCAGATGGTAGAGCACTTGCCCGCGAAAGGCAAAGGTCCCGAGTTCGAGTCTCGGTCGGGCACACAGTTTTAATCTGCCAGGAAGTTTCATAAATGACCTTGTGGATGACATCGGAAGTTCACTGAGGCTTTTTGCAGATGATGCTGTGGTGTATCGAGAGGTTGTAACAATGGAAAATAGTACTGAAATGCAGGAGGATCTGCAGCGAATTGACGCATGGTGCAGGGAATGGCAATTCAATCTCAATGTAGACAAGTGTAATGTGCTGCGAATACATAGAAAGATAGATCCCTTATCATTTAGCTACAAAATAGCAGGTCAGCAACTGGAAGCAGTTAATTCCATAAATTATCTGGGAGAACGCATTAGGAGTGATTTAAAATGGAATGATCATATAAGTTGATCGTCGGTATAGCAGATGCCAGACTGAGATTCATTGGAAGAATCCTAAGGAAATGCAATCCGAAAACAAAGGAAGTAGGTTACAGTACACTCGTTCGCCCACTGCTTGAATACTGCTCAGCGGTGTGGGATCCGTACCAGATAGGGTTGATAGAAGAGATAGAGAAGATCCAACGGAGAGCAGCGCGCTTCGTTACAGGATCATTTAGTAATCTCGAAAGCGTTACGGAGATGATAGATAAACTCCAGTGGAAGACTCTACAGGCGAGACGCTCAGTAGCTCGGTACGGGCTTTTGTTAAAGTTTCGAGAACATACCTTCACCGAAGACTCCAGCAGTATATTGCTCCCTCCTACGTATATCTCGCGAAGAGACCATGAGGATAAAATCAGAGAGATTAGAGCCCACACAGAAGCATACAGACAATCCTTCTTTCCACGAACAATACGAGACTGGAATATAAGGGAGAACCGATAGAGGTACTCAAGGTACCCTCCGCCACACACCGTCAGGTGGCTTGCGGAGTATGGATGTAGATGTAATTATTCCGGACGATTCTCTTAAAGTTTAGTCTAATTTCCTTTATTACTAAATTGTGACTGCGTCCATACCTTCTCCTCGGTGCTCCTTACAATGCAATATCTGATTTCGAAATCTCTGACCGACCAGCTGGAATCTCCCTGTCTTTTGCTTGTATACGTCCCCGGCTTGAATCAGAAGACAGTATACGCTACTGCCATCTGAAATTTGTTACAGAACTCAATCTTTCTCTTCTCTCATTTATACTGCCAATGTCACATTTTTCTGTAACCTTTACTTCTATTTCTTCCACTACAACTACTTTCCACTCCCCCGTGATTATTACATTTTCATCTTCTTTTACATGCTAAATTACTCATACCCATCATAATACACTTGCCCTATCTCTTCGTCTGCTGCTTATGACGTTGGCATGTGTACCTGAATTATTGTTGCCGGCGTTGGTTTCTTATCGAGAGTGATGAGAATAACCCTGTCACCGAACTCACGCTCTGTCCTGCCTTTCTATGCATAATGAACCCTAACTTCGTTATACCATTTCCTAATGCTGTTAGTGTTTCACTAGATTCAACTGACCAGAAATCCTTCTCTTCTATCTATTTCACCTCTCTGAGCCCCACTAACCCTAGAGTGAGCTTTTGCATTTCTCTTTGTAGATTTTCTACCTTCCATGCTACGTTCATACTTCCGACATTCCCCGCTTCGACTCGTTGAATGTATTCCCTTCTTAGTTATTCACGGTCGCCTCACCGTTGACAGCCCCTCCCAGAGACTCGAAAGGGGGAGTAATATGGAATCTTTTGCCAATTAGATCATCATTACACATTTTTCAATTACAAGCCACATATTCTGTGCCTGCACAATATGTGTCTTGAATGTAGTGGTTTCCTTCGCCTCCCGCATCCTCATGGCGTTGATCATTCCTCATTGTTCTACCTTTTACCCCAAGAGCAAGAGAATGGCCGAAACCTCTGTCCACTCCTCCGCCCTCTTTGACAGGGAAGAAGAAGAAGAAGAAGAAAGAGAATGGATCATTACTTACTGAAAATATACATGCTTTAATTTTTGGACTTTCAAATTGCAAGAAGACTAATCTCTGTCTAACACTGGTAAAATTTGTTTAGAGGATCCTCATCGGGATATTTTTTTAAACTCTGTTTAAGCTAAAATATCAGCTATTGCAGGAGAATTTGCACGATATGAATGGAATAATGCACCAGTGTTCAGCAAAAGCAGCGATGTTCCACCATCTGGAAAAGAAAAGCCTAACCAAGTATTCATATTTGATTACATTACAGTCCAGAATAAGATCCAGAATTATATCTGCTTTGGTTGCTATATGAAAGTTGATATCTTTTGAGCCAAACGCATTCAAGGACGCTGACACCGTCCATCAGGGATAACGCGAGTTTTATTATCACTTTCAAACAGGACAATCTGATTTTAAAGTATATTTACCAAAAACATATAGGAACCAACATTTCATTCAACGAATTCGTTACCATATGTGGTGATTGCTAGAATAACTCACAGCAAGGCTTTCTGATTATTGATAAAACAAGGAAATTGAACAAAAAGGCCTATACAGATTAAACGCCAGAAGATTTTGCATAAAAGGCAGTGTACCAAAACATAACTGTGGCAGTTTTGTAGGCTATGGAATGAAGCACAAACCCAATATACGTTTACACCTTGACTGAAAAATCCAGGCAATCAATGCAAAACTGGTATAACTGGATACCGGAATCACGGCAGCATCTCCGAAGGGTGAATCTCAGCTGAATGACACAAGCTAGTGAACTGAGTAAGTACTCAACGCAAGGTTGATGGAACTGCATAGTATTATCAAGGGAGCAGTTATGAAACGTGAATCTAAAATGGAACAATTGAATGCAGACTCCAGCGACATGAGGCATATGTAGAGGAAAAAGCTGAAGCAGTCAAAGGAAGTACCAATGCACGATTAACGGAACAGGATGGGTTTGTAAAGGGAATGGCTATAAAAGTCGAATTGTGCAAATCCGTGATGGGGGAGTCGAATGAAAGAGTCAATCGACATGAATCTGAGATAGAAGAATTAAAAAGGTAGGCCACTCTCAACACAACGAGCCTCAGTCTGTATGAGAGATGTACAATTCCCAAGTCGGTTTAGTACGCAGCAAAATGTCGAGAAAATGAGAAGTCTCAGAGGGGTGGAAAGCTAATCGTGGCAAACTACAACTTTCAAAACAAAGGCAGATAGAGCATGAACAATCTCTCTCTGAAAAAATTAGACCCATAACAGAAAGTATTAAACGGCAAACAGTACTGACACATGGGGATAGTGGTAGAATAAGAAGACGGAGTTTTGGCATATGGAGTTAATCGAAATCAGCTGGAAAAGCTACCTATATGCTGAAAGAATGACGCCATGTATGTTGCAGACATGGAGACTGAGCGGACACCTGGCTAAGTGGAGCTAATATTCCTAAAATGTTTAAAGTCAATAAGTATTTTCCAAAAGAGATCATATGCTGAAATATGAAGCATGACTAACGCACATAGGTGAGTAAACACATCAAAAGGCCTATTAAAAAGCTAAAAACACAAACGTAGGAAATACATTAACACTGTTAGACCAACATCAAGCGGTATACATAGCGACAGTGGAGGCACTGACATTCAGCATAAAAAGCTGAATACATTGCTTCTGGAGTGTACGTAGTACGATAACCCCAACGAAATTATGGACTGACTACAACTACTGACAGCAACGGCCACCGTAGGGAATATAGCTCACACGAACTAAGTAATATCAAACATTTCAGAGCTTTGAGAGAGAGACACGTTATTGAATTATAGAGGCAGTCGTCCATTAACTTCGAAGACCTGCCCGCAAAACGTTAGAGTGCAGATGAGTCATAATACATAATTTGGATGATTTATGGTCCTGTTGCCATTCCTACTGATGAATCATTTGCAGCGATGGCGTGATATACCTACTTTCGGCTGCAGTGCAGTACGTACCTCATAACATCTCGACAGAAAGACTACTTGGCGTACCATATGTGGAGCGGCACCATCGCCCTCGAACAGGCACCTCTTGTATTCCTCTATCGACACAGCCTTTGATGCTGCACACCAGTAGCTTGCCTCTGCGAGGCACCTGCATCTATGCGGTATGTGTACATTTTCGACCTGAGCTCTACAAACGCCACATTTGTAGATGAAACTGTCTGCATATTTATAAGGTTATTTGGGATTGTCGATACTTAGCTTTGGTGACTCGTAGTGATAACGATTCTTGTGGGTTTTGTAGAGGTACACAACACACATACTTATACAGACAGACTTCAGCCATCTCCATAGTGATTAGTCCTTCATTTGAAATGGTGACCTTCTTGAAATTTTTTCTTAACGTTGCATCACATAAAAACTGCGGTGTGGCATAATAGAAGGCAGGACGTAGAGAGTACGTGCCCAGGTACACTATATGGCATTTTTTTAAAATGTCTGTGAACAGGGATACGCCTGTCTTCATGTTGCAAGAGGTGACTGTTGGGAGGACAAAAGCGGAAGTGGTTCTGCATTAGGAGGCACTCTCTTAGTTTGCTTCTTCTCAGTTTTCCTCTGAAGGATGGTGGTGATCTGTTGTCTCTCGTAGGCGCAGCGAAAGAGGATTCGCAGTTGTTTATTTTCATAAGTTGAGTCGCTGTTGATATCGACTGTCAATGTCAGTCGAGGAATCGCGTCGTAAGCGGCCCTCAGTCCACTCAAGCTAGCTGACGTTCGTCGCCCGCTGCTGCTTTAACGATTGCTGCCTCCGGTGGTTTCAGTACTCGTCGTACCACGGTGCCATGGCAGTGAGTAGAGGCGGCGTGTATGTTGAAATTACACACCACGATTTCGAAGATGCTGTATCCCCTCTACCTCACAGTCGTTCTTCTTCGACTGAGGAACCACGATGACAGTATTAACGTAGCCGTGTAGTACGACGATCCTGGTCTGCCAATTAAGTAGGCCCTGGCCCATCTGCCGAAGTGTCAGGAACCCTGGTGTCCTCAACCACGATGATAAGGAAGATCCGCAGATTCAACCATACATGACAGAGGCACACTCTGGTGTTGAACTTCGCGATTATGGCGAGGTGGCCTGTAATTGAAGAAGTGTCATGATGATCTCTCCATTGGCAAAAGATTCCGGAATTGTCCCCCATTCGGATCTCCGGGAGGGGACTGCCAAGGGAGAGGTTACCATGAGAAAAAGATTGAATAATCTACGAAAGGATAACGTTCTACGAGTCGGGGCGTGGAATGTCAGAAGCTTGAACGTGCTAGGGAAACTATAAAATCTGAAAAGGGAAATGCAAAGGCTCAATCTAGATATAGTAGGGGTCAGTGAAGTGAAGTGGAAGGAAGACAAGGATTTCTGGTCAGATGAGTATCGGGTAATATTAACAGCAGCAGAAAATGGTATAACAGGTGTAGGATTCGCTATGAATAGGAAGGTAGGGCTGAGGGTGTGTTACTGTGAACAGTTCAGTGACCGGGTTGTTCTAATTAGAATCGTCAGCAGACCAACACCGACAAAGATAGTTCACGTATACATGCCGACGTCGCAAGCTGAAGATGAACAGATAGAGAAAGTGTATGAGGATAATGAAAGGGTATTGCAGTATGTAAAGGGGGACGAAAATCTAATAGTCATGGGCGACTGGAATGCAGTTGTAGGGGAAGGAGTAGAAGAAAAGGTTATAGGAGAATATGGGCTTGGAACAAGGAATGAAAGAGGAGAATGACTAATTGAGTTCTGTAACAAGTTTCAGCTAGTAATAGCGAATACCCTGTTCAAGAATCACAAGAGGAGGAGGTATACTTGGAAAAGGCCGGGAGATACGGGAAGATTTCAATCAGATTACATCATGATCAGACAGAGATTCCGAAATCAGATACTGGATTGTAAGGCGTACCCAGGAGCAGATATAGACTCAGACCGCAATATAGTAGTGATGAAGAGTAGGCTCAAGTTCAAGACATTAGTCAGGAGGAATCAATACGCAAAGAAGTGGGATACGGAAGTACTAAGGAATGACGAGATACGTTTGAAGTTCTCTAACGCTATAGATACAGCAATAAGGAATAGCGCATTAGGCAGTACAGTTGAAGAGGAATGGACATCTCTAAAAAGGGCCATCACAATAGTTGGGAAGGAAAACCCAGGTACAAAGAAGATAGCTGCGAAGAAACCATGGGTGACAGAAGAAATACTTCAGTTGATTGATGAAAGGAGGAAGTACAAACATGTTACGGGAAAATCAGGAATACAGAAATACAAGTCGCTGAGGAATGAAATGAATAGGAAGTGCAGGGAAGCTAAGACGAAATGGCTGCAGGAAAAATGTGAAGACATCGAAAAAGATATGATTGTCGGAAGGACAGACTCAGCATACAGGAAAGTCAAAACAACCTTTGGTGACATTAAAAGCAACGGTGGTAACATTAAGAGTGCAACGGGAATTCCACTGTCCAATACAGAGGAGAGATCAGATAGGTGGAAAGAATACATTGAAAGCCTCTATGAGGGTGAAGATTTGTCTGATGTGATAGAAGAAGAAACAGGAGTCGATTTAGAAGAGATAGGGGATCCAGTATTAGAATCGGAATTTAAAAGAGTTTTGGAGGACTTACGCTCAAATAAGGCAGAAGGGATAGATAACATTCCATCAGAATTTCTAAAATCATTGGGGGAAGTGGCAACAAAACGACTATTCACGTTGGTGTGTAGAATATATGAGTCTAGCGATATACCATCTGACTTTCGGAAAAGCATCATCCACACAATTCCGAAGACGGCAAGAGCTGACAAGTGCGAGAATTATCGCACAATCAGCTTAACAGCACATGCATCGAAGCTGCTTACAAGAATATTATACAGAAGAATGGAAAAGAAAATTCAGAATGCGCTAGGTGACGATCAGTTTGGCTTTAGGAAAAGTAAAGGGACGAGAGAGGCAATTCTGACGTTACGGCTAATAATGGAAGCAAGGCTAAAGAAAAATCAAGACACTTTCATAGGATTTGTAGACCTGGAAAAAGCGTTCGACAATATAAAATGGTGCAAGCTGTTCAAGATTCAGAAAAAAGTAGGGGTAAGCTATAGGGAGAGACGGGTCATATACAATATGTACAAGAACCAAGAGGGAATAATAAGAGTGGATGGTCAAGAACGAAGTGCTCGTATTAAGAAGGGTGTAAGACAAGGCTGTAGCCTTTCACCCCTACTCTTCAATCTGTACATCGAGGAAGCAATGATGGAAATAAAAGAAAGGTTCAGGAGTGGAATTAAAATACAAGGTGAAGGGATATCAATGATACGATTCGCTGATGACATTGCTATCCTGAGTGAAAGTGAAGAAGAATTAAATGATCTGCTGAACTGAATTAACAGTCTAATGAGTACACACTATGGTTTGAGAGTAAATCGAAGAAAGACGAAGGTAATGAGAAGTAGTAGAAATGAGAACAGCGAGAAACTTAACATCAGGATTGATGATCACGAAGTCAATGAAGTTAAGGAATTCTGCTACCTGGGCAGTAAAATAACCAATGACGGACGGAGCAAGGAGGACATCAAAAGCAGACTCGCTATGGCAAAAAAGGCATTTCTGGCCAAGAGAAGTCTACTAATATCAAATCCCGGCCTTAATTTGAGGAAGAAATTTCTGAGGATGTACATCTGGAGTACAGCATTGTACGGTAGTGAAACATGGACTGTGGGAAAACCGGAACAGAAGAGAATCGAAGCATTTGAGATGTGGTGCTATAGACGAATGTTGAAAATTAGGTGGACTGATAAGGTAAGGAATGAGGGGGTTCTACGCAGAATCGGAGAGGAAAGGAATATGTGGAAAACACTGATAAGGAGAAGGGACAGGATGACAGGACATCTGCTAAGACATGAGGGAATGACTTCCATGGTACTAGAGGGAGCTGTAGAGGGCAAAAACTGTAGAGGAAGTCAGAGATTGGAATACGTCAAGCAAATAATTGAGGACGTAGGTTGCAAGTGCTACTCTGAGATGAAGAGGTTAGCACAGGAAAGGAATTCGTGGCGGGCCGCATCAAACCAGTCAGTAGACTGATGACCAAAAAAAAAAACGCCATCTCTCTCCGTAGCTGCTGTAGTTGCTTAGTCGCATGCAGGAAATCTACTGTAGACTTGCGCCAGATGTCACTTTCCTCCCATCAGGGTTTAGGGTGCGAGCGTTGTGTATGCCTCCGATCCGTCTGACAGACTCCTTTATAAGATAAAATGTTGGCGTATTTTTGGAACGAAGTAGTCGTTACCGTCAATCTGATGTCTCATGTCATGACCACATCGGCCTCGCTATTACGAAGGTGTCAACGATTCTCACTCTGCTGTACTTGCTTAATGAGCTTGTTACAGTATAGGACTGGTTCGTAAAGCTCTTGGCACGCGTCTTTGCATTGGCAGTACTGTTTCTTTCGTCACGTGACGAAGGTGACGCGAACCTGTCTAGTTGCCCTGCCTACTGCATTTCTGCTGAGGTCCACTGTTCGGCTCGCCAGAAGCGCTGCTGTTGTGTTCTCTCCTGATCAGCCCTCTGTGGTGAAATGTTATTCTTCGCGCCCACCTCATGATGAAACGGATGTAATGTGAGCTAGGTGCGATGTAATGTAAGCGAGGTAGCTTCGTTCTGGGACTTACAAAGTTTTAACTGTTTGCTCATTCGTAGAAGGTTGACGTGGTTCGTTGTATAATCTAACATATTCTCCTAAATCAGGGATGCTGAACTCCTTTCAAACCTTTATCATGTTGTTATATGCCACATCCATTACGGCAGTGCCTGTTAGTTTACTGGAGAGCGCGGTTACGTTGGGCAATGTAGTGTCATGTAGTCTCTCCGTCTAATCCAGGTATTCATATGTAAAGCCTCCCCTTACCGTCGCAGGCTGAAACTTTGCATCATCAGAATATGCTGCTCTGCTGAAATGCATTCTCTCCTAATGCAGATGTCAACACATTACTGAAGACATGCATGCACGAAGCGAAGCGAATTAAAGAATCGGAGCGATGTTCTTCGCGTGATTCTACAGGAAAAATAAATGTACTTTTCATCGGTATCAGCAATGACGTTGACCTCATCACCACTCAAACCGAAATCACCCAAATAGTGAGTGAGAAAGTGAGCATAATACCGACTCTGATGGCCGAAGAATATGAGGATGTGCCGCAGTAGTTGGTGCTTGAAGTTAAGTGCATTGTGAGTTGCACTGCGGGTCTTCTCTAAGTGGGGTTTCTGCTTCTCTATCTAACGGAAGCACATAAATCTGTCAGTCAATGGCTCGCTTGCAGAAAGAATAGTTCTCTGTTAGTTAGTCATGGTAATGTTGTTGTGATAATGACTATCATCTTCCCATAAGGCAACCAGCTCGCGAGATTGTCCTCGATGTATGATCTGGATTTGTTGTGACTGGAGTCATACGGGGATGTAAGTTGACATGCTGGCATGTGCGTTACAAGTCTTTCTGTTAATGCTGCACGATTGGCAGTGGGGTCATCTTCACAATGCGCCACATAAGTTAGACGGCACGCAAAGTCGGTGTATACAAAAATGAGGCATTACTCCTAGTCGTGGACGTTCTTAAATTTTACGAAATTTTTATCCTCGTTACTTATTTCCACATGTACGGGTTCCTGCCCTAGAAGCTAATGATATGTCTTTCTAGATACATTCTCGTGGGAAAATAGATGTTCTGCACACATTGCTAATGGTCAACACTTATCCTGTCTACATGAACTGAATAATGAGGATTCTGCACCCCAGAGTTTCACACTGAATAAGATGCCTACGAAATTATGATACTTGCAGACATTAAATCTATTGTACGTACTTGGAAGCGCTGCATTTTTATGATAATATCTGTTAATAGCCAGAAGTGACCATGCAAAGCGATACTCATCCTTCTCGTCTAGATTCTGTACTTTAATGTATGTTTTTAGCAGCAATATCTTTCGGAACGGGAAAGAGACGGGACCGCACTACTGAGCATATTGAAGTCATGTGAGTATGCATAAAGGTGGAGTACATGGTTAAGTGCCTTACCCGACCCTCTTTCCAGTGTGTTGGAAAAAAGACTGAGTATGACACTCTTGACAAAAGTTCTGAATCACTCTCCGATTGAACTGACTTCCAGTATCACATCAGTTATACCCCACATTTGGACTTTGCTCTTCTCCTCGCCAGCATTACTGACCTCTTTTGGAGGACGTGTGAGCTCACATTATAGAGCTTTGTTGCACTTCGTGGCGGGATAACGTAGGCTGTTGACAGTATTGGAGAGGATCCTTTCCAAAACACCTTAGCAGGAGTCGACAGAAGTTGCAGGACCTCAATAGCCATTTGGGCCATCAGTGTGGGACAGTGAGACCCTGTCCCCAAAATCACTGAAAATGATAGAATTATCCAGTGAAGATGCAGGACTTACTTGGTGATCCACAAGAGAGTGGGTAGGGGTACTGCTGCCTCTAGGCCCAGAGTGATGTCAAAGAGATGTCTGATACTGTGAAAGTCCATCACGATTCAAGACAGTCCAGGGCGTGACTGTATTGCAAAACGAACTGTTGTCATCATTCTGGACCACATTGGTGGTGACGGATCCAACTTAGACGTTGTTTATGGTTGTGGTAATACATCACCGAAAAATTGGGCTGCAGCAATAAACAAATCATAGTCGGGTCAGGTGGTGGAGTAGTTGCAGGTGCAAGCCCGTGTCCACATATGACGTCCAACTCAACTGCAAAGAACGGAAAAGATTGGTAAGTATAATTAAAGAAAATGATGTACGCAGACCTATGGAGTAGTTCTACTCACGTTCTTAATTTCCGCGCGGGATTAGCCGAGCGGTTTAAGGTCTAAGGTGCTGTACGGCTGGTCTCGGCGGAGGTTCGAGTCCTCCCTCGGGCATGGGTGTGTGTGTTTGTCCCTAGGATAATTTAGGTAAAGTAGTGTGTAAGCTTAGGGACTGATGACCTTAGCAGTTAAGTCCCGTAAGATTTCACACACATCTGAACATACACGTTCTAAATTAGAGGCACTCCTCGAGCCGCTCGTCAGATCGTTATTTGCAGCGATGGCTTGTAATATCATACCCTGCCAATTCAATGCAATATTATCATCAAATGAGCCATAATGACTGCGAGATGGTCCAGTGCTTCGCTGCATTGGCAAATGAGACAGTTTCATCTGCCCACTTCATGGCAATGATGATGGACCGGCCTGTGGTGGTGCTTGTGGGCACAACGAACTGGGCCATTATGACGAACGCATTATTATCCTGTTGGGTCATGAAGCAGTTGTTGCAGGCACAGCACACATGTCTGTCGCATTTGCAACAGAATAAGAAGAAATTAATGATCAGAATGCAGCTATAGCAAGAACATATAAACATAAAAAAGGAAAACAATCTTAAATACATACCTGTAGGATCACTGGAGTCAAATCTGGGTTGCTTATTAGGCCCCGATAGCCCATCATTTCCATTACTATAATTCGGCTCTTCCGATTCTGTCGGCGCTGTTGATGTTGTTGCTAGCAGTCTCAGACTGGTATGACTTCCCACACCGAAACGACTTGTATTTTTAGTCAAAACCACATTACTTTGCTTATTTCAACAAATAGCAAACAACTATTCTTACTTCCAGTCTTGAGGTTCTTAGGCAGGATGCCACCTTCTCAAGGCTGTGTGTAGGCGACACTATCTTACATCACTTCCGCCAGTTTTCTTATATGTGGGATTATATTTCAGTGTACTTGAATACACTGCTCCATCAAGTGTATAGAAGAGCCGCTCTTGAAAGACAAGAAGAATTTACCAATACTTTGAGACTTGCTGTGCACTGCAACCGATGTCTGCAGAGTACTACCCATGCATCAGAAGCTGCTGTCATCTCTTTTAAAAGAATACCATAACCATTTTAGTAATGCGTCTTTTGCAGGTGTTTGCTAGAGTGCAAGCCATCGATATGAAGTCTCACTCGGAATTCTGTAGCTGTGACACTACACACCGCATCTACAAGAACGATAACAATAATAACATTGATAACAGTCCTTGCGGGCAATAAATGGGGAGACAGATACATAGCTGTATCAAGACGTTAGTTACCTCTGATGTATGTATTCAAAAATATGATAAAAACAGAAATGTTTTCACCAACAACATCCTATGAGGAGTGTGTGTAAATCGTTCTGCAGTATCTTCTAGGAGCACACCAACAGCACACGTTTGTGTAAACAGTTTCCTCATTAAATAATTAAAGTTATGGACAGATGCATAATATTTTTCATTAGATCCCTATATATCAAACAAAGTTTAGTCTGTGATTTGTATCCAGACAGAAAAAAATCTGGATAAATAATTCGGATGGCAGCACTTTCAGTAATACTCTTCATCTATGGGTGTATTTACACACTATTTTCTGTATGTATGCTACCGTATGGATTCCCCACCTACGGGGGAAGGGAGGGTGTCATTTTTTCCTGTATGCCTGATGTTATTCAACAGGCCAAAACGCATATCAATGGAGGAAGGTCACTCAGGTTCACTTTATATCACGAGAATGATTGCTTATTTAAATAATAGTAATGCATGAAAGTAAAATGTTAAACATTAAAAGATATGGTGACAGGAACTTGCAGGCTGGCAGATGCAGCTATCTAATGACCCTGAGAAATCAGCAGGGCCTGGAATAACCTTCCACAAAGTGACGATGAGATATGGGTAGTACCCGCACTGACTGCATCTGTGACAATCTCTCTCCAACACACATTGACTCTCCTCCAAAACACTCAACTGCATATGTGTCGAAAGCAGTAAATTTCCCACAACTCGTTCGCCCAGAGACAACAATAAAAAAATGGCTACACGCAGGATAAATAGTATTAAAAATTACACAAACGCCGAGAGGTAGTATTGCATGCTACCCTAAGTAATGTAGATAAAATATATGCCACCTGCGATAAGTGAACTTCTTGTGATTTCATCTACAATAACATCATTATGCGATCCATTTGCATCATTTTAAGATTATGGAATCAGAGTGCTTTACATTGCCTCCAAATATTTTTACAGCTCCAAGTGTAGACCACTTGGAATTCTTTCCACTATTAAAGTATATGAGTTATCAAAGTATATGAGTTATCATTCCCTCTCTCATATCTAGCTGTTACAGCCCTTCTCCCCAGATTACTCCATCTGTGTAATACTTTTTGTATTTCTAAGAGTGTGTGGGATGCCATGTCTGTCCCTCTTCCTTCTGTATACTACACAAACCTTTTTCTAAGGAATCTGTGGGGTCTCTCAAACTTTTACACAGATCTGTCAGCCAGTTTTTGGGAGCAGATGGTGCTGTGATTGTAACAGATCTCTCTTTCTTGTTACAGACTTGCAGAACTCTAGGGAATTATCTAAGATATATTCAGACACTTTAATCTAGAGCCTGATGGGATGGGCTCAGAGTAACCTTCGAAAGGTGGATTCGCCATTTTGAAGATTTCGGATTGAAGTCTGATAGGGTTAATGTAGTTCCTGATACCACTGGAGAGTACATTTCTTTTTCCGAGATAATCACGCGGATAGTATCGTTCCATTTTATGGATTTGCTCCGCTTAATGCAGATTTGTCTTCAGCGGCTTGCTGAAACTGTGCAACAGGAAGACATGCATATCACCAGGACCGCATATCCCAGTAACGCAAAGTTTCAGCTTCTGATTGTGAAGGGGGAATGAGTGGGGGCGGAGGCGGTGGAGGTCTTCCATACGAGTGTCTGGGGAACCTCCACAAACCGACATTGTCTGACACAACTGCATTCTCCAGTAACCTAACAAACACTCCCGTAACAGATTTGGAATATGAGCGCACAGTGAATGTTTGGCAGGACTTCGACACTTCTGAACTAGGAGTATATGTCAGTTATACATAATTGCAAATGGACCTCTGCTCACGGACCTTTACGAGAAATTCCGGAGTCCGTGCCTTGGCACATATGTGTGGATCCTGCCTTTTATTAGACCACGCGAGGCATCTGTGGTATGCAATGTCAAGAAAAACATATGTTGACATCAAACTGAAGAATGATGCTGACATGATGCTCTTCTTTGAACATGGTTAAATCCTTTGTTTGGATGTAAAGAACCTCTGCAGGTAAATCATGAAACACAGTCTGTCGTTTGGAGGGTTCCAGAGTTCCGATGGATATCCAGATCGGTAATCAACAGATTCAAGGAAACAATCCATCATGTGGCTGTGGATGCGAGTTGGGGATACGCTGTGGAGGTAGAACTAGCATATTCCATCCATTTGCATCACGTGCACAGCGACTTCCTCTGTGTCTAGAGCGCCTAGTCCCGCGATATGGTTCCATCCCGAATCTATTGCAACACTGGGGAACAAGTACACTACACAAACCTCCAAAATGTTAAGTAAAGGATGGAGCTTGTTAGTATCACACGCAGCATGTTCTTCAAGCAGCGTTGCTGGTTGAAGAAGTACATTGGTCTAAACAACTGCGAGCTAACATCCCGAAGATGTTCGGACTCACATACGGTTCCGCTTCGTCCAAATGTCTTGGCACAAACTCGTCTGTGGGTTGAACCGTACGTGTCGCATTACACGCGCCGAATATCCTCGCTCAACTGACTAGGGCAGAGTCCTTTCTTGAACCCGCCCATCTGATTGGCTACGGCTTATTCTACACTATTTTACATTTTAACATATGTAAATAATCAAAGCTTGACCACTTTCACGTTCTAAATAAAGTTACAATAATAGCCATTACATAATAAACGTTAAATTCTTTTACATAAAACCAATACAGTTTCCTTCTTAACTTTGAATGTCACGGCCATTAGCCTTGCACCAGTGTGCTTTCTGATAAATAAATAAAGAATAAAAGTAAGTATTATGCACTAAACTTTACAACAAATATTCTATTACCTAATGATTCAATAAGGTGTCATGCTGCCACCGTTGAAATCGTTGTGTGGAGGAAATGATGATCTGATGCTTAACTGAAAATACTGATAATTTAAATTTATAATATCTTTTAAACAAATAAAGTTACAGAGTTGATATTCAGAACGTTTATCATTTTAATGATGAGCTTCTATATGAAATGTCGATCGCTAAGATCAACTAAAGCGTTCAGATTTTAGCATTAGATCTTTGTTGCCAAACGAGTGAATTTCACTTTAACGGTACATCCTAAACTATCATAGACATGATCAATATTCAAGTTGTTTTGGGATCACCATGAAAATTTATGAAGGATGTTAGAATAAAATAACTATAGC
Organism: Schistocerca piceifrons; assembly: GCF_021461385.2. Taxonomy (NCBI): domain Eukaryota; kingdom Metazoa; phylum Arthropoda; class Insecta; order Orthoptera; family Acrididae; genus Schistocerca; species Schistocerca piceifrons. Next base: position 460,523,062 of record NC_060140.1, read on the forward strand.
TTAATTCACTACACTACTACAGAATTAAATAGTTTCCACGAATGTTTCACTTGATGGCCGATCTTAGGTCCGCCATATTTACCACTGCTACGTCTCCGTGTCCACAAAAGCCTTCTGCTGGGTTTCCCTATGGCGTAGGTTCCCGTCTATCTCACTGGTACACTACAGCGCTTAGGCCTCAATAGACAATAGACGCCAATGAGTTTCCCCATCTCGTGGTGAATCAGCGCCCTTTGTGGCATGCGGTTCTGGACGACAGGGTTCGTTTCCCAGTTCCTGTAGGCTGACTCTTTCGGCCATATATTTAAACGAGAGCGCAATGCTCGTTAACTCACGCACCGAACAGAGGCTTCTCGTTATGTGTGACTTTGAAAAAGATTTTTGCAAGTTAATGAATAATCCAGTTTTTGGAAAAGCAATGGAAAATTTAGAGAATGACGGAAAATTCATTTAGTTTACTTGTGGGATGTGCGTTATGACGAAAGAGATTATATTGCTAGGGCAAATTTCAAGCAAGTCTCCGTCTTAAATGAAGGCCTAGTTGCTGGGCAGATGGCTACATTGTCAGCGTAGTTCACATAGCCTCTCTATGTCAGTATGTGTGTTCCGGACCTCTCCAAACTGCATATGCATCGATTTTACTACGAGTCTCCAAACCTAAACTTCGACAGTCCCAAGTTACTTTATATGGATACGGAGAGTTTCATCTACTGGAGGAAAGGCAGCAATCCAAATGAGGTAATTACATACAATCACCAAGGAATCGGTTCGTCAGGATATTCAGCCGATAATTGTTTTTGGAAGACATCATAAACAAGACGGTTATCGACATGTTGAAAGATGATGTATGCGTGCAGCATAGATGCAGGTGCTACCCAAAAGTGGGCTAACGCTGTGCGTCAAGGAGCCTCAAACTCCCTAATGCTTGATAATTAGAACAGGGTCGCTACGTAATGACAACCAATGTGGGGATGGGATTGGCACCCTCCGATACTCACACTAGTCACTGGGTAATTGATTGCGTGACTGTGTATTTATTTATTTATTTGCAAGTAGTGGAGATATGTCGGAGTGTGCGTGGGATAATACACTCCTGGAAATTGAAATAAGAACACCGTGAATTCATTGTCCCAGGAAGGGGAAACTTTATTGACACATTCCTGGGGTCAGATACATCACATGATCACACTGACAGAACCACAGGCACATAGACACAGGCAACAGAGCATGCACAATGTCGGCACTAGTACAGTGTATATCCACCTTTTGCAGCAATGCAGGCTGCTATTCTCCCATGGAGACGATCGTAGAGATGCTAGATGTAGTCCTGTGGAACGGCTTGCCATGCCATTTCCACCTGGCGCCTCAGTTGGACCAGCGTTCGTGCTGGACGTGCAGACCGCGTGAGACGACGCTTCATCTAGTCCCAAACATGCTCAATGGGGGACAGTTCCGGAGATCTTGCTGGCCAGGGTAGTTGACTTACACCTTCAAGAGCACGTTGGGTGGCACGGGATACATGCGGACGTGCATTGTCCAGTTGGAACAGCAAGTTCCCTTGCCGGTCTAGGAATGGTAGAACGATGGGCTCGATGACGGTTTGGATGTACCGTGCACTATTCAGTCTCCCCTCGACGATCACCAGTGGTGTACGGCCAGTGTAGGAGATCGCTCCCCACACCATGATGCCGGGTGTTGGCCCTGTGTGCCTCGGTCGTATGCAGTCCTGATTGTGGCGCTCACCTGCACGGCGCCAAACACGCATACGATCATCATTGGCACCAAGGCAGAAGCGACTCTCATCGCTGAAGACGACACGTCTCCATTCGTCCCTCCATTCACGCCTGTCGCGCCACCATTGGAGGCGGGCTGCACGATGTTGGGGCGTGAGCGGAAGACGGCCTAACGGTGTTCGGGACCGTAGCCCAGCTTCATGGAGACGGTTGCGAATGGTCCTCGCCGATACCCCAGGAGCAACAGTGTCCCTAATTTGCTGGGAAGTGGCGGTGCAGTCCCCTACGGCACTGCGTAGGATCCTACGGTCTTGGCGTGCATCCGTGCGTCGCTGCGGTCCGGTCCCAGGTCGACGGGCACGTGCACCTTCCGCCGACCACTGGCGACAACATCGATGTACTGTGGAGACCTCACGCCCCACGTGTTGAGCAATTCGGCGGTACGTCCACCTGGCCTCCCGCATGCCCACTATACGCCCTCGCTCAAAGTCCGTCAACTGCACATACGGTTCACGTCCACGCTGTCGCGGCATGCTACCAGTGTTAAAGACTGCGATGGAGCTCCGTATGCCGCGGCAAACTGGCTGACACTGACGGCGGCGGTGCACAAATGCTGCGCAGCTAGCGCCATTCGACGGCCAACACCGCGGTTCCTGGCGTGTCCACTGTGCCGTGCGTGTGATCATTGCTTGTACAGCCCTCTCGCAGTGTCCGGAGCAAGTATGGTGGGTCTGACACACCGGTGTCAATGTGTTCTTTTTTCCATTTCCAGGAGTGTATCATGAAACAAATTTCCTTGTTGTGTGTATGTGAGTACGCATGCCCGATTGCACTCTTTGCATCTGTAGACATATCTACACAATGTGTGCGTATGTGTAAATATTGTATACATATTTGTGTCTCCGTGTGTGTGTGTGTGTGTGTGTGTGTGTGTGTGTGTATGTGTGTATGTGTGTATGTGTGTGTGTGTGTGCTTCCACCTCACCTTCTGCTGCTAGTCCTCTTTTCCCATATGTTATTTATGCAGAAATATTATCAGAAAGATATGACTGATTCATGAATAATGTTCATTGAATGAAAATGAAATTAATGTGTACGGAAAGTGTAAACATTGTACATATAACAAAATGTGAATCGTAATTGAAGCAGCAGGGAGCTGGTTGGGAAGTGAAAAGGTACTGCGACCACTCTACTTAAACATCAATTTACTATTAGAAAAATTTAACCTCTTTTCAATGAGAAAACACATAATTAAATGCGGTCCTTCAAATGGGAGTAAGATAATAGTTAAAAAGAAAAAGAAAGATCGCCCCACGTTGGCGGGCCCAAGTGAAATGATCAAAACAATTCAAGTACGAAGCAGTTGCAACCCAATTATTAATTTCCCTTCGGTGTTGCCCGTTAATGAACGGTTCAAGAACATCCGTTGATCAAGCATGTGATTATGCTTAGTAATTCCATAAACGGTTTAAGGCCCAACGATAAATGTCTTCCATGGTGAAGTCAAAATAATAAAACTATTAAGCAGATGTAGAAAATGTGAACAGGGAATTACAGATCAAGAACATCAACTGATCAAGCACACAATTATATTTAGCAACTTGACAAACAGTGTAAGGTCCAATGGTAAATATCTACCACAGCATAGCTATTTCAAGTAAAACGGTATTACATACAATTTTTACAGCTTCAGCCACAAAGACCGCTTCACGCCAACACTGACCAGTCTTAAATGAACAGACTTTCACTACAAGGAACTTTACTAGCATTTACGAGAGATACACAGTAACGGAATTAACAGCCGGTTGCCCAGCAATGAGCTTTACAATTGGTGCAGGTGCTTCAGGATTACAAAAACTACATGAAATTAGTAGCTATTTTCAAGACTCTTAATTTTAAACACAGAGAGCTTTATGGCCTAGTGGCCGACCAAAAGTTTACCTCTAGATGGCGTTGCTTAGATTTACTTACCTGGGATTTGAGGATGTCAGCTGCTTTAAATCATATACAACTGAACTGTAAAACAGCAAAGCAAGGGAAATGCTTAATTCCAAAGGTTACAGGAAAGCAAACAGTGCAGTAGCCGACGAGATACACAGACAAAATCAAGTAAGTGCGGTTGGCAGAAGCGGCAAGAAAACAAGTTACAAAATTACTACTCAGTGGCTAGATATGATGCATCTGGCTAGCTTTCTTACCAAAATAGATATCTTTTCCATAGATACGTGAGGAATTTGCAAATTGATCTGGGAACACCTCAAGACCAACACGTCAGGCCATTTCTGGTTTTGCCCCTTATAAAAAGCCATTAAAGAAAGTCTAAACTGTCCCTCAACAGATACTTATAAGCAAAAGTAAACACTATTCGAATAAAATATAAAACAGCAACGCATAAAACAATTTTGACAAGCACTGAAAGTATTAAATAGGAAATCCAGAACATCAATGTATTAAACCAGTTTGGCATCCAATGGAAGCATTCAACATTGTTAAACTAAAATGCTGAAACCACCAATGAAACGGTGGTAGGTGGTGAGCGTCGAATAGATAACATGCCAGACAGGCACACCTATGAATTAAAGACGGCTGGCGAACGTTGAATACGTAATATGCCAGGCAACTACCTTAGAGCTAATCTTAAGAGCAAGTGTCTTAAACACGGTTGTTATAAAATGCATCACTGAATTAAAGAAGGCTGGAGAACAAAGAGTACGTAATACGCCAGTCAGGTAACTCACAGATTGATTTGACAGAAATTGCGCCTGGCACACGCAAACAACCCTGCAATGCTACTCAGTAACATGGCGAGTACACAACAAAATCAGAATGTAATACACGTTCCCCACGAATCGAATCAAAGGAACGACCACAGATACCAACTGGACCTGAAGGGAACCAGATGCAGAGGCTCACACTTTGTTTAAGAACAACATTACTGCCTCACAATATAGTGCATAATATGGGCATGCTATGATCCCCTATGCAGCCTCGTTTCCTCCAGTGGTTGAATAGCTGACAAACTTTAACCCACGTGATGGCGCTAAGAAACTCCTCGGGCCAGACCGCCACCCTCCAACACAGCACCTATTCGTCCTTGGCAGCCATCAAGTCATCTCCATAGCTAGCCGAACAGAGCCCTATATCCGCATATGTCAAGGTTACGTGCCCTCCTGCGAGCTGGCATCCTCTCGTATATCAGCAGCTGGCCAGAGACAAACCCAGTGTAGATACAGTCGATACTAGGGTGCCAAGCACATGGTACACGCATGGTTCAGTAGTATTCTAGTTCTTCTAGCCTTACAGTCCCAAGACTAAAGAACAATAAAAAATAAAACTAATGCACACAGTCAAAAAAAAAAAAGAGTGGCGATGTGAAGATACAACATGATTGGGAATAGTTGCGTGTAAGAAAAAATAGTTTCGTGAAAAAAACTACTGTCCGTCTCAGTAGCTGCGCCGTCGGCGTTGCAATTGCTAACCGAAGCGGCCTCGGTTCAGTCCCTGGTCGAGTCGAAGATTTTCTCTGTTCTGGGACTGGGTGCTGGGTCGCCCTTAACATTCCTGTCGTCTTAACTGTCATTACACGATGGCTGTAAGGGCGCTTTCCAAAAGCCAATTTCCAAAAAGTATTGAAAGAAAATAATTGTTCATAACCAACAACAACAAACGATTCTAAAAAAAATAGTTTATTGCAAGAAAATAAGTTGTTCATAGTAAATTATTAGTTAATTTGTCTGTCATTACTCCCGATCCCTTTCACTATAGAATTATTTTTCTAACATACCTGAACCTCTCCTCATGATCCTCATATCTCGAATGGAGAGACCTACGCAATTGGACTAGTTATGAAGGACAAGTGGAAAGGTAGAGCTAGAACGGCATTGATTCATGGAGAGATGATTTTTTCGGCATTTTAATGTGCTCCCACTGATCCAGGGGCTTCCCACCAATTTAATATCATATGGCTATTGTAGAGTTACGTCATGGCCTCGCACAGTTGTTTAAGGTGTGTGGATAGGACATGGATTCGCCCAGATGACCTTGTTAAGCTGCCTATGACTTCCTGGGAGCAACGGAGGTAAAGGTGTGACCTTTATTATAAGTCATCCAAATCCAGAAATGGTCTTCTATTGGAAGTCCTCATCAGTGAAAAAGAGATAATATCGTTATGTCGCCTAGAGCACACCCTGATAACCTACTGCTTATCAGCGGAAGTGTGAAAATTTAAATCACAATATTTGTCTGTTTAATCCCGTTCTTTTGCGATAAGTGTCCCTTTAAATCTAGAACCCGCTGTGCTTTCCTACTGTTGTTCATGGTCTCACGTCACATTCGCAGCTTCTACGATGTTGGCGAACCGTCAGAGATCCAATCTGCAGTTTATCGTTTCGTGATAGGTTCTTATCGATAACACCAACTCTCGTCATTCGTGATAAATTTTCTTCAGGAAAGAATTGTTCGGGACTTTCATTAGAATTAAGTCGCGGCAGGGGCCCATGCATCGATGCTTTTGGTAGGGAGGCAAAGTGTACGGGACAAACTTCGTACAAACTTTTGTCTTCTTCAAAACGTTTTGGAGAATGGCTTGAACACCTGATTTATAGAAGTTCAGTTCGTTGCTCCAGTGCGATTTGTTACACACTACAGCCCCACGTCCACTAACTTAACACTGTCAGTTCACAATTGACTGGTCGAATGCGCATGTGTTATTTGCAGTTGTTGGTTAAAGCTGTTACCGTAGTTTTACTACTGTGGTTGCCGCACGGAACTGGTTTTGACCCCATCCCCAGAATAAAACCAGTCGGAATTTCTTAGACCAACGTTATATAGACTGAAGAGTCAAAGAAACTGGTACACCTGCCACGTGGCATGGACTCGACTAACGTCTGAAGTAGTGTTGGAGGAAATTAACGCCATGAATGCTGCAGGGCTATCCACAAATCCTTAAGAGCACGAGAGAGTGGAGATCTGTTGTGAACAGTACGTTGCATACCATCCCAGATGTGCTTAATAATGTTCATGTTTGGGGAGTTTGGTGGCCAGCGGAAGTAGCCACTCTGTAGCAATTCTGGACGAGTGGGGTGTCGCATTACCGTGATGGAATTGCCCAATGGACATGATTGGTTACAGGTGATCAGACAGGATGCTTACGTACGTGTCACCTGTCATAGTCGTATCTAGAGGTATCAGGGATCACATATCACTGAGACTGCAGACGCCCCGCACCATTACAGAGCCTCCAGCAGCTCGAATAGTCCCCTGCTGACATGCGGAAACAATGGGTTAATGAGGTTTAGTCCATAAATGTACACGTCAATCCGCTCTATACAATTTGAAACGAGACTCGTCAACTAGACAACATGTTTCCAATCATCAACAGTCCAGTGTTGGTGTTGACGGGTCCAGGCGTGGCGTAAAGCTTTGTGTCATGTAGTCATCAAGAGTGCAAGAGTGGGCCTTCGGCTCCGAAGGCCCATATCGATGACGTTTCATTAAATGGAACGCACGTTGAGGCTTTTTGATGCCCAGCATTGGAATCTGCAGTAATTTGCTGAAGGGCTGCACTTCTGTCACGCTGTCATTGGTCCCGTTCTTGCAGGATCTTTTTCCGGCCACAGCGATGTCGGAGATTTGATGTTTTACCGGATTCTTTATATTTACGGTATACTCGAGAAAATGCCCACTTCATCACTATCTCTGAGATGCTGTGCGCCGATTATAACACGACGTTGAAACTCAGTTAAATCTTGATAACTTGTCATTGTAGGAGTAGTAACTGATCTAACAACTGGGCCAGACACTTGTCTTGTACAGGCGCTGCCGACCGCAGAGCCGTATTCTGCCTGTTTACATATCTCTATACCAGTTCCTTTCATGCTTCACTGTTTATATAATCAGTTTATAGAACACGTCCTGCTAGCGGTTGATTGAAATTGAACCATTTTGGGTCTCTCCCAGAAATTTGAGAAGAAGAAATATTTCTTGCAGAAGACGAGTCCGTCTCTACTGTTGCAAATCCACTGTACGCTTCGTACTGGAGATTCTGTATAACAGTACTGCCTGCGATCAACCACAGACAGCAGTAACCTAATTTGTAGGGGATGTTGGTGAGTTTTGTGCAGCTCGGTGCCATCCGTCGCCATCTGGAGTCGAGGTTGCGAAACGGAAGGCGCCGGTGGGCGTCCCAGTTTGCGGCGCAGCGCGGCCGTGTGTGCGTGGCGTGGCGCGGCCGGGTTCGCCGGCACGCATTAGTCTCGCCACGAGCGCCCTTGGCTCGCCTTGCGACACGCCGCGCCCCGCTTGCGACAAGAGCGCGGCGCTTCCCGAGCAGACTTCGCATTACCGCCGCGGGTCCGCCTCGGCTGCGCTCTGCCCGGACCGTCACGCTGCCGCTACACCGTGGTGCCGCGCGGCGCTCCTGCTCACTCGTCTGCCGTCGTTCTCACTGTACTCACCTGCCCCGTGTAGCATGTGGACAAGGTGAAAAGCTCACGGTCTTATAAATATATCCCTTTCCTTTCAACAAATTGTCACTGTATCCGGGATATTCATCGCACGAGAAACCAGCAGGCGATTTGATATTTTGAAGCATTATATAGCAATATACACTACTGACCATTAAAACTGCTACACCAAGATGATATGCCGACGATAAACGGGTATTCATTGGACAAATATATTATACCAGAACTGACATGTGATTACATTTTCACGCAATTTGGGTGCATACATCCTGAGAAATCAGTACCCAGAACAACCACCTCTTGCTGTAATAACGGTATTGATACGCCTGGGCATTGAATCAAACAGAGCTTGGATGGGGTGTACAGGTACAGCTGCCCATGCAGCTTCAACATGATACCACTGTTCATCTTGAGTAGTGACTGGCTTATTGTGACGAGCCAGTTCCTCGGCCACCATTGACCAGACGTTTTCAGTTGGTGAGAGATCTGGATAATGTGATGGCCAGGGCAGCAGTCGAACATTTTTTGTATCCAGAAAGGCCCCTACAGGACGTGCAACATGCGGTCGTGCATTATCCTGCTGAAATGTAGGGTTTCGCAGGGATCGAATGAAGGCTAGAGCCACGGGTCGTAACACATCAAATGTAACGTTCAAAGTGCAGTCAATGCGAACAAGAGGTGACCGAGACGTGTAACCAATGGCACCCCATACCATCACGCCGGGTGATACGCCAGTATGGCGATGACCAACACACGCTTCCAATGTGCGTTCAGCGCTATGTTGCCAAACACAGATGCGACCATCGTAGACGCTCCTGTCTGTGATGCAACGCCAAGGGTAACCGCAGCCATGGTCTCCGAGCTGATAGTCCGTGCTGCTGCAAACGTTGTCGAACTGTTCGTGCAGATGGTTGTTGTCTTGCAAATGTCCCCATCTGTTGACTCAGGGATCGAGACGTGGCTGCACGAGTCGTTAGAGCCATGTGGATAGGATGCCTGTCGTCTCGACTGCTAGTGACACGAGGCCGTTGGGATCCAGCACGGCATTCCGTATTACCCTCCTGAACCCACCGATTCCATATTCTGCTAACAGTCATTGGATCTCGACCAACGCGAGCAGCAGTGTCGCGATACGATAAACCGCAATCACGATATGCTACAATCCGACCTTTGTCAAAGTCGTAAACGTGATGGTACGCATTTCTCCTGCTTACACGAGGTATCACAACAACTTTTCACCAGGCAACGCCGGTCAACTGCTGTTTGTGTATGAGAAATCGGTTGGAAACTTTCCTCATGTCAGCACGTTGTAGGTGTCGCCACCTTGTGTGAATGCTCTGAATAGCTAATCATTTGCAAATCACATATCTTTTTCCTGTCCGTTAAATTTCGCGTCTGTAACACGTCATCTTCGTGGTGTAGCAATTTTAATGGCCAGTAGTGTACAAACACATTACACTTCCCAGTCACATTAATATGATCAAATGTGATGACTTCCTATGTTTGCGTCAATGTCCAGTAGCTACTCGCAGAAGGCAGGTGGCAGCAGTGACAGTGGAGCATACACAAAGTATGTCGGGGAAACGCGGAAAACGCTCCAGGTGTTGTCGTATTGTGGAAACGGAGTGATTTATCTGACGTCCAAAAGTGCACGGTCATTGGCTTTGGGCCAAGGGGGGAAGCATTTCTAAAACGACTAATTTTGTAAACTGTTCGCTAGTTACCGTGACTGAGGTATGAGAGGAGTCACTCTGGAGCCGGTGGGTTTCTGGCGCCAGGCGATATCGATTCTTACTTCAATCTTTGATCGTTTGATCGCTGTCCCTGTGCCTTGTTCTCTTTGCGTCTTTGAGGCAGGCTATTTATGGTGGCGCGCGTGCGCAAGTTGAGGAGAGGGGTCCGCGCATGAGCCGAGTCAGTCTGTTACGTGATGTGCTTTCGATGTGGTCGTTGTGGGGAGTTGGCGACACCATGTCACGTGGCACGGCCGTATGCCGTGAGGACTAGTTGAGTTGGAGCAACGAAGAAGCATGGGCCGCTGCCGGAAAGTATTATAGTTGTATTGATTTGGCTGACCAGTGGTGACCAGGATTTGCTAATACCTCGAGAGCTATGTGGATGGATGGCTGTGAATTTCACATGAAGAAGAAAAAAATTAATCGCCAAGTTTTCGTGGTGGGTTCCTCCATCTATATGTAGTGAATATTATTGCGTACTTAAGGACTGTTGTCTGTTGCAGTTGCTCGTGCTAGTGGCCGGCAAAACATTCACTGCAGTGATGGCGAGGCGAGTCATGTTCTGCAACGGCCATGAAATTGTTACTAAAGTGGCTAGAAATAGCGCCTTGCACTTGTAAGTTTAGATTTGGCGCTTAGTGACACGCTGAAGGTAGCTGGTTCACTTGAACGTCATTTCCTAAATTTGTTATAGATTCAGAATTTGCTGGTTATACGAATTAGTGGTCGTTGTTTCTTCATAATTTCTTGTGTGTATTGAAGTGATATTGGTTCCTAATGCAATTTCAAATACCTATCTGAAGGTTGATTGGCACATTAGGTACTGCACGTTTGATTTATGTGGTGTCAGCCATTCAGCAAAGACAGATTACCTTAAGTCATTGGGTGTGGACTGGCTCATCTTTTCACGTAGTATCTAGAATTTTTTTTGTGATCAAAGGAAACTAAGCTCCTTAATTCTGTTCAATGGTTAACTTCTAAAATGTTTATATTGAGTCATTGCTTATATATATATATATATATATATATATATATATATAAACTCGGCCTGCGAGCTTGGACGGAAATCTCAGGATTTGAACTCAGGGCCGTCCGTATCCCGTTAACCCGCGATTTCTCTATTCCATTCAACGAGAGGCTTGTTTTAGACAGAAGATTTCCTACTGCCCAAAGGTGAGTATAAGTTCACCCTTTCGATCGCGTGTTTGTGAAATCGTAATAGATTAACGTTTGTTCGCATCCATCACATGTTCATCAAATTAACGTTTGGCATAAAGTCTAGAATCTTCCGGACGTTGAGTGTAGTAGAATGCTAAGTGTAAACAGAACAATTAATAGTACCCTTCAGGTCAGATAGCCTGAAATGAATTTTACCTTTTAACTAAGAGTAAAACTGAGTGAGAAAGGCGATGACCGACATTGTAAACGTTTGGTTATCTGTTGTTACCGGCACGTAAAGCGGCCGTTGTCACAAGTGTGACGGTTAATATTGTAAATACTAATTGTGGATAGGATCTTGATATGCAAATGTTGTTAATTGATTATTACTGCTGATGAATTCATGTGTATGTGTAATCAATAAAGAAGTGTTGCAACTACAAACTGGTTGTTTTACTGGTATACAAGGTTTGAGTGTGCAATCGCCGCACCAACACTCACAGTATTTCCTACGTTCAAGGCTCCACTTTAAGTACGATTTTACACCCAGTATCTCATCTTTGTGAAATGACATGAAGTTATCAGCATGAGCAGGCATTGATGCGAACATGTACGTTGTTAATGCATGGGTGATCTTTATGGCAGCTCTCCTTTGAATAGTACCTCTTGGAATTGAGAACAAGCGGACAATTTGGTTATTTAACAGTAAATCTTGCAGCGGACGTTTGGGAATTCTAAGCCACATGCAGCTGTTAGGGAAAGGAACGCCCCAAAACACTTTCTGGTTACAGAATGCTAGACCCAAAAATGTCTCGCATCGGTGTGCAGACGATAGATTCGGCTGAAGAGGCGGAAAAAGCTTCCTACCTGGATCTACTTGTTAGGCGCCTCTAGTGACAGCAGCGGGAGGGGAGTAAGAGGTATCTAGGTCACCAGCCAACACATTTCAACAATGTTAAACGCCCTTTCTGAACAGTGATGGCGGCTATTGAAATTCGTGAGTTTCCATGGTCATCGTGGACCAGGATGGTGTATTTGCAAGACTACACTGGGCTTGCGATATGATTTGAAAGGCCAACTATGAATTTGTGCCCTGAGAAATGACATTAACTAGTAAGTCTTCCAAACAACTATCCGGCCTATGCATCTGCTAAATTGATTTTGCACTTTGACTGTGTTTGTTGTTGTTAGCCTGCATTAGAGGATATTACACTTATAAGAATGTAAGTGAGCTTGAGTGCTGAAATAATATTAATGAAATAAGTTTTGGCGGTCGTAGATGGGTAATTAATATATCAACATAGGACTACCGAGTGAGGTGGCGCAGTGGTTAGACACTGGACTCGCATTCGGAAGGACGACGGTTCAATCCCGCTTCCGGCCATCCTGATTTAGGTTTTCCGTGATTTCCGTAAATTACTCCAGGCAAATGCCGGGATGGTTCCTTTCAAGGGGCACGGCCGACTTCCTTTCCCGAACTTCCCTAATCCGATGAGACCGATGACCTCGCTGTCTGGTCTCCTTCCCCAAAACAACCAACCAACCAACGTGGGACTGATATTTTATAAAACTTATGGCACAAATTTATTGATTAAAAATTAGGGCAAACAATATTATGCTATGCGCGATGACAAATAAAACATGAACTATTGGCAACACAAATAGATGCAACAGATAGTTAACATTCCAATGGGTGCTGACTGGTTGGTAATGATTATGGTTTGTCTGACTGAACTATTTACTCTGGCTCAAAACATGGATAACACAAATTGAAATTATCTAACACTAAATAGACTTCGATGGGTTTATTCTACCCAGAAGTTATTCCTCGTTGGTGCAGCTGAGGTCATTGAAGAGACTGATTCTGTTTGCCCTAATGAGCCAGAGCAGCAATACTGTACCCCTTTCTCGATGTGTAGCGATGTCTCAGGTCGTGGTCATGGTTCTAGCATATGCAGAGCAGCAATGTGCGACGCCTGTAGTTCGTTATAGTGGGCGTGAAATATGCAAAGTTTCGGTGCGCTATCCGTGACACAGATCGCAATTACTCTCTAATGGAGCCCTGAAATCTTGGCAGATTCCACTGTGTGACACCCCCATTCGCCGGTCACGCCATGGGCCAGTTTGACTCACTTGTATGGCAGTGCACACAAGGAGATCGAATGTCAATGCGGCAGACATCGCATGAATAAGATTGCCGTCAGCACAGCGAGTTGTCCAGAATGACTGAGGTCTAAACTGTCGGTACAGCTAAGCCCTCACCATGGGCTCCCCAATTCCAACTAATGCTAGTGTGAAGTCATGGTGACGACAAGTGTCCCAAGTGCAACCTGCTCAAGAGTAAAGACCAGAATCCTCTCCAGACCGTAGTCTGAATCAGAAGACTAAGTTTCTTCTCCCCTCACTTTCCATCAAATCTTGGTAAATTCCACCGAAGCACTCATTCAACTGTCCCCACAAGGGTTTCGTGCCAATCACAAGACTCCACGAGCTTCATGTCTCCCCCCTAACTCATCTACTCTACTCATCAACCAGTCCTAATCAAAATTAACAATATTCTTCAATTTCTTGAAGAAACAGCCAAATCCCCATGCAGAGAGGAGAAGATGTAAAATTACTTACTTTTTTCCACTGATCCTTTAGGCAGCGTGTTTTGAGTTTCTGTTTAGCTCTAAGGTGAACAACACATTTATCATGGAGATCATCACCTGGTTCGCCCGAATGCTATAGCACGTCCGACCAGACATGAAGTGCTTTTGTCAATATGGACAGTTTCAGAGCCACCATAAATGTTGCGTTCATTCTAAAAGTGTTTTGCAGGGATGGAGATTCCCAAAATACGAGACAGAGGAAGACAACCAACTAACGATGTATAATAAAATGGAGCTATCCAGAACAAGTGTGCACCATGGGCCATGCATAACAGGGTTGAATGACGGCTGTGGAGATGTGTACGAGAGAATAGAAGTGGAACTGTTGAAGAACTGACTGGACAGATGAACCAAGGGTGTACCAACATTGTCTCCTCAATGACTGTTCAGCGTATACTTGCTGCATATGAGCCTCAACAAAAGGAGCCTCATCCATGCATCCACGCAGACTGCTCCTCCTTGGTGACAGAGGTTGCAATTTACACGTCAGTACGGCAACTGTGTGTCTACTGAGTGACGACTGGTGGTGTTTTCTGATGCATCACCCGTTTTGCTCCTTCTGACGGATGATCTTTCGTGTATACAGCCACGCAACAACAGTCGGAAGGGGCCTGGTCGGAGGAGGGAGCATTATGGTCTGGAGAATCTTTTCGTGGAAATCCTTGGCTGATCTCATCATTCTGGAAGGCACAATGGGTCAAAAGAATAATGTGACTATCCTTGGAGACCATGTCCACCTGTACACGCAGTTTGTTATTCCTCAGCACAGTAGCATCTACCAGCAGGACAGTACACCATGTCACATAGCTCGCAGTGTACATGAGTGTTCTGGAGAGCATCAGCGTAAGTTTACTGAACTCCCATGTCTATGAACGCCCCTCCCCAGCATTCAGACTTTTGACGGGTTGTCGTATTAATGTGCCTGGATCGTGTACAAAAATGGATATGTAAACATGTATATATGTAAGTATGTTCCACATCCCCTCCTAAACCATTCGACTGATTTCAGCCAAATTTGGTGTAAATGTCACTTAGTGCGTGGAAATAATTTTTTTGGCGTTAAGTATCACTTCCCTATCAAAGGGGTGGGGGTTGGGGTATAGGTGAGAAGAGAAGTGTAGCCCATGATGCGTGAATACCTCAACTTTATTCATCCAACATTTGAGAATAAGCGCACTTGGTGACTTGCAGCGAACTTCACGCGTAATTTCAAACCTACCCGAAACTTCCTGACAACTCATACAAAATAATGAAAGGAAACAAGTTCATCACATACTACATACAAAGTATCAGCTGTTCATGCAGTAAAACTGCCGCATCGAGGATGAATTTTTATTTACTACTTCTTCGCTACTAACTCTATTCTCGACACTTTTTCAGACAATATTGGTATGTACTCCTAAATGTGCCTGCAAAATTGTATCATTGTTACTAACTCTAGTCGTAAAAAATTTCACAAACATTATCCACATATGCCTCTGCATCTACTTATAAAATTATATCATCTCACGACACATAGTCCAGAGAGATATGATTTCAGAAACACTGTGATGCATGAAAAACTGCAGCAACTTGAGGGACTTTTTAGATTATTACGTCTTTACCACTAACTCTATTTGCAACACATTTAGAAGGTAGCATCCAAAGACATCACTAAATGTACCTGCAACGTTATATCAGTGCACGACACGATATTCAGGAGATATGACGTCATGTAGACTGAGGCACCTGAAAACGAAACTGCAGGATGAAATTCATTACACTTACACGTGAACTATGTCCTAAACCCGTGGATCGATTCCAACAAACTTGGTACACATATTTCTCATTATCAGGAAAGAAATACTGTTGGGTTAAGAACCACCATCATCCTGTTGTTGTGGGCTGAGGTGGGGGTGATAACTTGATGACAGGGAGAGGAAGTGGAGAGAAGGAGATGACTACGGAGAAGGAAAGAGGAAATGGACATACAAAAAGGGAAGGAGGAAGTGAACACATAAAGGGGGGAGGAGGAAGTGGATAGAGAGGGGCGGAGGAGATGAACAGGGAGATGAAGAGGAGGAGATTGACTTACAGGGGTGAGGAGATGAACGTAGAGGAGGGGAAGAGAAGATGCTTAGGGTGGGGGATGGAGGTGTTGGACACAGAGAAGAGCGGGAGAAGACACACAGGGTGTGCGTGGGGGGGGGGGGGGAGATGGGCTAACAGAAGATTGAAATAAATGCATATCTGAATACTCGGCTAGTATGTCAATGAAATTCTTCAAGGTATATCACCGAGTTATCTATATGTAATATTCTCCGACGTTTCGGCCACTGTTGCCTTTCTGAATCTGATCACATACTCTAAAGAATTTTATGGACAGTGACAACGGCCACTGAAGTATAAGCTTAAATTATGTATTGTTTATTTTTTAATACCACATGCACAATTGTTTTACAGTATGGCTACTTTCGATCTCTGCGGATCGAATTCGTATCTATGTAACTGCGCCAGAAACCCGACGTGTCTGAGTAGGAATCAGATGTTATTACAGTATTTTTATGTGCAGTTCCGGTATGATGCAGCTACGTAGATCTACGAGTAAGGCGATCCTGGGAGATCGAAACTAGTCATATCGTAAAAACTGTGGAACTGGGCCTGAAAAACAAACGATATGTAATTCACTTAAACTGAAAATTACTCTTTTTGTTACAACTGCGTTAGAGGAAGCCATATAAATTTAACAACCCCTACGAAAAAAAAATCAAGCCGTGAGCGTGAAACTTGGTGTTACCTCTCCACATACACTCCTGGAAATCGAAATAAGAACACCGTGAATTCATTGTCCCAGGAAGGGGAAACTTTATTGACACAATCCTGGGGTCAGATACATCACATGATCACACTGACAGAACCACAGGCACATAGACACAGGCAACAGAGCATGCACAATGTCGGCACTAGTACAGTGTATATCCACCTTTCGCAGCAATGCAGGCTGCTATTCTCCCATGGAGACGATCGTAGAGATGCTGGATGTAGTCCTGTGGAACGGCTTGCCATGCCATTTCCACCTGGCGCCTCGGACCAGCGTTCGTGCTGGACGTGCAGACCGCGTGAGACGACGCTTCATCCAGTCCCAAACATGCTCAATGGGGGACAGATCCGGAGATCTTGCTGGCCAGGATAGTTGACTTACACCTTCTAGAGCACGTTGGGTGGCACGAGATACATGCGGACGTGAATTGTCCTGTTGGAACAGCAAGTTCCCTTGCCGGTCTAGGAATGGTAGAACGATGGGTTCGATGACGGTTTGCATGTACCGTGCACTATTCAGTGTCCCCTCGACGATCACCAGTGGTGTACGGCCAGTGTAGGAGATCGCTCCCCACACCATGATGCCGGGTGTTGGCCCTGTGTGCCTCGGTCGTATGCAATCCTGATTGTGGCGCTCACCTGCACGGCGCCAAACACGCATACGACCATCATTGGCACCAAGGCAGAAGCGACTCTCTTCGCTGCAGGCGACACGTCTCCATTCGTCCCTCCATTCACGCCTGTCGCGACACCACTGGAGGCGGGCTGCACGATGTTGGGGCGTGAGCGGAAGACGGCCTAACGATGTGCGGGACCGTAGCCCAGCTTCATGGAGACGGTTGCGAATGGTCCTCGCCGATACCCCAGGAGCAACAGTGTCCCTAATTTGCTGGGAAGTGGCGGTGCGGTCCCCTACGGCACTGCGTACGATCCTACGGTCTTGGCGTGCATCCGTGCGTCGCTGTGGTCCGGTCCCAGGTCGACGGGCACGTGCACCTTCCGCCGACCACTGGCGACAACATCGATGTACTGTGGAGACCTCACGCCCCACGTGTTGAGCAATTCGGCGGTACGTCCACCCGGCCTCCCGCATGCCCACTATACGCCCTCGCTCAAAGTCCGTCAACTGCACATACGGTTCACGTCCACGCTGTCGCGGCATGCTACCAGTGTTAAAGACTGCGATGAAGCTCCGTATGCCACGGCAAACTGGCTGACACTGACGGCGGCGGTGCACAAATGCTGCGCAGCTAGCGCCATTCGACGGCCAACACCGCGGTTCCTGGTGTGCCCGCTGTGCCGTGCGTGTGATCATTGCTTGTACAGCCCTCTCGCAGTGTCCGGAGCAAGTATGGTGGGTCTGACACACCGGTGTCAATGTGTTCTTTTTTCCATTTCCAGGAGTGTATTTATTCTTCAATGTGACACATTTTACCGACAATGGATAACTTGAAAAAGATCTTGCTTGTACAAGGCATTATTTCATCTGTTCAAACACGAAAATCATGACGACGTCGGTGTTGGAGTTCTGCCACACAGTGGTATCTCCATCCTCCATGGTTAAACTATACGGTGCAAGGCAAAATGCGCTATCCGTAGCTGTCGCCGATGTAACTGTCGTGCACCACAAGCCGTAGATGACGCGGATAAACGACGGCTGCGGCGATTTGTATTGGCAAACAAACGTGCAACTGTCGACCAATTGACCACACAGGTGAACCAAGGGGCTACCAACAGTGTGTACACAACAACCGTTCAGCTAACATTGCTGCGTAGGCGACCGCAGCAGGCGCCCGGCACGCTCAACGCTCTGCTAAGAGACACTCCATTCCAACAGTATAAGTGTAGACCAGATGTGGTTTAAATTTAAAAAAAAAAGAGATAATATCTGCGGCAGTAGGAGTTTGTTGCTCACTTACTAGCTTTCAAGGGCTTCTGTGCTCTTCAGCAGTGGTCATATATTCTCGTTCGCCAGCTTTCACTATCATGGTAGCCTTCCTCTTCCAGATGTCTCTTTCTCATTATTGTAATCACACCCGCTCTCCATGTTAATCTCTGCCGTCCACGCTTTCTCCTTCATGGCACCGACCAATCCCGGATTGCCTCTGCCACATTCTTGTTCATTGAACAACTCTATTCTCAGTTCTTTGCTCGGTTGGTTGTTCCATATCCATTATCTCCGTAATTTCTTCAGTTATCTCCGCTGGGTCTTGGATATCCTACGTGCACTCATTTCTCCATCCACCTCCACTGCCTCCACTCTGCTTCTTTACCGTTCCACCAGGGTCTAACTTTCTGCACCGTGCATTAGTATACTTTACGCTCTTCTTTGTTTCTTTCGATATTGTCCTGCTCCACAGAACTCCATTCAGCATTTTAATTCCTCCTCTTGCCTGATGGATTGTGCGTCTAGCATCTGATTCACAGGTTCCCGAGGAAGGAGTAATCGATCTTGAGTATATAAAATGTTTTACTGCTGTATAGTTCCTTGCGGCATTACTACATCACTTACATCTCCTCCAGACATTCCGTTTTAGTGGTTTTTAATTATAAGCTCGCCTCGTTCAAATGCATCCATTAACTCTTTATCATAAAACTGACATGCTCTCTACTCTGAACTGTCGGTCCTGATCATCGACAAACAATAATAATGAGTAGATAGCCCCAGGTTGGAAAGAAATTCCCATGCCTCAGCATGACTGATTCAACCGCTCCAACACATACTGCATATATATTTTAAGCAGGGTCGACGAAATACTGCAGCCCTGCCTAAGTCCTTTCGATGTTTTAATGTCTCACTCAGTTTTCTCCTACTTTAATTGCTGCGTACGATTGCTGATATATTCTCCAAATTAGTGCTATTGGTTGTGCTTTTGCGCCTTTATGCTCTATTGATTTCCATATTCCATTCATGGGTATAGACTCATGCATTTACTCTTAATCCAAAAATATCAAATATACTTCCTAATCCATAGAATACGCCCTCTCACTTATTTGCCTAAGACTAAAAATATGATCCATACAAGACTGTCCAACTGTAAAACATCGCTGTTCCTGGAATTTTTCCCTCAATCCCATTCTCAAACGGATAAAATGGCTCTAAGCACTATGGGACATAACATCTGAGGTCATCAGTCCCCTAGATTTAGAACTACTTAAACATAACTAACCGAAGGACATCACACACATCCATGCCTGAGGCAGGATTCGAACCTGCGACCGTAGCAGCAGCGCGGTTCCGGACTGAAGCACCTAGAACAGCTCAGCCACAGCGGCCGGCAATCCCATTCTCCAACCTGTTTATCAGAATGGCGCTAAAAACTCTGCTGACACTAATTCCCCTGCAAGTATTTGGGTGCTTTGCCTTTTTTCAGCACCTCTTTTATTTCTTACTTTAGTATAGGTTCTGTGTTACCTACCTATTTTGGTAGGCTTCCTTCACGTGGTCTCTTCTTTTTTCTACCAGACGTTGTTCAAAGTGTTTTTCAACTCTCCAATAGATACAATTTGTATGGTGGGTTCGGGAATGTTAACCACTTTCATCTTCCATATCATCCTCCATGCCTCTGCTGATCTTCTATACCCAAGCGAATTTTCTATTTCCCCACATACTCTTTCCCATTCCTCTTCCTTATATTTTCTTGTTAAGTTCTTAGTCCTCCTTTTATATCACTTGTTCTTCAGTCTTCTTCAATCCTAGCGCTTAACCGAGTGTGATAAGTTACTTCTTTTGCTTCGCGGTCATCCGTTCAGTTGTTACTCTCCTCCCCCTTTCCATCCTAAGGCCTCCTTCGCTGCATCTTTTATTGTGTGTTTCAGGAAACCATATAGCTTATTAGTAATCAAGTCCTGTTCCATGGCATACAATCTTATATTTAATCTTTCCTGATAAAAACTTTTCACACTTTCTGCTTGTAGCGAATGTATACTATATTTTGGAACCTCCTCTTTCTCCTCCTGTTTTATCTTGATCTTATTCGGAAAAGGAATTTTTGAAGTAACTATAAAATATAGAGCGATCGAGGTCTTATCCTCTGCCTTCGCACTGTTATATAGTCTATAATTGATTTTAGATTCCTTGACGGATTGGCCTAGGCGTCCTTATATGTTTCTTTGTAGTGGAATGGGCCGTTCATAACGGTTAACTTCTGAACCTTACAGAAGTTAATCAACCTCCTCTCGTCATCGCTTTCCACATCCTCGCCCCTTGATTCCACAACGTCATCATTTAAACTTTTTCCACTTCGTCCATTTAAGTCGCTTCTCGTCAGACACATCTTTGTTGGAGTCATAAAACCCAATGAATTCCAATTTTATTACAAGAGTTTTTATTAATAACTTATTCCTTTTTCCATTTTCTTTTGATAAGAACTGCTACATCTGATTTAGATCCTCCCACCTTGATAGACTAAACAAGATAAAACATTATTTCAGAATCAGCGAAAAAGGTATGCTAAACTGAAAAGAACGCAAAACCTCCAAGATTTTCTAAGCTTTACAGAAACTGGAAATTCTGCGTCAACTTCAGTGCGAGATGCTTTTACTAGATTCCACAACGAAACTCATTCTTGAAATCTGGCAGATAACCCAAAGAGATTCTGGCCGTATGTAAAATACACCTGCGGCATGACGCGATGAATACTTTCAGTTCGCGGTAGCAATGGTGATGTTGCTGATGACAGTGTCACTATAGCAGAACCACTAAACACGGTTTTCCGAGATTCCTTCGCCAAAGAAGACGAAGTCGATAATCCATAATTCTAATCAAGAACAATTGCGGGGTGAGCTACGGAGAGCTGGATATCGTCGGTGTAGCGAAGCAGCTTAAATCACTTAATAAATGCACGGTCTCCGGTGCATATTGTGTACCAGTTACGTCAGTGTGCTGCCACAAAAGCTTCATACTTAGCAATCATACACAACCTTACGCTCGGCGAAAGATCTGTACCTAAAGACTGGAAAGTTGCACAAGTCGCACCAATACCAAAGAAAGAAAACGACTTAGAGGCAAATAACCAACACGGATTCAAAAGAGATCGTTCTTGTGAAACTCAACCAGCTCTTTATTCTCACAAAGTAATGATTACTATCAACAGGGCTTGTCAAATTGATTACATATTTTTAGATTTCCATAAGGTTTTTGATGCTGTTCCTCACAACAGACTACCAATTAAATAGCGAGCCTAATCAGTATCGCCTCAGTTGTGCGACTGGTTTCGTGAGCTCCTGTCAGAAAGGTCACAGTTCGAGGTAACTGATGGACAGTCACCGAGTAAAACAGAAGTAATTTCTGTCATTCCCCAGGGAAGTGTTATACGCCCCCTGCTGTTCCTGAGCTACATAAACAATTTAGAAGACAATCTGAGCAGCCCTCTTACATTGTTTGCAGATCATCCTGACATTTACTGTCTTGTAAAGTCATCAGATGATCAAAAACAATTACAAAATGATTTAAACAAGATATCTGTACGAGACGAAAAGTGACAACTTAATCTAAATAATTATAAGTGTGAAGTTATCCACATGAGCACGAAAAGGAATCCGCTAAACATCGTTTAGACGATAAATCGCTCAAATCTAAAGGCTGTGAATTCAGTTAAATACTCACGCATTACAATTACGGATAACTCAAACTGAGACGATCACACAGATAATGTTGTGGAGAAAGCAAACCAAAGGCTGCGATTTACTGGCAGAACACTTAAAAAATACGACAGGTGTATTACAGAGATTGCACACAATACGCTTGTCCGCCCTGGAGTTTTGTTGTGAGATGTGGGATCCGCATAATATACGATTGACAGAGAACATCTAAAAGTTCAAAGAAGGGCACCTGTTTTTGTATTATCGGGAAATAGGGGAGGGAATGGCACGGTTATGATATCCGAAATCAGGGCGGGGGGGGGCGCTAAAGATATCTTGAGCTACCTTTACTTTTGCAGTAATAAAAAGTAATCAAGTCACATGCAAAGTTTAAGAAAGTTTTATTTAAACTGATTATACACATGTACAAGACAATGCCATTTTACGATATAAGAAACTTACAATTGTGGTTTCCTTCCTTAAATGATGAATTCTATGCGCCTATTCTTCGTGGAAAATTGGTTAATTCCATCGTCAATAGGCCAATCAATGTCAGGGTGAGTGTTCAACAGAGTTAATTCATTAAACCGATATCTATGTGCCAGACAGAAACGTGTAAAATGCACTGACGCGGACGCACGTGCTACATAGGAAAGTACAACTACTCGATAACTGGATTCAGTCGAGTCGACTGACGAAGGAAACGAACGAATAGCGTGTGGGCTGACTGACGGCAGCGGCGCGGATGGCAATGCGGGCTGCCCCGCAAGAAGCCGCCCCCTCCCTTCTCCCCCCCCCCCCCCTCAAATGTATCGGCGACTGCCCGAAATGGAGCGGCACTAATTAATACATAGTCACTTTTCGTTGTGGCAGAAATTTCAGTCACCAACTTTCTCCTCAGAAATGAATTAAGTTATTTAAGGAATAATGCATTTAACTAACAATGAACTATACTCTATTTCAACTAACAAGTTACAAACGTAAGTGTATTTTTCATGTGAAGCTAAAATTGATGTGTTTCCATGTATGAAGTACTCAATCAGCATTTAATCTGTATAATCTGTGTAAACATACATTAGCACAAACCATTT
The DNA here is from genome assembly GCF_021461385.2 of Schistocerca piceifrons. Taxonomy (NCBI): domain Eukaryota; kingdom Metazoa; phylum Arthropoda; class Insecta; order Orthoptera; family Acrididae; genus Schistocerca; species Schistocerca piceifrons. The sequence continues at coordinate 460,546,277 of NC_060140.1, forward strand.
CAGATGAGAATAGCTCGTGGTTGTACCGAGACCTTCTCATCTGAAATAGGTAGAAACAGACCATTGTTAAACAACATGCTACTTAGACTGTATTACTCATCAAAATACAGCATATCACTTCCCTCTATATACTAAAAATTATTCTTAACCACTATCATTGTGTTACGTTTCATTTTTTTTATTTTTCTTTGACATTTGCGTTATATAAATTATATTTTCATCAACAAGGTAGTAACAAATTCTATGGAACCATTTTAACAATTGTTAAGCAATCAATTCGCAGTAACCTCACAGAAACCTTTATATATTCTGTTCTTTATATTATTTAAAAAAAACTTTAACAACTGTATACTAATAAGACTGTAGCAATGAGAAGTCTTTGCTGTTAGATTCAGAAGCATCCGACCCACCTTACATTTCAAGGTGGTGGGTTACTCTGTACCGTTAATGAAATAAATAAATAACTAAATAAGTAAATAAATTTCTCCTCAGAGTGTTAAAATAGTTTGTTGGTACCCATCTACTTAGGGCAAAATGATCAGCATAATGAAATAAGGGAAGTCAGAGGCTCGCCCTGAAAAAATCGCGCTCTATTCGAAAGAGTAAATGTAGAGAAAGAGCTTGAACGTGGTTTGACTAACACTCTGCCAGGCACTTAATTGTGAATTACAGAATAATCATGTAAATGCAGATGCATCGCTAACGCGTTCAACTGTGTGGTACGGAGCATTTTATAGCCGGAGGCATTCAACGTGTTTGTGCCGACTGGTGTTCGTTTGTTTACAGCAGAAACGGTGTCCCAGTTTGCCACTGGGAGATCTGTAAGTCTTCACGTCTAGGAATGAAACCGCACCGATACTTCCCTGTTCTAGCTTAAACTGGGTGTTTTTAAGTAGTCTGTTAATATGCTGATGGGACTTAATCTTGCCCGTACAGCAGAACGACGAAAGTATCGACCACACAAAGAGAGTGGGCGAAAGTGCGCGGAACTTACTGCTGTTTTGTATTGTACTACTGTGTCAGCAAACAACTCATGAAAGTAATTTTATGACACTAAAATTGGAATTCGCCAACTTCAGATCATTTACTAAATGCAGCTTAACGACTTCGCTACAGAAACCTTACAGTCGAAGGAAAATAAAAGGATACCATGTTTCTGACGGTTGGATTAGGTTGGGATTTCCGAACTCTAAAAACATATTGCGCTCCCCCTACGCCGCAGCCAAGAGAACAGGCTCCTCTGAACTTCGTTCTGCTGAAGACAATTTTCCTCACCTCTCAGGGGAATTGTAGGGTACATTTAATTAGTGTTTTCATAAATGCCGCCTAATGGTTCCGAAATTCGCAGCAATTGAGTGTAAATTCCCTTCAGAGGTCGATATCGTGGAATCGATTCGTTCTCGAAACAGCGGCCAACATCACAGGTGCCGCCTAGTGCGTCAGTGTAATTGTTGTCGTGACTCACTTTGCTCATGAGAACAGCATCGCAAGAGGCGTGAAAATACACAGACGCACGGGGAGCGTTCGGCGTGGATTCGTCACAGGGTAAATCATTTGGGCGCAGGAGGTTTCTGAGGCGAGAGTACATCCCTGCAACAAGTAAATTCCTTTAGCATTAGGCGTGTATGGGTATTAGGAAGCAGTTATTTACTATTCTTTGAACAACAAGCACGTGTTTCAGTGGACGAAATGAAATCACTGGTGACAGCTCTTCGGTCCAAAAATAATGATAGGAAGTGTTCATTTATCTTTATGTATTACGTCCAGGAACAGAGATTGCTATATTAGATTTAGCTATACAATTTCCGTCTTCAGCTGAATCTGCAATGCGACACATTCCCTCTTAGGTCTTGTAACTGGTAGACCTTTAAAATGAATTTTATGCCATTTATGTCATTAATGATGTCTTAAATGGTATGAAACAGATGCTTTCGTGATCCGTTCTTCGGCAAATGAGTCTTACTGTCACAGTACCTACGTATTAATGATAACCAAAGACTGTGTCCAGCGTGTCTGCACTATACGTAATGCACGTATTTTTCGTATAATGTGGTTTCAGAAGCTTAACGGAAGTTCACAGGGTTCACATGGAAGGTTAGCTTCGACAATGGTTACAACGATCTTGCTATTACTATTAAAAACACAGTCGCTTCCGATAACGAGAGAGAAATGAGTCTTTTGTTTCCTTCTGTGTCTTAAAAATTAAAGAATATTCTAAGGACATCTGTGATATATTTGACCACTGAGGGGTGTGTAATGTACCTAGAGGATAGTATACGTAGGAAAGCATGATATTTCCTGGTCGATGTTTCAATCCAGTGATCGTTTTTAGATCCACATGGAGGAAGACGCACTCCAGAGACGGCCATACGCCGTGTCCGACATTTTCTACTGTTTTTGGGTATTGTAAGACATGAGACAGCGTTTTGTTAATATCACGAGTTCTCCATTTTTAATTGCCGTGTAATATATTCAACCTATTTGGAGGACACTTTTAATTCTTCATTTACGGAGTTTTATAGCGAGTGAAATTCCGTATATCTTTAAAACCAGTTACATAACGTGTGGACGGTTGAGCTGTCTTCGACAATCGTGCACCATCTTGACCCTTGAATGGGAAGGTCTCCTACAATGGAACACGTGATTTTTACTACTAAACTGAGTTTCTTTAATGTCTTAATAATTTTCCCTGTCTTGGTGTCAACTGGCGTTAGTTGCCAATAGCTTGTATTTCAAAATGTTTTACATTAGTAACTTGCTTTTGATAACATTTCTCCATAATCTGGTTCCACTTACTGATTATTATTGAGTAGCAGGGCAATAATGAAAACCATAAATAAGCTATTGACTAAATTTTCTAGATTGCAACAGTTTTAAATTTGAATAGAATATTGGTGCCTAGCTACACCTTGGAACAGCTTTGTATACTTGGAAAATGCTTTTCCGTGTAATTTTTGTAATTTCGGAGAAAGACTACAGTACCCCTAAATCTCGTAACACCATGGGGGGGAGGGGGGGCCAGTGGGCAGAGACACTTTATGCTCACCTTTTGAAACTATTATAATCTAGTCATGTACTACACATGTTAAAATTGTGAAAAATGTATTTATTGTTTTAGTGATTTCTTATATCAGATTCCGTAAGTGTTTTGAATTTTTGAGTAATACGAAACTCAAAAGCTTAGGTCTTGGTAGTGAATGTGACTTTTCACAAGAAATGTCATTCATATGTTTCTGTTCTAGGCCCTCCTTAAACATATATATATCTTCAACTCAACGATAATTAATGAAATTGCTATTATTTGAAATTTTTATGGTCATAAAGTACTCTTCCTCTCTGTGTACACATTACGGAAAATGTATTGATATTGCTAAGATTGTGTTAAAAGATATTTTCAAGTTCTGGACCCTACTCATACATCAGTACATATTTAAAAAAGTATTTTATTAACAAAAGTAAACACAAATTAGTCAAATTTTATTTTTTATTTTTTCTGTAATGGGCACAATGTAAAACCCCATCCTCAAACCCCCCCCCCCCCCCTGGGGTACTAAGCCTTATGAAAAATGCGTTGGTATTGTTAGGAAAATATTGCAGTCAGTTTTGTGTTTCCATGCTTAATTCAAACAAGGCTTAATTGTGAACAGGCAGATCAAGAATTACCCTCTACTCTAGAAAATTTTTGCGCCGATATAATCACATTAACAGCCAGAAAGTTACTCGGAAGGCACTGCGTGGATTCACTGCAGAGAGAAACTTCGTAGTACCGTTGAAGCAGCAGATACTGTCGATTTCTTTATACACCTAAGCAATTGTCGAGAGCAAAAAATATGGGCCGTAGATGTGTTTGATTCCGATAAAATACATCTGTTCTATACTACTATGTACAGAGAAAACGTTACTTAACGTTGTACCAAACATTTCTGAAAGTTCTTCAAATTTTTGAACATGTTCTAGTAAGCGTTAGGATGGAAACACTGTAACGAAAACTCTCACAAAGTTCTTGAGTGATTTACTTCAAATTTTTACACGATTTTTTTAAAAATAACAATGTACAGTTTTTCTTTTAAAAATCACTGTGGGAAAGAAAATGCTGTGTTGTGCTGCGCTGTGAAACTGTGCGGTTTAAATTCCCTTCTCGTAGTCAGTTTTAACTACGATAGCAGGACATTTAAATCATTAGATAAATTTTGTCTCCTACATAAATATTATTTCTTCTTACATATAATGTGAAACGGAAATTATATAAACGACAATTTGCTGTTTTGTTTTCTTCCTCGCAATCGGTTATGGCAGAAAACAGGAAAGTTGTGCTCGTCTTTATGGCTTATCGGAGTATGATTAGTGAGGAATCTGAATCGTCCGAAACGTTGTAATGCCATCCCTTCTCAGATTATGCGAAATAATGTCACTGAAGCTATTATCCTCGTAGATCCAACAGCTGGACATAGTGCTGATGATGGTTTCTGACGACTCTAGGCCAAAGCTCCAGAAAACGTCTAGATATGTGCTTGAAGTATACATCTATATGACTACTGCGAGATCAATATTTAAGTACCTGGCAGAGGGTTCACCAAACCACGTTCAGACTATTTCTCTCCCATTCCACTGCCGAACTGCGCGTGGAAAAAGGAACACTTAAATCATTCCATGCGAGCTCTGATTTCTCTTACTGCGATGATCATTTCTCCCGATGCAGATGGGAGCCTACAAAATATTTTCACATTCGGACAATTGGCAGAATATAGGCACAAATAAATCTGTGTACATGTAAAATTATTTTCTTAAACGGATTCGCTACTGAGATATGAATAGCGAGAACTGTAGATATTTAGCTTAAAAAAGCAAAATTTTGTGGTACGTATGTCATCCAGGAGACAACGTATATATGCGCAAGTTAATCGGCGCTCGTACTGGAATGTGCATTTGTTTGCTGTGTATTATAAGAATATCCGCTAATGGCTGCGTATCCTCAGGTGCTCATACAGAAGTGAGTACCACCTAGATATCAAACGGACTCAACACTGCGTGGTAAAATTAGTAGATTGAGTGGTTTCCATAAAACCAACTAAATTATTCTGTTCAGCGTTATTTGGTAACTTTTATCTGTGTTTACAGATTTATAGTTAAACAAGTTATCGAAGATATTAGAAGGGAACGAACTTTCAGACGGATGAAGGAAGGTGCTCAGAACAGGGCATTGTGGAGAGCCTCCAGTTGAAACCTGTTATAAGACAGATACACTAAAGAAGAACGAGTTATGGGGACTCAATATGTTGCACTTAAATACATTAGGTGTGTGGGAAAACTGGAAAAGATGTTTGAAGGACAGGTCTCATCATAAACGTAATGTTAATAACAAAAAGTTTGTGGATTATAATTTCACGAATTTCCAACATTTTCATCCAGTTCATAGAACCTAAATTTATGGGAAAGCATACCCACGTAACTGATAGCTTACGTAAGTGTGAAATTTTCATTTTTCATAGATACTGAATGACTTTGCACACAGAAACATGAGAAATTGTGGCTTCCATATTTTTTTCGATAGTCGGTATTCCTGGACACATAAATTGTACGTTTCAAATTTTGTTTCACGTCAATTGATAGTTCTGTCTTCGATATTTCAGACAGCAGGAAATAGATTACATGTAATGTACAGACGGCCTTCAGTGCTTTTTTTGATGTATGTCCTGTCGCACTGCAAAAGTCTTTCGTATTCTTCATCAGAGGAAACGCTCAAGTCAATCCGTTTAACATCTAACTACCGCACGCATCTATCGTCGAAATTGTTTACTGGCAGATCTTTCTGACATGGTAGTCCATTCGAGAATTTAATTCACAGCGGAACATTTACCGCGTTTGGTGTCTAGCCTGATGGTCTATTACTTAATTCCGTGCCTGGAAACCAAAAGGTCGCGAAGTCGAATTTCGGCCGGACGGTGGAATACTTCCTACTGCCTTTAACCTAGCTTTCACGTCTCAACGATGTGAAGATTTGCTTGGAACGGATCGTGTTCGGTTACCACTTTAAATTGCAGGTCTTCACTCGCCGTTAGGATTGCTGACGTAGGGTAGGGACGTACAATTAATCAATTCCTACAAGTCGTATCCAATTGAAAGACATGTGCCAGGTCTTAAAACATACGAAATTATTATTATCACTAACGTTGGGAAACATCCCAGGAAATATCAAGGCCACAGATGCATGAAGAAAGATGCATTAGAAAACATTTGAATTCAGAGTGTTTTGCATTAGTACCGTAAAGATGTTTTTTCAACGAAGTCACCAAAAAATTACAATTTCCCTTTCCTCTGCGAATGTATTTTGAAGACTCTGCCTTAGGCAAAACTCACTTCCTTGTTTGCTCTTCACCAATATATGATTCCGCGATTTATCACAATTATCAGTCTACCTCCATTTTATAGAGCAGAACCTTTTGTACACGTAGCTGTCTGTCTTCTGCAGTTTTCCAATTTTTAATTCATAAGGCTTTCGGCTACTTTATAGCTTTCTCCATCTCTTCTTATTTTATGTCAATCCTCTCATCTCAATGTAAACACAGCGAGCAGCATACATGTTAATCGGTATTTGATTCCACTAAAATAAATATTTACTTGTTGATCATTTCCATATCTTCCCCTCGACGCGTAGTGTTTCTAGCACGTCTTCGTTGTGTGCTACACCAGTCAGCTTCGTGTGTAACATCGCTGTACGGCACCAAATCGTAAATGTTTCATGTTTATTTTTTTCCAGCTTTGTTCACTTTCACTCCGAACTACACTTCAGACGTATATATTCGAGAACTTTTCTGCTCTGGAGTTTCATAATGGATTTCTGTAGTAATAGTACAGTTTCGTTTCATAGGTAGAATAAATCATTGACTTCAGTAATATATGTTTGACATGTTCCAGTCAGCTGTGTTTATTTTCGCTGTTTATGTTACAAGAAATTAATATTGTCATAGTTATGTAACTCCAACACCAGACATCTTTAAGAACTGCTCAATGAATGGCATATAGATTACAATGAACAAATCAGTTTCACAGGAGACAATTAACAACAGATACATATGATAGGAAACTCATGCCACAGTTCTGATGGGAATATGTACAAAATTACAAAACAGCACTGTGTTTCGCATTTCTTATGAATCAGAGAGAACATACAAAGAAAATGAAAACTCAGATTACAAGCACGTAGGTAAAGATGATACCACCAAGAGATATTGATATCGAGATAATTACGTCTGCGTAACAGACTGACAGTGATATAGACTATGTAAGTCATTACAAAAAACTTCAAGTCGAGACACGTAGCCTGTCAATAACTTCAATTTATCTACCATTGTCAGCTCCTCAACTTTAATGTTGAATAAGTAGCTGATTTCATCGTTTTGGTCTAACGCTTATTCTGATCTAAGCATGACGGACATTCTAACCAACATTTCTTCATCGTTTCCCTTCCGTCAGTCAGACGAGATACATTTCCACGACTGTTTGCGTAGTTATCTGTGTCATTGTAATTTTAATTTTAATATCAGTTTGAGGTTGTTACTGGTCTGAAATTACGATCAAGTAGCACAAAACCAACAACATATGCTAGCTTAGGTATAAAAAAAAAATCACATGTAACAGCTGCACCAATTTCTACACAGGCCAGAGCGGAAGAAACTTTCTCATGTGGACTAAAGAACACATTCGAACATTCGATAACAACCAACCAAATTTATTTCTCCACCTAAAAGACCCTCAACACAAGGTAGATACAATTGAATACGCATTGCAAGATACTTTATTAAATTCCGAAACATCCTTCCACGAACATTCTCGAGGACATTGAAATTTACACACACACACACATACAGAAGAAACCAACCACCAGATACTGAACGAACTGACGTATGTTAAACATCAACAGTATTAAAAAAAAAACGAATAAACTCAAAAACGCTACGCACAGCCAAAGGTGACATAGATAACATACTAAAACAACGTCTTTATATATTCACTAATTCAAATACTCTGGAACCATACATCAGAGCATCTGTACAATACGTACAATAGTGACATAATTTAAGAAAACTTATCGAAAATGGAAGTTAACAGAGGCATACACATCAAATAAAAACCCCTACCCAGTAAACATCTATAAGCTAACAGCACCTAAGTTCGCTATAATCAGAGACTGTTACAAATGCACAGCAACCATAGATACATGTGCAACCAAATAATGTATCTATCATCTGTATAACAGTGCTTATACTTTGTAAATGGATGAAATCATAGCTCCAAATTGTCAAATTAATGTCATAATTCAGCAAATACAGACTGACAATCAAAATACAGTTGACAACGATGTTATATGTATGAGTATGTCGATCCATCTAGACAACATGTACGTAATTTTCAGTTTACCACAACATAAATATTTATAATGAAAACCGTGTTATCCACATTCACTCGCAGGCCACTCGATAATGGCAATGTTAACCGAAACGGATCAGTAGTAGAAGTTACAGAAATCAAAATTTACATAACACAGCAGCGAGGATGGACATTCCTTATAAATTTGTCACTGGCTGATTTATACTATGAATGTTGATAAAATAGAAGTTTCTCTATGTCTTACTTGAATACTTAATGATATTGTTTTCACTTGAATAACACTGTTCACATTAACTTTTATGTGATGAAAGCCGCAACAGAAATTCAAAACGTCAAGAGACGACTGAAATTGTTTTTCTATAAGCAGCTCAGACTCGTAACAGCATATCTAACACCACTCTCCTCGTTCATGCGACTGTGGTGTTTTGTTTCCCCGATGGCAAGTGTCGAGAATCTGGTCTCTCATACGCGTGTAGATGAGAAATGAACGGGGAATTCTGAGGCTTCCTTTGCCACTCCTGGATAAATACTAGCATTGAGATTATTACACAGGACTCGGAAAATTAGTATTATAGCATTTGACTTAATTTTATTAACTAATCTGGTAGCCCCTTCCAGTGAAATGTTCAGTTTCTCAGCTAAAGTTTTTTTGCCTGTGGATCATACAGGAGGATTTTTTTGTTTCGCATTATTTATGAACCTAGAAAGTGAAATTAACACGACTGGTGATCCTTCCGTACAAATCCCTTAACTCTCTTCCAATGAAATCCACTTTCAACCAAAAATTCATTAACGACAGAAAGTACATTAGAACCTTTACATGTTATTTGTAAACTTTTAGAAAACAATAGATCTTCCATCTTATATTCTCGCCCACAAATCAGTAGTATACTAAGTGACATTGTGGAGCTATGTCAGTAGATTCGTCACAATGCACGGCAAAAAAATGGAGAAATTTTTAGTCTTTTAGCTTGTTGGTCTTCCACATTCTGGGCCATTTCTCCGATTCTGCGTTGCACACAATTAGTTGAGAGAGAACTCGTGTCCATTTTTCGCTGACTATCTTCTCCTAAGACTACGGAAGTTTTTATTAACGTCTCACGAATAGTATGAGCTTTTTTTGTTCTTTACTACTAAGAGAGGAATTTCATATGATGCTTCCGTAACTTTTCCTGCCGAAAGATCCCAGTTTCATTCGATTTAAGGAATTTCGTTTTCCAACAAAAACCCTTTTGGTTTATTTCTCAACGCTCATTGAGCTGTTGTTAGATGACGTTCCAGACGCAGTGAGTCGTTACTGAGAAACCTATGACAAACAATGCCAATAGGAGATCGTCGTTTCAGTAAACATAAATCCGTACTTAATGTACTCTTGATTGTACTGTCTTCTCTTAGAAGACAATTTCATTCAACGTGGAAAACCAATACAAGTACTATTTCTATCTACAGAACACAACTGGCTTAACACTGAATAACGAATGCACAATGTGTTATGTCAGCAATAAGTCAGTGAAGTGTGAGGCAAAGCTAACGCTGACAGCTCTACAAAATATTTACTAACACTATAAAAGTTTTGACTTGTCTGACCGCATATTCTTGTGAGCTTCCTGCTACCCACCCCTCCCCCCCCCCCCCCCCCCCGCGCCCCTCGTTTCCCTCCCCCACCCTCACACCTCATGTTGGGAAGCTCTAGTTTAGAGAAAATAATATTTTTAGCGCGGGCCGGATGAGCCATCAGACATTTATGTTAGCGTAGCTCACTTGCAGCGGGTGGTGCAATGGAAAGAGTACAGAACTGTAAGCCGAAGATGACGATGTCGCGTCTCTAAGAAAAAACTTGTTTTAACTCTGAGTTTTCACGTTAGTTACACTGCAAATAAACCGAAATAAAGTGCAGTATATTATTTATTGATATTTTGATAAAAGGAATGAAACTCAAAGGCAAAATAAAATGTGTGATGGGAAATAAATTTCCACGAAGGGAGTATAAAGGGTACACGAGAATTTCATATATAAAATGAGATACTTCTATTATATTTGAGTTGATGATTTACACGCGCTGGGATGCTATTACTCGTGAAAACAAGGGAAGCAGTAATTTTCTCGGCAACTTGCAAACGTTATAAACGCAGCCTTTTCACAATTTCATGTTTCTGTATAAAAGCAAATTTGGTTTAGATTCATGCATAACGCATCATTTCGCCAAATATTGGAGTTATGAGGGGAGCCCAAAAAATTTCCGTTCGAAGGTCGTGCAATACAGAATCGGTATACCAATCAAGCAAAATCGCCGTGAGTATTGAGGCAATCATCCCACCAAGGCACCAGGCTTAAGATACCACTTTGGTAAACCACCGTGTCCTGCTGCGAGAAGAAGTCTGTAACTGCCTGCTGCACATCCTCGTCCAACAGCAATCGTCGAGCCTTCAAGGACTTTTTTAAGATACCAAAGGCGTGGTAACTGCATGGGCAGAGATAAGGACTATAGGGCGGGTGCTCGAGCGTCTCTCTCTTCTCCGTAGTGGATGAGGCTGGCCTCTCAGATCGGCAGGCGTCTTGCGTCGAACCACGATCTGCACGGAACTTGGTGCACCATTCCACAGCGGTGGTTTTCGACGGACATGCTGTCCCATGCACATTCTTCATTCTGCGATGGACGTCTATTGGTATTTGTCCTTCGACAGGCAAGAAAAGAATAACAGCACGGTGGTCCCGTCTGGGCGCGTCTGGTAATAATGTCATCCTAGTTTACGTTTCTGCCATTACCGCACGCTCGTCAGAAAGACATGAACGCCACACTAATCCCTTCATGTCGGTGCTTGTATACCCACATCAGAGTCGCGATACGTTGCATATACACTGAAACAATCCTTCAAACGCAAACGTTTTGTTCGCCCCTTGCAGAATATTAGTAGATGAGCAGACATGAAGTAATATTCCACTGTTGTCCGCAGCTCGTGGTCTTGCGGTAGCGTTCTCCTTTCCCGAGCACGGGGTCCTGGGTTCGATTCCCGGCGGGGTCAGGGATTTTCTCTGCCTCGAGATGACTGAGTGTTGTGTGTCCTTCATCATCATTGACGCGTCAGCTAAAAAGGACTCGCAATACGGCGGCCGAACTCACCCGAATGGGGCCTCCCGGCCGGCAATGCCATGCTATCATTTCATTTCATTCCAATGTTCAGCTGGTAGACAAGTAACAACATGAGAACGAATGTTAGTAGTGTCAAGTGGAGTTATCATTACGAAATTGCTTGCTATTCCATTAATACAGACACAAATGTCCTCTTCAATCACAACAAGGCAAATGCTGACACCAAAACTCTCCACCTGAGTCTTCTATACCCTAACAGTATCACTGGACACAATGGCTTCACTGCCTTGAGCTACTGAAGAAAACAATCAATTATACTTAATTGTGACACATACACGGATGCGAAAAAATCGCAACACTGAGAAGAAACTGTACGACATAAACGAAAGTTGCTAGGCGTGTTTCTACATCCCCAAGATGATGTATATTCTAATTTCGCAGCAGCCGCCTAACAGTGGCGTTAGAGTACAAATCGAGTTTGCCTTAAATACACGCTGTAACGGGTATGAGCGTTAGTTTGCCATTGAGATTGAGTGTGGTGGCTGATGTTAGTCAACAATGCCTTAAAGGCGACAAACGCGCCAGTATCAACACCTCATTGTGTTTGAACTATGTCGTGCAATAGGGGTACCAGAAGCCGGATATTCTTTCTGCGATACTGCAGAAAGACTTGACAGGAGTGTAGCCAGTATACAAGATTGCTGACGGCGGTGGACACGAAAATGTACAGTCGTAAGAAGATCGGGCTCCGGACAGCCACGTGGCACTACCGAGAGGGAAGACCATCGTGTTCGGCGTGTGGCTCTGGCGCATCGTAATGTATCCGCAGCGGCAATTTGACCAGCAGCTGGCACCACAGTGACACAGCTAACTGTTACAGATAGGATAGTTTAAGGACAGCTCCGAGCCAGATGCCCTACAGCATACATTTCACTGATCACAAACCAGTGGCACTTGAAGTTTCACTGGTATTAAGCGACAGCTCAGTGGAGGGCAGGGTGAAGGTCGGTTCTGTCATCTGATGAAAGCTGGTTCTGCTTCGGTGCCAATGATGGTCGTGTACTGGTGAGAAGGAACCATCTGAGGGCCTGCAACCGACCTCTTCCTGGATCTACACCACGAGTGTCATCTCGTATGACAAGGGGAGCGCTTTCGTGATCATCTCACCCACCCTGACTGCAAATCTCTACGTCTGGTTATTCGACCCGTTTCAGCCATTCATGAACAGCGTTCAAAGGGGCGTCTCCCATCAAGATAACGCTCGCCCACATACCATTGTTGTAACCAACATGCTCTATGGTGTGCCGACAGGTTGCCTTGGCTAGGACATCATCGGACGACAACTCCATTGTCATCTGCAAAAAGCATTAGCCGTCAGAATGGTGACCGATCAAGTACAATAGGCATGTAACTTCCTCCCACAAACTGACATACGCTACCTGTACAACTCAACACACGCACGTTTGCAAGCTTGCATCTAACATTCTGGCGATTACAGTGGTTATTAATGTACGAGCATTCACATCTGCAGTGGGTTATCTGGAACTTACATTAACCTGTGATAACTCAAATATGATACCTATACAAATGTATTCCCGAAATTTCATTACGCTACATTAATTATTTTTGGCATTGCGATTTTTTCCCGTCGATGTATTTACGAAGCTTTCTATGTAATAACTATGGAGCAATACGTGCTCTCAAAGCATTCCTTTAAGAACGAAGTCCCACAAGATAAAAAAGCAGGAATATTCCTACAGACAAGAAAAAAATACTTGAAATCATTGGCATCTTTGTACGTCGACTTTCCACAAGGCACGAGTGACGAAAGAATGTGTATTGCCCGTTCCTGAAACCAGGTTAAACGCTAGCACGCTACGTCGGGTGGGGGGGAAAAAATGAAAGCAGTCGGAGCATCACGCAGGAGGCCGACGGCTGGAAGATCACGAGGGCTACACATGGGCATGTGGACGCTATGAGGCGGCTGGCGGTATTTCGAGGATCGTGACTTTCGTGCGGTCCGCGATGCGCCAGTTCGGCGCAGAGCACGCTAATTAATGCAAGGAGCCTTCCCGAGAAATACCATCAGCGGAACGTATTATTATTGGGAGCGGGTATCGGGCCAGCCAGGTGTTTTTCCCACGGTCGGCGCGGGCCCCGCGCCAAGTGTATCATTTGTGCGCCGGGCGGTTTCTCTAAGTGGGAGCGCGTCGTGATTTGTTGGAGGGTCCTCGGCGGCCGGCGTGGGTGTTGATGTGAGACAATGGACGCGCGGCGCGCTGACTAGGGGCTTCCGTCGAGGGCTCGCGCCCACCGGCCGCCTTTGTCGTCCTTTCTCACGGCCCGTGCCGCGCCCGACAGCTACGGCACGGCCGGCCTCTCCAGGCCCGATCTCCGCACGCTCTCCGCTTCGTATCGAGTGCGTGCGCCCGGGGGCGACCTGCAGAGGTGCGCCCGCTTTGATGCCGCGCCGCGCTTCACGTCATGTTGGCATAAAGAGGGGCTCGGCAGTCCAAGTCACCCGACACCCGACTACTGCAAAGAAAACACCACTCGTGCAGTGGCCTCAACGCTACCGGTACGCGTACAGTAAATCTTCGAGTTGCCAGGGCGCAGTTGGTTGCGCAATCGCAGAACAGATCCGGTTCAGTCGTGTAACAGCAAGGGCACGCGTAAGTCTGCTACGGAATACTCTTTCGTTATTCCCCAGACGAGAGACGACAGTCAGGCCAAGACCTTCACAGAGAGTGACATGAAGAGTTTTTATAGGAGTGCAGGAAAGACTGCCGCCAGTCGTCTTTTTTTGAATTTTTTGAATTTATATTTTACCATCACCTGTTTCAAGTCGGCCAGGAACCATCATCAGGCAGTATACGCACTACAAAGAGTGTTTATAGCATTGTGGGGGTTCAAAAAATGGTTCAAATGGCTCTGAACACTATGGTACTTAACTTCTGAGGTCATCAGTCCCCTAGAACTTAGAACTACTTAAACCTAACTACCCTAAGGACATCACACACATCCATGCCCGAGGCAGGATTCGAACCTGCGACCGTAGGGGTCGCGCGGTTCCAGACTGTAGCGCTTAGAAGCGCTCGGCCACTCAGGCCAGCCATTGTGGGGGTCATGGACAAACTATGCCAAGTGTGCATTGAATGTGGAGAGCTATCTGCAATTATTTACTTCTTACAGTCGACTTGATAGCATTAGTTACGGTTATTCGAAACTATGAGCTTAATCTCCGTGCGAAAATTACTTCTATGATAATTACACAGCCCTATGCTACATTTGCCAGAGGTAACGGCTCCCATGCGTTATATAGGATGCAAACAAACCAAAGAGTCAAGTCACCTTCTATTAGAAACATGGGTGCACTCAAATATTGTGATATGACTTTCAAATGAGAGCACAGCAATCAGTCGTCCTTTTCTTTCAGACTCTATTAGGTGTCTTGAACGAGCTGTGTCAGAAGCCCGAACAACAGGAGACTGACCTACCAGGAGATGCAACGATACTGTGAAATGAGCGTGTGGCGTCATTGGCCCGGAGGCCCCTTACGGGGCAGGTCCGGCACTCTTGGTGCAGGTCTTATTACATTCGACGCCACATTGGGCGACCTGCCGGATGGGGATGAAATGATGATGAAGACAACAACACCCGATCCATGAGCGGAGAAAATCCCCGACCCAGCCGGGGAATCTAGCCCGAGCCCCGTAGGACGGCAGTCCCTTCGCTGACCATTCAGCTATCGGGGCGGACACTGTGAAATAGCGCATTGATAATGGCTAGACACTAGCCTAATAAAACGCCGCGCGTGGTCTGGGGCCCCTTGCCACGGTTCGCGCTGCTCCCCCTTTCGGAGGTTCGAGTCCTCCCTCGGGCGTGGGTCTGTATGTTGTCCTTATCGTAAATTAGTTTAAGTTAGATTAAGTAGTGTGTAAGTCTTGGGGCCGATGACCTCAGCGTTTCGTCCCTTTGGAACTTACCACTTAATACAACATGAAACGAAAGGATGACTAAGTGCTGTGCTCTATCATTTGAAAACCAAGGAGTGTGAGCTCAGCTAATGTTCTAATAACTATAAGTAATGCCACGAAGTGAACGTTATGATCTAAATATTTCCAGATAGCCATACTCAGTGTTTACTTGTTCCATTTCTTGTGTTTTCCCACACTTACACAACGACAGTCACAATGCTATAAGCAGTCGCTAATAAATCTGCACAATCTAATTATGAGTGACTTTAAAACGATAACGGTAAATTAAAAGCTTTTATCATTACGAATGACGTCTGTTTGTGTCTATGACGAATAATGGACTGCAGAGTTCCACATCCATAGTGGATAAAGATTTGAAGATTTTTTCTTAATCGGTTTAATTTTGGAGAAACAAAGTAGGTGGTCACTGAGAAAGAGCACCCACGACAAAACATCAAAAACAAAACGTAATATCACTCACAAGGACCACAAGTACTCAACCCTTTTAACAGTTTGCAACGTACATATGCGAAGTTACGTGCGTTCCGTTTTAATGAGGTACACGAAGTACTCATCAGCCCCTGGAGCGTGAATATCGAATATAGGCCTAAATGTTTATTGATAAATTTGCGTTATCATTGCATATAACTGTACGATTCACAATCACTGGTACACTCAAAAATGGTTCAAATGGCTCTGAGCACTATGGGACTTAACTTCTGAGGTCATCAGTCTCCTAGAACTTAGAACTACTTAAACCTAACTAACCTAAGGACATCATACACACCCATGCCCGAGGCAAGATTCGAACCTGCGACGGTAGCGGTCGCGCGGTTCCAGACTGTAGCGCCTAGAACCGCCCTGCCACCCTGGCCGGCTCGCACACACAGATACAGAGCTTGAGCAAAGATACAGACACACAGCGAGAAATGCTTGCTTGAACTTAAAATCAGATGCTAGCCAAACCGGCAAATTGTGCTATTGTATTTGACAACGAACAGCACTTGTGCAAGGTGCTCTAAACTTTGCAAGTGTCAAGCGTGTTGATAATAGTGTTCTGTGTAAATGGAAATGCCGTGTGGCTAGGGCTTACCGTTGGGTAGACCGTTCGCCTGGTGCAAGTCTTTCGAGTTGACGCCACTTCGGCGACTTGCGGGTCGATGTGGATGAAGTGATGATAAGGACAACACAACACCCAGTCCCTGAGCGGAGAAAATCTCCGACCCAGACGGGAATCGATCCCGGACCGTTAGGTATGGCATTCCGTCACACTGATCACGCAGCTACCAGGGGTGGACAGTGTTCTGTGTAAGTGTAAACGCATCATGTTGGAGCTAAGTGAATACGAAAGTGGGCAAATTGCTGGTGCTCATATGGAGGCTGCATTTTTTGTGTGTATTTCAGTAGACACCGTAACGAAGATTTATGCAGCACACAGGGGAAACGGAAAAACATCATCTGCTGCCACAACGCTCACGAAATTGTATGTTGAGTGGTTGTGACGGACGGTCATTGAAGATGCTATCGACAAAAAATAAGAGGACGAAAGCCGAAAAACTCACTGCAGATCTGAATGTCGTACTTGCGAACCTTGTAAGCAGCAAAACAACAATAAGGCAGCTCCATAAGCTGAGTATTGGAGGAAAAGCTGGAATTACAGAACCATTCATGAGTGACGCAGACGCCCGTAACAGGATAATGTGGTGCCGATGCCATAAGCCCTATACTGTGGAGGAATGGAAGAATGTTATTTTATAGATGATTCTGAATTCACACATCTGGTCGAGTTTACGTACTAAGACTGAAATATGATGGTAGTTCGGCAATGGTTTGACAGCCATAAAGGAGTCTTCCATTGATATATTAGATACTCAGAATGGTTACATTACTGTCAAGGATTATGTGAACATTGTGGCTAATCAAGTCCGTCCCATGGTACAATATTTGTTCCCAAATGGTGGAGCTGTGTTTCAAGCCGACAGGGCTCTTAATAACAAAGCTCACATCACCCAGCACTGGTTCTGCGAGCACAAGGATGAAGTGTAGCATCTTCTTTGGCCACAGCAGTTACTAGATCAGTATATTATTGACAGTTTGCGGCCCACTTTGGAGAGAAGAGTGGGTGATCGTTATCTACCTCTATTATCGTTACAAGAACTTGCCATTATTTTTGCACGAAGAGTGGCATAAGATTCCCTTGAAAAACAAACATTACACGCATTTATCCATTCCGAGACGACTGGAAGCTGTTTTGAATGCCAACTGTATTCCTACACCGCATTAGCAATGGTAATGTGTTCTATTTTGGTGCTACCATACGTTTGTCCACGTAACAAGCGCTCACTTGCGTGTACAAGTTATTTGATGTCGATGTTTGTATCAGAATTCTTTTAACGACCTGATGATGTCAGTAAGCCGAAATCGCTCATGGTGAATTTTGTTGTGATATGCTATCAAGCCAGACATTTATGAATAGGAACCGCGCGACCGCTACGGTCGCAGGTTCGAATCCTGCCTCGGGCATGGATGTGTGTGATGTCCTTAGGTTAGTTAGGTTTAAGTAGTTCTAAGTTCTAGGGGACTGATGACCTCAGATGTTAAGTCCCATAGTGCTCAGAGCCATTTGAACCATTTATGAATAATGTGTCAGTCAAGATAGGATAATCGTTTACAGAGCTTATATTTTCAATGGCTGTACACATTTCGATATCTGAACGTGACCTGAAAATACAACATGATATACAACGTTGTTAACTCTATAATAACTACATTAATATTGTTCGTTTATGCGAAAAGACGCTTCATTAGTGGTCTTTCGCTCTTGTTGGCGGGATTACAGAGTAGAGGCATGTTATGAAACAGTCTGAAGATGTTTAAACATGGATTATCAAACGTAGAAATAGAAAAGTAAGTTATGGAAACTGATACGATTTAATTTTGCTTCGTCTCCGGATGAGGATACTGTCAGTCCTGTTCAGTACCTCACTGCCGGGAAAATCGTTCGTTTCCCACTCTCCTCTCTCACGACTAAACCTGATGACGATTACGTAATATGACGACAGAGAGAGTTGTCTTTACATCTGTGAGTAATATTGAGGTACGGGAAGGCCATAAACGACTACGCTATTTTCGAGAGGAGGACATTTCAAACCCGCGTCCGTCCATCCTAATTTATGTTTTCAGTGATTTCCCTAAACCACTTCAGGCAAATGCCGGGATGGTTCCTTTGAAAGGGCACGCACGATTTCCTAACCCATCCTTCCCTAATCCGATGAAACCGATGACTTCACTGCTTGGCCGCTCCACCCTAATCAAACAACCAACGAGTACGCTATTAAGGCATCGCCGCTAGTAGGGTGAGGTGCGCCCTGCCGCAACACGGGAACACACAGCTGGCGCGAAACTCAGCACCGTAAACTTTAAAGAGGGTCCAGTTCGTCAGTACATCCAACACCGAATCTAACATGTACTCCACCAGGTCCAATGGTCTTCCATCCATCGACTGATTTCAGTCGCTTGTCAGTTATTTGCAAATGGTTCAAATGGCTCTGAGCACTATGGGACTTAACATCTATGGTCATCAGTTCCCTATAACTTAGAACTACTTAAACCCAACTAACCTAAGGACATCACACAACACCCAGTCATCACGAGGCAGAGAAAATCGCTGACCCCGCCGGGAATCGAACCCGGGAACCAGGGCGCGGGAAGTGAGAACGCTACCGCACGACCACGAGCCAAGTTAAACTGAATGTAGGAACATACTGAGGACAAGAATAGACTAATTATAGAACGTAAAGAGGCTTTTAAGCAATAATTCTTCTCTCGCTTCGTGTATGAATGAACCGGTAAAAAAAGTCGCAAAACTGGTACTCTCTGCCGTGTACTTCATACAGGTTTTTGCAGAAAATGGATTTAAATGTATGAGGGACTGCTGAGAAGCAGTGTCTCCTAATTTTTTTGTTTGAAAACTTTTAAAATTTCTTTTTAAATCAAACAAACTTCATCTATATATTTTTTTCTCAACTCAGTCACCTCGGAGATGGCTGGGCGGTTTCCAGCCAAAATATCGCAAGAAGAATTGTCGCTGTCCCGAGTGCACGCCCGAAAGATGATAGAACATTATGTCCGCCGGGAAAACTTCAAGAATCACAAGATGCCTGTCATCTCGACTGCTAGTGATACGAGGCCCTTGAGATCCAGCACGGCGTTCCGTATTACCCTCCTGAACTCACCGATTCCATACTCTGCTAACAGTCATTGGATCTCGACCAACGCGAGCAGCAATGTCGCGATACGATAAACCGCAATCGCGATAGGCTACAATCCAACCTTTATCAAAGTCGAAAACGGGATGGTACGCATTTCTCGTCCTTACACGAGGCAACGCCGGTCAACTGCTGTTTGTGTATCAGAAATCGGTTGGAAACTCTCTTCATGTCAGCACGTTGTAGATGTCGCTACCGGCGCTAAACTTATGTGAATGCTCTGAACAGCTAATCATTTGCACATCACAGCATCTTCTTCCCGTCGGTTAAATTTCGCGTCTGTAGCACGTCATCTTCGTGGTCTAGCAATTTTAATGGCTAGTAGTGTAATCAAGTGGAGATTTTCTTCCAACATTACTTCACTCTGAAGGATATCAGGCCACTTTCTACTTTCGTCCTTCATGCGCAATTACAAATAACAGAATTAAATGAGCAAATAATTGTCCGCAGCTCGTGGTCCTGCGGTAGCGTTCTCCCTTCCTACGCCCCGGTTCCCGGGTTCGATTCCCGGCGGGGTCAGGGATTTTCTCTGCCTCGTGATGACTGGGTGTTGTGTGATGTCCTTAGGTTAGTTAGGTTTAAGTAGTTGTAGGGGACTGATGACCGTGGATGTTAAGTCCCATAGTGCTCAGAGCCAGTTGAACCATTTTTAACTTGGTTCTTGAAACTTCGAAACTTTCTACGTAGGTTTTCGCGGTTTGGTTTATATCTGTCTTCAAGTTTCTTACAGTTCAGTTCTTACGGTGTCTTTTGATCGCTTCAGGTCGTGCGACTTTTAGGTTGTGCTGTCACACAGCAACACAGGCGCACGGCGCTATTTGCAGAATGTCCACAGAGGAACTAAATCTTTTTCACGCGATTTTGAGGAAACTGTTTGTTTGAACAAAAACGGAAAGTCTCGCTACACTACTTGACAATTGACTGATCACGCTTTCATTATTGATAATTATAAAGATGTTAAGATTTTAACTACTGCTTCATCTTTCTGGGATTCAGTTGTTCAGGAAGCTGTAGAAATACAACTAGCCGACAACCTGCTAAACCGTGACGAAGGATTTCATCTTGACAATGCTTGGAAAATGCTTTTTTCACACCTTCGTTCGGAAAGAATTTCTGCATCTTCACTTCCGACAGATGTTACCACTTTTGAAGATTAATTATTTATTTACAAGCACGGTGGATTCGCAGCAGCACTATTTTGTTGCTGGCCGCGGTAGGCGTGCGGTTCTGGCGCTGCAGTCCGGAACCGCGGGACTGCTACGGTCGCAGGTTCGAATCCTGCCTCGGGCATGGGTGTGTGTGATGTCCTTAGGTTAGTTAGGTTTAAGTAGTTCTAAGTTCTAGGGGACTTATGACCTAAGATGTTGAGTCCCATAGTGCCCAGAGCCATTTGAACCATTTTTGAACTATTTTGTTTGCACTCTGCGCTTATATGTTTATCTTTGCAATATACATCTTATCTACGACTAGCGCAGTAGTGGCGACTTTGATATCTTTGCCGCATGCGCTTTCAATCCTCAGCAGCTTTGTATCAAGTGACTCTCCGTATAAATAGGCGCGCGCAAACGCTATGAACTCAGTCTCCGACTCGCCTTGAAGATGGCTGGGAGGTTTCCAGACGAAATATCGCAAGAAGATTTGTCGCTGTCCCGAGTGCACGCCCGAAAGATGATGGAACAAACGACAGGCACCTTATCCACATGGGTGCAACGGATAGTGCAGCCACGTCTCGATCCCTGAATCAACAGATGGCGACGTTTGCAAGACAACCACCATCTGCACGAACAGTTCCATAACGTTTGCAGCAGCATGGACTATCAGCTCGGAGACCATAGCTGCGGTCACCCTTGACGCTGCACAACAGGCAGGAGCGCCTGCGATGGTGTACTCAACGACGAACCTGGGTTCACGAATGGCAAAAACGTCATTTTTTCGCATGAGTCCAGGTTCCGTTTACAGCATCATGATGGTTGCATCCGTGTTGGGCGTCCTCGCGGTGAACGCACATTGGAAGCGTGTATTCGTCGTCGCCATACAGGCGTATCACCCTGCGTGATGGTATGGGGTGCCATTGGTTACACGTCTCGGTCACCTCTTGTTCGCATTGACGGCACTTTGAACAGTGGACGTTACATTTCAGATGTTTTACGACCCGTGGCTCTACCCTTCATTCGATCCCTGCGAAATCCTACATTTCAGCAGGATAATGCACGACCGCATGCTGCAGGTCCTGTACGGGCTTTTCTGGATACAGAAAACGTTCGACTGCTGCCCT
The DNA here is from genome assembly GCF_021461385.2 of Schistocerca piceifrons. NCBI lineage: Eukaryota > Metazoa > Arthropoda > Insecta > Orthoptera > Acrididae > Schistocerca > Schistocerca piceifrons. Next base: position 460,568,276 of record NC_060140.1, read on the forward strand.
GGCCAGCACATTCTCCAGATCTCTCACCAACTGAAAACGTCTGGTCAATGGTGGCGAGCAACTGGCTTGTCACAATACGCTAGTCATTTCTCTTGATGAACTGTGGTATCGTGTTGAATCTTCATGGGCAGCTGTATCTGTACACGCCATCCAAGCTCTGTTTGACTCAATGCCCAGGCGTATCAAGACCGTTATTACGGCCAGAGGTGGTTGTTCTGGGTACTGATTTCTCAGGATCTATGTACCCAAATTGTGTGAAAATGTAATCACATAACAGTTCTAGTATAATATATTTGTCCAATGAATACCCGTTTATCATCGGCATTTCTTCTTCGTGTAGCAATTTTAATGGCCAGTAGTGTATTTTCTGTTGTGATTCCACCACGATCAGCCAACAACATTAACTGATTTAATGTAGGACCAAAACATTTAAGGGTTTTTACGCAATCCGTTATGTACCAACATGCTTTAATTTTCATTAACACTTATCGTATAGCTGTCCTTAGCTTGTTTTAAACTCATTTAGTTTCAAAATTATCACCCATAAGATGTGACGAGAATGTCTCAAGGATTTAAATACTTCAACAATCCAGTAGAGGATGATAACAATAATCCAATGATAGATGATAATCATCTTACGAGAAAAATTTGCTCTTGAAGTAAATTCATCATTCTTCCAGCAAATAAGTCATTCACTACTGAGAACTGAGAGATTGCAGGGCACTCTCACTTTTGATGTGGTGTCATGCTGCGTAACGTTCATAGGGAAGGTGATCTTTATAACTTGGTTGCTATATCTGATACGATATGACTTCATGCATATGATGAAATGGTTGGCAGTAGTTAACGCTCTTGCTTGTGTGGTCTAGAGAAGAAATAGCGGTAGACTTTACCTGCTTTCATAGGAAGAGGGTGCCAAGTTAACTGACTGCAGTAAATGCGTATGGCGGCTGAGAGCCAAGGGAAGCTTTTTTCTGCGGAACCTGGGTGAAAACGTTTGCCGACACCACGTCCCCCAGTCTCATTGTGCAGACACATTGGGTGGCGCCGGTCGGTCGGTGACCATGACCAGGTAGGCTGACTAACGCGGAGAAGTTTTGCAGTTATGAGCGGGGCATTGTATGATGTGATGGCCGGCAACAAAGCAGTGTTTTGGCCCTTGTTAGGTAGAAAGTGGAAGAGATGGTTGAGAGTTTCTGCGAGTTCTATTAGACAGGGCAGTGGCGCCCAGGCGTCCAGACCCTGCTACAAAACATATTTGTGAAGCCACTGGGCTTTTAGCGAGTTTATGGCCATTCTTTGGAAGGTTAGAAATGGATGATCTTGTTATGGAGGGCTGTGATTCCATCCAATTTATGCTTTCAGCAAAGACATGGCATAAACGTGTGGGAAAGAGGTCGCAAAGCTGAATCTTTTTTCCTTTTCTCCCAATTAATTTTTAAAGTCGCTGGTTGGTCAAATCTGTGTATGCAGATCAAGGGGGCGGTCTCCTAGCTTCGAATGTCGAACTCCAGCTCGTGATTGCCTTGTGCTAAATTGGGTGTAGTCTAAATATGCAAAGGTGCTATACTACCAAGCTGCGGAGGAAAGCTGTAGAGAAAGATTAGATGACTCTTGTATTGGCGCTTCGCTAGTAAAGAACGGCAGGTCTTTACCTAGATGGTGAGACTTGTATCTTTTGCTAATGGGTCGCTTAGAGCCTGTGCCAGTCACCATCTGAACCGTCATAGGTACTGCTTCTTGCATCATGTTCACAACGAGTTATATGTGGGTGTACTTATCTGTTCTGTGTCGGCTTTCTAAAAGTTTGACATATTCCATCATGCATAGTCATGTCACGGAGTCAAATTGGTCTGGCAGTACCAGCAAACGGGTCCACCTGCACACAGGAATCCACCGAGGTTTCAGATGCTCATAGGGAAGTATGTGCATTCCGAATCAGTCGAACGCGAGACCGCGTACTTGCACTTTTCCTTGCGCACGTCGTTAATAACAGATTGCCGCTGTCCGTGACTGCAGTCAGCGAGCGCTGCTACGGCATAGGGCTCCAATATATGTTTCTCTGCACCCTATTCTTTGGAATTGTATTTTTCTTTATGGAATAGTAAAGTTTGGATGCTTGATAGTAGTGTAGCTTTCGGGTCATACCACAGATTCACATTTATGTAATCAGATAAAGCGATTAGTTCTGGTTAGTGTGGTGTGTTAATCCCCAGCTGATCACTTTGTTAACCATAGACAGCATATTGTTGAAAGTGCTTGTCAGATAAAAACGTTTGTGTGGCGCTTCTTTAGCCATCTTTTGCCATGCGATGTTAAGAATGTATAAATCAGTTGTTATTTAGACCACAACTCCCCCCATTGTTCTGATTTACATTACCTTTGTCTTGGTTTCAGTTGATATAGCCCAGAAGCTTGCAGAATCTCTAGAGTTATTAATTTCATACATCAAAATAATAATCTGTGACAGAAAATTTCCTTTGTCTGGTGTGGCCCATCTTGAACAATCTAAAGTTGCACTGTATTATCACGTGAGAACACAACAAAATTTAAATTCGCATTGACATATTAGTTATGTAACATGCCTCAAGGACAGAAAGGGGATTGCAGCATCCCTTTATCGACTCAGTTTTAAGCCACCTGTGAATTCTGAATTTTTGTGGAATTTGTGAATTATTTTTGGAAAACAAAATGGATGTAAATGAGATCGCTCATGCGCACTCAATGTGTTTGTAATTGAAAACATAAAAAAACACGGAGAATTCAATATACAAACCCGTAAGGCCTTTATCAACCTTGAGAAGGCTCTCGACACTTACAAGAGGTGGTGAAAAGTCTTTACAAAAACACATGCATTGTGATAAACACAGCCAGGAATCAATCAGAAGAAATAATTATTAAACAAGGAGATAATCGAGGACGTGGACTATCACTTACCTTTTTTAATATTTACAATGACTTCATTCAACTTAATTAAAACAAATCAATTAAGACATCGAATGAGGAATACCAGAATGTGCTTCTGTTTGAAGATGATATCGTTATTATTCAACAGACTGAAGATGACCTCCAAAGTTCAAGATACCATCTGAATTTGAAAATTCTATTAATAAAACGAAACTAATGAAATTACGAGGAAAATATGCAGTCATATCAAAAACTGTTTTGAATAACTCAGTTCTAGAACCTGTCTCTCAAATATTTTGTTTAGGCTGCATTACAAGTTTTAATTTTAACTCTGATACTGAAAATAAAATTCAAAAATTCCAAGCTATCTCACGAAGTTCAAAAGTGATGGTAGCTCCTGTTGTATACTATGGAAGTGAAAGCTAAGTTATCACAAGAAAACAAGAGTAAAATTGAAACAGTAGAAATGACGTTTCTAACTAAGACGAAGGACTGCGCAAGAAGAGACTTGGTTAGGAATGAAGATAATAGCAGAATTAAATAGTTTCAACGTGAACGAAGAACTGAAAAAGAAATTCTTGACTATTGGAGACAACGCCTCATGACAATGCTAGGTCACGGCTTCGGCCAATTCACGTTTGTGTGCAATCAGTAATGACCACGCCAACGACTAAACGCTATCACGAAGTACTGGATGACTGGAGCCAGGGGAAGGATATTCATGTAGTTTACTTAAAAATTCATGCCTTCTCAGTGAGAAGTGAGGTGTAAGATATTGCACTGAAGTCGTTTCGTTCATCGTTGCGTTCACTCATTTATTAAGCTACACATATCTACAGATTCGGTGATTCAAGTTTCTCTAGCACCTTCATTTCATAAATAAATACACTTCCCTTTCGTTTATTACTTTATTAGAAACGCAAGATAGACATAAGTTTAGTCACACAGGAAATGCATTCGCAGTTACGAATACGGACAAGCATCAGCTGTACTAAATTTGTACATGTTCAAAGGAACATTGCGTCGTTTTTCTTAACAACACAGACACTAAAATATTGTATCTAGTTTAGTTGTCGTAACTAAGGAAAATTGTTAGTAAGACGAAAGTAACATAGCACTGACGCTTTGCAGCCAATTTGTAAGGTACTGTACACTTTACTTTATAGAGTACAGTCCCGAACAAACTCCAGTTTGAGTCTGCGTGGTTCTCTTTGAGCTACAAAGCGAACAAAGTTCCCATCCGCCTTCTGATGACGGACTAGATTCTCTGCCGTCAGATGCTTCGAATCTCCTCATCAGTCACTTGTAAACCTGACACAGGTGGTCATCTGTTACAGTGTCAGACGGGTTATTACTCTGAAAGCCACAAGTAAAGAAAGCGCCCATTATTTCTGCAAAACACATACACATCCCGTACTAATTCAGTTGTTGAGAGTTGATTATAGGAAATAGTTTGTAAATTATAGTTTTTTTCTCGGTAGGTGACAAGGTGTACTATTAAACTGTCCTTGTATCTTGCTGGCTTTGTTTAACACGACCTGTGCATCAAGCAATGTGCGAAGTGACAAGCGGTACAGTGAATAATGAAAGAGCCTTTTTTATGTTAATTGTATTACATCTGAGGCATGACTTCATCACTTACTGCAAAGTGAACATGTGTGTCACTTCTTATGAGCCAAGGACAGGCAGTGTTCTGGCCCGTAATTAATTACCTATGGCAGCAAAATTGCTTACCAAGATAATGCGTTATATTTTAAATTAGATTTTCATTTAGAACCTTAGCAAAGATTAAGCGGAAAAATGTACAATACGGAGAACATAAAGGGCAGAGCTTTTTCATAGTCGATTTTTATTTGAGAGAAATGTGCTCTTTTGTTTTAGTTTTAGCGATATTTAGAACTGGTACTTAACTTGGAATTTTGAATATTGGCTTATCACATTTACAACTAGCAGAAAAAGGGAATAATCTACTTCGAAGAGGTAAGAACATGAATGGCCAAGAAACGTTCAATTACATTTTTTCGGCGTGTTGGAACCGTGATGGGAAATCATATTAAAACTGCAATTGATTTAACCTAATTTAGTTTGTTCTCTATTGCACACGGTCTTGTTTCTACTTTAGATATCAGTCAAATTCTTTACACTTAGTTGCTCTTAACTCTTTATAATTGAAGCTTCTACTTTTATGAGGATCTAAGTACCAAACTCGTGATTATTCAGATGATACTTCTGGATGAATGTATATATCCAGGCCAATACATTTCAGAAACTTCCAAGTGTCAGAGGAAGCCATGCTATTTGCAGTGAATCTCAAAAGATAGCGCTGGGTTTAGTCTATATCCGGCAAATGTTTTGTGGATCTACATATCACATGCCTGCCACTCTATCTGCTTTTCCGCTTAACGCTTACCGTAACAGCGGGATTGTTGCTTAACATACTTTTCTTGTGAGTGACATTGTATTGTTTACAAGAAAACTGAAAGAATATTGTAAAATTGAGGAAAATGCTATGATTAGTTTCTAGTTTATAAATACTATTTTAAAGTCATAAAAGAACCGAATGGGCGAGAGAACATTATTTACTAACAAATGTGCTTTAACATGGTGACCTAACTTTGACTTCTCCGTTTTTGTGGTGCAAATAACCTGTTTGTGCCCAGACAACTTCCTACCATTAAGCATCTTAAAACACTGTTTGATAGCTACTATGGAGTCGCTGATAAAACAAAGCAAGAGTCATACTTGATGGGCTTATTTTAGGTTCGTTATACAACGTCGCAGACATGGTACATATAAAACCCAAGGTCAAAGCAGGTGTCAATGCAGTGTACAGTATTGTTTGTCTGATGGAAAGGGTAAGCACGTACAGATATGAAGAGCAACTTCCGAGAAATCTTCCCCCTTTCTCACTGAACGAAATAAAACAAGGAGACGTGACCTACAGTGAGGCACATGGAAGTAAAAAACGTTTGAAACTGAGTGTATAAGTAAGGTTCTGTTAAAAAATACATCGAATTATTCCCTTTGCAAGAAAATCATTACAGCTTAGATAAGTCCAGCAAGTAGTTTTTGAGTCCCAAATTGAGAACAAATAGAATGCTGATGGCGTACAAGTATAAAAATTGTAATACTGACATCACCTACAGGGATTACTTTGGCATGTCCAAAAATCGATATTCTCATCTACGCCTTGGAGGCCAAGAACTGATACGTGTCTACGTTGTGACCTGTTAAGCTCTCAGACGAAAACTCCATCAAATGCCGACAAAGGGATATTTTAAACACAACTGGAATTTCATCACCAAGCAGAACAGATATGAGAACACATGAGAAACGATATACTTGAATGTCAGAAACCGGAAAATAACACACATTTTGTTGCAATGTACGTGCAGGAAGTAATGTAGACGTTTTATTCCACGCATTCCGTGTATAGCCTTTGCCTCCATGTATGTAATAAGGACATCAGTTACATATGTCTTTGGACTCATAATACTAGTGCTCGAGGAGGAAATTATCACTGAACAACAACCTTGGACAACAGACTCATTTGAAGTTTTGGTGTCATAATTGCATCGGTCGAAATAAGAATCAGACATTGCTAACGACAATGATTTTTCTGGTATCAACTCACAAATTTCAGAGCATCCAGCAAAACGTTTTAGTTAGTGATCACTCTTATCTTCCCTGGAGAAAAGGAAGACCATCACGATGACTTACGTACCAGAAACGTCAAGAAGATGACTGAGGAAGTTCGATATCACAAACCTTTCAAGGCTGTAACAATTGACAGAACTGATTTAAGGATATTAGTTCTGTGAGTACTCAAGTGCTTAATGTCAAGAAAATTAAGATCACTATTATATCCGATATCTATGTTGAGGATGGACCTCTAAGACATAGCTTGATAAAAGCAAATAAATCTCACAATGACGTCTGACCTTCGGAAGACATTCCTGTTTTTATAAAAGGTGGTTAATGTACAGCTATCTGCAACACTGTTGTATCAGAACTTCAGAAAAGAGAGGAAACTAATCCAGAAAAACTGAAGGACCTCGAAAATATGTTCATATACATTCCAGAAGAATCAAAAGGCTTTTATTTGGACATTATTAATCATGCATTCTCATGTTAAAGGCTAGTGTTTAAATACGTGATAAGACTAGAAGCGAAAGATAGTTTCCATTTCCATATATTTTACTTTTTAAGCGCCTTTAGGATGCCTAAGAATGTGAGGGCTTTTCAGTTCCACACTTTATGTCTTTAAGGTATTAATATCTTCTGTTTTGAAAGTTTTAATCTGTTCTAAGGCTACACCAGATTGCCATTTACGATGGCACATAACACTTTTACTGTTCGCTTTTCCAAAAATATTCTAAGAATTGGCAAATATTAATTTCTTCCTTCAGTATTCAATGGATCATCTTCAGACCTGTTCAGGAAATACAGACGCAATATCTTAAGAAAATACCCTAAATAAATGTCTCACATTTACTTTCATTTCATTTTGCCCAAATTTTTAGAAATCATATGTAACACTTCAGCTACTTTACAGTATGGTGGCATCTGGAGTATTACAAGCCTATCCTGAGACGTGTACTACTGAAACACCGTACGCATGCGTCGATGTCTAACTATTAACCAGTGTATCGGCAAAACCTGAAACAGAAAGCAAATGTTGAAAAACATCTAGGGAAAATATGAGACAAGTAGAAAACTTCAAAATGGTTTCTCTATCAACCATCTCGTTTAATTCAACGGCACTTTCTGGTGAACTATCTCCACAAACTTGGAACATTTATATTTCCTCTCATTTTCTATGTGAATGTATGGAACAACACACATTATGACGTCAAGATTAGAAGATGTCGAGAGTGCCATGTTTAACATACCAGATTTCCACCCAGTAGATCATACTCCCAGAGAAGTAATACACATACACTTCTCAGCCATACCACTTCATTTTCTATCTGATTTGAGTCCTCTACAGCAAGCTAGACGGTACGAGAAGTGAGCAGAATAAACCGAAACTGGTGGACAAAGTTTGTTGGTTTGGTTCCTCATGTAAAATAAAGGAGCAAGGCATGAATCTAGAAACTTTTCCGAGTTGTGGAACTGTCGCCTGAAGAGTGTCGAGAGAAGCAGTTGCGCAATGCACTTGTTATTTATTGTATTTTTCGAGTGTTTCATAAATAAAAAAGTACCCCGGCTGAATACAGCAATCAGATAAGGTTTCTTGTTGCTTTGGGCTTATTGAATCATACTGCCCACAACTGGACATTGAAACGCCACAACAAAGAGAATCGGATTAAGAATATATGATTATATTGTTCTAGCTGTCTGTATAAAATATAGGCAAAGTCTGTAGGCACAACACCTATGTAAGTACAGAAAAGAAACCCCAACAGAGCTTGGGGAACATTCGTCGGCCATCTAAAGTGTTAATGTACAATTGATAAACACAATCTACAAGGTTGTATTAGTCTATAATTCAGTACGTCGAGAGAGATGAAAATCTAATAGTCATGGGAGAAAGGAATGTGGTTATAGAGAAGGAGAAGAAGAAAGGGTTACAGGAGAATGTCGACTCTATAATGGGGTTTGAGACAGGAGAAAGACTAATTGAGTTCCGAAATAAGTTTCTGCTAGTAATAGCGTATATTGTGATGAAAAATTACAAGAGTAGGAGGAATACGTGGGAAATCCCCGGAATTACAGGAGGATTCCAGTTGGATTACACATAGACAAAGACTGGGAAATCAGATATTGATTTATAAGGCGTGCCAAGGAGCAGATATAGACTACGATCACAACTTAGTGACGATGAAGAGTGGACTGAAGTTCACAAGAACTGTCCGGAAGACTCAGTCTGCAAGGAAGTGGGATACAGAAATTAGTTGGTAGTTTAGTTGAAGAGAAGTGGGTGTCTCTAGACAGAGCAATCAAAGATATTGGAAAAACAAATAAAGTTATTAGGAAGATAACTGCGAAGAAACCTTGGGTAACAGAAGAAATACTTAAAATGATCTACGAAAGATGGAAGTACAATAATGTTCAGGCAAACATAGGAATACAGAAATACAAAAAATGGTTCAAATGGCTCTGAGCACTATGGGACTCAACTGCTGAGGTCATTAGTCCCCTAGAACTTAGAACTAGTTAAACCTAACTAACCTAAGGACATCACAAACATCCATGCCCGAGGCAGGATTCGAACCTGCGACCGTAGCGGTCTTGCGGTACAGAAATACAAATGCGGAGTTTATCATCCGTAGCATCGTCGACAAGACCGTTTGCGAAACTTTGATACAGAGCCAAGTGTAGGGTTTGAGTCATTGTAGATTGCAGATTCCGCGACCTGTGCCACAGGGTTGCGGGATTTCGGCATCCGCTTAACATGTCAGGAGTCCACAACAGCGAGTAGGTGGCTACACGGTTCGTGGAGGCTGTGTGGCGTGGACTGGGTCTCGGGAAAGTACAGAAAGAGCTTCAGTCTCAAAGACTGGAGGATGAACGCTGGAAGAAACTAGGCATAGCAACATTCAATACTGTAGTTGTAAATTGTCGTAGCTGTGCGGGGAAAAACAAGAGCTCCAGTCCCTAATAGAAAACACTGAAGCTCAGATCGTTACAGATACCAAGAGATGACTAAAGCTGTAGATAACTATAGCCTAAATTTTCGCAAAGGACCTCACGGTGTTCAGAAAGGAGAGAATAAATATAGTTGGTTGGCGATGCGTTTGCTGCTCTTAGAAGTACGGAGTAGATAGTATCTGTGAATTACTATGCATACATGTTACACTTGACAACCGGAATAAATTAAAATTATTCCTTTTACCGACATCCGGCTCAGATGATAGTTGCTGAACAGTTCAAAGAATACTTGAATATCATATCAGATAGTGTAGGTAACCCGCTCATACAACTATATAGTTGATGGGGATTTCAATCTACCCTCGATATGTTGAAAATATATGTTCAGAGTCTGTGGTAGGTATAAAATATCGTCAGAAACTGTACTAACTGCTTCTTCCGAAAATTATTTTGAGCAATTGGTTCAGGAGCACGTTCAAATTATAGAAGGTTGCGAAAATACTTGACCTCTTAATTATAAACAATCTTGAGCAAATAGAGACACAAGGGCTTTTGACTACTGACTAATGACCACAAGATCGTTATAGGGAAACCACCGCAACATCCAAATCCACCAAAAATAAAGAATAATATACCTATTTAAAAAAGTGGATAAAAATTCGCTTGGAGCCCTTCTAAGAGACAGTCTCCACTCCTTCCCAGCTATGTAAGTGCAGATCAGATGTGTCTTAAATTCAGAGATATAGTATCGGCTGCAATTGAGAGGTTTATAGCGAATAAATTAATAAAAGTGGATACCGATGCCCCAGTGGTACACAAAACAGGTTACAGTACTGTTGGCAGAAGCAATGAAAAAAGCAAGCGAAATTTAAAGAAACAGAAATTCTCCAATTTTGGCGATCTTTTACTTAAGTTCGAAACTTGGAGCAGACTTCAACAAGAGATGTTTTCAAGCGCTACCGCAACGAAACTCTGTCTCGAAAACTGACAGAAAATACAGAGAGCGTCTAGTCATATGCAAAGTAAATCGACGGCAGCACAAAGTCGGTGCCTTCACTCCGCGATGTCAATGGCAATATTACCGATGATGGTGCCACTAAAGCGAGTTATTAAAATATTTCCGAAATTCCTTCAACAAAAAAGACAAAGTAAATATTCCAGAGTTAAAATTAAGAATTGCTGCGAACATCAGTAAGTTAGAAGTAGATGCCCTCGAAGTAGTGAGGCAGCTTAAATAATCAATAAAGGCAAGTCTTCCGGTCCACATAGTATATGAATTAGGTTCTTTTCAGAGTGCGCTGATACCACAGCTTCACACTTAGCAGTCATTTACACCAGTTTCTCGACGAATATCCGTGCCAAGAGACTTGGTGGGCACACCAAAACTAAAAAAAGGAAATATTAGTAATATCACAGACGTCGATTTGCAGTTGGATTCTGGGACATATACTGTGTTCAACATTATAAATTACCTCGAAACTAACGATCTCCAACCAGTACAGATTCAGACAACGTCGTTCTTGTGAAACACAACTAGCTCTTTGTTAGCACGAAGTGATGAATGCTATCGACAGTGTATCTCAGGATTCCGTATTCCTCTATTTCTAAAAGGCTTTTCACACCGTTCCTCAAGAGAGACTTCTAATCAAATTGCATGCCTGTGGAGTATCACTTCCGTTGTGCGACTGCACTCGTGATTTCCTGTTACGAAGATCACAGTATGTAGTAACCGACGGAAAACTATCGTGTAAAACAGAAGTGGTATCTGGCGTTCCCCAAAGAAATGTTATAGACCCTCCTTAATCTATATAAACAATTCAAGAGACAATCTGGTCAGTCCGCTTAGACTGTTGCAAACGATACTGTCATTTACCGCCCAATAGAGCCATCCGGCAAGAGTCTAGTCATTTGCAGTAAGCTATTGAAGTAGGCAGTCGTCAACTAGAAAACTAGTATAAATACTACAGTCCATGCACTAAAGAGCTATTTAATGGAAGTGGCGTGCTATACCATTCAAGTGACCTTCTAAATTGACCTGTCTAATCTTTATATTCATACAGCCTAGTTTCAAATACTTTTCCCGAGTTCAAAAGGGCTTCGTTGTTCCTGAACGGCATTAGCGTGATTAACTGAAAACTGTGAAGTCGGAAAGGTAATGATCTTATTTTGCAAAAAACATTATTTGTATAAAGGTAGTGCAGACCTCTACAGCAACACTGGCTTCCAAATGAAAATTAAATACGGTATTCCTAAGCTCTATATAGTGAAAAGCAGAATCACAAGCTTTTTCCGTTCCATCTACCTATATCAGAACGATCCGGTTAGTTGCAAACAAAGAGAAGATTGGGGAGAGAGAAACGCCAAAGAGGAAAACTAGAGAAATAAATTCCCCGCTTCTCTTAGTAAGGTTTTCTCGAAGCAGAGGAGTCAAACAACACCTACTATCAGGAGCAGTCAAATGCAAACCGAACTCCCGCCACAACGGAACCATTCAAAAGTAACCATTACAATTGTTAAGACATTTATTAAGTGTACTGTGTCAAGTAAATAACTGTCTATCTTGTAGCTGTGCCTCCAAATATATTAGAAACGTTGATGATTCTTGTGACTAGTAACAAAAAAAAAATTTTCAAATGAACTTGGATTAGAAGACAAACGCACTGCTCTCTCGTCAGGCCTCAAGAGTTTTTTTTAGTGATGCAAAGGTCTGATGGCAGACATGAATCAAGAAATGGGAAGTATGTGAAAATTCACAGCAAAATTAAAACACGACTTAGTACCCATTCGATCAACAAATATCTGATAAGAAGGCAGCTACTACTGTCATATACAGATGAATTTCGACAGACATTGTAACACCAGAAGCCGTCCAAATTCATGGTTCGAATGTCGTAGCAATAAATTCGATATTTTATCGCTTGTGGCAGTTTTATCCACATGAATGATCTTTCCAGGATTCCCTTATACCAATACAGACTATGTCACACCTAGTCTTCTACAGATGCGTGTGCTTGGACTGATACGTGGATATTAACAGACCCAATGATTAGTCTTTCCGGTTCTCTGACCCCTATGGGTTTTACTCCATCAGTTTACTTAATGCATCTATCGTCTTTAATACCTAATGAAGGTTACCTGGGCAGAGAGAATCCTCAAAACCGAATTTTTACGGGCAAAATTCTCTGAAAGCTTGAATGTAATAGACAGTTGAGGCCGGTCGTCTTGAAATTCTGGGCATATTCAGTGTTAATTCACTGCCTGCTTTAGGTCTACAGATGCACAGAATCAAACTGTGACGCATAAAGATTGTGACTGAAGGCCGTTGAGCATTTCTGAGGAACATTTGAACAACTCTCCAACTCTTCATTCAACCTTTACCCTTCCTACAGCTGAACTTTAAGAAGTACGCACTAATGTCACTGAGGAACAATACTGAAAAATCGGCGGGATTAATTATTTGTAAGCGGATTACACAGGCCTTGTTATTCTTCAAGTGACTCTCGATTTGGAATCTATGATCTTCAAAATTAATTTGACACGACCATTTCACATTATACTCCATTTGATTGAGAACCAGCCATCAGTGTAACTTCCTGTCATTTAGACACGTGCGCAGCACAACATTTGTGTACGTTGCCATCCACCAATTTTTGCGATAAACACCGTATGTACATATTGCTGCCCACGCAATAATTTCCTAATGGCTCCACGCCCTATGTACAGCTACATAAACCAGAAGTAGCCTTATGGAGCTTCTGGCATTATCCATCAGCTCATTAGAATTATAGCGAATAATAATCATTGTATCACATTTTCTTGCTGTTTTCTCAATGTAGCTACAAATTCTGTCAATTGTGATTCTGTATTTTTATAAAAAAATAGTAAACTGAGTTCTCTTGGTGAAAAGTTTTTCATAACAATCGCATATTTAGTCCAACATTCAGCAATTCCTAATTACAATTATTCTGGGTGGTATGGTTGCATCATCTTACAAAATATTGCAGCACTGCCGAAGTGTTGGTTATTTTAGTATTTTAAGTACTGCATAAGATGATTCGGCAGTACACCCAGAATGATTTTAATGAGATTAACACCGGTCACGGAAGCGTACGCATTTGTATCTGGACTGTATTTTATTTACTCAGGGGTAGTGCGGAATCATATTCACGGCGCTTCGACAGAGCTCCAAAACGTGTCTTTAACGTCGACCATTCGAGTATTTTGGAGGCGTAAGTGTCGCCAACACTGCACGCGTTAGCAGTAGGTGGAACTTTCGAAAAGTGCCCTGCTGAACGGCTTTCAGCGTATAGGGAGGCACCATTGATCCAGTTGATCCAGTCCACGATATAAGAAATAGTAGATGTTTCCAAAAGCTGAAGTATGTCGTACGTATAACGTGGTTAATTTGGATGTATCAAATGGTAGTATAAGATTCTGACAGACATCAAATATTCGAATCTTTAATACTGTTTGAATACAAAAGTTTTGTATATGTATCTAAAAGCAACGAGCAAGAAATTTCTAGCTGTACACTATTTGTTTGTTTTCGATACAAACCATTATTTATTAACTTTCACATTATCCACAGCGTCAAACATCAAATGGAAAGACCCTATAGGCCCCGCTGCAGGACTAACGAATGACAGAAAAACTACAGTGCGTTTACAGAAGATGTTATTAGCAAAAACACTTTTAATACCCTACATTTTCATACTGTTCAGCATGTTGGACTCCTATACAACTGAAGAAGCACCACGCATGTAGCCTTCATTAAAAACTGTACGGTATACTGTCACACACGTGCTTTCTTTGCACATAAGAGCGCTGGGACATCTCAAATGAAAGAAAGAAACGAATGTATTTACACTTCTAAAGAATGACATTCTGAGCCAAGCCAGCAAATACTCGTTAGTCTCGTACATACTTTGCCCGATGAGACTCGGAGGATGAAATTATATAACAGCAGCTAGCACAGTGGTATTTAACAAGGCTTTCAATTTTATGTCTGTAAATGAAACGGGGAGACTCCTATAATATACGCTACAAGAAGGAAAAAATCATGCCACGAATCGTACAGTGTGTTAAAAAATCAGTAGAATGTTTCGAGACACGGTAGTTCTCATCGTACCAAGAAAAATAATACCAGTAAATATCGGTTTGACAACGTAAGCTTTGTGACGTATGAACAATTGTTCGCTGAAAGACGTTCAGTCGCTCATACGTGCACAGTCATTCCATTAACACTGTGACAACAGTGTTAGCAGAGTATTTTGACATTTTACTGCATCACAGTTGTCTAGGTACACATTAGACCGAGCATTTGGTGGTGTGCAGTGTGTTTTGTGACGCGAGTCGTGTTGTATTGTAGTTACAGTCGTGTTAGCTGACGTTGTTGTGTGCGAAATTTCTTGCAACTCTTGACGTGTACCATTATGTCTTACTGCCTACATGAATGAATTATCTTTTGTGTTTACTGTTGTTGTGCCGTTCTTAAGAACAATAGCTTGAGAATATTTTCTTCCTTCATTGCCTATCAGCAACGGAAGTCTACTACTGCACAAGTGATACTGTGTAAATGATTTCTACCGTCTACATCGACGTGATTACTCTGCCATTCACAATAAAGTGCCTGGCAGAGGGTTCAATGAACCACCTTCATGCTGTCTCACTACCGCTCCATTCTCGTACGGCACGCGGGAAGAACGAGCACTTAATTTTTTCTGTGCGAGCCCTGATTTCTCTTATTTTATAGTGATAATTATTTCTCCCTGTGTAGGTGGGTGCCAACTGGATGTTTTCGCAATCGGAGGAGAAAAGTTGTGATTGAAATTTCATGAGAAAATCCCGTCGCAACGAAAAACGCCTTTGTCTTAATGATTGACACTCCAATTCGACTATCATATCTGTGACAGTATCTCCCCTATTTCGCGATTATACAAAACGAACTGCCCTTCTTTGTACTTTTTCGATGTCATCCGCCAGTCCCAATTGATGCGGATCCTACACCGCACAGCAATACCTTAAAATAGGGCGGACAAGCGTAGTGTAAGCACTTTCTTTGGTAGACCTGTTGCACCCTCTAAGTGCTCTGCCAATGAATCGCAATCTTTGGTTTGCTCTACCCACAACATAATCTATGTAATCGTTCCAATTGAGGTTATTTGTACTTGTAATCCCTAAGTATTTAGTTGAATTTACAGCACTCAGATTTGTGTGACTTATCGCGTAATCGAAATTTAGCTGATTTCTTTTAGTACTCATGTGAATAACTTCATACTTTTCTTCATCCGGGATCAATTACCACTTTTCGCACCATACAGATATCTTATCTAAATTATTTTGCTAGTCGTTTTGATCATCTGATGACTTTACAGGACGGTAAATGACAGCGTCTTCTGCAAACAGTCTAAGACGGCTACTCAGATTGTCTCCTATGTCGTTAATATAGATCAGGAACAATAGAGGGCCTGTAACACTTCCTTATATTACTTATGTTTCACTGTGGTTCAGCAAATGGAAGAAGACGCCGAACTCGTGCCCTTTACTTTGAAAACTATCCATCATCTGGAAAGCTGTATAATATAATAAAATAATGGAATAGATGATAATAAAATGTTGAAATGCGTGGCTTTTTAAAATGTATTGAATTAATGAGATTAATTTTTCGGCATGGATGACAAGCACAATAAGCTGAGCTATACCTGGAAATAAGTTTGTATTAGTTCATATTATTTTACAGGGCGAAGTAGTTTCTTTCTCCGCTGTAGATTTGTGCTTACCATTCATTATAATGCTACGTTTGGTCGCCGTGTTCACCTTTGAAGTCTTGACCGTGTTCCCATTAAGCTTATCGGATCTTCGTAATTTTCCAAAGTACACAGGTGGGCTTCAGTTCTTGTAATTATTGTACTATTTGAAATAACAACTCACACGACCTTTCTGTTAATAAAACAATACTGTATTTTTCTAAACGGTGCACATATGAAATACATACTCCTCACTTATTCATAGCGACCTCAAAATGGCGGTCTACAATTACTCGCTAAAAATGGCGTGCTTGTCACTCGTTCACTAGCTGAGCGCGAATCCTTCCTTCCTCCTACTGATACCAGAAAAAATCCTCTGTTTTTTAACAACTGAAAGTCAAAAAATACATGACGGTAGGCATAGGCTCTATGATGGGTTACCGCTTCATCTTCTCTCTTTGCCTTTAAAGAAGACGAAAACATAAAGGAAATGCAAAAGGTTTATCACAGCTGTTATGTCCATTTTTCAATCATCTTAGGGACACAAGGTTATGTTGCACCTTGAAACGTAAACAGTAGAACGCCTTGCTCATATCGTGTGCCTCAGGAGGAGAAGTGTATACCACATTTAGTTGACGAATAACTGTAGTACAGCGCAGATCGAGCCAGACAGCTGACCACGGGCAATCTAAAGCTTAGACTAATGTGTCCCTACAGTACTTCGACACAGAAACACAGCACGACACTTTGTTGACCATGTAGGCCGAGTGTCAGTGAAACTACTGGGCTCATCTATGGAACCAAAAGTCTTTCAGCCTCTCCAGTGAGTAACATCACCACACAAAATATTCGACAGTTTTTGAACACAATGCATGGCGATTTATTTACTTGAATATGCAGTTGTAGATATTCTATAACAATCATGGGAGACATATCGGTTCATAACCAAAGAACTATCTAGTTGTGCATCTTGAAGTTGTCCAGGTGTCACTGAGTATTCCATGTGATTACACGAACACAGTGGGATGACGACTTTATACGGTACAGTCTAGCTCATAACCAGTCAGCAGACTTCATATCAGCGAATTAGTTTTACACACACTGGTGCATGTCGTTAAGGTCATATAAAAAACTGACACGATAGCGTGGCGGCGCTGGTCTGCGCCGCACTACCTTTCCCTGTCCCGCTCTCTGTCGTCTTCAAGAAGACGAAATTTCACACACAGTGCTAGGTCCAGCAATTACGTGTTTAACCATTACATTTAAACTTCGAGAGCCCACAAATTGACAGACAGCATGCAATCTCTCTCATCATTGTGTATGTGCCTGCGTGTCTCAAATCGTGCACTAAATTCAACAGAGACTGGTCATGCAACCAAGACCTACGAGCATGCGCTACCGAGGCTATTGTTTGATATAAACTGAGCACTGTGCACCAGAAGTATTCGATCGTATAACTCATTTCATCATGGGTGCCTAGTCGAAAAGCTGGAATGTCAAGCAATGAGTCCACGTCATCTGGCCGAATGCCCGAAGTTTCAAGTAAAACTCTAGTTTACTGAAAATATTTACAACTCGAATTATTTTTCATGAACTAGTGTTTGTTGACCTGTTGACCACTTCGCTGTGGTACGTAACTGATATGATCACGGAATTCGATACCTTCGAAACGATTATTATGACATTAAAATTGTATTACTCCCTAGTACACTACATTCTGGGCCACTATAGGGGGTAGTAACAAGCTCCAATTATAGCCTCGAAGAAATAAAATTAAGTATGTAAATGTTTGTTTGTTTTCAGGTATATATCTACAGTTCTCGTACACATTCTCCAGGCTACAGTACTGTAGCAAAAAACAAAATGATACAGTTCATTGATAAGGGGAAGTATACTACGGCAGTTCATTTTCTGCATTTGAAGTGGAACAATCCCTTATAAGCCAGTGGAAGTGTACGGCAAAACTGTACATCGTATAATGCAGATGTTTTCAGTGTTCTCAAACAAGTCTGAATGGCGAAGAACGATGTGACAGGTCATCTCTGCATCAAGAACTGGGAATCGCAAGATAACTGGAGGTCCTAGCGCTCTAATACTGGCGTATAACTATCGAGGCGACAATGAAAAAAGTGAAAATCAGTCATGGATCAGTTCTCAACTGTTAACACGATTTTTTGAGAAAGGCAATTGAAGGCATTGGTACGAAAACCAGACTGTACATTTTTGCTCGAACATGACATTTTACCACCGGTGTACCATTTAAAAATTGCTCGATAATATGATGCAAGAATGACAATTATCTATTGTACTGATTCAGAATAACATATGCAATGAACTTGGCGACGTCGGCTGTTTGAGCAAGAAACAGACATATCCGTGACTTGCCTTGTCTTTGCAGCAAACAGTACTCCGAGCCTGGCGTATGAAAGGAGTAGAAAACAGCGCAGGCATTTCTGCAGTATCATTTCTATGTTCATGATGTACAGTCTTCGGGCCCAACGCCAAAAACAACGTCAATGGGTACTGATAATGAGAAGTTTATTATTTCGAGGTACAGCTTCATGGAATGCGCCACTGAACGCAGGCGTATAGTTCGTTTCAGTGTACAGTTATCACAACTTATTTGTTATGATTTCGTCATTCATATTTATACAGTGACTCTGTCACATAATGGTAATTTGTAATAATAAGTTGGTCTGTGACAGAACTGTTCCTGGCCCTACTTCAACATAATAGAAGTCCAACGAACATCATATTAACCTTCCGCCGCTACGACTTTTACTGCAACATCCACTTATTTCCAGTTCTCAGACTCCTCATAATATTCAGTAATATGTAAAGTGATAGTAGTTGTTCCTTTAGTTAACTGTGTATTCTTCACTTGAAACAAAAATGCTTCCTTCTACAAGGCGGGCAACTACTCAAAGTGGGCACACAATGAATTGTGGAAAGCATTGGTCGTTAGGTAATTCAGCAACACGTTTCGAGACATCTTCATCAGATGTAGATGTAAAAACGTTATAAAAGAAGCCTCAGAAAAATGCAAATGAAAACTGAACAACCGTTTCATCAATACGTACAATGCAGTGCAAAAACAAACCACAAAATATGGGCAGATAAAGTACTGAAAATATAGGTTGCTTATATGTGGAGACAGCTGACAAACTGACCGTACATCCTTAGTACCATAAATCCTTGCCATTGTGTTTCTTGATCTATCGTCAGTTTGGCTTGGGGCTCCATGGACAGCAGAGCAATAATTTCAATACCTTAAGAACCAACATTCGTGTGTGTTTCTTTTCGTACTACATTGCAATCATCGACGAAACTGCAATGAACTTTTGCACTTACCTTATCTTCGGATTTTTTTCTGTCCCACAACTGGTGGAAGGTGGCTGGTCCATTGGGCTCACTTTTCTTTCACCTAACTGATCACAATTACGGACCGCTCGCAGATTAGGCACAGTAATTTTTCTTAAACAAACATCACAATAAGTTTTGCATCAGCTCAGTTCCGAGAGTTCCGGAATCTCTACAGAAAATTGGAATAGAGATCAACATAAACAACATTTCCGCCCTTTTTATTGCTCATGAAAACCACGCATTGCATGTTGTACCACAATACAGTGAGACCTTCAGAGGTGGTGGTACAGATTGCTGTACACAACGGTATCTCTAATATCCAGTAGAACATGCTGGCCACTCTAGTCGAGCGATGTCGTTATCCTGAAGAAAGTCATTCACAAGATGTGCACGATGGGGGCGAGAATTGTCATTCATGAAGACGAATGCCTCACGAATATGCTGCCGATATGGTTGCAGTATCGGTAGGGGGATGGCATTCATGTATCGTACAGCCGTTAAGGCGCCTTCCATGACCACCAGCGGCGTACGTCAGATCCACATAATGCCACCCGAAAACAGCAGGGACCTCCCCCTTGCTGCACTCGCTGAACAGTGTGTCTAATGCGTTCAGCCTGATCGTCTCTGACGATTGTCTAGTTGAAAGCACATGCAACACTCATCGGTGAAGAGGACGTTATTCCAATCCTACGCGGTCCATTCGTAACGTTGTTGGGCTTATCTGTACTGCGCTGCATGGTGTCGTGGTTGCAAAGATGGACCTCGCCATGTACGTCGGGAGTGAAGTTGCGCATCATGCAGCCTATTGCGCACAGTTTGAGTCGTAACACAACGTCCTGTGACTGCATGAAAAGCATTATTCAACATGGTGGCATTGCTGTCAGGGTTCCTCCGAGCCATAATCCGTAGTCAACGGTAATCCACTGCAGTAGTAGCTCTTGGGCGGCCTGATCGAGGCATGTCATCAACAGTTCCTGTCTCTCTGTATCTCCTCCATGTCCGAACAACATCGCTTTGCTTTACTCCGAGACGCCTGGACACTTCCCTTGTTGAGAGCCTTCCTGACACAAAGTAACAATGCGGACGCTATCGAACCGCAGTACTGACTGTCTAGGCATGCTTGAAGTACAGATAACACGAGCCGTGTACCTCCTTCCTGGTGGAATGACTGGAACAGATCGGCTGTCGGCCCCCCTCCACCTAACAGGCGCTGCTCACGCAAGGTTGTTTATATCTTTGGGCAGGTTTAGTGACTTCTCTGAACAGTCAAAGGGACTGTGTCTGTGATACAGTATCCACAGTCAACATCTATCTTCAGGATTTCTGGGAACTGGGGTGTGCAAAACTTTTTTTAATGTGTGTAGTATTTTTGAGGTAAAGGAATTGTCCTAGTATTGTGTCTCTTTCTCATGGACTGTTCAGAGTACTGCTGAGCGTGGCAGCAGCTACCATTTTAGATAGCAGAACGGTCACTAAACTGCTGGCAAGTTAAAGAACGTGGAGAACTGAGCTCGGGTAAACGGTGGGGTGGGGGCCGGGGGACAGGTGGGTGGCGAGGAGTCTTGGTCACAGCTTCGCACCCTGCAGGAAGAATGAGGGCGAGAGGACCTTACGCAGCAGCTGATTTGCCTGTGTCCTGCAGGCATGTGCTTTTAATGGGGCATGGGGCTTTTCTATCGGAGGCTAGCGGCTAAGATTTTTGTCTTCGCTAGATCGCGTCGGAACGGGACACTAGTGACTGATCCATATACAGAGCTTTCACAGGGAACCCTGACAGTGTTTTTCTGTGAGTCTTCCTGTTAAGGTGGTACTGGCCTGTGAAAGAAGACATTTTCGTTTCGATCACTACAATGGCAAAGCACAGCTTGACGTCCACCACACAGACGTTCCAAGAACTGCTGCACTTTTCTGAAGGTTATGTAGACTCTCACACGTTAATGACGAATCTATGTCTTGACTGGCGAGCTGCCAAAGGATGGGGCCCCTCCACGCCCACACCAACGTGGTGACCAAACCAAAAGTTCTACTGTCACCTTCGTACAACAAGTTAGTTTTTGAATCAGGAGTCACAGGATGCGGGCTGTGAAGTTATCCATGCGTCTGGGTAAGATTACTCATTAACATGGTCCATCAGGAGATAGAAAGTGGACGAAAGCGATCGAAGGGTAGCGGTTGTAAGGGCAGAGGAGAAAAATTGCCAAGGCAAGCGCCAAGGGAAAGAAACCTCTGCGACAGTAGGACGGGCAGTAAGGGCAGTAGCGGCTTGCTATCTGCGACAGTGCATGCAAGGTGTGGTTATGTTAGTGCGAGGTACAGTGCATCGTTACCTTCGTCGTCGAGGAGGCTCGTTGCGGGGCTTGCTGCAGTTGCTGCGTCCCTGAAACAGTTCAAGGTCGTTGTAGATTAGTGGCTGATCGGTCATAGATCGGCTCACAGACAGTGTAGGGTGTGTGTGTGGCTAGTTTGCGTGCTGTGTACAGTACGGTTTCCCTGCAGTTGCCTGTTTTTCGGCGTGTCGAGCATCTGGGGTTACCAGTAGTAGCTGTGCTGCAGAGGCTCGCCAGTACTGTCGTTTTAGCGTGCTATGGACCATACATGTTTAGTTTCTTGCCAATAGTGTCTTTGGTCTGTTATACTTCCATCTATGGTTGTGGTCGTAGTTACCCAGAGAAAGGATAAACGGGTTGCGCGAGTGTCTCGTGTTATTGTATAGTCGTGTTGAGAGTTTTTGGAATACCTGCAGGATAGTATAAAGCCGATATTCCCGGTGAAGGTCCGCGATGCGTGTAGCGCGGAGCGTTGCTTATGATTTTGAGTACTTTGTTTGTATGAGCTGCAGACGGCGCAGGCGAGTGGGCGCAGCGTATCCCCAGACAGGGGCTGCGTACGTCATCAGGGGTCGAATAAGTGTCGTGTACATGGACCTGGACACCCTCCTATTCAGTGTGCTACGCCTGTTAAGCATAGCGTAGACCTGTTTGAGCCTCGCATTTGCTTTGTTGGTCACGTGTTGAATGTGGTTCCCCCAGAGTAGTTTCCGGTCCAGCCAGACACCGAAGTATTTGACCTTCTCGCGGAAACGTATTGGGTGTGCATGTAGTGTTACTGAGTTGCACAGCTGATGTTTGCGCAGTAGCTTCGGTCTTCTAGTGAACAGAACGACTTCGCACTTGTCGACGTTTACTCTAACACGCCATTTCACCAGCCAAGGCTCTGCCGTTCTGAGTGCAGTCTGTAGTCGTGAGTTAATGTTAGAAGGCTTCCAATCTTTCGCAAGGATGGCGGTGTCATCCGCGTAGATTGCCACCGTCCTGTTGTGTGTAGCTGGGAGGTCGTTAATGTAGAGGTTAAACAGTAAAGGCCCTAGGATGCTTCCTTGGGGTACTCCTGCCTGGATACCATGTCGTGTCGATTGTTTGCCCTGCACGTCGTTGTTGAAACTCCTGTCCGTGAGATATGAGTGTATGAGACGTACGAGCCCGTCGGAGAACCCTGCGTCGCTGAGTTTGCGTATTAGGCCGTTGTGCCATAGACGATCGAAAACCTTTTAGATGTCCAGGAACACCGCCCCAGTTGCTTTGTTTGTGTTGTATCCGTGTGTTATGTATTCAACGAAGCGGAGGAATTGTTGTGTGTTGAGTGGTGATTCCTGAAACCGAATTTCTCCGGTCTCATGGTGTCGTTTGTGATACAGTGCCTAGTGAGTCGTTTTAGTATTACCTTCTCAACGATCTTGCTGAGCGCGCTCAGCAGACTGATGGGTCGGTAATTTTGAGGGAGGGATTGGTCTTTCCCCGGCTTCCTGAACATCAGGACCTTGTCCGTCTTCCAAAAGGCGGGGAAGTGTTGGTGCTTGAGTATGGCATTCGTAATGTGTGTTAGGTAGTCTACAGCTTTGTCCGTGAGCTCCTGGAGGACACGGTTTTGAATGCCATCGTGACCAGGATCCTTCCTAGCGGTGGTATGCATATGGCCCATTTGACTTCAGCTGTACTAGCTTGTCGGATGATGTTGGGCGCTGGTTGAGCCAGGATGCGTGTGACCTCCTGGTCGGTAGCAAGTGTGAACGCTGGGTCTGAGGGATCCAAGTTCGGTGTTAATGGCGCTGCGAGTGTGAGGGCCATCAGTTCCGCGTTTTCTTCCGCAGAATATGCTGGTCCGTCGGGTCCTTGTAGTATGGGGGTGTACAGTTTTTCCCTGCTGAAGCGTCGGGCCATCTGCCACACGCCAGGTCGCGTGGTGTCCAGCCCTTCGAGTTTCTGGTCCCACTGTTGTGTCTTAAATGTTTGTATTTTTTCCCGGATTATACCCTGGAGCCTGTTCATGTGCTGTCTGAAGTGCTGGCGCCTGGTACGCTGCCAATGTCTCCTGAGGCGGTTTCTCATTGAGATAAGGACCAAGATCTCCTGGGGCAGGGCAGCACTGTGTTGCTGTGGTGTGTGGTGTATGGCGTCGGTTATTGCGTCTTGGATGGCACTGGTGAGGGTTTCAAATGCCTCATCAATTTCAGCTGTCTCATTAATCGTGTGGGTGGGCGGGATGCAACTGTCAAGCGTTTCCTTGAACTACGTCCAATTCGCGCGCCTGTAGTCTAACATCATGCGTTGTTCCATTTGCTACAGCGTTTCTTTGATGTACAGTGTAACGGGTTGGTGATTTGAGGGCAGATCGGTTTCAACGACAACGTTGAGTGTTGTTGTTATGTCCTTGATGGGGGCCATGTCCTACACGTCTGGCCTTTGTCCCCTCCAGTAGGGAATGTGCGTCGGTTCGGTCGGCGCTAGTGTGATGTAGTTTCGACCTAGTGCGTGTTCGTATAGTTTCTTACCGTTGGAGTTTCGTATTCGCGAGTTTTTCCGGGTGTTTTGCGTTAAGATCTCCAGCGGCGATTACGCGCGGTGATATGTTGAGTATTGTTCTGATGCCGCGTGTTTTGATGTTTTTAGGGCTGGTGTATACTGACACCAGTGTAGTGTAGGCTCCGTTGAACATGACCCTGACGGCGCTTGCCTTTAGTTTTTCAAGTTCAGGGAGCACTATGTTTGTGTGTTGTATGTCTTTGTGTATGATGATGGCTATTCCGCCATGACCGGAGCCGTCCGATCGGTCGGTACGATAGACGCAGTAGCCGGTGAAGTTTAGCTGGTTGCATGGTTTGAGCTTAGTTTCGCTCAGTAGTGCGATAAGGATACCCTTACGCTCCATGAGCGCGGCAAATTCCGCCCTTTTGTTGTTGATCCCGTCTGCATTCCAGAACAGGATCTGTGTCAGTGTCTGTTTGCTTGCGATGGGGACCGCTTGTGGCGTGTTATCCATGTAGGGGTGTGAACAGTGTGATGAGCGCTGTTTGTATGGCGGCCCAATACTGCCCAGGTTGAGCAGTCAAGAGCCGTGTGATGAGTGTGGTGACGGCCGCAGCGATCTTGTTAAAGATCTGAGTGGTCGTGTGCTGGGGGAATATTGTTGTCAATAAACCCTCAAGTGTTATGTTGGTGTTGTGTGTGTCGGCCTGTGGCTCGGTTGTAGTGTTGGCAGCCGCTGGTGCGGGTGTTAGCGTTATGTGTGGACTGGCGCTTCTGTCGCTGTTGTGTGGTGCATTTTGTAGTGCCTGTGTTTCAGTTGTGGTGGGGGTGAAATAGTGTGCGTGCTGGTATCACTGGCTTGCTGACTGTGTGCCTGCGTTTCAGTGTTCTGTTGTTGTTGGTTACTTTGTTGTGGTGTACGTGTGTTCCCACTCCTGTTACCTCGTGGTCGCCTACGCTTTCTCTAGGTTCTTGGTTCTGGGGCTCCTTGTATAGGAGGATCTTCCTGTGTGTTGTGTGTGGATTCGCAGGCTGTGGCTTCAGGGGGTGGGGTCGTGTTTTTTACGGGGACTGGTGTTGGTACCGGTGTGGTTGTGGTGTTGCATGTTGACTGAGACGTTTGTGTTGTTGTCGCAGCTGTTGTGTTAGGTGCGTGTGCTGGGCGCAGAGGTTCCGCGGCCTGCTCCGCTCCTCCAGGGAGTGTAGCCATGGTGAACGATACTCCGTTCCTAACAGGGTTTGGTGCGGGCCTTTGACGTGGTATGGCGTTGGGTGGCTTCGATTTTTGAGTTTTGCGCCTCTGCGCCTCTTTGTACACGTCGCAACCCCTTAAGTTGGCCGCATGGCCTTGCCCACAGTTGGCGCAACGGCGTATGTTTTGATGGATTAGTGTGCAGGCGTTGGATGCGGGTTTGCCAGCGCATCCGCGGCAGCGGGGTGCTAGGCCGCAGCGAAGAGCCGAATGACCGAATCGCTAGCAGTTGTTACATTGTTGGGGGACTTGTGGTGGTTCGTATAGCTCTACCCTTACGTCCATCCGCAGAAGACTCTTTATCTGCAGAAGGCCGCGGGAGGCGCCCATGTCGGCCATCTCGACCAGGTAGTGTGGTAGACGATTGTGAGAGCGGAAGCTCGTCATACTGGAAGCACTTATACGTGCGTTTCCCAGGAAGTAGAGCGCCGCTTGTACTGTAGTGTTTGGGGTACTGCGGTCCGCTCCCTTTACCACGTACAGCTGCGTGCGTTCTTCAGCTGTTCTGTACGTGTAGTGTTCGATCCCCTTTTCTTTGAGGAATATATGGAGATCTTTGTATTCGTTGTTAGTTGACACTTACAGTGAGGCCCTATCCCCAGACTACTTCGTGTGGAGCGTACAAGGTGTGTGCCTTTCCGCGAATGTTGTGTTGAGGACACTAAGGTCCCCGTAGTTTTGTATTACGACTGGGGGAAAACCAGTCTTTTGTTGTGCGGGCGTAGCTGCGGTTGGTGTCTCTGTGGTGTTGCTGACCGCAGGTCGGGTCGTGTTGGTTGTTGTGGTAGTGTCCCTAACCAGAAGTGTGGGTTTCGGTGTAGGCAGCAGTGCCTTTCGGCTGCCTAGCGAGTGTGGTTGCTCGCTTGTTTGCGTACTGTTTCTGGGTTTGCGTCGTAGGCCCTCCGCCTGCCAGGGCCCAGTGTAGTGGTGTTCTGGGTCCGCATCTGCAGCCGCTGGTTCCGCCGCTGGAGTCAGCTGCCGCAGTGGGACGCTAGTACATGAGTCACCAGTTGCAGGTGAGTGTAGTGTGATGTGGAGGGTACCTGTCCG
This sequence comes from Schistocerca piceifrons, assembly GCF_021461385.2. Classification (NCBI taxonomy): domain Eukaryota; kingdom Metazoa; phylum Arthropoda; class Insecta; order Orthoptera; family Acrididae; genus Schistocerca; species Schistocerca piceifrons. Next base: position 460,594,990 of record NC_060140.1, read on the forward strand.
CGTGGGGGAATCGGGCCGCAGAGGTCGGTTATTAATCGACGCTGGTTGAGCAGTTCCTGCCCTTGCGCAGCGATCTGCCGATCTTTGTTGCCAACACCTCCTCAACGGCGGCAAGCGGGACGTTGAGGTCGGCGGGAACAGCCGACTCACGCGCCTCTTTAGTTGCAGCCTTGCTGCGGGTTAGGGCGGGGGAAACACCGGCGGAATCTGCCGTCTTGGTGTTGTCAGGAACTTTATTAGGTGTGGGTGGGCACGACAATTTTGCTTTTTCTGAAATGAAAGAGCTAACAAATAGGTCCTACGGAAGAGGGGGAATGCCCTACGGCCTAGCGTGCGCCGTTGGTGCAGTGGCGCGGCACCTAAAGGAGGTGCGGAGGAAGAAAAGTGGCCTACAGTACGCGGGGTGGTCCGACGTGAACGGGCCACTGACACTGATCAACCCTAACACAGAACGAGAGAGTCTCGCTGGGGGCGTTTGTAACCAAAGTTACGGGTTGGTGCGAGTCGATGACTCTTGCGACAATTAAGCTTCTCCGTGAGCTACGCGGCTTTTCGACGAAAGGGAGCAAAGCTTAACCTTCCGCCGATCCACCGAGCGCTACTGACGCTTCGAAAGAAGACTCTCTGTAGAGCAGAGCGGTCAGGGAGGCCTAAACCCCAATAGCTACCGATGCACCGGCCATCATCGGCTGAGAACTCCCTCCGCTGCGACGGCTGGAGCGCGTCTGCCGCGCGACTGGTGAGCTATGACGTAGAGCCATATACTAGATGGTGCCTGTTCGATACTGCAGTTAATGGAGGGCTGGTGGAAAAGGATCTGCCCGTCCACTGAAAGGAGGTAGTACTGGGCAGTAAAAAATATGCAACTGGGGAAAAACATCGCTAATACTTCACCGTTGGTGGATTGTGGCCTTTGTAGGGACACCATATGGACCATATGTTTTCAGTAGAGCACTAAGGGGAAATATGAGCCGTGAGGAGATGGCAGGCATAGAGAGAGGCCGTTCAATATCAGACTATCGGACTGTTGCAGCGAGACTCATTATCAGACAGAGGCGTATGTGTTTATGTAGCCAACTTGCCCACCATTAGATGCAAGGGAACTGGTCGGTTTTCGGTTTCTTGCTATGAAGCAAATCTGAGTGAATTTTCTTACTGAGAGCCTTGGTGCACTGGCATCGCATTTTATGTGTGGTTTGAAGAAGCAGTTCCAGGTCATACATCGAGCAGTAGAGGCTACAGTACTTTGGTGGAGTCACTGCTGTGAGCCGCAGTTCACTCCATTGCAGACTTCCGATGGTGCATGGTAAGCATTATGCTGCTCCAGCTTGATAGGAATACTGGAGGTGACTTGCTCACCACACACGGCATTTGCCTCATCAAAAAGCAGCAGTCGTAGTTCCACACATACACGCCACATCAGCGTATAGTTTCCGATTCACAATTTTCCTCAAACAATTCCCGACTTTGTCAAGTGCACCGCAGCACTTTTGTATTCATTCTGATTATGAGTTATTTATGTTTGCTCATTTGAACCCAAAATATCTTGGTGTCATCCTGGATGGTACACTATGCTTCAAATAACACCTTCTTAACTTAGCTCAAAAGTTGAGGACTCGAAACAACATCCTCCATAAGCTATGCGGAACTACCTGAGGATCTTCAGCAACCACCCTGCGATCTTTAGCTCTGGGCTTGGTGTACTCAAGTGCTGAATATTGTGCACCTGTTTGGACGAACAGTCATTATACAAGGGTTGTTGATACCCAGCTGAATACGACAATGCGCTTAATATCTGGCACAATCACATCTACTTCAGTTTATTGGCTTCCACTGTTAACTGGTATAAAGCCTCCTAATCTTCGGAGATGTAGTGCCCTTGTGAGAGAATTTCACAAGATCTCCAGGAATTCTAACCTACCCGTGCATAGCGACCTGCCACTTTTAAATCGTAAGAGACTGAAATCATGCCATCCAACTCTGTGCGATGCTGCTGACATGGTTGCTAAGGATTTCAACTCTCTTGGAGAATGGAAAGGTCGGTGGGAAGCAGTGACAGATGTGCACCTGCATAACATCTTCCCAGGTGGTCAACTTCCAAGTGGATTCGACCTACCACGCAAGACCTGGACTAATCTCAACAGAATCCGTACCGGCCATGGTCGATGCAGGGATGCTCTCTTTAAGTGGAAGAAGCTGCCTGATCCAGCCTGTGACTGCGGGATTCCATACCAGAATGTTCACCACATTGGCAGTGAATGCAGGATTCGAGCCGATCACGCGCCAAAGAGGACCTCCTGCTAGCAACTACGGATGCAGTGCGCTGGATTGAAGGTCTGGATATTCAGTTTTGAAGACAAACTTAAATTTCCTATGTGTCGATATGTACATATGTATATGTAATTTAATTTCATGATATGCCTGTATTAGCCATACGCTAAATAATATGTTTTCTCATCAAATTTCGCCCCTGTGACAATAAATCTGTGGAATCACACTGGAGATCTATGGTTGCAGTAGAAATCAGACCCTACAACGCTTTGAAATTAATGTTTTTGGAAATACTTGATGTAGTTGAAAATCTGTTACATTATATACACTTCAGTTCCACTATTAGGGAAGTAGAAGGTAGAAAGAGTCAGATCACCAATGAGCATAGTTTTACATTAGTATAGCTGAAGGGTAGAGTATTATCTGACAGATAGAAGTAAGGAGTGGTATCCCACATTAGCAAAATAAACTCACACCACAGTATCGTGTACTATGTCTGATGAAGATGTACCGGAACACATCGATAAATTAATTTCTTACCAAGACTTTCCACATTTAGTAGTGTGCAAACGATTTATTCGTTTGACATCATATTAAACTAAGTTTTATTAATTCAACAAATATAACAATAAATATTTGTTTGGATACGTATTGAGCTATTAGAGTGTATTGCTAATCTGTTTAAAAGTTGGGAAAAGACAAGATTGACTAAAAATGTTTTCCAGTTTATGTACAGTTTTTTGTGTTTTACTTTTTTGTGTTAAAATTATTTGATTTTTGTACCAACGCGTTCAAATGTTGCTGCTCGCCGGGTTCCATGATTGCTAACACCCATTCAAAAAGCCCGACGAACAGTGGTAGCAGCCGAAATGTTGCACCGCGTCAGACTGACCGAAATGACACTTAATCGACTAAACACCTTGAATGAGTGCTGGGTGGATCAGAAGAGACCAAGAAAGAGGAAAAAGGCAAATATTGGAAACATGTGGATCTACAGCCATCAATAAAGGATAAGACATAGCCATCACAGGACAAGGTGATTCCGATTATATGTTAAGCCTGCCATTTGTGGGTTTAGCAAAATATGCTTCTAATGGGCCTACACAATTCGCCTCAGTAGGTTAGCACATAACTACTTGTCGTCGAAAGCTGTCCAAGGAGATGTGTTTGTTCTTTGACAACGACCCAGCTCATACTGCACATGCCACAACCACACATGCTGTTCTTTGGACTATCAAATTTTATCTTTCGCCATATTCTCTTGAAATGGCAGCCAGTGGCTTCTTCCTCTTTTCATGAAGAAACAAACTATTACATGGAAGGAGTTTTCAGAAGGGTGATGTGATTTCGTGGGTAGAACGTTTCCTGAACAGTCAAAATGCATGCTTCTACACGGAGTGGACGACACCGTGCAATAGAGTACAGCTTGTTGCAAGCTGACACCACTGCTTACGTGTAAATACTGCGACGCTGCTGAAGTGCAAAGTTGACATTCCAAGTAGTAGTTGGTGTTAGAGCTGCACCTTTTTTAGACTGAAGTCAGCTGATAGGTATACCTGCTTAAAGGAAGTGCCTCTAACTAAGAGGCAGAGGATGTAATGTTTCCAAGTAGAGAAGGAATTAGCATATTTCATCAAAATATAAGAGGTATTAGAGATAAAGTTAGTGAACTGCTAATAGATGTTAACTCTGAAATTATTGGTATATCAGAGCACCACTTAAATAGTTTGATAATTCAGAGGCTTCCTTTACCGGGCTACAGATTAGCTGGCTGTTTCTCAAGGAGTTCCTTGAGGGGTGGGGGAGTGGCTCTGTATGTAAAAAACAGTATTTCATTTGAGTCCATAGACGTATCATGACACTGCACTGAACAGATATTTGAAAGTTGTGCAGCATTAGTTTAATTTAGTGAAACTAAACTTCTAATTGCTGTTGTTTATAGGTCCCCTAACTCCGACTTCAGAGCATTTTTGCTTAAGCTAGAGAGGGTTCTTGATTCACTTTGTAGGAAGTACCAGAAAGTAGTTGTATGTGGTGACTTCAATATTAATTTTGTACATGATTGTGCAAGAAAAAGGATGTTGGTAGATCTCCTAAATTCATACGATCTGATGCAAACGGTGTTTTTTCCAACTAGGGAGCAGGGGAACAGTAGCACAGTCACAGACAATATTTTTATTCATTCTTCATTACTAAATGGGCATTCCGTTAGTAAAAGGGTGAATGGCCTTTCAGACCATGATGCACAAATTTTAACACTAAAAGGTTTTTGTAGTCAAACCAGAGTCGTATTTAATTACAAACTGCGTAGGAAAGTTAATCCAATAGCAATAGAGAGTTTTTCAAAACTTGTCAAGGAACAAGAGTGGCAAGATGTTTATAGTGCCAATAATATAGATGATAAATACAATGCTTTCCATAACGCATTTCCCATGCTCTTTGAGAGTTGCTTTCCATTAGAACATTCTAAACGGGGTACTAGCAGTAATGGACAGCCCGGTTGGCTGACTAGTGGGATAAGGATATCATGTAGAACAAAGCGGGAATTATATCAAAATGTTAGAAGTAGTCACAATCAAGCTACAGTAGCCCATTACAAACAGTATTGTAACGTGCTTAAAAATGTTATTAGCAAGGCAAAAAGTATGTGGTATGCAAATAGAATAGCTAATTCACAGGATAAAATTAAAGCTGTATGGTCAGTTGTGAAGGAACTGTCTGGTCAGCAGCACAAGGTTGATGATATAAAGTCAGTTCGCACAAATAATATTTCTGTTATTGATAAATCAGATATATGTACAGTATTTAACAACCATTTTCTGAGCATTGCTGGTGAATTAAATAAAAATTTAGTTTCTACAGGAAATCATATAAATTTCTTAGCAAATGCCTTTCCGAGATTGACGTCTGAAATTCTCCTCTGTGATACAGACAAGAGGGAGATTGAGTCAATAATTAAATCACTGAAGACTAAGGACTCTCATGGTTATGATGGAGTGTCTAGTAGAATATTAAAGTACTGTGCTGCACATGTTAGCCCTGTATTTAGCCATAGTTGTAATTTTTCCTTTATGAATGGTCAGTTTCCTGAACGATTAAAGTACTCAGTAGTAAAGCCACTTTATAAAAAGTGAGAAAGGGATAATGTAGATAATTTTATACCTATTTCTATGCCATCAGTGTTTGCAAAAGTTATCGAAAAGGCTGTGTATGTAAGGTTAATTGATCATTTTATATCACACGATTTGCTATCAAATGTACAGTTCGGCTTTAGAAGTCGTTTGACAACTGAAAATACTATATTCTCTTTTCTCTGTGAGGTACTGGATGGGCTAAACAAAAAGTTTCGAACGCTTGGCGTATTTTTTGAATTAACAAAGGCATTTGATTGTGTTGATCTCACAATATTGCTCCAGAAGTTGGACCATTACGGAATAAGGGGAGTAGCTCACAATTGGTTCACCTCTTACTTTAGCAACAGGCAGCAAAAGGTCATTATTCACAATGTTGATAACGGCTGTGATGTGGGATCTGAGTGGGGTACTGTCAAGTGGGGGGTGCCCCAGGGAGCAGTGTTGGGGTCGCTCCCGTTCCTTATTTATATAAATGATATGCCCTCTAGTATTATGGGTAACTCCAAAATATTTCTGTTTGCTGATGACACTAGCTTGGTAGTAAAGGATGTTGTGTGCAACATTGACTCGGTTTGAAGTAGTGCAGTACATGACCTCAGTTCATGGCTTGTAGAAAATAAACTAACGTTAAATCACAGTAAGACTCAGTTTTTACAGTTTCTAACACACAATTCAACAAAACCTGACGTTTTAATCTCACAGAACGGGCATATGATTAGTGAAACTGAACAGTTCAAATTCCTAGGTGTTCAGATAGATAGTAAGCTATCGTGGAAAGCCCCCGTTCAGGATCTTGTTCAATGACTTAATACTGCCATTTTCACTATTCGAACGGTATCGAAAGTGAGTGATACTTCGACACGTAAATTAGTCTACTTTGCTTATTTTCATTCACTTATGTCGTATGGTATTATGTTTTGGGGTAACTCTTCCCATTCTAGAAGGATATTTTTGGCTTAGAAACGGGCGGTTCGGGCAATAAGTGGTGTGAGTTCATGAACCTCTTGGCGACCTCTGTTCACGAGTCTGGGTATTTTGACATTAGCCTCTTAATATGTATATTCCTCATTGTCGTTTCTTGTTACCATAATTAGTTTATTTCCAACAATATGCAGCTTTCACTCGGTTAATACTCGGCAGAAATCAAACCTCCATTTGGATCGGACTTCCTTAACTCTTGTGCAAAAAGGTGTGCAGTATACTGCTGCAACCATTTTCAATAAGTTGCCATTCGAATTCAAAAATCTTAGCAGTAATCCACGCGCTTTCAAATCGAAACTGAAGAGTTTCCTCATGGGTCACTCCTTCTATTCTGTAGAGGAGTTCCTTGAAAAATTAACTGATTCTCATTGTATTGCTGATAGCGTTTGCTTAATCTTAGGGACTGATTTCCTTTCAGGTACATGAACATTTATTTTTATCTGTTATTACTTTTATGTTGTAAGTTCGTGTACTGACACGTTCCTTGACCTTGGAGATTTGCTCCTCAATTTGGTCCTACGGAACTTGAGATGTAAATAAATAAAGATAAATAAAACTGCCAATCAGTATCCAGACATCCTCGACAATGAAGTGCTTACTATGACTAGCATTGTTTCGAAGTGATAATTAGAACTTCATAACCGTCAATCTTGTGAGCTACTACTCAACACAGTGCTGGTGGCATCAGAAGATCGACGCCCAGAAAAAGTTCGCATCTGCGGGTTAGCTGCCTCGCGCCCGCAGAGAGGGGACGCGCCACCGCCAGGTTTGGGACACTTGAGATGCAGAGGCGCGGCCGCCGTCGACACTGGTAGCACGGCGAACAATGGCGCTGCGACAGGCGTCCGCCGCGCCTCGACGGTGGCATTCAGCGGGCGTCGATACCTTCTTTCATTGGAGCCGCGTAAGAACTGTTCAAACCGGCGATTTCTGCTCGAAGCTACCCTTTTATTGATTGTATTTAGAAGTTCTAGTACCTTTACCACGAAGCCAACGATGTTGTTGCAAGACAGAGACATCTAGTGGTACCCTGAGGTACTTCCACGAATATGGTGCATTGTAACAGTCGCTTACAGCTTTCAAACCAGCAGTCAGAGCGGTGACTGTGCTATGTTATTGTAGGAATTCTGAAACACCGTTTTTGTTACAGTGGCCATATTGGGGAGATCATGGGGAGTGAAAATAGGTGTACCTAAAGTTATTGCAACGTAGATTTGAATTTGTACTACTGATTTTATGAATGATGTCCTTTATGAATGATTTCGAAACGAAATTGCTTCGAAATGAACCCACCGGGGTAATATGCAATTTTGATAAAAGAATTTATTAAATATTAGGGCCATTTAAGCTTGTTATTTATGACTTTAATTTGTTTCAGGCATTATGAGCTCATTGATGTTTCGGGATGTGGGATTGTGTATAGGAAAAATGTGAGTTAGTTCCCAAATATCGCCGGCCGTGGTGGCCGAGCGGCTCTAGGCGCTTCAGTCCGGAACCGCGATACTGCTACGGTTGCAGGTTCGAAGCCTGCCTCGGGCATGGATGTGTGTAACGTCCTTAGGTTAGTCAGGTTTAAGTAGTTCTAAGTTCTAGGGGACTGATGACCTCAGATGTTGAGTTCCATAGTGCTCAGAGCCATTTGAACCATTTTTTGAACTTCCAAATATCACATTGAATGGTGAGTGGTTTAAAAGTGAAACCACCCTCTTGAAACAACTGGCAGTTAGCTTTTTGTCAATTTCTCCTTGTACTTGTTGCTTACTACGACAAAAAGCTTAGTTTAGTTAAACATTTTAAAATTATATTTATTTGAATATTGTTGGTAATCGAAGTGTTAAGCATGCGATATCATCACAACGCCACATATTTCTCTAAGCTTCAATATCTTCCTACTCCATCTTTCATCCGTCCGCAAGATGAATGTGATGGAACTGGAATTTATTATCGCACTTATATTTGGTTTTATGTCTTGTGTCACATATGTATGATTAATTATGACAATGGGCATATAAAGACAGAGGTTTCTATGTCCCATCAACGATGTTATCAAAACCGCAGCACAAGTCTGAATCGACGAAAAATGGGAAAATAAACCGATCGTGTCCTTCTCAAAGAGACCGTCATATCAGATGCCTTAACCGACTGAGGGAAATCACGAATAACATTCGCGAGGATCTGAACTACTTTCCTCCCGAATACGATTCCTGTGTCTGATCAATGTACGACCTCTCTCGGATGTTTCAGGTGCACAGTTACGTAACTCGACTTGGATTTTTGGTCCAGAAAGTATGAAGCCCTACCGACTGTCGTCTTATCCTCTGACAGTCGAAGATTTGGATGCGGTATGGAGGGTTTTAACGCTCTCGAGGTAGCGTCTTTGGCTGTTAATCAGAACGTTTTGGGTTCCAGATCTGAGCACTGGAAGTGATTAATTTTTTATTAAAACTAGTCAGCATGGGTGGCTGAAGACTTCCGGCTTAAGGAGTCACCTTCGTTCTGCCAACAGCCTTGTTAAATAGGACGAAGGAAAGAAGTTTAGGGCACCCTCTCATCTTTGGGCGGGAAACGTCCCCAGAAGAATCAGCGATCACCAATGGCATAAGAATGCAGAAGGCATTGGGAAATACTGCAGTAAAGACATTTACTTGTATCCCCAGGACATGTCACCTACAAGTGAGAAAAGTGTCACTATGAGCTCTCCATTGGCTAAAGATTCGCGAATAGCCCATCCTCCCGATCTCCAAGAGGAGCCTAACAACGGGTTAATAACGATAAGGAAAGATTTCGGTCACCAATGAAAGGATAGCATTGTACAAGACAGAGCGTGGAATGTCAGACCTCTTAATGTGGTAGGGACGACAGAAACTCTGAAAGATAAATATTAATGCTCAGTCTAAATGTAGTGGCATTCAGAGAAGTGAAATGGCAAGAGGAAAAGAATTGATGCTCAGATGAATACAGTAACATTAACAGCAGCAGAAATGCTGTAACATGTTCACTATAAATAATGAAGTACTTTCGAGAGTTTGTTACAGTGAAGAACGCAGTGACAGGGTTAGTCTCATTTGAATCGAGATCATACCAACTTCGGCAATAATTCAGTTACACATGCTGACGTTATTAGTTGAAGATGACAAGATAGGTAGAGCATATGAGGGTATTCAGCTGGTGTCTCAAGAATGTTAATGGAGACGATAATCTAATAACCTGAGGTACTGCTACGCGGTAGTAGGGGCAGGAACAGAAAAAAATGGCTCTGAGCGCTATGGGACTCAACTGCTGTGGTCATAAGTCCCCTAGAACTTAGAACTACTTAAACCTAACTATCCTAAGGACATCACACACATCCATGCCCGAGGCAGGATTCGAACCTGCGACCGTAGCGGTCGCGCGGTTCCAGACTGTAGCGCCTAGAACCACTCGGCCACACAGGCCGGCGAGAATAGAAGACAGCATTGCTGGAGAACATGATCTTGGTAGTAAAAACGAGAGAAGAGGTAGACTAATTGAGTTCTGCAACAAAATTTCACCTGTGAATAGAGTATACACTGTTCAGATCGCGCAGGTATACCTGGAAACGGCCTTTAGACACGCGAAAATACTACCTAGATTAAATCACCGTGAGACAGATTCCGAAACGAGGTAATGGATTGTAAGAAGTATCCAGGAGTAGATACAAGCTCCTGTCACAATTTAATAATCAAGAAGAGTGTGCTTTAGCTTAAGGGAATCACCTAAAAGAACCAATTGCGGAATAAGTAAGATACTGAAGTGTTGAGGAAAAATTTGCGTTTGAAGCTCTCTGCGGCTGCAAACACTGTGACAATGAATATTACAGTGGATCTTCCAATAGGGAAGGAATGGACATCTGCAAATAAGACCATCAGAAAAGTAAGACCTACAAATACAGGAAGAAGGAAGGTAGATCCGAGAAAACCTTAGTTAACTGGAGAAACACTTCAACTAATCGACAAACCAAGGTCGTACATATTAAAACTGTCTGAGAAAGGTATGAAAAAAATGGGAACTGCAGGGAAGAAAAGGCGAAATAGCTGCAGGTTAATGTGTCGTTGTTGTTGTGGTCTTCAGTCCTGAGACTGGTTTGATGCAGCTCTCCATGCTACCCTATCCTGTGCAAGTTTCTTCATCTCCCAGTACCTACTGCAACCTACACTCCTGGAAATGGAAGAAAGAACACATTGACACCGGTGTGTCAGACCCACCATACTTGCTCCGGACACTGCGAGAGGGCTGTACATGCAATGATCACACGCACGGCACAGCGGACACACCAGGAACCGCGGTGTTGGCCGTCGAATGGCGCTAGCTGCGCAGCATTTGTGCACCGCCGCCGTCAGTGTCAGCCAGTTTGCAGTGGCATACGGAGCTCCATCGCAGTCTTTAACACTGGTAGCATGCCGCGACAGCGTGGACGTGAACCGTATGTGCAGTTGACGGACTTTGAGCGAGGGCGTATAGTGGGCATGCGGGAGGCCGGGTGGACGTACCGCCGAATTGCTCAACACGTGGGGCGTGAGGTCTCCACAGTACATCGATGTTGTCGCCAGTGGTCGGCGGAAGGTGCACGTGCCCGTCGACCTGGGACCGGACCGCAGCGACGCACGGATGCACGCCAAGACCGTAGGATCCTACGCAGTGCCGTAGGGGACCGCACCGCCACTTCCCAGCAAATTAGGGACGCTGTTGCTCCTGGGGTATCGGCGAGGACCATTCGCAACCGTCTCCATGAAGCTGGGCTACGGTCCCGCACACCGTTAGGCCGTCTTCCGCTCACGCCCCAACATCGTGCAGCCCGCCTCCAGTGGTGTCGCGACAGGCGTGAATGGAGGGACGAATGGAGACGTGTCGTCTTCAGCGATGAGAGTCGCTTCTGCCTTGGTGCCAATGATGGTCGTATGCGTGTTTGGCGCCGTGCAGGTGAGCGCCACAATCAGGGCTGCATACGACTGAGGCACACAGGGCCAACACCCGGCATCATGGTGTGGGGAGCGATCTCCTACACTGGCCACTGGTGATCGTCGAGGGGACACTGAATAGTGCACGGTACATCCAAACCGTCATCGAACCCATCGTTCTACCATTCCTAGACCGGCAAGGGAACTTGCTGTTCCAACAGGACAATGCACGTCCGCATGTATCCCGTGCCACCCAACGTGCTCTAGAAGGTGTAAGTCAACTACCCTGGCCAGCAAGATCTCCGGATCTGTCCCCCATTGAGCATGTTTGGGAATGGATGCAGCGTCGTCTCACGCGGTCTGCACGTCCAGCACGAACGCTGGTCCAACTGAGGCGCCAGGTGGAAATGGCATGGCAAGCCGTTCCACAGGACTACATCCAGCATCTCTACGATCGTCTCCATGGGAGAATAGCAGCCTGCATTGCTGCGAAAGGTGGATATACACTGTACTACTGCCGACATTGTGCATGCTCTGTTGCCTGTGTCTATGTGCCTGTGGTTCTGTCAGTGTGATCATGTGATGTATCTGACGCCAGGAATGTGTCAATAAAGTTTCCCCTTCCTGGGACAATGAATTCACGGTGTTCTTATTTCTATTTCCAGCAGTGTACATCCTTCTGAATCTGCTTAGTGTATTCATCTCTTGGTCTCCCTCTACGATTTTTGCCCTCGACCCTGCCCTCCAATGCTAAATTTGTGATCCCTTGATGCCTCAGAACATGTCCTACCAACCGGTCCCTTCTTCTCGTCAAGTTGTGCCACAAACTCCTCTTCTCCCCAATTCTATTCAGCACCTCCTCATTGGTTATGTGATCTACCCATCTAATCTTCAGCATTCTTCTGTAGCACCACATTTCGAAAGCTTCTATTCTCTTCCTGTCCAAACTATTTATCGTCCATATTTCACTTCCATACATGGCTACACTCCATACAAATACTTTTAGAAACGACTTCCTGACACTTAAATCTATACTCGATGTTAACAAATTTCTCTTCTACAAAAACGCTTTCCTTGTCATAGCCAGTCTACATTTTATATCTTCTCTACTTCGACCATCATCCGTTGTTTTGCTCCCCAAATAGCAAAACTCCTTTGCTACTTTAAGTGTCTCATTTCTTAATCTAATTCCCTCAGCATCACCCAACTTAATTCGACTACATCCCATTATCCACGTTTTGTTTTTGTTGATGTTCATTTTATATCCTCCGTTCAAGACACTGTCCATTCCGTTCAACTGCTCTTCCAAGTCCTTTGCTGTCTCTGACAGAATTACAATGTCATCGGCGAACCTCAAAGCTTTTATTTCTTCTCCATGGATTTTAATACCTACTGCGAATTTTTCTTTTGTTTCCTTTACTGCTTGCTCAATATACAGATTGAATAACATTGGGGAGAGGCAACAACCCTGTCTCATTCCCTTCCCACCACTGCTTCCCTTTCATGCCCCTCGACTCTTATAACTGCCTTATGGTTTCTGTACAAATTGTAAATAGCCTTTCGCTCCCTGTATTTTAGCACTGCCGCCTTTAGAATTTGAAAGTTAATGTGAAGAAACTGAAAAAAAGATAGTCGCAAGTACAGATTCAACATGCAGAAAGTCAAAACAACCTTCGATGAAAATAAAAGCAAAGATGTCAGGAATAATAATGAAAGAGAAAATCCATTGTTAAATGTGGGCGATCGGATAAGTGGAAAGAATACACTGAAGGCTTCTACGAAGGGCAGGAACTGTACGATGAAAAGACACAAGAAGAAACGGAAATCGATTTAGCATACATAGGCATCCAGTGTTACGTTCAGAGTCTGATAGAGCTGTGCAGGACTTGTCAACAAGTAAGGCAGAGGGGATACATAACAGCCATTCGAAATTTCTGAAATCAGTAGGAGAACTGGCAACTGAACGACTGTTCAGGTTGATGTGTAGAATCTGTGAGACTGGAGAAATACCATTAAACTTTCTGAAAAATATCATCCTCACATTCTATAAGACAGCAATGGCAAGTAAGTGCGATAACTATCGAACAATCATCTTAACTGCTCATGCATCGAGGTTGCTGGCAAAACATGACAGTGGGGAAGCAAGTTGAAGATCTCCTAGGGACGATTAGTTCGGCTTTAGTGAAGGTATAGGTACGAGAGAGAGAATTATGGAGTTTTGCTTATAATGGACACAATATTTTTGAAAAATAAAGAAACTTTCATAGGATTTGTCGACGTAGCGTTCGACAATGAAAAATGGTGCAGTATGTTCGCTATTCTCAGGAAGCCACAGTGAAAGACGGGTAATACATGTATGAAAACCAAGAAGGAACAGTAAGAATGGAAAACCAAGAACGAAGTGATCGGATTAAAAAGTGTTTGTGAGAGGAATGAACTTTTACCTACTACTGTTCATTCTGCACATCGAAAAAGCAGTGACAGGAATAATTAATAGTTTCTGGAGTGAGATTTTAATTCAGGATGGAAGGACACCAATGATAAGATTAGCTGATGCCGTTACTATTATAAGTGAAAATGACGAAGTATTTAAGGATCTGTTGGAAGGAATGAACAGTCTAATGAGTATAGAATATGGATTGGAGAACTGCAGGACTTACCGAATGGAACTAAGAGTGTAATGAGAATACACTGTTTATTGAATATTCAGTGTGGTCCATTGATAGTGACCGAGCCAAACAACTCAAGAAATAAGCATCAAACGCAAAAATTTCAAAGAACGAAACTCGTCTAGCTTGAAGGGGGCAACCAGATGGCGCTAAGGTTGGCCCGCTAGATGACGCTGCCATAGGTCAAACGGATATCGACTGCGTTTTTTTTAAAATAAGAACCCCCATTTTTATTACATATTCGTGTAGTACGTAAAGAAATATGTGTATTTTAGTTGCACCACATTTCTCGCTTTGTGATAGATGGTGCTGTAATAGTCACAAACGTATAAGTACGTGGTTGGGTTGGGTTGTTTGGTGGAAGAGACCAAACAGCGAGGTCATCGGTCTCATCGGATTAGGGAAGGACGGGGAAGGAAGTCGGCCGTGCCCTTTCAAAGGGCATTTGCCTCGAGCGATTTAGGGAAATCACGGAAAAACTAAATCAGGATTGCCGGATGCGGGATTGGACCGTCGTCCTCCCGAATGCAAGTCCAATGTGCTAACCACTCCGCCACCTCGCTCGGTAAAGTACGTGGTATCACGTAACATTTCGCCAGTGCGGACGGTATTTGCTTCGTGATACATTACCCGTGTTAAAATGGATCGTTTACCAATTGCGGAAAAGGTCGATATCTAGTTGATGTATGGCTATTGTGATCAAAATGCCCAACAGGCGAGTGCTATGTATGCTGCTCGGTATCCTGTACGACATCATCCAAGTGTCCGGACCGTTCGCCGGATTGTTACGTTATTTAAGGAAACAGGTAGTGTGCAGCCAAATGTGCAACGTCAACCACGACCTGCAACAAATGATGATGCCCAAGTAGGTATTTTAGCTGCTGTCGTGGCTAATCCGCACATCAGTAGCAGACAAATTGCGCGAGAATCGGGAATCTCAAAAACGTCGGTGTTGAGAATGCTACATCAATATCGATTGCACCCATACCATATTTCTATGCACCAGGTTCAAAATGGTTCAAATGGCTCTGAGCACTATGGGACCTAAATTCTGAGGTCATCAGTCCCCTAGAACATAGAACTACTTAAACCTAACTAACCTAAGGACATCACACGCATCCATGCCCGAGGTAGGATTCGAACCTGTGACCGTAACGGTCGCGCGGTTCCAGACTGTAGCGCTTAGAAGCGCACGGCTATCTCGGCCGGCTATGTTCCAGTAATTGTATGGCGACGACTTTGAACGTCGTGTACAGTTCTGCCACTGGGCACAAGAGAAATTACGGGACGATGGCAGATTTTTTGCACGCGTTCTATTTAGCGACGACGCGTCATTCACAAACAGCGGTAACGTAAACCGGCATAATATGCACTATTGAACAACGGAAAATCCACGATGGCTGCGACAGGTGGAACATCAGCGACCTTGGCGGGTTAATGTACGGTGCGGCATTATGGGAGGAAGGATAATTGGCCTCAATTTTATCGATGCAATCTAAATGGTGTAATGTATGCTGATTTCGTACGTAATGTTCTACCGATGTTACTACAAGTTGTTTCACTGCTTGACAGAATGGCGATATACTTCCAACAAGATGGATGTCCGGTACACAGCTCGCGTGCGGTTGAAGCGGTACTGAATAGCATTTTTCATGACAGGTGGATTAGTCGTCGAAGCACCATACCATGACCCGCACGTTCACCGGATCTGACGTCCCCAGATTTCCTTCTGTGGGGAAAGCTGAAGGATATTTGCTATCGTGATCCACCGACAACACCTGACAACATGCGTCAGCACATTGTCAAAGCATGTGCGAACATTACGGTAGGCGAACTACTCGCGGACATCATTTTGAGCATTTATTGCTTTAATGTGGTATTTACAGGTAATCACGCTGTAACAGCATTCGTTCTCAGAAATGATAAGTTCACAAAGGTACATGTATCACATTGGAACAACCGAAATAAAATGTTCAAACGTACCTACGTTCTGCATTTTAATTAAAAAAAACATACCTGTTACCAACTGTTCATCTAAAATTGTGAGCCGTATGTTTGTGACTATTACAAAGCGAAAAAAGTGGTCCAACTAAAACATTCATATTTCTTTACGTATTACACGAATATGTAAAAAAACGTAGTTTATATCCGTTTGACCTATGGCAGTGCCATCTAGCGGGCCACCCAGCGCCATGTTGTTTCCCCCTTCAAGCTAGACAAGTTTCGTCTTTGTAGCTTTTTCGATTGACGCTTATTTCGTGAGATATTTGGCCCGGTCACGATCAGTGGACCACCCTGTATACAGAAGAAAGTAAAGAGCGATAGTAGATATGAGATTAGTGATAATTTTATCAAATTTGGGGCTCGCAAAGGAGGTGAAGTGAAGGAATCCTCTTACCTTGGAAGCAAAATAACATATGATGGACAGAGGACGTTGGACATAAAAAGCGGACTTACACAGACAGAGGGGGCGTTTCTGGCCAAAAGAAGTCCACTAGTATCAGACATTGACCTTAACTGAAGCAATTTGTAACAATTTGGAATTCAACTTACTATAGAAGTTAATCGTACAGTGTGGGGAAGCCGGAAAAGATGAGAAGATTTTGAGACATGATGTTAAAGAAATATGTTGAAGCCGGCCGGAGTGGCCGAGCGGTTAAAGGCGCTACAGTCTGGAACCGCACGACCGCTACGGTCGCAGGTTCGAATCCTGCCTCGGGCATGGATGTGTGTGATGTCCTTAGGTTAGTTAGGTTTAAGTAGTTCTAAGTTCTAGGGGACTTATGACCACAGCAGTTGAGTCCCATAGTGCTCAGAGCCATTTGAACCAAATATGTTGAAATTAAGATGGCCCGTATAAGGTAAGAAACGAAGAGCTTCTCAATAGACTTGGTCAGGAAATAAATACCTGGAAAACACTGACAAGAAGAAGCGACAGAACAATAGTACGGAAAACAGAGATTGTAATGCATCCAACAAATAACTGAGAACTGTGGTCCGAATCAAACCAAACTATTTTCTGTAGCAATAACATCGTTAACAGCCACCTTACTTTCACGCTGATCAACCAGAACATTATGACTTACCTTCGATATAAACCCGTCCAGGAGATAGCAGAGTCACTTGGCGAGGAATGACTGCTATCAGACACACGCACGGTTCATGTGGCGTTAGTGCACGTGCTTTCCGTGTGTAGAACGAGGAATACGCACGATCTATCTGAGTTTAAATTAGGGGAGATTGTGATGGCCCAAAGCCTCGGCGTGAGCATTTAGGAGGAAGCACGATTTGTCGGCTGTTCGAGGAGTATTGTGGTGACAGTCTTCAACATGTGGTGAAACCAAGGTGAAACCACGTCCAGACGTGGCGTCTTGGAATTGGACAGCCACCCTCATTACAGATATCGGACGTCGGGGGCTGGGCAGACGTAAAAAAGGACAGGCGACGAACTGTGTCGGAACTAACATCAGACTTTGATACTGGGCAGATGGCAAGTGTGTCTGAACACACAGTGTACCGAACACTCCCAACTATGGGCCTCCGCGGCCGTCATCATGTCGATGGGAGAGCACGAATCGTCTTCTTCCAGTGGAACAGCTCCTTGACACCTGTACTGAGGAACGAAGACTAGCTGGTGGCAGCTCCATTGTATTCTGGGGAACATTCACGTGGACATCCATTGGCCCAGTGGAGCTTGTACAAGGCACCATGACTGCCAAGGTTAATCGTACACTGGTTGCAGATTACGAACACCACGTCCTGACGATCATGTTTGCGACGGCAGTGGCATTTTGCGGCAAGATAATGTACCATGCCACAAGGTGCAGGAGTGTGATGGAGTGGTTCGAGGAACACACTGGCGAGTCCCAATTGGTGTGCTGCCCCACCGTCAGATCTGAATTCCTGAACTCCATCGAATGCATCTGGGATGTGATTGTACGTGGCGTCAGAGCTCATGCCCCCCCCCCTCCCCCCCCTCGCCACGCACCTACCCATAATTTACGGAAATTAGGTTACTTAGTGGTTTGGCAAATACAACATTACTTTTTGCATTTTCCTGTAGTCCACACATGTTTGTGGCTACTTCTGTCATTTGATTTTAGTAATATAGCCACCGTACACAGTAGGGTTCCATAAAAAAAAAGTCGTGTGACTAGGGCCTCCCGTCGGGTAGACGGTTCGCCGGGTGCAAGTCTTTGGATTTGACGCCATTTCGGCTACTTGCGCGTCGATAGGGATGAAATGATGATTAGGACAACACAACACCCAGACTCTGAGCGGAGAAAATCTCCGACGCAGACGGGAATCGAACCCGGGCCCTTAGGATTGACATTCTGTAGCTGTGACCACTCACCTACCGGGGGCGGACATCGTTCCTTTCAAATCACACAATTAAATACAGGCTCATAAACCCGCGACCTCCACGGTATGAGCCAGCGATGCTGCCCCGACGTCACTTGCAAGTCAAAGTTTTGTGCTCCGATATTGCTGTAAGTACACCTCAGATATCGTGTCAATTGTTTTCTTGCCCAGGGTATGAAAGACCCTCTACAGGACTAAATTACTGAATGAAAATTGACGTAAATTTACTGCTTGCATGTATGATACAGGCAGGTTTCACCCACTTCTACAGAATCTGCGCCTTTCCATAGCAGAATGACTCAAATGTCTGATAGTCGGTTGTGACTGCTGATTATCGCCCATATAAGGACGGAGAATTGCAGTGTTAATCGCAGTGGTAGGGTCTATTATTCGTCTGCTATTAGTACCCTGGTGCCTGACGTAAGAAACCATCAATCATGGAATATTCGGTGACGTAAGTTTTCACATCACTCTCTACTTGGGTCTTTTTCTTCCGACAGAGGAATAGGAAACTGGCAGCTATGTGTAGTGGGTAGTGTTAGGTGGCGTTCGTAAGGCAACTTTTTACCATTTTCCAAGCAGTTTTCATTGGTGCCGAATAAAGAAGTGAATGCGATGAAGGTTATTCAGTTTCATGGCAGGCAGATTGTACAGTAATCGTTTTTTCATGATTATATAAGAAATAGTCTCAAATGCAAGTTAGTTATTACAAACAACCCGTTTCGCCTGGTCAAATTCCAATGTAGCCCACTTTTAGACGGTTTACTTACCTGTAATTGTGGTTTATAAGATGTACGTGTGGCTCTACGCTGTGATTCGCTCGATTGTGTTCACAATTTCCAAGTGGATCTAGTCTGACAAAAAATGTCGTTTATATGGTTCATTCACCATCAATTCTGATCAATCGTCTTCCCAGCCGGTCATATGAAGTGCTCTTGGTAACTTTTCATAAAATCTGATGAAGTCTTAACCAGACAAAACGCGTTATTTGGAACAAAAATAACTTCGCAACTAAGACTGTTTCTTGTACGAAGTGAATGTTAGTTTGTAACTGTGGGTTTTGGAATAGAGGCAATAACGGTCCGGAGCCGAGAAATTACAAGGGTCGGTCTACGCTCGAGATTCATAGAAAGGAATCTACTGGAAGCAGTTTTGCTCCTATAAACGTGAGTCTCGTTTCATATTGACTTCTTAGTGAGCAACTGAATGTGTTAGTCAACTGAATATGTTAGTTCCAGGGCTGGCAGCTGTAAATGAGGTATAGGAGGAAAGCTGGGGTAATTTATGGAACAGGCAGGAAAGCATCAACTATTTTAGAAACAACATCAGTATAACGACTAGTTTGCAAGTATGAGTATCTGAATTACCCACAATGAGGGAGCAAAAGTGATGTGCATACGGTTCAATTCGTATGCGGATATCATATGGCGTCTTGTTCTCTCAGTGCATCTAAGATTCGTGATTTCTGGCAGTGTGTAGTGCTCTCCACTGAGGAGATGAAGTCTTTTCAAATCCTACATACAGCTTTTCTTTGGACACATACAGGATGTTTATAAATAAGTTATTAAGGTAACCTTTAATTATGAAAAAGGCAGAGATCTTACAGAAATGTTGGATAGAGCACTTAATGCAGTATATCTTCAAGTTTTATTTGCAAATGTTCAGTACGGCTATCTTTTGTAACACGAGCAATGTCAAATTTGCAGTGAACTTTGTTAAACATTTCTACACAAAACTCAGCTCATTTTTCTTTGTCACTTTCTCCTAAACCTTGCAAAGTTCCGTTTTGTGGGATTTGAATGACAGGCTGACAGGCTTTTCCGTAGTACTTTCCACATTGTAACACTAGATATATTCTAAATTTCCTTTACTTTACGTCTATGATCACAAATTTTTCGTCAACAGATTGCCGGTTTCGGTCTATAATGACCATCTTCAGACCTGTTTTATAAAAACAATGTACTTTTCATAAAACAGATCTGAAGATGGTCGTTATAGACCGAAACCGGTAATCTGTTGACAAAAGGTTTGTGACCATAGACGTAAAGTTAAGGACATTATTCTATTTTCGGGTCACTGTTTTATTCGCGACAACGTCGCAGCATGTGAAACTAGGTATATTCAGTTCTAAGCTGACATGTCTTGTTGATTTACCCGGATTACGAATGTAAGACTGCCCATCTTGTTCAATTGTTGCGTCAGAGACTGCTGACTGACCCTGACCCGGCATTTTATGCGATCCACAGCCACCTTTGGTGAATCGATTGTACCATTTAATAACAGTTTGTCTTTGAGATGGAGGCTTGTAATATTTATTCCTGAATAGTCTCTGAAGTGTGGTAGCGAATTTGAAGTCATGAAACCATAAACAACACTGTGCACGCCCTGAACCATTCTACGTCTTCGTGATGGCTGTTGGAACTACTCATACGCGAATGCCACCTACTGTAGAGGGAGTGTCAGGAACTAATAGTGTTAGGCGAGAATAAAACTTGAATACATAGCGCATTCAGTGTTATAGAAAACATTTCTGTAAGTTATTTACTCTTTTCACAATAAAGGTTACTTTTGTGGGGATCGGTTGGTAGGTCATGTTTTGAGGCATCAAGGGATCACCAATTTAGTATTGGAGGTCAGCGTGGAGGGTAAAAATCTTAGAGGGAGACCAAGAGATGAATACACGAAGCAGATTCACAGGGATGTAGGCTGCAGTACGTACTGGGAGATGTAGAAGCTTGCGCAGGATAGAGTAGCGTGGAGAGCTGCATCAAACCAGTCTCAGGACTGAAGACCACAACAACAAATGATTTGTAAAAATTTCGTACATCCATAGATTTAGACATGATTCAAAGAGCACGACGAGCCTTAATTAAATAATTTCATAATTGTACTACCGACTGAGTGTATTTTTCAAAATTTTTGTGGAAGGCCGGACGTTTAGTAACACTCACACGCACGAACTCCCAGAGAAATGAATCTGAGCACTATGGGACTTAACATCTGAGGTCATCAGTTCCCTAGAACTTAGAACTACTTAAACCTAACTAACCTAAGGACGTCACACACATCCATGCCCTAGGCAGGATTCGAACTTGCGACCGTAGCGGTCTCGCGGTTCCGGAATGAAGCGCCTAGAACCGCTCGGCCAACGCGGCCGGCACTCCCAGATAAAGATCCTGTATATTCCAATGGTGTGGAAATTTGGGTGGAGAGTCTGTAAACGGGAAAAAAATATTGACAGTCGTCAGCACCACAGATCACGGTCTACCGCCGCAAGGCGATGCCCAGAAAGCAAGGTCCGAGCCCTTGCCGCGAGTTGCTCGCGCAGCCGAGACCGCTTTTACGCACCTGAGGGGACGCAAGCTGTCGGTTGTTAACGGCGGGTGCGCTGCTGTGTGGGCGGAGGGCAGACCCGACACTTTACCGCACCGTAAGATCCGAGCAGCCAGTCAGTGTAAATAACGAAACCCATAAATAAGTGCGCGCGGGAATAAAAGTTTAAGTGCCGCTGACGCGTAGGGCGGGCAGTGCGAGGTGAAAGTGTAACCGCAGCGGGCCGCGGCGTTCCACTTGCCGCCGGGTCGAGCTCGTGTATGCATCGCCGACGAACGTCCCCAGTGACGCGGGAACATTTTTGCGGTTAGAATGTCACTTTCACGTCAACGACTCTCAGCGTTATTGAGGTGGAAGAGATTCTTCAAAAAGCAGAAACTTGTTGAAAGTGGAACTGCATACTAAGAGATTCCCAGCATACTGCCAGTACTGTCAAGGGCACAGACGTTTGATATCAAATCTGGGATGACTACAGTTATGTGACTAAAACTGTGTACTGGGTCGGGCACCATAACCAGATGTCCATAACTCCTTGATGCTACATAATATTTTTAATTCTTTCTTCACCAATTTAATCTTGCACCAGCTTCAGAAATATCTCACCAACTAGCAACAAACTGCTGCATTGCAATGAAGGATGAGGAGTCTCCGCCCAGATTTTATCGATATTAGACGTGGGGACTCGTAAGGGTAGTTTACACAGTTGCGTATCATTTAAGCGGAAAATATGACTTACTTCCAGCATGCTGGTTGGCAACAATGCAGCGACATGAAATGGTTCAACAAAATTGTAAAATTCTGTGAAAACTGCAAACAACTTCGTCTTTATTAAGTGTGACTAGTTTCTGATATTTTCAGTCCACTTTCAAATCATCCACATAAGTTACTCATTACGTCTGAAATGAATGCATGCACAGTACGGTCGTTTTGTAAATAAAATGTTGCAATATTAAAAAAGGAAGAAACGTCCTAATGTTTTACAAAATTATGTCAATTTAGTGACGAACCGACTTTCGGCTACTCAGGCCATTTTCAAGTGACAACTGATTGTCGCAAACACAGATAAACATTAAGTGCGACTTACACAGATACTATTTGTACAAATGAGACAGATATGAGATGATGCACAATTAAATGGGAAGCTGCATGCTTGTAGTTGTGTGGTTGCTGAGAGCTTATAGGGATTACAGTATCAGCGGCTATGTTTCTTTCTGTATATGCTAAACACATGTTTTCTTGTACTAATATCTATTAAAGGCCAAAGAAATTTATAGAAGAGCATTCCGCTCCATTGTAAACTGAATTTTTTTATGTTGTGAGTTTTTTAATGCTGTAGTAATGTATCTGACTGTCTTGTGGTATTAGTCCACAAATATGGCACATCATCGACATATCTGAACCAGTACTTAATTTTACAATTAAATGGCTCTTTCTGTAAGAAATTTTGTTTTAAATCGTCTATGAAAATTTGGGATACTATAGGACTTAGAGGTGAGCCCATAGCTACGCCATGAGACTGGCTATAATACTTGCTTTGAAACTGGAACCAGTTGGCTGTATCAATAGCTCTGGCGTTGCAATGGATCCCAACAAACGACGGATCAAAAATGCCGACTGATAATTAGCTTTCACAATTTCTCACTCCCATTATCAGCCCTGAACCAAGGAATTCTTAGCAATGGTATCTGTCTAGTCATAATTTCCATGACTTTTAAATACGGGCACCTATTGTTACTGAACACAAAAAGTAGTTCACTTACAAAGAGTAATACCAAAAACTATTCAACACTATCAGGAAAATCTCCAAATCGAGCCTAAAGCTGGTTGCAGCTTTCTATAGCTTTTTATAAGTTGCCTTAAGAAATACAGCTCCAGCCACTATTTTTTATGAGGCGTGTTTTGGTCTTTCGCCCAGCTTAAATTGGCATATTACATATTTAAAACTTCAGTTAACTCATCGTTAAAACATCTACGGCAATTTCAGTTCTACATCTGCCTTTGATACTGTTTGTCACTACTTCTATTTTTCGCATTTATAAGCGTAACACAAACACTTTTTCTTTGCGTGATGCACAATAAACAGCGCAGCATCCGCCAATTGTCGACTGATATGTTTGTAAAGAAAAGACTCCAAGAGAAATATACGGTCATGTGTGAGGATATTTCGTTCGAGAGGACATAGTTTTATTGTGCCACCAATGGTCATTTCTTCTCTTCATTAATTCACATCTTTACATTGCTCTGAAATTGGTGAAATACCGATCAGCTCATGAGTCCTCACATTATGTGAGTAATTTATGTGATTACTAGTAGTGGTGCGGTGTACCCCCGTCACGCACCATACGGTGGCTTGCGGAGTTTCTATGTAGCTGCAGATGGACGATTAGTAGTTACTAACTATAAATAAATGTTACAAATGTTGCTAATATGTAGATCGGATCGAGAAGTTTTCTATTCGTTGAATATCGGTACACTGCGTACGTCTACTTGTGGACAGACTGAAGATACACGATGTCCAGTGTTACACTTTCGATTCCACTATTATTTACTATGCCTGGGAATCTTCAGAGAGAAGTTTTACACAGCCGTTGTGTTAGAATTATTTACCTATTAAGAACAATTAACAGGCTTTCTCTCACTTTAATACTTAAATGTTTTTGTTTTTGTAATGACTGGCTTCCACTAAAATCTAAATTAACTACTTTGTCAGGATGGTTACATTTTTTTGGCAACTTTACGTCCACATCGGCTCTTTTCGTGTACTCCTCACCTAATTTTCATTTCCTTTTTGCTGTATCCCATGCAATTCTGATAGTTGGTTCATTTTCTGGTATCACTTAATTCTAATGCAGTGCTCTTTTTCTTCCTAACAAACTTCATAATCAGTTGCTTTAAGGAATGTTTGTGGAACATATCTGCCACAAATATAATCGCAACACGAAGAAATAAGATATCACGGAATGAGCTCATCGCACACTTTCGCACATGAATCGCCAATTCAAAGCATCTTTTCGCTGCCAACACGACCTTATTGTTATGCGAACACTTAACTCCAAAGAAACCGCAGCTGCTCTGACTTCACGATCTGCTCTCCGAAGTAACATATACAATAAGAGTTAGTACCAAAGTGACCTTGACGCGTGCACCATGTAAATGTTTTCGCATGTATAAGAGAAGCATTAAACACCGTTAGGCGACTCACATAAAAGAAAGTAACCGAGTTGTGGATCACGTTGCCCAAAGTACGCTGTTTGATTTAGCAAACACTTATACGCAGATGAATCATTATCTGCTCCTTACTATAGACACATGTTTTTCTCAAGTATATTCTTCAAATAGATACTTTCAAAAAAAGGTAATTCATTTAACCATCAATACACTTCATCAGTCCAAAAAGTTACGAAACTGGAAAAATAAAAAAAAACACATAAAAGTTAAGATGTTCTATGTAATATACCCCCATTTGAATACAACGCTCATGAAGTTCATACAACCACGTGAAAAATGTCAGAAAAATCCTTCTTTGCGATGTTGTTAAGCTCCGGCGTTAAATACGCACCTTCTTCGGTCTTGACGAACCGTCAGAAACCCATTCTGCTTTTTTTAGTTTTGTGCTATGTTCGTACTTACAACACTTTTTCGAGAAAAGAGCTGTCCGTGTTTTTCACTCCACTCTAGTTGTGGCGGGTGTCGATGTGTCGCCGTGTTTTGTTGGGGAATCAAGCGGCTTCAGTTAAATCTTTTCCCCTATACCGAAATTATATAATGTGTGTGCGAGTGCACTATGTTGTGTATGAACGATGACATATAGAGTTCTGGGTCTGGCCGTGAGTTGTGCATTCATAGTGAAAACGATAAGGTGACCACTTATGTAATGCGGGAAATCCAGGTTCGACACCCAGTTTGGCAGAAATTTTCACTGTTACCATTCCATTATTCAGCTGATGGTTGTCCGTATTTACAACATCGAATGTATTTCATATACATAAAAGACGAAAATAATGAGGAGTAGCAGAAGTGAGATTAACGATAATTCTGAATTAAGACCGTGAAGAAAACGAAGTGAAGGTGTTCAGCAAGCAAAATAAAGCGCGATAAACGAAAGAAAAGCAGAATAGAACAGTAAAATATAGCCTTACTCCCTAAAAGGAGTTATTATATCAAAGAAAAGCCTTAAATCAAGACAAAAAGAATTCTGTTTGAATAGTTCGTGTCCGTGTCGTGGAATTTCCGTGAAAAGTAGGAATGTAGTCAGTACAAGCGTTTCGCATTGGCTCAAATTGCTCTGAGCACTATGGCACTAATCTTCTGAGGTCATCAGTCGCCTAGAACTTAGAACTACTTAAACCTAACTAACCTACGGACATCACACACATCCATGCCCGAGGCAGGATTCGAACCTGCGACCGTAGCGGTCGCGTGGTTCCAGACCGTAGCGCCTACAACAGCTCGACCACACCGGCCGGCCGTTTCGTATTAATATGTAATTTTATTATCAATCTGTTTAATAGAATGGTCACACAGAGTGATACAATGGTTACAAAATACATAAATTACAAGCCCGGACTGTCGCTGGTTGCTGTATGTCCGATGGGCCAGTTACGTAATCGATTGCCGACATTATTTCATTTCCTTTTCGATGCTGCCGTAGTACTCGCATTCGCTCGGCACCGGACTTTTCAGGCGCGTTAAGTTCCTTTCGGCGTGAGCTTTCCTCTGACTTGCATTCTTTATAATTGCGAGAGTATTTACTATTTATGTGAGATGAGATCTTTCATTGTTTTCTTATTGTAGAATTAATTCAGACGTCGATTTATATTGAGGTGCACGTTTCTGTTGTCTCACTATGGGCCCTACCAGTGCTGCAAAAATTCTTCACAATGACACCCGAATCAATGTCCTATGTCCTATCTAAAAGCGTGTCCATGGTACACCAATTTGTAATATTACAGAACGGTAATTTGTAATAACCGTGTGCGGCTGGTCCCGGCGGAGGTTCGAGTCCTCCCTCGGGCATGGGTGTGTGTGTTTGTCCTTAGGATAATTTAGGTTAAGTAGTGTGTAAGCTTGGGGACTGATGACCTAAGCAATTAAGTCCCATAAGATTTCACACACATTTGAACACATTTGTGATAACCGTGCGCATGTGCCGCACGCTACGATGTCATCAGAGGCACAACAAATACTGCGTGACAACTACATACAAACATCGTCCACCTACTTGCATGTATGGATGGTCAGACATCAAAGACTATTGACAGCGGTCCGAAATTAATTCGAAATAAATTCACTTACTGCGAATATCATGGCATCTGCCGTGTTGGGTACATATACACGTACGTACCGTATGTTACTACCCGTTAGTGACACGAAAATTTTTACCAGACCAGTACTCGAACGCGGATTTCCTGCTTATTGCGGGAAGTTATCTTCCCGACTTCGGCTATCCGTACACGCCTCCCGACCAACCGAAACTTCGATATGTCACACTGTCTACATCCCTGTACCGTTGACCCGAAGGGAAAGTCCAGATTCGAGTCCCGGTCCGGTACAAACTTCCACGTGTCACTGATACGTAGTATACTATCGTTGCCAAACGCAGTTGATGCCAAGACATTCGCAGTCAGGAAATTTATTTACAATTAATTTTAAACGACTGTAAATCTTCATTAATGTCTGTTCAGCCAAACATGCAATGAATATTACATGCCGAGGCAGGCATAAGAGGATGATATCGTGTCCTGATTCCTCATAGTTTAGTTCTCACTGGTGCCGGAATACAGAATAAAGAAGCGACCATTAAGTGATAAATATAGGATACTATGGTGTAGGTACGTAGAAAGTGTGACGTTTTGAAGCTTGGGTCAGTCCGGGAGACGTGCACGGATAGCCGATGGCGGCTAAGGTCACCGCTCGCGATAAGCAGTTCCAGTCCAGTATAAGTTTTTGTATGTCACTAACTCTTAGCGCCTCTTTACCTACCACAGATGATGATATTCAGTCGTCGATTTTATTTCGACGTATTCCAAATGCTTTTGGCTCAACCACAGCTTATAGTCCAGTAGTCTCTTAGTTATTAGCGATTCAAATCTCACGGTCTTATGTCACGCAGAGTTGGACCGGCAAGTGAATAGAAGTTTTCACGTCAAAATTTGTAAGACCTGACGTCTGGGGCACAACATTGTGTGAATGCGAATCGCAGACAGCGGGAAAACCAGAAAAGATGTGAATCGAAGTGTTTGAGATGTGGCGCTACAGAAAAATGTAAAAAATTTGGTGGACCAGAAAGGTAAGGAGTGAGGTGTTTCTCCGCAGCATCAGCAGATTTTATTTTGGTCATCAGTCTACTGACTGGTTTGATGCGGCCCGCCACGAATTCCTTTCCTGTGCTAACCTCTTCATCTCAGAGTTGCACTTGCAACCTACGTCCTCAATTATTTGCTTGACGTATTCCAATCCCTGTCTTCCTCTACAGTTTTTGCCCTCTACAGCTCCCTCTAGTACCATGGAAGTCATTCTCTCATGTCTTAGCAGATGTCCTATCATCCTGTCCCTTCTCCTTATCAGTGTTTTCCACACATTCCTTTCCTCTCCGATTCTGCGTAGAACCTCCTCATTCCTTACCTTATCAGTCCACCTAATTTTCAAATGGTTCAAATGGCCCTGAGCACTATGGGACTTAACATCTATGGTCATCAGTCCCCTAGAACTTAGAACTACTTAAACCTACCTAACCTAAGGACATCACACACATCCATGCCCGAGGCAGGATTCGAACCCGCGACCGCAGCGGACACGAGGATACAGACTGAAGTGTCTAGAACCGCACGGCCACACCGGCCGGCCTACCTTCTTTTCAACATTCGTCTATAGCACCACATCTCAAATGCTTCGATTCTTTTCTCTTCCGGTTTTCCCACAGTCCATGTTTCACTACCATACAATGCTGTACTCCAGACGTACATCCTCAGAAATTTCTTCCTCAAATTAAGGCCGATATTTGATATTAGTAGATTTCTCTTAGCCAGAAATGCCTTTTTTGCCATAGCTAGTCTGCTTTTGATGTCCTCCTTGCTCCGTCCGTCATTGGTTATTCTACTGCCTAGGTAGCAGAATTCCTTACGTTCGTTGACTTCGTGACCATCAATCCTGATGTTAAGTTTCTCGCTGTTCTCATTTCTACTACTTCTCATTACCTTCGTCATTCCCCGATTTACTCTCAAACCATACTGTGTACTCATTAGACTGTTCATTCCGTTCAGCAGATCATTTAATTCTTCTTCACTTTCACTCAGGATAGCAATGTCATCAGCGAATCGTATCATTGATATCCTTTCACCTAGTATTTTAATTCCACTCTTGACCCTTTCTTTTATTTCCATCATTGCTTCCTCGATGTACAGATTGAAGAGTAGGGGCGAAAGGCTACAGCCTTGTCTTACACCCTTATTAATACGAGCACTTCGTTCCTGATCGTCCACTCTTATTATTCTCTCTTGGTTGCTGTACATATTGTATTTGACCCGTCTCTCCCTATAGCTTACCCCTACTTTTTTCAGAATCTCGAACAGCTTGCACCATTTTATATTGTCGAACGCTTTTTCCAGGTCGACAAATCCTATGAAATGTCTTGATTTTTCTTTAGCCTTGCTTCCATTATTAGCCGTAACGTCAGAATTGCCTCTCTCGTCCCTTTACTTTTCCTAAAGCCAAACTGATCGTCACCTAGCGCATTCTCAATTTTCTTTTCCATTCTTCTGTATATTATTCTTGTAAGCAGTTTCGATGCATCAGCTGTTAAGCTGATTGTGCGATAATTCTCGCACTTGTCAGCTCTTGCCGTCTTCGGAATTGTGTGGATGGTGCTTATCCGAAAGTCAGGTGGTATGTCGCCAGACTCATACATTCTACACACCAACGTGAATAGTCGTTTTGTTGCCACTTCCCCCAATGATTTTAGAAATTCTGATGGAATGTTATCTATCCCTTCTGCCTTATTTGACCGTAAGTCCTCCAAAGCTCTTTTAAATTCCGATTCTAATACTGGATCCCCTATCTCTTCTAAATCGACTCCTGTTTCTTCTTCCATCACATCAGACAATTCTTCACCCTCATAGAGGCTTTCAATGTATTCTTTCCACCTATCTGCTCTCTCCTCTAAATTACCGTTGCACTCTTAATGTTACCACCGTTGCTTTTAATGTCACCAAAGGTTGTTTTGACTTTCCTGTATGCTGAGTCTGTCCTTCCGACAATCATATCTTTTTCGATGTCTTCACATTTTTCCTGCAGCTATGTCATCTTAGCTTCCCTGCACTTCCCATTTATTTCATTCCTGATTTTCCCGGAACATGTTTGTACTTCCTCCTTTCATCAATCAACTGAAGTATTTCTTCTGTTACCCATGGTTTCTTCGCAGCTACCTTCTTTGTACCTATGTTTTCCTTCCCAACTTCTGTGATGGCCCTTTTCAGAGATGTCCATTCCTCTTCAACTGTACTGCCTACTGCGCTGTTCCTTATTGCTGTATCTATAGCGTTAGAGAACTTCAAACGTATCTCGTCATTCCTTAGTACTTCCGTATCCCACATCTTTGCGTATTGATTCTTCCTGACTAATGTCTTGAACATCAGCCTACTCTTCATCACTACTATATTATGATCTGAGTCTATATCTGCTCCTGGGTACGCCTTACAATCCAGTATCTGATTTGGGATTCTCTGTCTGACCATGATGTAATCTAGTTGAAATCTTCCCGTATCTCCCGACCTTTTCCAAGTATACCTCTCCCTCTTGTGATTCTTGAACAGGGTATTTGCTATTACTAGCTGAAACTTGTTACAGAACTCAATTAGTCTTTCTCCTCTTTCATTCCTTGTTCCAAGCCTATATTCTCCTATAACCTTTTCTTCTACTCCTTCCCCTACAACTGCATTCCAGTCGCCCATGACTATTAGATTTTCGTCCCCCTTTACATACTGCAATACCCTTTCATTATCCTCATACACTTTCTCTATCTGTTCATCTTCAGCTTGCGACGTCGGCATGTATACCTGAACTATCGTTGTCGGTGTTGGTCTGCTGACGATTCTGATTAGAACAACCCGGTCACTGAACTGTTCACAGTAACACACCCTCTGCCCTACCTTCCTATTCATAACGAAACTTACACCTGTTATACCGTTTTCTGTTGCTGTTGATGTTACCCGATACTCATCTGACCAGAAATCCTTGTCTTCCTTCCACTTCACTTCACTGACCCCTACTATATCTATATTGAGCCTTTGCATTTCCCTTTTCAGATTTTCTAGTTTCCCTACCACGTTCAAGCTTCTGACATTCCACGCCCCGAGCCGTAGAACGTTATCCTTTCGTTGATTATTCAATCTTTTTCTCATGGTAACCTCCCCCTTGGCAGTCCCCTCCCGGAGATCCGAATGGGGGACTATTCCGGAATCTTTTGCCAATGGAAAGATCATCATGACACTTCTTCAATTACAGGCCACATGTCCTGTGGATAAACGTTACGTGTCTTTAATGCAGTGGTTTCCATTGCCTTCTGCATCCTCATGTCGTTGATCATTGCTGATTCTTCCGCCTTTAGGGGCAATTTCCCGCCCCTAGGACAAGAGAGTGCCTTGAACCTCTATCCGCTCCTCCGCCCTCTTTGACAAGGCCGTAGGCAGAATGAGGCTGACTTCTTATGCCCGAAGTCTTCGGCCGCCAATGCTGATTATTTATCAAAATTTAGGCAGTGGCAGGGATCGAACCCGGGACCGAAGACGTTTTGATTATGAATCAAAGACGCTACCCCTAGATCACGGGTACTTCATCAGCAGATAAAGAGAGAATATCATTGGGCATATGTTAAGGCATCAGGGAGTACCTTTTGTGGTAGTTACGGCAGTCATAGACTACTGGAACAGTAGGCAAGACTCACATTTGTGGAATGATCATATAAAATTAATTGTATGAAGACTTTCACGACCGGATGACATATCTTCTGGTAAACCTTGCGGGATGTAAGGTCGTGGTCCATGAAACTCTTCAGCTCCTAACGTTTCGTCCAGTGCTTCGCTGGACATCTTCAGAGGGGTGTTTCTCCTCCGGTGAGTCTTGCCGACTGACGGGTCGGACGTCTGAGAGCGACTTATGTATCGTAGAAAGTGGGCGTGACCAGAGTTACACGTGATATGCAGAGATAACCTTTGTCAGAGATAAAACTTAACTATCGATCGTAATCTTGTCACGGATAAAACTGTCTAGCAATTCTGTAGTGCTACTGTCCAAATATCACTAACTTAGTGATATTTGGACAGTAGCACTACAGAATTGCTAGACAGTTTTATCCGTGACAAGATTACGATCGATAGTTAAGT
This sequence comes from Schistocerca piceifrons, assembly GCF_021461385.2. NCBI lineage: Eukaryota > Metazoa > Arthropoda > Insecta > Orthoptera > Acrididae > Schistocerca > Schistocerca piceifrons. The sequence continues at coordinate 460,627,035 of NC_060140.1, forward strand.
TTTATCTCTGACAAAGGTTATCTCTGCATATCACGTGTAACTCTGGTCACGCCCACTTTCTACGATACATAAGTCGCTCTCAGACGTCCGACCCGTCAGTCGGCAAGACTCACCGGAGGAGAAACACCCCTCTGAAGATGTCCAGCGAAGCACTGGACGAAACGTTAGGAGCTGAAGAGTTTCATGGACCACGACCTTACATCCCGCAAGGTTTACCAGAAGATATAAAATTAATTGTTGGTAAGGCGGGTGCCAGGTTGGGATTCATTTGGAGAGCCCTTAGAAAATGTAGTCCATCAACAAAGGAGGTGGCTTACAAAACACTCGTTCGACCTATAATTGAGTATTGCTCATCAGTGTGGGATCCGTACCAGGTAGGTGGACAGAGGAGATAGAGAAGATCCAAAGAAGAGCGGTGTAGGTTGCTGTCTAGGTTTTGAGAGGGTGCATTTCTGGATGAGGTACCGAATATATTGCTTCCCCCTACTTGTACCTCCCGAGGAGATCACGTATGTAAAATTAGAGAGATTCGAGCGCGGACGGAGGCTTTGCGGCAGTCGTTCTTCCCGCGAACCATACGCGACTGGAACAGGAAAGGGAGGTAATGACAGTGGCACGCTAAGTGCCCTCCGCAACACATCGTTGGGTGGCTTGCGGAGTATAAATGTAGATGTAGATGTAGATTAGAATACATCCACCGTATAATTGAGAACGTTGGGTATAAGTGAGATGGAAAGATACAGGAATGGCCCCTGACTCCTCGCAGTTAAGGGACGGGAAATGCAGTTTCACAGCCGGCCGATGTGGCCAAGCGGTTCTAGGCGCTTCAGTCTAGAACCACGCGGCTGGCGCTTCAGTGTGGAACCTCGCGGCTGCTACGGTCGCAGGTTCTAATCCTGCCTCGGGCATGGATGAGTGTGATGTCGTTAGGTTTGTTAGGTTTAAGTAGTTCTAAGTCTAGGGGACTGATGACTTCCGACGTTAAGTCCCATAGTGCTTAGAGTCATTCTAACATTTGCAGTTCCACAGCGCTTAATTCGCTGCCGATGGGGTCAGCGGGCGCCTGGCAGCTGTTGGACGGGGTGGGCCGGCTCATCGCGGAGTTCCGCCACGCGCCTCTGCCCTGAATATTCTGAGCGCCCTGTGCCAGCGCGGCCCCACCTACTGCTACCGGGAATGGCCATGAATATCGCCGGGCACCTCTGCCTGGACAGCTCGTATAGCTTCGTCCCTGGAGCGGAAGCATTTTACGACTTACAGGTGGTCGTTCGAATATGTAGATTTAGCTTGCAGAAGATGTGAAACAATCAAGTAATTTATAATCACTGACTTGAGTCAGTTAGAATTTACAGCGGAAATCACTATACATCCTTGGCCTCCTCTTGTTCTTTTCCGAGCTCGATCCTATTAGATTTGGAGAGATAGGGTGACTTTTACAACCTCTACTTCTTAAGCTGGATGGTCAACGGCTTGAAGGCGTAAGATGGTAACTTGTAATGCCTCAACAGTGGAAAGGGCGGATGAACCAATTTTCATTAAAAAAGAAGTACTAAATCGCAACTACAGCGAAAATGGAGACCATCGGTACTGTACAGTGGGCAGATAACTGAGACAGGAACGTAGCGTCTATTCCCTAGAGGAGCGGCTACAAATGTTGTCCATGTCAGGAGCGGCCTAACTTCATGCTGGCGGCAGCTTCTAAAATGCTTAGCGACAGGATTTGTGACCTGGCGGCCCTAAAACCACTGTCACATGATTATGATAATGCTGTTCCAAGAAAGGAGATAGAAGATCATACCACCAGGCGGGTCAAGCGCAAAAGAAAGACAAGAAGAAGTCGCTATACTACTTCTTGCAGAGTCAAGTTCATCAACGTTTATGACTACCGTTTTTTCTTGTCAAAACATAGGAAGTTTGTTTACATTATAGATATTCTTTCAGTAGTTTACTGCGGACTCGAAGTCGTGGACATTTCTGCACTTAAACATAAGGCACACCGTCCCTCCAAGAAGTTCCCAGGCTGATTATATTCCTATCATGTAATCGACGTTAGCGCAGAAACTTCAGTGGCAGCCCCAAATATCAACTGTAAGCAACAGATGTGAAACTACCTGTATATTAAAGGTTTCCGACGGACCAGAACTCGAAACCAGGATCGTTGCCAGCTACGCAATCTAATCAAGAGCTGTGCATTCGGAGATCCAGTTGTGAGCAGGTAGTGTTAACCAGTCGAATTACTGCTGTGATGTATCAACGTCATTGTCTCGCAAATCGTAATGGAGCAACATCTGTAAATCAAATGCTCATTTTCTAAGGTTTGGAGATCCTCTTTTTTGTTCTTCCGTGTTTGCGATTTAAAAACTAGGTTGTTTTGAAAACCGTCCTCATGCAAAAACTATTAATTTATTTTTATATTTACCCACATATGTTTCGACATCAATGTGTCATCTTCCTAGCCAAAATTTTTATTTCTGTAAAGTACAAAATCACATTTATAATAATTTAACTTCTGTAGGCCTAAGAATTACAATATGTGCAATTTTCTTTCTTATGTTTAGACAATCACCTCAAAAATTACAACGCTAACTGAACTGTATTATTACACCGGCTTTATTGCTCGTTTTCGTCGTTTCTTTAACAGCATGTCATCTGCAAACCAGCCATGAAGAAAATTATTACGTATTTGTGAAGAACTTTTTCGAGTGTAGAGGTTATGTACGTTTCTGTACTTAAATTTTTCGTCCTGTTTTGTGTCCCTGGTTGGCGTCTCGATCTACTGCTATTCATTGCATTGTTCTCACTCAGTTTTTCACATATTTCCGCTCACAACTTCACCTCATGTGCACCTTCACAAAATGTGGCGAAATGTGATCTGAGCAGCAGACCTGACAACATACTCAGTGAGAGGTGTTATGTTGTTGTCTCTGCACACCTGTTCATCGTTGGTCTTGCGTTTGTTGTGGCCCTAATTTTGAATGTGTATGTGTATGTGTGAGAGGGAGAGAGAGAGAAACAGAGAGACAGAGAGAGAGAGAGAGAGAGAGAGAGAGAGATGGAAAGAGGGGTGGTCAGGGAACCAAGGAAACAAAAGTCTCTTTTTCTATTTATTTTTTGGTCCGTTTGACTGTTATGTTTTTTATATAGTTCATTGAGTGTTCTAAACAGTGTTTAGTTGCACAGTGTTGTATTTTCATTCAGGACACTCTTTCCCTGTATTATTTCTTTTTGTATGTGGTAGTTCTCCCCTATTGTGAGTTTTTGGTATAGATCAGTCTCCATGTTTTTTGAGTTGTGGTTTACTTGTATTAGATGTTAGGTGTTTGGAGTACCTCGATTTGAAATTTCTGCATGTTTGGCCTATGCAGACCGACTGACATGAACTACAGCTTAACTGACATATGACAGCTTTGGAGAATTTGTCTGCAGAGGTGTTCTTAGAGCTTAGGTTCTTCTGTACTGTGTTACTTCTGCGGAATTAAATTTGTAGCCCGTGTTTCTTCAGCATGTTTCCCACCCTGTGGACCTTTTTGTTACTGTATGTTAGTACATGCCATGCTGTATTCTGTAGTGTGCTCCTTGGTACCTTGTGGTTGGCTGGAGTTTGTGTTCTTGGTTCTCTGTTGTGGCTGGCTATATTTTGATGGTTTGTCCTCTTTAAATTTATTTTTTAATTTTGTTGTTTAGTTTGTTTATCATTTGTGTGTTGTTCCCATTCTCTCTGACCATTTAGTGTATTGTATTTAGTTCCTGTGTGTATCTTAGTTTGTCCAGTGGAGTTCTATTGGGCCTGTGTAGTATGTGTCTGAAACTTGAGAGTTTGTGTGCTTGGGGGTGGTGGAAATTGATGTGAATGGTTGTACTTGTGGCTGTAGGTTTCCTGAAAATTCCAAAATTATGATTGTTGTTGATTCTGTGTATGGTAATGTCTAAGAAATTAAGTTTCATTTCCTCTTCTCTCTCCATGGTGAATTTTATTTTTGGGTGGACTGTATTTATGTCACTGTGTAATTGTTTTATTTAGGTATCTGTTTCTTCAATCAAGCAAATGATGTCACACACATATCAGTTCCAGTGTATAATCTTGTACTGTTTCGGATGTATGATTTCATTAAATATTTTGTTTTCAAAGTGTTTTAGAAATATGTTTGCAAGTAGACCACTGATGGGTGATCCCATTGGTAGGCCATGGTTTTGCAGATAGAACTCTCTCTTAAAAGTGAAGTAGTTCTGTTCTGTTATAATCTTTAGGGTGTCTTCTATTTCACCTATGTGTGTACTTGTTATGTCCCCTTGATACTGCAGCTGTTTTTTAACAACGCTAATTGTTTCTTCTACTGGCACATTTGTGAACATTGATGTGATATCAAAAGATACCAGGGTTGCTGTTGACAGTATATTTATATCTTTTATCTTTTCTATCAGTTCACTGGTATTTTTTAGGTTTATGTTGTCTGTGAAAGCGCATAATTTCTGTAGTAATGTATGTAAGTGTCTAGCTAGGTGGTAAGATGGTTCATTTATGAAATTGATTATGGGCCTAATTGGACAGTTATTTTTATGTATCTTCGGTAAACTACTGAGGCCAGGTGCTTTGGGATTCTTTTGTGTCATGTATTTCGCTCGAGTTTCTTTAGTACTTCATTCTGGGACCATTGATTAACTTGATGACGTTGTTCTGGTCTATAAATTCTTCTGTTTTCTTGAACTACCCTGCCTCATTCATCAGTACACATTTATTGCCTTTGTTTGCTCTCGTGATGATTGCATTGTGTTTTTGGAGTTTTTTGTTCAGTTTTCACATATATTTTTCTCTGTTGTTTTTGTTTTTGAGGTGATGTGGGTCTTGTTCTCCTTGACTGTGTGTTTTATCTGTTCTGCTACCAGTTCCCATGTCAAGTTGGCATTGAAACTTGGGTTCTCCAACTTTTCTTCTTGCTTTATTATGTAATCTGTTTCTGTGATCAAGTTTTCTTTAATTCTGTGTGACACGTTTGTGTTTATGTTGTGTTTTGGCCTATTTTCAAGTAATTCTCTTTCTTGTTATGTGAATTCTGTGTCAGTTATTGACAAGTCTGTCATGGAACTGATGTTGGGTCCCTTCTCTGTCTTCTTTATCTATTGTTGTGGCAGATCTCGTGGGGTGATTCAGTTTTTTGTTTTGTGTTTCCTTCTTTTTGTTCATTAGTATTTTTGTGTAAGACCTGATTTCTTGAGTTATGTCATGGAGATAGGTTAGTGTTTTTAAGAGATTATATAATTCAAGGTGTGTTTTATACTGCTGGAGATTAAGTTGCTGTTTTTGGCATACAGGAAACGAATTTCTTCTTCTAACCAGATAATTTCTGCATTTCTTTATGATACTTGTGCTGCAGGTGACGCTGTTTACATTGAGTTTTATAAAACCAGGGATTATGTTATTACTTAGACAGATTTTGTTAAACCTGATGTTGAGGATAGTTTTGCGCAGTTGTACTGTTGTATTCTTGAATTTGTTTTAGAGCTTCGTGGGAAATATTTGGTTTGGCTTTGACATATTAATTTTATTAAGGTTTTAAACTCCTCTTTTTATTCTTCAGTGTTTGTGAACTAAAAACTGGATTGTTTTGATAATCAGCCTTATGCAAATACAATTACTTTATTTTTATATTTACCCAGACATGTTTTGACACCAATGTGTGATCATCCATGGGTCAAATTTTAATTTCTGTAAAGTACAATATCACATTTATAATATTTAAAGTGCTCAAGGCCTAAGAATTACTATATGTGCAATCTGCTTTATTTTGTTTAGACAATTACGTTAACTTGATACCAGTGTCCGAGTTTAATTTGTACACCACAGCACTGAAGATGATCACAATGTGATCGAAAGTCGATTCTGCTATCAATAAAACATCAATATTACGGCCAACGCTGAACCTTCCTTTTAATTTAACATATATGGTCGTTGTGCACACAGCACTCCATGGAGTCGCCAATCAAAGAAATTATTGCGCATTTGTGAAGAACTGTTTCGAGTGTAGAGGTTATGTATGTCTCTGTACTTACATTGTTCGTCCTGCTTCGTGTCTCTGGTTGGTGTCTCGATCAACTGCTGTTCAGTGCATTGTTCCCACTCAGTTTTTCACAAATTTCCGCTTACAGCTTCACCTCACATGCACCTTCACAAAATATAGCGAAATGTGATCTGAGCAGACACTTCTGACAACATACTCAGTGAGAGGTGTTACGTTAATGTCGCTGCTCACTTGTTCGTCGTTAGTCTTGTGTTTGTTGTGGCACTAATTTTGAATGTTTCGTCAGAACTGGTGTGGTGTTGCTACTGGGAGAGGGCAGAATGTATGTGTGTGTGTATGTGTGTGTGTGTGTGTGTGTGTGAGTGTGCGTGTGTGTGTGCGTGTGAGAGAGAGAGACAGAGAGAGAGAGAGAGAGAGAGAGAAAGAGAGAGAGAGAGAGAAATGGATTTTTTTTTATAGTCTGTATGACTTCTGTTTTCTTGGTTCTCTCCCCACCCCTCTTTCCATCTCATTTTCTGAACAGCGTAAGGAACTGTTAACGTTTATGGCCGCCAAATTGCAACACCGACTTTCCTTTTTTTTGGTTTGTTTTTGGAATGGAACTATACACAACTGTCTGCCAGAACATTATGACCTCCGACCTACTATCGATATAAACCTGTCCAGGAGATAGCAGCGGCACCTGGCGAGGAGTGGCTGTTAATCAGCAAGGTGCATGCATATGGTATCAGTGAGTGTGCTGTCTGTGTGTAGAAAGGGGATGGCGCGCTAGACCTGAGTTTGACCAAGGGCAAATTGTGATGGCCCAGAGCCTCGGCACGAGGATTTTGGAAACTGCACGACTTGTAGGGTGTTCGAGGAGTGCTGTGGTGGGTGTCTTCAACACGTGGCGAAACCAAGGTGAAACGATGTCCAGATGTCATGGGATTGAGCGACCGCCCCTCATTACAGATGGTGAACGTCGTAGGCCGGGCAATTGGTAAGACAGGAGAGGCGGCGAACTGTGCCAGAGTTAACGTCAAACTTTAACGCTGGGCAGAGTACAAGTGTGTAGGGACACACAGTGTACCGAACACTGCTGACAATGGGTCTCTGCAGCTGACGACCCTTTCATGTGCCAATGTTAACACCATGACATCGGCAAATACCACTAAAATGGGCATGTGACTATTGACACTGGAAGTTGGGCCTGTGACTGAGCATTGCAAGGTCTGCTGAATCCTGATACCTCCTTCACCATGCCGATGGAAGGGCGCCAATCTGTCGTCTTCCAGGGGAACAGCACCTTGACACCTGTACTGCGGTATGGAGACAAGCTGTCACCAGCTCGGTTATGCTCTACAGAACATTCACAAGGGCATTCATGGGTCCTGTGGAGCTCGTGAAAGGTACCATCACGCCCAAGGAGTGTCTTATCCTGGTTGTACACCCCTTCATGACGATCATGTTTCCCGACAGCAGTGGCATTTTGCAGCTATATAATTCGCCATGTTACAAGGCCAGGAGTGGGAATCAGTGGATCGAGGAACACTAGCGTGTTCCAGTTGACGAGCTGGCCTCCCAATTTGCCAGATCTGAACCCGATCGAACGCATGTGGGATGTGATGAACGCGACATCAGAGCTCACCGACCCCCTCCCCGGAATTTACGGGGATTAGCTGACTTGTGTTTGCGGACGTGGTACCAACTCCCTCCAGCGACGTACCAAGGCCTCATTGCTTCCATGTTACGACTTGTTTCCGCTGTTATCAGCGCCAATGGTTGATGTACTGCTTATTAGGTGGGTGGTCATAATGTTCTGGCCGATCGGTGTACCTTTTGTGTCGCAGTGAAATGAGTCTTCGAGGAGGTCTTCAATACATGTCACGTTTCTAACTTGGTCAAATGTTAGCAAGTTATCAGTGGCGCAAGACACTGTCACGGCATCGGTAGAAGAGATCCCACAAAAGCCTGCACCACTGCAGCAAAAGTGTGCAAGCTCATAACTCAGGTATGAATCGCGTGTTTGTTATTATGAATATCACATCAACTATCAAAAACGTTGACACTGATATACGTTACACATCGATTCCAGGCAGACAGTAGGGTATACTAGACATTATTGGAGCGTGCCGCAGCAGAGGCACTTGTTTTATGGTATCTCACGTCCTCGGGAAGGGCCGTTGTTTCCCTATATTACTGTTTCAGTTTTCGCCCGCAAACAAAATTCCAGAGGTGCCGTGCCCGCTGAGCGAACAAACCATTTTGTGTTTTGCGAGTAACCGATCTACGTCTATCTCTACATGTACACGGTGATTCATCCACCCCTGCTGATGTCGTTTTATGTAATCCACAATATTATATCTGGCGTTCAGAAACGACGCGCGAGATTTTCGTATTATCTTGCCTGCTACGCGCAGAAAAATGAAAAGCATATTTTGTAGGAAATTTAATGTACACTCCTGGAAATGGAAAAAAGAACACATTGACACCGTTGTGTCAGACCCACCATACTTGTTCCGGACACTGCGAGAGGGCTGTACAAGCAATGATCACACGCACGGCACAGCGGACACACCAGGAACCGCGGTGTTGGCCGTCGAATGGCGCTAGCTGCGCAGCATTATTGCACCGCCGCCGTCAGTGTCAGCCAGTTTGCCGTGGCATACGGAGCTCCATCGCAGTCTTTAACACTGGTAGCATGCCGCGACAGCGTGGACGTGAACCGTATGTGCAGTTGACGGACTTTGAGCGAGGGCGTATAGTGGGCATGCGGGAGGCCGGGTGGACGTACCGCCGAATTGCTCAACACGTGGGGCGTGAGGTCTCCACAGTACATCGATGTTGTCGCCAGTGGTCGGCGGAAGGTGCACGTGCCCGTCGACCTGGGACCGGACCGCAGCGACGCACGGATGCACGCCAAGACCGTAGGATCCTACGCAGTGCCGTAGGGGACCGCACCGCCACTTCCCAGCAAATTAGGGACACTGTTGCTCCTGGGGTATCGGCGAGGACCATTCGCAACCGTCTCCATGAAGCTGGGCTACGGTCCCGCACACCGTTAGGCCGTCTTCCGCTCACGCCCCAACATCGTGCAGCCCGCCTCCAGTGGTGTCGCGACAGGCGTGAATGGAGGGACGAATGGAGACGTGTCGTCTTCAGCGATGAGAGTCGCTTCTGCCTTGGTGCCAATGATGGTCGTATGCGTGTTTGGCGCCGTGCAGGTGAGCGCCACAATCAGGACTGCATACGACCGAGGCACACAGGGCCAACACCCGGCATCATGATGTGGGGAGCGATCTCCTACACTGGCTGTACACTACTGGTGATCGTCGAGTGGACACTGAATAGTGCACGGTACATCCAAACCGTCATCGAACCCATCGTTCTACCATTCCTAGACCGGCAAGGGAACTTGCTGTTCCAACAGGACAATGCACGTCCGCATGTATCCCGTGCCACCCAACGTGCTCTAGAAGGTGTAAGTCAACTACCCTGGCCAGCAAGATCTCCGGATCTGTCCCCCATTGAGCATGTTTGGGACTGGATGAAGCGTCGTCTCACGCGGTCTGCACGTCCAGCACGAACGCTGGTCCAACTGAGGCGCCAGGTGGAAATGGCATGGCAAGCCGTTCCACAGGACTACATCCAGCATCTCTACGATCGTCTCCATGGGAGAATAGCAGCCTGCATTGCTGCGAAAGGTGGATATACACTGTACTAGTGCCGACATTGTGCATGCTCTGTTGCCTGTGTGTATGTGCCTGTGGTTCTGTCAGTGTGATCATGTGATGTATCTGACCCCAGGAATGTGTCAATAAAGTTTCCCCTTCCTGGGACAATGAATTCACGGTGTTCTTATTTCAATTTCCAGGAGTGTAGTTAATTTTATACTGGGATACGTTTTCGCTGGAGGCCATGGCTTTCGAGTTATTCAAGAAGAACGTACAAAAGTAGCCTTCAAACGCCCCTTCACCCCACACTCAATCATCAACAGTCACAATTTCTAGTATGTTGTTCGTGGTACTCCCTTCCACGAAAAGGCAAAAATTTCCAACTGTATAAACTGTTCCTGATATTCTACTGCTTGGTAGTTTACGCCACCAGCATAGACGGCTATTTCGTTAATATTACTAATTTAAACTTATCAGTCAGGTTGTTATGACGAGACGAGACTACAATTGTCCGACCTTAACGATGGGTTCTAAGTTTGCTCTGTGAGATGGCTCATTGGTACTATAAGATCAGAAACATTAGTTCACTTTATTACATGAATGATAAAAAGATTTATTTAACTTGATAAAATTCTCTGCTAAAGGAGTACTTGAATATTTACAACTGTCATTGATTATTAAAACATCACTTCGTGCGCTAGTTAACAGTCTGTACTCTAGAAGTATATTTACATAAGTACATTTGCATTTGAGACTTGATAGCTCTTTAGTCCTATTAGACGGTGTTCTGCTTCAGTTCAGGCCACGAACGGTGTCAGAGAGCTTTCACGTTAGTCTCTGTACTGACCTCCGCGCGAGTACGTTACTGTGCTGAGAGAGAGAGAGAGAGAGAGAGAGAGAGAGAGGGACTGCCTTCTTTAGCCTCTGCCATTTGCTGTTGCGGATTGCAGCGAGAAATCGCTAATGTCTGTGGTACTGATGTGTGTGCTGACTGTGGTGTGGCACCACGATCTTTGGACGATACTAGAAGGATAATGAAAGAAAAACGACTTTTTGAAACCTTACACTAAAACTAATTCCGTTGACAATTCTATCCAGATCCAACTTACAAGCACAAAAGACCTGATGTGTACAACGATGTAATTATTTGTTTTATGCCGTTATAATTCACAAAATTGCTGGACAAAATTTACACAAACGTAAGTTTTACAATTTATCAGTGGTCGACTAAGCCGGTGGTGTAATAAAAACAGCCAATGACGACCAAAAAATGTCGGATGTGGGAAATAATTCAAGCAGTCGCAAGTCTTCGTACAGTGGTAGGAAGGAGCGCCATGAACACTACACGAATGGGGGTGTGTTTGAAGGTCACTTTTGTGCTTTCTTCTTGAATAATTCGAAATCTGCGACCTCTAGCGAAAACGTGTCCCAGTAGAAAGTTAATTACATCTAATTTCCTACAAAAGATCCTCTTAACATTTTCTGTAGGACTGATAGAACGAAGGCTCTTACGATCGGATGACACTGCAGCTAATACCTTCCGTGGTATAAGGTCGTGGTCCACGGAACTCTTCTGTTCCTAATGTTTCGTCCAGAACTGCGCTGGACGTCTTCAGAGGCGTTGCTCCTCCGCTGAGTCTTACCTACCGAGGGGTCGGACTTCTCGGGGCGACATATATATTGTAGAAAAGAGACATAATAAGGAGACATGATCCTTGACAATGAGCCAAAAAAGGTATTTTGTTGTTTATTCTGTTTCCATGGTGAACTGGAGTTTTGAATTTATATTAGTTAGAAAACAAAGAAAATCCAGTTCATAATGGAAAACGAAAATGACAAGAAAATAAATATCTTGGATGTTTTAGTAAAGATATAGACCGATCGAAGTTTGGAACATAAGATTTTTCGAAAGTTAATGTACAAGGACAGATATTTACATAAGAACTCTAATCACCATCCACAACAAAACGGAGGTGCCGTAAAAGTCTTGCCGAAGGAACCCAAAGGATTTTCACGCCGGACCGGAACACCTCGACGCCGAATTAAAATATTTAAGGCAGGCTTTCGAAAAAAAGAAACGGCTACTTGGGGAAAGAAGTAAACAGAATTCTACGACCAAACAACGGGAGGCCGAAGAACAAGCGTGAAAAACAAAGATTCTTCTCTCCCTTTTATTAGAAAGGGACAGATCAGACCGGAAAAGTTTTACAGAAACTTGATATTAGACCGGTTTTTAGAAGAACAAAGAAAATAGGTGAAGCTCTCCAATCTGTATACGGGAAACGCCCTCCTTTGTCATCATGTGGCGTATATAAAATCCCGTGTATGTATGGTAAAGTTTATACTGTAACAACCAACAGAAGCGCGAATACACAGCTACAGTAACACAAAAGTCTTTACCAATTAGGGCAAACAGACAAATCGGCTGTAGCTGAGTATGCTCTTCAAACAGGAAGTCACGAAGTGAAATCTCCTGAAACAAAAATTTTGATCTACAGTGACGTATTATTATCCACGGCTATGTAGAGGAGCCAATGAAATATGCAAACATAGCGATAATTTTAACAGGTAAGAAGAGACCATGAAACTTAGCGACATATGGACAGTCGCTTTGCAGAACTGCTAAATAGCTTTTTATCTTTGACAGGACGACAATGGATAGTTAAGTTTTATCTTTGACGAGGATCATCTCTGCTTATCACCTGTAACTCTGGCCATACCGCTTTTCTAAAGCCTATGAGTCCCTCTCAGAAGTTCGACCCCTCAGTCTATAAGACTCAAAGAGAGAGCAACGCCTCTGAAGATATCTAGTGCAGTTCTGGACAAAATACACTCCTGGAAATGGAAAAAAGAACACATTGACACCGGTGTGTCAGACCCACCATACTTGCTCCGGACACTGCGAGAGGGCTGTACAAGCAATGATCACACGCACGGCACAGCGGACACACCAGGAACCGCGGTGTTGGCCGTCGAATGGCGCTAGCTGCGCAGCATTTGTGCACCGCCGCCGTCAGTGTCAGCCAGTTTGCCGTGGCATTCGGAGCTCCATCGCAGTCTTTAACACTGGTAGCATGCCGCGACAGCGTGGACGTGAACCGTATGTGCAGTTGACGGACTTTGAGCGAGGGCGTATAGTGGGCATGCGGGAGGCCGGGTGGACGTACCGCCGAATTGCTCAACACGTGGGGCGTGAGGTCTCCACAGTACATCGATGTTGTCGCCAGTGGTCGGCGGAAGGTGCACGTGCCCGTCGACCTGGGACCGGACCGCAGCGACGCACGGATGCACGCCAAGACCGTAGGATCCTACGCAGTGCCGTAGGGGACCGCACCGCCACTTCCCAGCAAATTAGGGACACTGTTGCTCCTGGGGTATCGGCGAGGACCATTCGCAACCGTCTCCATGAAGCTGGGCTACGGTCCCGCACACCGTTAGGCCGTCTTCCGCTCACGCCCCAACATCGTGCAGCCCGCCTCCAGTGGTGTCGCGACAGGCGTGAATGGAGGGACGAATGGAGACGTGTCGTCTTCAGCGATGAGAGTCGCTTCTGCCTTGGTGCCAATGATGGTCGTATGCGTGTTTGGCGCCGTTCAGGTGAGCGCCACAATCAGGACTGAGGCACACAGGGCCAACACCCGGCATCATGGTGTGGGGAGCGATCTCCTACACTGGCCGTACGCCACTGGTGATCGTCGAGGGGACACTGAATAGTGCACGGTACATCCAAACCGTCATCGAACCCATCGTTCTACCATTCCTAGACCGGCAAGGGAACTTTCTGTTCCAACAGGACAATGCACGTCCTCGTGTATCCCGTGCCACCCAACGTGCTCTAGAAGGTGTAAGTCAACTACCCTGGCCAGCAAGATCTCCGGATCTGTCCCCCATTGAGCATGTTTGGGACTGGATGAAGCGTCGTCTCACGCGGTCTGTACGTCCAGCACGAACGCTGGTCCAACTGAGGCGCCAGGTGGAAATGGCATGGCAAGCCGTTCCACAGGACTACATCCAGCATCTCTACGACCGTCTCCATGGGATAATAGCAGCCTGCATTGCTGCGAAAGGTGGATATATACTGTACTAGTGCCGACATTGTGCATGTTCTGTTGCCTGTGTCTATGTGCCTGTGGTTCTGTCAGTGTGATCATGTGATGTATCTGACCCCAGGAATGTGTCAATAAAGTTTCCCCTTCCTGGGACAATGAATTCACGGTGTTCTTATTTCAATTTCCAGGAGTGTATTAGGAACAGAAGACTTTCTATAAGACCAACAATTTGCTCGTACATTTTGATCGAGAGAATACGAAAATCTCGAGTGTGCTTTTTGAAGGCCAGAGATAACACCGCGGGCTGCAGCAGAGGCAGATGAAGCACCCTGTGTACATCTATAATTCCAAAGCTACCTTACGGTTTGTGGCGGCGGGTATGTCTGGAACCACCCTGAAGTGGCAGGAAGCGTGGGATTGGGTGAGTGGAATGTGCTGCTGGTTTTACCGGACAAAATTTAACTTCATCTTTAATTAACAGAAACCAAAACCGAACTTTACACATCATTACAAGACCGAATTCACGATATGTTTAAGAATTTGCTGTCTTTCAGCCAAACGTAATAATTTTGTAACTGATTTCAAAATATATGTATGTAATCCTTCATGCGCGTTATATTAGAACAACACATACGAAACTCGGATGCACACATATAAGCAAAGTACAGTGATAGAGGGAAGATGATAACCGAGTGCTGATGTCAAGTATTAAAATGAAAACTATGAAGACAAATGTTTCACCATATTCTTTAAAGTGATTATTCACGCAAAACCTTACACAAGGACATACATGGCTTTACATCAGTACACTTCGGACCCATGGAGATCTCACATATTTTAGTGCAACTGGCGCACTAAGCCTTACATATTAGCAGAAAACTCTACAGAATAACATATATGGCGTGTACATCAGTTCATCCCCGAGACGCATCGAAATGCTTGCATACTCTGGCGCAACAAGCACACCAAACCACATATATTCAAAGAAAAACTCTTTACAGAACATAGACAGCACATACACCAGTAAACCTGAGAGACATGGAAGTAATTACGTCTCAGTAAAGTTTGATATTCTTTGCAGCACTTAAACATATGATTACAGACATAAATACTCGACAATCCACACTTAACACTGAGTTCAGTAAACAGGAGAAACAAGAAAGAAACTTGACAAGCCACAACAGGACCCGTCACTTACATGAAAGATCAAGGAACTGCCATACACGGTTTAGTAAGTCACTAACTCACGTGTGGTAGGCAACACCAACGCAATGACAAGATTAGATTCATGAACAAGACACGGAAGACAGCTACAACCTCCAAATTTCACAACGCGCTATGAACCATAATGGTCGACAGGAGAGCGTCGCTCACACACCTAACTGACCTGCAGCAGCCTCAGCTGGCCGCTGTTTTAATGTTCCTTGGGCGTCATACTCCAGATACACAGCACCGAGAAAGTGACAAGCCGGCAGCTTACATCCGTTGCTGGTGAATCCACAGCGTTCGTGGAAGAGGTATTCGGTACACAACGAGGTAACGACATGTCGACAGCCTGCTCCCGACGCCTGTTGCTCCACAACATCCACGCTGCCCCCGTCCTCCTTGCATTCCTTGCATAACACCGAGAAGTGGCAGACAAACAAACAGCCTGCACTCGGACTGCCCCACGTGCTCAGCGGTCGAGCCCACAACTTCAATACCCAGGCCGTCCGCTACCTAATGCTTTGTGGAGGACCACGTGTTTCCTTCCTGGTCGACAGGCAGAGTCACACACACTACCAGCCCCACAGCCTACTTGTGACAGACATCTCTGTTATCGACTGCCAGAGACCGGGGCCAACAAAATATACGGGCTCCGCAACGAACATGCGACAGCACATTAGTCGGCTTGTCCGTCACACTTCGCGAACACCCGACTCCGTGCAGGGTCCACGGGAGATCAATATTTAATTGAAAAGGTATTCGCTAAAGGTTTTAATTGTGTCGTGTGCTATCGAGAACTTACATGCATTTAAACGCGCATTCAACACTCATTCAACTCTCCTGAAATAGTTCTCGCTCCCTGCCGGAAATGGCTGCTGACACTCGTAAGACCTGTAGTGTCAAGTGCTGTAATGAACGTGCCACAGCCTGTCTTTCTTCGTGGGCCTCGTCAGTGACTTAACAGCACTACTCACAGTCCCCCCCCCCCCTTTCTATCTTTTCACGGTTCTATAGAAAGGGACGATCCAACCATCTTCAAATCAAATGTTCTGCTAAGAAAATCTGTAACTATATGTGATAAATGGGATGATTATGTGCCACGTTGAAACCATATCAATTACGTCCAGAGGAAGGTCTTCCAATAGCTGCTGAAGGCGGTCTTTTCGCAACTGTAGATACTTGCGGTTAATTAGATTCCTACCAGTAAAACAGGGACCAATGACGTGATTCTAGAAAATCTAGAACCACACATTAACAGATAAGGATCGTAGATTATTGACTTCTCTCCGACAGTATAGATTTCCAGCTGATCAGTACTGCATATTTGAAAGATCGATTTCGCTGTATCTTGTAAGCGATACATCATCTGGAAACAATGTCTTTTAAACAAATGTCGTCACAGTTTTCAGATCTGGTACATACCTTTCAGAGAACCGATTTTAAAAGTCGCTGCTATGAAGCCGATGATGGAGCGAAATGTGCAAAGGCTGCAATGCGTTCATTATATTATTCGCAGAACAGACCTTTAGCTGATCCTACTCGTACGTTCGAGCTACCTCATAGCAGCATATAGAACTGAAGGTTACCACTGTTAAAATTTTATTTGCGTTTATCTTATCAGTTTATTTTTTGTTGTGGTATTTTCTTCTCCACACTGATCATTTATTGAAATTTTTGTGATGTTTGCATCAACAAATCGTGAGGGCTCGACACGATTTTGATACGTGTAAGCATACAACCGCACCACTGCTCTGACAGTTTGACAATAACTACCATTAACGAGAACCTTGTACATTTTATCTACTATCGTTTCCATTGTGGAAGTTCGAATAGCTTCAGCAATAAGTTGTCTGATCACTACAACAGCAGACCGTAGGCTGCAAACGCGAAACTCTCTCACTGACTTTTTACATCCATTGGGTGAAATTCACTTTTTACTAAATACTTTTATTGAACTGAAATACGCACATCAAAAAAAGTTTTGCATCACCTCGGTTTCGAGAGTTCCGGAACCTGTACATAAAATTGAAATACAGATCAATATAAACATCATTTCCGCCCTTTTTATTGCTCATGAAACCCACACATTGAATGTTGCACCACCATAAAGCGAGACCTTCAGAGGTGGTGGCCCAGACTGCTGTACACACCGGTACCTCTAATACCCAGCAGCACGTTCTCTAGCATTGATGAATGTCTGTATATGTCGTGGCATAGTATCCACAAGCTCATCAAGGCACTGTTGGTCCAGATTGTCCCACTCCTCAACGGCGATTCGGCGTAGATCTCTGAGAGTGGCTGGTGGGTCACGTCGTCCATAAACAGCCGTTTTCAGTCTATCCCAGGCATGTTCGATAGGGTTCATCTCTGGAAAACATGCTGGCCACTCTAGTCGAGCGATTTAGTTATCCTGAAGGAAGTCATTCACAAGAGGTGCATGATGGGGGCGCAAATTGTTGTCCATGACGACGAATTCCTCGCCAAAATGCTGCCGATATCGTTGTAGTATCGGTTCGAGAATGGCATTCACGTATCGAACAGCCGTTACGGCGCCTTCCATGACCACCAGCGGAGTACGTCGGCCCCACATAATGCCACCCCAAAACAGCAGGGAACTTCCACCTTGCTGCACTCGCAGGACATTGTTTGTAAGGCGTTCTGCCTGACCGCGTTGCTTCCAAATACATTTCCGACGATTGTCTGGTTGAAGGCATATGCCACACTCATCGGCAAAGAAAAACATGATTGTAATCCTGAGCGGTCCATTCGGCAAGTTGTTGGGTCCATCTGTACCACACTGCATGGTGTCGTGGCTGCAAAGATGGACCTCGCCATGGACGTCCGGAGTGAAGTTCCGCATCATGCAGTCTATTGCGCACAGTTTGAGTCGTAACACGACGTCCTGTGGCTGCACTAAAAGCATTATTCAACATGGTGGAGTTGCTGTCAGGGTTCCTCCGAACCATAATCCGTAAGTAGAGGTCATCCACTGCAGTAGTGGCCCTTGGGCGGCGTGAGCGAGGCGTGTCATCGACAGTTTCTGTCTCTCTGTATCTCCTCCATGTCCGAACAACATCGCTTTGCTTTACTCCGAGACGCCTGACAAAAAGTATCAATGCGGGCGCGATTGAACCGCGGAATTGACTGTCTAGGCATGGTTGAACTAGAGACAACACTAGCCGTGTACCTCTTTCCTGGTGGAATGACTAGATCTCATCGGCTGTCGGACCCCCTCCATCTAATAGGCGCTGCTCATGCATGGTTGTATACATCTTTGGGCGGGTTTACTGACATCTCTGAACAGTCAATGGGAGTGTGTCTGTGATACAATATCCACAGACAAAGTCTATCATCAGGAGTTCTGGGAATCGGGGTGATGCAAAACGTTTCTTGATGAGCTTATAAGAATTAGAACGTTTTAAAAATGTTGATGCATACCTCAAATATAATCAGTGTGTTCTCAAAATTAATAATGATAATAGTAATAAAAATAATAATAATAATAATAATAACAGTAATAGTAATAACGTCAATAAAATGGTGATAAAAAGGTAACTACGCCAGTGAACGTTTTATACCCACACGAACATATTTTCTTTTAAATAACATAAATCTATTTTATTTTTTCCTGGGGAGTAGTATATGTTGTTTGAACTTCTGTTATAAGTAAATTGGAAAAATTAAACTGCGAACTTGCAACAACTGCCGTGGAACTTAAGTTTTAAGCAAAATAAGAATTTCACGTATTGTAGAAAACAAACAAGTTGAATTTGTGTTAATGACATGAATGATTTGTTCAAATTTTTTGAAGATGGAAGTGATCAGTACAATTTAAGTTATTTAAAATTGATACATATGAAATTAGACGTTAGATACAAGTCATATAATTTCCTTCTCTTACACTTAAAATAATGATGCTAAAAAATTTAAAAAAAGACGCCGTAGTACAATGATTTTTCTCTCGCGCTTTCTGATCTGTGGTGTTAAAACAGATTCCTTTTTCATTCTACTTTCTTTGGAACTTTTCCCAATGGTCTTGCTCTGTCAGCTGATTACGTTAGCCGCCCGGGGTTGCCGAGCGGTTCTAGGCGCTTCAGTCTGAAACCGCGCGACCGCTACGGTCGCAGGTTCGACTCCTGCCTCGGGCATGGATGTGTGTGATATCCTTAGGTTAGTTAGGTCTAAGTAGTTCTAAGTTATAGGGGACTGATGACCTCAGAAGTTAAGTCCCATAGCGCTCAGAGTCATTTTTTGATTACGTTACTGACCAATGCATGTGTCCTTCATATTCATTTTCCTTTCTTAAAGTGTCTCGAGAATAATATGTAGATATTTGTGCACTGATGGTCTGTATCCGGTTCCTAGACGAGATTTGAGAGTGCCATGTTGCAGCGGCCAATAGTAGATAAGTTTCTGTAGATCTGTCTGATCGTAAAACTGGTCGACGTTTATTATATTTATGCCGGTTCTCGTGATAGCTCAGAATTTCCTCAACCAGTTTTCCTAGCAACAATGAAATTATCAATAATGAAAGTTTGATCAGTCAATTGTCAAGTAGTGTAGCGAGACTTTCCATTTTTGTTCAAACAAACAGTTTCCTCAAAATTGCGTGAAAAAGATTTAGTTCCTCTGTGGACATTCTGCAAATAGCGCAGTGCGCCTGTGTTGCTGTGTGACAGCACAACCTAAAAGTCGCACGACCTGCAGCGATCAAGAAACTTGAAGACAGATATAAACCAAACCGCGAAAACCTACGTAGAAAGTTTCTAAGTTTCAAGAACCAAGTTAAAAATGGTTCAAATGGCTCTGAGCACTATGGGACTTAACATCTATGGTCATCAGTCCCCTAGAACTACTTAACCCTAACTAACCTAAGGACATCACACACATCCATGCCCGAGGCAGGATTCGAACCTGCGATCGTAGCCGTCCCGCAGTTTCTTTTTAAATCAAACAAACTTCATCTATATATTTTTTTCTCAACTCAGTCACCTCGGAGAGGAACACATTTCTTCTAACGACGGACCGTTTCTTGATACCGTCGCTGCAGAATGTTTGACTTCGTTGATGGAACAACAATCTCACCTCTGCGTGCACCAGTTCATCACCACCACAGTGAGTTTCTCGAAGGTGATCCTTATGGTATGAAAACAGATGAAAATCGGATGGGGCCAACTCGGAGACTTTATTGAGGATGACCGACGGCAGTGCACCCAAAGCGTCGGATTGATGTAGATGTCGCAGCTCTCGTGTGTGGTCTGGCAGTGTGAAACTGAAGGAAGCGGTGCTCCATGTGTGGACGAACTCTTCCATTTCGGAATTCGATTACAGTACGCTCTACCGACATAGTTACGTAACCCACCCCTGTGTCACACGCCAAAATTCGGAGCTCTCTAGCGGCAGAGTGCTGCAGAGATGTGGACTAGAAGAATAAAGAGCAGAATGTTAATAATTTTTGATTTTATCAAAAAAGCTTTAAGAGTTTTCACATACAAAATTCGGAGCCATTTCTTTTCAGCAAGACCTCTAAGATCAGGTTCCAGTTTTATTTGTTTTTCTGGTCACGGCGTGGTGTTTGCCGCGTCGGTATGACGAACGCCTGAATCGTAGTGTCGTTCCCACGCCGCCATTTACACTCACTCTCGGGTAACGCCACATAGACTACTGGTGTTCACGAAGGATGTGATTGCTGGTCGTCAGCGCGACACCTAGAATGCCTCTCAGGGAACGATATTACAGTTCATGTCCTCGTGACTTTGTCATTAGTTTGCCCATTTTCTTTCCATGAAGCTCTGAGGATAGCATTCACTGTTTATTGTCTGCTAACTACTGCCGTAAACACAGTACCTGCAGGTACATTACCTGAATAAGTGAGGCGCAGTCTGCAGAAGGAAAAGCGTTATGTAGAAGAAGCTCGAAATGCACTAGGACCACTCTCAAATGCCCTCCCTCGTTGCACGTAACATGCTGTTGAATGTGTGTAGTGGTGTAGTGCACGAACAGTACTCAAAATTGGGTGACCCATTTTTAATGCAAACAAATTACAGACACTCGGTCATCACCCGTCAACTGCTATGCAGTATTTTACAAAGTCGGTAAGACGTTATCATCTTTCTTACATCATTCTTTGAGTATAGTGTCAAACATGATTAGGTAGTCCAAACCCAAGGGTAAATAGAAATTAAGTGCTTACAATGTACTGGCATCTACTGTAGAATCTCGTAACTACTATTAGATGTTTCCGAGCGAGTTGTGAATTGGCAGGACACTGGACTCATAATCGGCAGGACTCAATTCAAATCCGCACCTGACCACTTAATATAGATTTTCTGTGGTTTCCTTAATTCGCTTAAGACAAATGCCCTCATGGTTTGAAAAGTAAATGGCCGATTTGCTTCCATTTCCTTCCTTCAATCCTGTTTTATGCTCCGTATTTAATGATTTAGTCTTCGACGGGATGTTCAATTCTAATCTTCCTCCATGTTCAGCTGGTTAGACTCAAAACTACATTATAAACAGCATCTGTGAAAAATATATATGAGAAAATAATCTATACTGGGAAAACAGTATGCAACCGGAATCATCTGCATACCACGTGAAAGACTGATGTACTATGGACAACATACCTCCTACCTTCCGTACCCGAAATGTGTCAGTCCATTGTCGGACTGGCACGTCTCAGGTGTCATTCATAACTGATTTAAAATCATTACTCTATGAAGTTCGTTCCCATAAATTAACAAAATAGTCAATGCTTGTAATTAGTTACATCAATAATTGTCAGTATTAAGCAGTCTACTCTGATATTAATTCCTTCTCTTCCCTAATGTCTGTTTTACGTTATAACATTCTCTATAGTTTAGCTGGGGCCGTGATGAGACACGCTGGGGGTTGTGATTCGCCTTTTAGGGGGAAGAGGAAGGGGATGAAGGGAAGTGAGCGCTCGTGGCTGGTACCACACAACAGCCCTGGTATTGATTAGCACGTGTGTCAGGAAGTAACGTTCCTGCAGCATTTCACATAATGTGCTCTGCGCAGTTTAGCGTCCAGGTCTACATTCATAGGAATCAAATAATGTAGCTTGAGGAACATCTGCGACCCTGCAGAATCTTAGTTTTTAGAGGTAGTGTCATCTGTCCAAAATACATGTCAAAGGAACTTTGTTTTATGCTGACGATCACCTAGCAAGAACACTAGGCAGGGGGAAGTCAGTAACATATAGCGATCACCGCGATTTCTAAGAAGCTACAGAACTGCGTTGTGGACAGAAATTCTTTACTCATTGAAGCGATGGACCGACTTTCTGGAACCGCTTTTTGAGGAGCGAACAATCCCTCGTCTGAAAAGTTGTAATAGGGCTCCTCATTGGTCAGTCTTAAAAAACAGCAGAGAAGGCGAAATCAGCACGCCAGTGTCCCAGAAATGTGAACATGGAGACGACCATATCAGCTGAAGTAGAAAACTTAGCTTAGGAATGCCAGAGTAACTGAGAGGTGCATACATGGGACTGAAAAATAATGGTGAATGTTGTAAAACCTTTGTTAGGAGGGGAAATTTTCTTCTCGTTAACAAAAACTCGTTGTCCATAATTTCGCAGAGCAATTTTCATTCGCAAATGAGAATAGCACGGACTTCATGAGAGAAAGAACGGTGTGCTGGTGTACAGCATTTGTCTTTGCAGCGGAAAGCACGCTGTTGAGAAGCTTCCTCGCTGGTGGAACTGAAATTCGAATTAAGAACATTACCTTTGGGCAGCAGACTCTTACTTCCTTTTAAGAGAACCTCTCGCGAGAAGCAAGGGTCACGTTCGAGACTCACTTGGTTACAAAGTTTTATTATACCAGAAAAATGTAATATACAGGGTGTTACAAAAAGGTACGGCCAAAGTTTCCGGAAACATTCCTCACACACAAATAAAGAAAAGATGTTATGTGGACATGTGTCCGGAAACGCTTAATTTCCATGTTAGAGCTCATTTTAGTTTCGTCAGTATGTACTGTACTTCCTCGATTCACCGCCAGTTGGCCCAATTGAACGAAGGTAATGTTGACTTCGGTGCTTGTGTTGACATGCGACTCATTGCTCAAGCACATCAGTACGTAGCATCAACAGGATAGTGTTCATCACGAACGTGGTTTTGCAGTCAGTGCAATGTTTACAAATGCGGAGTTGGCAGATGCCCGTTTGATGTATGGATTAGCACGGGGCAATAGCCGTGGCACGGTACGTTTCTGTCGAGACAGATTTCCAGAACGAAGGTGTCCCGACAGGAAGACGTTCGAAGCAATTGATCGGCGTCTTAGGGAGCACAGAACATTCCAGCCTATGACTCGCGACTGGGAAAGACCTAGAACGACGAGGACACCTGCAATGGACGAGGCAATTCTTCGTGCAGTTGACGATAACCCTAATGTCAGCGTCAGAGAAGTTGCTGCTGTACAAGGTAACGTTGACCACGTCACTGTATGGAGAGTGCTACGGGAGAACCAGTTGTTTCCGTACCATGTACAGCGTGTGCAGGCACTAATTGCAGCTGATTGGCCTCCACGGATACACTTCTGCGAATGGTTCATCCAACAATGTGTCAATCCTCATTTCAGTGCAAATGTTCTCTTTACGGATGAGGCTTCATTCCAACGTGATCAAATTGTAAATTTTCACAATCACCATGTGGGGGCTGACGAGAATCCGCACGCAATTGTGCAACACGTCATCAACAGATTTTCAGTGAACGTTTAGGCAGGCATTGTTCGTGATGTCTTGATCGGGCCCATGTTCTTCCACCTACGCTCAATGGGGCACGATATCATGATTTCATACGGGATACTCTACCTGTGCTGCTAGAACATGTGCCCTTACAAGTACGACACAACATGTGGTTCATGCACGATGGAGCTCCTGCACATTTCAGTCGAAGTGTTCGTACGCTTCTCAGCAACAGATTCGGTGACCGATGGATTGGTAGAGGCGGACCAATTCCATGACCTCCACGCTCTCCTGACCTCAACCCTCTTGACTTTAATTTATGGGGGCATTTGAAAGCTCTTGTCTACGCAACCCCGGTACCAAATGTAGAGACTCCTCGTGCTCGTATTGTGGACGGCTGTGATGCAATACGCCATTTTCCAGGGCTGCATCAGCGCATCAGGGATTCCACGCGACGGAGGGTAGATGCATGTATCCTCGCTAACGGAGGACATTTTGAACATTTCCTGTAACAAAGTGCTTGAAGTCACGCTGGTACGTTCTGTTGCTGTGTGTTTCCATTCCATGATTAATGTGATTTGAAGAGAAGTAATAAAATGAGCTCTAAGATGGAAAGTAAGCGTTTCCGGACACATGTCCACATAACATATTTTCTTTCTTTGTGTGTGAGGAATGTTTCCTGAAAGTTTGCCCGTACCTTTTTGTAACACCCTGTACATGAACCTATAGGTAACGCTGAAAGAAATTAACACCTCTTCAGCTTTAACCATTCTCCATCCATTCGACTCTTACTCATTCACCCTCATTCCTGGAACAAAATTAACTATGTTTAGTTCATTGTAGATATAAAACAATTTTACTTTTGCGCTGAATATTGCTTAACTGTTACCGTCTTTGGCCTCCAGAATTACATACTCAGAGTAGAATGTGTGTGCGCGGAATGTAACATTTTAAATTCAATAACACAAAACAATTTTCCTTACGATATGTCTGGTACGTAAAATATATCTTCTACTTTCACCTTACAGAAACAGAAAAGTTTGTGTAAGACAGTGTTCGCAGTGCTTAACTGTAAGTGTAATTAGGAAAGAAGTTGAGCTGAGTGTAAAGACTAAAAACACTTCTAGAAGTAAGTTACGTTCACTACCCATGCAGATGGGCAGGTGGGTAATGGTGAGAGCCTGTGACGCAAGTCACGGTTGATGTTGCTGCTGTATAGAGTGCAGCTGCATCGCCTTGAAATTACGACGAAGTGCACTAAAACTGCAGCGGATCTACACGTGATGCACAGAATGACGGGCAACCCTCCACATAAATAGCATACATCGCTAAATGGGAGCAAAGACCTTTGGCGGTCAGTCGTAAGAAGATACAAAGAAGAACAGCAAGTTTTTTCGCATTTATAGTTAGTGTGAGGGTGTTAATGAAATTATTATGGAACTCCTGTGGCCAGAGTTGTAAAAGAGGTAATGTGCATCATCGAGATGTTCCGTGCGAAAGCAGTTACAGCCTCAACAACGAGTCATATCATTGCTTGTTTTTTAGCGTGCGGCAGTCGTTACAGTGGAGTGGTCGGTAGCGAAGTGTACTGAGATTTACGATTACGTTACGGAAGAATAGTGAGGAGGAAATCGTATGTAATTTGTTGTTAACAGTAGACTGAAAGTAAAGAGTTTTCAAAAAAGTAGGAAATTAAGGAAATAGGACGTGGATATGTTGAAAGAACGAGAGGTTGAAAGTTTCAAAGAGAGCATCAGGCAAAGTTTGACTGAAGCAAGGTAAGCAATGCAATAGAATGCGAATGGGTAGCTTTGAAAGATGAAACAACAAAGGCAGAGGAACAAATGGGTAAAAGGATAAAGCCTAGTAAAAATCCTCGGATATCACAGGAGACGCCAAAATTAATTTTTTTTTTTTTCATCCACACTCCGCAAGCCACCTGACGGTGTGTGGCGGAGGGAAATTGATGAAAGGAGAAAATATTAAAATGCAGCAAATCAAGCAAGAGAAAGGGAATACAAACGTCTAAAAATGATACTGGCAGGAGTTGCAAGATTGCTAAGCAGGAATTGCTAAGAGACATATAAGTCTATAGAAGTATGTATAATTATGAAAGTGACAGATAACGCTTAGAGAAATATTAAAGAGACTGCTGGAGAAAAGAAAAGCATCTGTATGAATATCAGGAGCTAAGAAGGAAAACCAATAATAAGCGAAGAAGGGAAAGCTGAAAGGGGTAAGAATGTACAGAGTGGTTATACGAAGGAAAGAACCTGAAGGCAGTATTATATAAAGGGAAGGGAAGATAGATGAAGATGAAATCGGACATATGATACTGCGAGAATAATATGACAGAGTACTGAAAGATACAATCCGAAGATCAGCCGCTGGAGTAGAGGACATTCCCTCAGAACTACTGATGTCACTGGGAGAGCCAGATATGACTAAACTATCACACGTGCTGTGCAAGGTATAAGAGGCGAGCAGAAAGATTTCTTTTGCGGTCTTTGCTACGGCGTATATGCAACGTAGGGCGACGCGGCTGTATAAGAACCGATCTGCAGGCAAAGGATCAATGCGAATTCGTTTCTTTGCGATTTGCGTGCGGTAAAAGCGGAAAAGTGAACTATGGCGATGTTATTACCAAATGGTCCCAACAGGCCCAACGTGCTGTTATTCTCTTCTTCCCTCTCGAAGGACAAACACTGATTGACATACGAGTACATCGGACAACGAAGAATGTGTACGGGACAGCGTGTCTTTTAGAAAACAACCTTTGGGGAATGCTGGTGCTGCTCTTTCATGATAACGCACGTTCCCGTGTCGCAAATGTCGTAACGCAGAAGTTACGTAAACTAAAGTGGAAGACACTCGAGCACACGCCCCATAGCCCTGATCTCTCCTCGTGCGATTATCACGCCTTCAGTCTCTTAAAAGGGGCTTGAGAGGTCGACATTATCTGTCGGAGGAGGACGCGCAGCAGACAGTAACGGACTTCTCATAAAAGTTTTCTAAGTATGATACCTTGCCAAAATGTTAAAAATTGTACAGCACAAACCTACGTTTCGACCATGGCCGTGGCAGAGACGTTGGTTTCCCCACTAGGGTTTTTAATGCGGTACCATATTCAAGATAATTTTATGTCAGCTGACTGGCAGCGGAAGCCTAAGAAATTATAGTTAGCGATTTGCTCAAGCAGCAGGACACGGTGTTTTACCAAAGGGGTATGTTCAACCTGATGCGTCGATGGTATGACTGCATCAGTATTCATGGAGATTTCGCCTGTTTGGAGTACAGATTATGCACTGTCCGGCTTTCGAAAGGAGACTTTTTGATTGTCCCTTATATGTGAGGCAGGGTAAATACCCTCAGACTTCGAAAAGAATGTATTAATTCCAGTTCCAAAGAATGCAGGTGCTGACCGGTGCGAATATTACCGACATATCTGTGTAGTAAGTCGTGGTAGCAAAACAATAACATGAGTTTGGATTCCGGGCAAATGTAGGTAAATCCGAGACAGTACTGACTTTAAGACATATTTTAAAGACGAAAGGTGAAGGAAGTCAAACACACATTTATAGTTTCTTTAGATTTGGATAAATCTATGACTGACGTGCACTCTTAGAATTTCTGGAGGTAGCAAGAGTAAAATACAAGAAGCGAAAGGTTATTTACAACTTGTACAGAAACCAGACGGCAATTAACAGAGCCGACAGTCATGAAATGGAAGCAATGCTTGAGAAAGGAGTGCGACATGATTGTAGCCTATCCCCAATATTACTCAGTCTACATTCTGAGAAAGTTGAAAGGAAAGCAGGAGAAGTCTGGATAGAGAATTAAAGTTCAGGAAAAAAAAACTTTGAATCTTGCCGATGACATAATAGTTTTGTCAGGGTCAGTAAAGGCTTCGAATTGCAGATGAACGGAATGGATAGTGTCTTGGGAGGAGGATATAAGATGAACATAAACAAAGCAGAACAAGGATAACGGCATGTAGTCGAATTAAATCAGGCAATGCTGAAGGAATTAGATCGGAAAAGGAGACAGTTAAAGTAGTATATGAGTTTGCAATTTGGGCAGTAAAATATCGTCTGATGGCCGAAGTAGAGAGGATGTAAATACAGAACAACAGTGGCAGGAAAAGCGCTACTGAAGAAGAGAACTTTGGTAACATCGAATATAAATTTAGGTTGAAATGGTTCAAATGGATCTGAGCACTATGGGACTTAATTACTGAGGTCATCAGTCCCCTAGAACTCAGAACTACTTAAACCTAACTAACCTAAGGACATCACACACAGCCATGCCCGAGGCAGGATTCGAACCTGCGACCGTAGCGGTCACGCGGTTCCAAACTGAAGCGCTTAGAACCGCACGGCCACACCGGCCGGCTAAATTTAAGTGTTAGGAAATGTTTTCTGAAGGGATTTTGTCTGGAGTGTGCTTTTGTACGAAAGCAAAACGTGGACGATAGTTAGTTTTGAGAAGAAGAGAATACAAGCTTTTGAAATACAGAAGGATGCTAACGATTAGTTGGGTATATTAAGTAACTTTTGAGGAGATACGGAATAGGATAGGGAGAAAAGAATTTGTGGCTTAACTTGACAAAAAGGAAGGGACTGGCTGACATGACACATTGTGAGACATCATGGTATGGTCAGTTTAGTACTGGAGGGAAGTGCGAGGGGTAAAAATAGTAGCGGGAGACCAAGAGACGGCTACAGTACGCAGTTCATGCTGCTGTGAGTTGCAGTACTTATTTGGAGATTAAGGAGCTTGCGTAGGGAAGAGCAACATGGAGAGCTGCGCCAGAATACCACAATAACAACAACAACAAATCGCAGAACGTCTAAAATGGAATCATTCCTGACAGTTAATTTTTATTCGAATCTCGTGTCACGATTTCGTTACTGTAACTGAATAATACCCTTCGTTAAATGATGTAGTAAACTGAAAATGGCATCTCAATCCCTTTTGTTTAATGAACTCCACCCAACACATCATCAAATAATACTAATGAGTGAAACAATCCATCATCGACAAGGAAGGGAGTAGTTATCAGCGAAGTGACCAAGTGAGAGGAGTCTCATATCATTACTGAAAATTTAGAAAAACTGAATATAATGCAAAGTCTTTCCGACAGTGGTTCGTCATGTTCACGATTCGGGAATGGGGCAGGTAAGGCTGGAAACGATAACGGTATCCGAAGTACCTTCCGCCATTGAGAGACTATGTTGCTTAATTATTCGATATACTCCGGGTGACTGCGATCGTGGGCTGCATAGTCGGTGCTGGGCACTTGTCTCCGGACAGTCCTGGTGTTAATGGATTCCTGACGCCCGACCTTCATATCCCGGCTACTATCTGACTCACAGAGGACCGTCATTGGCCCCGTATGATTTTGCGGATATGACGTCAGGTCCGTTCGTCAAACACTTACGTTCGTCCCTTGCCTTAGGCATGTGGAAACATTGTCTCTGTACAGTTGAAGATCCACCGTAGACATTGTTGACTAAAGAAACTAAATATCTTGTGTAATCTCCAGTATGTTATAACCCATGACATATTAAGTCGGTTATCTTGTGGTGTGCTGCCAAGTTCGCTGCACATCTGTCTGTAGCAGACTGCTCACATAAGGTCTCTACACACGCATAATATGCTGTAACTAAGAATCACAATTACGTTTGAAGTAATGGATTTGATGCAGTTACCTGTAATGAAGCACTGTTTGAAAGACGGACAAAGCTCACGGCTCCTGGAACCGATTATGAATACGTCATACACAGATCCGACAGCAGATTATGCCACTGATCTACTATCGATATAAACTTGTCCAGGCGATAGCATCATCACCTGACGCAGAATGACTGCCATTCTGTCCGTGTGTAGAATGGGGGAGGCGAGCGATCTATCTAAGATTATTCGAGGGCCGATCGTGATGCCCCGGAAACTCAGAACGAGCGTTTCGGAAACTACACGACTTGTCGGGTGTTCGAGGAGTTCTGTGGCGTCTTCAACACGTGGCGAAACCAAGGCGAAGACACGTCCAGTCGTCGTGGGCTTGGGCGACCACCCCTCATTATAGATGTTGGACGTCGTAGGCTGGGGACACTGGTGAAACAGGACAGGTGGCGAGCTCTGGCGGAACTAAAATCAGACTTTATTGCCGTGCAAAGCACAGGGGTTGCTTAACACGCAGCGCACCAAACACTCCTAAAGACGGGTCTCTGCAGCCGACGACCCACGCATGGACCAATGTTAACACCACAACATCGGCAACTACGACTGAAATGGGTACATGATCATCGGCTCTGGACTTTGGTGCAGTGGCAGAGCGTTGCATGGTCTGATGAATTCCGATACCTTTTTCATCATGCTGATGGGAGGGCGTGAATCCATCGCCTTGACACCTGTACTGCGGGACGGAGACAAGCCGGCAGCGGCTCCTTTATTCTATGGGAAACATTCACTTGGGCATCCAGGGGTCCAGTGGAGGTCGCGTTAGGTACCGTGACGGCCAAAGAGTATCGTATATTGGTTGCAGACCACGTGCATCCCTTCATGACGATCATGTTTCCCGACAGCAGTGGCATTTTTCAACAAGTTAATGCGTCATGTCACAATGCCAGGAGCGTGATAGAGTGGTTAGAGGAACATATTGGCCAGTTCCAATTGATGTGCTGCCCCCCCCCCACCCCCCTAACTCTCCAGATCCGAACCTGATCGAACACATCTGGGAGGTGACTGAAAGTGCCGTTAGAACTCATCACCCCTCTCCCCAGAATTTACGGGAATTAAGTGAGCTATGTGCACGGATGTGGTTCCATCTCCCTCCAGCGAGCTACCAAGGTCTCGTTGCTCCCATACCATAAGGCATCGTCGCTGTCATCCATGCCAAAGATACTGGCTATTAGGCAGGTGGTTATAATGTTTTGGTTGATCAGAGTATCTGCGATGTTCCATTCTTTGATAACGTTTCACCATCGTAAGGACAACTATCCTGGTTGCGTGCAGACAAGTGCATAGATTTCCACATACTCTGTGTTCTCTATTGTCTTTTCAACATACAGTGTCCCTCAGAGCTCTTGTCGACCTTAATGCTCTTCTCTGAACAACGTGGCAAAAACACCCATTCCCACCAGCGCAAAATCCTTCCTGTCCCACTGCATCGTTCAGTCGCTTTCTCGAAGTCCTTCACAGTAATAGGAATCCGACTCTGGAATAATGTCCGGCATTATTTTCGAGAACTGAATAACATCTGCAGCTTAAAAAGACTGTTAAAGGCATTTCTACTAAAGTAATAATAATAATTACCATTCTCCTTGTACGCTCTCGTTGCCCTTGTATATCCTTCATTCCAACCAGATCTTTCTGCTTACCAGTATTCTTACCTGGTTCCCTTCCCCAGAACTCACTGTATCAGAAAACATCTATTTGATACACCTATATGTTCTTTAAGTATTTGAAACTACTATTATTGTTATTATTGTCAATATTAATATTATTATTATTATGCTGCCACTCTCAGTAGCAGATTAGTACAAGTATTAACTCATATTGTGACTATATATAGTAAAGTCATTTTAATATTATTTTTCATATTAAAATTGTTACTTCTTAGGGAACTACAACGTAAAGAAGGTACCATGTGTGTGAAATCGTGGTCTGATGCAAGAGAGGGCCTGATGGTCCTAATCATATCAGGCGAAATAAATAAATAGACAAATAAATGAAGTACTTGGTAAGACCGTGAAAAGATTTAGAAGCAGTGCAAAAATTGAAAACTTATTTAAAGTATCCAGAAATGTAAAATTTTGCACTTGAAATCCTCTGACTACAACTTCAGTGAATCACATTTGGAATCGGGAAAACTCATGACAGTAACTGGTTGCAAATATCTGTAAGGACATAAGATGGAACGATCACAAAGGTTCAGTCGTTGATAAAGCAAGCGGCAGATTTTGGGTCATTGGTAAAATACTAGAGAAATGCAATCAGTCTACAATGGAGATTGCTGAAATAACACTCGTGAGACCGATTTTAGAGTATTGCTCAGGTGTATGAGATTCGCACCAAACAGGATGAACAGGAGATATTGAATGTATACTCGTTTGACAACGCTTGCTTACTGCTGGCTTTTTCCTTTTGACAGTGTCTAATGGCATATCAACTTTAAGCACTTGCTTGTGGAAAAGTGTAGCCCAGAAACATGTTCTGGCAAGTATGTCACAAGTTTGACAACTGGCGCCTAACATTCTCAGTAGTGGCGGATGCAAAGAAGAGCAGCACGAATGGTCACAGATTTATTTTATCTATGGAAAAGAGTCACGAAGATGATGAAAAACTAGAACTACGTATCCCTTCGTTAAGGACCGCGAAGACAAAAATTAGACTAATAACAGCGCACAAACAGATGTTTAAGCAAATAAACATCAGTCAGTCCATACGTGAACGGATTGGGGAAAAGCCCTAATAACTGATACAAAGGGAACAACATTCTGCTGTGCACTTCACTTTGACTTGCTGAGTATGGATGCAAATTTAGATGCAAAAGTCTAAGCCATTGTAGGAAGATGATTCATCTGATTTCGTTTATTAAATATAAGATAGAGGCAGGTGAATGTGGAATTTGCAGATATCTTAGTAAATAAAAGAGATTAGGTGCACGAATTATGTGATTGTAAATAGCGAACATTGCAATAGTTTAACTACATAAGATTTTCTGTTATGCACCCAGATAATTAATTTTTATTACTCTTAAAAACTCAATTTTAAAAGATATTTATCGTTACAGTTAGAGTAATAAAACAGTTCTATGCCCATTATGTTAGATAAAGCTGTCAGGGTAATTCTACGTAGGTTTCAGTTGTTGTTACCCTGAAACAAATAGGCAGTTAGAAGATTGTCTACTACAAGGTGGTGCGTCGGAGAGGTTTACATCCTGTGACTCGTGGCAGCGTTCTCAACGTAATTCTTGCTTGTTTACAGTCCTGGCAGTCTAATGTTTCTTCAGCATTATCTTCTGATTTCCAGTTTCGGTTTCCGTTTTCAGAACAAGGCAGCTACCTGTGAAAATCTAAAATTTACCTTGTTGCTATCTTCCTGTTGTATTAATACTAGCTGATAGTTATTGACTCAACAGCTTCATCCCTCAAAGGGTAGATGTTTACTACAAGGTTCATTTTTTAATTTAGTTTTAATATAGTGAAAATCATTACATATGCTAATTATTAATTTGCATTTCAGTACTTAGTTCTACTGACATTTTCAAAATGAAGAGAAGGCCAATATTCTAACTGTAGATGAAGAGTTTCTAAACAAAATACATTCATATAGTGTTACAAAATCTTATTTTTTTCACGTCTCGAACCAAAATCAGTTACAACAACGGTCTGTTCCTCTGTTTACCTTCACCATACCACATGTCTTATGCTTGCACTAGTCGTGAATGCAGTTTCGTAGCTCTGTTGCATCGATTTAATTTTGGTTAAGTTGACATTGGCAGAGGTACTGAAAACCATCCTCTGTAGTTCCATTCGACATCAACATGTTGACATGTGATTTGATTTGGGGAGGAAGTAGCACTAAATACGTGTTTTGATCGGGTAATATCCCGCTTCTTGGCATGGATAATTTATGCTGAAGGGGAACATACGGGTCTTTAGGAGAAAACATGTAATTTAACGGTTCTGAAGGGATTTACTGAAATCGTTTCCAATTTTCATTTGCTGGTTAAACCCCTTTTCCGATTGGTTTGATGCTGTACTCCATAGTTTCTTACCTTCTGCTAACGTCTTTATCTTTACGTAAGCACCACAACCAACATTCTCGATAAGCTTTCTAGAAGAGTTATTGTCGTATCTTCCGTCGACTGTTGGATTCTTAATATAGTCTAGATACGCTTACTTTCGGGTTGGAAGCAGCAAGATTCTTTTACGTTACTTCTCCTCTTCCACGAATCCAGCTCTAGAACACCACCAAGATTCCTAAATGGACATTTGGTCAGTGATTATAAAGGCGCACGAGATATTAGGAGAGTCAGGAAAAAAAAAGAAAAAAAGAAACAAATGTGCCAGGAAACTGACTGAATGGAAGATGTAATTATTGCTAATATAAATCAAATAATGATGGACAGGAAGTGTAGACAGGTGATTCGATGGTAGATGAAACAACGACGTTGACCGTTGGATTCTGAGAAGAAGTAGGAAACGTCTGAGACGACGATGTGATGGAAAATGGGTAAATGAGCACAGAAAACATGGAGGAGCAACATGGATACAAGAGGCTGAGGGAGTATGCGGGGAAGGCTAGATGAGGTCTTTTTCTAACATTGGATGTCAAATGACTGGTAACGATGATGATCAAGGTACGAAGTGGACAAAAAGGAGAAATGAAATAAATCGCTGTTGCCTCCAAAGCGATAGCAGGTGTATGCCGATTGTATGACGGGTAACGGGTATATAGGCGCAGTTTTCTCACCAGCGCTAATACAAAGGGCTTACGAAGGATTTGTTTTTACAAGCCAGATGTCATAAAGGTTTGTTTCTGGTGCTCATAAGGAGATTTGGAAATGCATTGTGTAGCTTAAATTAACATTTGGAAACTATGCACGAAATTAATGTTAGATCCTAGAAACTACTGAGGAACAGAAAGAAAAATTTACTCACAACTCAGAGAGACTGGGCTATACTGAAAAACTGCAGAGAGGATACAGGCTCCGTGATTCTTACAGAGTTACTGAATGTTGAAAATGGCAGCATAAGTTGATGTTCGTAAGCCTGTTAAGCAATAATATTTGTACTGTTTAAGAAGCTCCACTTAACATTAAATACTTACTCGCAATGGATCGGATCGTCAAGCATTATTGACAAATACATTTAACGACAGGTACCAAAAATAGGCAAAGACAATACTACTCAGACCTCTACGCTCGCTGTCTTTCACTTCCTTACAATAAAATCACGTGCATGCTGTATGTTCACTTCTTTAGCAATTTATTTTGTTGGCCATGCATTTCTTTTGCGAAGTTAGAATATTACAGAATTATGGTGAGGTTAGGTCAACGTTTCATTGCATATTTTTAAATAAGGTAAGCTGTTCTCCATTGTTAACAGAAAGAGAAAAACTTTCATCCTACTGGCTTCCTACAAAGTAGGAAGTGCCACAACATTCTGTTCTGGGTCTGCTACTTTTCAAAACACGTATCAATCACATCCTGCTTATGATAGCTAGTGGATCTGTTTACTATGACACAAATACCATTGTGAAGTGAGTAGAATGGAATATGAATGATTTAGCAAATACGGTTGGGGTTAGCATTGGCTAAATGTTCACAGAAAATATACTGACACTCTATTGTAACAAAATAGTACATACAGTTCCTAATACGTAACTCTTGCAAATGTGAAAATTTTTATCGTGAGATGACCAGATAATCAGTTACCTCTAACGACAGAAATTATTATGGCTGACGTTAGATGAAAAAATCTCTTGGAAGTGCATAAACTAAATAACGCTATCTTTACTCTAAGAATAATCTAACCTCTCTTGGACACTGAAACACGAAAGCTTGTTTACTTTGCACACTTTAACTGTGTTATATCTAACATCATACTTCGTGGCTTTTACCAACAATATTCTCAGGATACAAAGGTCTCAAAGTGATCTGTAACGTAAGTTCAAGGATCTCATAACCGTAACTCTGGCATTCTCATATATACTCCTCTCTCGTGGGAGTTTTGGTTAATAATATGGTCCCATTCAAAAGGAACTGCACCATTCACCCAGTGATCACTAGACGAAAATCTAATTTGTTCTTGGATCAGGTTTCCTTAACCATTGTGCAGAAAAGTTTCTGATACTCATTTCCAAAGGCTTGCTACAGAACTAAGGAATTTAAATTATGTGTCCAACATTTTCTAATGTAGGCTGGAAAGTTTCATTCAGCTCTGTTCAATAGTCCCTCGCACTAGTTCAGTCAGTGGGCATTTTCTGGAGGACGACTACTGAAATTCCTTTACGGCCGTCTTGAATCATATCTTCCATGATTTTTTTTAAATCTCTCGAGGCAAATGCCGGAATATTTCCCCTCGTTTTAAATCTGATTTTATGCTCCATCTCAAATGACCTCGTCGTCGTTGGTATTTTAAACTCTAATTATCCTTCCCTCGTCGCTCTTGAACGTATTGCGTATTGTACATAATAATGCAATGATTTTCTTAAAAATTTTATCTTTCTTTTTAAGTTTCAAATTTTTCTAATGGCTTTTCTGTGACTAATGTATTGACTCGTCCGACATCAAAGTTACTTTGGCTCTCATGATCCCATAGGAAGTGACGAATTGCAATTAAAATTGAAAATTACCATCGCATAAGAGAACGCTTACATCGAGCTGGTGCACATTACTGTATCCACGGAGATCGTTACCATTCTGCTTGTTATCATTCTACTTAACTTGTAAAACGCACCTTTGTCCAGAGAGTGATTCTTGCAGTGCACTGTTCTGAAGAGAACCAACATTCACTTTCGCTGGAAGGTTTCGAAACGTTGATACAGATTTGCCGTAGTAGGGCGGAATCTGTGTTGAACACGTCGAAGCGTCCTCCGTGGTTAAAGTACTGAATTATGAGAACAAGCCGAAAAATTCGCAGCCTGTCGCAATTTATTCATTTTTCGAAAGGATTTTACGTCACTAGAGTGTGATTCTGAAGTATGTGCAAAATGCAAATCTGTGGCTTCTGTAGGCATTTCAGTGGGCTCGAAAAACTTTCCGCTCTGAAAGTTTACTCCGTCTTGGGAATAGGTGTAAAACTGTGGGTGCCAAATCCGACTAACAGTTTGGATGATCCATAAGTTCGTACTTCATCCGTCACTTATCCTACTACAGAGGGATCTTTGTATACATACCTATTGTCACGATGGTAGACGATATTATTTCCATTGCAATCTATGACTTCCTTCGTGTATTTCTTCACACAGCTGCGCCAGAAGTCTTGCCTTGCATTTGTCAATTATTACTTTCAACCTTACTAGCAGATCTTCTTCAGATATGTCAGTTTACTAACAGTGGTAAGAATGTTACATAATAATAAAAAGAGAGAAATCCAGACTACGTTTTTCATTCATTGTACCAAAGACTTTCACAGTTTCCTGAGAAGAAATGGTTCAAATGGCTCTGAGCACAACGGGACTTAACTTCTGAGGTCATCCGTCCCCTAGAACTTAGAACTACTTAAACATAACTAACCTAAGGACATCACACATCCATGCCCGAGGCAGGATTCGAACCTGCGACCGTAGCGTTCGCGCGGTTCCCGACTGCTCCTGAGAAGAGCCTTCAATAATGAAGTGGCATGGACTCAACAAGTCGTTGGAAGTCCCCTTAAGGAATACTGAGTCATGCAGCCTCTATAACCGTCCATAATTGCGAAAAGGGCTGCCGGTGCAGGAAATGACGTTTCGGTTATGTCCCTTAAATCTTCGATGGATGGCCAAATCATTTGCTCGAACTGTCCGGAATGTTCTTAAAACCAATCGGGAACAATTGTGGCCCATTGACATGGCGCTTTGTCATCTATGGTTAAAAATAAAATAATGTCCATTTGGGTTTTGGTCGTATTAGTTTGTTCAGTTTAATTTGATATCGCCCGGTAATACTTCACTTGCATCCTGTACCGAGCGTCACAATGTTGTGTTAAAGGATCACCTCTTTTTCTGATGAATCTGGCTTGTATGTAATTCCGGTCGCCGTGTAGAATTTTGTGGACCATCTATGCTGTACCACGCTACTTCTCCGACGCGTGTTCCCTGCTGCACGAAATTGCTAAACCTTTCCAACTAACGACTTGTACCAAATTATCAAATGACGACTGAACACGTATTTTCACTTTGAACTTTATTGCATAACTGCATTTACAGTTCATTAACATGACGCTGATACATTCTTTCTCTATGAGAACTCAAACAAGAGCGCCGTCGATCTAACAGTAATACAAAAGCTTTCTTATGTTAAAATCGAAGAACATTTGCTTTTGTCCTAAGAGATGCCACTATGCCCTTTATTCTGTGTGCGTCTTCCGGGTCCATGAACTGCATACCAGACGCCCAGTCATGATTCTCCTGGTTTCCACGCACTGCGGCTACGTGTTTCCTTGTACGGCCTTTCTGTAGGAATAGATACAGTAACCACAGTAGGTGTGTTGACATTTGACCCCCTACTTTACTTAAATATCACGAACATCTTTATCTGAAGTGACAATTCTTCATATAGCAGAACAGTACTTGACTTACAACGCCCTGTTACACTACACATCCAAAAATTTCACAGTTGTTTGGGAACATGAAGTTCATGAATGGCTGTAAATAGTCTCCAAGTAGCCAGGGATAACCATTTCCATTCAATTATTGGTTTAGTTGGATCAGAGGACCCACTCCATTCCATGTAAACACAGCCCAAAACATTGTGGAACCACAACCGGCTTCCACTGTGCCTAGTTGGTTATTTGGATCCATGGCTTCGTGGGGTCCGCGCCAAGAGGTCTTACCAACTGAAATCGGTACTCATTTTACCAGGCCAAGGTTTTCTAGTACGCTAGGGTTACGAGCTGAGGAGAGGTGCTGCAAGCGATTTCATGCTTTTAGTAAAGGCACTGACGTCGGTTGTCTGCTCCCATAGCTCATTTACGACCAACGTCGACGTACTGTCCTAACTGATACGTTCGTCGTGCGTCCCATGTCTGTTAGCACTGACAACTCTACAGAAACGCCGCTGCACTCGGTCGTTAAGTAAAGGCCGTCGGCCCCTGCGTTGTCCGTAGTGACAGGTAATGCCTGAAATTTGGTATTCTCGGCACACTCTTGACACGTGAATCACAGAATATTGAGCTCCCCAACGATTTCCGAAATGGAATGTCCCATGCTTCTAGCTCCAGCTACCATGCCGCGTTTAAAGTCTGTCAATTCACGTCGTGCGGCCATAATGACGTCGGAAACCTTTTCATGTGAATCGCCTAACTACAAATGACAGCTCCGCCAATACATTGCGCTTTTACACCGCGTGTTCGCAACACCACCGCCAATTGTGTATATGCATATCGCTATCCCATGAGTTTTGGCACCTCGGTGTACGTGCAGACAAATTAATCTCATAAATTCATTTTCTCTATGTGATAACTAAAACTTTGATACTGCCCTCTTAAGGCTACGAAAATTGAGTTACGTTAGTACAGGCATCCGAAAATTGTAGCCAGGAGAGGACTCGGCACCTCCTCTGAGAGTGGCTCCGCAATTTTCACAAACGTTAACGTTCACTTTGAGCTCAGGTGGTATTTTACCTGTACCTGTTCGCAGAATGTGAAGCTACAGGTGTTACATGATTTTACTTGACAGAAACAAACCTGATAAGAGTGGGAATATAACTATCATCAGAGCACCTCGAGCTTTTTCTGGACGCGACGCAGCTCTGGCGCCGGCTACAGACGCATGTCAACGTTCTTAGTGGCTGGTCTGTTTCGTTCAGTCAGACATGAAAGAACCGCTCCGAACCGTAAGAGATCGTGTCATTCGGGCCTACCACGAAGGCTGTAAACCTCGTACCTAACACCACGCCGAGGCCCAAAAGAACAAAAGGACCCGCCCGCCTCTCTTTGTAGCAATGCGGCGTAATTTACAAGTACCTCGGCTACGGGCGGAGGATTTACAGAAATGGCTGTCGACCGCGTGGCGGGTGGAATTACGCCTCACGTCTATTTATGTGCCGCACGCCACGAAGCAGCGGCCATTGGAACTGGTGCCGCTCTCACATTCCGTTTGCCGAGCTGATGAGTCATCAAGTCTCCAGGTGCTCTCAGGTGACTCTTCGCAGCGGCAGCAGGCCGTCGGATGTTACTGAACTGAGGCAATAGCAAACCAAAAACAAGAGGAGCGTGTTCTCTCCGCTGGACTTCGATCGTTTTAATTTGTATGCATGTATATGGAACTACCACACACCCAACTTAACAGCTCATGGATACAGAGAAGTGACATGGAGATTATTCATAAGACTGCAAAAGAAAAGAAAGATGACGAAAGGAAAAGCACAGGGGAAAGATTTCTGAAATTGGTTTTCACACTCAAAGCAAGACAAAAAAATAAAATCAATTAGAAGACTGATGACTCAAAAGAATTAAAAAAAAGCGAAGTACGACCGCTCAGTTTTTGTTATTCTGTATTGCACTATTTGTTCTGCACCTAGAACAAAGATGACACAATAATGTGATGTTAGAATAGTAATTTTTCCGTAATAAACTACTGCACATATAAATGTCTTTCAGACTGTACAATGCTCCATTACATTGGTCTTAATCCAGGGTTACCACAAAGAACGATTGTGTGAAGATGGAGTAGGTCCATCTAAACGTTCTTTAATTCAACCTCCACCATATTATCCATTAGACACTTAATTAATATGCTCTGGTAGATAGATGAACACATGTGGTTGAACCCTCTTGTACTAATGTTAAACCCTTGTAGTATTTGTAGAGGTGGCTTGTGATTGTTGTTGTCGTTTTTGATGTAGATGTTTTGAACTAGAGAACTGGGAAAATAAAAACGTTGATAACTACAAAGACATTAATAAATGTTTCACAGTTAA
This sequence comes from Schistocerca piceifrons, assembly GCF_021461385.2. Classification (NCBI taxonomy): domain Eukaryota; kingdom Metazoa; phylum Arthropoda; class Insecta; order Orthoptera; family Acrididae; genus Schistocerca; species Schistocerca piceifrons. The sequence goes on from NC_060140.1 coordinate 460,667,296, forward strand.
ACTTTCACTCTTCTGCGGAATGTGCGCTGGCATGAAACTTCCTGGCTGATTACAACTGTGTGCCAGACCGAGACTCAAACTCTGGACCTTTGGCTTTCGCTGGCAAGTGCTCTGCCTGCTAAGCTACCCAAGCATTACTCCCGACGCATCTTCATAGCTTCGGTTCTGCCAGTACCTCGTCTCCTACCTTCCAAAGTAGAGGGAGAATTTCATTCTGGAAATCTCCCCCAAGCTGTGGCTAAGCCATATCTCCGCAGTATCCTTTCTTCCGGGAGTGCTAGTTATGCAAAAGAGCTTCTGTGAAGTTTGGAAGGTACGAGTAGGAGGCAAAGTACTGACGGAATTACAGCTGTGAGGAGAATTAATCAGTCGTAGCTGGGTAGCTTAGTTGATAGAGCACTTTCCCGCGAAAGGTGAAGATCTCGAGTGCGAGTCTCGGTGCGTCACACAGTTTTAATCTGCCACGAACTTTAAAGTTAATAAATATGTTCTGTGATGTAGTGGTCTGAGCTGGATGTTCTAGAATTACCTTCAGAGGTAGTTCTCAGTACATCCTTCTGCTCTCGTACTATTCCTGTAAGCTGAGTTTATGCAACGAGCACTAATGTGATTCATTAGCGAAGGAAATATTCAGAACGAACTAATTTATTGGTTTTTGAATTATTTATAGTAGTTACCATGACTACTGAATATGTAGCTGGACTGAGGCAACTCCTTAAGTTGTGGGTTTTCGAAGAAAGGTTGTATCTGCATTCTCAAAAATTTAACACTATCTAGTTTACGCATTTCATTGCTTAATTATACTATTTTTATACATTTTCAGTCCCATAAGAATTTTATGTATAGGGAGTAACACTAATTAATGTGTAATAATAACCAGTTTGCCTTGCACCTTCTATTCATCTCATAAATTTCAGTGGCCGATTTGTCAGTAAGAAGACTGGTACGACATTTTCTTCTTAATGTTGTGATGTCTGACAAAAAGGACAAACTTACATCTTCTGACAATGCAATAAAATTGAACAACTCATTATGCCAATAAATTACGTGATATTTGAAATTCCCCCCAAAAATTGATCATGGTAGCATTGCGCAGATTAAACTCTGGTGGAACAACACAGAAACACGTGACATAGTTTGCACGCCATCGCGAAGCCACTGTGTGTGGCTGCATTAGGTCTTGTATACAATGGCTTGTAAGATGGCTATCGTTTCAGAAACTTGATGTAGTGTAGCGATTAATAACCTTAGATCTTGATTTATTGCAGTTACATGTTATAATCAAAACTGAAGACACAATAATTAATTCTGATACGCTGCCTCAACCAAGAACAGAAAATGAATAGTCACAGGAGCACACACAGTAAATCGCAGAACAATTGTTTGGCAGGCATGGTTTGTAAAAATAAACATCAAGTACTTTGAGGAACACTCGTAAGTTTCTGTCAAAACTGTAGAGTGGACAAGTAATCAACTTATAGCTGAACACAATGCAGTGGGATAGTGATCCTTAACAGTAATCATGTTACTTTAAAATGAAAATGATTAACAGCAGATAATAAATCTCAAATTCATTCTAATTATGATGAGACGTTAAAGAATGATTTTGAATGAATTATGACGAGAAACAGAAGGGATCCGTACCATGCTCTGCGTAAGTTATTTCGTAGAGAAATGAACACATGCTGTAGAAAAATCTGCCTCAGCAATTCTGCATTCAGGAACCAACGACAATCTGTCCCTGAACACGCACTAGAGGAATGCTTGCAACAGATCCACACAAAACGGTGTCAAAGAATGCACTGCAAAACTGGAGTAAATATTTAATAGGATATATGTAAGGATGATGAGAGGTTTTTTTTTTTTTTTTTTTTTTTTTTTTTTTTGCGAGCAGCCCAAGGCCTTTCTTATGTGTTATGTGGTCTTAAATTTTGTCCTTAATTGATAGCCATGACATACTTACCCTATTAAGCCTTTTATCCTTCATTTTTTACATTCTTCACTGTTCGAGCTACGGCAGCAGCTACTGCAGCCAAAGAACCATCTGCTGACAGCCCTGCGAATGATGAGATGTGTTCGTAATTTGCTTAAAATTCATCCGAACACCCAATTTAAGTTTGGCAACCATTGCTTTATCAACTACAAATGCTGCAGTATGCTGTCATATGCTTATGCCCTTTCTTCCACGTATTTGGGTAACATTCGTCGTGCAACGTGACGATCTTTATTTGTAATTTAAGCAGTATCGTGATCCTTGCAGACATTCTCCACTATAATTAAACCCTTACCACCACAACTACACACTTTCACAACATCGTTCCAAGTCCATACTGTATCCAGGGATATTCAGTTCAACTGGTAACCTACCAAGAATCGCTCCAACACCGCTTCTGACGTGCTTAGTAGCACTGATGTAGCCCCGCCCGATTAGCCGAGCGGCCTAAGGCGCTGCAGTCATGGACTGTGCGGCTGGTCCCGGCGGAGGTTTGAGACCTCCCTCGAGCATGGGTGTGTGTGTGTTTGTTCTTAGGATATTTTAGATTAAGTAGTGTGTAAGCTTAGGGACTGATTACCTTAGCAGTTAAGTCACATAAGATTTCACAGACAGACATAGCACTGATGTTACGCTACTGAAAGATTTGAATATTATATGCCCTGTTTATATAACAAATCGTGAACGATCATCCAATTGTTGTGCTCTGATGCGGAACAGAGCCACTTTTACTAAAGCCTTGTTCCCTCTACATATTATAACAAGCTTTTTGAGAAGCCTGTGCTTCAGAACTTTGCTGTAATTTTTCTGTATAAAAATTTCTAGAGATTTGTTCACTTTCCTTTTAGATATGAGTTCTCAGGTTTGCACGTTGCATTTTGGAAACGCTGACTATCTCTGTTGAACAGGTTGGCAGGTAAGACTTCTCAAATGCAATTTTTTTATGTCGAAATGTGGACAAACGGAACCGCACTGATTTTATGCTTGCGTGGATCTACCACCTTAATTAGATTACTTGCTATGGAAAGTCCTTTGACACATGTATCAAGAGCTCTCATTTTCATCGTATGATGTCTATGTAATTCGATTATACTACTCAATTATTTGTGAGAGGATGTCTATCCATTTTTATGACCCAAGAAGATTAAATTCCATCCACATATATGTTTTTATAATCGTGTACAAATGCCCAACAGTATTAGGTTTTATGCGAGAGAATGTCAAGTAGTGGTTTGTTGTGTGTCATTCCATAACCGACTTGAATTGTCTCTTGAGAAATTCACCTCTATTGTCAGTTTGAAGACTGTCAGCAAACTGAAACGTACGTGTATGTGGACGACTTATTCGTCCACCTAGGACTGATACAGAAGAGAGTTTAATTTGTTTGCTCGACTGTGTACGTCGAAGGGATGAGGACGTGACTTGGCCACGCCACCACCCCAGGATCACTCAGGTGTAGAAACATTGATAGTGTCCCCGGGAACGGGTAAATTCTAGAGCTGGGAATTTGGACGGCTGATCCTCACGTGCAGATTGTGCAGAATAGGCTCCAGGAAATGACGGAGAGTCAGACGCTCTTAAAGATGGTCAAGTTACAGCTCTGAATTTCAACAGTAACTCATAGACAACTGTGCTAATTTAAAAGTGGTCAATCTTATGTGTTAGAGGACATTTCAACTGAAAACAGAACCAAAAGAAGCTTCTGTCCAGAAGGCATAAATAACAGTTTAAATAATATTTCATGACAATTCGGTGTCCTTTAACGTGAGTACACTTATGCAAGAACGCTGACTTGTTTCTTTATGAACTTTATGAACAAACTATTATTTATATTTACCGTAAATGACATGAGCGTAACTCAATGTTTATGATATTTCTTTATTTAAATATCCTTGTTGTAGATTGGTTTAGTCTGGTAAGTAGCCAAGATGAGTCAAATAATGTCTGTAACTCGTAAGAGCGATGTAGTTTTGGTGGAGATTGCCTTCAGCCGATGGACAAGCAAACAGTAACAGAACACTACGGGAGTCGAGTGGAGACTCTGACTTGGCAAGTGAAGAGCTCAAGAAAGCGATTCTGATGACTTTCACGGTAATTCTGGAAGGAGGCAGACCTGCCTGTGGTGATGAGTTGTATTGGATAGTGGAGGTGATTGCTCTTGGGCAGTGAATGGCCACTACCATACTTCAACTTCTGAAGGGATTTATATTTCGTGAGGTTTGAATATGCTCCAGAGTATGACTATCTTCTGCAGCTTATTTACAGAACTGAGAATAGACAGAGCATGAGTTACTATTCCTCGTATTGCGTGTGCTAATTTGTGAATCATCATGTTGAACTCTGAACTGTTTTGAGCTGGTGACTCTTTCGTGCATTTTGGTCCTGAAATTGACTTAGTTTTCACGAATCTTTGATGACTATTTAGATTGAGGTTTTTACTACCATTCTCGTACAGTTGTCAATGCATTTTATTGCATTTGATGAGGGTATTTACTGTCAGCAGTTTAAATGAATATTGTAGGACCACTTCCAGTTTATATAAGATGTTATTCGATGTAATTCTCATTTACTTCAATTACAGACGTTTGACTTCAACTCTTGTCATTGATTTATTCCTTTATATTTATTTTGTATTTCTGTGCGTTTTTTTAACTCACTGTTGTAACCAATCCACAGGTTATTTGACTGCAGGGTCACAGCAACAAATTATTATTTGTAGCGAGTTAGCTGTGGGGTATGAAAGCAGACATGCAGGGCTCGACCCTATGACTACATCAAGCTACTCTTTTCAACCGAGCCATCCGTAGCCCAAGTACCTAAAGTACGAGAAACCACAAGTCACAAGTTAAGGCGCAACCTTTTTGCTCATATGGGGTGCTGTTTAGGAAGAGCAACTACATTAGCAGTAATCGTTAGGTATGGCTGCAACATCGACTCATCTCCTCTGCAGCAATTGTTGAAGCACTTGCACAACTTCCTTCTCTGCCTTCACAGGCGATGTTCAGGCCGTTTTGGAACAAGTATCTGTGACGATTAAAATACTACTGAAACCCTTATTCGACCACGAATAATAGTCCATATCTGTAAGATCGGCCTGACATGATCATCTAAACCTTCAACGGGCCTGTGGGGGAATATTATGCACACAGAGTTGTGAAGTTCATTACTACTCAATGATCCGTCTTTGTCGAGGATCTGAATGACTGATCCCTGCTGTGGCCAGTGCTGTGAGTAGGCACCGTCATTCTATGATTTCATTTGGGTACTTGTAGTATATATACTTCAGAGATAGTTTTCAGCGTGTTTTATGTCGAGTGTCAATGCCTTCATCTGCACTACATGTACCTTTTAGAACATGTTTAATAATATTATTGTATGTCTTACTTTAATAGATTTTTATTCATACCTTTGGCTCATTGTTTTCCTATGTTCATTAGTCATACATAATATTTCAGCATATTCTTGTTTCTCTTTTGCTAGATACTTTTGAAGACTTGAAGTTTTGAAGAATATTAGTCTGCATAAACCTACTTTTCTCACGAATTTTGTATTCCGTACGTGTGTTTCATCCATGGAAATGTAGGTCGTGCCTACGTAACATAAGGGTCATTCTTGCTGATCCAATATAGGATGTCTAACTCTATCGCTGTATTCGTTAATATAATCAGTGACAGCGTTTACTTCTTCATCTTTTGCATCTTCTTCTTCTTCTTCTTCTTCTTCTTCTATTCTTCTGACTAACTGTTTGTGAGTGTCTTTTCAGACCTTATGTTACTGGTTTAAACATTTGTGAGTGAAACTGATCTCATCGCAACTGTCTTAATTTTATCAGTCAGTTACACTGAAAAGCTTTCTGTCCTTCAATAACCTACGGTTTGTCATTGACAGGCTGCTGTGTACTAAACCGTTTTTTGGTACGTTATGCTGTAACACTTAGTTTTAATTTCGTCCGAAGAAGGTGTCCCTTGTGACACCGAACCTAGGTTACAAATTAATTGTGTTCGCGACTGAGGGCTGTGTTTTTCAAAATTTTATATATGTTGTTGATTAATGTCCAGATAATGAAAAGCAACTGGTTTCTAAAATCACTACTAAACACAGGAATGCCATTAGTCCTAACATAATAACAGGATCAGTGGAAATCTGCAAACTGTGGGCCGCGTGGTTGTAGCGATAATTTCGTATTAATTGCCTTGGCTCGAGTAATCCTGAGACGTAACTGAAAGATACAGGCAGTTACCTACCATGAGTTTTGATCATCGGTGGTTAATGCTGCACGGTTTCGACAGCATCTGCATCACACTTACTTTACCGACTGAGTTATCCATGCACAACTAACGACCCATCATCACATCTGCACTGCCTTTCTCCTTCATGACAAACGGAAGCTCTCTTGCACAGGTATCTTGGAGCACCAGCACCCTGGATTGAAAGTACATTGCGGAGATATATACTGAGTATGATAAGGAGTTTAAATATTGCTCCATTTCCAGTGACAGTTTTTGCATCACGTGAAGGTGGATTACAAAACGTCATTGCGTTTTGGTATCATTTCTAGCAAGCGGACTTTACATTTTTGCGAAAGATCCATCAATTACTCAGTGATTATTCACTAATCGCGAGTGTTCAGCGTTACCAGGATTTGTATTTATTCCAGTGTTCTATTAGCATACCTCCTTCCGTATCTCTACCCATTTCTTCACCCACACCTGTCTTCAGGTATCTCTTTCCCCCTCTTACTGGCCATCTGTTCTGTCCCTGTGTGCCCATCTGCTCCTTCCTCCTTTGTCCACTACCTCCTCCTCCCCCAAGCCAATTTTCTCCTGTCCCTGTCTCCTTCTAATCCCCTCCATCTTCTCTTCCCACCTCTTCGTCCATCTTCTCCTCCACTCACACTCAGCCCATTTTCTCCTCCTCCTCCTCCATCTTCATCTTCTCCTCATCCTCATCCTCATCCTCATCCTCATCATCCTCATCCTCCTCATCCTCATCACCCTCATCATCCCCATCCTCATCATCCTCATCATCCTCATCCTCATCCTCATCATCCTCATCCTCATCCTCATCCTTATCCTCATCCTCATCCTCATCCTTATCCTTATCTTCATCCTCATCCTTATCCTCATCCTCATCCTCATCCTTATCCCTATCCTTATCCTTATCCTCATCCTCATCCTCTTTCCCTTCTCTGTCCATCCAACTTCTTCCTCTCTCACTGTCAATCTTCTCTTTCCTTTCTCTACCAGTTACCTCCTTCCCTCTCGTTGTAAATCTCCCTCTCATCCCTCCTGCCCATTCCCTATCCATCTCCTCCTCCCCACTGCCTCTGTCTCCTCTCTTTGTCTATCTCCTCCTCTTTTTTTCTGTCCTTCTCTCCTCTCTCTGTGCATCTCCTCCTCTTCACTCTCCCTGTCCATTTCCTACTATCTCTCCTTTTCTCCCTCTCTCTGCTCCTCTCTCCCCTTCCCCATGTTTCTGTCCATCTCCTCCTCTTCCCTTTCTCTATTCATCTGCTCCTCTCTGTACATTTGCTCCTTTCCCCTCTGTCCATTAGCTCCTGCCCCATCTCCTCTTCACCCCCTTTAAGTCCATTTATTCCTCTGCCTCCAATCTGTCCACCTCCTCTCCAACCTCCCTCTGTGCATCATCTCCTCTTTCCTTTCTCTGCCTGTCTCCTTTTCCCTCTCTGTCTATATCCAGCTCTAACCTTATTCTGTTCACTTCCTCATCCGCTATATCTGTCCTCCCCCTCTGTCCACATCTTCCAACTTCTTCTGTTTCCATCTCTTCCTTTTACCCTTCTCTTTTAATCTTCCTCTCTGTGTCCCTCATCTCCTCCTCCCTTTCTGACCATTCTCCCTCTCTCTTTCCATCTCTTCTTTCCCTATCTCTTTGCATCTGCTCCTTCCCCCTCTCTGCCTGCTAATCTGCTTCTATCCTCTTCACTGTTATCACAGCTGGAAGTTGCTGGCATAGGTGGATAAAATATGCAAAATTTTATACTAGTCGAGTTAGTAGCAAAGAAGTAATAAATTTAAACGCCATCGAAGATGCAGCAGTTTTTCACTTAACTCAGAGCTTTAGGGGCTCCGGAACGCCCTATACTTGCAATGTTAAAATAACGCATATAAATTACATCTTTCCTCACAAAGCATTTGAGGTAGGAAGTTGAACTTTTTACAGATTATTTATTGGAATATGGGCTACAACTTAACAAAGGGATTTTACAAAATTTTAGTTCAGTTATTAAAGATGATTTTTTTCAATTGTAATGAAAATTCACAACATTTTTTGCAATTTTTTATTTATATATTCAAAAATATACAGTTTTTTGGAAAAAGGCTGTGTTAAATTATGCAGAAGGTACTGTGTAACATTTACTGAAAGTTTGAAACAAATATGTTTGGAAGATCCTTAGAAAACATGTAATTAGTATGAGAAAATAAAAGTTTTGGGAATCGAGCGACAAAGATTGGATTAACTTTTTAGTGCATTCCAGGTCCATAGGATGGATTATCTTCATCCTCTGCAAACTCCTCCTCCAGCTTCCTCTTGTTCCTCCTCCTGTTTACTCTTGCTTGTATTTCTAGACTCTTTACAGCCCTGTCTGCAGCCCAAACGCGTTCCTTGTCTAAAGCAAGCATCGCTCGTTGTTGTGTTCGTAGATTTTGCTACCATTTTCTTCAGTTGCAGTTACTGCAACACTGTTCCAAAAGGTGGTCATGTATGAACACTTATCACATTTCAGTTGTATTTCACTAGCAAGTCCTACGTGCTTTATTATGGAGAGTTCCAGACCAACTTCACTACAATGAATACATCTTACACAGTTTGAAAAAATTCCTTTGAGAACCGACATATCATATATTTCATTCACATCCGATCCGCCCATAAAACATTCATAGTTTTCACTCATTGAACCAAGCTTCTTCTGTGAAGTATTTTCTTTCCCACTTTGACTGCTATGGGCAGGTGTACTTGAGAGGTTAGGTTCACTCACTTGGTTATCGTCTTTATTGTTTACAGTAATAACACATACCTTTGGCTTTCCAACATTTCTCCCTTTCTTAAAAGCCTTCAGAGGATTTCTAATAACTTTACTTTTACTCATTATTATACTTCAACAAAACAGAGACTCAAGAAACAGAATTAATTACGAATATTTTCGATATAACGACAGAGTAAATAAACATGAAACAATCGACAATCACATCAGCGATATATATTGAACCATCACAGGTTAGCCACAACACATACTTTATCTCACATCACTAAAATGTACCTGATGAACACGGACGTTAATAATAACACCATTTGACAGCAGTTTAACAGCGCCACAGTGGGTCACGCCCATGTAGAACACATTTCAAAAAAAATTTAAAAATAGTTGTAGTCTTCGGAAATGAATAAATTATATATCTATTAAAAGGTAACAGTCTGCAGATTCAGAAAACGCAAAAAAGTAAAAATTGAACTTTTCATGATTTTGAACCTTTCCGGAGCCCCTTAAGAAGTCATATCTCCTGAACTATAAGTCTTAGATTTATATACGTAATTTTGTAGGTATTTTTAGCGACGTTTGATTGCTAACTGTGTTCCGAATAGTTTTAATAGCAACGAAGCAATATATTTAAAGGTCGTGGATGATGTAGCAGTCTTCTACGCATTTCAGTGTCTATGATGTCATACCTCTTGTTTTAAGTGTCGTACAACGATATAATTTTGCAGGTACGTTTATTAGTGTATGCGAGCTCTGGGTAAAATGTGTCCCAAATACAGTGAGTATTAAAGTAGTAATAAAGTAAAACGTCGTACATGATGCGGCAGTTTTACCCCATCAACAGAGAAAATATAATGGCGATAAACCTTTTTCCTTTCGCAATCTTTTGGCAGTTGTCACTAAGAAAAAGTTTCATGAAGGTTTTAAATTATGTGTACGATTAGTTGCGAGTCACTAAGTGGTCTCATTCTCAAATACTGGATGAGTAAAGTCCAGATAGCTTCGCATCATGGGCTACACTTCTGTTTCATCCCCACCTACACCACGCCCATATAGATTCTTTGCAGACAGTAAATTATGTGTGTATCAAGTTTGGACATGTCCGAAAGAACAGACACCGTGCAGAATCTGCAGCTGTGATACATATTATGTAAATTGAAGGTGGAGGATGGAGAAGGGAAAGGAAAGGGAAGGAACTATTGATGTCTGCTGCACTGGGATGTTATGCGGAATCACCGGCGAAAGTGTTTGCTAGGCCAGGATTCGAACACGGTATCTCCTGCTTACTAGGCAGTTGCATTAACCACTGCGACACTCAGACACAGTGTTTATCACAAATGCGAGGATTATCTCGCTACACCACTCGGTCGACGCACATTCCTACCTAACACTACCTATTCACGGTTTCTGTCGATGTTCTCTTGCTTGCTACTTTGAGATTCCCGCATGAGGTCGAACTTAACTACGCATCCGTACTGAATGCGGTGGATTCATTTCGCATCGACGCAGATCATTTATATGAAAGCGTGGTGCCTGCTCTTTTGCACAAGCCCTAAATAACATACGCTGTATCCAGGTGGCGCAGAGGTTAATACAATTTCCTAGTAAGATGGAGATCCTTGGGTCGAATCCCAGCCTGGCACAAGTTTTTACTCGTTGCCGCTGATTCCGTATAAAATCCAGGTGCAGCAGACATCAATATTTCCTTCCCATTCCTTTCCTTTCTCTCCCTCCCGCCTTCGTTTTACATAATGCATACTCTTATTATATGCATGGATTATTTTTCTCCAAGACGTCATCCAGGACACAGTAGTTCTCAAGACATCGAAAATGTTGGTATATGAAAGTTCAGCTGCCGCACTAATAAAGTCAGAAATTGTAGGGTTGTGACATTCTTAAGTGTACTCATCTGAGCAGATCAGTATGTAACAGTGCCCACCTGACTGCCGACTAACCTTTCCACTCTGAGGTAATAAATGTAAGTCACAGCACGCGAATGGCTAGTGTTGCTGTATCGTATAGTATTCTATAGATAAGACACGTTTCCACAATTTAATTAGCAGTTTATATACTACAGTTACGTTTTATCGACAGCTACGTTGATATGTACAACGACGCCACAGCGTTTATGTTATTAGACATTAATATTGTATTTCAGTGCCGAAACTGAGACTTCACCACCTGATTTTTTCATCTAATTACTTAAACTGAGACAAGATGGGAGCAGCAACACACAACCTGTTCCTAGAAACATCTAAAACGCACTCAAAGTTACCGAAAAAACATATGCAATCAGAATCTTCCATTAAGGCCACTACGCCTGATTAATTTTTTGTCTCCAGCGAAATCGGTTGTCTCCAGCGAAATCGGTCGTTACGGGGAAGACGGACTACCATAACGGTAGGCAATATCTTTAAACGAACAGAAAAGTTTGACCACTTACTACATGTGAAACATTTCACTTCGGAGTAGCGGTGATTTGAGGGAACAAAACCGTTACTTACGACGGTTCTATTCGTTTATTCATTTCTTCACAACACAGAATGATAATAGCTAAAGCCATTTCGAAAAAGCGCTGATAGACCGAGTCACGCAATAGTTCGCAACGGATTATACCTTACTGTGGAAAGTTGTATGCAATGAATGTGACATCACCGAGAATCATTTAATGCACATTCATCGCATGAGTTACCTACACTTCTTTATTACTGTGGGGACTATGATTTGATAATCGATGGCCAACAGCATGAGAATCGCCTCTACCTGAATTCAAGGTTAGCCATTATAAACTAATGCTGATGTCATGACTCGTCGTGAGATAACTGTACATCTCTAGTAAACTGGCATACCGCACCGTGAATGTGTTTAAAGTTCTTGAAATGCTTGAACAACTAAAAGCGTTTTAGATTCCGTAAACACAGCGTCCATGTCACGGATTAAGACTCAAGACTGCCAACAAGCAACAGCTGGTTTGAAATATTCCTTTGATTATAATGCCAAGTGTAAATTAGCCAGTTTTAACATGTCCTTCAAGGCATAATGGCAAATATCAGGAAACGATGTAGTTACAGTTAAAGAAATATATCTCCCTCCTGTCTTCAGTCCAGGAGATACACAGCAGAAGTGTAATCGACATAAATAGCAGTCTTTACTGTCTGGAGTGTGTAGCGATAAAAGCCTCCAAGGAAACCTGTTGCCACAGATTTTTACTGGAGTTGTGGATACTCTCGCAACCTCAAAGGTTTTTGCTTTATATACACAAATTACTAAAAGAACGTAACAGGAAGTGCCATCGATATGACATCCAAGTTCTTTGCGGAGTCTTTTATTAGTGCGCTTTCTTTAAGTCTATACAGTTTCTTTTCTAAACAATTAATTGCGATGAAAGATGGTTGACATGTTCGCTGGGCCAGAAAAATTACGTGCATCTTTGTTCATTCGTTTACCATGAGTTCTTACAGAGAATCGAACGTGCAGGGAGGTGGTGGATTGAGTGTACACCAGATATGGAGAGCAAGATACCATCCTGAAGAACCCGGTCCTCCAAATCAGCGGGGACGTGTGAAAGAGATAAAGAAGCTGTTCACTTTGTCATTCAATTACGGACGCCAAATAGAACACGTTTTGCCACACCCTGCAAGTTCGTCTTCCTGAAACGCACAAAAACGGCTTAAAATGTTGTGTGATGTGGTTTGTGTCTGTGTGGTTACTTGTTTTGGTATATGCCTACTGCCTATCGGCCGTTTCCTACTGCTTGGCCGTAAGGAAACGCCATCTCGGCTTGGTCCCGACATGGATACCAGACCATTCTGCTGCTTATAGTACGCTACGTCAATCAAACACTCCGCAACACACAAGGATTACACTGCGCGTGCGCACAGGAAGTTTCATTCGTCAGCACCACCTACCGTTGCAGCTTCCAAACACATGTTGACAGGACCCTCAATCCTCCATTTCCAGTCAGGAATTCGTCCCTGCAGTTTGTCGGTTTTGTTAATGTTCAACCTGTATGTAAAGAGTTGTACACACTGGTATACGGTGATTATACAGAACAGCAACGAGTAAATCAAATATCGAAAGAATCCGTCAGAGTTATTTTGAGTGGCAAAACATTTGCTGTTTGTCGTGTGAAATGGTCTTTATTCGGTTGCGTCAGGAATTCACGGGCCAAGCCACACGTTCAACATCATCTGTGGTTGACAACATCTAGATTTATTTCGTGAAAACAAAATTTTCCTTTACAATGGAATGAAGCGGAAAGCCAGGTAAGTACAACCAATAATCACAGAACGCCAGAAGGGCTTAAAATTTGCTTTAAAATTTATGGCTTTTCTTTGAAGTACAACAAAGTCCAGAAAGCTTAGAAACCACCTTGAAATTTTTAAATATTACAAGGTCAAGATCAATAGAGCTCCAGAAGGCTTAGAAATAGTCCCTTTAAAAAATTTGAAGAAGTATTTTAACAGAAATAGATCAAGACATTCTCCAATTCTTCCGAAACGATTAGAGAGTAAATTTCCCGCTTCAAAACAACTAAGCCAATGTGGTGGCTACCAGGAATACAACAAATGTAAAAATAGTGACAACAAGCAAGCCTGTAGGTGCGTAAACATTTGGTAAATTAACAAATATATATGGTGCCCATGTGCAGTTGCTTGTCTCCCATCGAGCGCCTCCCCAGGTGGCGGAGAGGGGAATGCTTACCAGATATGGTGGGTACCGGGGAAATAAAATACCCGGGGTGGACCAAAGCTAGCGGTTGCTTGCCCTGTGTGATATTGTATTGGCTTAACGAAGGCTGAGGTTCGAGTCCTCCCTCGGGCATGGGTGTGTGTGTTTGTCCTTGGGATAATTTAGGTTAAGTAATGTGTAAGCTTAGGGACTGATGGCCTTAGCAGTTATGTCCCATAAGATTTCACACACATTTCAACATTTTTATCGAAGGCTAAAGAAAGAAAACCTTGAAAAGAAATAACCAGACAGAAGCCAGAAAACATCTTGAGGTAACCTCTAGCACTAACAACTCTAGTTGGAACCAGGATGCGTATGCGTCCAAAACAAATTCAAGTCAAGAATTATGATGGATGATGGCACAACATTTCAAGGAAATTACCCCAGGGGTAAGCCTTCGGCTGAATCCCTCGTCATGAAAGCCACGGCGCACGAGTCTCATTCGGATACTAAGGGAGATTCGTCATCATGCATGAGACGAATCGGAGCGCCTCTGTGTATTCCGTGCAATTAAAAACTCACAACTAAATCAAAAACCTTTCTAGAAACCTTCAACATAAACTCACTCACACAAACTGGTAATGTGAAAACACTCACCAAGCCCTACACGAAAATAAGATATCCATAATTTTATTGCCCTAAAGAAACAAGGTACCCAGATGAAGAGATCTTTGAATCCGACGGTTACCGTTTTTTCAAGACTGGAGCTCAAAAACGTATCCTCAATGGAACTGGGATGCCTGGAACCGAGTTTGCCATGGGTTACGTGGGAATCATAATCCTTAAATCGGTCACAAACTTTGAACCAGTGAATGACAGATCATCCATACTGACAGTCAAAGGTGCCAACCACCAAGTAAACAAACGTTCATGCACCTACAAATGATACAAACAGATCTGACCCAGTAGAAGTGGATAACGTCTGGGACCTACTGGTTGAAAACTATGTAAAATTCCTAAACACCATTTGGAACTCCTTATGAGTGACTGAAATGCTCAACTCTGCCGAGAACGAAAATGCAATAAAATTACAGGAAATTACGCTGTCCATAAGATAACCAACCGAAACGGCAAAAGTTTGTACCCATCTGTGAAAATCGAAACCTGCAGGTAATGTCGACCCACTTCCGCCATCTACCCATAAAGCAAACCAATTTGCGATCTCCCATCCAAACCATCGGAGAATTCCAAATAGACCACGTCAAGATCTTCAGGAGGAACAACCCTGAAATTATGAATGTGAAAGTAAAGAAAAACTTAAATGTGTCTTCAGATCATTACACGTCGGTAATTAAATTCAAACCTATGCCCACAAACACCAGAAATTCCTCCAAAAACATTATACGCTTTGACCATGATGAAATTCGACAAAGGATCACGGTGTTCCAAGAAACGGCAAGACCAAGCGACTGTGACTTCAATTTCATCATAGAGCGCCTTATAGAGGCTACCAAAGAAGTTGCAGAAATCAAAAGAAGCAAAGAGCATGCCTGGTGGAATGATACATGCGAGTCAGTCCTCAACGAAAGACTCAGTGCACGAAAACAATACTACGCAACTAAAATGGAAACTGACTGGGAAACCTACAAAATCCATAGTGCCCTAACAGCCAGGGCAATCAGAACTGAGAAACATAAGTACGAAAAATCACCCATTGTGGAGATAGAACAAAATTTTAGAAAAATGAAACCAGAGAGTACTACAGAGCCTTCAAACTCAAACTGACCAGTTACAAGCTGCCATCACTATGCTTTCAGCGAAGGGACGGTGCACTGACGACTTAAAAGCGAAGAAAATTTTGAGATTCTAGCAGACTACTTTCGAGACCAACTGAACTGTAATTAACCCCCAAACCCCATTGAGACCAAAGAACCACTGCTCAGGTGCCCAGAGTCCAGACCACATGACGAAGATGAAATCAAGCGTCACATTGACCGTCTCAAGAAAAACAAAGCATCTGGAGAAGACTCAGTCGTAGCAGAACTGTGGAAATATGTCCCTTAAGAATTACTTTAAATCTGACAAAAACAAACAGAAAAAATTTTGAGTGAGGAAACACTGCTCAAAGATTGGAAAACGGCCCTGATCCATCCCTTGCACAAGACAGGCAGCATGAAGGACATTAACAACTACCGAGGCATATCCCTGCTACCGGTAATCTGTAAAATTCTCTCAATCGCCATTCTGGAACGTTTAGAAGCCCAAGTAAGACATCAAATAAGTGAATATCACGGGGTTTCATAAAAATCGCTCAACAGCCGAACAGATCTACAACCTCAAAGCAATAATCAGATATAATACTCTAAGGTCGAAACACTACATGTCAGTCTTTGTGGACTTCGAGAAGGCATACGACTCCACAGACCGGAAGGTCCTGCTGAACATCCTAAATGAGTCCGGAGTTGACCTTAAACTGCAGGCGTTAAGTAAAAAATCCAAAGTAAAGCTTCTTGGGTGACTCTCGGATTCCTTCAGCGTCAAAACAGGGGTCAGGCATGGTCATGGCCTGTCTCCAACGCTTTTCAACTGCGTCCCTGAAAAGGTCATCAGAACCTGGTGATAAAGATTAATGGAAACCAACTATAGCCCGTTGCGAATTGAAACCAAATCGAAGGGGATCGGTGTAGACTGCTTGGCTTTTGTCGATGACATTACCATTCTGTCAAACGACGTAGACACCGCTAGAGTCCAAATAGAACGGTTAAAAGAAATCACTGAACGAACTGGCCAGCAAATATCATTTGAAAAAACAGAAGTCATGACTAACATTAAAGACGCCCCAACGTACAAAATATGAGGTCAGCGCCCGGTAAACAAATTTAAATACCTTGGTGAGATCATGAAAAATTAACTGGACAAGGAAGCACTTAGGGAATGGATACGCAAACTAGAAACAGCTTACCAAACATCCCTCACAATCTAGTAAGAGAAATGCCTTTCCCAGAACACTAACATATGTCACCACGAAACAGTTTTGAAGTCAGTAGTTTTGTATGCAGCCGAAACCTTATCCATAACCGCTGATAAAAAACTCCTCGAAGAATTGGAGAAAAAAGAGCAATATCATTACAAGAATCCTAGGATCCAAGTACAAGAATGGCATCCGTCAAAACAGATCCTACAAGGAAGTCTACAGTAGAATAGAAAAAACTGTATACAGTCCATAAAAGACGGGTACGATCTTATGGTCACCTCAAACGAGTGGACGGAATAGGTTAATCAAAACTATATTTCTCTCTTTTTTTTAATAAAAACCAAAACCTACGATGTCATGGTATAAAAACACCAAAGACGACCTCCAGATGCTACATATAAAGCCCGAAGATGCTTTTGACAGTTCTTTTCCGAAAGAAGATAGTGACAAACGGAATAACCAGAGAGCAACCGAAAAGAAGACACGATGTTCTTTGGACAGAAGAACGCAAGCAGGCCCACTCACAACGAATGAGAGAAATCTGGGCTCAGAAAAATGCCCGGCCCAGTGCTAAGTGCAACAAGACTTAACGTGGTCCAAGATGGCCCAACGAATAAATGATAAAAAATAAGTATACATGGTGATTCACGAAGATAGGCTAATATTTTAATATGTTATTTTGCAAGTAAAACGGAAGAAAAAAGTTCATATAAACTTAGGTCCGCAAATGTTTAATTACGGAGATACAGTTAACAAATGATTTTGCCTAAAATTTTGAAACTTCGCTAATGTGAAGCGATTGCAAAACTCACTGTTGCCCGACATAAAGGTTTCTACATTCTTAGTGGAAAGTAAGCAAATTTACTTGTATAATAATCTTTGCTTCTCTGGATGTTCTGGAAAACTATTGCAGATACACACCTGGAACATGTTTTATTAGGTTCACCAGATCAATAACAACAAAATAAATGGAAATCTTGCTTTACTTTAACCTCTTACAGTTTTGCGATGGCTTCATATTAGCAAAGTCGCTAAATTTCAGGCAAAATCTTTTGTTTGCCGTAACACCATAACTACACATTTGTGGACGTATGTTTATATAAAATTTTTTCTTTAATTTTTACTTTTAGAATAACAATAAAATATTTGCATAGCTTCGTGAATCACCGTGTGTGTGTGTGTGTGTGTGTGTGTGTGTGTGTGTGTGTGTGTGTGTGTGTGGCGAACTAAACTTGCGATAGAGTAACTTCGTGAAATTTAGTAACCGTGCTGGCATGAAACTTTCCTTTTTACACAACTTCAGGCTTGATTCCGGGGGAGCAAGACCAAATTTAACGAGGTATGAAAAATTAAGGAGATCCCCAGGACAGAGCGTTGCAATAAGCATAAAGAATCGACGTAAATGACAGACGACCCTCAGCCGCAACACACCGGAATAATTTGTTGGCCGGTCGGACAAGGAGCTGAGTCAACATAGAGTATTACTAACTAGTCCAGCCTGCAAAATTGACAACCTGATTATAGTGTTCAATCAAATTAGACAGCATCCACGTAAAACAATAATAATTCACAACTCTGAACTTCCACGAATTGTTTCCCCCTTCCAAGAAAAAGAAAAGAACGTTTAATTAAAATTATAACGCCTAAACCCAAGGATTAATCAAAGATAACAGCAGTAAAACTATTCCTTGTCATCTGAAACCTGAGTTTATGAGAAACATTTAAACAGGAAGGTAATATTTAAACACAAGATTAATCCAAGGTAATTATAACAAATTGTCTCTACAAATCCAGTACCTGAACAGTGTTAAGTCTGACTGCTCATTCAAAACTTTCAATTGATACAAATGCTGCACCTTACCAATATAGGGCATTCATCAACAGTCCACAGTGCACGCTACATGACAGCCGTCTTCCTGTGCAGCTAGGGCTAAATGGCAAGCCATTGGATGGCCAACGTAATTCTAAAACACAATTAAAAAAGGAGTAACAGCTCGTACAATACGTATGTTTTTGAATGGGGTCCGCCTTTAGTAAAACAGAATTTTGTTTTTTGTCCCCAAACATGTTTCACTGCAGTTGCAGCATCATCAGTGGGTTTTTTATTTTATGGCTGTTAAACATAAGGAATGTACTCTACTGTTTCCATACATCTAAACATTAGTTTTTAAATCGTAATTACAGATTTTTGAAGAGCACATGAAATTATATCATCATACTTTCTTACTGCATAGTGTGGTTTTCCTGCAGTATTACGTTTCTACAGTGTGTTTTTGTTTACAGTTTGTCATCTGCAACCAAACAGACCCCATCCAAAAACATATGTAGTGTTAAAGCAAGCACAGACTGAAGAGCTCCACTCTCAAGTTGGTTTGCTCGTGTAATAATTGCCGTGCACATCCCAGCAGGACTCCTATTAGCTGGAGACCTCCCCAGATCCAGCAAACAATAATACCACAAGCAACTCAGACAATACTAAAACCATCACTGTGCAGCAACAGGGACCAATTGCAAGTAATCAAGAGCACACAGAAGCCAGAAGCGGCAAAACGACGCAATACACGTCGTCGGCAAAGACAACGGACCGACCAGTCACCGGTCGTTCCCGATGAATTTATAGGCCAGGGAGAAGCTTCTCGCGGGACGAAGTCTTTGGTCACTTCCCGCACAGTCGGCCAACAGTCATCCCGACCAACTTAGAACCCCAACTTCCTAGCAGCGCTGTCCGATCGAGACTCGCAAACCGCGAAAATTCTGCCCACCGCCCACCGCCCACGGCGCGGCGGCAGCGGCACCGGACGACAAGAGGAGAAAACAAGCACAGGAAGCCGCCCGGAAGAGAAATCGATGCGAGGCGTCACGGCTCAGTAAGCGTAATGAAAGGACAAAGTTAACAGTTTATTTATTTATTTATCCTACGACGACAACAGAAAATATTGGGAAACACACATAGTTTGCTGTTACGCGTTTAAGTATTCATCCACAAAGCTAAAATGTTTCGATTCTGAAAATTAATAATTTTATAATATACTCAGAACATTTCAAATATAAAATTAGGGCTTTTTTTAAATATAAACATTTAACCAGAGTTCAATATATAGTGAATGAAGCCAACTGATAACACTTGAGGCAGCATTAATAACGTCACCAAATGGTCCGGGATACTTTCTCAGAGGCCAGTCCTTGACGATATGGTGAACGTTTTGCTCTCGCACCCCACCTTCTTACGATGGAGAGTTTAGGAGTCTTCACTTGTGCATCAATCATTGCGCCTGGAGTGACTGTTTCTCATTCTCTTTAGATTTGTCCATTCGCTTCTCTTATGAACCGGTCGTTGTGGCCGAGCGGTTCTAGGGACTTCAGTCTGGAACCGCGCGACCGCTACGGTCGCAGGTTCGAATCCTGCTTCGGGCATGGATGTATGTGATGTCCTTACATTAGTTAGGTGTAAGTAGTTCTAAGTGGACTGATGACCTCAGATTTTAAGTCCCATAGTGCTCAGAGCCATTTGAACCATTCTCTTCTGATCGAATCCTGGTAGAGTGCAAATGGATCTTAAAAACGTAATTATAGTAGTCTACCTCCTGCGCACTCTTCTTTAATGTTATACTCCTTGTTGTTCTTCCATTATGCCACAGTGGAGTGCATGATATGAAACTGTCTGGAGGAGGGTCGTTTAAGACTGTACGAATTGGAAGGTCTTGGGGATGGTTGGTGTGATACAGCTGCCGCCATTCTCGATTGGTTGCTGCAAGTTACTGATGGCATGCTCCCAAAGGATCGGTGTGTATTAACAGTTAAAGGGAAAATCACAGTAAACCAACAGTACCACCATTCCAACTTAACGAATATTCATTACTTTTACTCAGAAGTGTTACTGTGTACGTGGCTCTCGTTGTCACGAGTTTACCTTTAGGCGCCATTAATAGCCACTTTCAGTGAAATAACATTGCATTAGAAGCAGTTACAATATTAAGCACAAGAAGAAGTGATAAATTATATTACGTAGCAGAACTTGTTAGAAGAATAAAATCATTACTGTAGTTGGACTCACGAATGATGGCGGTCGAGTTTAGGCTTATCTGCGCGTGTATGTCACGTACTCTCCGACAGCCAATGAGCGTTCAGAAGAGTTCTGAGCATTCTGCTGTGAATGCCGTAGCTAAAGAGAGCATTAACTTTGATCGTAGCGAGTTGTTTGGTGAATTTGTTGCGAGTTGTCATCGCTGGTGGTAATGATGGTGGTTAGTGATAAATTCTACATTATCGACCGAAAGGCATAATTTGCAGGAAATACTCTTTCTCCAAGCAGAAAGCACGAGCATGCGCGTACCGCAACAGTCGCTTGGAATCACCATCAATGCAATCCCCGTCCGTGTTCCGACACGAGCGAACAGCCAAAGTTCGTGTATTAGACTACTTGTACGCTTTAAACCGGCTGAGGTTTAAATGAAAAAAAAAAAGTCATCTGAAAAGAAAGTCTTGTCACTTAATTTCTTCGTTATAGTTAACTACACTATTTTATGATATTCTGTTTAAACTGATGAACAATATATTCTAGCAGGATCTACCGAGGAGTATTCAAGACCTTGATCTCCTGTAGCAATAACTGTCTCATCATTCGCCTTGCAGAAGACATCTGTTAAGAAACGTTGCTGTTTCCGCACAAACACTTACCTCTTCTAACACAAAATATTTTACCGTACAGTACGTCGCTGGAGCCAACTCCAACCGTAATGGCGGAAAAATTTACATCAATACTATATGGCTGACAAGGATATGAGAAATGGTAGCATAACGCTTCTCACAGTTTCTTTTTGTCGCTCGTCTCTCTTCTGAGTGTCCTGTGTCAGTCTCTTCGCATCATAGCAAACTGCTGAGGTCATCGGTCCCTAAGCTTACACACTACTTAATCTAACGTAAACTAAGGACGACACACACTTCCATGCCCGAGGGAGGACTCGAACCTTCGACGCGGGGAGCTGAGCGGACCGTGACAAGACGCCCTAGACCGCGCGGCTATCCCGTGCGGCTTCTGACGGTGATGGAGACACCTTGCAGCATATTTGTCGGTGCTACATCACTTCATAAACTATGTTTTCGTCTCACACTGGATTCCGTGTGAATATTTTACGTGTAATTTGTATCTCTGATCTTCGAAAACGAATAAAAGTATTAATAAGATTGTCAAGGATGTTCGAGGTCAGGATCTCAGGACTAAATTGTAAAACTTCCAGCCATTTGTTGTGCATAGCCGTCGTGGGATCTGCGGTTCCGTTCTGGTACTCAGAAACGATGTTTTCCGAGTTTTCTCAGGAACCACCCTTAAACTAAATGTCCGTTAAGACACACCGTAGACTACATCTAACGCAAAAAAATCAAAAGTTTTGCTCCATTTGCCTAACCTGTACTATACTGTAGCATGGTTACAGTAATACGATACCTGCACAAGATAGAATAGCCTGGAGAGCTGCATCAAACAAGTCTGCAGACAGAAAACCACAACAACAGAACACAATTCCTTCAAACATTCCGCAGGCGATTTCTTTCCCTCTCGTTATCCAGCTCTTTTGATCACGTCTAGACGGGCGTAACTTAGAAGAGCTTCGGATTACTCTGATTCGACATTGCTGTGCGTAAATGGTAACTAATAAATGAAGTGGTTTGACGTTCAATCTCAAGTTTGTCGTCGGCCTTGAAAATACACGTGACGGTCTGTTGTCGTCAGCAAGAGAGTGGACTAGAGAAAAAAAAAAATAAAAACAAAAAATTAAGTCGAACCATCCCTCGATTTGCCTTACTTTTATATGAAAATTACAGTTCGACTCACCGTATTTATTGCTCGGATCCCCAGACGTTGTGCAGGGATTTCGTAGAAGAACATATGTGGGCGACGCACAGACCACAACATCGCCTTGTTACTTGGAACTCGTAAAGGAGGCTGGGGTAGCATAACAAGGACAAAGTATGTGGACGGTGCAGGGATGCGAAGAGTGACTTCATCCCGGATTTAATTCCTCCCCGGTCGGAAGCAGCCGGGTTCGTCGTTCGGAGAGGAACCCGGCCGGACACGGGCAGCTCAACCGTTTACTGCCCATAAACCGACGCACGGCGCCCGGCGGAGTCGTGTCTTTTCTTTTCGGGCGCGACGAGTGGTCCGGGGCGCCGCGAGACGGAGGCGGAGGCCGACGCGGCTGCCGGTGGGGCCGGCATTCAGCCGCGGCCCAAACTGCCCCCCAAACACTCGTCGTCCTGCTGTGTCGATTGTCGAGCCTTTTAACGCCCTTTATGCGCCGCCGCCGGCCGACAGTGCCTCCGAGCCGTGGCGCGCGCTCCTCCCTTTTGTCTCTTTATGACCTCGCCGGCCGTGAAATCACTTACGCTATCTGTTGTTCTTTGGTGTGGTCTTTGTACTTTACGATTTTTATATCCGGATCAACTTTTGAGACAACTCGTCCGCCTGCCCCCGCCCCGCCTCTCTCTACCACTTTGGCCCTGCCACCTCGACACCTCCTCCATGTCTAATTGTAAGATAACGCACTTAGAAGATATAGGCATAGAGGCAGCCTGCCGCTCGTCTTAGCTCTTCTAAAAGGCCAGCCGCGTTTAGGTGCTTCCCTATCTCTTCGTGCCACACTGAAAGTAATCGGAGACCTAGCCGATTTCGAACGCCATGTGTTTCTTCTGACGTTTTTCTAATCGCTGTGTCCATTTTGTTACCTCCTGCGTCTGACTCTTAATCATCCATTTTCTTCTTGTGAACTGTCATTTCGTCCGCAGCTCGTGGTCGTGCGGTAGAGTTCTCGCTTCCCGCGCCCGGGTTCCCGGGTTCGATTCCCGGCGGGGTCAGGGATGTTCTCTGCCTCGTGATGACTGGGTGTTGTGTGATGTCCTTCGGTTAGTTAGGTTTAAGTAGTTCTAAGTTCTAGGGGACTGATGACCATAGATGTTAAGTCCCATAGTGCTCAGAGCCATTTTTGAACTATCATTTCATGGCATAAAGTCTGCCAGCTGGTGAGGATTGAACGAGAACGCTGAGTTGATGAGACATTGGTGTCGTGATCAGGAGGACTATGATTAAAATTTCCGTGTGACTATCTAACAAATAGTGTATTTTCCTGCACAATCACTTATAATTTTCCACGAGAGACATCCGGTCATCTTCAGGTAATAAGGAATCAACACTAACGATTTCCCAAATACTTTGAGGAAACCACTTTCTCAGGCCATCCAGATTTTGGTAATAGTAGTATTTGCATCTACATCTACATACATACTCGAGAAGCCAGCGTACGATGCTTGAAGGAGCGTACCTCTACCACTACTACTCATTTCTTTTCCTGTTCTCCTCGCAACTGGAGCGGCAGAAAAATGACTTTCTATATGCCTCCGTACGAGCCTAATTTCTCTTATCTTCTTACGCAAAATGTACGTTGGCAGCAGTTGAATCGTTCTGCTGTCTGCTTTCTTTCAAATGCCAGTTCTCTGAATTTTCTCAAAAGCGTTCCTCGTAAAAAACGTCGCCCTCCCTCCAGGGATTCCCATTTGAGATCCTGAAGCATCTCCATAATACTTACATGTTGTCTGAACCTGCTGGTAACAGATCTGTGTCATTGCTTCGACGTCTTTCTTTAATCCGGCCTGATGCGGTTCCCAAACACTCAAGGGGTACTCAAGGATAGGTCGTAAAGGCGTCCAACATTTGGTCTCCTTGACAGATGACCGTAGTTTCCTAAAATTCTCACAGTAAGCGAAGTCGACTATTCGTCTTCTGTACTACAATCATTACATGCGTGTTCCATTTCACATCGCTTTGCAACGTTACTTAGAAATATCTAAACAACGTGACTGTATCAAGTGACACACTATTAATGCTGTATTCGAACGTTACGAAATTGTTTTTCTTACTCATCTGCATTGACGTACTTTTTCTACGTTTAGAGCTACCTTTAATTCATCACATCAAGTAGAAATTTTTTTGTAAATCATCTTGCATGTTACTACAGTTACTCAACGTCGACCCATTCTCGTACACCACAGCGTCATCAGTAAACAACCGCAGGTCGCTGCTAATGCTGTCCGCCAGATCATTTATGTATATAATCGTTTGTGTATATAGAAACTAGCAGCGTCCCTATCACACATCCACGTCGCACTCTTGACGATATTCTTGTCTATGATGACTTTTCGCCATCGAGGAAAATGTAATGTATTCTGTTACCTACGAAGTCTTCGAGCCACGTATCTGCGAACCGGTTCCGTATGCTTTTACGTTCTTTAAAGTCTACAGTGGGGCACCATGTCAAACGTTTTTCAGAAATCTAGGAATATGGACTCTGGCTATTGCCCTTCATCGACAGTTTGCAGGACATCATGTGAGAAAAGGGAAAGCTGAGTTTCGCTCGACCTGTTCTTCCTAAAACCTGGACAGAATTTTTACCATCTCAACGAAATTTATTATACTCGCACTGAGAATATGATCCAGAATTCTGCAGCAAACCAACATTAAGGATATTGGTGTGTAAATTTGTGTGTCAGTTCTTGTACCCTTCCTACGTGCAGGAGTCACGTGCGCTTTCACCCCAGGCGCTTGGAGTTTTGAGCTGGGCGAGAAATTCGCGATAAATGCAAGCTGAGGAAGTGGCCAATGCTGAAATGTAGTAGACAAATTTTACAAAAAATGATGGACATTTCATTACTTCAGTTTCAGAAAAACAAACACAGAACGTATCCATGCATTTACATACACATATTTCATGTATGGCAGAGATTAAACACAATTATCCCGTGACCATATAATTGGAGACGTCTTA
This sequence comes from Schistocerca piceifrons, assembly GCF_021461385.2. Lineage (NCBI taxonomy): Eukaryota > Metazoa > Arthropoda > Insecta > Orthoptera > Acrididae > Schistocerca > Schistocerca piceifrons. The sequence goes on from NC_060140.1 coordinate 460,692,747, forward strand.
ACGTCCTGAAATGAAGATGGCCACATAGTCTTTATCCTTCTGAATACGAAGTCAGTCTGTTTAAAACAGCGCAACTTCATCCGGGTTATCGCTACTGTAAAATATTATCTGATTTGTACATTGCTCTTTCATTATGTAAAACGTTAATATTACACACTTCATTTCTGACCACCAATCACTGTACACAGTGTACACATATTATTTTATAATGTAGAACGCTTGTGCTACACTGTTCATTTTCCATGGTTCCTCTCAATCAAAGAACACAAATATCGGGGTGATTCCTTCGTCGTCGCTAATGACCTCGTCGTCGACAGGACGTTAAACATTAATTTTCCTTTCTTCCTCTTTACAGGAGATAAAAAGAAAAGAAGTGTAGTGTCGTAAATTACAGAAATAACGTTTTCCGAATAACTAAATTGGGAAAAATAAATTAGAGAAAGTCAAACGTTCGTCTTACCTATAGATATCAAGTCCAAACGATTACAGACGCTGCTTGACATATATATGAGTAAATGTTTCTGTCTATATCTCCAGCAAAGCACTGTATAGGTGTGAAAAATGGACCACGGAAAAGCGAGAAGGTGGAAATGAAGACATTTGAAAATATGCACTACAGTAAGAAGTTAAAAACTGGATGGCAGATAATTAACGAAACGAAGCCATGCTACAAATAACAGAGAGAAAAGAAGTCTACGAAAACCTCTCACCAGAATACGGGTCACAGTTTGGTGAGTCAAGAACAACCGTCTTAAGGGACTAGAAAAAGTGAAGTAGAGACAAAGACTGGAGGGTGAAAATCCAATTACCACCGTTTACTGTTGTAATAGTCATTTAGAAATAGCCGCGCGGATTGGCCGCGCGGTTAGAGGCGCCATGTACGGACGGGGCGACCCCTCCCGCGGAAGGTTCGAGTCCTCCCTCGGGCATGGGTGTTTGTGTTGTTCTTAGCGTAAGTTAGTTTAAGTAGTGTGTAAGTCTAGGAACCGATGACCTCAGCAGTTTGGTCCCTTAGGAATTCACACACACACACACACACACACACACACACACACACACACACACTCACACACACACATTGCACTCATTAAGCTGCTTTAATTTATGGGATTCGAGAGTGTTTCGCTTATCATCAGCCTTTTCGATATAGGAAACTGCTGTAGACTATTAGAATAAAAAGTGTCAAAAATCCTCATAACTCCTGTACAGCACTTGTTCTTGATCAAACGGAGGGATTTTTTAGTAGATTGTCTATCCTCATTTGGGGACAGAATTTACCACATGCTCTCCTTTACGGCCAGCCTATGTGGATCGCTGAACAGTGCTCCATATGCTCTATCTGAGTGGCACATCCTTGGAATGAAGGACCCGAATATCGTAAATTAAATTTAGTCTGTGATGGAATACGTATTCTTTCGTGATTGTGGCCTTATTGTAAACAATATTGCGTGTAATTGATGAAAATGTCTTGAGCTGTAGTTTTAAGGTTGTTATTGTTTATTTGATGAAATATTTCGTAGAGGATGTGCGATTGTTCTTGAAATCTGTAACATAAGAATCATATTCAAACACTCTTGCTTGTTTAAAAAATAACAAAAAAAGTTAAGCTTACTTGTTGGGCTTCATTTGGAGGTAGTAGACATAACACTTGTGAGATATATAAGCTATCCTCTATGTTAAGCAATCTGTACATAGAGCAAACAGTTAAGGAAACCAGGGGAAATGTTTTCGACAAACCTCAAAGTTTTTATTTTTTCTTGCTTAACTTAAATTCCTTCTTTAAATTTCTCTTTGCTTTCCTTCATAACTTGCTCAATGTACCGAATGAAAAATATTGGAGGTAGGCTACAAACTTGTCTCACGCCCTTGTCAACACTTACGTCTACATCTACACCTACATGGATACTCTGGAAATCACACTTAAGTGCCTGGCAGAGTGTTCATCGAACCACCTCCTCAATTTTCTCTTTTTCCAATCTTCTATAGCAAGGAAGAAACGAGCACCTATATCTTTCCGTGCGAGCTATGATTTCCTTTGTTTTTACTTGGTGATCGTTTCTCCCTGTGTAGGTCGGCGTCAACAAAATATTTTCGTATTCGGAGGAGAAAGTTGGTGATTGGAATTTCGTGAGGAGAGTCCTCCGCAACGAAAAACGCCTTTGTTTTAATGATGTCCATCCTAAATACTGTATCATTTCAGTGACACTCTCACCCCTGTTTCGCGATAATACAAAACGTGCTGCCCTTCTTTGAACTTTTTCGATGTACTCCGTCATTCCTATCTGTTAAGGATCCCACACCGCGCATCAGTATTCTGAAAGGTGACGGACAAGCGTAGTGTAGACAGTCTCTTTAGTAGATCTGTCACATTTACTAAGTGCACTGCCAATAAAACGCAGTCTTTGATTAGCGTTCCCCACAACATTTTCGATGTGTTCCTTGTAATTTAAGTTGTTCGTAATTGTAGTTCCTAGGTACTTAGTTCAATTTACGGCCTTTAGGTTCGACTAATTTATCGTGCATTGTTTTTAGCACTCACGTTGATGACCTCACACTTCTCATAATTTGGGGCCAATTGCCAATTTTCTCACCATACAGATATCTCTTCTAAAACGTTTTGCAATTTCTTTTGATCTTCTGAAGACTTTACTAGACGATAACAGACAGCGTCATCTGCAACGACCTAAGACGGCTGTTCAGATTGTCTCCCAAATCGTTTATACAAATAAGGAACAACAAACGGCCTATAACACTAACTTGGCGAATGCCAGATATCACTTCTGTTTTTGTCGATGACTTTCCGTCAGTTACTACGAACTGTGACGTCTCTGACAGGAAATCACGAATCCAGTCACATAACTGAGCACGTAATTTCACTACAATCGGCTTGTGTGGTACATCGTCAAAAGCCTTCTGGAAATCCAGAAATGCGGAATCCACTTAAAACCCGTCAATAGCACTCAACACTTCGTGGGAGAAAAGAGCTGGTTGTGTTTCACAATGTCGATGTTTTCTAAATCCGCGTTGACTGTGTGTCAATAGACCGTTCTCTTCGAGGTAATTCTTAATAGTCGAACACAATATATGTTCCAAAATCCTGCTGCATATCGTCGTCGATGATACGGACCTGTAATTTAGTGGATTACTCTCACTACCTATCTTGAATATTGGTATGACCTGCGTAACTTTCCAGGCTTTTGGTGCTGGTCTTTCGTCCAGCGGACAGTTGTATATTATTGTGAAGTACTCTGAAAGGAACGTTATTAGTACATTGTCTGGAACAGTAGACTTGCTTTTATTAAATGATTGAAGCTGCTTCACTAATTCGCGGATATCTACTTATATGTTAGTCATGTTGGCAGCTGTTCTTGATTCGAATTCTGGAAAATTTACTTCATATTCTTTGGTGTAGGTGTTCCGGAAGGGTGTATTTAGTAACTCTGCTTTGGCAGCACTGTCTTCGGTACTATCTCCATTGCCATCGCGCAGAGAAAGCATTGATTGAGTCTTGCCGCTACCATACTTCAGATACGACCAGAATCTCTTTGGATATTCTGTCAGGTTTAGAGACAAAGTTTCGTTTTGGAAACTATTATAAGCAACTCGCATTGAAGACCGCTCTAAATTCCGAGCTTCTGTAAAAGATCGCCAATCTTGGAGATTTTGCGTCTGTTTAAGTTTGACATGTTTTTCTTCCGTTGTATTTGTTTCTGCAACAATGTTTTGACCCGTTTTGTGTTACATGGGGGATCAGCTCGGTCGTTTTTTAATTTATTTGGTATAAATCTCTCAATTGCTGCCGATACCATTACTTTGAATTCAAGCGACATCTGGTCTGCACTTACATTGTTAATTTGGAAGGAGTGGAGATTGCTTCTCAGGAAGGCGTCATGTGAATTTTTATTTGCTTTTTTGAATATGTATATTTTTCGTTTATTTTTGGAGGACTTCAGAGTTACAATATTCAATCTCGCTACGACAACCCTGAGTTCACTAACATCTGTATCCGTTTTGATCCTTGTTATTAGCTCAGGATTACTTGTTGCTAAGAGGTCAAGTGTGTTTTCACAACCGTTTACTATTCTCGTGGGCTCATGAACTAACTGCTCGAAATAATTTTCAGAGAATGCATTTAGCACAATTTCGGATGATGTTTCATGGGTACCTCGGGAATTAAACATGTATTTTCGCCAACATATCGAGGGTAAATTAAAGTCACCACCAACTATATCTGTGTGGGTCGGGTACGTGTTTGAAATCAAACTCAAGTTTTCTTTGAATCTTTCATCAATTGTATCATCTGAATTCGGAAGTCGGTAAAAGGATCTGTTTATTATTTCATTCCGGTTGCCAACAATTACCACTGGCCATACTAACTACTTGAACTATCTACTTCAATTTCGCGACAAGATGAACTACTTCTGCAATGACAAACACGCCACCGCCAACTGTGTTTAGCCTATCCTTTCGGAACACCGTTAGTTCTTCGCAAAAATTTTGGCTGAACTTATCTCCGGCTTTAGCCAGCTTTCAGTGCCCATGAAGATGTGAGAATCAGCGCTTGCTATTAGCGCTTGTAGCTCTAGTACTATTCGAACACGGCTACGACAATTTACAACTGTTACACCGATGGTTCCTGTATGTTCGTTCTTCCTTTGTTCTACCTGCACCCTTTGAGACTGTAACACTTTTTGTGTTTCCTCGAAGCTCTCTAACCTAAAAGCTGCCCAGTCCACGCCACAAAGCTCCTGGTACCCGTGTGGCCGCCTCCTGCGTCTATTCAGCGGAAACCGAAAACCAATCATCCTATGGTTGGGGTCGAAGGATCTGCAGCCTACACCGTCTGAGGCTCTGATTCCACTCGGCACTGTACCGGAGGTCCGCAATCGGTCCTTTCGACTATGCTGCAAATGTTCATCTCTGCTTTCATGTCGCAAGCAAGACTGGCAGCCTTCACCACTTCTGTTAGCTCCTCGAAACCAGAGAGAATCTCTTCCGATCCAAAGCGACACACATCACTGGTATCGATGTGAGTCACCACCTGCAGCTGACTGCACCCTTTCATGCCCCTTGATGCTCACTCACAATTGCCGTTTAGTTACTGTGCAAGCTCTAACTTAACTTCGGCTCCTTCAGAGTTTTTAAGAGTATATTCCAGTGAACATTGTCAAAAGGATGCTCTAAGTCAACAAATTATATGAACGTAGGTTTGCCTTTCATTAACATACCTTATAAGGTAAGGTCAGTATTGCCTCCTTTCTTTGGAATCCAAACTGACCTACTCCGAGGTCGGCTCCTACCAGGTTTTCTATTCTTGAGTACAATATTCATGTCAATCTCTTGTCCGCAGCTCGTGGTCGTGCGGTAGCGTTATCGCTTCCCGCGCCCGGGTTCCCGGGTTCGATTCCCGGCGGGGTCAGGGATTTTCTCTGCCTAGTGATGACCGGGTGTTGTGTGACGTCCTTAGGTTAGTTAGGTTTAAGTAGTTCTAAGTTCTAGGGGACTGATGACCATAGATGTTAAGTCCCATAGTGCTCAGAGACATTTGAACCATCAATATCTTGACCTATTAAACTAGGGCTGCACAAGTCAAAAGCAGTCAGAGGCCAAACCAATACTGCACCAGTTTTCTTTCCACATGTAGAAAGTCGTCCATCGGAGCAAAAGGCCACAATATTTTCAAAAGTAAGACCCAATTTCTTCGGGAGACATTCTTTCACTTCGTTAGAAATGTCCCCACCTGTTGTTCGCCCTATCATGAAACACAATCCCACCAGTTCTTCAGTGATACTCAACTTGTTTCCAAACCACGAATGTAAGCTAAAAGCTATGCAGTATCATTTACTCCAGTACTATCGTCCATGGCTAATCAGCAGTACTTGGATTCTTCAGCTTTCATTCTTCACTGTTCGTGAAGGCTGGTAGAGATATCATGCACTCTTCTTTGAACTGTCATCCTGGAAAAGTTTGTGCTCTCAAAAACTTGATTTCTTTCTGGGCATGGTTCGCATACAGCGATCATCACGCATCTTTTTAAAAAATAATCTTCCGTGAAAGGTTTTTCAGCAGCAGCAATTTATTTAGAAATTAAGAAGCGTACTTCTGCATTCTTGAAAAATTGTTGTTGACTAAACAAAGATTTTAGCAAATCTGAGGCATTGATTTTCCTCTTGATATCATCCAATTTCTCCAAATTCGCGTGTTTTGATTCTGAATGACTTCGGATATTACACTCTTTTACAAATGAAACTGATACGTGCCAAACCAGTTCTACAGTATAAAAACGTACTAATTTGTCCACTCCTTATTAAATACTCTACGTTCAGACACAATTTTTCGCTTGTGGTTATTGTCACTTATTCTTTGCGGCCACCTCGAAGTGAAAATTAATATTAAAACACGTACCTAATCGTGTACGCACATGTAAAAGATGAGGGATCGTAATCATGAACACAAGCTATAAGTAAAATGGCATGTTCGTCTCAAAAGACATCTGAGTTCCAATTTCCAACCAACGACAATAATTTTCTTCTTTAATCAAAGCTATATGAGTAATTTTAATTCTACGAGAGTACAACAAATACATAGGCGTATGTATGACTCAGTTCTAATGGTAAGGCATAAACACACGTCAGAAATTAAATTCAAATATTGCGTCACCACCTGGCCACAGGACACAGACACTGTAGTGCAGCACCTTGGCAGTTTTTCCTCTTCCAACAACTTAGAAGCACTCGAAACACTTCACACGTCGCTTGAAATCGCAACAGTCACTTGCAGTGCTTGGTTGTGTGTGTGTGTGTGTGTGTATGTGTATGTGTATGAAATAACTAGCTTACACGTGCGACTTCGTACATGTGGGACAGCACCATAGCAAGCAGCTTCCCCCACCCTAAATAACCACCTTTGCGCCACTTGGCAGCCGCGCCTACCACCTGTTTAGACTAGCACATTAGCAGTGCATTTTTGTTATCATCGTTGTTTAGTGATAGCGCCACTGACCCCAAGCCCATCTTGTCGCAAGCACTGCCATTACTAATAAGTTTAATAATGTGAATCTACACTCCTGGAAATGGAAAAAAGAACACATTGACACCGGTGTGTCAGACCCACCATACTTGCTCCGGACACTGCGAGAGGGCTGTACAAGCAATGATCACACGCACGGCACAGTGGACACACCAGGAACCGCGGTGTTGGCCGTCGAATGGCGCTAGCTGCGCAGCATTTGTGCACCGCCGCCGTCAGTGTCAGCCAGTTTGCCGTGGCATACGGAGCTCCATCGCAGTCTTTAACACTGGTAGCATGCCGCGACAGCGTGGACGTGAACCGTATGTGCAGTTGACGGACTTTGAGCGAGGGCGTATAGTGGGCATGCGGGAGGCCGGGTGGACGTACCGCCGAATTGCTCAACACGTGGGGCGTGAGGTCTCCACAGCACATCGATGTTGTCGCCAGTGGTCGGCGGAAGGTGCACGTGCCCGTCGACCTGGGACCGGACCGCAGCGACGCACGGATGCACGCCAAGACCGTAGGATCCTACGCAGTGCCGTAGGGGACCGCACCGCCACTTCCCAGCAAATTAGGGACACTGTTGCTCCTGGGGTATCGGCGATGACCATTCGCAACCGTCTCCATGAAGCTGGGCTACGGTCCCGCACACCGTTAGGCCGTCTTCCGCTCACGCCCCAACATCGTGCAGCCCGCCTCCAGTGGTGTCGCGACAGGCGTGAATGGAGGGACGAATGGAGACGTGTCGTCTTCAGCGATGAGAGTCGCTTCTGCCTTGGTGCCAATGATGGTCGTATGCGTGTTTGGCGCCGTGCAGGTGAGCGCCACAATCAGGACTGCATACGACCGAGGCACACAGGGCCAACACCCGGCATCATGGTGTGGGGAGCGATCTCCTACACTGGCCGTACACCACTGGTGATCGTCGAGGGGACACTGAATAGTGCACGGTACATCCAAACCGTCATCGAACCCATCGTTCTACCATTCCTATACCGGCAAGGGAACTTGCTGTTCCAACAGGACAATGCACGTCCGCATGTATCCCGTGCCACCCAACGTGCTCTAGAAGGTGTAAGTCAACTACCCTGGCCAACAAGATCTCCGGATCTGTCCCCCATTGAGCATGTTTGGGACTGGACGAAGCGTCGTCTCACGCGGTCTGCACGTCCAGCACGAACGCTGGTCCAACTGAGGCGCCAGGTGGAAATGGCATGGCAAGCCGTTCCACAGGACTACATCCAGCATCTCCACGATCGTCTCCATGGGAGAATAGCAGCCTGCATTGCTGCGAAAGGTGGATATACACTGTACTAGTGCCGCCATTGTGCATGCTCTGTTGCCTGTGTCTATGTGCCTGTGGTTCTGTCAGTGTGATCATGTGATGTATCTGACCCCAGGAATGTGTCAATAAAGTTTCCCCTTCCTGGGACAATGAATTCACGGTGTTCTTATTTCAATTTCCAGGAGTGTATTTTAACCTAGCTGTCGCAGATACTGCCGTCGCTAATAAGTCAAAATATTTTAAATGATATCTAGATTTACTGTCGTAATAGATTCAACTAAAAAAATCCTAGAATTATATAAAAAAATTCGGAACTGATCAACCTTTAAAGATTCTCCCGCGGACTACAGTAAGAGACGTAACGGACCGCATGTTGCCTGTTGGCCGTATGTTGTGTACCCCTGTATTAAACCGATATCAGTAGTTCTGAGGGAATGTCATCTACTTCAGGGGCATTGTTCTGATATATGTCAATGCTTTGCAAATTCGTTTCGCATTTTCAACACTTCATCTTCCCTTTCCTTAATGCTTGCTTCATTTCTCTTGTGTTGCCCCTTTGTACATTCCTGCCACCTTCTGGCTCCCCTTCGTTGCTTAGTACTGGCTTTCCACCTGAGCTCTTGAAATTGATACAGCTGTTACTCTTTTCCCCAAATGTCTCTCTAATTTTCCTATAGGTAATATTTTTCTGTCCCCTAAGTACACGTGCTTCTATAGTCTTGCATTTATTTTCTAGTCATTCCTGTTTAGTCTATGTTGTTCTTTCCGCCAGTCTCAATTTTTAGACGTCTGCATTCCCTTTTGCCTAGTTTTTATACCATCCTCTTTTTTCAGTTAAATGTAGTCTTACCTACCAAATTCAAAGATTGCTACTGGGCTCTATCTTATTACCTATTTGACCATTTGCAACCTTCACTATTTCATCTCTCAAAATTACCCACTCTGTTCTACTGTATCCTTTTCTCCTGTTGCAGTCAATCGTTGTCTAATGTTCCCTTCGGAACTCTCTACAGGTTATGTTTCTTTCAACTTATCCAGGTCCCATCTTCTTAATTTTCTACATTTTTGCTACTTTTCGAGTTTGAATCTACAGTTCATAACCAGTAAATTATGATCTGTCTACATATGCTCCTGGGAATGTCTTAATGTTTAAAATCTGGTTCAGAAATATCTGTATTACCATTACATAATTAATCTGAAACTTTAAAGTGTCTCCAGATCTCTTCCACGTGGACAGCCTCCTTACGTGATCCTTAAATCAAGTGTCAACAATACTTAAATTATGCGTTGTGTTAAATATTACCACAATGTTTCAATTTTCTTTTCTTTCTGTTAGTACATATTCCCCTGCTACTTTTTTCCCTTCCTTTTCCTACTATCGAAATCCAGTCCACCATCACAATTAAAATTTCATCTCCGTTAACTATCTGAATAATTTCTTTTGTCTCATCATACATTCTTCCAATCTTGTCTAGTTGGAGTATAGTTGCAATAAAACCAGTACTATAGTGGTGGGTGTTGGCTTCACATTTATCTTGACTACTTCAGTACTTTGCACTGTATCTAACTTCAACCTAGTCACTTCCCTTTCAAATTCTCTAACCTAGCAACACGATTAAAGGAGATAACATTTCCCTCTCTGAGCCATATAATGCTAGTTCTTTTTCTTAATGGCTGTATCTTTCTCACATGTCTCTCCCCGGAATTCCGAATTGGGAGTATTTTAATTCCGGAGTACTGTACGTATGGGTATATAACTACCATTATTCATTCATTAGGGCTGTATGCCCTCGCGAAAAACAACAGGTGCAGCTTTCCTTTGCTTTCAGTCGTTCGCAGTATCAACGTAGAAAGGTTTTTTAGGTTGGTTACAAGGTCAGATCAATCAATCGTCCCAAATGCTGCCCCAGCAACTGCTGAAAAGGCTTCCGCCCCTCTACAGAAACGACATGTTTGTCTGGACATCCACAAATACCCATCCATCGTGGTTGCTGGTACAGTACAGCTATCCATATCCCTGAGGCACACAAGCCTCCCAATCGCGGCAACCTATCACGGTTCATGGGGGCGGGGGGCTTGCACTATCCGCTATGATATATCCGGCCAAAGATTACGGAAGGCAGTCCTTACATCCCACACTACATTTCAAAAGCAGCTATACTCTTTTTGTCTGCATTGAATATCTTCTACGTTTTACTCCCGTATAAGACTGCAGTCCATATAGTTTCTTGTAGAAAGAGGTTATAAACACATAAATTTCCATTAGATGTTAATACATTTTTGTTTTTCAGTTAAGAATTTCTTGAAATTTTAAATCTTCGTTGTATATACTACCCTGTTTTACCATGGTCATTTATTTTGCTGCCCGAATAGCAAAACGCGTCTCCTAGTGTCAGTCTTCCATTTCATAATGTAATTCCCTCGGGATAGCCTAATCTGATCCGACCACATTACTTTACGTGTGTTTTACTATTACTGATGCTCATCTTATAATCTGTTTTCGAGACACTATACATGTCGTTCAACTGCTTTTTCAAGTCCTTTGCCGCCTCCGATAGACTTACAGTGTCATAGGCAACTTATTACTTCTCTCTTAACTTTAATTCGCTTTCGAAATTGTTGTTCGGTGTCCTTAAAACATTTCTCAATGTACTGTCTCAATACCAAGGGGGTCCAATGCTCATCTAAACTACTGCCGCTCTCTGATGTCTTTTGACTCATATAACTGCAGTCTGGTTTAAATAACCTATCTCTCTATATGTTTTACCAAAAATTGTATAACCTCGGCGGCTGGAGTGGCCGAGCGGTTCTAGGCGCTACAGTCTGGAACCGCGCGACCGCTACGGTCGTAGGTTCGAATCCTGCCTTGGGCATGGATGTGTGTGATGTCCTTAGGTTAGTTAAGTTTAAGTGGTTCTAAGTTCTAGGGAACTGATGACCTCAGAAGTTAAGTCCCATAGTGCTCAGAGCCATTTGAACCATTTGTATAACCTCAAAAAATATAGTTTAGTCAACATTTTCCAAAGTGTTCTCTAAATCCATCCATTCTATAACTGTAGGTTTGTCTTTCCTTAACCTATCTTCCGAGGTGAGGCATGGTGTCTTTATTGCCTAGCGTGTTTCAACATTTCTACGGAATCCATATTGATGTTTCCGGAGGTTGGCCTGTACCAGTTTTCCCCACTCTGCTGTAAACATTTCGCGTCAGGATTTTGCAACCATAACATATTAAACTGATAGTTCGGTAACAGTTACACCTTGCTTTCTTTGGACAGGTGTATCGATACGTCATAGCAAATTAATTGCCAAAATGTGGGGAAGCTAACAGTTAGTTTTTGTGGATTCGTTAGGAGCTCACGATTGCATTACAGCTTGACTCGCATTCAAAAATTTTTGTGTAGTTAAATTTCGATAGTAAATGAAAGGAATATGTAGTACTTCCTCCGTATTTGTTACTTCAGTGCTATATGAGTACTACCCGGCCATATATCGATTACACTCACTACATTTTTCGTCAACATCGTAAAGTTCAACAATCAATAGTTGGGGCTCTAACAATCCGACTTCCTCGGTTCAATAATAACAAAGATTGTAAAATATTGATAACTGAATTATCAAGTGACCAAAGATTTATAGTGGTTGAAAACGATTCCTAAGTCGACTGTAACAGTAGTTAATAGACAATAAGTATACCCATCTTGATTTTTTGTAGATATTATTAGCTTGCTCGTTGTCCTGTAAAATTCGAAGTATGATTCCTCCAAAGGCTCTTGTCTTATCATGTTTACGAAGAAACATTAACTTGTTAACGATGGATTATTGTAGTATATTCGTGTACTCAACTTTGTCATTAATATGATTCTCTTCATTTTCGTAATAAATGACACTTATTAAAAATGGTCAGTTTCAGATTAAACTCTGTTTTTAATAATGACTGCTTTTGATTGCTTCTCACACTGGTGCATTACAAACATTGACGTTCATGATTAAAAAAAAACATATTTGATCGTAGTTAGCTCCCAAAACAAATTATTTAACATGGAAGCAAGTTACAGACTTCGCTTCCGACGAACGATCTACTCCACAATTTGTGGCACCTTTTTTCTAGAGTTAATATATTTTTCGTATTTTTAGTCATGTGTCCCTTCTCACGAATAAGAAATTATAATTAATCATTAGGGACAAGTACCTGAGACGGCAGAGTAACAGAGCAAAGAATTGTTAGCTAACCAGAGATATTAAGCAGAATATGCTGTAACAGGCTTAAATTGTTCATTTTGTGAAAGCATAAATGTGATGAAATAACGTAAAATCATTCACTCCTTTTGCAATCCCTTTTGATGTTGCTATTCTTATGGTTCGTTGCTGGTTCATGTAAACGTATTCAAATTGGAAATATAGTTTCAAAGCAAAGTATTACTTAGAGTCTTGAGCATTATTTAGACATCCCGAGTCATATTTGATTTTCAAATAATTAGTAAAAGTAGCTTCCAGCATTTTAATAACTGAAGCTTTCGTGGGAGGAATTTTTCATCGGCTTCACACACAGTCAGTGAAGCAATTTGATCTGCAAAGCGGAATCTGCACCACTCTCAAATTAAATTACGTTAAGGGGGTCTGATAATTTTTGTATTGGCGACATGGTACTAATGCATTTCGTAATTTCAAAGAAATCCCACAAGCCGAGATTACTGGAACTTTGGTGTGGACTTGGAAAGAACGTTTTAAGATATAAAAGACAATAACTTTCGTAAATCAATATATAAAAACACTGCGTGAAGCATTTATTAGTATTCATACTTGATAAATATTTTTCACTCCATCGAGTTTTAAGATATACAGAGATCAAGTTTATATGTAAAACAGTTTTGCACTTCACACAGAAATCTGATGTAACTGGATAAAATACCTGCAGTCTCTCACCACCAGTCTCTCACCACGCAAAATTTTATTTTAATTTTATTTAGTTAGACACTTCACAGAGACTCTCCACACAAATTTACACAAGAGTAAACAAAAGTCCATTGCCAGTGCAAAGAGTATGTAAGGTAATTTTACTGCAAGTCTGAGTTAACGAATATGGGAAAAGTAATAATCGAAATACAAACGCATTTTAAACTGAAAAGACAATTTTATTTTCTGAAGCATTATTTTTGGTACTAAAGTTTCGTGATTTATGTAATGTTAAATACGTAATTATTTGCCAGTTACTGTCGAAAGAAACACATCCAATTTCATAGGATAATTAACATTTTGATAAGTAGCTCCAAAACTGAAGTAAAGGGACTTTTAAAATATAATAGGCTATGTATAAAAAAGAAAGCATGAAATTTCAAATTCCGGTAATAGTCGCCCAAAAACGTAATAATACCAAAAGGCTCCATAAAAAACATAAAATGCCCAAATTTCAAGGAAGCATCGTCATAATATGAATGCTATCAAACGGTTCACTAAACAGAGATGTATCGACATCTGATATTGAACAGTCCGCCTCGGTAGCTATGGAGTCAGCGCGGCAGATTGTTAACCGAATGGGCCCGGGTTCTCTTCCTGTTTGAGTCGGAGGCTTTCTCCACGCAGAAACTAGTGTTGTATTGTTTATAGTCGTGCCTTCATAACTGACACGAAAACTGCATGCATGGCATCATATAATAAGTCTAATATTATGTAACTCCGTACCAGGGTACGCATTGGCCTAATGAACGTTCTGAATAGCTAATGTTGCAACGTACAATGAAGCGTCAAAGAAAATTGTATGGGCATGCGTATTCAAATACAGATATATGTAAACAAGCAGAATGCGGCGCTGCATTCGGCAGCGTCTTTGTAAGACAAGTGTCTGGCGCAGTTGCTAGATCGGCTACTGCTGCTACAATGGCGGGTTATCAAGATTTAACTGAGTTTGAACATGGTGTTATAGGCGGCGAACGAGCGATCTTCGAGGTAGCAATGAAGCGGGGATTTTCCCGTACGACCATTTCACGAGTGTAGCGTGAATATCAGGAATCCGGTAAAACATCAAATTTCCAAAATCGCTGAGGCCGGGAAAAGACCATGCAAAAATGAGACCAACGACGACTGACCAGATTTCAATGCTGGGCCATCAACAAGTGTCAGCGTGCGTACCATTCACCGAAATATTATCGGTATGAGCTTTCGGAGCCGAAGGCCCACTCGTCTACCCTTGATGATGGCACGATACAAAGCCTTACGCCTCGCCTGGGCACAATAACATCGACATTGGACTGTTGATATCGAAACATGTTGACTGGTCTGCCGGGTCTTGTTTCAAATGGTATCGAGCGGATGGACGTGTACGGGAATTGAGACAACCTCAAGAATTCATGGACCTTGCATGTCAGCAAAGGACTGTTCAAACTGCGTCTCTACGGTCTCTATGGATTGATACCGGAAACAGAGAGTAAATGAAGATGCAGAGTAATCGCATGAATTCGTTTGTAATATGAACAGACCGGAACCAAAGCACAATCGCCGAAGCATTGCAAAGACCCTGGCGTCATCGCCGCTGACGCCACAGTGATGGCTCAGGTCTCCGGTTCACGATGTTTATCGCCTTACGAGGAACACTCGCAGTCCATTCAGCAGTTCCCACAGCGGCCACGAAACCACAAGCCACCTCGCGTGTCAGCAGCACACTGGCGGTGCACAACGGTTCGCCGTATGCACGAAATCCTGGACAGATTGCTTGGTCTTATCTTCATAAATACCAGTGATTTAATGCTCGCATAAAATTCTATTAAGTGTTGCTAGTCATCCAAAGAGTGCCTGGTACGCGACGATACGAAGGAGAAAGGGAAAAAAACAATAATAAAAAGCCGTCTGAATTAAGTCACCTCTGGCAGACATCGAAGTAAAAAGAAAAGGAGAGCCCACAATTAGTTGTAGAATAAACGCAGTCTTAAGCGGAACTGTGTCCTACGCAGCGCCGGCTTGGCATCCTGCTCATCCGAGACCTTCGACGGCCACCTGCAGGCGTCATCGCTGAACTTGCTTCACGAAACGTTTAGCGAATAGTATCAGCATCCAGGCGGAACTGGAAACGACTGCACGCGCGTCTCATGTCGATGGTTCCGTTGTGGGATGTGGTGCAGGAGGAGAAGGACTCAAATTTCCGTACTGCAATTCCGATTTCTGGGTTCCGTTGTGTCCTTAACCGTAGAACACTAAAGGGAAAAATAGTACATTGTTACTATTCCGTATTTCTTACAAAGCAACTCATAATTTATAGTCTATGCGCTAGTTAGTTACAATTATAATATCTGCAGTGGTACATCACATATAAAACAAGTGCAAAATGTCCTGTTTTGCACCCTAAAAAGACAATACGGGATTGCCGGAATCCGCGAGTTTTTACCAACTGCGATCGTAAATTTTACGAGATATTAGTAATCTAGGGTTAAACTAATTTTAGATCTGGCAGCGGAGCTGTTACTTTTAGGTCAAGTCCGCCGGCCAGTGTGACCGAGCGGTTCAAGGCACTTCAGTCTGGAAGCGCGCGACCGCTCCTTTCGCAGGTTCGAATCCTGCCTCGGGAATGGATGTGTGTGATGTCCTTAGGTTAGTTAGGGGACTGATGACCGCAGATGTTAAGTCCCATGGTGCTCAGAGCTATTTTTTAGGTCAAGTCCAATTTTATTCCCATCCCTCTACAAATGAGCTAGCACTTCTCCTCCGATGTTCACAACGCCTTCCTTTATTTTCTATGACTGAGCTGTTTGCAAAGCGATGACGACGTATGGACTTGTATTTGTAGAGATCTGAAAACTCAGAAAGCAATTCTTGCAATTTGCGCTGTAATAAAACTATCTTCTGAGTTCTGTAGCACTCAGATGTAAGCATTTGGCTCGCTGTTGGGCTTCAGGTAAATACAAATCACTTTATTGCCTGATAGTTTGGATGACTTGAGATCACTGTGCCGGCGTCTAGCTATCATTTCTTCAATTTTTGAGTACTATTGTTTAGAAATTATTCGAAATACAGAATATACTTCGGCATATAGGATAGAAAAAGGCATAAAACCAGTAATTGTGAAAACAGTTGATCAGTATTGTATTTAGATGAATTTGTGGACGTCCCTAAAACTCCCAGATGAACAAACGAAATATAGAAAGGAAATCGTTGTTCGTAAAATTTCTTAGATGTAATCTGAGAAAATTTCTAAAATTTGTGGTCTTCCACACGATACAGCATAGGGGACAGCTCATACTAAGCCAATGGTAATGAAGCACTTACGACTTGCAGAAAGTTTGAATCCAGTTTTTCCCTAAATACCGGGTGATCAAAAAGTCAGTATAAATTTGAAAACTTAATAAACCACGGAATAATGATATGGGGTTTTATTAGAACAAAAAAAAATCAAAGTTCACAAAATGTCCGACAGATGGCGCTGGACAGCAAAACTGCTACCGTGGCGGGTGAGAGGTACGCCGATATGTTACAGAATCGCATCATCCCCAGCCTGGCTGATAAACACATGCTGGAACGTACGATGTTTATGCAGGATGGCGCTCTACCCCATATTGCTAGATGCGTGAAAGATCTCTTGCGAGCGTCGTTTGGTGATGGTGATGTACTCAGCCGCCACTTTCGTCATGCTTGGCCTCCCAGGTCCCCAGAACTCAGTCCGTGCGATTATTGGCTTTGGGGTTACCTGAAGTCGCAAGTGTATCGTGATCGACAGACATCTCTAGGGATGCTGAAAGACAACATCCGACGCCAATGCGTCACCATAACTTCGGACGTGCTTTACAGTGCTGTCCACAACATTATTCCACGACTACAGCTATTGTTGAGGAATGATGGTGGACGTATTGAGCATTTCCAGTATAGAACATCATCTTTGCTTTGTCTTACTTTGTTATGCTAATTATTGCTATTCTGACCAGATGAAGCGCCATCTGTCGACATTTTTTTAACTTTTGAGTTTTTTTGGTTCTAATAAAGCCCCATGTCACTCCAAGCATGTGTGTCAATTTGTACCTCTCTATCTACATTATTCCGCGATTTATTCAGTTTTCAAATTTATACTGACTTTTTGATCGCCCGGTATATGTATCATCTTTATCCGACTAGTACAAATCACATCTAAGTTGAGACCTATCAGTATAAAACTATGATCATTACAATTTTGTCTTCAAGGACAATGAAAGGCTTCTCGATAATTATGCCTAGTTTGTTTTTCAATAAAATCGTCTCTTACATAACGTCTTCTCATTTTCTTCTTCGTAACAATTCATTGCCTCTGATCACTAAACAAGACTGCTCATATATTAGAAGGATGCAGCAAACAATCTTTTTGGCTACCTTCCATCAGCACTTTTCTCTTTCCTTAACGTTTCGCGTTAGTACTTGTAATCTGAACAGTTGCTTCAACGTCTTCTTCCTAGATCTATCCCACTAAATATTTTGTTTTAATTCACAAGTGCTACATGTAATGGGCGTTATTTGGTAGTGACCGGTTCACGTTTTGGCCTTCAGCGCTAAGTAATAACGGATTTTCGTCTGATAGATGCCTGACATAAGCTATCATAAAAGATTTGAAGTCGGAGATATTTAGTAACAAACTATGCAGTTCACAAACAGTCGAAGAAATGGGCGTTGATGATGCCAGTTAAAAACGAAGAAATGGAAAAAAAATCGTAGAGACTAATTTAGGCCCTTTGTATACAACCTTTTCCTAACAGAAGTTATGAACATCAAAACACAAGTTTCGCAGCACCTGAAGTCCTAAATGGAAAAGGAGAGAGAATGTAATTTGAGTTTAATCTTGTCTTCTTATATACAGATGATGACTGTCGCAACTACAGGGTGTTCAGAAAATACCATTACAAACTTCTTAAGACATCCAGAGAGGAGTGACTACATTTTATTCTGAACAAGAACCCACGTCCGGAAACGTGCCGTTTCCGTTCTACGACAGTTTCAGTTCAGGTGTTTAACTCATCCACTTCTGCCTGAGGAAACGAATTAGGCGTGACGCAGTACAATTATTAGGAAACAATACGAAAGGAAGCGTAACAAAAATTCCACTTATCATTATTTATTTTATTTATTTATTTATTTATTTATTGTTCCGTGGGACCACATTTAGGAGAAGTCTCCATGGTCATGGAACGAGTCAATACCTGAAATTATAACACGACTGTAGAAACAGATAAAATGAAATATAAGAAACATATTCAGGCGACAAGTCGTTAGTTTAAATAAAGAAACTCAAGAATGTAACACTGGAATTTGCCTAATTTTTTAGCTCTTCCAGGAGCTCCTCGACAGAATAGAAGGAGTGAGCCATGAGGAAACTCTTCAGTTTAGACTTAAAAGTGTTTGGGCTACTGCTAAGATTTTTGAGTTCTTGTGGTAGCTTATTGAAAATGTATGCAGTAGAATACTGCACTCCTTTCTGCACAAGAGTCAAGGAAGTGCATTCCACATGCAGATTTGATTTCTGCCTAGTATTAACTGAGTGAAAGCTGCTAACTCTTGGGAATAAGCTAATGTTGCTAACAACAAACGACATTAAAGAAAATACATACTGTGAGGGCAATGTCAAAATTCCCAGACTATTGAATAGGGGTCGACAAGAGGTTTTCGAACTTACACCATACATAGCTCGAACAGCCCGTTTTTGAGCCAAAAATACCCTTTTTGAATCAGAAGAATTACCCCAAAAAATAATACCATATGACATAAGCGTATGAAAATATGCGAAGTATACTACTTTTCGTGTTGAAATGTCACTTATTTCAGATAATGTTCTAATGGTAAATAAAGCGGCATTTAGTTTCTGAACAAGATCCTGAACATGGGCTTTCCACAACAGCTTACTATCTATCCGTACGCCTAGGAACTTGAACTGTTCCGTCTCGCTTATAACATGCCCATTCTGTCTGATTAAAATGTCAGTTCTTGTTGAATTGTGGGTTAGAAACTGTAAAAACTGAGTCTTACTGTGATTTAGCATCAAATTATTTTCCACAAGCCACGAACTTATATCATGAACTACATTATTTGATAATGTTTCAATATTACACACAAGATACTTCACTACCAAGGTGGTGTCATCAGCAAACAGAAATATTTTTGAATCACCTGTAATACTAGAAGGCATATCATTTACATAAATAAGAAACAGCAGTGGCCCCAGCACCGACCCTTGGGGAACGCCCCATTTAACACTGCCCCATTGGGACTGAACATCATTACCACTCTCAATATTACGGAGGATTACCTTCTGCTTTCTGTTCTTAAAGTAGGAGGCGAACCAATTGTAAGCTACTCCCCTTACTCCATAATGTTCCAACTTCTGCAGTAATATTTTGTGGTCAACACAGTCAAAAGCCTTCGTTAAATCAAAGAAAACACCTAACGTTCGCAACCTTTTATTTAATCCGTCCAAAACCTCACAGAGAAAAGAGACTATAGCATTTTCAGTTGTTAAGCCATTTCTAAAACCAAACTGTACATTTGACAGCAAATTATGTGAATTTAAATGCTGCAGTAACCTTGTATATACAACCCTCTCGATAACTTTAGCAAACACCGATGGCATAGAAATAGGTCTATAATTGTCAACATTATCCCTGTCTCCCTTTTTATAAAGTGGCTTCACGACCGAGTACTTTAATCGGTCAGGAAACCGACCACTCCTAAAGGAAAAGTTACAGATATGGCTAAGTACTGAGCTAACATACGTGGAACAATACTTCAGTATTCTGCTAGATACCCCGTCATATCCATGAGAGTTCTTGGTCTTTAGAGATTTAATTATTAACTCAATCTCCCTCTTGTCAGTATCATGAAGGAGCATTTCAGGTAACAGTCTCGGAACACTTTTTTCTAAGAGTGCTATATGATTCCCTGTTGGGACTAGGTTTCTATTTAGTTCACCTGCTATATTCAGAAAGTGATTATTAAGTACTGTACATATATGCGACTTATCAGTAACACGGACATCCCCACTACGCACTGATTCTATATTCTCGACCTGTCTCTGCAGACCAGCCACTTCCTTTACGACTGACCATATGGTTTTAATTTTATCCTGAGACTTAGCTATTCTATCTGCATACCACATACTTTTTGCCTTCCTAATAACTTTTTTAAGCACCTTACAATACTGTTTGTAATGGGCTGCTGCATTTAGATTTTGATTGTTTCCAACGTTTTGATATAATTGCCACTTTGTTCTACAAGATATTCTTATCCCTTTAGTCAGCCACCCAGGCTGCCTGTTTGTGCTAGTACCCTGTTTTGAACGTTCTAACGGAAAGAACTTTCAAAGAGCACGAGAAAAGTCTTGAGGAAAGCATTATATTTATCGTCTGCTGTATCAGCACTATAAACATCTTGCCACTCTTGTTCCTTGATAAGGTTTACAAAAGTCTGTACAGCAACTGGATCAGCTTTCCTAAAAAGTTGGTAACTATATTTAACATGTGTTGCAGCACAAAAATCTTTTAGACTTAAAATTTGTGCATCATGATCTGAAAGGCCATTCACCTTTTTGCTAACAGAATGCCCTTCTAATAATGACGAGTGAACAAAAATATTGTCTATGGTTGTTCTACTGTTCCCTTGCACTCTCGTTGGAAAGAATACGGTTTGCATAAGATTATATGAATTAAGGAGGTCTACCAGCATCCTTTTCCTTGCACAATCACTTATACCATTAATATTGAAGTCACCACGTATAACTAACTTTTTGTATTTCCTATAAAGTGAACCAAGAACCTCCTCTAGCTTTAGCAAAAATGTTGTGAAATCGGAGTCTGGGGATCTATAAATAACAACAGTAAGAAGTTTAGCTCCTCTAAATTTAACCACACCTGCACAACATTCAAACACCTTTTCAGTGCAGTACTTTGAAACATCAATTGACTCAAATGGGATACCGTTTTTCACATACATGGCTACTCCCCCACATCGCAAAGAGCTCCTAGAAAAGCTGCCAGCCAACCTGTATCCTGGTAAAGGAAGCCTCTGAATTATCTCCTTATTTAAGAAGTGTTCAGATATACCAATAATTTCAGAGTCAACATCTATAAGCAGTTCACTAACTTTATCTCTAATACCTTGTATATTTTGATGAAATATACTAATTCCCTCATTAATCGGATACCCAAGCTTTGTAGAAAGTGGTTTCTTTGTTAGAGAGACTTCCCTTAAGCAGGAATACCTATCAGCTGACTTCAATCTAAAAAAGGTACAGCTCTAACACCCACAACTACCGGAATTTTCCCATGAGTGGTCCCACCACCCCCACTTATGCTGTCACCTATAAGTTTTGCCAACCTCCCCTTCCCATACCTGTTGAGGTGCAGGCCATGTCTAGTGAAACCCGTCCTACTGATAGACTCCACCGACACCACTCAAATGTGAATCATGCCTTCTGTCATCAGCGCACCCCCAAGTCTCATGTTATTACGCCTGACGGCTGTATTAAGATGAGGCCGATCGTGACGCTGAAACAGTTCCACGAAATGCACATTCGTGTTGCCAGTCTGAGTGGCTATCTTTTCCAGGTCACCATCTATGTCATACTCCCCATCCCTATCAATACTATTACCAGCCCCACCCACAGTCACTACCTGATCCTCTTTAGTAAAATCCCTACATAACCCCCCTATGTTAAAAGTCACCTGAGCTATTCCCGCATTAGGCTTCACAATGCTGGTGACCTGGTACTCACTCCCCAAAACTTCCTGCAACTGCTGGCCTACACCTCTACCATGAGAACTACCTAACAGCAGAACCTTCTTCTTTCTCTTAGACTTTGCAACTGTCCTAGCCACCGTAACTGCTGAGGTCTGCTGCATACTTCCTACATCTACAGCTACTAGAGATTCCTCTCCACTAGACTCTGACAGTTGGTCATATCTATTACAAACACCAATAGTAAAACTATCTGAAAATCTCCTTCTCCTAGCAGATCTCTTGCCAACAGCCAGCTCCCATTCCCCAACCCCCTTCTCCCTCCTCATCCTATCTAGCTCCTCCTGTGCGTTTTTCAACTGCACCTGAAGGGCACAGATCTTACGCTCCTGCTTCTCTATCAACTTACTCTTGCTACATAACCTGCAGTTCCAGGAGAGGATCTCACCAGAATGCCCACTGGCTTCCCCACTGCATTCCCCCCAGTGAAAATACTTCGAACAAGCCTCACACCGCAATCCACTACTCACGAACCTACGGCAAAGCCCACACTTCTCACTCATGGTAAAATTTTACAATTATTGAAACAAGAAAAACAACTTTATCTAAGTTCTGCTACTACAATAAGATGTTAAAAACTGACTACAATTATCACAAACTTGCTCTACAAGGGAAGTAACTACTATTATTGACAGTATTAATCAACAACAAATGAGAATATAACAAAATACTAACACAGAAAGAAAATCAAACGTCTAATGACAGTAACGAAACTGAAAGCAGTTCGCAAAAATTTCTTCTGAAGTTATTTCACCGGAAAACACCAAGAACACCGGTTGAAGACTACTAAAGTTCCTAAATAAACTACTATACACAAACAATTGCCGGCCGAAGTGGCCGCGCGGTTCTGGCGCTGCAGTCTGGAACCGCGAGACCGCGACGGTCGCAGGTTCGAATCCTGCCTCGGGCATGGATGTGTGTGCTGTCCTTAGGTTAGTTAGGTTTAAGTAGTTCTAAGTTCTAGGGGACTAATGACCTCAGCAGTTGAGTCCCATAGTGCTCAGAGCCACAAACAATTAATTAGTACTTAGCTTTCGATGCGCCGCTACAGCTGCAACTGGTCAGCGCGGAATGTAAACACGGGTAAGAGGTTAAGTTGCTCGATACGAAACACTCACAAATATCAGGCCACAACACAAGAAATGCAGAGGTGAATGAAGAAACCACTAATAAGTAACTTATATAGTAAATATTATCACAAATACAGTTAAAATATATATCTGAAACCTAAAAATAGATGAAAACTTAGAGAGCGATCTCACACGCAGTCACGCATTTGTTTGTATTAACACTTAAACATAGGTGCTTACATATCCCAAAGCAGAAAAGAAACAATCAAATCGTACGTACAGAGCAGTATTGATGCTTTACAACAGCGGCTCGGTGTGGCGACCACCAACATTGTTACAGACATTGTAACTACGAAGCATGGTCTAGTACACACTCTCCAGCCTGTCTGGTGTCTCTTCAGTATCCAGTGCAGCGGCCAGAACTCGGGTATGCAGATTTTCCTCTGTCTCCAGGACTCTCGTGAATTTAACTTTGTACGGCAAACGTTAAGTGGCATCATGTGACCGTCTGACGTAGTACACGTCGTCCTGTCTGTGCTAGTGCATAGAAGGACAAGCACCTCTGAGACCTTTCTGTTTCCCCCTGTAGACGTGGACACGTTACACATCTGAACTGACTCTGTTCTATAACAGTACGTTTCCAGACATAGTTCCTACTCAAAAAATTATGTGCCCTCTCCCCTCTCCAAATCATAGACGATAGAAACGGGAATTTCCGAACACCCTGTTTGCTGTGGAGACTAAGCTGTAGGAGTCGGAATAAACACAGTAATAGTGGAGATGGTGGAATTCACAGACAATAGTTCACAAGCAATCTTTTTAACATCTTCTATCATTTGCTTAACGGTTTGGCGTTCATTTAGAGGTTATGCATTGTTCAGCTAGTCGAAAAACGATAGTGGAAAGCACTACATTTCTTCATAAGATATAAAACAGTGAAACAGACTGAAGTTCTGATCAGGAACACACAAAAATATTTGAGCTTCTAATATACGTACTATACTATGTGATCAAAAGTATCCGGACAACAAAACAAAATACATTTTTCACATTAGGTGCATTGCGCGGCCACCTACCGTCAGGTACTTCACATCAACGACCTCAGTAGTCATTACACATCGTGAGAGAGCAGAATGGGGGGCTCCGCGGAACTCAGGGACTTCGAAAGTGGTCAGGTGATTCTACATCTACAGCTACATTTATACTCCGCAAGCCACCCAACGGTGTGTGGCGGAGGGCACTTTACGAGCCAATATCATTACCTCCCTTTCCTGTTCCTGTTCCAGTCGCGTATGGTTCGCGGGAAGAACGACTGCCGGAAAGCCTCCATGTGCACTCGAATCTCTTTAATTTTACATTCGTGATCTCCTCAGGAGGTATAAGTAGGGGGAAGCAATATATTCGCTACCTCATCCAGAAACGATTGAGTGTCACTTGCGTCATACGTCTGTACGCGAGGTTTCCACACTTCTAACCATTCCTAGGTCCACTGTTTCCGACGTGATGGTGAAGTTAAAACATGAAGGGACACGTACAGCACAAAAGCGTACGGGTCGACCTCGTCTGTTGACTGACAGAGACGGCCGACAGTTGAAGAGGGCCGTAATGTGTAATAGGCAGACACCTACCCAGACCATCACACAGGAG
This sequence comes from Schistocerca piceifrons, assembly GCF_021461385.2. Classification (NCBI taxonomy): domain Eukaryota; kingdom Metazoa; phylum Arthropoda; class Insecta; order Orthoptera; family Acrididae; genus Schistocerca; species Schistocerca piceifrons. The sequence continues at coordinate 460,717,491 of NC_060140.1, forward strand.
TTGCAAACTGCATCAGGATCCACTGAAAGTACTATGACAGTTAGGAGGGAGGTGAGAAAACTTGGATTTCATGGTCGAGCGGCTGCTCGTAAGCCACACATCTTTCCGGTAAAGCCGGCCGAGGTGGCCGAGCGGTTCTAGGCACTACAGACTGGAACCGCGCGACCGCTACGGTCGCAGGTTCGAATCCTGCCTCGGGCATGGGTGTGTGTGATGTCCTTAGGTTAGTTAGGTTTAAGTAGTTCTAAGTTCTAGGGGACTGATGACCTCAGAAGTTAAGTCCCATAGTGCTCAGAGCCATTTTTTCCGGTAAATGCCAAACGACGTCTCGCTTGGTGTAAGGAGCGTAAACATTGGACGATTGAACAGTGGAAAAACTTTGTGTGGAGTGATGAATCACGATCTACAATGTGGGGATCCTATGGCAGGGTATGGATATGGCGAATGTCTGGTGAACGTCATCTGCCAGCATGTGCAGTGCCAACAGCAAAATTCGGAGGCGGTGGTGTTATGGTGTGGTCTTGTTTTTCATGGAGGAGTCTTGCAGCGCTTGTTTTGCGTGGCACTATCACAGCACAGCCCTACATTGATGTTTTAAGCACCTTCTTGCTTCCGACTGTCGAAGAGCAATTCGGGGATGGCGATTGCATCTTCCAACACGATCGAGCATTTGTTCATAAAGCACGGCCTGTGGCGGAATGGTTACACGACAATAACATCCCTTTAATGGACTGGCCTGCACAGACTTCTGACCTGAGTCCTATAGAACACCTTTGGAATGTTTTGAAACGCCGACTTCATGCCAGGCCTCACCGACCGACATCGATACCTCTCCTCAGTGCAGCACTCCGTGAAGAATAAGCTGCCATTCCCAAAGAAATCTTCCAGCACATGATTCTACGTATGCCTGCTGTCGTCAAGGCTAAGGGTGGGCCAGCACCATGTTGAATTCCAGGATTACCGATGGAGGGCGCCATGAACTTGTACGTCATTTTCAGCGAGATGTTCCGATACTTTTGATCACATAGTGTATTAGAAACGAAATGGAAGTTGAATAGGTCATTCTCACGATGTTATGTTCAACACCTTAGTCCCTAAAGTTGAGTTTACTTTTTAGCTATGACCGGATACTATGTGGTACATCGTGGTACATAAGCTTCAAGTATTTCTGACTTTATTCACGGTAGCTATATCGAAACTATTTTAACTAGATTACTTTCAGAATGCCAATTTTATTGCTCTTCTTTTCATTAACGGCAAGTTCGCCTAAATCTTAAGAACATACTTAAATGTAAAATATAACACATAAACAGTAAAAATTTCGCTGCGGTATGGTGAATGGCTTTTGTGGAAAAGGGCCTCCAAATGAAAAACAACTTAAACGAAAACTGGTACTGGCAAAGTGGATAGTTAGGTCTCTTGCACACAGTTTCTTCTTTGTTCATCACATCTTTCCCGTGTTTCCTTTATTTTTTTAACAGTGTTTGAACTTATTCTCCACATTGCGAAGTCCTCCTTACCCCTGTCTTCAATAAATTTTCATGACAGAACTTTAGGTTACGTTAAGTACTGACGTCCTTCCCGGTTCCCAAACAAATTTCATCAAAACTTAGATCCGCATCATAGTCACGTATGCCTAGTGCTTCATGTCTAACAATTACCGATTTAGTCTCCCTTGTCCCTACTACATTCTTGAAAAAGATTTTATGGTGAAGCGACATACTGAGATGCGTTCTCACACGATATCTAGCTCGGTTGTGCTCTCCAAGCAGATTTGTTGAAGAAGGAAAAACGAGGGAAACGAGTGGTTTTTTCAGAACATTTCAACTTGCTCCACGTGTCTTCCCTCGTGGAGCGGAGTTCACGATGTGGTTCCCTATCGGTCGACATTTTATGAAAATACTGACTTGCTCTCCTTGCCTCTTGTAATCAAAATCTCCTGAAAGGAAGGAAGATTAGGTTTACCGTCCCATCGACATCGAGGTCATCAGAGACAGAGAATCTTCTGGAGTTATCTATATTGGGTGTTAGTAATGATCCTGTAGATTGCCGACTTTAGTTGTAGAAATATTCCGTGTTACAATATCTACTGCGTCAATCTCTGTAACTTTTGGGAAACCTCTGTCACTTTTGGGAGATTCTTCCATTTATTCATCAAACACTGTGGGTGAAACACTATGTTCCACCTTTTTTCAACTTAAATCTCAGGGACGAGTGCACTGTTGCAATACGGGTAACGTAAAGAGATCAGTTAAATGTCCAATATACGACATTTATATTTAACGTTACTCTGCCAAGTACATCATGTGGTAACAGTATCCTCAAATAAGGTTGAAAAATTACACCTAAATTATAGACGTCCTGGCATAAATTACAGAAACAATCACACAGCAGGACAAGAACTAAGTGAGTTTGGCTCACTCTTAGCCCTGTTGAAGCGCCTTATCAGCACAATGGAAAAATGAAAGACAAGATTTGGTACGGAGGACATCCGCAACTGAGAGGCATGTTAATTAATTTAGAGAGATCAGCTTCAGTTGTACTAATCTTTATTTAAACCACCACCGCTTTTGAGATTTTAAAATCCCATCTTCCGGTGCACGAAATTATAGTATTTCGCAATACATAACATGCACTCGGGCCTCTGGGTAGCCGCATGCGATGGGTCGCTGTCATAGCGAACCAATAGTTCTGCACTGACAGGTTGCTCTGTAACTGTAATATATGATCTGAAGATGGGAAGCTAGCCTGAAACCGGTTATTGAAAATAAAGAATAGCGATCAAAGACTGAAATGACATATTTTTATTCAAAGAACGATGGCTGCAATCCCAATAAGACAATCACGTCTAGTTTTGCACGCCTTTTTCGAGTGTAATGTCTCATTTTGGTTACGCCAGAAGGATGACCTTCCTGTTGTATTTATGCTTTTACAAATAAAGATGTTTTGCTTAATTAACCCGTTTCCTGCTCTTCGTAAAAAAAAAAAAAAAAAATAGGGGACTGGTTCAGTGAGGCGGGAAGGGCGAGGCATCGTGGACAGGCCTCGGGTTTCGAGCGCAGCCCAACCTGTCTCCACCGACTGAAAGCTGACCACTCTACTTCCTGAAGAGAAAGCGCTTGTCATGAAACCGGGAGTTAAAAAAAAAGAAAGAAGGAAAGAGGAGTCGGTAAAGCACTTACCCGCGAAAGGCAAAGATTGCGAGTTCGAGTCTCTCTCCGGTATACAGTTTGAATCTCCCAGAAAGTTTCACGTTTAATTTAGTTCATTTTGCATATTAGTCAGAGCGGCAATAGCCCAGTTAAGGATTTAAGGTACATTTCCTGTTTATGAGCAGTGATATGATGGTGTGGGAAAAACTTGCGGGGTGGGTGAAATTCGCAGAACGAAAAATGACCACAGAGAAATTTCATTCTAAGTACACCAATGTTATTATCCATTAACAATGATGTGCTTAGCTAACCTACAATCTGCTGCCTTATGTTATTAAGTGGAACGAATTAGATGGAAATGAAATCATTATCCACTTCCAGCAACTGACCTGTTATATAATGAGGTTATAAGAAATGGACTAGATAGACAGGAAATGACTGGAGTCTTTTAAATGACTCTTACACTCTCGTTCTCGACGGATGCAGGGTTATACAGTTCTGATGTGTTTTTGCTTTCAGCTTGATCGTTGGATCTTCATATACGAATTAATACAGGGGGAATTTCAATGAAATTTTGGTAAACTTACGCACAGTTTTATCATTGTTTGGTTGAATAAGAATCAAAGCTGACAAAAATATACTGCCAGAGCGAGATTATGGAAGGTGAGTCTTCAAACAAAGCTTATGGCATTAGAAAAAAAATTTTATCTCGTGAAGAAATTGCATCGAAACGTAAACGAGAATGGAAGGAGATTTGAAAATTATCTTATGTAATGTAAGTATGTAGCATGAAAATGTGAATAGTGGGATATGAAATTTACTGTCAAGAGAGAGTCCTATACACTGTATATCAAGCGAGCTCCGTTTGTACTTATAGTTCAGTGAAATTACCTATTACTCAATTCATGTTAACTTCTGAATTCCCGATCTTACCAACAAGTCATTCTCTCTATGTCCATTATGTTCATGGTGATTCCAGGTAGGGGAAGGAAAGGTAGCAACCTACAGTTGTGATCACAGGACTCTTCGTCAGTATACTGTACTAAATTCCAAACATCTCCGCAGCGTCTTATTGAGCGAGGGCATGCAGAACAATTGACGAAATCCGTCCGCATGGAGACATCAAGTTCGGCGACATCTAATGGTATTCAAGATGAGTTGATTGTCAGCCAGCATCGAGACACACCCTGTTTCTTCTTCCACGGCACATACGCGAGACCACTCGGTACAAATGCACATAGCAGTTACCACCACCGTTACGAAATCTGTCAGGTAAACCGTCCGTGTGGGGACAACTAGAAAGGCTTTAAACTGGCCATTAGCCACACTTGCTCGTTCAGTTTAGTCATTGAGTAAATGAGACACTTTCTACCTCAGTGACACCTCCTTTTCCGAATGGTCAATATTCAGGGATATGATAAAACCACAAAATTTCAAAATCCCTATTGCGAATTGTTTCCGAGATATAACACATTTAATGTACATGTTATTTACTATACTCAAATATTGTCAGATTTACACATGTACATATGTACAACAGTTAGTAAACATTACAACTTGCGTTTTACAAAGTACCAGTTGGAAAGTACGTATTTTTAACACATTCTCTTCTAACGTTACATTGCAACTGTTGCTTGGTTCGCAATAAATGTTCGAATAACCCATCGTCAACTTCAGTACATTTGTGCACTCTTGCGCTAATGTGTTGTGTTGCTTGTCTGGGTGCCTCTGCACCTTCCCTAACAAGTGCATCAACGACCATTATGATACCAAGCAGTTCACCCCACGTATTAACTTTCGTACGTACATCCCAGACTTCATTCAAAGGTTGAGATGTTTCCCCATATGGCTGGTAAAATATGGAGCGGCTCCATCATGCTGGCAGCACATTGCAGTCTGCATGACCAAAGATGCGTCCTCAATGAGTTCAAGAAACGAATGTCCCAAAAATTGCTATTAATTCTGTCCCGTTACTCGCTCTTCTAAAACGAGTGCATCTACCGACATGTTAGCGATCATGCAGGACCAAACAATGATTGAAAAACGAACTTGGAAATTGATTTACACTGGAGGCGTGGATTTTGCTACGACCATAGATGATTGTTATGTTTGTTGATGATCCCATTCCGTGTAAACGTGGTTTTGCTCAATGAATAATGTTAAGGGAAGCAAATAACGAATGTCATTTAACCGGTGACAAAATTCAAGTCGTGTGCTCTTGTTGCCAATGTGAACATTGTGGACATGCTGTTTCTGAAATGGGTGCAAGTTTTTCGCAAGTAATTACACTTCTTGGTGGAACATCGTTACTTGCAGAAAGTCACCGTATGCTGATGGTGAGACTAAACTGCGCGATTTTAACAATGTAGTGCTGTTCATGCACAGGAAAGATTGGAACTTGCAGGAATACTTTTTTCCACGTAATGTGTTCAAAATTCTGGTAAACACTCTACGATCAGAAATTCGAGGTGTTGGAAAGCGCAGACGGTATTCGTCGACGATAGTAGGAGCACTGTCCTCGCAGACGCGGTTGATGTACACTCTATCTGCATAAAAGTCGTCGTGTAGGTGTGTGGAATTGTAGCCAGAGCTCGTACAAAAATAGTTAAGCGATTTTTATCTCTGATAGTCTCTGCAGCCATATCACTGCTTCAGACACAACATACCATGGACGTCAGTGCGTTCCATGGGGTAGTTTCCCGGCAAAGGACATCATGAGGAAACATGTTGAAAGGAACGAGGTAGGTTGGGCTACAATGAAATGTCAAAGAGGTGGAGCGAGAATGATACATTCGTGCCGTCTTTTAGACCAAAAATAAATGTGAATTAAATGTATTCTATCTCGGAAACCATTTGGAAGAGGGCATACGTTAAAATGAAGTTTTTCCTTTAAATGAGGGTTCTCGCCATATCCCTGAATATTGTCAATTTCTTCTCGAACTCGCTCTACAATTGTCCTCTGTAGACAGTAATTTTAGGTAAGCCAGTTTGAAAGTATGCTTGGAAAAACGGTTTACAATAAAATTGTGGTATTTATTAAAATATTGTTATGAAAGATTTAGAAGTTTTCTTCAGAGTGCATTCCTTCCTACGCATCGCCAATTAATTTTTGTGAGCCCCTTGAGAAGCCAGGGTGCCTCTCTGCTATTTGTATCCTGTAACACGTTGATATGATTCACGCCTATCACTAAAAGTCAGTTCTTCACAGAGAGCCCAAAATACTTCGCTCCTCGTTACGACTTATTATATTACAAAATCTTTAATTCGTGTGCCTGCAACGAGATGCCCTTGGTGACCCGTAAATATACAGCCTCAATCAAGCCGAGATCACACGGGAACCTTCTAAAACGGAGCAGACCTACCCAGACTAGTCGCCAGGAAATGTTGCTAATCTTCTACACATATATAAATCAAAGTAACCTGCCGCGGTGTATATTCGGGCTAATTTCAGAAACCTCTGAGGGATTTTGACACAGTGTTCATTAACAGACAGATGGATTCACGTGGAAGGTTTGTGTATGCAGTTTATAAATGTTTCGCGCAAAACTCCTAGGATCGTCCGTTGCACTCTAACGGAATAATATTCTCGTAAGAATGTCGTTGCGTTGCTACTCTGCCTTGAAATCGGAGACAATCACAACACGCACCTTTGGTAGTTTTCTTTCTTACACAGCGAGTATGTATTTGTCGATGGTATACCCTGTATATATAACACAATATTATGCCACCCCAGTAAACATTTTTCTATTCAAGTGACGAACTAATAGCTATGCACGCAAACACATGTAACCATCAGAATATTCTCAGGTACGATAAGGTATTAAGTTGGTAGAACTTAGGGGGCAATAATACCTAAGAATTGTTTAACTTTACGTTGACTTATCTCTAACTGACTAATAGTCTGTTAAAAACGAAGTAAATCAGTAATTAACACGCTGATATCTCTCTTAACGTGTCTGCCCTATGGACTATAGACTGTGAGATTTCCCGTAACCTCGATTAATTCGAGCTTGTTATGTAAACAAATCTTAAGGAATGCACCACTATTATGTATAATTAAATCGTGTCGGTACTTTGCTAACGCGATCCGACAGCCAACAGAGACTGCAGACATCGCTGACTAGGGAAAACAATTATGTTAATGACCTAGTAATTCTCTATTTTTACATGCTATTTATTTACTTCTTCTCACGGTGTACGAAATGTAAAAGGTCTCTAGTTCCTCAATTACCGATCTTTTAATGTTAAGAGGTATAACTTGACTAAGCCAGCTCTGTATCCGTAGCTTTTAACTTTATTTCTATCTTTGTTTCTTGTCAGTTTAAGTAAATTCTTATTCTCTTCCTTTTATAAGACAAAACTGTTAAAAAAATACTGCCGTGAAGGGACAAAGGAACTGGTACACCTGCCTAATATCGTGTAGAGCCCCCGCGAACATGCGGAAGTGCCGCAACACGGCGTGGCATAGACTCGACTAATGCCTGAAGTAGTGCAGGAGGGAACTGAAACCATGAATCCTCCAGGGATGTCCATAAATCCGTAAGCGTACGAGGGGTGGAGATCTCTTCTCAACAGCACCTTGCAAGACATCCCAAATATGCTCAATAATAATCATGTCTGGGAAGTTTGGTGGCCGGCGGGAGTGTTTGAACTGAGGAGAGTGTTCCAGGTGCCACGTGTGGGGTGTCGCATTGGCCTGCTGGAATTGCCCAAGTCCGTCGGAATGCACAATGGACATGAATGGATGAAGGTAATCAGACAGGAAGCTTATGTACGTGACCTGTCAGAGTCGTATCTAGACGTATCAAAGGGTCTCATATCACTCCAACCGTGCATGTCCCCTACTGATATGCAGGGTCAATAGATTCATGAGGTTGTCTCCATACCCGTACACGTCCATCCGCTTGATACAATTTGATACGAGACTCGTCCGGCCAGGCATCATGTTTCCAGTCATCAACAGTCCATTGTCGGTGTTGACCGGTCCAGGCGAGGCGGAAAGCTTTGTGTCGCGCAGTCATCAAGGGTACACAAGTGAGCCTTTGGCTCCGAAAGTCCATATCGATGATGTTTCTTCGAATGGCTCGCATGCTATCACTTGTTGATGGTCCAGCATTGATATCTGCAGCAATTTGCGGAAGAGTTGCACTTCTGTCACAATGAAAAAAAAAAGTGTGTGGAATCTTATGGGACTTAACCGTGTCACATTGAACGATTCTCTTCAGTTGTCATTGGTCCCGTTCCCGCAGGATCTTTTCCTGGCAGCAGCGATGTCGGATATTTGAAGTTTCAGCGGATTACTGTTATTCACGGTACACTCAGGAAATGGTCGTAAGGGAAAATCCCCACTTCATCGCTGCCTCGGAGATGCTGTGTCCTTTCGCTCGTGCGCCGACTGTAACACCACGTTCAAACTCATTTATATCTTGATAAATTGCCATTGTAACAGGAGTAACCGATCTAACAACTGCGCCAGACACTTGTCTTACATAGACGTTGCCGACCGCACGGTCGTATTCTGCCACTTTACATATCTCTGTATGTGAATATGCATGCGTATACCAGTTTCTTCGGCGCTTCGGTGTGTTATCAGTCGCTGTACCTATGTTGATGATCTAACTCCTCTCTGTTAGCTGCAGATGTAAACTATGCAATAAAATCATCTCACCTTATTTAACGTTTCTCAAGCTAGCAATATCTATGATTTTTTTTTTTTTTTGCCAAAATCTAAGGTTGGTTAACTCCTAGTATCGTTTCTTTAGTAAAATATTATATCTTTAGCTTTTATTATTTTTCAGTTCCTCTTTTTATTCCTTCTTTTCCTTTACATCCGTTTCTTTCAAATTATAAGCTACTTATCTTCTTCTCTTGGGGACGTAAATTAATTTAGAGGGTACTCTAAATTTAATTTGAGTACCTAGGCTTTGTTTAGCTCTTTGTATTAAAAGTGCTACGTCATTACGAGTAAACGAGAGCCATCAAATAATAAATCCTGATGAAACTGTAGCAGTTAAATTGAGCCTACAGTACATGTCACCACCACTTTGAGCCTTAACTTACATAGTGTAAACATTTTTAGGATATTGAGGTGTTGGTTCTCCAGGACTCACTATCGTGCCCTAATTTAACTATACTCTCGTCACTTAAATTTGGAAGTAGTAGTAGCTTTCTCACACGTTTACTCGAATGATTACAGTCTAGTATTGTTAACTATTACAGTGAAAATTTCAACAGTTAACGGCCCACTTCCGCTGTACGGACACAGTTTTAGAATAAATCCACATGTCCCCAATTCCATCACTCAAACTGTTCCCTGAGTCTGTGCCAGTACAGCTAATAAAACACAATCACTTACCCTAGGAGAGGGCCGACCCCCAAACTGCACTTATTTCTATGTATTACGAGCACCCAAATTCCGTGGCGTGCACAAACAAGATCACTAGTTAATATGCACAGATCCAATCAAGTACGACGACTGCTTAAAAACCACAAGGCGTATTCGATTCAGGACAGGCTCGTGTCCCCGAATCCCAGAAGTGGTGCGTTAACGAGCTCGGCTACGCTTCTTGCCCACCAAACACTGAAGGGTAATTCTCTACTGTCATCAGGTTCCAAACGACTGCCTCAAAATGGAGTGCCACCACACCATTGTGCATTACCGATCTCCACCACATCCTCCCCTACCTCTAAGTTCATACTCTGCAGATGACTGTGAAGTGCAAAGCAGAGGGTATTTAGCATTCATAGTATCACATGTTCGGGTGGCTTTCCGTTCCAATCGCGAGTGGAGCGCGAGAACGACGACTGCTTAGACGCCACTGTGAGCATTGTAATTATTCTGCTATTGTCTTCACGACACCTGTAGGAGTAATATATAGGGGATGAGAAATATCTGTAGGTTCTCCATTTAATACCGGTTATTGAAATTTTGTAACTAGGCTTCAAAAATCAGCCAGTTTTGGTTTTCCAATATCATCATGACGCTCTGTGTCACTAAGACAAATCTTCTTTGTACACTTTCAGTAACACCGGTTCTTTTTCTTATCAGTCTCACAGCTTCGGTAATGTTCTGAGATAGAATGTACAAGCTACCTGTGAACAGTCTTCTTTGTAAGCTGACAGCACTTTCCTACAATCAATGAAACGAAGTCTACCGTCTGGCTTAACTACGACAGAGCCAAGGTGATCTATGCTTTTCATATCCCTAAAAATTATTACATGCAACTATTCGTGCGAGATGATTCCAGCTGTGGATCATTGTAAGTGTAGTCGTAGACGTTTTGTAAATTACATGTTGTCTTCTTTGTTTTTGGTCCTGTTTTTCCTGCAGTCGCATTTACACATGTTATATAATTTAAATACCATCTTTCGCGAATATAATGAAATCAAAGTAAGACCAAACGTGTTTCTCTATACTTTAAAGCATTTTAGTGCTAATTGTAACAGTATAGTTTTCTTACAGGTTGATTTGCTATAGCCGAGACGGCGTATGTAGATTTCTGCTAGCTCGCAGCGCTGTTGTCAGCTTCAACTGCGAATCGCTAGCGGCTGTAGGCAAAAACAGCAGCTTTCTATAGGGTTGTGGCAACACTGAGGCGTTGCCATAGAGACATTTACAATGTCATGTTCCGTTACTGATTGAGGTATCTCCGCGAAGCTGCCGTGCCCAGCCCGCAGCAATTGTCAAGGATGAACTTAGGCCGGCTCAGCTACAGTACCTGGAACAGTTCTCATACTTTAACTTACTACTACGAATAATATTAATTATAATCGTTACTCATGGGTTTTTAACGCCTTTCTTCACCTTCATCTACACATATGTGGTAGATTTTAGCACGCACCATCTTCACTAACATTAAACATTACACGTCATTGCGTTGTGAATAACCACTAGCCTCTCGACATTTCGTGCAGTTTGTTTTGACGTGCGGAATGCGTTCGTCTTTTATTTAGTTTCGGTGGTAGCGAGAATGTCTGCTATTGCTCTGTGTGTGTCTTCATACTTTTCGAATGGTGCGTATCGTTTAGAAATTTTTAAGGTTGCTCTCTAAAACCCGTAAAAAGAGGCCTTAGCCTAATCGATTTTATGTCGAAGTCAGCTGCTCTACTAATCCCACAGGACATCCAAAATAACTTAGAAAACAACCCGGCCAGTCTGGCAGCTGTCTCTTTCGGCAAACACTGACTACAGTGCGAAACAGTGCCTATGGGTCACACAGAGATTCTATTCAGACTCGGCTACAAGCGACAATATTACATGCAGAGGAGCTACACAGTAGGAAGCGCCCTCAATCCCATTGAGATGACTCCAAAGGAAATATACAACGAAGTCAAAGGCACTACACTCAAGAATGGAGGTGAGTGAAAATTACCCCAGTACCGTTGGAACACCATATGTTGGAATGTCTCAATGCTTTTTTTTTATCGCCAGAAATCCTTAGCACGTGGCACTATGTTGTTAACAGGACGATACCGACCAATGAAAAACCAACAGGGATACACCTGATCAGAACAGATGCCAGCGACACGTGCTGTGGACCACAGGATTCCGTGTCAAGCGGTCGCAGACATTTGGCGAACTAGTAAACTAATGCTCGGCGTGATAAACAGAACCGTGCCAAATCATTTCGCCTCAACAACAGCCACTGCGGCAAACTTTAAGCCATTCCCTGCCTGCAACAGGTCTGCCGCCACACAGATAGTCGCCCCAACAGCACACTCCATCTGTCACATGCGAGATGCCGAGAAATTACAGTCTATAAATTATCTATTGGTCAAACATGGGAATATAATGGAAATACCGAAACATAAAGAATTGTTATGGGTTTTTTAAATGACATCATTAGTCACATTCTTCAAAAGAATAGCACTGAACGTCGGCAACCTGACCGACCAACAAACGCTTTAACTTAAACAAACCGCCAGGCTCCTGTCAACATCAAGACGCAACAGCAGTTGGACAAACGAGATACCCCTCTACAACTAGCACCAACGAACTATATTGAGTGTCAAATCATTTCCCATTTACAATGCTGATTTAACTATATAAGTTCGTAAGATAATGAAAAAAGAACTCCATGATCTCTATTTTCACTGAACCAAAAAAGAAAAAATGTATTCTGCATGGTTGGGCGAAAAATATGTATGTCCTTTCAGTCGGCAGTCGCACGGAGCCTTTACATTCGGAACGCCGTTTAGCGTGACCTAAGCCAATAGACTGCACAGTTGGATGACTGTCCTGAAATCTGGAATAACTGCAGCAACAAAAGCGCAGAACGATAAACTGCAATCTCGGTGGGCCATAATCGTGCGGTTGTCGACTTATGAGTTTTGTTTTTAGATGTTTCTGATTCTTACAAGATACACAACACGATGTTCTCACTAACATCGAACTTCTGGATATGTGTTCCAAATGAGAAATCTGAAGCGTAATCATTCCTTATAGATAAAATATAAACGGTATTACTCCTACATATTTCGTGTGATTGCAGTGAAATGTTAATCGTTTCCGTATCCAAGCATGTAGTACACTTCATGTCAATTCGGCATCTGGTTCGTGCCACCTTCATGATTTTTCAATTTTAATCGCATAAATTAGTGGAACAATAGGTTTGGTACTCAACGAAATCCGCCTTTTCCCACATGTAAAGAAACTTATGATGCCAGTGATATCTGTAGCTCCGTTGTATATTCTACCGACCAGGAAAAAACGAAAGACAAAGCCAGTTGACGTAAGTGTGTCGAGGAAAACAGATCATTATTTATGTCATTTCCAGGCCGGGTTATTTTCATACTGTCTGTGTAAGTCAAGTTGCTAACTAGTTGTGTGAGCTGCTTCGCAGACCAGATACCACTTTCTGTAGCCTCGTACTATGTGAAGTCCGATGACATTCAAACCACCTCCCCTGCTTCTGTACCTGATCGTATTAAAGTATTGTTTCTGGCTTCCCCAATGTACGAGGGCTGATTGTTTATTAGGATCCGAGCTATGTAGAGATGAGTTGGGCGGTGTCTCTAGCATGACAGTCGATCGGGTCATTTCGCTCGTTTCAGTTCTGAGCCATGCAGCCCACACTACGTAACTCTCATGCATTTCCTTCTTCGTGACAATTATTCTCGGCCGCACATTCTGGGGCAACGAAAATGGTCTTGCAGAGTTTTCGATGGAAAGTGTTCGATCACCCACAGCACAACCCAGACTTGACGCACAAGAACGCTGGCTTTGAAGACGTTTTGCACAGTCAACGGGCTGCAAATAAGAGTAGAGAATTGGGGGAAATCAGAGGTGGCTGCTTCTATAATGAGGGTATTGGAAAGTCTGTACGATGGTACGACAAGTGTCGAAGTCGTAGTGGCGACTATGTAAAGCAGTAGCTGAAAGGTGTAGCTAACGGCTACAAATAAAACTTTTTTGATTTTCTCTGTGGTTTCAATTTCAATTGGACCTTAGTAGATAAATATCTCTCGTACTTCGACCTTTTATCAAGGCTCACCAGGGAATGCTGTATCGCCAGACCCAAGAGAGATTTCGCGTTGTCAAAGCACTTTTTTGCTATAGTATACCCCATATCACTCGAATGATTTCCGACAAATCCGGTTGGCAGAGTGGTCCAGAAGGCGCGGGTCCGCACATTGCAGCAACAAGAGCGGCAGCGAACACTGCCAGCCGAGCGACCCAGTTGGGGGGTCGCCGGCGCTATCCGATTTGGGCGTTCGCCCGGCCGGCGAGCGCGCTGCCCCGTATGTCTGTCACGCTCCGAGCGCCGCGACCATTGTCCGATCGCTCTTGCCACATCCGGTCGATGCGTGCGCTCATGCGCGTGCGGTGACGTCAGCTCGCGGAGGTGGCGGTGGTGGCGGCTGTTAGCAGTCGCACGTTGTGCAACGGGCGCCACCGGTCGAAACCGAAAGTCTGCAGGTCCTGCCGGAGCGATGGCCTTATGGCACTCCCACAATGACAGCACGTCCTGCTCGTAGGCCTCGGAGACAAGTGCGGCAGTTTGTATGAAAGCTGACACCGATACACTATTTTAGCTTAACTTTTATCTAGGTCTATATCTGCATCTATAATCTGTAAACCTCTGACAGAGGCATGCAGAGGATACTTACAATTGATTGCATCAGTTATTAGAACTTCTTGCCATTCTGTTCACGTATGTAGCGTGGGAAGATTGATTTCTTAAACTCTTCTCTGCGCGTTGTAATTACAGTAGAGCATCGATTATCCGAAGTAATTGGGGGACGTGGGTGTTCGGAAAACTGGTTTGTTCGGATAAACGAACTGTACATGTTTATTTTCCAAAAAGAAGTACTGTACAGTAAATTTATTCGTAAAAACAGGCATCTCTTTTAGTATTACAAAGTAACATACAAAGGCAACTTCAGTAGAAATATATAGTATGTGGCACAGTTTATTAAACAAAAATATATACATATTACATACGCATTTTGCATGAACAATACACACAGTATACAAAATTAACGTTTAACATATCCTTTATTTTGGTCTGTCTAAGCAAGCCTACACGCTTACGAGCAGCTAAGTCACGTACTATTTTCATTACAGATATCTGAAACTTGTCACTTTCATCTTGGGCTTCAAACCGTCGCCAATGAAGTATCTAAACAAGTGAACGCGTCAGAAGCTGTTGGTATACTTTCATCTTCACTTTCTGGAGCACTGATTGATGAGATGCTGGAGGCGTCATCTTTATCAGTGACGACGTTTGCAATCTCGCTGTCCTGCATGATTTGGTGTCCTGGATCTGCATCATCGATATTCATCCATTCACGAACGTCTTCTTCATCACATTCGTGGCAATCTATTGCTTGGTTGGGAGTGAGGGGGATGATGGACGGTAGGGTGGGAGGGTAACAGGTGCGAGCGAGTACACAGTTCGCTTAAGCGGTCGTTCGGTTGACCGACGTTCGGATAATCGACGCTCTACTGTAGTTTAATCCTGGGTTCGCGATGCCTGCGGGAACAACATGTAAAACGTTGTAGAATATTCCTGTATTCGTCACTTGAAGCTGGTTCCCGAAGTTTTTAAATAAGCTTTCACGGGATCGTTTTCATTTGCCAGTTCAGGTTTCTCAGCATCTCTGTGACGGTATTCCATAGGTCAAACAAACCTGTGACCATTCGTACTGCTCTTCTTTGTATGGGTTCAATATCCCCAGTTAGTCCTATTTAGTACGGGACCTGTACACTTACGCAATATTCTAGGATGAGTCGCCCGAGTGCTTTCTAAAGAATCTCATTTATAATATGGCTGCATTTCCTTAGTATCCTACCAATGAAGCTAAGTTTCCCATCTGCTTTACTTACAACTTTATCGATCAATACACTATCGTTAATTATACATAGGTGCTGGTCAGGCAAGTACTTGGCCCCACTGTTTAGAGGACAGAAAAAGGAATCACTTATTGGCAATGGCATTTGTTTATTACGTATGAGACATCAGTAAGTTACGAAAGTCTCTTCCCGTGCAACTGAAAAATTTTTCACAAGCACTAAAAATTACTGTAATCTTCGTTCATTCCCATAAATGAAATAAATTCCCGTTTAATTGCAAAAATAATTTTTATGGATATATTTCAACTAAGAAAATACAGCGTATTCCTAGCTGACGGATTAGACTGACACTATTTTTATAATTTATAAATATACTCGTACAAAATATGATTGTACCAATCATTTAGTTGCACAGCAAGTTTACAAACTGAAGAAGAAATTTCTACAGTGCGTAGAAAGATAATTTAGGACCATTATTTAAAAAGTGTATACTTTCAGGGTTTTAAAGATATTATAAATCGGCAAGAAAACTCGTAAAGTGCCATGTAGAAATATGATTCTATCGATATCTACTGTGCATGTCCACCCTGTGGAACAAATTTAATGTTTCAGACGTTTATAATCTGATTTAATGCAAATACATAGCTAACATTTAGTTTTTAACGTAATACTGAATTGTGAAATTAATTAAACGAACTAAATTTAAATGAATGACTCGATGGGAATGTAATCAATGAAGATACAATACATCTTTGAGCTCCGGCCAGACATAATATTTTTTCAATTGTCTCTACGTAATGTTTGTTAGGTTATTAACAATGCGACGCTAAGGATTTAAATGTATACGGAAACAAAAATAGACTTTTATAATGCTATGCCGGTCTGATGCGGGTCAACGAGATCTGAAAGCAACAAAGCAGAGTAAACCGAAATATGCAACAGACTGGTTTGATTCGGCCTGCCACGATTTCCTCACCTGTGCCACCAACATCTCAGGGTAGCACTTGCAACTCGTGTCCTCATTTATTTGCTGGCTATATTCCAGTCTCTGTCTTTATCTACAGTTTTTAGCCTCTGCAGCTTCCTCTAGTACCCTGGAAGCTATTTCTTGATGACGTAACAGATGTCCTACCACCTTGTCCCTTCATCTTATCGGTGTTCTCCATACATTCCTTTACTTCTTTCCTCACCGATTTTGCAAAGAACCTCCTTATTTCTTACCTTGCAAGTCCGCCTAATTTTCAACATTCTTCTGTAGCACCGCATTACAAATGCTTTGCTTCTCTTCTGATCCGGATTTCCCACAGTCCATACATTCATACATAGATACGATGCTGTGCCTCAAAAGTACATTCTCAGAAATTTCCACCTCAAATGTAAGGTCTATATCTGATACTAGTAGACTTCTTTTGACCAGGAATGCCCTTTTCTCCAGTGATAGTCTGTTTTTTATGTCCTCCTTTCTCCGTTCTTCTTGAGTTATTTTGCTGCCTGGGTAGCAGAATTCCTTAAGCTCGTCTACGTCTTCATACCCATTTTCCATGTTATGTTTGTCGCTGTCCCGGTTTCTACTACTTCTCATTAATTACCTGTTTCTTCGATTTACTCTTATCTATATTCTGTACACACTAGACATCTACATCTACATCTACATAGGTACTCCGCATCCCACCGTACGTTGTGCGACGGGCGTTGCCCTGCACCGCTACTTGTCATTTACTTTCCTGTTCTACTCGCAAATAGAGCGAGAGGAAAACGGCTATGTGCCTCCGAATGAACCCTAATTTCTCACATCTTACTTTCATGGACCTTATGCGCAATGTAAGTTGGCGGCAGTAGAATCGTCGGCAGTCAGCTTCAAATGTCGGTCCTCTAAATTTTCTCAATGGTGTTTCTCGAAAAGAGCGTCGCCTTCCCTCCAGGGATTTCCATTTGAGTTCCGTAACACATCCTGTTCGAATACACCAGTAACAAATCTAGCAGCCCGATTCTGAATTGCTTCGATGTCTTCCTTCAATTCGACCTTGTACGGATCCCAAACACTCGAGCAGTACACAAAAACAGGTCTCACCAGCGTCCTATATGTGGTCTCCTTTACAAGTGAATCACTCTATCTCAAAATTCTGCCAATAAATCAAAGTCGACCATTCGCCTTCCCTACCACAGTTCACACATGCTCGTTTCACCTGATATTGCTTTCGATCGTTGCACCAAGATAGTTTAACGACTTGACTCTGTCAAGCAGTACACTAGGAGTACCGCATCCGAACATTATAGGATTGATATTCCAACTCATCCGTATTAACTTGCATTGTTCCACGTTAGGGCTAGCTGCCATTCATCACGCCAACTGGAAATTTTGTCAAAGTCGTCTTGTATCTTCCTACAGTCATTTATTTCGATACCTTACCGTACACAACAACCAGATATTACTGCCCACCCAGTCCGCCCACGAAATAAGCGGTCAAACGAAAAAACTACAAAGAACGAAACTTGTCTAGCTTGAAGGGGGAAACCAGATGGCGCTGTGGTTGGCCCGCTAGATGGCGCTGTCAAAGGTTAAACGGATATCAACTGCGTTTTTTTAAATAGGAACCACCATTTTTATTACATATTCGTGTAGTACGTAAAGAAATATGAATGTTTTAGTTGGACCACTGTTTTCGCTTTGTGATAGATGGCGCTGTAATAGTCACAAACATATGGCTCACAATTTTAGACGAACAGTTGGTAACAGGTAGGTTTTTTAAATTAAAATACAGAACGTAGGTACATTTGAACATTTTATTTCGGTTATTCCAATGTGATACATTTACCTTTGTGAACTTATCATTTCTGAGAACGCATGCTGTTACATCGTGATTACCTGTAAATACCACAGTAATGCAATAAACACTCAAAATGATGTCCGTCAACCTCAATGCAATTGGCAATGCGTGTAACGACATTCCTCTCAACAGCGAGTAGTTCGCCTTCCGTAAAGTTCGCACATGCATTGACAATGCGCTGACGCATGTTGTCAGGCGTTGTCGGTGGATCGCGATAGCAAATATCCTTCAACTTTCCTAACAGAAAGAAATCCGGGGACGTCAGATCCGGTGAACGTGCGGGCCACCGATCCACCTGTCATGAAATATGCTATTCAGTAGCCCTTCAACCTCATGCGAGCTATGTGCCGGACATCCCTCATGTTGGAAGTGAATCGCCATTCTGTCATGCAGTGAAACATCTTGTAGTAACACCGGTAGAACAGTACGTAGGAAATCAGGACACATTGTACCATTTAAATTGCCATCTATACAATAGGGGCCAATTATTCTTCCTCCCATAATGCCGCACCATACATTAACCGCCAAGGTTGCTGATGTTCCACTTGTCGCAGCCATCGTGGATTTTCCGTTGCCCAATAGTGCATATTATGCCCGTTTACATTACCGCTGTTGGTGAATGACGCTTCGTCGCTAAATAGAACCCGTGCAAAAAATTTGTCATCGTCCGGTAATTTGTCTTGTGCCCAGTGGCAGAACTGTACACGACGTTCAAAGTCGTCGCCATGCAATTCCTGGTACATAGAAATAAGGTACGGGTTCAGTCGATGTTGATGTAGCATTCTCAATACCGACGTTTTCGAGATTCCCGGTTCTCACGCAGTTTGTCTGCTACCGATGCGCGGATTAGCCGCGACAGTAGCTAAAACACCTACTACCCGTCTTTCCCTAAAGGTTATCCCTTTTTTCCCTAGAATTTCGAACATCTTGCGAAATTTATATTGTCAAATACTTTTTCCTTGTCGACAAACCCTATGAACGTGTCTTGATTTTTCTTTATTCTTGCGTACATTTTCAACCACAATGTCAGACCTACCTTTCTGGTGCCTTTTCCTAAAGCGAAACTGATCGTCGTCTAACACATCCTCACTTTTCTTTTCCATTCCTCTGTATATTATCCTCGTCAGTAATTTGGACGCATGGGCTGTTCAGCTGATTTTGTGATAATTCTCGCACTTCTCGGCTATAACAATCTTCGGAATCGTGTGGATGATGCTATTATGAAAGTCAGATTGCATATCCCCAGACTCATACATGCTACCCATCAACGTGAACAGTCATTTTGTTGCCGCTTCCTGCAATTATTTTATAAATTCTGATGAAATGTTATCGACCCCTGCTGCGTTTTTTGAGTTTAAGCCTTCCAAAGCTCATTCAGATTCTGATTCTACTACTGGATCTCTTATCTCTTCCCTATCGATCCCTGTTTCTTCTTCTGTCACTTCATCAGACTGATCTTCCCCCTTATAGAGGCATGCAATGTACTCTTTTCTACCTATCCGCCCACTTCCCTGCATTTAACAGTGGTATTCCCATTGCACTCTTAATGTCCCGCTTTTAATTTTATCGAAAGTTGTTTTGACTTTTATGTGTGCCGAGTCGGTTCTTCCAACAATCATTTCTTTTTCGATTTCTTAGCGTTTTCCAACGCTTCTGATTTATTTTATTTCTCAGTGACTTGTATTTCTGTATTCCTGAATTTCCCAGAACGTTTTTGTACTTTCTTCTTTCATCAATAACTGAAGTATTTAACCTTTTAGCCATGGTTTCTTTGCAGTTACCTTCTTTGTACCTAGTTCTTTCAAACTTCCATTATTGCTCTCTTTAAGAGTTGTGCATTCCTCTTAAAATCAACTGCCTATTAAGCTGTTCATTATCGCAGTATCTGTAGCTTTAGAGAACTTCAAGCATATCTCTTCATTTCTTAGTATTTCCGTGCCCCATTTCTTTGCGCATTGATTTTTCCTGAATCTCTTAAGCTTCAGCTTACTCTTCATCACTACTAAATTGTGATATTTGTCTATATCTGCTTCTCGGTACGCCTTACAATTCAGTATTTATGATGTCGGTATCTCCGCCTGACCACGATGTAATGTAACTGAAATACTCTTCTATCTCCCGGAGTTTTCCAAGTATATCTCCTCTTGTGAGTCTTGAAGAGAGCATTCACTACTACGAGCTAAAATTTATTGCAGAATTTAATTATCTTTCTCGTTTTGTTACTAGAATCAAGTCTCCTGTAACCCTTTCTTCTAGTTCTTCTCCTGCAACCGCTTTCTAGTCCCCCATAACTACTAGATGTTCATCTCCCTCTACGTGCTGAATTACCCGTTCAATATCTCATATACTTTCTCTGTCTCTTCATCTTCTGAACTATCGTCGTCGGTGTTGGTTTTCTACCGACTCTGATGAGAAGAACCCTATCACTGAACTGTTCACAGTAACAAACCCTATTCCCCGCCTTCCTATTCATAAAAAATTCTAATCTGCTTCTCTTAATATTACCCTATACTTATCTAACCAGAAATCCTCATTTTCTTTCCATTTCGCTTCATTGACCCCACTACGTCTAAATTTAGCCTTAGCATTTCTCTTTTCAGATTTCCCAACTTCCAAAGCACGTGAGATTCGACGCCCCGACTCGTGGAACGTTATCGTTTCGTTGGTTATTCAATCTTTTGCTCATCGTCACCTCCCTCTTCACAGTCACCTCCCGGAGATCCGAATGAGGGCTAGTCGGTGATCTTTAGCTGATGGAAACATCATCATGACATTTCTTTCATTACAGGCCACGTGTCTTTTGAGTACACATTACGTCTCTTTAATCCAATGGTTTACATGGCCTTCTGCATCGTCATGGCGTTGATCATTGCTGATTATTCTGATTTTAGAGTCAGTTTCCCACTCCAATGACAAGAGAGGGTCCTTAGGTCTGCCCGCTCCTCCGAACCTCTTTGACAAGGCCCGTGGCTGATTTAGGGTGACGTATTATGGCGGAAATCTTCGGTCGCCATTGCTGATGATTTTAATTCACTATTTAAGCTGTGGCGGGGTTCGAACCTCGGACCGAATGCGATTTGTTACTAATCAAGAAGCTACCCTTAGCACACAGGTATCAACATTTGAAAAATTGCACGGAGTAGACTATATTAACAACGATGAAGCTGCGAGTGAAGTAAATGTATCATGTTCTTTTCGTCGTCTTCACTATTTGCATGATTAATAAAAAAAGGTTACAAAAAGCTGACAGCTGCAAAAGTCACTGTGGAATTGAATATCGCACTCGCGAACACTGTCGGTACCAAAATAAAATTTGTTCTTTATTTTAAACCTACCAATCAATAACAAATTAAGTTCTAGGTTATTATTATTAACAAGAATAGCAGGAACCAAGGATGCACACAATTACAGTTTATAAAGTGCCTGTGTAACACAGTTTGAAGTAGGAGACTGTATGTCAGCAGCAACAGCTAGTTCAACTTGAGTGATGATATAATAATAATCTATAGTACAAGGGTTTCACAAATTCTAAGTACAAGGAAGACTGTGCGGTAGCAAAACATGCTAGAAGACCCTTGTCGCTTATCTGTTTAACTACTAGCTTGTGGTGGTGGTACCATAATACAGTTTAAGATTCAGCAGTTGTATCACGTTGTGAAAGATTAATTTAAGATGTGTCCACCCTTACTGCTGCACAGTTTCACTGACACACACATGTCTAATAGACATAAATTCTATAGTAAAGAAAAAATATAGCAATTCCGTGCAGTGCTAGAAGAAGACAACACATCTCCACTATATTCCATTGCGGTTTCTATATTCTGTCAAGAGCAAGTGCGTCCATAGAAAAGTTTGTAGGATTTTTAATATTTTAGAAGACGGATGGCGACTTGAAAAGAGTCACAAAATGTTCCAGTTCCGACCCTGTTGAAAACCTACATAATACCGACTTTCAAATCTTTTCCTTGAAAGAAAAACACCTGACCACACTACATTTTTACCTTTCTGTGAGAACTATAGGGGAGTGGACGGTCCTTCTTGCCCCCGATCATGTGCGCCTTTATCTACTTGGATGGGTAGCTGTCCAGGTTTGCCGCGCGCTGCTTGGGTACACTCTGTCCTTGTGCGGCCAATTGAGGAGTTACTTGACTCAAAGGTAGCGGTACCGGTTATGAAAACTGACAACGATCGGGAGAGCGGTGTGCTGACATGTTCCTCCATATCCGCATCTAGAGACACCTTTTGGCTTAGGATGACATGGCGGCCTGTCGGTGCCGTTGGGCCTTCATTGGTGCTTTCGCCTTTCATCTGGTTAGCGATAAATCCTAATAGATATTGCTGGAGTAACTAGCAAAGATAAGTACTGGTGTTAGCATTTTTGCAAAATTAAGATACAGTCAGTAAATCCAGCCATTAAAAAGTACCAGTTAGTGCTGACACAACCAACTGTGATATTTTCTGCTGTCAGCCGTGTAAAACATTTTACATTTCCATTCAAAGATAAACGCTCAAAGTCCAGATAATATGAAACAGCAGCATAGCTTTAGATAATTCAGTAACGCGAGAAATTTAACTTTTTTGTGATACCTTTAGGTAAAATGTAGGTAACTGAACAGCCAAACAGTTCAGGTAACGTTAATACAAATGGAGTTGCAGATGACTTTATGGCTGCCAAAGAAACAATTTACTTAATTACGTTTAACTCTTGGCCTCGTAATTGATTATATACTAGCACCGTCATAAAGAAGAATTGGTTTATAGTGTGAGAATTAGTATTGTTGTTTGGCATTTACAGCCATGTATGGTCCTATCATTAAAGCTCACACGGTGAGAAGCACCTCCATCCCACGTACACAGGTAATCGTTAGTGTGACCACAATAACATTCCTTTTTTGGTTTTCTCTTTTAAATGCTTACTTTTTTCGTTTACATTTATAGTAATAGCTGTACATTTCATTTAGGTGCACAATTATAAAAGTTGGCAAAACCTCCTATCGCTGAAGGAGTCGTTTGCCCTTCCTTCAGATAAAGGTACAAAGTTCGGTGTTTGGTAAGGAGATTTGCAAATTATCCACTTATCTATAATGAGGTACTGTCTGCAAAAATCTGCACAAATATTCAGATCTTGTTATTTATTACCGTGAACATTACCGCTGTCAATATTTTCTTTGAGATTAATGTAAGGAACAAATTTTTTTCCTGAAAAAAAAAAAAAACATGGCTTAGCTATCAAGTTCTTCGAAATAAATTAAGATTTTTGAGATGCATAAAACATTCCGAGGTGACCCTCACGGTGGGATACAACACGTACCCAAATATGGACATTGTGTTAAAGTGGGTGCAGTATTAAGCCGAAAAGTCTAAATATTTTGTTAGATTTTATTTCACCAAAATAAATAAATTACACAAAGCTTACTTAATGATTATGGTGCACTCAGCCTCGTGACGTCAATTGAGGAGCTACTCGACCGAATAGTAGCGGCTCCGGTCAAAGAAAACCATCATAACGACCGGGAGAGCGGTGTGCTAACCACACGCCCCTCCTATCCGCATCCTCCTCTGAGGATGACGCGGCGGTCAGATGGTCCCGATGGGCCACTTTTTTTACTTAATGATTATATACGTAAACTATGGTTTTACACTTGAGAAGAATGATCATCAAAGAAACAATTTTTTTCTATCCAGACATAAGTGAATGTTACATTTTACACAATAAAATTTGGTTTTGCCTTTGCAACCCAGTTTCTCGCACCTGTCAAATGATTTTTTGTCTGTGATCACTGGAAGATGCTCAACGTTGTCCAAACGAACTTCAGCTTGTGGACGAACTTCCGCGTTGGCTCGTTTTGAAGTACTTGGACTGTCAGTAGTGGGACGCCCCCTTTTCCTGGCAGCTGGCTTATCTACTTATGTCAGTACTTTGTCCACACTTGCCCTAAAGTGAACAATATCAAGGGTCTTATTTTTAGGAACACCTAATTCTGATGCGTTTTCTTATACTCAATCAATGCATTTACACATGCAATATCAACTGCTTGAGGAAACATGCGTCCTCTTTCAGGTTGCAAAACCGGCTATAAACCATCGAAAATGGCTGTCGAAAATCATGTTCGGTTTCAAAAGCAGCTAACTGTATTTTTTCTTCGGGTGCAAAGCCTGCTAAATGCCCAATAGGGGTGGCTGTCGCCCTGCCCTGTCCGGATACAATAGACTTATCAATTTGGACATTCAAAGCTACCTTTCAGTCTGTTACGATTAGAATGGATACTTTTCTTATTCAGTTTTAGGCTGGCTGCGCTGTAACAAATTCGTAGGCAACAAAAATATTCTTGCTGCCAATGCATTGGCGTTTGGATAGAACGAGTGTTTCGTGATTTTCTCAATGTCACTTATCTACATCTACATCTACATTTATACTCCGCAAGCCACCCAACGGTGTGTGGCGGAGGGCACTTTACGTGCCACTGTCATTACCTCCCTGTCCTGTTCCAGTCGCGTATGGTTCGCGGGAAGAACGACTGTCTGAAAGCCTCCGTGCGCGCTCTAATCTCTCTAATTTTACATTCGTGATCTCCTCGGGAGGTATAAGTAGGGGGACTCGAAACCTGGCGAGCAAGCTACACCGCGATGCAGAGCGCCTCTCTTGCAGAGTCTGCCACTTGAGTTTGTTAAACATCTCCGTAACGCTATCACGGTTACCAAATAACCCTGTGACGAAACGCGCCGCTCTTCTTTGGGTCTTCTCTATCTCCTTCGTCAACCCAATCTGGTACGGATCCCACACTGATAAGCAATACTAAAGTATAGGTCGAACGAGTGTTCTGTAAGCCACATCATGCAGTTAGAGGGATTAGCGTCTAGGATACTCAGCTTACAATATACCGTATGATATAAAACGTCTAACATTATTTCCAACATTGTTCATTTGTTCAAAATTATCGGCAAGATCATCGGATAGATTGCAAATTTCAGGTGAATTAGGGCGCTCTATAACTTCTTCGTCTATCTTGGACACGGGGCATTATGAAATCATCGTAACATGACTAAAACGACAGCGAAGTAATGTCCTAAATTTCTATGCCATTACAACCTTTCGATCACAATGTCCTCATTTGGAGACATGAATAAAGTTATAAATATGTCTCTTACCTTTCGTTCTGAAAGACACCTTTAGTTTTCACCTTCAAGAATGCACCTTTCTAGGCACAATTAATTTCTTTTACCTAAACTCAGAAGATATTAGCCTGCTGATGGGAGGTAAAAAGATTACTGGGAAGGGTCCATGTGACTGTACATTCAGTTTTCATTCGTGGTAGCAGAAGTTGACAGATGTCGACACTGTTCTCAAATAAGGTCTCTGCTTGTGACAATATGAGCACAACAATTGCAAATGGTTAAATGTAACGAATCTTAATAGACTAAGCATTTATTTACGATTTCCTTATATGAGGACGCCATGACAGAAAACGTATGGCTCCTACAGACTGCTGCTGTGCGAGAAAAACATGGACGTAATACATAGAGAATCGAGAACGTAAATTACACATGTCCCACACTAAGACTACAGTGCAACAAAAGTGGCGCACTGTCAGTGCATGTAACTGCAGACACAGTTCTCCTGCGATACGGATAACAGGAGCATCAAAGTGTTGAAACGAAATGGTGTGCCTACGGAAACTTGAAGAGTGTGGGACAGTGTCCAGGCCATCTTTCCGACAATCTGAAAGAAAATCTTGCAGGAGGAAAAGAATATCCGACGATGAGAACGTTAACGCAGAGGTTCACGAACTTCTCCGTGACCGAGGAGAGGAGAAACTGAATGATTGGTAGAACGTTTCAACCGTTGTTTACGGACAATTGGTGACTATGCTGAACGGCGCAATGCTGTGTACCTGTATTATTTTGACGTGCAGTGCAGATTAATAAAGACTACTTGACCTGCCATAATAACATGTGACTTACTATATGAAGCCATTGACGTGTCGCATTTATAGAGTCGCTAAGGGGGCAGAAGACGCCCGCATCTTTTCCATTTAGAGAAGTGAATGGTTGCTGAACATTAACAATGTCTGCTTAATTTGCTCCTCATTTTTACCAAACTAGCTTACTAAATATTTTGTCTTCAATTTTAGGCTTCATTAAATTGAATCCGTCCTTGAGAACAATTCCTGATGCTGTAATTTTAACGCAGCTGTAGCATACTGCGACACAAAACCCGAAAAGTACAAGCTTATTGCCCTTACACGATATTTCCTGTAAACCTAAGGTCGCGTTACGCTGAAACACGCAAGCATGACCACGTCACTGACGTGATATCTTTTGGTATCGTACAGCGACAACCAGTGGAAAATCACGTCATAAAATGCCGGAAAAATGCATCACCCTCAACGATAAAGTCATATCATTCTGGGAGTGTGTGTGATAGCAGATTTACACCAAATATCATAGCAAAGAGTGGCCAAACAATCGCATTAATGGACACTCTACCCCACTTTGGCGTATGTTCTCGCATACAAGCGATCAAAAAGGCGTCAAATGGTATCTTGCGATGGACTGTCCCGAACATCTTGCGCCTTATGTCACAATCTGACAACGCTTCTTGCAGGTCTTGTAGGTCCTATTCCCGCATCATCATTGCGCGGACAATTGGCGAGAGATCGTTGCCCAGAACATTTGTTTGCACCACGAAACTCCCTTTACGTCGCAGCAGTCATGAAGGGAAGGGCAGGGTCTTCTGAACTACCAAGTCATCTAATCAGCCGTAGGAAGAATATTACAGTTTGTGTAATGTAATGGGCAATAGTTGTTTCCTTAGGCTACAGGAACACAAAATGTGGCTGCGAGTTGTAACTGATGGTCCCCCCACGCCACGAATCCTGTGATGGAACCTGTGTGTAGTGGGCGAACGCGCCCTGAAAAAGGCAGCTCACCAGGTCTACGCTGTGCACTTGTACATCCATCACTTCAATACAGACAGAACCCAGTTTCGTCCCTGAAAATAAAAGAGAGTAATGCTACCCTCCAAACGCTATCACGACACCAGAGTAACAATTTTTCCCAGCTTTGTGATGTCAGTGGTAACCTGGTCAGAGGTAGACGTTATCTTAATCCTGGTGCATGCATTCGTTCCCGGATGATGATCGATCGGCCACCGCTGCTCGCACAATGTTTCTGTACTATGCCGACGTCCAGAACCTGGTCTACAGGTGTGAGTATATTAAACAGAACACTTCTGACAGGAGCGACATACCACCGCCATTGTGCCCAACATGCACAGGAATCCGTCGACACGCTCATCTAGCTTCCCGCAGGCTAACAATGTGACAGCCTTCAAACCGCTAAAGCTGTTCAACATATGTTCGTAATCGTCGGTGGAGCATGGCTGTAACCTACAATGAACTTTGCAAACACTTTTCACCTCTAAACCGAGCGCAGTGACTCCCAGTGTAGTCAAAGCAGAAGGTGTACAGATAGGCCTACTGAGAGCTACATGATCACCGATGACCTCAACAAACCCATGACAACCCCTCCGTAAGCAAATATAACTTGTTGGCACGGAACGCAGTCCTTGAGGATGATGCGCTTTATCCGGCTGTGCTTATAAAAATATACTGAAGCGCCAAAGAAACTGGTATATGTATGCATATTCAAAAAAATGTTCAAATGTGTGTGAATTCCTAATGGACAAAACTGCTGAGGCCATCGCTCCCTAGACACACACTACTTAAATTAACTTGCGCTAAGAAGAACACACACACCCATGCCTGAGAGAGGACTCGAGGACTCGAACCTCCGGCGGGAGAGGCCGCGCAATCTACGACATGGCGCCACAAACAGCACGACCACTCCGCGCGGCTGCATATTCAAGCACACTGATAAGTGAACAGGCAGAATATGGTGCTGCGGTCGGCAACGCCTATATGAGACAACATGTGTGTGGCGCAGTTGTTAGATAGGTTACTGCTGCTACAATGGCAGGTTATCAAGGTTTATGTGAGTTTGAACGTGGTGTTACAGTCGGCGCACGAGCGATGGAACACAGAATCTCTGAGGTAGCCATGAAGTGGGGATTTTCCCTTACGACCATTCCACGAGTGTACCGTGAATATCAGGAGTCAGATAAAACATCAAATCGCCAACATCGCTGCGGCCGGAAAAAGATCCTGCAAGAACGGGACCAACGACAACTGAAGATAATCATTCAACGTGACAGAAGCGCAACCCATTCTCAAATAGCTGCAGATTTCAGTGCTGGAGCATCAACAAGTGTCACAGTACGAAGCATTCAACGAAACATCGTCGATATGTGCTTTCGGAGCCGAAGGCCCACTCTTGTACCCTTGATGACTGCACGAGACTAGGCTTTACGCCTCGCCTGGGCACGTGAACACTGACTGACATTGGACTGTTGATGACTGGAAACGTGTTGCCTGGTCGGAAGAGTCTCATTTCAAATTGTATCGAGCGGATGAACGTGTACGGGTGTGCAGACAACCTCATGAATCCATGGACTCTGCATGTCAGCAGGGGACTGTTCAAGCTGGTGGAGCTCTGTAATGGTATGGGACGTGTGCAGTTGGAGTGATATGGAACCCCTAGATACTATTGTGACCAGAGAGATATGCGTAAGCATTCTGTCTCGTCACTTGCGTGCATTCATATCGATTGAGCATTCCGACGGAATTGGGCAATTTCCAGCAGGACAATGCAATACCCCACGCGTCCAGAATTCCTACAGAGTGGCTCCGGGAACACTTCCGCTTGCCATAAAAGTCCCCAGACATGAACATTATTGAGCTTGTCTGGGACGCCTTGCAAAGTGCTCTTCAGAAGAGATCTTCGACCCTCGCACTACTACGACTTACGGAGAGCTCTGCAGGATTCAAGGTGTCAGTTCCCTCCTGCACTACTTCAGACATTAGTCGAGTCCATGCCACGTCATGTTGCAGCACTTCTGCGTGCTCGCTGGGCCCTACACGATATAAGGCATGTGTACCAGTTTCTTTGGCTCTTCAGTGTATATCAACCCTTTAACGGGTGAAATTCAGTAGGGACAGATTTAAATACCTAGGAGAGTGGATAGAAACCTACCTGATAGAAAAAGAAGTTATGTAAGCAAAATGAGAAAGACAAATTTAGCATAGAAACTCACAATGAACATCTACAATAAGAGGAATCTTTCGGTCGATACTACAGTAACATGTTACCAGAGAGTGAATCACTCTAAAATCTTATAAGTAGCAGGACGTCTCAACTTTGTAAGGACGGGATTGTTTAACAGGTTAGAACTTATAAAAGGAAGGCTCCTCAGGCGACTAAGAAATTCGGAAAACGAGGAGACGGTCGAAACAGAAGGCGAGTGAACCTAGCACGGTGTACCCAGACTGAAAGAATCTTATACACTGCGAGGGAAGACCATTTTCTTCGGGCACATCCTTAGAGTGGACCGGGGAAGGATGACCAATCACATAATAAAGTCCCTTGTGAAGAACCTATTCAAAGTGTGTTCAAAACAGGAAACAGAAATTTAAAACAGGATGACTTTCAAATCAACACATCATGGTACCATACGTTTCTGGGACGGAATGAGTCGCTGGACAAAAGTACCATGAACAGCAGATTGAATAAAGTTAGACAGTATGAAAATAAAAGAATTTTAGACAATAATAAAGATCAAATGAAAAAAAAAAACTGATCCGAATTAAAGCCACTAATGGTTCTTGAAAACTGAGAGATGCGATATAAATTTCATGCTTCAGATCTGCATAGTTTACTTATGGGGAAAGCTTATCGTGTCTACAATACATATATTTATTATGCAAAGGATAAGTTAGTTTGGTGCAACATTATTAGTCATAAATATAATAACAGGTCGAGTATCACTGTATAACGCTCGTGTTTTATCCTGTACTTCGACTTTCTCGTATAGCGGATATTATGCACCGCACCAAACGTACGTGCTTCAGGGTTCATTAAGTCACGGGCTGAGAAATATAGCGTTTAAAACGCGAAGTATGACCTCGTACCATTTCTCCTACTTACTCGGCGGAGAACTGCGAGAACCCGCCTCCCGAGGCAGGCTGTTTCTCTTCCCGGACGGCGCTGACGGACGAAATACGTGCGATTGTGAAAGTCCCTGCGCGTGTCCCCTTGCGAAGGCGACCGAATGCGTTACCGGAATATGTTGCGCGCTTTCTCGTTAATGAGGTAACATTACTCTTGCAGCGCCGCTCTTCTCCGCTTGTGCGGTTGCGCACTTCCATGCCCGACGAGACTCAGCTCGGGAAACAGGGATCGCAGGCCAGGGCTTT
Organism: Schistocerca piceifrons; assembly: GCF_021461385.2. NCBI lineage: Eukaryota > Metazoa > Arthropoda > Insecta > Orthoptera > Acrididae > Schistocerca > Schistocerca piceifrons. Next base: position 460,748,077 of record NC_060140.1, read on the forward strand.
CGCGGACAGTCCGTTTGCGAGCTGTAACGCAGCATTCGTAAAACTTCCGTGTTAGGATCACGGGCGCTAGAACTCTGAGCTTTCGAATTTGTGCAAACAAACTTGGTGACACTTCCCATGTTCGACTAATAATTGAATCGGACCACTACTTTTCCAGTTTTCGTGTCTGTCGTTCAGTTTGGAAATGGAGAGACCAGTCAGCGGTGATATGTGCGCCAGGGTAATTACAGTCTCCCAACGATGTTTTTAGATATATGAAAACGCCGCATAATTGGCCCCTTATGTATCTGAACCCTAAACCTAATCGGAGATAAAATGAATCCTATAGATATCAGTAGTCTGGTTAGACTGAAGACCGAAGAAAGCGATATCGGATTATAAATTAACAAAGTGTGTTTCGTAAACAAACATTAAGGTTCAAATGAAGTCCATACAAATTGTTTTTCTTCTTTCTTACTGACATATATGCCCATAGTATGCCTAGTTATACTAAAACTGTAAGCGCAATCCATTCTACGAAGAGGTGCTTTAGAACGAACCAATGCACACAGTAAAAAAAGAAAAGACGATTTTAAAGTCCTTCTATACTTCTGTCAAAAATATAGTCTTTTTTTTTTGTTACACTATGGCTACCAAGTCGCTTTACATCTAATGAAGTTCAGCTTGTTTACTTAAATGAGACTGTGCGTTTTCCTTACGAAAGATTTTACTCACACTAAGTGAGTCTTAAAATCGCTGCGTGACTCATGTATTGCTCACACCAAATTTGTTTCCTAATAATTTTCGTAACTGTGGAGTGGTGACAGACTTCATTTCAGTCAAAAATCTGCAAAATATATATACATACATACAGAGTGTTAGAGGTATAAGTATTATAAGTGGAGATAATTTTGTTGGTGACTAACGAGGGTGTACCGAACAACACCTCATCAGTATTTATTTCATTTTCAGACTAATAATTATAGCTATTAGGTGCAGAATGTTTTTAGTTTGGTTTGGTTAGTACCTCCAAGTATATGCGGCAAAAAGAAGCCATTTGTGGTTATTTTCATATGAGCAGCAGGACACGTGCTGAAGTGTGGATGCATGGTTTAAAGGCACATTTTTAGCCATAGCATACAAATCTATTTTTTCTTAATCAGAGAAACCTGTTTAATAAAGCATGAAAGCCAATGCAAGTTATCTTGTGCGCGGTCGCATGTGATCGCTGGTGAGACACAGAAAGGATGTCTAGTCTTTTGTTAATTACTTCTTCTGTTATCTGTTCTGGAATGGAGTCGAGGGAGAGCCTCACGCGTTAGACTGGCCTCTTTAATTTAAACTCTTTAATTTTATAAAAAGTCACTGCGTACTGCAGAACGCATACTAGTAATTATATAAAGACATTTCCACTGCGCACGGAAGAGATGCCGATGTGGGGATAATCAACATATCACTAGTGATTAATATTGTATTCCCAATGTAAGTAGCATAGTGCACTTCACTAATTATAGTTATGATTAACGCTATTGTGATTTCATTATTTGTTTAATCCATGATCCTAAAATTTCAACATTATATGTAACCTGTATTTTCAGTATTTATCTCATTTTAGCTCAGAAATAACGTGGCTCACGAATCTCCTTCTTACTGCGACGTAATTCTCAAAGTATATGTCCGATGCCACCTTCTCATGGTTAAATATATTCACTGATTTTTAAATATTTCCATCTATCTCAATTCAGTTCAACAAAAATTATAAAAAAACTAAAGTAATATATATACACATATATATATATGTATATATATATAATGGACAGAAAATGGTTAGTCTATTCTGACGGGGGTAGTCCATTTAGTAGTGCAGTTACAACTATGTACAAAACATTAGGTTGTACATTACGTGACGTGTTTGCGAAAAGACTATTAGACACAGAGAAATAGAAATACCACAAATGCAACAACTAATACACTGAAGTTCGTACTTACTCAGGTATCAACCATCAGAATATCTGCATTTATACCCCTAACACGCTATCATCAACATCACTATGAGAATGAATATGTAGGTACAAATTCGTTCAAAGTGGCTCTGAGCACTATGGGACTCAACTGCTGTGGTCATAAGTCCGCTAGAACTTAGAACTACTTAAACCTAACTAACCCAAGGACATCACACACATCCATGCCCGAGGCAGGATTCGAACCTGCGACCGTAGCGGTCGTGCGGTTCCAGACTGTAGCGCCTTTAACCGCTCGGCCACTCCGGCCGGCTATAAATTCGTTGTTGCATGGAATTCGTGTCGAGGAATTCTTGCTTTGCCTGATACACAAGTTGTGTGTCGAGAGTCGTATGAGTGTATACGTCTTCCCGTCGCGTCCCTGATATGTCCTGCACGTGACAAATCAGGGAACCACGTAGACCATTCAAGGATTTGAACATTTCTCAAGGCGACTGTAGTGTAAACGGTTGTGTGGTGTCTTGCATTGTACTGCGACAACATACCATTTTGTACGCCAGGGTATGGCAACTGGGTTTACCAGGCATGCAACAAAGAGGAGAACATTTAGGCTACCTTTAAAAATTATAATTCAGTACTGTTTTCATATCCAGTAGCTCATACTCCGTGATTCCAGGAGATGGAGGGTTATAGGTTTCGACCGGCTTACTGTGACTTTTCGCTACATCTACGGGTTATTCTTTTAATTTTTTCCATTTCTGCTTCACATCTTCGTCTTCATTACTGAATATTTCATGATTAATACTTAGATATTCTGCAATTTATATCCTGTCACTCTCACTAAGAAAACGTATCTTCCTACCTTCCTGAGAAGTGCTTGTAGAACCCCTACTCATAATTGCTCTCACGGCCTTATTATCACTTGAACCTTCCTCTACGCTAACTGATACGGTAAGCTCAGGTTTGTCTGTTTCTTCGAGGTCTAAGACATTACCTTGACGAGTTGGTTCCATAAGTATCTGCTCGAAGTAGTTTTCGGACACGACATTCAGTTTAATACCATGCGAATCTTTGTCCTTGCACCAGTTTTGATAAAATGACCCTACAAATATACACCCAGCATCACAACAGCATGATCAGAAAAATTACCAACGATATTCCGTAAGTTCTCTCTCAAGCGCTCCACCACTACATCTCCTGATCTAGGCTGTCTGTAAAAGCATACGATTACCGGAAGGTGTCGTCGATCTAATCGCTACAAACTGAAGTGAGACTTAGGGCTGAGTACTACAGAATAGCACTGAATGTCCTGCTCGACTATGCCTCCATTCATGGCGTTTGTGTTGTGTGCTGCTCTTCAGCTGTAGATGCATGGCAATATGAGATCTCAATGCATATTAATCTGATCCTGACAGTTCGTGGTGAGATCTGCTTGTAACCTCAGCCAGGATTTCAGTTGTTCTGCCTGTTCCACTGATCCAGTCGAACAATCTTATGATCTTTTCGTAATGACCTGTGCCTACCCTTCTGGCCACCCACAGTTGTCTTGAGTCTATCTCGTCATAACTTGTTTTGCAGTCATTGTACTAATGGGATTCTTTGTGCGATATATCGATATGTTGTTCCTATGTCACTCACGCCAAAGATTCGACCTCTCTTGAAATCTGAAAGATCGTAATAAGCTTTAAGGGCACGTCTTCTGAACATGTCGTGTGGCCTCTTCAAAGTTCCAGAAACGTTAAACACATCCCGTAGTCAAAATGAACTCAAACTGTTCTTCTTAGTTAGGAATGGCATTTATCTGCAGTGAAGCTAGCATAATGATTAAATTTCAAACAACATATCTCACAGGTACGGGAATACTGAAATGTCATTTTAGTTGCGTTCAGTCAACATATTCGTGGAGTAACACTTCTATTTACGTCACTATATGAATAAAAGCATTTACGAAAGTTTTGAGGAGGTAAAAAGAAACTCATTTTGTATGTCAAAAATGTGACAAGTGTACTATTTCCCCGCTAGAGATCTATGATAACGTTTTGACGCTAGTGTTGTTAAGAGACGGTATTCAAACTGCCGGGAGATGAATGGTTCAGTGGTTCAAATGGCTCTGAGCGCTATGGGACTTAACTGCTGAGGTCATCAGTCCCCTAGAACTTAGAACCACTTAAACCTAACTAACCTAAAGACATCACACACATCCATGCCCGAGGCAGGATTGGAACCTGCGACCGTAGCGGTCGCGCGGTTCCAGACTGTAGCGCCTAGAACCGCTCGGCCACTCCGGCCGGCAGAGATGAATGCTATTCTGCTATTTTAACGACGTTACTGAAACCATTGTCCGTTTACATTAATATACAGTTGGTATGTTCGTGTTAATGGCTGCCTTATACAATCAAGAAGAGCTGGTTGTCCGTTTGGCTGAAGGTGTAACCATTATTCGTGAAACACTTCGTTGTTTTGAGGGTGTTACACAATCATTAGCACGCAGATGTCAGTTGTTGATTAATGTAAATGGACAACATTTTCAGCAACACGTTTAGACTAACATCCACCAAATAGCGGTCTGAACACCATCTCTGAACTTCTCTAGCGTCAACACCTTCGTGGACACGTAACAGGAAACGGTGCACTTGTGAAACACGGTCCAGTCATATTAGTGTGACCATCTCCTGTGTTCGACGTCAACGTGTGATAACTACTCACGGAGCAGGGGGCATCCGTAGCAGTGGTGGGTACATAAATGTGTCGCCGGAACATAGGAAACAGTGCAGTCGTTGGCGGAGCCATTTATCTGACTTCAAAAAGGGACATCATCATTGGCTTTCGGGCCAAGGGTGGAAGCATTTCCGAAACGGCTAAGTTTGTAAACCGTTCGCGTACCGCTGTCGTAATAATATACCGCGCATGGGGCAAAATGGCGCTGTCGAAAACGGCGCCAAGGCAACTGTGGTGCGCCACGGGCCATAGATGACAGGGGAAAACGACGGCTGCGGAGGTTTGTACGGGAGAACCAAGGAGCCACCAACAGTGTCTCCTCAACGACTGTTCAGCGAACATTGCTATGTCTGGTTCACGCGTCCATGCTGACTGCTGTTCATTGGCGACGAACCTTGGAATTTGCGTCTCATTACCGAAACTGGACGTCCAATGGAATGAGGCAGGTGGCCTTCTCAGAGGAATCATGGGTTTATACTCCATCGGACAGATGGACTTCGACGTGTACACTGTGAAGCGTATGAAAGCAGCACCCTGCAACCAAGAGGGAACGTTATGGTCTGGGGAATGTTTTGTGGCATTTTCTGGTTGACCTCGTCGTTCTGGAAGGCACAGTGGATCAAAACAAGTTTGCATCAATCTCGGGAGTCATATCCATCCCTACGTGCAGTTTGTTTTCCTCGGCACGATGGCATATACCAGCAGGATAATGTAACGCGTCAGACAGCTCGGAGTGTACGTATGTCGTTCGAAGAGCATTAGTATGAGTCTACCGTAATCACCTAGCCACTAGACTCTCCGGATTTAAACAGAGGCTAGAATTTGTGGGACCACTTCGATCGGGCTGTTATCTCCATGGGTCCTCAACGGAGAAACCTAGCGTAACTGACCACGGCACTGGAGTCAGCATGGCTCCACATCCTTTTCAACACCATGCAGAACCTCACTGACTCCCTTCCTCCACTTCTCTCGCTGCGAAATATTGTTATTCAGGTTTATGTCGGTCACTTTAATGTGACTGGACAGAGGTCTCTGTGCGTTCCTGTGTGTGTGTGTGTGTGTGTGTGTGTGTATGAGTGTGTGTGTGTGTGTGTGTGTGTGTGTGTGAGTTCGTGTGTGTGCGCGCGTGTGTGTATGTGCATGTTGTCTGGAACTAGGACGCCACTATCACTCCTTGGGATGGCGTAGAGGCAGGAGAGGGAATCGAAGAGGGTGAAAACTAAACATAGCTTCGAAAGTCGTGGAGGAATTTCAGCCTAACTTAGCGCACATGTAGTTACAATCTAGGAAGTACTACTGAGTAAGACACCCCTAGCACTCTTTTTCTTGATGGTATGTTTGAGGGAAAATGGTGAATGCAATTTTGCAAAGCCTTTATCAATTCTCCTCAAGAGTGGAACATGGACGATAGTGTTCCTAGGAACACATAATGTTTCCTGGTTGGTACTTCACTCTAGCGGATGACTTTAGAATAAAATCAAGCAATACTCACTAGAGACCGCCCTTTGCAGTGTCACCATTTCTGGTTGTATTTTTTGCGGCATTTGTAAATATTTCCCGTTCTGCGCACTATATTAAAGCTATTTCGAATATACCGTTAACTCTTCTGGTACAAATTTTTATGGTGAGCAGAATGATACATGTTTTAGAACTACTTATATAACGCATGGACAGTTAAGCCAAACTTCGTCGGTCGTGCAAAATCTTGTACCATAAAACGAAATCACGTCTTTTAATGTGGAGCTGTAATAGGTTTTTGACAATGCATCTGCTTAATCTGATTTCGCTTGCTGATTATTGTATGAAGTACAGCAATAATGTAACGCAGAGTAATTAAATACAGTGTTGATAAGCTTTTTCCCTATTGCAACGCTTTAAAATTTCAACAGAATATTTTTTCTGCACTCCATCGACAGTGTCGGAGCATTATGTAGTCTGCGTGGGGATGTTGCACACTACGAGATGTATTGTAGTGATGTTTCATTCTTGTTAATGTTATGTTGTACAGTAAGTTACTCTTCTCTTTTGCACAGCTTGTTAGCAATGGAAGAATGCTATTCCACAAGTGATGTGTCAGATACGTATTTCAGCTATGGCACAGCAAACGGCAGTAGTTAGCAAGCTTGTGTTCTCTGTGCTGAAAAATATCCACTTTGTGGAGGACTATCTGATAAGTTTTCCAACATTTTACAGGTTTAGATTTTGGGAACCTATGTACGGAAACGTACTGTTTGTTGGCCGTGGTGGCAGAGCGGTTCTAGGTGCTTCAGTCTGGAACTGCGCGACCTCTACGGTCGCAGGTTCGAATCCTGCTTCGGGCATGGATGTGTGTGATGTCCTTAGGTTAGAAAGGTTTAAGTAATTCTAAGTTCTATGGGACTGATGACCTCAGATGCTGAGTCCCATAGTGCTCAGAGCCATTTGAAACGAACTGTTTCCTTTCAATGACGGTCTCAGTTCAGCTGTTTCACTTATCCAGTTCTGCTTGAGGAATGAATCAGGTGTGACGCAACAGTTCGAAAGGAAACATAACGAAACACCCATTTATCACCTTAGTACATTCGTTTGCATTAACGTTACGTGTTTACATTATTTCAAAACAAAAAAGAACCAAATATACTGTACGTACACAACAATTTTTTTTGTTTCGATGAGTACACTACCTCATAAAAATACGTATGACTTGCTATCTGGGAAATGTATAATTGAGATGTTAGGAACATGGAGGGGGAGGAACGAAAATAGCCACTATTAGTGTATGACCCGCAGAGTTGTGTGATGCTGATCTGATTGATGTCATTACAATGACATTTTAACCCAAGGGTTGTGAGCACCACACACACTTTGCCTAATTTTCAGCATATGTGATGTATAGTTCTATGAGCTATCGTTTATTCCTGACAGTTTCTCCGTTTATGGAACACAGTGAATATTATCCTGCCAATACTACACACTTTCAGCCATTATTTTGTATCACTACATGGCATATGGTGATTACATGTTATTAATTTCTGTTAACTCCTTTGTTGTGTCGCTATTTTCACAAACATCGATATATGCCTACGTTGCATTTCGTCTTCAGAGGTTATAACGTTAGCTCCCGCAAGGAAGGTTACATACAGCCATCCTTGAATGTGAGCCTCTGGGTCTGAAATTTCATATGCCTACATAAATCATAATTCCGTGTGCCTGGTGGAAAACGAATTCAGTAACACTTTGTAGGCAAACTACATAAACAAAAAAATTACATTGCGAAAACTTACATCCCTGCAAAAGATGTGCCACATATTATCGCATCTAATGGTAAGCTATAAACTGGAAATGATTATCAGACGCTAGTAAGGAAAAAGAAAATATTACTACTTATGAGATGTCCCATCCAGGATATCTGCGATTGATTAGTTTGCTATTAGCAAGTAAGCTACACCAGTTATAGTAATAACAATTAGCAGACTCGTTCCATTTGGCGGAACTTTCTGCACAATAATGTGATTTACTGTTATTGTTATTATTTGGGGATATGATACCCTAGTCAGTACTCTGTAGTATAGACGGCAGTGCAAAATCAGAAAGCAAAACGAGTACCTGTTTGAGGAACGAAACGCCGGCATCCTCATTTACACAACGACTATGACGCTGCAGGATAATCAATGTCTAAATTGTATCTTCCACGTAGTCTCGTCTCGTATGCTACACCAATCGTTACTATTTTCATTTCGTACAGATTGAATATTGTGATACAACACTATGATATGTTCACACATACCTTCTAGGAATCAAACAAATTTTTAGAGAACTTTCTAGGGTGTGGAATAAGGTCCTCTTAAATAGAATATGTCGTAGGTGAGAGCAACAGTGATTACAGTTGGACCGATGTAATTCAGTCTGTTCAGAAATTCGTAAACTAATATTGTAGTTACAGTATTTTAAATTGCACAATCATTGTCGATATTAGTTAGAATAAAATAAAATTAAAGGACTGTCTTACATCTCATACAATACTGTGAAGTAGCCATTGACGAATGCTTCTTAAAAGATACCTAATTTTCCCTTCTTATTGTTGATGAGTGTAGTTTTTCAACGTATTTGTCTCGCATTTCGTCAACTATGAAAAAATTCTTTTTGCTTTCTTTTCTTTCATAGGGATAATGATTAGCCAGCGTTGCCCAGTTACGTGTGGATGTAGGTGTAAGGTGGTATATATCTTATGTATCTTCCACAGCTCCTCATAAAACACTGGACCTATTTCAACCAAACTTAATACACATGCCCTTTACCGTCAGGTAACAATGGCTGTGGCTGTAAAAATCACCTACCTGTAGGAGATATGACATCATAAACAATGAGATGCGTAAACAACTGCCACGTTTAAATTCTTTGCTTCTGTGCTACTACTCTGTTCGCAACGAATTTCGCAGACAGTGTCTACATGTACCGTTAAACGCTCCTACAAAATTATATCACGGTACCACACGTAGTTCATGAGATATGATGTAATAAACACTGAAATGCGGGAAAACTTCCGTATTGTGCATGGTATTTAAATTTATTACTGCCTTGTTACTAACTCTAATCGAAATACGTTTTGCAGGAAGTATCCACATATGCCGCTGAATGCAGCTATAAAACTATATAATTGTATGACACATACATCATGAAGTATGACGTCATTAACAATGAGGCGCGTGTAAAACAACTGCGTACTCCACGACGTTTAAATTTATTATTTGTTTGCTAATAACTCTATTCACAACGTATTTAACAGACAGTACACACATATGCTGTCGAATGGACTTACTAAATATATCGTAGTACAACTCATAGCTCAAGAGATATGACGTCATAGTCGCTGAGTTACTTGAAAAAATGCTTCATCATCATCATGCATGAAGTTTTAATACGTTCATTCTTTCCTACTAAGACACTCCTACAGTCGAATTATCTTAAGGTGGGTAGGACGTCAAACGGGCCAACTTAGACCAGGAGGGGCACGAAAGGACATTTTAATATCCACTGTCTATACTTTTACAAATATATTCATAAAACATTGTCAGAATGACCAGAAAGGATTCAGGATTCACACTCATAGCAGTGGCTGTTCAAAAACATAACAACAAATTTTTACATGTGAAATTTCATTATTTTTTCACTTATTACTGACTGCATTTGTTGCTATAGGTACACTTTTCTTCGTAAGTAACAGAGATTCTTCAATGAATTTTTCACACCACACAAACCATACTTGCAAATTTATGAAACTCTAGAATGTATTTAATTTATGAAAAAAAGAATGAGCTGATAAATTTTAAATTTCATGTTAAGAAAAAACTCAAATTTTATTGTTAATAATCTCAATTTTTCCCACACTTTTTAATAGATTTGAAAAATTCTAGACTTTCATACACCTATAAGTATTTTTTGTATGCCGGGGAAAAATTCATGAAAGAGTCTCTCCTACTTATGAAGAAAAGTGTATTTGTAGCAACAAATTCAGCCAATAATAAGTGAAAAAATGATGAAATTTCACAAATAAGAAAAGAAACTGTTTTGCTATGTTTTTGAACTTCCACTGCTATGAGCGTGAATCCTGAGTCCTTTCTGGTCATGCTGACAAAGTTCTACGAATTTATTTCTAAAAGTATTAGACAGTGGAAATTAAAATGTTCTATGGTGCCCATGCAGTAAATGAAGCAGGCAAAAATGAATACAAACGTCTCAAAAATGAGATCGACAGGAATTGCAAAATGGCTAAGCAGGGATGGCTAGATGGCAAATGTAAGGATGTAGAGGCTTATCTCACTAGGGGTAAGATAGATACAGCCTACAGGAAAATTAAAGAGACCTTTGGAGAAAGGAGAACCACTTGCATGAATATCAAGAGCTTTGACGGAAACCCAGTTCTAAGCAAAGAAGGGAAAGCAGAATGGTGGAAGGAGTATATAGAGGGCCTATACAAGGGTGACGTACTTGAGGACAATATTATGGAAACAGAAGACGATGTACATGAAGATGAAATGGGAGATATGATATTGCGTGAAGAATTTGACAGAGCACCGAAAGACCTTAGTCGAAACAAGGCCCCCGGAGTAGACAACATTCCATTAGAACTACTGACAGCCTTGGGAGAGCCAGTCCTGACAAAACTCTACCATCTGGTGACCAAGATGTATGAGACAGGCGAAATACCAATGTGGTGCTACAGAAGAATGCTGAAGATTAGATGGGTAGATCACATAACTAACGAAGAGGTATTGAGTAGAATTGAGGAGAAGAGGAGCTTGTGGCACCACTTGATTAGAAGAAGGGATCGGTTGGTAGGACATGTTCTGAGACATCGAGGGATCACCAATTTAGTGTTGGAGGGCAGCGTGGAGTGTAAAAATCGTAGAGGGAGACCGAGAGATGAATACACTAAGCAGATTCAGAAGGATGTATGCTGTAGTAGGTACTGGGAGATGAAGAAGCTTGCACAGGATAGAGTAGCATGGAGAGCTGCATCAAACCAGTCTCAGGACTGAAGACCACAACAACAACACATGGTGCCTCTCCTGCTCCAAGTGGGCCCGTTTGACGCCCTACCCCGATAAAACAATCCCTCACATCTGGCAGCGCTTTTGATAGCTTACTGCGAAGAACAAACAACTGTGAGCGAGAACAATAGCCGCCTATAGAGATATGAAGAGGTGTTGCCACAGAGAAAGTTTAAAAAATCGCGTTATAGATAGGCGAAGCAGCTGCGCCTAGCCTACAGAAACTGTACATTTCTAATAGAAAATTGGCAAAAAGAATACCAAGGAAATGTCGAGTTTATCAGGTATTATTTACGTATCCAGGGTGGATTATGAATAACACCGAAAATAACACAGTTGAGAATATGCGATATGGTAATACAATCAAAAGCCTTCCAGTATATACGAAACCCCTAATTTTTCGTTTAGGAGATAACTGTGAATATATAGTGACGAGGTGCCACTGATTCCAGTACGAAATATTGCCTAGATAGTACCAGTGCATATGAAACGTAAACTTTTCGATTAATTGGGTTCAAATTTCATCTACGACCTACATTGACAGTAAATGGATACTACTTCTGCACGTTAAATATTACAGTTTAATGTACCTGTTAAAGAATGTGTTCACGTGTCGTCGTCGCATTTTGATGAGACATTGCGCTTGTCTGGGGCAAGTTCCGAATTCTGTCCAGCGTCCACGGATCTTCTCGTAAATCTTGAAAAGGCCGCCCAACTCGCTGCTCCAGTTCTCCAAACGTATTAAAGTGTTAGAATGTTACACAGACAAAGACACTGGTGTCTTTGATTTGATGTAATGGTATCTGTGGCCTGAGTTACTGTAAACTTCTTATCGTATAAAATCTCTGACTGCAAATAAAGAGCTGTGTTTTACTCACAGTCATACATTACTAGACTGGCCAAACAGTATACAGCATCACTGCTGCACTTCAGAATCGCAACGTGGCAGCGAGTGCAAATTATGTGTAAACAGCTATTTGTTTACTGATAAAACAGTCGTAAGAAATGTGGATAAACTGATATAGCTACGCTGCCTTTAGAGTTTCGACATAATGGTCAATACATGTAGCGTGTTTGGCTATGACGTTTTACACATTTTTGATTGTGTACTGTACGCAGGCCGAAATAATTGCATTACAGTTTGTCTTACATGGAAAACCGACAGTCTCCCAATACTTCGCGTATATTTTAAAGGGTTTAATCAGTATGGAATTAGCAGTGATTTTCATCAGTTTTGATCAACATCGGCGTTTATTCGAATAGAATATTCGCTATAAAAGTGTTCCTACAAGCAGAACGTGCTATTTTAATCAGTTCTGATCAACATCGGCATTTCGTCGAATAGAATATTCGTTATAAAAGTGTTCCTACAAGCACAACATGATATTTGTGGTTGATAGTAAGTGTCTTTATTCATATTCATTTGCGTGTTATCACAAAACTACAATCTGCTTTAGATGTGTGTATGTGTAGCCTGAAGTTCTTCTCGTAACACGATTCTACAACGTATGTGTTAAAGTCAGTTAGTACGCAAATATTTGTTCTACTGCTGAACTTGTTTATACCTCCTCATGAAGTTTTCATGTTCGTTTCATAAAATAACTGTAGTACCATTCACAGACTCCCCGGCGCCGACATCTTGGCTCACCAAACGTCATACTTCCGTTAAAGATACGTCTTTGCCAGTCCAGTAATCTACGTCTGTGGTCTTATTGAAATCATTGCCTACCCTTTTCATCAAGACCCCGAGATCGCTGCTCTGACCCGCCGATTTTCGAATGCACTTCAAGAGTCAGTACCTCGCGAGCTCACTGCAATAATTTTTGTTACGGCAAGCAACAAGCCCTTTGAGTCACATTTTTGTAGTTCTTAGTGAAAACAGTTCAATTCATTGTTGTTTACTATACTGCAATTGTAGCAGTTCTGTTGACGCTTTAACGAATCAGAAACCAGATCTTTACGTCACATTAAGGTGATCTGCAGCACCAACAGCGGTTCACAATGCTGCAACGAAAAGTTTTGATCACTTACTCAGTGGTATAAGATGTCTGACGGACAGCGAAGTGAAATTTGAAACTATATTGAAATCGTTTCCCTTTGACGACTCCTGTTCCGCAGAAGACTTTCTGATATTTTTAAGGTGTAAATGGAGATGGTTAGAAATTACAAACATCTGTCTGTCTTTAATTAAAAACCAAAAATCTAAGAAATAATCAGGAATGAGGCACACATAAAAAATAGATATTAATATAAACGACTCGTTCCACATCATTACGATTTATCGTGCAAATGATACATGGAACATAAAACTAACTGATCGACTATCTGTATATCACTAATATGCTTTGAAAACCTCAAAATGAAATATAATGTAAAATGAAGTAGACGAGCAAAGTGTGATATGTTTTGTTATTCCTGAAAAGCTGACAGAGTCGCTGGCGACAAATATTCCGGGAAAAGAAATAAATACAGGTAGGTTACTGTTGGAAAGGTAAGTCTAGATGTTACTCAGGTTAGGCAATCGTTACTAAAAAAATGATTTACATACGTGTTAAACAAAATATCCGTTTTACATGGTCTAAGCGCTTGAGACCATTAACTTAATTACATTTACAGTATCGCACGATTTTAGAACATGTTAAAAAGTTATATCGTTTTTTATTGTGTAAATTGTTATTATTGGTCACATATTGAATGATGCATTATTCAGTAGTTAAGATTTTAAAGTTATAAGATGTGTAAATTACAGTGAAACTATTCCACTGACAATCTAATAAAACAAGAACTCTATTTTGCATGGTTGTATATCTCTATGCAGTTCTGTTTCCTTCGCATTTCAGTAATCGATCATTTTGTTGACATGCACAGGATACGATAGCATGCCTTGCTTCTTTCCTCACCGCACACGCTTTTGGACTTTTTGCAAACGCGATCATTAAAAATGATGTGCATACAAGCTGAAAGCTGAAAATGTAACAAACAAGAAGCAGTACCAGTAAGCAAACAAACATTGGTTTTGGAGTTTCAGCTTCATTTCATATCGATACAAATACAGTAAAAACCGGAAAAAATGGATTACGAAAGCATTGTTTGACATCACTTCCTTCTCTTCAAGGCTATTTGAAATGTATTTACAAGAAAACAAGTCACCTGAATGAGGCCAAATGTGCTGCATTACTAGAACAAGTACGCATTCAAAAACAGAAAAAAGCTCGTAATTGCGATCCTGACATTATTTTAATCATGTAAGCACTGTAATCTGTAGTATTTAACACAGCTGTTGAGAGCACGAGACAGAAATAATGAATAAGGAGCACTCGTAAACAGTTTTGGACTATTTAAAATGGAGGCAGGCCCCACCCACTCTGGCTTCAGAATGACGTACAACATTAGTCTGTAGGACACCTCCCTTCTTCTTTTATCTCCATGGCCTTAGTCCACAGAGACTATTGCAAATCGCCTCACGATGTCGACACGGAAACGTTATGAGGATCGAAAAAGTTAAGTTGAGGTGTGGAGAACCACCAGATCTTGACTGCAGAAAGTTTTATGCAAAGCAGAGATATTATTACTGATTGTACTTCCCCCAGGCAAATTAAAAGAACTAATTTATGCCATTAATCTTCATATTATCAACATTTACAAGGTATACCGTGCATGGTTAAATGGTACTATCCAGTATCGTCGCCGAGGCATGTGTTTCACTATGGGCCACAGGTAACAGGAGTGAACTACAGTGAATATACTGTACGTGTGAATGTTAAGCAACTGACGACCCAGATGAACCAAGTGGCCACCAAAAATGTCTCCCTAAAGATCGTTCAGCGAACGTTGCCACATACGAGTAAGTTTCTCTACAGCAGGTATGAGTATTGAAACAAAAGTACCGATATTTTGTTTTAATATTGTACGAAACACAATGTTCATTTCTAAAACGTTAATATTAATGTGCCTACTCCTAGAGCAGTTTTTGAAACTAAGAGAAAATATCAACCAGCACGCTCCAGTTGTTTCTGCAAATATTGGAAGGTTTTCTAGCTAGAATCTCGTGTTGTCCGACAACAGATGTTCCTCACTCTCAAGAACCTCTGTGTGCTGACTGTCATACAATGCGATAGCTCAATATGGTTGTACAACAGTTTTCGTACATCTTCAAACAAAGAGAAAAACTTAGCGATTTTGTATTAATTATTGTTTTTGTAGTTTCAGTTTCAACTCCCTATAAAGTTTTCCATTACTATAGTTCATTTTATACCTCATTTTACATATCACATCAGTCCAAAAAGTTAATAAACAACAGTGAAGATGGTAGTCTTTAATGTTTCAGGTGCCGCCATCCAACCCTCAATGCATACAATGCACAAAAGACTCATACAACCATGGGAAACTGCCAGAAAAGACTTTCTTTGGGATTTTGTTTAACTCCCGCGTTCACACTGACTTGAATGTCAGTTATGTCGTTAAAGCATTACTCGTTCATGTGAATTTCTACATTTTAACGTTTTATGATAGATTCGTATTGTTGACACCAAGTCTCGACACCCGTGACGTTTTTTTTCCAGAAATGAAAAGTCATTGTTTTGCATTTTAATCAAGTCGCTGCAGAGGTCCACATACTGTTGTTTTTGTTCAGGAGGCAAGATGTGTAGGACCACTACGGTTGCATATCCACTACTCAACTCTACCTGCACAAAACTGACGACACGGATGCACATATGTTGGGAAGTCCTAGAGTAATATTATTTCTCTAAATATTTTTCACCTCCACATGGGTGAGTAGCCCCATAGAGAGTTATTTGTTTGGTCACCTTCCCCATGGACCACTTGGCCTTCATACCACAAGTAGTCGGGGTTTGGGTAAGGCATTTCCTCCATACCCATTTAATAATGGTTTTCCCGCCAGTTCTCGAATGGCTGATAGCAGTGCTTTACCATCGAGCCAATGGGTCTCACATCTCTACACCACTCCATTTATACGCCAGGGGAAAAATCAGTCTCGGAACTATTTGGATGAACGGTATATAATTTGTATCATTTCTAATCATATTACCGATTTTTAGGTAATTTTAGTGATAATTTTCCAGGTATTTTAGATCACAAAAATCCGGGCCACTCGGTTACAGGTCGTTTTTGATATTCGTAAACTAAATGAACTCAGTACGGGAGGTTGTAACGTCCCCTTAGAAAAATTAATGAATTACTTTGCTGATAAACCCCTAAGTTATTTAATTTTCAAACAGCTGAGCAAAACTGAACGTACTCAGACATTCACTAAAGTGACACACAATATTTTTAGCGCAACGCAGTCTGCCTTTTAATAATCCCTACAAAAGAATGGCCCTGACTAACAATAACCTATACCTTTCAAGATTCACTTACCTCACAAAAATACAGCGAGCGCCAATACTGCCAGATAAATAAAAGATTCTAACTACTGAAGCCACTAACTACTGATAGGCATAGTTAGCAAATGAAAGATTTTGATAAAGAACAAAAAATGTGTTTACCTTAACAGTGTTCAAAAGTCATAATATATATCATTTCATGACATCCAGTCTTACAAATTTACTGTCTCTGATGGACACACGTCCAGATCATCCGCTCTCAAAACTCCGCCATCTCTCTCCCCACATCCACCACTGCTGGCAGCTCACCTCCAACTGCACAACACTAAGCACTGTTAACAGCCAACTGCCCAACACTACAATAGCCAACAACAATGCAAACCAGCCACAGACTGCACACAACACAGCCAGTGATTTTCATACAGAGCGCTACGTGGCATTACCAATGAAAAAACCTATACAGCCTACTTACATAGCCCCCATGCTCCCCACAAAAATTTTACAAATAGTTTTGGGCAGTGGCCAATACAGATTTGAAAATTTTTTTATAATTCCAATAACAAAGATATCAAATGCACTCACTTATTGATACAATGTTGATCAAAAGCTAAAATTTTCTCACAGTCCATAAAGACAGTCCTGATCATCCATCACAGTAAAATTGCAGTTTTTTTCTCAAAGTCTGAGCAGGAAAAGAAAATGCACACGGAAGTAGTGGATTTCCAAGCAGTCTTGACGAAGTATTGTTCTCCTTCCAACGGAAAGACAGTGCTGACTCTTGACATGCAGACAGGTAATGGGCCACCGCCCATCGCAGTCAGATGAATATTGGTAAGTAGGTCATCACAGAGCAGACCCACTGTCCTGGTAGAGATTATGGTATTGGTGGGCCACCAGAGGTGCACACCCACTGCAGTCCTTGTAGAGACGGGCAGCAGCCATCTGTTGCGACTGTGCAGGTGCACAATCACCATCGAAGAATCTTGCGGACAATATAGCAAGTCCATGAACCACCACTACTGCACTGCCGGCCGGTGTGGCCGTGCGGTTCTAAGCGCGTCAGTTTGGAACCGCGTGACCGCTACGGTCGCAGGTTCGAATCCTGCCTGGGGCATGGATGTGTGTGATGTCCTTAGGTTAGTTAGGTTTAAGTAGTTCTAAGTTCTAGGGGACTGATGACCTCAGTAGTTAAGTCCCATAGTGCTCAGAGCCATTTGAACCACTATTGCACTCCCAAAAAAAATTTTTTTTTTGAAACGTCCATAGAACCAGCAGTGCCGTTAACCAGTCCCTTGCTGAATTATTAACACACTTGCAAACACTAACAGTCCCAACTTCTCACATATTGTGCATATACTATGAGCAACAGAAATGTGTGCAGTGAAATGAATGCTGACAAGCTACTTAGTTTGATGAACTGGTGTCCATTACAATTTTATAACATGAGAATACAATGTCAAAGATACAGAACACATCATTAAAGAACATTATAGTATAGATAACATTTGTAGTAATATGGGCTTTACAAAAGAATTGAAATAACATATACATCAGTCTTATACGAACTATGACATAAGTAAATATATAAAATATCAGAATAACTTTCGAAACATCAACTTCACACATGAGCATCTAAACAGAACAGAATAAATAATGTCTAAACATCTTTACAAAGTAAATAACATATTATTAGAAAAATTCTACAATGTAACTCCTATCAGCTAAACACATAAAGGCAGGAAAAACACAAATACACAAGGGTACACAAACACCTAGCGGAATAACACAAAAGGAAAGGACAGAGTTCGTTTTCAGTGTAACATTTGGTACTGCAGTCCAACCCAAAACTTCATTACATAGATCTTTCCTCTTATTTCAACATTTGCTCCTGCAAAAAAATCCTATGTAACCCTATTAAATAAATATTTCTCATTGTACAATACTCATTTTTTTGCCCAAATCTTTTTCATATAACTTCTCAATGCATTTTCCCTATTCTTCATAGTTAGTTTCTTATATAGTCTACCCCCTCTTAAGCTAACTTAAATCTACTGAGCTCAGATATATATACTAAGGGAAGGGTCAATGCAGCCACACACAACAAATTAACACAAACAGCAATGACAAACAAATGCAAATTGGCAACGCAAACAGCAGTATATCTAAAGTAGTAAAGCAAATGCAACATTACAACTAATATAAGGCAATGTGCAGCAAACAAGAAAAATAAATCAGTAGTAGAACTGGCTTAACAGAGTAACACAAAGTGAAATTCAGTAGCACTATGCCTGGAAAGCATCAGCAGCAAATATTATAACTTATACCTAAACATGACAAAGCTCAAGCAGAAAAAATACTACAGTAGAAATGGTCATGTTTAATACCTATGTCACATCTTAACACTAGAGTGATGCGTCAACGTAACTTACACTGCTAAAAGTTACCAAATCGTTAAAAAAATTATATATGCAATTCCTGTGAAGGGAAGTGTCTTTTTGTGCTCCTTCGTTTTTTTGGAAGTAGATCATAAAATTATTATTTACTGGATCTGTAGGCATAAAATATCTATATTATTATATCTATTAAATTTTATGTTAACCAACGCTGCAGTGCAGCTAGAATCTAGATATTAAACAAAATGAGCAATCTCTCAACTAGAAAGACAATAGATGTAATATGTTTCTCATCATTTCATTAAGAATTTTGGTAAATATAATAAATTAAGAGCTCCACAGTGTAATCATATGTTTTCAAGTTTGAGCGTGTCGTATTTAAGATGCTTTCTACAAAGAAATGTCAATAGCGAGGATAGTGGTCTCCGTTTTTCGTCACCTAATGGCTTTTTCTCCAGACGGCTGGCACAGCTGAGTTCCCTCAACGCATTACGCCAAGGACACTTAGCTTTCTTACTGAAATATTTACGACAGCAGTTTGCACTACAGTGACAGTCTCATGTAAAAAAATTTCACAGATCGAAAAATTACAGTAGAAATGTGTAGAAACGAAATCTCATGAATAGCAGTGTTGTGATACGTACACACATGGACACACAAGTCATAACTCTTAAAGTACGATTCTTGGTTTCCAACATCCTTCTTCACATATCATAGCCCATAACCACTATTCATTACTCCTTACCTTATTACACATATACATATTCGTCGACGTTTCCTCAATATTTTCATCATAATAAATACATAGCATAATCAAATTCCTCATATAGCATCAGCTTATTGATCATAAACATACATCAACAGCATAATACCCATCGTCGTCGCAATAATAACATCATAACACCTCAGCCAAATCTCAAAATCGTTGTAGCTTCCTCCAATAATTTCAAAACCTAAAGAAAATTCTCTGCTCATTTCAATAGTGTCATCTACCTCAAACATACTTAAAAAATCATGATCCCATACCAAATACATCATTCAAAGCTCTCATAGTATCACAATGGTTCTGAAAAATGTATGAACAGTTCACAAAGTACATTGTTGTTGTTGTTGTGGTCTTCAGTCCTGAGACTGGTTTGATGCAGCTCTCCATGCTACTCTATCCTGTGCAAGCTTTTTCATCTCCCAGTACCTACTGCAGCCTACATCCTTCTGAATCTGCTTAGTGCATTCATCTCTTGGTCTCCCTCTACGATTTTTACCCTCCACGTTGCCCTCCAATACTAAATTGGTGATCCCTTGATGCCTCAGAACATGTCCTACCAACCGATCCCTTCTTCTGGTCAAGTTGTGCCACAAACTTCTCTTCTCCCCAATCCTATTCAATACTTCCTCATTAGTTACGTGATCTACCCATCTAATCTTCAGCATTCTTCTGTAGCACCACATTTCGAAAGCTTCTATTCTCTTCTTGTCCAAACTATTTATCGTCCATGTTTCACTTCCATACATGGCTACACTCCATACGAATACTTTCTGAAATGACTTCCTGACACTTAAATCAATACTGGATGTTAACAAAACGAAGTACATACAAAATACAATTTCGTAAGTGTGAAGTTATCCAACTGTGTCATTGTGTAAACATGTGTCACTGATGTAGTAAAAAAAAAAGTTTATCTCTCAGTTAAATGATCAGATAGCTGTGTAATTTATGTGTTAGAGAAATATGGCACCGATATGTAAAGTTTTATAATCAAATACCATATTAGCTAGGGCTCCTTGTGCTTGCCAGACACATGGTACACAAAGTAGGCGTGTACCCTCTGAGGATTAATGTAATTATACCCTCAGGTGTTACAGATTACAGAAATGAAATGTATCAGCGAAAACCTTTGTATCATTGTAATTCAAAAATCTTTAAAAATAAATGTTTTAAGTACAAAATTAATCACTCAAATACTTGTCCTTTAGCGCTATTTGTGCGTCTTGCTGTAAGATAATTCTGTGGAAGTGTCGTAGTTATCATCCTCCGAAAACTAAGTTCTGCAGAAGTCCATGTACTTACCTCATGATAAACAAAAGTGAAATGCTATGCGTATAGATATCGTAGTTATTACGTACAGTACCGTGATCAAGAAAGTACTATACTGTAACGTATTGTTGTGCTACAAAAAAGGCTGTCACATTGTAGCTATACCACAAGAGTTACTACTAAAACATGTTTTACTTTCCAGTAGAATTCAGAAAAACAGATACACTGCTAAAGCAACAATGTAAATTGTCACACATTAGTAGCGTCGTGAAATAACTGTGTAGCTGTCAAAGAAACCAAATGCTAAGTCATCTTTCATCCCACAGAAAGTACTTCAAATAAAGAATGTATTTTCAAGTAAACCAAAATATTTTTTTTTTTTTTCCTGTGGGTTACGTGGTGGAGAATTTCTCCATGAGTTGTAACTGCGCTGTGGACCGTTGCGTCTGAAGTTATTCTGTCTCCCTTGATAATAATTATTTTGGTTCCCATATTGCCTGTTTGTGTGGTTATCTCTGTCATATTCATTACTACAGAAATGCGATCTTCCTCTGTAACTATTATTACTCTGCCGACGGTTGTCATACGGGTGGTGTCTGTTTTGGTCACGATTTACGTTGTAAGAATAGCCTTGTCGTGTCCAGTTATTGTTTCTTTCTTCGCGGAATTGTGACGGATGTGACCTGTAATTGTTGTGCTCCTGTTTTCGCGTTCCGTGATTGTCAGTGTCAATTTCCAATTCTTGTAAGAGTCCCTGAAAAGCTTCAATGTCGTCTTTGCAACGTCCTGCCAAAATAATATGTCGTAAATGTTCAGGCAATTTGATTAAGCAAATGAGGATGAGATCTGAGGGGCTGTAAGGGTTTGATAGCTACTGATTCTTGTGCAAAATGTCTTCAAAATATTTCACAAGACTGGAAAACTCAGATTGTTCGAAATGTTTCATCATGATGATGCTATATTTTACTCGGTCTTGTGTGGCTTGAGACCAATATGTTGAGAGGAAAGCATGATAAAATTCTCCTTCAATGTGGAAATGGTGAATGACCGATCGCATTTTCACAGCTGGTTCATTCTCTAAGTAGCCACACATAAATTCTAATCTGTGTTCTAACGACCAGTTGGGAGGAAAACAATGAGAGAATTGATGAAGCCACGCTTGTGGATGAATGTCGTTGCCAGAATTCTTAAATGTTTTGAATTTACGTGTAGTAATGAACAGCTTATAGTCAAAATCATCATGTCGGCGATTCACACATCGGCCATTGTTACTTCTTTTCGGCAGTTCCATCTCAAAATTCGGTGTACCTTGCCAATTTCTTTCATAATTTCCGAAGTGCACTCTGTTATTATTTTGTGGCTGTTCCGTATTTCTAAGTCCCTCTTCCCGTGTTGGAGTGTGAGTCTCCTCTGAAATATGTATTTCTTGTATTACCTGTGTCAACTGATCTTGTACTAAGTTAGTGAACTGATATAAAAGTTCGGCTACTTTCTCCGATAGTGAACTGATTTCCTCAGTGTGTCTTTCTGTACCAAGTTTCAGAGTGTCCATTTGTGTTGAAATCGTATCTACTGTGTCCTTTAAGATTTCCTGAGTTTTTGCAAGTTGCGTAACCAAATCGGTAGATGCAACTGAATCAATTTTAGCTTGAAAGGTGTCGTGATTTTCATGAACAATAGTTTGTAGTTCTTTTATGGCTGCTTCGTGATTCTGTAATGCATTTTCATGACGCGAAAAAATAGGTTGAAAATGCTCACAAATTTGTGTTTTTACGTCATTACAGACTTTTCGACTTTTATATTCGATTTTAAGTAACTCTGCAGTTAGATCTTCACACGTTTGTTCAAGCGTTTGTTCCATTGAGTCTAACTTTTGAAGCTTTTGTCTCATTTCTTGTATTAATTGTAATAACAATGCACTGATGTCTGAAACATGTTCCTCAGTGCTTTTCGGCAGTGAATTTGCACCAGCAACATTCACATTTTGACAAGCAGAAAATGTGTCTTGACTCATTTGAGAAAACGTTGAGGACCCAAAACCCGAATCTGCAGTATTTGCAAGATAGTGTCCTGTCATTACCGATTCCGGAGGCGAGCTGTTGCCGAGCGATCGATCGATAATGCTTCCCTTTTTACTAATTGTTTGAGTGTCTACACTATTGTTTACCGCCCGCTCAATTTCCATATGCACAATTACCAAATTACTATGTTGAACATCAGTTAATTCATTACACGGTGACGCTGCGAAATACTTGGTGCAAATGTACATGCGTGCCACAACTGTTTTACTGTACAACAATGAAAGACTGCAACTACAAAGGAGATTCTCTCTACAATTACACGCTAGCAATAAACAAAAGCTACACTAATTACACAAACTACAAGAAATTATCAGAAGATTCCAGTGAGGTATCCTCGGCTAAGGGTCGACATTCGTAACGTCCCCTTAGAAAAATTAATGAATTACTGTGCTGATAAACCCCTACGTTATTTGATTTTCAAACAAGCTGAGCAAAACTGAACGTACTCAGACATTCACTAAAGTGACACACAATATTTTTAGCGCAACGCAATCTGACTTTTAATAATCCCTACAATAGAATGGCCCTGACTAACAATGACCTATACCTTTCATGAATCAATTACCTCACAAAAATCTTCGTTACTCAAACTACTGCAATACAGCGAGCGCCAATACTGCCAGATAAATAAAAGATTCTAGCTACTGAAGCCACTAACTACTGATAGGCATAGTTAGCAAATGAAAGATTTTGATAAAGAACAAACAATGTTTTTACCTTAACAGTGTTCAAAAGTCATAATATATATCAGTTAATGACATCCAGTCTTACAAATTTACTGTCTCTGATGGACACACGTCCAGATCATCTGCTCTCAAAACTCCGCCATCTCTCCCCCCACATCCACCACTGCTGGCAGTTCACCTCCAACTGCGCAACACTAAGCGCTGTTATCAGCCAACTGCCCAACACTACAATAGCCAACAACAATGCAAACCAGCCACAGACTGCACACAGCACAGCCAGAGATTTTCACACAGAGCGCTACGTTGCGTTACCAATAAAAAAAAACCATACAGCCTACTTACAAGGTTGCTCCCACTGCATCTCTCTCCCACTCCTCCCCCGCCCCCCTCTCGTCATCGGTCGCCCCTGATGAGAGGAAGAGATAATACTAGATTCATTTTGAACTTAGTACTCCACATTAACGACTCGAAGCCATTGAAGATTACGAATATTGTAAAGATTACTTACAGGAGTTATTGTGTACCCCAAAAGACATTGATGAAGAAATCCACAATCTTCTCGATGACGCTTCTGACGCGTCCAAATGTGACAGATATACAGGGTGTTTCCATAAAAGCGTGCAAAAATGTAACAGGGCATACGAGATGCTCCACTGAACAATTTGAGGGAAGGAACCTGGGGTCGGAGAAGGCAGCTTAAAGAGATATGGAAATTACTCTTTTCCAGCTTATTTACATCTAATATGCGTACAAATTCAGACGTCCTGTGCTGTTTGTTTACATGTACATTCTTTATTTCCCGCAAGGAAACAAGGAAGACGAGCCTGATTACTAGGAAGTCATGAGCCAGGATTTTTTACTTTACTTTTCCATAAGGTGGCTCTGTTGTATCGTATTTACATTGTCCCATGACAGAAAGTGCTATGAATCAGCGACTGACCCATTCATTACTCAATGCTATTCACAGACTTACAGTACAATACGACTGAGTTCTACCGGTACAGGGTCGCAAAACTCACTGACATGCACCTTGTCTATGGGAAGTACGCTGCAATGCTCTAGTTGCTGAAAGGCTGTACAGGAAACGATTTCCTAAGAGACTCATCCGTCACGACGAATGTTTATTTCTCTCAATCGACGATTGAAGGAGCTACTTCATTTGAAAGAAAAACTGAGGGACCTGGCAACATGAGGACCACTCCCACACCCAATTTTGAAGAGGCACAGTTTGTGTGGTAAGCACGGTGCATGTAACTGTTTGTTTACATTAGTAAAACATGTTTGCAATGGAAGGAGGTAATTCATGTTTAAAAAAATAGTAAAATAAAAGCTGGAGAAATGAACAGACAAAACTATGTGAGGCCGGAAAGGGGGTTCTGGAAAGGGGTTGTAGCGGACCCCAGAACAATTACTCGTATTACATGTGAAATGAGGTCTGCACATACTAGCGTGTAGCAAGTACTCCACGAACAACAATAACACCCATATCACCCACGAGTACCGGCCGGGGTGGCCGAGCGGTTCTAGGCGCTACAGTCTGGAACCGCGCGACTGCTACGGTCGCAGGTTCGAATCCTGCCTCGGGCACGGATGTGTGTGATGTCCTTAGGTTAGTTAGGTTTGAGTAGTTCTAAGTTCTAGGGGACTGATGACCTTAGAAGTTAAGTCCCGTAGTGCTCAGAGCCATTTGAACCATTTTTTTTTTTCATCCACGAGTCGAAGTAATGCTTGTGATTGACTTTGCACCAAGGCTCGCATTGTGTCAGTGGTTGCTCCAGCAATGGAATGATAGACGATATTTCTCCCAAATCGTGCTGTTTACTGACGAGGCCTCATTTGATCGTAATGTTATTTCGAACAGCAGTGATAGCCATGTATGGGATGAGGAAACCCCTCACGCTGTAGTCGAGTCATATCATCTAGTACGTTTTGCTGTTATAATCTGAGTCGGCATTGTAGGTGGCAATCTCATTGGACCATATCTTCTACCTGGCCGTCTGAACGGCGTCCCGTACTTGAGGCTCGTGCAAAGAGTTCTACCTGGGTTGTTGGAGAACGTACCCTTGGCTGTTCGTCAGAGGATGTGGATACAATATTCTGGTGCACCGCCTCACTTCTGTGTGGATGTCCGCAGCCATCTTAATGCCGTATTTCATGTTCGCTGTATTGGAGGGGAGGTCCTATTCCATGCCCTGCGAGGTCACCTGACCGGAAAATCCTTGATTATTTTCTAAGAGAATATGTAGAAGTCACTTGCGTATGTGTTTGAAGTGGTTACGGAGATGGAATTAGATACCAGAATTGTAGCTGCCTGTAATATGATTCGACACACACCAGGGATATTTGTCAGAGTGCATCAGAATCTCGTTCGCTGATGTCATTGTATTGAGGCTGATGGCCGTCATTTTCAGTACATTTTTAAGATACAGTACAAATGGTACGTTCATAGTGTCAACAATGGTATTTGCAGTTAACTGTAACTTACGTAAAGAAAAAGGTAAAGCGGATTTATTCCTGTTGGCTCCTTAAGCTGGCTTCTCCGACCCCATGTTCCCTACCCCAAACTGTTCAGTGGAAATTCCTCTACGTCCCGTTAAATTTTTGCACGCTTTTACGGAATCACCCTGTACAGACGCAGCCACACGCACAACTGTCCTACGTGCGTCACAGAAAATAGACCGGAAACTGATAAACTGCCTGGTTCACATTACCATTAATTATGTACATTCTGCTTGGATCGTCACTTCAGTTGTTTCACAGTGGGCTATAAAGCGTGAGACATTTTCTGGAGATGTTGAGACCTTGGCTCCTTTTTTGGGAACAGTCCCATCAGTCGATTGATCAGGATTCCATGATATCCAACATTCGTAAACACATAATTCTGCTCGGTTGCTTATAAAGGGAGACAAAGCATTTAGTTGATGGTATCAATGTGGTCTCTAACACATACCGGTATAAGGAAATCAACAGAATTCTCACTGCACACTAAGGCAATGAAAATAATGTTATATAAGCCCACTTGAATTACTTGGGAGCTATTTATCTCATGCACTTTCCAGATCAAGAGTCACTTACTTCTACATTTGTCGGTAGCAGTCACTGTGTTCAAGCTTGGCGCGCGCTCGGTAAAGACGTAATTGCTAATGATCGTGTACAAAAACGAACAGTTATCCGAACTGTTCCTAGCGATGTCTGCCGAAAAGTGATTATACATTTCAAGAAATCTGCGATTCAAAAGCGGCCATTCTTCATCTGATGGAACTTATGTGAACAAAAGCGCTTACTTCGCCTAGGATCCGCTGTGACAGTAAAAAGTCGACTTACACTCTTACGCCAAAGTCCTTTCATGTCCGTGCTTATCAGAAAGGTAATAAAAACTGCGGTCCATTTTACGTCTTTTGCTAAGAATGGTACCACTGCACCCCAGAATGTAATAAAACTGCTGATGTCAGTGGACGAAAACAGAAACTGTTTTCTACGCCTAAGCAAAGGGCAGAACGTGTCATACTGGAGAAAGAAGAGTGGGGTATTATCCACTGACTGTAAAAAGCCGTATCACAAATCGATACGGGTGGAATGTACGACATTTAAGATCTCAACAGCGCAGAGCAACGTCGTTTCTGTCGGTAAAATAGATGCAACTACGCCGAGGTCCGAATCGGGCAAACACTTCAGGTGCTCATCGTACTACCAGTAAATTTACTCTATGTGTGCTAGACAACGGAAGCCAAGCAACTTTCATAGCAAAGTCGTTAGGAGAATATTTGAAACCGGCGCCTCAGACCAATGACAACTTAGTGTTGTTCGTTCGAATCTCATACTACCACCGTGGTACCACGTAGCCTTGATAATTTAGAAATTATGGGAGTTTATCTTTCTAATTAACAGATTATTATTCTGTATTCTTCTAACCGAAAGAATACAGAGTTTACATCAAAGACCTTTTACCAACGACTCCTTAAAGAGCATTTAGCATCGTCTTCTGTTGGACTACATTACAAAGAACTATATAGAATTCAGTCAGATCGGAAGTAACACCATGTTTTACCTTCGGCATCAGGCAGTTTAGAGGAGAAACCTAGTAAAATGGATGCGTTTTATCTCACTAAGCGTTGGGGGCTAGACGAAGTCCTCTTCCAGAAATACTCATTGTTTCTTACGGTTCCGATTACACCCCATGGCTATTATTACTGATATCACGCAAGCCTTTCTGCGACTCGTCTTGCACGAAAACGATCGGAACGAGCGTATGGGGCAACTCTGTACATCCACAGTGTTTTACACATCTCATCGACTTACTTCGCCTGTACCAAGAATGGGATTGGACTTGTCAACAAGATAATACTGCAACCTCTCTAACTTCTAGGAGCAGTTGCGGGAGCACATTTACTAACATATTTCTGCACAGTTACAGGGTACATTTTCCACGCAGTACTGTGGAGGGATGCTACAATGACCTTATGTAGGATACGATAAGGTTCATTTATATCAAAGTGCCGTCAACGGAGACATGGCCTGGACATAATAACCTAGCGGATCACCTAATACGGGAGACTCCTTGCCAATCGAATCCAACCTCTGCATGTTTGGAGGAAAAGGCAGCCATGGTTGGCACGTCAAGAAGAACGTTGACCATGCAGTACTCCAAATATTGTATCATTACCTCCTAGAAGAAAAAAACACGTGATTTCCAAATTAATTTCCCGCTAACAACTAATTCATACAACCGGCTAGATCCTTCGCTTTGCACATGAAATTCTTGTCGCGCGACGTGGCCGCGTGGTTTGCGGCGCCATGTTACGGACTGAGCCGCACCTCCCGCCGCAGGTTCGAGTCCTCCCTCGGGCATGGGTGTGTGTGTTGTTCTTAGCATAAGTTAGTTTAAGTAGTCTGTAAGTCTAGGGCCCGATGACCACAGCAGTTTGATCCCTTAGGAATCCACACAAACACACACGAAATTCGTCACGAAGCACAAAGATAAACTTCCTGGAGGGTTGGTAGCAGTCGAGCTCGCATATGCATGTACTTACTGTATCAGAATACTCCAACGACAATGTTTCACAGGGGGAACCATGCACTCCAGAATGGCAAATCGCTCCCACTAGACTCTAAAACTGATCGCTTCCATCCATTCACTAAAGACGGACTCCTTCGTCTCGGAGGTGGATTACAGCTTTCAGACTTCATCGGAGAGTAACGACATCCATTTCGCGTTGTTGGGTCACATCAGTTTATAAGACACCTAATCATCCAAACGCATGTAGATTTTTATCCCCCTGGTGTTATATTTACTCTACACGAACTTCGTAAAGAAAAATGGTGTTGCATACTTTTTTACCACGCAAGATCATGAAGGTTCCAAGATGCCAACAAACTGAAGCTATCCCTCCTGCAAATCGAATGAGACCATCCAAGTCCTTTACTGTTTGTAGGTCCTCTCTACAGCAACACAGGAATGACCATGGCAAAGGCCTATATAACACTCTTCATTTACGCAGAACGTCTGTACTATGAAATTCACTAACCACCTGCCACACCCTTCTCCTGCTCGCCAAAAGCGGATCACTGGAACCCATCGTCCACGGTTGGGTTGTTGGGGAGGATGATCTTAGAACTTAGTGAGTACCATCAAGCAGTGCTTGCGAAAAGTGTTGCGACGATCAAGATCAACTGCAGAAAAACTATACATTGCCTTAGTCAGCAAAGAAGCAGAGGCATGTCTCTGTTGGAGATAAAGTAGAGCCTCTGACACTGGCACTACAGAATGCGGCCGCTGCATCCGAACTTCCTGCCACACATAAGCTGACAAAAGAATTAAAACTACGTCAGAGGCTAGCACACAACTTCTGGAAAAGACGGTCTTAGGGATATCTCATGGAGCTCAGGAGCTTTCACGAAGCTATGTTCTGATCTGCGACGTGCACTAACTTCCGACTTGGCAGCCTGGTTTTGATTTAAGAGGATGGACGGCCACCACATTTCTGGATCAAAAGGAAAGTAGAAAGGTGTATTACAGGAAGCGAGAATAAAATAAGAGGTGTAATACAACGCAAGTCAGAAGAATAATAGACAGCATGTTCAGTGTAGCTTGCCACCCTCTTCTCCCCCCCCCCCCCCCCCCCTGGAAGATGATCGGTGTGGGTATGATTTTGGGAATTGATACAGATAAAGACACTTACATCTTGTAAGAAAATGAAACACCTACAGCTGTCCTTACGATGTCATTTGTTGTGTAGCTACTAGTTTCGGCGCTTCAATGCACCATCTTCAGGCCCTAGTTGATACTGAGGGAGTTATCACGATCCATATATACGATGTGTCAGTGGCCAGCATAATTGATTTATGCAGACTACTGTCTCTCCAATCATCAACTGTCGACTGAATTGAGGGACGACATCACAGTTACAGCTAGTGTGCATAAACCAGTTATGTTGGCCACTGACGCATCGTATATGTGATCGTGATAAACCCTTCAGCATCAACTAAGGCCGGAAGATGGTGCACTGAAGCGCCGAAACTGGTATCTACAGAATAAATGGCATCATAAGGACGGCTGTACGTGTTTCATTTTCTTACAATAGTGAATTACCGTAGCCCCCAGACCTCCAGTCAAATGATGGACATACAAAAACGTATATCTTCGATTTGGTGTAATGTTGAAGTCTGCCTTAATGTGAGTTACTTGTAATATAAGTTCTGTGATTGTAAATGAAGAGTTGTATTTCACTGCCTACTATTGACATCAAGGCACGAAGAGAATGTTGTACACTTAATTTTTTAGATGTCTCTGCTCGTCGTCGGCAAATATCTTTTCAAAGTTTTTGCTTCTACAATCATATGCTTCCACCAGTGTCAGTTTCCTGTATCAATGAGGTGATATTGTATTTCATACTACACGGGGTAAGTAAAACACACAAAAGAAAAACAGATCCAAACAAAAGATAGTCTATGAACTTAACAAGTTTCAAATGAACAAAATTAGTGTCAGTTATAATTCACGTAACTTCTATACACATAGAGCTCTTAATCTGAAATTGTGCTAATCTGATGTTATGAGCATACAAAGTAGGCTAAATGGCACTCTTCTTGCAAAGATGTTGTCAGCGCTCTGTCTGAAGTGAAGGACTGCGATTAGTTCCACACGGCTACCGAGAGCATCCAAATAGTACTGTACGTGTTTCAGGTTGGGAGACGAAGCTAGGCACTACATATGTTGAATTTGTTTTCTATTGAAGACTCCTGTCGGTGAGACGAGTACTGTGTGGCCGTATAGTGTTGCCGTGTGCGATGAAATCTTGGACTAACATAAGAACGTCCTTATCACAAAGACATCTTATTTATAGACCTGCGCAATTCACCACTTGGAAAACGTGCCAGTCGGCCTGTTCCAGTTCACGGGTACTCCCTAGATCACAGCCATATTTACACGAACGTTTTGTGAATGGTAATGATATCAGATTGCTGATAGTTTTAAACTTATACTGGATGCCATATGTGAAGACAATGGTTGCCTACTGGTATGCGCTTCAGGATATATGTTGATGTCTGAGAGCATGCGTGCACGTGCTTCGTTGAAATCGATGAGCGATATAGATATGGTTCTTCGCCTCGAGTTCATGCCACTGTCATGGAGCATTCTGCGCACAAAGTACTAGATAATATCAGTCTCCTGCCGACTGCTGCAACGCCATACGATAGGATAGGACAGTGGATCTACTCCTCATAATGCAAGCCAGTAAATATCGGTCACTGATAAATGTTGTTGCCGTTGGTGTCCTTAGATAAAAAACTTGCGGATGTTGAACTAGTTCTTAGCAGCAATTGCTAACGTCCTTCACGGAAGAGTAAACATTCAAACCTTGTGTCTCTATTTCATTTGACAGGCAGTGAAGTTCTACTGCAGTTAATTTGATAAATTATTCCAGCTGATTTTTCTCCCGCACAACCCAAATTGTGTCCTAGTCTCGGAGACCCAGGTATCTTATAAGTTCAAATAATGCGAACATTTTGAAATTGTGTCGAAACTTCCATTTTAGTCTTATTCGGTTTATGTTTTCATTCGTATTGATATCTTAGTGGTTTCATTTTCAAGGTAACGGCACATCAGACATTTGGGACCTCAGACCTCAGACATTTCACTTTAAGTCTCTTAGCTTCCAAACCCGATACATAATTTTGAATTTTTCGAAATGGAGGGTACTGGCTTTTCCTATATTTATGTTCCTGAATACAGGAAAAGATTCATACTTAAAAATGTTAATCTTGATTAAAACTCCTACACATGATGCCACTGGTTGATCAAAATGTATTTACTAAGAGACTCGCATTTATCCTCTAAACAACGATGTTTCCCTAGCAAAACAGCTGTAGTTGCTACTGCATGAAGCAGCTGTTAAGAAACACAAGATTAGGTTAGAGAAAACAATGAAAAAGATAGATATACTTTCCAAAGGAAACCTTATGAAGATTCTGGGTCAGTTTTAGAAACTAAAAAGCATTGGGACACAGTCGTAATTAATTCAACTTATCCTCACACAGCTAAGCAACTGAGACTAGTAAATGAAAAAGACACTGAAATCAGAAGTGTTTACGTATTTTCAGATATGCGATTAAAACACAGATGCTTTTTGGACACGTGTGCAGTTGAAATATATTGTTGCAGAAAAACCTGAGTAGCACCGTGGTGTAGTGGTTATGACACTACACTGCTGCATGGAGGGTCGTGAGTTCGAAACACACCTGGACTGTACAACTTTAATTTATATATTCGGTTCGAGTACATTCTAGAAGCATCCACAAATTTCAAGAATCTTTGTACTGGAATGGTCTGTAGCTGTATATACTGCATGTGTTCTGACCGGAGGCAGTTCGCTCCACGCTCTTGTATGTGCAAGTGGTGAATAAACCTTCAGTAAGTGAAGTTAGGGTTCGTAATTCCTCTAATTACACCTACTTCTACGTAAAAATATCATGTTAACATTCAGTTAAGTAGAAATGCCCCAATGATCTCTGTATCAGAAGAACTAAATACATCCAGCAGTGTCCAATTGAATTGTAAACTGCTGCAGGTAAGTATATAAATACGAATTCACTATCGTCATTGGGGATTCAAACCGCTAAGATAAGCCTGTATCTTCACACTTCATGTGAATGAAAAAATCGCTGTAAAATTCTTAAAGATATTTACACTGCTTGACACGTATCACAGTTCCTTAAAAAAAAAGTAAGAAAAAGAAAAGAAAAAGCTAGCATCATGTTGAGGTATTTTGTGATGAGAACGAAAAATACTTATTGAGCAATAGCTACGTAATCTGAAATAAATGGATAATCATTTTCCTGTGATTGGACTTTCCAGCTTGTCTTCAGTTTTTGCTCATAAGAAAATTAAAGAAATACAGGGTTATTACAAATTATTGAAGCGATTTCACAGCTCTACAATAACTTTATTATTTGAGATATTTTCACAATGCTTTGCACACACATACAAAAACTCAAAAAGTTTTTTTAGGCATTCACAAATGTTCTATATGTGCCCCTTTAGTGATTCGGCAGACATCAAGCCGATAATCACGTTCCTCCCACATTCGGCGTGGCATGTCCCCATCAATGAGTTCGACAGCATCGTTGATGCGAGCTCGCAGTTCTGGCACGTTTCTTGGTAGAGGAGGTTTAAACACTGAATCTTTCACATAACCCCACAGAAAGAAATCGCATGGGGTTAAGTCGGGAGAGCGTGGAGGCCATCACATGAATTGCTGATAATGATCTCCACCACGTCCGATCCATCGGTTTTCCAATCTCCTGTTTAAGAAATGCCGAACATCATGATGGAAGTGCGGTGGAGCAACATCCTGTTGAAAGATGAAGTCGGCGCTGTCGGTCTCCAGTTGTGGCATGAGCCAATTTTCCAGCATGTCCAGATACACGGGTCCTGTAACGTTTTTTTCGCAGAAGAAAAAGGGGCCGTAAACTTTAAACCGTGAGATTGCAAAAAACACGTTAACTTTTGGTGAATTGCGAATTTGCTGCACGAATGTGTGAGGATTCTCTACCCCCCAGATTCGCACATTGTATCTGTTCACTTCACCATTAAGAAAAAATGTTGCTACATCACTGAAAACAAGTTTCGCACTGAACGCATCCTCTTCCATGAGCTGTTGCAACCGCGCCGAAAATTCAAAGAGTTTGACTTTGTCTTCGGGTGTCAGGGCTTGTAGCAATTATAAACGGTAAGGCTTCTGCTTTAGCCTTTTTCCGTAAGATTTTCCAAACCGTCGGCTGTGGTACGTTTAGCTCCCTGCTTGCTTTATTCGTCGACTTCCGCGGGCTACGCGTGAAAATTGCCCGCACGCGTTCAACCGTTTCTTCGCTCACTGCAGACCGACCCGTTGATTTCCCCTTACAGAGGCATCCAGAAGCTTTAAACTGCGCATACCATCGCCGAATGGAGTTAGCAGTTTGTGGATCTTTGTTGAACTTCGTCCTGAAGTGTCGTTGTACTGTTATGACTGACTGATGTGAGTGCATTTCAAGCACGACATACGCTTTCTCGGCTCCTGTCGCCATTTTGTCTCACTGCGCTCTCGAGCGCTCAGGCGGCAGAAACCTAAAGTGCGGCTTCAGCCGAACAAAACTTTATGAGTTTTTCTACGTATCTGTAGTGTGTCGTGACCATATGTCAATGAATGGAGCTACAGTGAATTTATGAAATCGCTTCAATCATTTGTAATAGCCCTGTATATTTCAAAGATGAAAGAATAGGTTTAATCATAGACTAATGAAAATATAGAAGTTTTATTTGTCAATTTTAACCAATCATAGAATCGTCTAACAGGAATTGTTAGTAGAAGAGATCTTTATGAGATGTGCTACAAACATCCTTGTAATAGAATAGCATATTCAATCAACATACACAGTTTTTCATCAAGGGAAACAAAACAGTAATAACATCTAAACGAAATGTCAAGTGGACCAAAGATCTGAAAGAAGTGTATTAAAGAAGAAAAAAAGTTGATGTTAATCAGCGAACATACAGCCAGGTTTTCAAGTGCCACCTCAGAAAATATGAAATATTGTAGCTTTAACCATTTTAGCAATGACTGGAATTCTGGTGAAATATTGTCATACTATGCAAATATTGCAGACAGTGCAAATAAAACTGAAGTAATGTTGCGTCGTCTCTGGCCTGAATCCATGCACTGATTCGTTTCAGAAGGGTCTCGCAAAAGCGTTGATCTTCTGCTAAGATAGACCGGTGCATAACTGTTGCAACTGATCTTCGACATCAGGAATACTGGCACCAAAACGGAGTTGCTCTAGTGTTAGTTACACACGTTCTATCAGGGACAGATTTGATGATCTCGCCGACCACCGGAGTATGTGCCATGTGTGGACGAGCACTGTGCTGTTGAAAAATGTGACCACAAGAGTGTCGCATGGTAAGTAACACGCGGGGATACACGATGTCCGTGATGTACCGTTGTGCCGTCAGGGTTATCTTAATCTATATCTGATGTGACGTGAAGTCATACCTGTAGGCTTCCCACAACATGACTCCAGGAGTAATAACGCGCGCTTTTCGCAAACGTTGACAGAAAGGGTTTCTTCGCTGAAGACGATGGGAACCCATTCATCACTGTCCACACTTCCCGGTCACGGCACAACTCCATGTGCATCCGTTTGAGTTGTGTGTGGCAGTTTAGTCTGGTTGCTATTAGTCACCGACCCGTGCTACGGAATAACACATAATGTTACAGGGTGTTCTTTGCTTCTCCGACGGAAGACGTAGAAGTTGAGGTGCTATGATGCGCTTGGTGCACAATACGGTGATCCTCCTTCGTGGTGATCAGACATGGTCGACCAGAACTTTGACGACGAGTCCGCCTGCCCACACGTTCCCAAGCATCTAACAGCGGGCCACTGTCACAAATGAAAGACCCAAAAAACTGGATATTACACAGTTAGATCAGTCAGGCAACTGGGGAGTCCCAGTGATACCCCTTCCAAACTCAGTCAGGCGCAGATATAGCTGTCTCCGTGTTCATCATAGTGATCACTCCGCATCTGATTCCGTTCAAGCCCCTCATATACCCTACCAGGTCTGATAAAAACATTACACGCAAACAATATTAGTGCACTCGTTGTTCGTTTTATCTGCCACGGAGCACTGCGAATCTAATCGTTGACATAGTCTTCGACCTGCCGTCGTCCGCCCCTGGTACCTGAATGGTCAGTGCTCCGGAATGTCATACCTAACGGTCCGGGTTCGATGCCCGGCTGGGTCGGAGATTTTCTCCGCTCAGGTCAGGGACTGGTTGTTGTGTTGTCCTTATTACCGTTATTTCATCCCCATCGACACGCAAGTCGCCGAAGTGGCATCAACTCGTAAGATTTACACAAGACGAACGGTCTACCCGACGGGAGGCCCTAGGCACACGGCATTTCCATTTACCTGCCGTCACTACTAAAATACATTATACAATTAATGGTAAAATGTGTTGTCTAAGCTAAATACCCTTCATATACTGTCATAGGCAGTTTTTACTTTCTTGTGTTTCTTATTTGACCCTACAGTAACAACGTCGTCGGGTAGATTGTAGCAAATAACTGCGTGATACGTAGAGACGATCAGAAGATCGTGACCGACAGTAAATCAAGAATGGGGAAGTTAGTAATGCATTGGTCCGCCTTCGGCGCTTGTGTAAGCAGTTATTCATTTTGGCATATATTGATAGAGTTGTTGAATGTCCTTCTGAGGCATATTATGTCAATTTCTGTTAGACTGGCGAGTTATATAGTCAAAATACCGAGCTAGCTGGAGGACTCTACCTGTAATGCTCCAAAAGTTCTCACCTGGCGCGAGATTTTGCCGCCTTGTGGACCAAGGTGGGTCTCGGTTCAAATGGTTCAAATGGCTCTGAGCACTATGGGACTTAACTAACCTAAGGACAGCACACAACACCCAGCCATCACGAGGCAGAGAAAACCAATGACCCCGCCGGGAATCGAACCCGGGAACCCGGGCGTGGGAAGCGAGAACGCTACCGCACGCGGGTCTCGGAAGATGGTCATTAGAAACTCAAGTCATGTGTGGGTGAGCTTTATCTTGCTGACATCTAAACCCAGGATGGCTTGCCATGAACAAAACGGGGCCTTTATATCTTCGTCGTACTGTAAGAGTATGATGAATGAAAACCAAAGGGATCCTACTGTGAAATGAAATGACGCCCCAGACCATCACTCCTCGTCATCAGCAGTGTCATGTCCGACAATCCGGTTGATATCCTACCGCTGAGCGGTGCAGCACGTCTTCGCTGGTTATCGGCTCTCAGTTCGATGTGAGACTCATCACTGAAGACAACGCAACTCCAGTTAGTGCGATTCCATGCCGAATGTGCCCGACACGATTGCAGATGGGCATATTGGAGTCCATAGGTCAATGGTGGTCGGCACAAGGACAGCTGTGAGCTCAACACCATTTCTGTTACCCGCCTGCGGTCACTGATTCACCATTTGCAGGTCACCGCATTCCTGCTAACATTGATACTCCTTTGGTAATAATCACACAGGGGCATATTCGGAAATATGTTTGTAACATTCCCCCCCCCCCCACTTCCCCACCATGAACCATGGACCTTGCCGTTGGTGGGGAGGCTTGCGTGCCTCAACGATACAGATAGCCGTACCGTAGGTGCAACCACAACGGAGGGGTATCTGTTGAGAGGCCAGCCAAACGTGTGGTTCCTGAAGAGGGGCAGCAGCCTTTTCAGTAGTTGCAGGGGCAACAGTCTGGATGACAGACTGATCTGGCCTTGTAATACTAACCAAACCTGCCTTGCTGTGCTGGTACTGCGAAAGGCTGAAAGCAAGAGGGAACTACAGCAGTAATTTTTCCCGAGGGCATGAAGCTTTACTGTATGATTAAATGATGATGCCGTCCTCTTGGGTAAAATATTCCGGAGGTAAAATAGCCCCCCATTCGGTTCTTCGGGCGGGGACTACTCAAGAGGACGTCGTTATCAAGAGAAAGAAAACTGGCGTTATACGGATCGGGCAGGTAGGTTAGAAAATTTATAAAGGGAAATGGATAAGTTAAAGTTAGATATAGTGGGACTTAGTGAAGTTCGATGGCAGGAGGAACAAGACTTTTGGTCAGGTGAATACAGGGTTATAAATACAAGATCAAATATGGATAATGCAGGAGTAGGTTTAATAATGAATAAAAAAATAGGAGTGCGAGTAAGCTACTACAAGCAGCATAGTGAACGCATTATTGTGGCCAAGATAGACAGGAAGCCCACGCCTACTACAGTAGTACAAGCTTATATGCCAACTATCTCTGGAGATGATGAAGAATTTGATGAAATGTATGATGAGATAA
Source organism: Schistocerca piceifrons (assembly GCF_021461385.2). Classification (NCBI taxonomy): domain Eukaryota; kingdom Metazoa; phylum Arthropoda; class Insecta; order Orthoptera; family Acrididae; genus Schistocerca; species Schistocerca piceifrons. The sequence continues at coordinate 460,786,185 of NC_060140.1, forward strand.
AAGAAATTATTCAGATAGTGAAGGGAGATGAAACTTTAATAGTCATGGGTGACTGGAATTCCACAGTAGGAAAAGGAAGACAAGGAAACGTAGTCGGTGAATATGGATTGGGGCTAAGAAATGAAAGAGGAAGCCGCCTGGTGGAATTTTGCACAGAGCATAACTTAATCATAGCTAACACTTGGTTCAAAAATCATGAAAGAAGGTTGTATACATGGAAGAACCCTGGATATACTAGAAGGTTTCAGATAAATTATATAATGGTAAGACAGTGATTTAGGAACCAGATTTTAAATTGTAAGACATTTCCAGGGGCAGATGTGGACTCTGACCACAATCTATTGGTTATGAACTGTAGGTTAAAACTGAAGAAACTGCGAAAAGGTGGGAATTCAAGGAGTTGAGGCCTGGACAAACTGACTAAACCAGAGGTTGTACAGAGTTTCAGGGAGAGCATAAGGGAACAATTGACAGTAATGTGGAAAAGAAATACAGTAGAAGAAGAATAGGTAGCTTTGAGGAATGAAATAGTGAAGGCAGCAGAGGATCAAGTAGGTAAAAAGGCGAGGGCTAGTAGAAATCCTTGGGTAACAGAAGAGATATTAAATTTAATTGATGAAAGGAGAAAATACAAAAATGCAGTAAGCGAAGCAGGCAAAAAGGAATACAAACGTCTCAAAAATGAGATCGACAAGAAGTGCAAAATGGCTAAGCAGGGATGGCTAGAGGACAAATGTAAGGATGTAGAGGCATATCTCACGAAGGGTGAGATAGATACTGCCTACAGGAAAATTTAAGAGACCTTTGGAGAACAGAGAACGACTTGTATGAATACCAAGAGCTCAGATGGAAACCCAGTTCTAAGCAAAGAAGGGAAAGCAGAAAGGTGGAAGGGGAATATAGAGGGCCTATACAAGGGAGATGTACTTGAGGACAATATTATGGAAATGGAAGAGGATGTAGATGACGATGAAATGGGAGATATGATACTGAGTGAAGAGTTTGACAGAGCACTGAAAGACCTAAGTCGAAACAAGGCCCCGGGAGTAGACAACATTCCATTAGAACTACTGACAGCCTTGGAAGAGCCAATCCTGACAAAACTCTACCATCTGGTGAGCAAGATCTATGAGACAGGCGAAATTCCCTCAGACTTCAAGTGGAATATAATAATTCCAATCCCAAAGAAAGCAGGTGTTGACAGATGTGAAAATTACCGAACTATCAGTTTAATAAGTCACAGCTGCAAAATACTTACGCGAATTCTTTACAGACGAATGGAAAAACTGGTCGAAGCCGACCTCGGGGAAGGTCAGTTTGGATTTCGTAGAAATGTTGGAACACGTGAGACAATACTGACCTTACGACTTATCTCAGAATAAAGATTAAGGAAAGGCAAATTACGTTTCTAGCATTTGTAGACTTAGAGAAAGCTTTTGACAATGTTGTCTGGAATACTCTCTTTCAAATTCTGAAGGTGGCAGGGGTAAAATAGAGGGAGCGAAAGGCAATTTACAATTTGTACAGAAAGCAGATGGCAGTTATAAGAGTCAGGGACACGAAAGGAAAGCATTGGTTGGGAAGGGAGTGAGACAGAGTTGTAGCCTCTCCCCGATGCTATTCAATCCGTATATTGAGGAAGCAGTAAAGGAAACAAAAGAAATTTTCGAAGTAGGTATTAAAATCCATGGAGAAGAAATAAAAACTTTGAGGTTCGCCGATGACATTGTAATTCTGTCAGAGACAGCAAAGGACTTGGAACAGCAGTTGAACGGAATGGACCGTGTCTTGAAAGGAGGATATAAGATGAACATCAACAAAAGCAAAACGAGGATAATGGAATGTAGTCGAGTTAACTCGGGTGATGCTGAGGGAATTAGATTAGGAAATGAGACACTTAAAATAGTACAGGAGTTTTGCTATTTGGGGAGAAAAATAACTGATGATGGTCGAAGTAGAGAAGATATAAAATGTAGTCTGGCAATGGCAAGGAAATTCTGTCAGAGACAGAAAAGGACTTGGAAGAGCAGTTGAACGGAATGGACCGTGTCTTGAAAGGAGGATATAAGATGAACATCAACAAAAGCAAAACGAGCACAATGGAATGTAGTCGAATTAAGTCTGGTGATGCTGAGGGAGTTAGATTTGGAAATGAGACACTTAAAGTAGTAAAGGAGTTTTGCTATTTGGGGAGCAAAATAACTGACGATGGTCGAAGTAGAGAGGATATAAAATGTAGACTGGCAACGGCAAGGAAAGCGTTTCTGAACAAGAAAAATTTGTTAACATCAAGTATAGATTTAAGTGTCAGGAAGTCATTTCTGAAAATATTTGTATGAAGTGTAGCCATGTATGGAAGTGAAACATTGACGATAAATGGTTTAGACAAGAAGAGAACAGAAGCTTTCGAAATGTGGAGCTACAGAAGAATGCTGAAGATTAGATGGGTAGATCACATCAATAATGAGGAGATACTGAATAGAAGTGGAGAGAAGAGAAATTTGTGGCACGCCTTGACTAGAAGAAGGGATCGGTTAGTAGGGCATATTCTGAGGCATCAAGTGATCACCACTTTAGTATTGGAGGGCAGCGTGGAGGGTAAAATGTCGTAGAGTGGGACCAAGAGATGAATGCATTTATCATATTCAGAAGGATGTAGGTTCCAGCATATACTGGGAGCTGAAGAAGCTTGCACAGGATAGAGTAGCATGGAGAGCTGCATCAAACCAGTCTCAGGACTGAAGACCACAACAACAACATTCCGTCTCCGACATTTCTAATATATTAACTGAGAGTAAATAGAAATACTTGCTGTTGCAACTGCGTGCTTAGCAACATGCTAAAATATTTCAAAAAGCAATATTGTGATCCATGCAGAGTGCAATTCATGGAGTAATTGCAAGAATTACTGCCATACTTATATACACAGATGTTAAATGATCAGTGGAAGGGGGGGGGGGGGGTTGGTCAACTAACCTTGAGCAATCTAAAGAAAAAAATTAAGAGACCAATAACAACTTTTTATTTATTATATTCAGAAAATTGACGATTTAAATGCTGATAAACTTTACACAGACTTTTAGTTATTCCACAGTGTCTACACCCAATAAACACGTTTCTAGCCACAGCAAAGATACAAATATTACTCTGAGTGTATGCATACATAAAACTGATAAAATCCCCCCGTTGCGCAAGCAACCAACAACTACGTGAAGCGAAAGGGCAAATTACCAAAAAATCCTCAGTTTACACCGAAGTCTCCTCCAGCGCGACTACCACGATCACGGCAGGCTGCGACCTCTCGTGTCGCGCGGTTTCTCTCAACCGCACCCTGCGTCCGACCGCTTCCGACTCCCCTCGACAACTGCTCGCTCGCTACTACTCGAGGTAATAATATCTCAGACTCAGAGTTTATGTATGCACACAGCAGAATCATACACATCCAATTTTCAACATCGTCGAATAGTGGCATCCCTCAAATGTCGAGCGATTCGCCGATTACTCCAACCGGATTCTTTGAGCCTAGCTCCACGTTCTGTCTGAAATGGTGACATCTGCGTTTTGTTCATGCGCTTGTCTGCGAAGCATAGTTAATGTCCAACTGAGTACACGGAATGAAATCCGCAAAGACTTTACTCCTGATACCGACATGTCCCTTGCTATTATCCGTCCCAGGTGCGCGGTGAAACTGCGATTAGCGCCCCATTCATCCATCGGCAGCTAGAATTTACAGTTTCACATTTTCCGTCGATGCCTGTGAGCCATGCATGGCTCGTGCCATATCGCATTTGATACCCTGTTTTTACTGTACGATCACCTCGTTTTATTAATTTCATTTACTGGTGGCACTGAGTTGCCACCTTGACTGCCCGTGAGCGGCATCAGCGGAGCTTATCGATATAAGCCATGGCGTATTATCTTTGCTGACTGCTGTTACTTCCCAGTTTTCGTGTGTTTGTAGTGAGTTCGGATCTGCCATTGTGTTGGGAGGCGTTAGTAGTGCAGTTCGGACATGGCAGTGTTTGACTTAGGACGCGGCAGAAGTTCAGTCGGGGCGCGGCTGCAGTGAGGTCCGGACAGCTAGACTCGCCCGACGGTTGCCGATACATATCACTTGAGTGCGGACCACCTTGGTTGGTCGCCAGACGGTCGTCTTGTCGGACGACGTGTATGTTGGCAGGCGATCGCTTATGGGTTGCCTACGTGTGCTGCCTCGTGATTCGTCCTTGTTATTGTACAGTCGCTGCCGTTAGTATCGTCTAGCCCTTCGTGCAAGTGTTCGTGAAACTGTGTGTAGCTTGTGACGTCGACTGCTCAGTTATTTTAGTGGTGTCTCCGTGTTGATGTGCGGCAGTCGGTCGGTTGGTGTGGATCAACCAGGGAATCTCTGATCAGCGAACAGTTTGCCAGGCCCGCTGGCGGTCTCTACACAGAGTCGGAGTGTGTGGGAGCTTTCCGACTGCTACGGAGTTCTTGGTTCACCGACCCAGGACATCAAAGTTGAGTGATGATTTAATTACCAAAGCCAGACTTTTCACATTGTGCCGTTGGTTTCATGGTTGACTTTTGGGTGTATTCCCGTGAGCAACAGCGAGTGTTCGAGTTGGCGAAAGTTAACTGTATTTTGGTTATTTGAAGTCCAAGTGCACCAGCGGGCCGCCCGAGGTCAGCCGAGCGGTCTATGGCGCTCCAGTCATGGGCTGTGCGGCTGGTCCCGGCGGAGGTTGGAGTCCTCCCTCGGGCATGGGTGTGTGTGTTGTCCTTAGGACAATTTAGGTTAAGTAGTGCGTAAGCTTAGGGACTGATGACCATAGCAGTTAAGTCCCATAAGATTTCAGACAAATTTGAACATTTTTTTTGCACCAGCGGAATTTTCTGCCTTGTGGCCTTTAGCGTTACGGTTACCTGCCCTGACCTCTGATGTAAAATCCAGGCAGTGTCCTTTCCTCACTGTGTTTCCGCTGTCCAACACGTGTGTGTAGTTTTGATAGCTTATGCATAATTGGTTGTGGGCGGCTGCGCCTTTCACGTTTTGGCTTTGGAATTCGTTGTGCACTGGTCGGGTGGAAAGCAAGTCGTCTTGTCGATAGGTCCGTTGACTGTCTCTTCGTTGGGTTGCCGGCGGATCGAATATAGTTGGGCCGACTACCTGTCTCCCCTAAACGAGCGTTAAAATTTCAAGTGCAGACTGACCCCCGGAAACCTCTGAGCCCCGTTGGATGTACTGCCTTTTCTTATTGGTGTTTGATTCTGTATTTTAATGGCTTATAGCCAATGGTGTGAATTTGTATGCTTTTAGTTGGGTTTTAAATAATAGGCCTTCAGCCGCTTTAAAATTGAAAGTTCCTTTCTAGTCAAGTCTTGCACTGTTTAGGGCCTTCAGCCTGATTTAAATTTTTTTTTTTTTTTTTTTTGATAAAGCCTTAGGCCTTCTGCCTTTTAAAATTTATTGTAGCTGTGTTTTTCATTAATGTGCCTTCAGCCACTTTAAAATTTAAATTCCTTACTTATTAAATATTACGTTGTTTGGGCCTTCAGCCTGTGTAAAATATTGTTTAAAGATAAAGCTTTGTGCCTTCTGCCTACTAAAAATTATTTTAGTTGTTTTAAGTAATCGGCCTTCAGCCGTTTTTAAATTAAAGTTCTTGTCTTTCAAGTACACGACTGTGCGGGGCCTTCTGCCTAATTGAAGATAAGGCCTTCTAGCTTGTTTTTTCTTTTTTTAATTAATTTTACCTGCAGTCTTAAATCATGTGCCTTCAGCCGTGCTTAAATTAAACTTGAAAAAAAAGAAAAGGTTCAAATGTGTCTGAGCACTATGGGACTTAACAGCTGAGGTCATCAGTCCCCTAGAACTTAGAACTACTTAAACCTTACTAACCTAAGGACATCACACACATCGATGCCCGAGGCAGGATTCGAACCTGCGGCCTTAGCGGTCGCGCGGTTACAGACCGAAGCGCCTAGAACCGCTCGGCCCCTCCGGCCGGCTTAAAAAATGGTTCAAATGGCTTTGAGCACTATGCGACTTAACTTCTGAGGTCATCAGTCGCCTAGAACTTAGAACTAATTAAACCTAACTAACCTAAGGACATCACACACATCCATGCCCGAGGCAGGATTCGAACCTGCGACCGTAGCGGTCACGCGGTTCCAGACTGAAGCGCCTAGAACCGTACGGCCACACCGGCCGGCGGCCGCCTTAAACTTGAAAAGCAAACAAGTGTTAGATTTGTTGGGCCTTCAGCCAAGTTATAGAACTTACGTGAGGGCTTTTGCCTTCTAAATATTCTGTTTTGAGTCTGTATTTTCAGTTAATGGTTTCAGCCGTTTTTAAATTTAAGTGTTTGTGCTCTTAAGGCAAAAGACGCTGAGGCCTATTCAGCTGATAACTAAGATCAAAAATTTTTGCTGTATTGTTTGGACAACTAAATGAAGTTATATGTGTTTGAGTGTAACTGGCAGCCCCTTTTGGCCCCTTTCCACAATTCCAACTACCTGTCCGTCCTGAGGATTTAACCAGGCGTTTCAGCCTGTATGGATATCAGTTTGTGACAAGTTGGCATAACACTTTCATGGGGCATGTTTTCTTTTAATTTTCTCAAAAAAAAAAAACGGCTCAAATGGCTCTAAGGACTATGGGACTAAACTTCCGAGGTCATCAGTCCTCTGGAACTTAGAACTACTTAAACCTAACTAACCTAAGGACACCACACACATCCATGCCCGAGACAGGATTCGAACCTGCGACCGTAGTGGTCGGGCGGTTCCAGACTTAAGCGCCTAGAACCGCTCGACCACACCGACCGGCCTATTTTTTTTAAAGAGTGCATTTCATCACCGTTCTTGGCCGTTTATAATATGGCTGTATCAAACACCACACGTACGAGTTGTGAGGCAGGACGTGACAGAATATATTCGTAGTTTTTGTTTTTGAAAAAATTAAGTTTTGCTTTGTTCCTGGATTTGAAGCTAAACGAATCTAGTGTCCATGCCTGTACTGTACGCGGTACACTTAGGTAAGCATTCTGATGTATTGTGCAATTAAAAGAACAATGCTTAATTAAAAGGCCGCGAAGAAGGCGTGTAATGGGCGAAAGGAGATCAGAGGAGGCGGGCTGGCCGGTCGTAACTCAGCAATCGGCATTCAGGGCGCGCGGCGGACAATGGCGGCACGCGTGTTGTGCTCTCGCGTTGCGCAACGCCGCGGCCGCGGCCGCCGGCAGTCGGGCAGTCCGCCCGCGTCCACGCACCGGAGTTGCAGTCCGCTGCGTCGCGCCCGATGGCCGAGCGGCGGCGCGTCGCCCGTGTCCCGCAACCGTGACCGTTGCCGCAACAGCGGCCGGCGCTTGCCCAAGTTGCCCGGCGCTGCCGCTCGTGCTTGTGAGGTGCTCCTTCGCCGCCTCCGGAGCACATACGCTGGCGATAAATGGAAAGCCTTACACCAAGCATCACCAATCCAGCATTTAGACACAACGGAATTATAGACATTCGCTGCGAGAGGGCGCCGGCCGGGGTGGCCGAGCGGTTCTAGGCGCTACAGTCTGGAACCGCGCAACCGCTACGTCGCTGGTTCGAATCCTGCCTCGGGCATGGATGTGTGTGATGTCGTTAGGTTAGTTAGGTTTAAGTAGTTCTAAGTTCTAGGGGACTGATGACCTCAGATGTCAAGTCCCAAAGTCTCAGAGCCATTTGAGGCATTTATTTTTTCGAGAGGGCGCTGATTTAAACCAATGGACAAGGTCGGAAATTTGTGCCGTATCTGGATTCGAATCTGGTCTCTAGCCTATTACGCAGATGCGCTGACCACTGGGCCATCCGGACACAGTAGTCATCGCAAAAAACTAAAAAACTAGCAAACCTTGTTCCCACTAATTTTATACCAGAAGTGGTATGACCTTTCATAACAGATAGCTTCTAAATTATGTAGCTAAAAAGACCCTCAATTTCCGATTCCCATTGGCCGACAAATCCAACGTTAAAAACTTTTCATTACTGCTACAATTTCTTTGTCATGGTCCACAGCATCCAATTGTGTCACTCTCGCAACGTTTTCTGCTCTGCTCGATTAAATATTAACGCCTGTTTGCTTAAGTTTAGAGATAAATTTGCGTGAAACACTTCACTCTAAATTAAGAACACGCTGTGGTACTGTTCGTTATCGGACGATAACAGAATATACAGGGTGTTACAAAAGGTACGGCCAAATTTTCAGGAAACATTCCTCACACACTAAGAAAGAAAATATGTTATGTGGACATGTGTCCGGGAACGCTTACTTTCCATGTTAGAGCTCATTTTATTACTTCTCTTCAAATCACATTAATCATGGAATGGAAACACACAGCAACAGAACGTACCACCGTGACTTCAAACACTTTGTTACAGGAAATGTTCAAAATGTCCTCCGTTAGCGAGAATAAATGGATCCACCCTCCGTCGTATGGAATCACAGCCGTCCACAATACGAGCACGAAGAGTCCCTACATTTGGTACCGGGGTTGCGTAGACAAGAACTTTGAAATGCCCCCATAAATGAAAGTCAAGAGGGTTGAGGTCAGGAGAGCGTGGAGGCCATGGAATTGGTCCGGCTCTACCAATCCATCGGTCACCGAATCTGTTGTTGAGAAGCGTACGAACACTTCGACTGAAATGTGCAGGAGCTCCATCGTGCATGAACCACATGTTGTGTCGTACTTGTAAAGGCACATGTTCTAGCAGCACAGGTAGAGTATCCCGTATGAAATCATGATAACGTGCTCCATTGAGCGTAGGTGGACGAAACTGAAATGAGCTCTAACATGGAAATTAAGCGTTTCCGGACACATGTCCACATAACATCTTTTCTTTATTTGTGTGTGAGGAATGTTTCCTGAAAGTTTGGCCGTACCTTTTTGTAACACCCTGTAAACATCAATCAGACTGCTTCGGACCTTGGGTCAAATGTCGAGTACAAATGATTAAACTTCCATTCCATTTGGAATTGTGAAGCTTGAGCTTCTCCTGGCGTATCGAACATTCGACTAAGGTACGAAAATGCAGGCGGTACATCCTTAGAAACCGTCGATTTTCTCCAGATGCGCACTCAGTCACTCTCAATGAAACGAGGGATCCCCTGCATGTCAACATATGCCTGCGGTAGATGGAGCTACTCCAAACAGGATCCAAACGTTGGCACATGCAGAAACTGAAGACACACTAGTTGTTCATTGTCTGTGTTATGTTTCCAAATACGCCATCTATTGGCTGGGGAAGCACTGCCCACAGAGGGTTTAACTCCCTTAAAATGGGTTATTGAAATGTCGAAATTTCGGCGGTGCTCGAGAACTTTACCTGGCTCCATTCCCATAAGTTATTTCATCTTTTGGAACTGATAGCATTCATCTTTAGCATAGCAGCGGGACATGTGACACAGTCCCCGCCCATTCACCCCCCCCCCCCCATTCACCCCCCCCCCCTTCCCCGTCATTCCTCCACCCCACCCTCCTCGCGGGAACGAATACTCTCTTCTATTGGTTGTGGTATGGGAGCAAAGAGTCACCGAATCGTTCTTTCCATGCCTAAAACACGTGATCTGTTATGAAGATGTCTGGATGGAAGCTGGTATGAAAGTACACATACGTCTTCCCATCGCATCTCGGAAATCCTCCATGGGTGTCGAACCAGGAGATCGGACAAATAAGTGAAGGATCTGAGCATTTCTCCAGTCGTTTGTGGTGTCAGCATGTGTGTTGGAGCTTGCATTAATTGTTGGATTATGCCATTTGGTTCCCTGGTCATGAAAAGTATGACAAAAGACTTTACCATTCTCTTCAGTAGCAAGCAGTCAGTCTCACTTCAAGAATTTCCATATCATTCCCATTGTCACAGCAAAAGCTCCCGACACCATTCCATGAGCTACAGAGTATTTTTTACAACAATATTTTTGTTAAAAGAGATCACAACATCTTTTTCTGCAAGGAATAACTTCGAAAAGTATAAATAAATTATAGTTTGCTTGTAGAATATTCTTAATAACTAAAACTCATTTAGCAAATCTTTAATCTTGAAACCGATATTTGATTGAAAATTGGGAATCTATGTCTTCCGGTAGCCTAAAAGTCGTCTTCTGCACTGAAAATCTTCTTTGAAGGGATGAGCATCCAGAAACCTAACGAGTAATTGCGCCCTTTGTATAGTTACTACATTCCTTACGTTGGTATTATCCTGTATTCTCTGGACGCCTACGTGTCACTCGCACTGTGCCCGACGACTTCCCATTGTTATTATCGTTCTGTTACAAGACCACTGCTTATGCTGAAGCATAATACAAAAAAATTATCTATTGCGCAAAGGCGATCGGATAGGAAAGAATAAAAGAAAGTTCGAAATACGTCCATGTTCGAGTGCGAACAACGAAGCTTTGCACACATTGGGGTTCGGTTGTATGCTGTTGTATTCTGCCCCATGAAAAACGTAATACGTATTTTACAATATCTGTTCCTTCAGACATGCACGCGTCTCTGAAGGGACAGCCATTGTGAAATATGTATTACATGCCCAGCCAGGCAAAACGACGATTATAACATTAAGAGCGAACACGTTTGTATCATTAACCCTGATGGGGGATCAAAGTAAGTTGCTTGCAAAATTTTTGTTGTAACAGTTTTAATTGAAAACTTTATGTAAGTAGCTCAGTTGCCTCGGCAAGATTTCGGCGTCTGAGACCTTTTCAACTCGGTGTACCAATGTCCTCAGGACCGACCATTTCTGTACGGGTGATAGTAGCTGGTTGCAAACACGTACCGATCGATGTCCGAGACACCCATTGGGTTTACGGCGGAGTTGCGCTGGGTAGCCGCGCGGTCTGAGGCGCTTTGTCACGGTTCGCGCGGCTCCCCATGTCGGAGGTTCGAGTCCTCCCTCTGTCGTGAGTGTGTGTGTTGTCCTTAGCGTAAGTTATTTTAAGCTAAATTAAGTATTTTGTAAGCCTAAGGACCGATAACTCAGCAGTTTGGTCTCGTACGAACTTACAGCAGACTTGCAGAAACTTTACAGCGTACAAGGACAACCAGGAACGGCAAGGAAACGTCCATCTCTACATTATCTGATCGCGTATTTTGTTGTTGTGGTCCAGGAACCCTTCCAGCTTGTCGCGTCCATGAGGCAATATGACGAACGTATCATCGACGAAGCGATAAAAACAACTATGCTTTGCAGGAACCGCGTCCAAAACGATGTCCTTAAAATGTTCCATAAAGAGTTTGGCTACAGCTGCAGCTAATGGTCTCCCGATTGGGACGCCTTCCGTCTCGTTGTAATATTCTCCACCATGTAAAAAATATGATGAAGTCAGGATATGGTTCAAATGGCTCTCAACATCTGAGGTCAACAGTTCGCTAGAACTTAGAACTACTTAAACCTAACTAACCTAAGGACATCACACACATCCATCCTCAAGGCAGGATTCGAACCTGCGACCGTAGCAGTCGCGCGGTTCCGGACTGAAGCGCCTAGAACCGCTCGGCCAGTCCGGCCGGCGAAGTCAACGTGTTGTTGTTGTGATCTTCAGTCCTGAGACTAGTTTGATGCAGCTCTCCATGCTACTCTATCCTGTGCAAGCTTTTTCATCTCCCAGTACGTACTGCAGCCTACATTCTTCTGAATCTGCAGTGTATTCATCTCTTGGTCTCCCTCTACGATTTTTACCCTCCACTCTGCCCTCCAATACTAAATTGGTGATCCCTTGATGCCTCAGAACATGTCCTACCAACCGATCCCTTCTTCTAGTCAAGTTGTGCCACAAACTCCTCTTCTCCCCAATTCTATTCAGTACCTCCTCATTAGTTATGTGATCTATCCATCTAATCTTCAGCATTCTTCTGTAGCACCACTTTTCGAAAGCCTCTATTCTCTTCTTGTCCAAACTATTTATCGTCCATGTTTCACTTCCATACATGGCTACACTCCTTACAAATACTTTCAGAAACGACTTCCTGACATTTAAATCTATACTTGATGTTAACAAATTTTTCTTGTTCAGAAACGCTTTCCTTGCCATTGCCAGTCTACGTTTTATATCCTCTCTACTTCGACCATCATCAGTTATTTTGCTCCCCAAATAGCAAAATTCCTTTACTACTTTAAGTGTCTCATTTCCCAATCTAGTTCGCTCAGCATCACCCGACTTAATTCGACTACATTCAATTATCCTCGTTTTGCTTTTGTTGATGTTCATCTTACGAGGGGCGTTCAGAAAGTAAGCTCCGATCGGTCGCGAAATGGAAACGACTATGAAAATCCGATAAAGCTTTGCACAGATGTGTTGGGTAGTGTCTCTAGTATAACCCCAGTTAGCATCACGTCGCTCTTCTCATTTCTGAGCTCGCAGTGAGTGCGTAAAGATGTCTAGAAAATAGTGTCTGCCGCCAAGTACGAGGGCCTGGTGAGAAATTTCGCCTGAAGCTATGCAGCTAACATTACATAACTGTCGTGCTGTTTCTTCTTCAAGACAATTCTCAGCCGCATTCTGCAGGGGCAATGAAGATGCTCCTGCATCGTTTTCAAATGGAAATGTGAGATTACCCACAATACAGTCCGCAATTGTCTCCCCCTGAGTTTCATCTCTGGTCACATGAACCGCTGTCTTTGAAGACAACATTTTGACACAGACAAAGAGGTGTAGGCCAGCGTGGAGAATTGGCGAAAAGCACTGGCGGCTGCCTTCTGTGATGAGGCTATTGAAAAGTTGGTACAACGCTATGACAAAAGTCTAAGTCAGAACGGCGACTAAGTAGAGAAGTAGCTGAAAGGTGTAGCTAATTGTTACAAGTAAAACATTTCTGATGTTCACTGTGGTTTCAATTTGGCAATCAATCGGAGCTTACTTTCTGAACAGGCCTCGTATATCCTCCTTTCAAGACATTGTCCATTCCGTTCAACTGCTCTTCCAAGTCCTTTGCTGTCTCTGACAGAATTACAATGTCATCGGCGGACCTTGAAGTTTTTATTTCTTCTCCGTGGATTTTAATACCTACTCCGAATTTTTCTTTTGTTTCTTTTGCTGCTTGCTCAATGTACAGATTGAACAACATCGGAGAGAGGTTACAACCCCGTCTCACTCCCTTCCCAACCACTGCTTCCCTTTCATGTCCCTCGACTCTTATAATGGCCATCTGGTTTCTATACAAATTGTAAAGAGCCTTTCGCTCCCTGTATTTTACGCCTGCCACCTTCAGAATTTGAAAGAGTATTCCAGTCAACATTGTCAAAAGCTTTCTCTAAGTCTGCAAATGCTAGAAACGTAGGTTTGCCTTTTCTTAATCTAGCTTTTAAAATAAGTCGTAGTGTCAGTATTGCCTCACGTGTTCCAACATTTCTACGGAATCCAAACTGATCTTTCCCGAGGTCGGCTTCTACCAGTTTTACCATTCGTCTATAAAGAATTCGAGTTAGTATTTTGCAGCCATGACTTATTAAACTGATAGTTCGGTAATTTTACATCTGTCAACGCCTGCTTTCTTTGGGATTGGAATTATTATATTCTTCTTGCAGTATTTCTCCTGTCTCATACATTTTGCTCACCAGATGGTAGAGTTTTGTCGGGACTGGCTCTCCTAAGACTGTCAGTAGTTCTAATGGAATGTTGTCTACTCCCGGGGCCTTGTTTCGACTTAGGTCTTTCAGTGCTCTATCAAATTCTTCACGCAGTATCATATCCCCCATTTCATCTTCATCTACATCTTCTTCCATTATTATAACATTGCCCTCAAGTACATCGCCCTTGTATAGACCCTCTATATACTCCTTCTACCTCTCTGCTTTCCCTTCTTTGATTAGAACTGAGTTTCCATCTGAGCTCTTGATAGTCATACAAGTGGTTCTCTTTTCTCCAAAGGTCTCTTTAATTTTCCTGTAGGCAGTATCTATCTTACCCCTAGTGAGATAAGCCTCTACATCCTTACATTTGTCCTCTAGCCATCCCTGCTTAGCCATTTTGCACTTCCTGTCGATCTCATTTTTCAGACGTTTGTATTCATTTTTGCCTGCTTCATTTACTGCATTTTTATATTTTCTCCTTTCGTCAATTAAATTCAATATTTCTTCTGTCACCCAAGGATTTCTATTAGCCCTCGTCTTTTTACGTACTTGATCCTCTGCTGCCTTCACTATTTCATTCCTCAAAGCTACCCATGCGTCTTCTACTGTATTTCTTTCCCCCCATTCTTGTCAATTGTTCCCTTATGCTCTCTCTGAAACTCTGTACAACCTCTGGTTTAGTCAGTCTATCCAGGTCCCATCTCCTTAGATTCCCACGTTTTTGCAGTTCCTTCAGTTTTAATCTGCAGTTCATAACCAATAGATTGTGGTCTGAGTCCACAGCTGCCTCTGGAAATGTCTTGCAATTTTAAACCGGTTCCTAAATCTCTATCTTACCATTATATAATCTATCTGAAACCTGTCAGTATCTCCAGGCTTCTTCCATGTATACAACCTTCTTTTATGGTTCTTGAACCAAGTGTTAGCTATGATTAAGTTATGCTCTGTGCAAAATTCCACCAGGCGGCTTCCTCTTTCATTTCTTAACCCCAATCGATATTCACCTACTACGTTTCCTTCTCTTCCTTTTCATACTATCGAATTCCAGTCACCCATGACTATTAAATTTTCGTCTCCCTTCACTATCTGAATAATTTCTTTTATCTCATCATACATTTCTTAAATTTCTTCGTCATCTGCAGAGCTAGTAAGCATATAGACTTGTACTACCTTCGTAGGCGTGGGCTTCGTGTCTGTGTTGGCCACAACAATGCGTTCGCTGTGCTGTTCGTAGTAGCTTACCCGCAATCCTATTGCTTTATTCATTATCAAACCTACTCCTGCATTACCCATATTTGATTTTGTATTTATAACCCTGTATTCACCTGACCAACAGTCTTGTTTCTCCTGCCACCGAACTTCACTAATTTCCACTATATCCAACTTTAACCTATCCACTTCCCTTTTTAAATTTTCTAACCTACCTACCCGATTAAGGGATTTGACATTCCACTCTCCGATCCGTAGAACACCAGTTTTCTTTCTCCTGATAACGACGTCCTCCTGAGTAGTCCCAGCCCGGAGATCCGAATGGGGGACTATTTTACCTCCGGAATATTTTTTCCCAAGAGGAAGCCATCATCATTTATCCATACAGTAAAGCTGCATGGCCTCGGGAAAAAATTACGGCCGTGGTTTCCCCTTGCTTTCAGCCGTTCGCAGTACCAGCGCAGCTAGGCCGTTTTGGTTAGTGTTACAAGGCCAGATCAGTCAAGGTATGTTTTAATAGATTTACGATGGTGTCGCCAAAGAGTCGGGACAGCAGGTCTCTAGAGTCTGTGATGGTCACACACGTGAACAGGGAAACCACATTAGAACCAACCACAATATCCCTTTCACCAAGGCGTACATATTTGATTCGATGACTGAAGTCCACCGTATTCTTTACATGGTGCGTACAATGTCCCTCGTGCATCGAGAGGAGGCTGGCCAAATACTTAGCAAGCCTATAAGTCGATGATCCAAGTTGCTCATTATAGGTCTTAAAGGTGTATCCCTCTTATGAATTTTTCGCAGATTGTAGAACATGAGTGGTCTGGGTGCCTGATGGAGGAGGTTTTTAATAACGTTCTCTTCCAGCGATGACAGTTTGAGCAGCTCCGACGTCTTCCTCACTGCTCTGGATGTTAGGTCCCAAGGCTGTTTTCGGTGTGTATCTCCTTCAGCATCGGTCAAATTTTCGCGTCATAGTCGGTTCTTTCCATTAGGACAGCGGCATTGCCCTTGTAAGCTGGCAGGACAACAGTGAGCGAATCGTTGCGGAGAGCACGGAGGCCATCGCTTTCAGCGATAGTCATTTTCATCTTTGATACTGGCAGCTTGGGTTTTAAAAGAATGCGGCGGTCCCGCCGCCAAAACATTGTCATGTATGCATGATCCTGGACTGGGCACAAGTGACATCTCTGGGGCCATCGCGGCTGTATAAGCATGGCGGCGGCATGCACACAACAGTGAACCACTTGACAACGAGAGAGGAAATCCCTGCAGAAAGCTCTTGGGCAGTTAAGCACTTGATGCGGCTTGAACCCCCGAGAATATTTTATTAATGGATATCGCAGCGAGACCTTGCATTCGTACGTCCAACAGTTTGTTCATTGTTTTTCTAAAATTCCACAACGACGAAACTGGTGGGTTCCTTTGACTACTGCATGACAGCAAAGGACCTGATGCACACGTACTCGTATCTAATTACTGGTAAGCAACAGCCAACTTTTTTATATTGTTTACCAATAATTTCGAGTATCTGCAACCTCCAGAGCTTTTATAGCTAGCAGTGTGTATTTAAAGAAGTACTTTACGGTTGACACCTGGAATAATTACACTTTGTAGGTACTCTGGCTGGGTGAGGTATCAGTATCACAGCTGGGTAGTAGTGAAAGCAACCCACACTCGGTAGGTTAACCAATAAGAGCACACATATCCCTGTACGAAATCTTTATTAATTTCCATATACATTTAAACACAGAATATGGAGAAACTCTGGATACATGTAGGTACAGTATAAACTGTATCAGCATTTGGTACACTGGTCACTGCTGTTACTCCATGGGTCCCAAAAAAAAAAAAAAAATAAAGCACGTTAAGCTGATCCCAAAAATGTCATTATTCCACACGTCTTAAGAAACCCATGTAATGTATCGAATAGAATTTTTCTTATAACTTTCCCTTTACAAAAGAAAAAGAAACAATCAGAAATAATAATTTAAAGGTGTCTAAATGTAACGCATACGTATTAATTTTTACAATTTTCTAAAAGCTTTTATTTAGAATTTCGGCGGATTGGAAAGCCGGCACCGGATAAATCACGAGAGAGGTTCTGCCCCTCGCCCCTTTCCGACCGTAATGAAATTACGGTCAGGCGCAGCGGGGTGCCACAGTTATTGCGGCTGAGGCGTGGAATAAATCGTTTTTTAATCGAGGCTAGCGTGCAGTGGAGGATGGGCAGCGCCAGAATATGCCCTCTCGGGGAAGCAAAAAGACAATAATGTTATTTTTAAGCTTATAGTAAAGTAAACAGGTCTTAGAGAGAACAGTATTTATCAGACCAAAGCAATATAAGAAACGATTTAAAACATAAAACGAGCACACCACATGAAGTTGAAAAGTGAACCCATTTGCATAGAACCTGCCACTCGTATATATTTATTGACACAACAGTGAAATGGCTTGCTGCAGCAGATGGATGAGATATATACTTCACTACATTGAATCTGATACCAGTTTCGGATATACCTGGTTTGTGCTTACTCTTAAATTACACTGTCACAGACCAAATATAAACCTACAGTCTACCTGATATTTCAATGCATCCCTCAAAATACTGTTCATTGTCAATCGGCATACAATGCATAAACTATTTTCTCTTACCTCACTCGAGAGAAACGATTACACAAAACACTATGCAAGTATATAGCGATATAGAATATCAGATCATTCTTGTCCACTTCTAACTTTAGGCACCGTTTTAATTTCTTGACAACTATAAACAATTTTTTTAACGTACAAAAATCTCATTATGTGACTCTTAGACGAACAACACGGGTTCTTGACTAAATTCAGCACAGAATATTGTCATTGTTAGTAAGGAAGCGTCAGTGTAATCCAAGGGGGACAAAAAGTATCAAAAAGGCAATTTTACCATACTGGTTAGCACCACTTACGCAGGCAACACAATTTCAAACACCACTTATTGTGACGCTACTTTCAAAATTTTCTGCAATTACGTGAAAATATCGCAGGTAATGAGGAAGTAAGTGCATTCAAACGATTGCTAAGTAATAACAAGCAATTGGCGCTCTAAGTTTACCAATAAATACATAAATACGTAGATATCTGTGCATCAATGTTTTTTCCGTAGGCTGATGGTTCTTCGCTGTCATACCGAAGTCACAGAAACCAACAAATTACGTAGGTGAGGAATGAGTTTTACGCAAATAACAAAGGAACTGGAAGTTGATTGTCAAAATGCTACGTAATGATTTTTTATGAATTTGCAGTTAATACGCTCGTTTCCTTGTTTTAGTTAACGAATCAGTGCTCAGCAAACTTTGTTTTAATATAAACTGTTTTGCTAACTCGTTCATCATCTCTGTGGACTACATCGTGGACAGTATGAAGAGATTTTTGAGTACAGTAAACGCAAAAACAGTGTTTCATATACAGGAGAAATTTGATAGTACGTAAAAAGTAACTGCACAGTCCTTGGCGCCCTGAGGATTTCCAGGAAATGGCCCAAGTTGCATGACTGGATTCCGGGGATTTTCTCTTCAAGAAAACAAGGTACTGAACTGCAGCCAGGGTACAATAACGTCAGACAAGTCTTCGTGCTTAATATTTACATTTCAGATTGGCAAATTCGCAAATTAGTCACTTTAATACCACCTGCCAACTAACGTAAATAAAGTAACAGGACCGTTTAAACAATTTTCGTCTTAGGCGGCACAATAAGTATGAATATATATAAAGGGTATTCTATTACAATGTAAATATTAAGTCAACTTCCTTAAATGGGATTTTTGTATTACCATCCTTCTGATGGACAGTTTAAGGGACTTCGGTTGTTCGATAATTGGAAAACTACAAAGTACTCAGGTCCCTGAGGGGCGTCCTCCACTAACTAGCATTCAGTAAAATTTAGAAAGCGGGAGAGGTGATAAACTCTTACAGTTTGTGTCTTTCCCACCAGGAAGCACACAGGTAAATAACACGCTCTGGACATAAACTGCCACAACCGCATGGTGACGAAGGACACACCATAGACTTAGCAGGTTCCATGGACAACACTAAAACATGCATTTATTTCTTACGCAAGCAGGCGCTCTAACGGTTAAATTAAAGCCGCTCACATACAATCTCAAGAGCAATAGCACATCATACATATCAATATTACAATTTCGCTTAGGCAACAAGGCTCTAATCGTAATTGAGAGGCTACATGTCTCTCGCACCACTAAAAAGTGAAAAATCAGGACAAGCCGTTCGCGCAACATGGACTGAGAGTACAAGGACATGTTATACCACAGCTTCCGAAATAATAAACTTCATTTCTTTTAAATTCGCCACGAGACACCAAGAGGAAGGACCAAAGAAAATAAAATCTAGCATACAAGGAGACATGTGCCAAATCCACGGCTCTAGTTTAAGAATGACGAAGACAGCAATGCACTGCCAGGCCCGGAGCAAAACTGAAGAGGAGCAGACACCATATCGATATAAGTATATAATTTACTAGACGGCCTAGCCTCCCTTTCCATTGCAACCACCGAGATGGATGCCACAGCACAGGCCTTCACAAACACTCTCTCCAGACTCCTGGTTCCACACGACCGATCCAACGTAACTTGCTTTCCGCGAACCAACTCATCTCTCTCCCCGTACGCCGCCTGTCTTTCTCGTATGGAGGCCAACCAAAGATTCTGCTTTCGGTAAAAGATCGACTATGAGCCCCCCAGCCCCCCACCTATCCCACAAATCCCCCCCCCCTCAGAAGAGGAGAGGGTTGGAGCACATTACGTACTCTCTTAGCTGATACGCACCCTAGATGTCTTGCTGGTGGCCATGTTACGAACTAGGAGAGTAATTGGGCTCAGAATCCTTAAGACTTCACATGGATCCAGAAAGCGAGGGACTGATTTACTAGAACGAAATTAGAATTATATTAATACCTTCAGCTGCCGACGGGCGTTGATATATATCAATGGGGACAGGTGAAAATGTGTATCCCTACCGGGACTCGAACCCAGGATCTTTGCTTACATGGCAAACGCTCTATCCATCTGAGCCACCGAGGGCACAGAGGATAGCGCGACTGCAGCGACTACCCCGTGCACGCCTCCCGTGAGACCCACATTCTCATCTTGTATGGCCACACACTATATTCGTTGTGTCCCACCCCAACACACTCATTACTCGTGGAAGACATTCTTACCAGGTCCCGTAACAGTTCGGGGAATATGTGTGCATTCGCACAAAAGAAGAAGGTCATGGCCGGTATTGCCAGAACTATATACTTACATGGATATGGTATCTGTTCTTTCGGAAAGAGTCGTAATACACTAAAGGTACAAGAACCATGGTGGAACGAGAACACAGGCAGACAAAGAACAAAGCGCTTGGATTAAAGAGGGTGTAACACAAAGAGGCACTCTTTCGCCCAGACTGTTCAGTCTATCTGTCGATGAACCAGTGATCGAAATAAAAGAAAATTTCAAGACTGGGATTGAAATTCAGAGTGAATGGATACCAGTGACAACATTCGCTGGTGACATTTCTATCCTGTGAAGCAGAATTACAGGATATTTGGAATGTAATCAACAGTCTGATGAGTACAGAATATGAATTGATAGTAAATCGATAAAACACGTAAGTAATGAGAAGTTTCAGAGACGAGAACTGCGAGAAAAGCAACGTCAAAATTGGTGGTCATGAAATGGACGAGGTCAAGGGATTCTGCCAGCTTGGGACCAAAGAAACCCATGACGGATAAAACAAGGAGGATATAAAAAACAGACTAGCTCAGGCAAAGAGGACATTACTGGACATTACTGGCCAAGAGAACTCTACTGGTGTCAAACATAGGTCTTAATGTGAGGAAGAAATTTTTGAAAAAGTACTTTTAAAGCACAGCATTGTATGAGAGTGAATCGAAGCCTCTCGTATATGGGGTTGCAGAAGAATGTTGAAAATCAGGTGGACTTATAAGGAATGGGAGGTTCTCCGCAGAAACGGCGGAAGAAAGGCAGATATGGAAAATACTCACAAGAAGAAGCGACAGAATGCTAGGCCATGTACTGAGGCATCGGGGACTAACCTTTGTGGTACTAGAGGGAACCGTAGAGGGTAAAAGATGTAGGGAAAGACAAAGTGAAATACGTCCAGTAAATAATTGAGGACGAAGGGTGCATGTGCTACTCTGAGATGAAGAGTTTAGCGCAGGAGAGGAGATCGTGGCGTGCCGCATCAAACGAGTCACAAGACTGATGACTGACTCCCGAAATAAACTTCTTTGAGATCCTCTTTTCTCACATGGTATCTTCTGGTCTAACATTTAACTGGGCAGGAGAAATCTTACTTCTGCTGCTTGCGCCTTGGACTTTTGCGTGTTCTCATCCGTGTCTTGCTGCAGTACAAGAGGGGTGGAACATCAATGGTTTTTGTTTTTTGTTTTTAATGTTTTATTTGTCTTTATCTCCTACAGTGTCTTTCTAGTGTTCTTCTTATTGGGCTATTTTGGAGAAAACTGCAACTTTACCTCTGTCTACATCTTTAACTTCAAACAAATGATACACACAGACGGATCACGGATATGAGAAACACACATTCAGTGGTCGGCAATAACATTCAGCAGTTGGCCTCAACGTACAAAACGTTCTGAACTTAGTTATCATTTCCTAGTGTTGTGCAAATGAAACTGCGAATGGCAATAAGCAGAAGAATAGCTATAAAACTGGAATAAGTACACAGGAATAATAACATCTATAACGTTTGTACGTTGAAATTCGAACTATTATTACGCAACGAAAAACTAGAAAGTGCCAGAAGTGTGTATAATCTTAGTTTTCATTGCCAATACGTAAAAGGAAATGGTATAAATACAAGTATGTATATATCTCAAGTCAGATGCCTTTCAGAAAATAAACGTGAAACGCTTACGGCACGAAAAATTAGTTTCATTCAATTGTAATCAGACGAATCTAGAATAGTAGTTATTAATAATGGATATTAATCTCCAATGCCTCAGTCATACATACGCGAGATATTACACGCAAGGTATCCGAATAACAGGCCGAAAACTGTAAGAGAAGACAGAGATTGGAACGTATGGAACAAACAATGGAAGACATTAGAGGCAAGTGGTACTCTGAAATCAAAAGTTTGGCACATGGTGAGTATTCAAGACAGACCGCAGCAAACCAGTAAGAAGACTTGTGACCCAGAAAGTTGTTCAGATTATAAGCAGATAATGCATTCAGAGCTTAGTAAGGAAAAACACCTACTGAGGCTTTCTTAAGTTAGTGTGCTAATATTGCAAGAAACATCATTCTCATCTTCTGTTTAATACTGCCAGCGGTGTGACTTCCGTCCTCAATTACTGGTTATGGGCTAATACCTATTACGCTGATTGATAGTAAAGTTGGAAAATAGCCACTTGCGAAGAAACTGAAAATTCTCGATACCATTATATTCGGCGCTGTGACAAATCTATATCTACATTTGCATGCATACTCCGCAAGTCACCTTACGTGGCTGAGCGTATGAGCGTACCATCTACTATTACTGGTTACTTTCTTTTCTCCCTTATATGACACAGTCAGTCTTGCAGGAGCCGGTCTGTAGTTCTAAATGTTGAAGTCTTCTTATACGAACAGTTTATTTGCCAAGACCGGAAATGTTTGTACAGTTATGACTAGTATCGGCAAATCTTAATCGTCATTTTCCAATGATTAGTACAAAAAGAGCGTCTATAATGACCTTTATAAGTGGACTCTTCGTCGCAGTTGAGAATAATGTTGCCATAAGTATACAGTATTACCTTTACTGAAGAGTTATATTATTATCGAGTGTGACAAAGTGGCAGCCTACGCTGATTCAATGGCAAGTAATTCTCATGTCGATCTGTGTTTTCAACAGCCGTGATATAAAAAGCTCTAAAAGACACATCAGCAAGTAGAACCTTACTGGAACTATGTTAGGGGAGCAGAAAATTGCCAATGAAAGTGCCTACATTGAGTCCTGATCAGCACTGACTGTAAGATCTCAATGTAAAACCGTTTTCGTGAAACGGTTTGAAGCTCGGTCAGGCAACTGTAGTGGAGTGTAGAAGCTGTGTGCTCTTTTGGGCGGAAATGGCGTTTTCGTAGCGTATGTTAGATGTAGGGACGAGGTGAACCTTCGTGATTAATCGAGTTATTTGTTTCAATACGGAAAACTGAGATGTTCAGAGAGTGTTTCTCACCTGCGCGGTCGCAGATTTCGGATTGAACCATTTGAACCATTCCGGTTACCTAGACAAGTGTTGCCCTTTAGAGGGAGTTCAGTCGCTCAATAGATAGCGAACATAAATTAAGTTGTGAAGCCTGTAGTTAATTAGACGGTGGTGTTTTAGTGAACAAGACGGACATGAGTAGGGTTAACTGATATCAATAAAATACATTTGTTTCTGGGGAAATTCTGAGTGTGATGTTTTTGAGTGACTCTTCCATGTTGGTTCTGAACTGAATTCCTCTTTCATAGTTGTGGAGATTATCGTCTGTAGGTGTTAGCAGCCAGTTGGAGGCGATATACGAACTGTTAGAGATGTAACGATTTATTCCAGTGGTCAGATTACGGAACCTTCGTGAAAGTAGTCGCACAGCGACAGGATTTTAATTATAGACTACTGAGAGGTGAGAAGCTTAAACCTGTCTCGCGGGTCAAAGCGAGCGTGGCGATACTTATTTAGATGGATTAACGTGTGTCCGCCAATAAACGTTTCCTAGATCCGCAAAGCAGCACATCGCGTAATTTGTCTCGCGCGCTGCACTTCGCCACGGCCACATGGAACTTCACTAGACGCCACTGAAGCTTCGAGCAACGGACGAAAGAAACGTTTCAGTAACGAATGTAAAAGCTTCAAAATGGCTCTAGGCACTATAGGACTTAACATGTGAGGTCATCAGTCCCCTAGACCTAGATTTACTTAAACCTAACTAACTTAAGGACATCACACGCATCCATGCCCGAGGCAGGATTCGAAGCTGCGACCGTAGCAGCAGCGCGGTTCCGGACTAAAGTGCCTAGAGCATCTCGGCCACAGCGGCCGGCACTGTAAAAGCTGTGAACACATAATCATGTACGGTCGCAGGTTCGAATCCTGCTTCGAGCATGGATGTGTGAGATGTCCTTAAGTTAGTTAGGTTTAAGTAGTTCTAGGGGACTGATGACCTCAGATGTTAAGTCCCATAGTGCTCAGAGCCATTTGAACTATTTGAACATAAACATGTCAGCATATACAGTGTGCTTAATGAAGTACAGCACTTTTTAAAGATTTCATGGCGTCAAAAGGCCAACTTGAAACGAAAGTGTAGTTTAATTTAGACATCTGATTCCTGAATGTTAGTCAACTGTTACAGATTTACGTTCCCATCGGAGCTTCACGCATTTACTGGACGTAGCTATGTTTCCTCATAATCGAATGTTCTAATCTTGTTCCTAGAAATTTTTAATTCCAAAATGCCCCAGCTACAGCATTCTGAATGGTTTTGCACTCGTCTTGAAACCTCATGTAGATATATACGAGAACCAGTATACTTCGTGCTTAGTTAATACCGAAACGACGTTCTCAAGAGTTCCTGGTCTTTTTCCTTCAGTGAATCAGAATTAGCAGCACGATTCTTGGCGATGTTGCGCGCGGTTCAATTGCGTCAGCTCGCCTCGCGTTAGGAATAGCCTCCCAGTGTCCAGCCAGTCTTACTTAGAAACGGAGGCGAGCAGGGCATCGCTTCGCTTCTCGGAAACACGAGAGCGCGCGAACAATTAAACATTCAGAGGCGCGTTTCCTATTAGCGGCAAGGAGATACTGACACCTGCGGTGTGCGGATAAGCTGTTTTCACGCGATCGTAAACTTCTACCGGAGCCATTACGGAAAAGCGATTCCTACTCACGCTACCCACTAATGCTCTACACAGAGACGAACAACCCTGCCTGCAATTCAGCTTCAAGTTGTGTTACTTTATTTTTAACGGCATGTATATTTTCATGAAAAAGGAATATTTCTGAGCAAATATCTGCAGTTTTTGTCCTGACGCAGTTTATCATTGAACAGTAGTAACTACGATTCGTTGCAGAGGAACAAATAGGTATCTCCCACCAGGAGAGTGTATTGGAATACTTTTTCTCTGTACGCCAAACTTTGTAGTAAACAGTGGTACTCGATTTCATTCATCTGTCTCGCATAAGGACCTGTTTATTTCGTTTGTAAAGGGGATTGTATTCTGTCTATGCACGCATTCGAGGAGAGACTTGTAATATTTCTTTATATTCGATGAATTATTCTGAGACAATTCTACCCTTGAATGACGTTTACTAATTTTCTATCTTCATACTCGCAGAATCCATGCCCAAAGTAGTTCCATACAATAGCTATGCCATGAGTGCATAATTATTCTTTGTAGTACTCTCTCTGGTGGTTGTTAGAAAAAAGCTTCCGAGATTGTCTTCGTGCCGATTAGCCTGAGCATTGTTTGAAGAATTGTAATCTGAATGCTGAGATTTATGACAAAAGATAATTGATACGAAATTGTACGATTAAAAAGGAAATATATATATATATATATATTGCTCCTTCATACAAAAGGTGTGTAACAATTTATATTATTTGACATTTGAGAATTAATGATATTCATCGATATATTGCGTAGTTGTTAATCAGAAGGGAACTTCCGAAATACTGGATACGAACCTGTATTTAATAAGCCAAGAGCTCCATTACTTCTTCAGAAAGTTAAACTTCATCAAAGCCAAATATCCGCTTGATCTGAGGTTTCCCGATTATACAACGCTCCCAAAAATACGAGGCATTTTATTTGTACAGATTAGCAGACTGCCGCAAAGCACGAGCTTGCAGAGAAGAAGAATCATCGCCTGATTTCATTCTAACAAGTAAAATTTCTGAATCATTTTGAGTGACTGAGTTATGACTGTGTTTCCTATTATGAATGATTTATTTCTCGAACGAATTGGGGAATACATTACTACATAATTACATAGATAGGAGGAAAAATTACAGATTGAATCTCATCTATTTCTACCGTGTTCTCTTCCTCACTTCAAGCTCTGTTGTGCACTGGCTGATCTATACGTGTTTCAGGAAGCCTCTGTTGCTGTTTCCTGTAATATCACAAACATAGCCACTTCAAAAATTTGCCAATTCCTGTGGATCTACTAAACTTTACTCTATTCTTTGATTTGTGTATTATTGTTCTTGTGTCTACATATAACAGTGTTTTATAGCATCTCACAGTACCTTGCTTTCATTTTCTGCATTATATACTATTGTAACCAAAGAAGTCCTTGAAATAACATCGTAATTTGCATTAGGAAGTTCCTTTTATTTATTGATGTATCGCGCACACTCACAAACCACCCGTGACTGAATAAAGTTATGTATGCATGCGTGGAATAACCGTAGCAAATAATCCAAATGGTAATAAAGACACCTTAGCACATTAGACAATTTACAATGAGCTTTCATACATTACTGTATTCAGTAACTTACGGAGACAAATGCTTTCTGAATGGATACAAGGCCGTAACTAATCACCATCAATAAGTAAAGGAGACTTCCCAATACAACGTACGATGGTATTCCAACCATTTATTTAATGAAAGGTAAAATTGCGGTCTCATTTCATCTCTGCCATGCCGCAGATCTGTATATGCTGTTTTGTTACTGAATTACTAATTTCTTTATTTAATTCGGGACATCAGGTCCCCCTTATATCGAAACCGGGTTTCACACGTACAGGATCTCTTTTACATTATAGATACTCAAGAAACAACATTTTAAATTTGACAAATAGTATTAAAATGATCTGAGTGTCTGTAGGGACAATGTGGGTAAACAATACTGACTATGAGCTAATAAGTTAACACTGGCAATACTTCTACTGCCACAGCTGCTGCCACTAAAAGCGATAATAACAATAATAATTATAAGTATAATTTAAGTAACAAGCTTTAGATTGAATTTTTCGTGAGTGCAATCCCTATGAACTAATCAACGAGTCTCTGTTTCGTTTACGGTTTAGTTGTGGTTCTAGATAATGTGAAGTACCGGTTCATCTCTTCTGCCGGAACAATGGGGTCAACTGCAGCGCTTGCCTAAACCACGACCAGGCAAGTTTTTCCGTAGGATAGGTGGTCCGTTTCTGTTGTTGGTTAATGTACGGGCACAGCTGAGTTTAGCATTTCTCATAGCTTAACTGCCTCTGTTATGCTTTTTTTTCCAAGCAATGCGATTTTCAGGCGTAGGGCGTAGTTTGTAGGGCCATTTTCAGTAGTAGGGCGTTGTTCGTATGCCCGATGTGCAGAGTCTTTGAAATTCATGAGCTGTTTAAGTTCTTCAGTTAGCCAAGGTATAGGTTTCCTTCTTACTTTTACTGTAATTTTGGAGCATATTTGTCGTGTACTTGAGTAATTTGTTAGTAAACCCATGGCATTACCCTCCTGAATATTTTCTGTAACTATGATAGTAGTTTAGGAACTGAAGTTTTGTATAGTGATGTGCCAAAGAAATTAGGTATACATTTAAGCGTCTAGGATAACTTTCTAGTGCCTCTAGTTTTCCGTACCCTTTCCTTAGCTGCTGATGTTTAAATAGTTTCTTTTCGAAATGTTTCTTCATAAATTAATTTAAACAACGTGTAGAACTTAGAAAACTTAATATCTACTATGTTTTTCTTATATAAACATCGTTCCAGATGTGAATTGCCAATGTCCTAGACTAAAGAGCAGCAGCGATCAGAGAAAATCCTTTCATAGGCCTATACTTCTGTTTTACCAAGCCTGTCTTCAGATTTAATACCTACCTGCAATGATTACTGACGCTGGTATCTTTTATAAATACTTGACAATTTTCAGTGTCGATACTCTTCCGTACCTGGTCTAACACTGATGCTGCACTTTTTTATATGCTACTGGGAGTACTTATCATTTGCACCATGCCAGGAGTGTCTAACTGTTAGAGGAAATTATTACCAGTACCAATGCTTATACTCACGTCTCCGCATTTTGCTATTCTAAAGACAGGCGACAGCAGTAGCAAAAAACACCAGCGCCTGTGTACACGCGTATACTTGGGTAAGTGTAAAACTAGAGATTTCTTTCTCTACCTCTGAATGGAAAACAAAATCAAGTAGAAATGGACAGAGAACAGCATGTGTTACGGATATTCATCTTTCAAAACAACTAGCAATCTTTACTCTTTCCGTTTTAAAAATAGTAAAGACTGTGACCAAACTTAAAACAAAAACATAAGACAAACATGCAATTGACGTGTTGACTGGGATGTATCTCTTGGTATTCAGCCACGTAGTAGAGAAAGATTTTCTTTCGTCGAACCATTTTACACATTGACGGTCGATGAAGGAATTACCGTATCAAAATTTCAGAAGTCTCAGAGAAAGTTTACGGAAAGTTAAAGATTTTGCTATCACGCACTGAGATATCGATACAACTTACTTTAGTACACAGCATAAAATATACATGTATGTGTGAATGATATATTTCGCCGTACTTACGAGCAACACAGGCACTGTAACACTGTATTTATCCGCAGACATCGGTCAAGCGACTTTCAATTAAAATGTCTCCCCTGTAAGGGAATATACATAATGAATGTGCGTGTGCAGGTTGTAGACAAATGGTTGACGGCATATGGACCTTTAGGTCTGGGCGTGAAGCATGCTCGGATAGCCTTATGGTAAGGCGACCACTCGCGATAAGTGAGACATCCGGTCCGGCACACATCTGCACTGTCGTCATTCCATTATACAGCTGATGGTTGTCCACATTCACAACTGTGAATATATTTAATGTATTCCATAACGGATGTGGTCGCCAGAGTGCCTGTTACCTCGGACATGCATACATGTCCGAAGGAACATTGCAGCGTACTTGTGACACACAGAGGTACTGCAATATTGCCACTATCGTATTTTGGAGGAGGTCTTCAGATCCCTAAACAGCCGAAAGCAAGAAGCAATACGTGTTAATGGAACGTACATGAACTTCCTTCGTTATGTTGATGACGTTGTAGAGGTTGCCTCAGATTAAACTAAGCGATGAAAAGTGTCCGGACACCTGGCTGAAAATGTCTTACAAGTTCGTGGCGCCTTCCATCTGTAAAGCTGGAATTCAGTACTGCGCTGGCCCGCCCTTAGCCTTGATGACAGCTTCTGCTCTCGAAGGCATACGTTCAGTCAGGTGCCGGAAGGTTTCATGGGGAATGTCAGCCCATTCTTCACGGAGTGCTACCCTGAGCAGAGGTATCGATGTCGGTCGGTGAGACCTGGCACCAAGTCGGCATTCCAAAACAGCCCAAAGGTGTACTATAGGATTCAGGTCAGGACTCTGTGCAGGCCAGTCCGTTACAGGGATGTTATTGTCACGTAACCACTCCGCCACAGGCCGTGCATAATGAACACGTGCTCGATTGTGTTGCAAGATGCAATCGCCATTCCCGAATTGCTCTTCAACAGTGGGGAGGAAGAATGTGCATAAAACATCAATGTAGGCCTGTTCTGTGATAGTACCACGCAAAAAAACAAGAGGTGCAAGTCCCCTCCATGGAAAACACGACCACACCATAACACCACCGCCTCAGAATTTTGCTACTGGCACTACACACACTGGCAGATGGCGTTTGCCTGGCAGTCCCCATACCCACACCCTGCCATCGGATCGCCACATTGTGTACCGTGATTCGTCACTCCACAAAACGTTTTCCACTGTTCAGTAGTTCAATGGTTACGCACCTTACACCAAGCGAAGCATTTACCGGCGTTATGTGTAGCTCATGAGCAACCGCTCGATCATGAAATCCAAGAAGTCTCACCACCCGCCTGTCATAGTACTAGCAGTGGATCCTGATGCAGTTTAGAATTCTTGTGTGATGATCTGGATAGAGGTCTGCCTATTACATATTACGACCCTCTTCAACTTCGGCGGTCTCTATCTTGCGCTGTACGTCTCCCTTCACGTTTCCACTTCATTATCACGTCGGAAACAGTAGAGCTAGGGACGTTTAGTACTGTGGAAATCTCGCGAACAAACGTATGACACAAGTGACACCCAATCAATCAAATGGTTCAAATGGCTCTGAGCCCTACGGGACTCAACATCTTAGGTCATAAGTCCCCTAGAACTTAGAACTACTTAAACCTAACTAACCTAAGGACATCACACACACCCATACCCGAGGCAGGATTCGAACCTGCGACCGTAGCAGTCCCGCGGTTCCGGACTGCAGCGCCAGAACCGCACGGCCACCGCGGCCGGCCCCAATCAATCACCTGCCTACGTTCGAAGTCCGTGAGTACCACATAGTGTCCGATTCTGCTCTCTCACAATGACTGCTGAGGTGGCTGATATAGCGTACCTGGCAGCAGTTGGTAGCACAATGCACCCAATATGAAAACTTTTTTGTTTTTCTTTGGGCTGTCCGGTTACTTTTGATCACATACTGTATGTTCAATAACTGATCAGAATAAGTTTTGAAGTAAGCCATAAAATGAAATAAGACCAAAATAAATCGTAATCAACACAATAAAAATCAAATATTGGAGACTGAAATTTTATGTCAATAAGCTGTGTGACACGGTGTAGCAGGACTGTAGGCGTGTAACTGCAACCCGCCAAGGAATTAATTGCGTAAATTTGATTTTTAGAGATGATAATTAGGACTTTATGACTACCTCATGCTGTCAAGAACGTCACTAAAAAGTTGGATGTTCTTGACTGTATCGCAAAATACGTACAAAAGGCGAGAAACCTGAAAAACTGTATTGAATAGCGCAGTTCCTAACAGGGCCAAAATGATGTAATGTGGCTAATGTAAATTAAAGAAAAATATACTGCGAGTAAGGACAGAGTTCTGCTACTGTTTCCAAACAAGTCACAACGACTGTACTTTATTAAAACATACATCTACATACACTGGTGTGCGAAACTTATGGCAAAAGTATCTTACGCATGATGTGTCACTATCAAGTAACTTAGCTCGATGAAAGTTGGACAGTGCATAGAAAGAACTGCTACAGTACAGTACAGTACTCAAAGTGAAAGAAATAAGCAATGATATGAGGAGAAATGACTGTTTTATTGAATAACAATCGTTACACTGAAGCCACGACGGTACAGGATGGCAGCCAAGACATCGCAAAAGGAGGGAAATGGTTCTTAATACGGTGTGATTACTACGGATGGCAAAGCATGTTCTGCAACGTGCTCGCATACGCGCCACAAGGTTTATCAGGCGTTCTAGTGGCATGGCATACCATTCCTCCACCAGCGCGACAGACTGCTGGAGCTATCAGTTGCATGTGTACGTTCTACTTTACGTCTCCCCAAGGCAACTACAAATGCTGGATGGCATTAAGTCGGGAGAATGGGAATGCCGGACCATTTCCCGAATATATTCTCGTCTGAAGAGTTCCTCAACCTGTGCAGTTCGATGCGGTCGTGCATTATCACCTATAAAAATGAAAACAGTATCTTAACGCATCCCTGAAAAGACGCACATGGGAAAGAAGTACAGTGCCGCAACAGCGTTGCTATTATAAGGTGTCTCACTACGCGATTTTGCTTATTTTTGTGCATATCATTAGACTTCGATAATATTGTACTGCACCACACTTTCAGGAGTCACTCGCTTTATATTCTCATTTTCTCAAGTTAATATTCCACCGTGTGAGGCCAGCTCTTAAGCGGTTAAGCGCCCCACATGTAGGAAACGATAGATGGTTCCCGCTAGCCGGTCGTTCTTTAAGCTTTGTTAGCGTTTGATTAATTCAGTCTTTCCATCAATTTCTTGCCATATTCCTCGCGGCTCATCTAACGGGTTAGTCATTCGCACACATACCGGGACTTTTGTAGGCTGTGCTGTGTTTGGTAACCGTATAATGGGTGCCTGTGATTATCAGACAGTTTCCTCCTTCCGGACTCAGCTGCAACTTCCCTTCTGGTTGTGGGAGCTATGCCGACTGTGGGGAACATCTGTGGAACAGGCGTTGGTTTTAGACAGCCAGGAAAGAGGTGCACTGTCTCATTAATTGTCACGTCGAAATATGTGGTGTGTGCAGGGTTGCATCAGGCAGGTGCTGCATTCTCTGCTGCAGAGAAATATAGTGCGAGAGCCGATGTTCTCAGAAATTGACACTCAGATCCCCATCCCATGGCGAGTTTTCGGATGGTACAGTATATTCCTCGCACTTACTATTCCTTTAACGATTTGACAGTGCTTCCAATACGTCAGAGTTCTGTCAAGTCGGATAGCCAAAAATTTCGGCAAATCATCATGGTTCAATTCCTGACTTACCATATCTTTCAGTCGCCTAAGTGTGTGTTTATTTCTAATGTTGTCGCCATACGGTTGAGTTTTACAGGAATAGGACTTGAGGAAATTATCTTCGTAGTAGACAGCTAAGACTTTGAGAATCCTCATCAGTTCCTATCCCACTTACTCCAACGATTTTCCTTGTGCGGCCACGGTAGTGTCACCGGCATGTATAAACTTGTCGTTTCCATAAATCTTAATAAAACTGGTGGCAGCACACTGTCTTGAGTCAGGTCATTCTTTAGGCTTCTCCAGCTGCTTTTCCTCCCCCTTAGCGCTACATAAAAACAACTATTCTGATGGAGACATTCCACAAATTTTGTCATCCACGACTGTTTTGAGCGTTTTATAAAATTAAATGAGCAGCCACTGGTGGTTGACAGTATTACAAGCAGCCGAGAGACCTTCGAAGCCGCCCTCTTTGTGTTGGGTGAGACTGAAAATTTAGCCACGACATGATTTACCAGGCATAAATCTTTCTTGTTCAAAAATGATTCAAATGGCTCTGAGCACTATGGGACTTAACATCTGCGGTCATCAGTCCCCTAGAACAGAACTACTTAAACCTAAATAACCTAAGGACATCAAACACATCCATGTCCGAGGCAGGATTCGAACCTGCCACCGTTGTGGTCGCGCGGTTCCAGACTGTAGTGCCTAGAACCGCTCGGCCACTCCGGCCGGCTCTTTCTCGTTCTCATATGATTTTGATCTCTGTTGCGCAAAAACTCTGTCAAGAGCCATTCTTTCAAGTGCCTTGTCGAGATGACACAGATATGAAACAGGCCTGTAGTTTTGTGGATCTGTGGGAATAAAGTTGACCAGTGAGTGTAACGTGTTCAAATATTTGGAGGTCAGTACGCCCATGCAACTCTACGCCTCCACAAATCATAGCAAGTGGACCACTAAAACGATCACGTTCGAAAATGATGGACGATCATATGGTGAAAGGTGGTAACACGCAATGCAATCAGGAACATTGTTGAACATGATCGTGTTGGTGGTTCAGATGTTATACTGTAGAGAGGCGCAATGTTGTATGGACGTACAGCCGTTCAGATATTTCAACACAGTACAATAAGCGGTCAACGTTAGTGCGACAATGTACTCCTTCCCCATGTGTGTCTTTTGACGGACACATTAGGGTATGACTTCATTTTTATGGATGACAGCACGTGGTTCCATCCAACACAATCGGTGGGGGAGCTCTAGGTGTGAAAGGATATTAGACGAATGAACGGGGTTGCCCGATCCTGCTACTTAAATCCCATCTATCATGTATAGGATGCGTTGAGGAGATGTAGGACGTCTACATGCCTTAACGACCATCCAGCACTTGTCAACCGCGCTGGTGGTTACGGAATGCCCTACCACAATAATTCATTACCAACTTCGTGGCCAGTATGTGAGCACGTTGTAGAGTATGCGTTGCCGTCCGTGATGATCATCATTCTTTAAAGGGCCTGTACCGCTTTTTCAGTGTCCAGAGGGCGTCGTAAGTCGCGGGTACTTCAGTGTAATTATTGACTTTGAATAAAAGAGTCGTTTCTGTTTATCTCATCGCTTATTTCTTTCAGTTACCTTAAATACTACACTGTATGAGTTCTTTCTGATTATGGCTCAAATGATTCAAATGGCTCTGAGCACTATGGGACAACTTCTGAGGTCATCAGTCCCCTAGAGCTTAGAACTACTTAAACCTAACTAAGGACATCACAGACATACACGCCCGAGGCAGGATTCGAACCTGCGACCGTAACGGTCGCGTGGCTCCAGACCGTAGCGCCTAGAACCGCTCGGCCACTCTGGCAGGCTTTTTGATTATGATCCACGTTTCATCGATCTGCGTTACTTGGCAGTGACACATCATGCGAATTCCTCCTTTCGCTTTGCATACCAGTGTATAAACTCCGCATGCCACTGCTCTGTGCGGTATGCCAATATTACCGATTTCCTTGTTACTTCTTTCTCGTTTACAGAGGGAAAAAAGTGATTCTCTACGTGTTTCTGCTTGTGTCCTGATCCCTCTTGTCTTTATCTCATGATCCCTCTAGACATAAGCATTGTCCAGTCACATTAAAGTGACCACATGTCAAAAGTACGAATAACAACGTTTTGCAGCGCGTACCGGTACGAGACCTACAGGAATAGAGTCATTGAGGTTCTGGAAGGCTCCGACAGGGATATAGGTTTCTCGATTGAGGTTCCATGGTGCGAACAGCCCAACAGAGGTCGTCCCACAGATTCTCAATAGGTTTTAAATCCGAAGAATGTGGTAGCCAGAGAAGTACAGTAAGCTCATCCTGGTGCTCTTCGTGCACTGCGAGCTGTCTGACGTTGCATTGCCCTACTGTAGATACCATAATGCCGCGCAAAAACAGCATATAGTGGTGAACATGATCCCGAAGGGTAGATACATACTTTTGTTGATCCACTGTGCTTCCAAGAATAACATCACCCAGGGAATAGCGCAAAAACATTGCCCAGACAATAACACTCGTTCCTCCCGCCTGGACGTCACTCCTCCCGCCTGGACCATTTGCTTTCAGCCGTTTCACTATGTACATACCAACGGTAATTTGGCGGGTGGAGCATAAGACATGATTCACCTGAATATGCCACCTGTCACAGTATTATTGTGCAAATTCCAGCCTTCGTCGTCGATGAACAGCAGTCAGCATGGGTGCATGAAGCAGGCGCCTGCTGTGGAGAATCATACGCAGCAACGTTAGCTAAACGATCGTTTAGGAGACACCGCTGGTAACTCCTTGATTCACGTGTGCGGTCAGTTACTCAACGGTTACCCATCTATTCGCCCGTACACATCTCCACAGTCGCCGTTCAGCCCTGTCATCTATGGTTCGTGGTGCACCGCAGTTGCCTGGGCACCACTTTTGGATAGCCCCGTTTTGCCA
Organism: Schistocerca piceifrons; assembly: GCF_021461385.2. Taxonomy (NCBI): domain Eukaryota; kingdom Metazoa; phylum Arthropoda; class Insecta; order Orthoptera; family Acrididae; genus Schistocerca; species Schistocerca piceifrons. The sequence continues at coordinate 460,821,271 of NC_060140.1, forward strand.
TGCACTGTACACCCTAATTACGGCAGGACGTCAACAGTTTTCAGACTTAGCAGTTTCGGAAATGCATTCAGCCTTGCCCCGAAAGCCAATGATTATGCCCTTTATGGACGTTAGATAAATAGTTGTTTCCATATTACAATGACTGCACCGTTTTCAGCGTACCCCAAACACGCTTTATATATTGTCCACTGCTAGTGTTACCACCTGCCATTTGTGAGTGGTCACTGCACGTTGCTGTCGAACGTAGACAGTGGTTACATTAATGTGACTGAACTGTGTATGATGGTGTCAACACAATGGGAGTACAGTCTTCCTAGAATACAGGTTCCCTAAATTTATCAAATAGAATTCCGCAGAAACCACGTCACTTTCCTTCCAGAAATTCTCATTTAAATTTCACGACTATTTCTGTTACACTTTCATAAGGTCTATGAAAACCTCTAGAGATCCTAGCAGCGCGTCTCTGAATTCATTTAATGTCCGTTATCACACGTACTCGATAAGGATTCTAAACCCTGGAAGAACAATATTGGTCCCCACTATCGTCTTATACACAATTGCCTTTACCGAAGTACTGCAATTTCCCGGAACCCTTCAAACAAGTCTAAGTCTTCCAGTTTCCTTCCCTGATACTGATTTTACGTGACCTAGCCATATCTTGTCGCTTATACCAGAGCTAATTCTTACTCGATGTGACATTCATCGCTAATCTTGTAATCTGATAATATCGTTCATTTTCTCTTTGAGAAACTTTTTCAGAGGACATTGCAGGTCACAAAATTTATTGACTTCCTTAGATTATTTAATGAAGCAACATGTTTTCAGCTTTTGCCATTGTAGCCTGAAGATGAGAGTTTTCTGAAAAATCTTTTCATATTTTTTTTTTTCGGTTAACAGTCAATATGGCTCTAAGTTGTTTATCTGTGTTATGTGCATTGCCTTGCATTTATCAATATTTAAAGAGAGCTGTCATTCACTAAACTAAGCTGAAATTTTTGTCCAGGCCATTTTGCAATTCCTTACCATTGTCCAGCGTCGATAATTCACTGAACACAAAAGCTTTGTCAGCTAACCGTTTGTGATATATGGTTTACGTATTTCGGAAAAATTAGTCTTACTACATTTCCTTGGGGCACAACCAGTGTTACTTTCATTTCTGTGAAAAATTCGGCATCCCGTTTAACATACTGGTTCCTATTAGTCAAATACTGCTCGAGCTAATCTTATATTAGTGAAACCTGATATCGTCATGGGGGGACAGTGGTCATAATGTAATTAATTAAATAAAATAGTTTTTACGTAAGAAATCTTTTAATGACCAGGCCGCAGCTTTTGTAGTATACAATTAATGCACAATGACTAGCTTCGGCTGCTTCCTACAACCAGCTTCATAAAGTTCAAATCGTAAATAAAACGATGCATATGCATCGAAAAACACCATCATTAACAGTAGTCATGTAATGACATTCATGAGCCAACGATAAAGTTTTTAATTACATACCCTCATAGTCTTGTTGGCATATGCCGGCCGCAGTGGCCGAGCGGTTCTAGGCGCTTCAGTCTGGAACTGTGCGACCGCTACGGTCGCAGGTTCGAATCCTGCCTCGGGCATGGATGTGTGTGATGTCCTTAGGTTAGTTAGGTTTAAGTAGTTCTAAGTTCTAGGGGACTGATGACCTCAGATGTTAAGTCACGTAGTGCTCAGAGCCATTTGAACCATATTTGTTGGCACATCTCACTGCTTGCCTGTAGCTAATGATGGTGTTTCTCAGACCGCGTTCATCGCTTTTTTAGGATTTGAATGGTCTGAAGATAGTTGTAGAAAGCAACGGAAACTAGTCACCGAGCTATAATTATTGCGGTCTGGGCATTAAAACTTTTTACATTAAAAGTTTTACTTGATTAGCCAAATATTTGCGAAAGTAATATGTACGATCGTATTTTGATCGGTGGTCGAAGCTGTGGTACGGTGTCGAACGCCTTTTGGATATCGAGGAACACGAGATCTACCTGTTCACCTCGCTCCAGAAGCGTGCTCGTAGCCGGGCAGTGTTTGCCGGTGCTTGTCGGGCCCCGGACGGGCCCTGGGAACGCGCTCGCCGTGCTGGTGCGGGGAGTGGTGACAGCGCAACATGCTTATTAACAGCAGCCGCCTCACTGGGCCCGGCCCTTCCCGCTCGCTCGCCTGCCCGGCGCGCTGTTTACTCTGCGCCGCATTTTTTCCTCTCTTGCTCAGGGAGCGTGTGAGCCATTTCTCAAGAGCGTGGCAAGAGATGTTGAGCGTGGCATGGCTGCGGACGGGGAGGCCGCTGAAAGCTCCGGTAATGAGCCGCTGATTGATGAGCCCGCTGCTCTCGGTAATAACTCGCTTCCTCTGCTCCCCGGCGATTGTTGTTCGATTGCTTTATTACGGTGCCCACGTCACACACTTTAGCACGAACGCCCCTCTTCATACTTACCGTCATGCTATGCGAGCACAGCTTCGGCCGAAGCTGCTCACACGTTGCGATAATGAACAACCAATCTCTCCCACGACTAGAGGAGACTTCGATGCACGGGATAAACAGTAACACTAACCGATACTGCTACACGCCACGATGCCTAACAACATCCTTGGCTTGCATCAAGGACTAGAGGAGACTTCGATGCACGGAATAAACACTAACCGATACTGGTAGACCTTACGATGCCTAACAGCAGCCTTGGCTTGCCATAAGGGAAGAAAGGTCAAAGTCTTATGGACGTGGGCATAATTAGGAACGAAGCACTACACGACCTTATCAAAAGTATCCAAACACTTCAACGTCACGAGAGGCGGAGCAGACAATTAAAGAAGACAGGGAGTATTGTGTTGCCAGTAGATAAGCTGTAAATGCAGAATGGAACGATCAGAAATGCTCAGCTACCTCGAACGTGGAACATCTCATTGGATGTCGCCAGAGACAGATCCATCAGGAACAAATGGCTCTGAGCTCTATGGGATTTAACTTCTGAGGTCATCAGTCCCCTAGAACTTAGAACTACTTAAACCTAACTAACCTAAGGACATCACACACATCCATGCCCGAGGTAGGATTCGAACCTGCGACCGTAGCGGTCGCGCGGTTCCAGACTGTAAAGCCTAGAACCGATCCATCAGGAACATTTCAGCCTATCAGAAGGCCAGCTAGTAAGCAACTGTATCTTGGGAGTTAAAAAAATGAAGTATGAATTGGACGAGTAGCTGCTCATAAGCCACATATTTTTTTGAACTACGCTAAGCGATGATTGAGATGGTGTAATGAGCGACACACGCTGGACAGAGAATGACTGGAAACGATTTGGAGTGAGGAGATCACGCTACACCCTGTGGCAATCCGATGGATATGTTTCGGTCTGGTGAAAGGCCTCAAGAATATTAACTCTCATCATGTGTATTACGAGCAGTGAAGTATAGAGAAGTAGGTGTTACGGTACTTGGCAGTTTTTGTAGGTAAAGCGTGACCCCATTTTTCTGCTTAAGAAAACGCAGAATACGGAACATAATTCACAGCACTGCATTAAGCGTATAGTAGAGTAACAGTACGAAGACAATGATTGTCTATATCAGCACTACAACGCACGCTAACATAAAACAGAATCAGTGAGGCCATGGTATGTGGATAACAACATACCTGAACTCAATGGAACACCTTTAGAATCAATTAGCGTCCAAATTCACTATCTTCCCCACCTATGGCTCTTGAGGAAGAATGGACTGCCATTGCTCCACAGAAATTCAGACACCACGTCGAAAGTCGCCCCTGCAGAATTCAATTCGTTATTGAGGCGAGGGGTGGGCACAGCAAATATTAATGTTAACTATCTCATCAAATAGTGTAGATAATTGGAGAAGAAACGCAGTGACTTGTTTATGAAATCTCCTCAGTACTTGCCTGAATGTAAAATTTTGACAGATTTTTCTTTCGAGGGGGTGAGAGAGGAGAGGTACTCCATTTTGCAGCTATACAACAGTAAGATGTACTTTTGTTCATATGAAAGTACTGCCTCAGGCCCGCGTCGAGTCATGTACTTCACTAGTAGTAAACTACAAGCGTACCTTATTAAACGATGTTTACTACGGCCCACCTCGTCTGCCTCCCGGAAGACTGGAATCTGAGCTGCTCCAGTAGAATAGTATCTACATACAACTTTCTGGGGAGGGCAACCGCAGCTCAGAGATACTAAGAATAACAATAAAAACACTCAAAACTCTCAAAACTCAGTAGCCGTTCAAAGTGTCATAAAAATTACAGCAATTAAAAAGTCAAGAATGATGACATATTTCCAAAAACCGCATAGCTGTATGAAAGTGCTTTATTCACAACTACCGGTTTCATGTCAGTACAGACTCATCTTCGGGTTTATAACGCTTTCATTTCCATAATGTAAGTGGAGAATTACTAATTTCCAGCTTTCGGGAAGCTATCCAGGTTAAAAGTCAAATCACGTTGGTGGGCTGCCATAATAATATTGAGTACATCCAAATGTACAACGCATGCCTGCTGAACGAGCCAGTCCGGATAACACCACGTAGGATATATTGTGAGACGCGGTAGATACTAACTGAAGAAAACCATTGAAGTAAAAATTAAAATCCCGTGTAATGTGCCTACTTCCGCCGGTAACCGGCTGATGTGGTGTAAGTAGCCTGTGGAGCTTAGCAATACACTCAATAATATCTAATTTATATGGCTCAACAGTATTGCATTACCATGATTGCTGCTCTTGCTAACAAGAGTGCTAATGAAACGTTCGTTTTCGTAGGTTTGTTTAGTAGATCGTAATAAAACGAAGATCTTATTCCCAAGGTCAATATAATTGGATAATGTAGACTGATTACTAAATGCTACATCCGTGTGCATAAAGTGCACAGAAGAGGATCTACATCATGATGGCTGGACGCTCGTTTCTCTCTCACTTTTTCAGAAGGACAGAAAAGAAGTTTTGAATTTACCTTCCCGATTACGACATGGTCATAAGAGACGAAGAACAAACCCGGGTATAATAATAGTGATGTAAATTGGCCTTATTCAGCGAACCGCTATTCCGCATGTACTCTCTATCTCGTATAATAATTACAAAAGGACTTCTGAATGCCGCGAATTATGAGCGCATGTTGATGATATTACGTCGCTGCTGTAAGGCAACAAAGCCCAAAACTAGAGTCATCGCAATGGTAAGTTCTATAAATTCTGCATGTTGTTTATATTTTCTTTGGGAAGACATTTCAAAAAATAAGCCTCTTCAATAGCAGTAGATAAAGAAAGTAGATGGATAACTACGGGCGCTAGCAAGTTATCAATGGCTCTGAGCACTATGGGACTCAACTGCTGAGGTCATTAGTCCCCTAGAACTTAGAACTAGTTAAACCTAACTAACCTAAGGACATCACAAACATCCATGCCCGAGGGAGGATTCGAACCTGCGACCGTAGCGGTCTTGCGGTTCCAGACTGCAGCGCCTTTAACCGCACGGCCACTTCGGCGGCTAGCAAGTTATCCCAAGCACTTAAGAAACTCAGTTTTCTACAAAAAGACTATAGCAACTCACAATTCCCAATCTACCTTCTACATCTACATCTACATCTACGTGATTACTCTGCTATTCACAATAAAGTGCCTGGCAGAGGGTTCAATGAACCACCTTCATGCTGTCTCTCTACCGTTCCACTCTTGAACGGCACGCGGGAAAAATGAGCACTTAAACTTTTCCGTGCGAGCCCTGATTTCTTTTATTTTATCGTGATGATCTTTTCTCCCTATGTAGGTGGGTGCCAACAGAATGTTTTCGCAACCGGAGGAGAAAACTGATGATTGAAATTTCATGGCAAGATCCCGTCGCAACGAAAAACGCCTTTGTTTTAATGACTGACACTCTAATTCACGTATCATGTCTGTCACACTATCTCCCCTATTTCGCGATGATACAAAACGAGCTGCCCTTCTTTGTACTTTTTCGATGTCATCCGTCAGTCCCACCTGATGCGGATCCTACACCGCACAGCAGTACTCCAGAATAGGGCGGACAAGCGTAGTGTAAGCAGTCTCTTTGGTACACCTGTTGCATCTTCAAAGTGTTCCGCCAATGAATCGGAGTCTTTGGTTTGCTCTACCTACAATATTATCTATGTGATTGTTCCAATTCAGGTTATTTGTAACTGTAATCCCTAAGTATTTAGTTGAATTTACAGCCCTCAGATTTGTGTGACTTATCACGTAATCGAAATTTAGCTGATTTCTTTTAGTACTCATGTGAATAACTTCGCACTTTTCTTTATTCAGGGTCAATTATTGCCACTTTCGCGCCATACAGATATCTTATCTAAATCATTTTTCAAGTCGTTTTGATCAACTGATGACTTTACAAGACAGTAAATAACAGCATCATCTGCAAACAATCTAAGACGGCTACTCAGACTGTCTCCTATGTCGTTAAGATAGATCAGGAACAATAGCGGGCCTATAACACTTCCCTGGGGAGCGCCGGATATTACTTCTGTTTTACTCGATGACTTTCCGCCTATTACTATGAACTGTGACCTTTCTGACCTTCACAGGTACACAAAGATATACAGGATGGTACTGCTTGCTACGAAAGGTCATTCAATGACAAAACTTACTCTGACGGAAAACAATCGTAACGCCAAGAAGGAGCTGTGCAACAGAAACGAAAGTTGGTAGGCACATTTCTACGACTGAAAGACGATGTCTATTCACATTTCACGCCATTCGCATGACGCGGTATCAGCGCCAGTATGAGAATATGAATCAGGTTTGATTTAAATGCACGCTGTAACGATCGTGAGCGTTAGTTACCTTTGAGATTGAACGCGGTGAGTTGATGTCAGTCAAGACTGCTTTTAAGGCGACAAAGACATATCAACACATCAATGAGTTTCAAAGACGTCGTTTAATAGGGCTTATAGAAGCTGGATGTTCATTTTTCGATACTACGCAAAGACTTGGCAGGAATGTGGCCACTGTGCGTGAATGCTGGCAGCGCTGTTCACGAGAAAGTGCGGGCTCAAGAAGGCGGGGCTCCGGACAGTCTCGTGGCACTACCGATAGGGAAGACGCTTGTGTACGGCGTATGGCTCTGGTGCATCGTAATGCATCTACAGCAGCAATCTGGGCACCAGCTGGCACCATAGTGACACAATGAACTGTTACAAATCGGTTACTTTAAGGACGCCTCCGAGCCAGACGCATTCCACTGACCCAAACCACCACCATTTTCGACTTTAGTGGTTACAAGCTGGAGTTCATTGGTCCGCATGCTAGACACACTGGACCTACAGCTAGAATTCTGGTGTAGGGTGTGATTTTGTATGACAGCAGGAACACTCTCGTGGTTATCTCACGTACTCAGACTGTTCACCTGTTGTACTGCCATTCATGAACAGCAGTTTCCCAATAGGATAACGCTCGCCCACATACCGCTGCTGTAATGCAGCAAGCTCTGCAGAATGTCCACATGATTACTTGGCCTGTTGTATCACGAGCCCTGTTTCCAATTGACCACATGTGGGACATCATCGGACTACAACTCCAGTGGCATCCACCGTCTGCCTTAACCGTCCCTGTACTCATCGACCAATCGCAACAGGCATAGAACTCCATCCTACGAGCTGACATCCAGCACCTGTACTACGCAACGCATGCGCTTTTGCATCCTTGCATGCAACATTCTGGCACTTACAATTGTTATTAATGTGCCAACATTTCACATTTGCAAAGGCTAATCTCACGCTTACATTAACCTGTGATCTTGCAATGTCAATCACTTACCTGTTATCTCGACAAATGTTTTCCTGAAATTTCAGAACTTTACAGTAATTACTATTTGGTGTTGCGATTTTTTTCCATCAGTGTATAATGCAGAAAATAAATGCGTAGTAGTCTGGGATGTCACAAAACACAAAACTGGAAAAGGGGAAAACAAGTATATTTTATGACACAAATTGTAATAATTACAGACGTGTTCAAATTATTAGGCTAAACGATTATTTTTCATACTCTTAAGTTTTCTGGTGTAAAAATGGGAGAGAAAAATGTAATAATTGATTTGTTTTAATGGTTTGATTATTACCACGAAATTTCCCTTCCAAGCAACTCAAAGGTCACTGAATTTTTCACAGCTAGTAACATTTGTCATTTCCCCTCCAAATCGTGTTGGTGTTAGTTGTCTGTGTACATTCTTTGAAACTGTGTTTACAGTAATGTTTTATGGTTATGTGGTGTACTTCAGCTTGTTATTTATTCTATCAACTTCTTGCTGCATTAACAAGACATTATATAGCTTATGAACTTGCAAGCTTTTAGCTATAGGTATAAATCGTGGAGTTTCCAAAGAGAGTGAGGTTATGCGGAAGACGAAAGATGTTTCATCTCGGAAAGTTCCGGCTGTGGTAACACATTTTGCTGAAAATCATTATACACAGCAAGAAATCGCTGACAGAATGATAATAACACAGAAAACTGTCAGCAGAATCAAACTTTCAGTGCGGAAAGGTGGTCAGTACAAGATAAACAGGAAAGGAAAACGTGGACGTAAAAGAAAAATTAGTCCTTGAACAGTGAGAAGACTTACAAACATGGCAACAATTAACCGTAAACTTACTTCTACAGACATGAGCCATCAGCTGAAGGGTTTGGGTGTTGAGGTTTCACCTGTGACAGTGAAGGGGAGGCTGTCTGAATGAGGTTTAAAGGCATGCCGACCAAGGAAAAAACAGAAAATTACGCCTGCCATGAAACCCAAAGGATTTCAGTGGGCTAAACAACTTCAGGAGTGGACAAGTAAGGACTTGGCTACGGTATGTGCAATGACATGGTAAATTAAGTGGGTCTGATCTCTAAAGTTAGGAGTTTGGCTTGAAATTGTGATGTTTTATTGATACTGAAGACATACACATTTGAATTTTGGGACTGTTGAGGTCTCCTATGCTACTATTCCCAACTTTTATAACTTTCAATTATGTACACATGCTTCATGTATGCTTCAGTGATGAATCTGTTTCCGCTGTAATGGAGGAAAGCAGCCAGTTGTTCGTCGCAGACCTGGAGAACAGTTCAAAGCTGAGTGTTTGCAGCAATGTGAAACCACACGTCCAATTTCAGTTATGGTCTGAAGTGTTATGTCCGTGAAAGGTTCTGGCAGATTACACATTGTTGAGGGGACAATGAGGCAAGAACAACGTAAAGAAATCCCTGAAAAGGAACGTTTCCCCCAAATAAATGTGTGATTTCCTAACAAGGATCCCATTTTTTTGCATGATGGGGCACCTTGCCACAAAGCCAAAAGTGTTTCCAAGTACTTGGAAGAAAAGCAACTCAAAGTGTTGCCCTGGCCAGGGAATTGCCCCGATAAGAACGCAATAGAAAATTCGTGGGATATTGTGAAACAGAGGATAAGGAAATTTACAATAACCACCAAATATGACCCTATACAGAAACTATAGGAAATCTGGTACTACGACAATGATATTAAACTGTCATGTGAAAAGTTAATGAAAACCATGCCAAACAGGATAAAAATGATGATTAAGAACAAAGGGATGCATACAAGGTATTGAATGTACAAATATAATCTGTATGTGGATGTAAATGTGTAATAAATGTAAATTTTTTGAAAAATGTCTTTAGTCTACTAATTTGAACACTTCTGTAGACATGGCTCAATGGCTGGGTGCCGCTCTTTGAACTGAACGTCGCTTCCGTGACTTGCGCGCCACTCATGCGTAACCGTTATCCAGCTGGGAAAGGGACGTACAGCAACGTGGAAGCCGAACCACGCGTCTTTGGTGTCACATCGTGGGGAGCCGCAGGTTAGAATAAAGCAGAGGAAAAACTTGCGTGGTCTGGCCAGGATTCGATCACGCGACCCGTCGGTTTCCAAGCATACGCTTCAACCGCTAGACCACAACGACAGACAAGATATAAATAAAAGAAGTTAATATAAAATCCGCAGGAACTGAAAAGTTTTGTAAATGACTTTCTGGTGTTGCAGAAAAGTCGCAACAAAATCTTCCTAAAACTCACGCTGCGCCCACAAAGTGTTCCCTTAATAAAGCAAGATAACGCGTAGAGTATAGAAAACTACAGGTCAGTTTCACTACTGTCAGCATTTCCTAAAACAGAGCAGTCAATCATGAAAGATATGCTAATGATTATCGGAATAAATACCACATTCTTAAGGAAGTGAATCTTGGTTTACGGAGTAGGAGTAGTACAATATCGTCCATCACAGAATTAACGGAAGTTATATTTGAAGCTCTTGACAAGGATTTCTGTGTTATCGGCATGTTTTCAGAGTTGTCGAAGGCTTTTGAAACTGTTGATAATACAGTCTCACTAAACAAACAAGAAGCATTATTTGCAATAGAGTAGCAAAAGAGTAGTCTCAACCTCATCTGGAAAATAGTGTGCGAGATGTAGAGATCACATTTCTGCTGATGATGAATTTTTACTAAAACAAACGAAACATATAAACATAGATGTCCCTCGGGATAATATATTTGGCCCAGTTCTGTTGTGTATATTCATCGAGACTGTTAGGGAATTTCCCTTTGCTGAGGACAGTAACGTCATAGTCACTTAAAAACACCAGAACTGCTCATACAGAAGGTAAATGACACAATTAAAGATATTTACAATTGGGCGCCATGAAATAAATTAACGTTTAACGTAAAGAAAACAAACAATGTACACTTCTGCATAAAGAGGGAAAACAACTGTATCACACTAACTCTAAATAAATGTAGAAAAACGAAAGTTCTCATGGATGATTATTGATTGTCAGTTGACATGAGATGAATAAGAAAAAATGCTGATAAAAAATAATCAGAAGGATATGCTCTAAGAGTACTATTATAAGTGTATAACAGTGAATCGCTTGTGTTGTCCTCCTATTTATGTGTGCATTCAGCTTTCACTTGTCGGGTTCTTTTCTGGGGATCAAAGTCAGAAACATGGCTACTATTTTCAAACTGCAGAAACGGACGCGACAATACCGAGAAGTAGTAGTCGGGCTCTTTGCAAAGCGATATTTAGAAATAACTCGGTAATCTTATTGCACCAAGTGAGAACATCTACCAGGCTGTTCGCATATCAGGAAAACATTATTATTTCGCTAAATGCTGTAGAAAAGAGATATTTTGGATTTATATTTGTCAGCAAAAAATAAACTAAAAGCTCAAAACAGCACTTTCTGTTAGGGAATATAACAGTTCAAAACAAAGAGACGACGAAGGTCAGGGGATACCTCCTCATATCGTGTCGGACCTCCTTTTGCCCGGCTTATTACAGCAGCTCGACGTGGCACGGACTCAACAAGTCGGTGGAACTTCCCTGCCGAAACATTGAGACATGCTGCATTACAGCCATTATAGGCATTCGAAAGTCTTGCGGTTGCAGGATTTTGTGACAAGCTGACATCTTGATCATGTCCCATAAATGTTCGATGGGGTTCGTGCCGAGCGTTCTGAGTGGCCAAGTGGTCCAGAATGTTCTTCAAGCCAATCGCGAACAATTTTAGCCCTGAGACATGACATCGTTGTTTGGGAATATGAAGCCCATAAATGGCTGCAAATGGTCTCCAAGTAACCTAACGTAACCGGGGACCCAGTCCATTCTATGTGAACAAAGAAACAAAGCCCAAACCATAATGGAGCCACCACCAGCATGCACAGTGCTTTGTTGACAACCTGAGTCCATGGTTTCGTGGGGTCTACGCCTCACTCGAACCCTACCATCAGATTTTATCAGCTGAAATCGGGACTCATTTGACCTGGCCACAGTTTTCCAGTCATCTAGAGTCCGAACCGATATGGTCACTAGCTCGGGAGTGGCGGTGTAGGCGACGTCGTGCTGTTGGCAAAGGCATTCGCGTCGGTCGTATGCTGCCATAGCACAAAAACCCCAAAATTCACCGCACTGTCCTAATGGATACTTTCGTTGTACGTCCGAGATTGATTTCTTGCAATGCTGCGTGTCTATTAGTATTGACAACTCGACGCAAATTCCGCTGCTCTCGGCCGTCAAGTAAAGGTCGTCGTACTGTGTTGTTCGTGGTGAGAGGTGATGCCAGAAGTTTGGTGTTCTTGACACACTCTCGACACTCTGTATCCCGGAATGTTGAATTCCCCAACGATTCGCGAAATGAAATGCCCCATGCGTGCAGTTCCACCCACGGCTCCACATTCAAAATTTGTTGATTCCCGTCGTGCCGTTTTACGCCTTTCGTACGCAATACTATCACCTCTGTGTATCTGCACATCGGTATCCCGTGACTTTTGTTACTTCAGTGTACATTACCCAAAAAGTCATTAAAATCCATCTATTTAAAAGTAAGTGTGCGTATTACATAAATAAAGATTAATTAGAAAACTCAGAGTAGGGGTTAGTAACGAAAGGGGAAAACAACAGCGCCTTGTCACATTATAGTATTTGACGCAACGTAGTGATTTTTACAAGAAAATCTTAAGTGCGTACTACTAATGTTATTTTACTGAGCTCAACGTTCCACTTATCCTCGGGAGATGCTGACTCGTTTTTCGAGATAGACCGAAGTAGTAGATGGAGATGTTACTGGGCACAGTAGCAAGTTGATCAGTGGATAAATAAATAAATAAACGCGTCGATGAAGGAAATACGGGAGGATGTGTCCAACATTTCGAAATAGCCTTGTACTAAGAACGTGTAATTATTCTCTGACCTGTACTGAATGTACTAATCTATTTAGGATGCATCCGAATACGAAAGTCCCTCAATTATTTAGGGCTTCGTGGATCGTACGGTTGGGTATGATTACCACGTGCCAACAAGTGTGGCATGTATTTTCGAATAATCACAAAGGTGGAGTCACAGCCCTTTATCTATGGTACTAAGAGTCCGCTTACTTCTTGTTGTAGAAAACAAAAACCACCATCGCAGCTGATATTAAAGTAAGTTGAAATTTTTGAAAAAATCACTCTTAAGGCGCTCAGCTCTTTTCTTTAAGACTATTTGATACACTGCATAACAGTCTGGAATCGACAGCAAATGTCCTCTTTGTTTTCTTACTTTCTGTTTCTTTGTGTACGTACTTCTTATCTTTCTGTTTCTAACTCGTTTCTTTAGTAAATAGTGTAGTTGGTAAATAAATACCTTAACTATTGAGGCGAACGAACACCTCATTTACGTTTTTGGAAATGAACGCAAAAAATTAAATAGTTTATGAAGCATAGAAAAGTAACAAATGACATCGCGGATTTATATTGTTCACATAGTGGGGCACGAAAAAAAAAACCAAAGAACTAATGCAATAGTTACAGGAGACAGCGTACAGTAGGAACCATATATTTGTATCAGAAGAGAGACACACATGACCGATGTTACAACAAAATACATGTGTAATCTTTTAGACCATGTTTATTGTAGGATCATGGAGGGTTTACGCAGGAATACGGAAAGAGAACTGAGATACTTATCATTAGCCTGTTGATTGTGATCGGCACTGTTACTTTCCTCAGGTGATGCAGGATGATTGAAGTAAAAATGAAGATTATTTATGTAAGATTTCAAAGAAATTAGGACGAGAATGAACCGAAAAGAAGTGAATTCTATGGATTTGCAGGAATGTATTTCCTCTAAATATTGCAACTCCACTGCACTTTCTAAATAATTTCATATTAAAAATACCAATTATATATTGTTTCGTGTTTGCAAATATATACTTCCGTAATTGGGTTGTGCACCCATCTTATTTTACTAGTCATTTATTAACGTATGCTAAAACTGTGCGGAAATCCTTCAATAATAGATGACACAGAAAACTTTGTTACACAAGAAAATTTGTGACAGACAATCTAGGAGATTACACGCCAGTAAGGTCTATTGCTGACAAGTATGTGGCCGATAATCAGTGTGCCGAATATAGAGTTAAATTAAAACTTGGAAGAGTCAAAATTTTATTCACTATTGATGATGAAGAATAACGATAAAACGTTGAATGCAAGTTTTTTACTGTTTTAAGCGTACTGCAGTTTAAGAGTTTTATACCAGAGGTCTTTCGCTGCTATTTTCAAGATACTAACAGTGATAGTTGGTGCCTGTAACTATTTTTTGTATGTCCTGAAATCGACGTTAACTGAAGCTGGAAAAAACGTGGTTTCAGTTTCACTCTACAATTTCTCAACATTTTGGAAACCACTTTTCCTTTAGCTGCTTTTGTTTGCTTTCACATAACTTTTCATAGAAATTTCATTGTGGTTTCACGTGTTCCACTTTCAGTGCTCCGAATGTAAAACAAATAAACGAGTAGGCTGGGAATGAGGCAGAGGGGAATCCAAACTGTGGATATCTTGGAGAAGATTCCTCAGGATGTCCATCATACGCGTACTGACCAAAGGAACCCTCCTGAAAGGGTTGACATTGTTCCAGATAAGAATGAAAATGTGTGTGTGTGTGTGTGTGTGTGTGTGTGTGTGTGTGTGACATTTATAGTGTCAGTACGTCTTAAGCAGAAAAGAATAAATAATAATTGATATTCAACAGTTACTGCCAGAGACAGCCATCCAAACAAACGTATTAAATTTTACAATGAAAAACCTCAAGAGCCTGTCGTCTTGATATAAATGAGTTGATCAGTGTCACGCTATAAAAATTAAATCTCTTCCACCCCCCCCTCCCCCACCCCCCTTTCACAGCTCACCTTCTTCTGGTAGCCTGTGATTGTTAGTACAGGCATTTGAAAATGGTCACAAACCGAAAGTGCCAATAACCTAATGTAATACATGATGCAATAGAGGTCAACCTGTATAATTAATTTCACATCCTACGGTGGACTTTGAAAATGGTTTTATCATTCAGAAATTACGTCCAGGTTGTGGATCAACACATGAAGCAACCAAACGCACTATTTTTAAAGCAATTTTGAGAGGGGAAGTGTAATTGCCATTTTTAAAGCTTCCTTTCACGTTTCTGTGTTCATTTCGGGAATTATAACCACTCTTTCAATACTGAGTAAAGGAAATCCGAAAACGACCCAAGGGAGACTATAAATATTGCAGCGTTAATTTCCCCTGACTGCTTTATCCACAGGACAAAGCGAAAGTTATATTTTGCAAATGAATTCCAGATATTTGCATTCTCACGAGACCATCGACAATAAAGAGGCTAGAATTTCAAATATGCGTCTCTTGTCAGGAGCGTAGGGAGAATAAAGAGTTTCTCGAAGCCGCAAGTGAGATAAGTACGGCACGAAAGCCTTTGTCTACGAATGTGCTGTACCGCAGCCTTAGAGAGCTCGGAAAAGAAGCCGCCGTCATGGATGCACATACTTACCCTAGGTCTTTATTTTCTCGCTTTTCTGCCCCGGCGGAGATGCAATCTCGCACCGCCGGCAGATTTATTCCGCCGCCCCGAGCGGGAGGAAGATACAGCGGATTTGCATGCGTGCGTGCAACAGCCGCGCCAGAGACCGCGCCTCCCACTGCCACCGCGGCCGCCGAATCAATAATTCAGAGATCGTGTTTACACTTGTTTTTGAGTTATATATTTGCGCGCACGACGCGACTGCCAGATCCAGATGGCGCGCCCCGATAGCTGCGCTGCCCGTACTCGTTACCGGTGATGACGTCACCGCGGCGAGCCGCCACGGCGCCGCGGTGATGGCTGCGGATCACCGCCGTGGGCACTGGGACACCAGGTCCACGCTGGTTGCCCACGGCCGCTGCTCCCGGTCGCTCCTGGGAGTGCGCGGACTCGCATTTCATTTCCATAAACTTGTGGAACCCATAAGTTTATATTCTCGCAGTCTATGTAGAGAGGTGCAAGGTGGAAAATCTGTGGCGCGGGCTGGAGCATAGATAATCTTCCTTTTTTTTTTCAACGAGGACGGGTGCTGCACGGTCTAAATCATTTCACAACCGTTTTCGCTTCTTGGCGCAGCGTACAGAATGTACGCCGCAGACCATAAAAATTGCAATACTGGGAAAAATAGTAAATAACGAAATTTTTGTTTTAAGAACTGCGTTATTCAATACACATCTGTAACGATATATTTTATTATAGACGATCGATTTCGGTCAAGGATCAGATCACCATGCAGTTCAAAAACCATCTCAGCTATAAATCTGCGTAATTATAGTACAAGTTCAAAATGATTCAAATGGCTCTGAGCTCTATAGAACTTAATTTCTGAGGTCGTCAGTCCCCTAGAACTTAGAACTACTTAGACCTAACTAACCTAAGGACATCACACACATCCATGCCCGAGGCAGGATTTGAACCTGCGACCGTAGCGGTCGTGCGGCTCCAGACTAGAAACGCTCGTCCACTCTGGCCGGCATAGTACAAGTTATCAAATGTACATTGTTTTATCATTGCTATTAGCTGTGTATGTATAACATTGTGTCCAATTACCCACAATGCTATTAATTGCGACATAAGCTCGTGGGCTGAGCCCGCGACTTTATAACTCAGTTAACGACCATAAGGGTAAACAGACACAATGTTACAATACAAGGGTTGGAACTTAAATGTTGTTGATGTGGTATTCGGTCCAGAGACTGGTTTGATGCAGCTCTCCATGCTACTCTATCCTGTTCAAGCTTCTTCATCTCCCAGTACCTACTGAAACCTACATCCTTCTGAATCTGTTTAGTGCATTCATCTCTTTGCCTCCCTCTACGATTTTTACCCCCCATGTTGCCCTCCAATACTAAATTGGTGATCCCTAGATGCCTCAGAATATGCCCTACCAACCGATCCCATCTTCTAGTCAAGTTGTGCCACAAACTCCTCTTCTCCCCAATTCTGTTCAATACCTACTCATTAGTTTTATGATCTATCCATCTAATCTTCAGCATTCTTCTGTAGCACCACATTTCGAAAGTTTCTATTCTCTTCTTGTCCAAACTACTTATCGTACATGTTTCACTTCCATACATGGCTACACTCCATACAAATACTTTCACAAATGAATTCCTGGCACTTAAATCTATACTCGATGCTAACAAATTTCTCTTCTTCAGAAACGCTTTCCTTGCCATTGCCAGTCTATATCCTCCCTACTTCGACCATCATCAGTTATTTTTCTCCCCAAATAGCAAAACTCATTTATTACTTTAAGCGTCTTATTTCCTAATCTAATTCCCGCAGTATCACTTGATTTAATTCGACTACATTCCATTATATTCATTTTGCTTTTGTCGATGTTCATCTTATATCCTCCTTTCAAGAGAGTACCATTTCGTTCAGCTGCTCTTCCAGGTCCTTTTCTGTCTCTGACAGAATTACAATGTCATCAATGAATTTAAATAGTGGCAACTACACTCCTGGAAATGGAAAAAAGAACACATTGACACCGGTGTGTCAGACCCACCATACTTGCTCCGGACACTGCGAGAGGGCTGTACAAGCAATGATCACACGCACGGCACAGCGGACACACCAGGAACCGCGGTGTTGGCCGTCGAATGGCGCTAGCTGCGCAGCATTTGTGCACCGCCGCCGTCAGTGTCAGCCAGTTTGCCGTGGCATACGGAGCTCCATCGCAGTCTTTAACACTGGTAGCATGCCGCGACAGCGTGGACGTGAACCGTATGTGCAGTTGACGGACTTTGAGCGAGGGCGTATAGTGGGCATGCGGGAGGCCGGGTGGACGTACCGCCGAATTGCTCAACAAGTGGGGCGTGAGGTCTCCACAGTACATCGATGTTGTCGCCAGTGGTCGGCGGAAGGTGCACGTGCCCGTCGACCTGGGACCGGACCGCAGCGACGCACGGATGCACGCCAAGACCGTAGGATCCTACGCAGTGCCGTAGGGGACCGCACCGCCACTTCCCAGCGAATTAGGGACACTGTTGCTCCTGGGGTATCGGCGAGGACCATTCACAACCGTCTCCATGAAGCTGGGCTACGGTCCCGCACACCGTTAGGCCGTCTTCCGCTCACGCCCCAACATCGTGCAGCCTGACTCCAGTGGTGTCGCGACAGGCGTGAATGGAGGGACGAATGGAGACGTGTAGTCTTCAGCAATGAGAGTCGCTTCTGCCTTGGTGCCAATGATGGTCGTATGCGTGTTTGGCGCCGTGCAGGTGAGCGCCACAATCAGGACTGCATACGACCGAGGCACACAGGGCCAACACCCGGCATCATGGTGTGGGGAGCGATCTCCTACACTGGCCGTACACCACTGGTGATCGTCGAGGGGACACTGAATAGTGCACGGTACATCCAAACCGTCATCGAACCCATCGTTCTACCATTCCTAGACCGGCAAGGGAACTTGCTGTTCCAACAGGACAATGCACGTCCGCATGTATCCCGTGCCATCCAACGTGCTCTAGAAGGTGTAAGTCAACTACCCTGGCCAGCAAGATCTCCGGATCTGTCCCCCATTGAGCATGTTTGGGACTGGATGAAGCGTCGTCTCACGCGGTCTGCACGTCCAGCACGAACTCTGGTCCAACTGAGGCGCCAGGTGGAAATGGCATGGCAAGCCGTTCCACAGGACTACATCCAGCATCTCTACGATCGTCTCCATGGGAGAATAGCAGCCTGCATTGCTGCGAAAGGTGGATATACACTGTACTAGTGCCGACATTGTGCATGCTCTGTTGCCTGTGTCTATGTGCGTGTGGTTCTGTCAGTGTGATCATGTGATGTATCTGACCCCAGGAATGTGTCAATAAAGTTTCCCCTTCCTGGGACAATGAATTCACGGTGTTCTTATTTCAATTTCCAGGAGTGTATTTATTCACAACCCATACAAAAGAGTTACATGTTTACACCTGTTACTGTCCTTCAGTCACCAGCGTTGTGTAGAACCCGTTGCCAGCGATATGGAAGGCTTAGTATACCGTTAGTAGAGCCTTTTCTGTTGATGGTGCGAATGGAGCGGTCTAAAGTTAAGGTGTTTCTAGTGTACAACTGTGACTGTGTTATCCTAACGCATTACGTTCCTCCACGGCAGACCGTCAATGCACAGTATTACTATTCGTTTTAGGAGCATCACCTGCGACCAGCGTTGCGAAAGAAGCGGAGACACTTTCTGCGCAGCAAACCATCATTTTACACGACAATGCGCTGGTGCATACAGAGAAATCTGTGACCGCTCTGTTCGGTCGATGGGATTGGGAAGTACTGTACCACCCGCCATACTCCCCTGACGTAAGTCCTTGTAACTCTAATTTCATTCCGAAGTTGAAGGAACCACTTCTTGGCATTCGCTTCAGAGCTGTTTCTAAGATTTGACAGGCAGTAGATCGCTCCATTCGCATCATCAACAGAACAGGCTCTGATAACAGTATACTACGCCTTCCACATCGCTGGCAACGGGTTCTACACAACGCTGGTGACTACATTGAAGGGCAGTAACAGGGACAAACATGTAACTCTTTTGTATAGGTTGTGAATGAATAGTTGCCACTATTTAAGTTCCAACCCTCGTATATACTGCTAATAGTAATGGTGAAACACGGTGTATCTGATAACTGTTACTATAATTACTGTTACTATAACTACACAGAAGCGTAACTGAGGTGGTTTTTGGAGCCGATGATGGTCTGATCCGAAACCGAAACAATCTTCTGTAGTAAAATGTACCGTTGCAGTCGTGTATTGCGTAATGCAATTCGGATCATTCATTAGAACTGTACGACATCATCTCCATATGATATTTCTAACGAAATTTTTCTTATTGTGCCTATACAGAACAGTAGGAAAAATACTGAATTAAAGCTACAGGTGATTTGGATGTGCGTAGGACAGACTCAGATAACAGCTCTAACGAGGCCAAGTAAGGACCTTATATTTCCATAAAAAATATGTTAAATTTCACTGTTGATCTTCATGAGCTATGTTCTGAATCCGATCATCTTAGACCACGTGAGGAAATTATTCAGAGACAACGGCCTCATTACTCATGAACGGTTTGGGTTCATAGAAATAAGGTAACATCAAGTCACTAGGCTAGCTCAATAAATCTGCTCGCATAGGAACATTAGCCATAGTATAGAAGCTTATTCTTAGATATCGAAAGGGCCTCTGACCGTGTGCGGCATGGAGTTCACATATACAAGCGACACGAATATCATTGCCCAAGTCACATTATTAGGATAATCGTTTCATTTCTCAAAAAAGTAACCATCTACGTACATGTCCCAGCGGCAGAGTTCCGCAAGGCTCAGTTTTGGGTTCCGTACTATTGAAACCTTCCCGTATTCTCTATATCTCTTTTGTTACTCAACCTTCCCTTCTACTATAACCTATGAAACCTTCCCTTAGGATTTCTGTCTCTTGCTTAATAAAAACAAATGAAATCTTCTCTTTGAAATTAATTCTCTTTCTCAATAATAATAGGTGCAATCTTCGCTTACAAATTTAAATGCTGCTTATTGAAAGTGATTTGCTGATTATTTCGACGAAACATAGAATGTGTCGTCGTCGTGGCCCTCAGTCGTTACCTGCAATAACCCAAAACTGTTCCTTACCTTTTTTACTGTTACTGGTGCGCCATCTGACTGCTACATCGAACTGTGACATGAATACACTTACTCTGTTTTACTACACTCTATTAGTCTACATCATAATAAGTGGCTGTATTTATTACCAAAGGTGACGTTATTCTTTAATAGCAAAGCTGGCGTTATTCTTTAATTAATTTGACTTTTTCTCGAGAACAATACAATTTTGCAAAGTTTTACATAGATAGTTTTTGGGATGGATTAGAATCAGTAACGCAATATTGCTGGCAAAAATTAATTATATTCTGAAGACGATTCTTCAAATATTTACTGTTGGTAGTGAAATGATTTTACAAACGTTCAAATGGGACTTACTTTTAACAGTAATCTTACAATTAGCATTGCGCAAACATACCTTCACTAGTCTTGAGTTTCTCAAAAGAAAAAAAAATAATTCAATAATATTAGTTCCTATTATGATGATAGTTAGCTGATGTCTCTGTACATCCGTTTACTATCCCTTATAAATCATAGCTGGTGGCAGGCACACCACTCCTGTCAACCTCTCGCTTCAGACCTGCTACAACGTGAGGGGCTATCTTATATGACGACAGCCCTGCAGCCGTTAGTAAACAAGCAACAGGGCACGTGTTTAGCAGCTCTATTTTTATCTGAGGGGCACCACTTCAGATACGGTAGGTTTCAAACGTCTTCCACTTTTCAGCTACGCGACAGACTATGTTGCTTTAAGGTTTAAAGGCAGCCACCCCAATGTCTGACACACCTCAAACGAGAGACCGAAAACCGTCAACTTCGGAGGCCAAAAGCAGCGTGACCTACTACGATAGTTCCTATACGAGTATGACTGTCGAAGTACCAGAAGTTGAGATCAGCACCATGGCGGCGCACAGCGACAGTGCACAGCTCTTCATTTACCAGTTTTATGTACATTGTGGTACCAACGATCGAAAAATGAAATCCGAGAAATTTCTTGAGGTGGAAGATACATTTCATCCAGTGTAAACCGCTCCACTTCATACGATTTTGGTAGATCATGATCCAAAGGAAATGATAATTCAGTCGTTGCTTGACGATAAACGCCATGATGGTCGATGAATTCGGACACGAAGACAAGCCGCTACGAAGAAGTATCCAAACGAGCGCTCGCTCTCAAGCAGCTTAACAGCCGAGAAGCAAACAAGGCGTGCTCGCCTCACCGCTGTCGAAAACAGATTGCGCTTAGGCCGCTGATGTAGTGCACCTTTATTGACTATTTTCAATTTATTTATAATGACATTGCTGCCGTCTCCCTCATGGTATCCTAATTTTTTCCATAGGTCGCTACAGTGCCATGTGCTTGCTCTGGTATTACGGTATTCTTTAATGATCATTTGCTGGAAATCTAACCGTGTTTTGTTCCTGTCGTGTTTTGGTTGTTGGTTATGTTCTATGAATTCATACTGCTTTTCGTACTATTCTAGTTGAAGGAACCTGTGGACCTCTCGGTTCCCTTGTTTGTCCTCCTCCATTCCTTCACATTACGCTGGACTCCTTCGCAGATGCTCAGGTTCGGCTGTTATGCCACTTTGTGAACGAGTAGCAACACAGTGGATTGCCTCTTTGCAAGGTCTAAAAAGGGACTGTCAGTTTATATGTGAAAATCCAAATTCCACTCGATCTTAATGCCGATTCTGGGATCTGGGACATGTGACTTATTCACGTTGTGGCTTCATGGCTCCTAAACAACCTCCTTCACCTGAGACAGCATTTATTAACTGACTATTTATCAGTGGTGCATGCCTTTGAAAAGGCTCAGGACTCTGCAAGGTCGTTTCAGTTCGACAATCCGGATGTGGTTCAGATGATTCCTCAGCGCCGTACCGTTACCAAGGATCATTGGTCGGGTCATCAGCGCCAGCCACCTAGACTTTGCAAACACCTCAGGCCCGGGCCCACCTGGCTCGCCATCCGCATCCGTGGCACAGGGCTACGCCTCGGGGCTCGGACTCTGCTTCATCTGCCAGTGGTTCACCAGCACGACCTTGAGATACGTCGTGAAACAAGACTCGCCGCTTGTCGGTAATCTGTCGTCGCACGTTAAACCTTGTGTTCGGTGCTTCATTCATGACAACAACGCCTATAATGCATAAAGCTGAAGTGTACGAAAACTCCCAATAATTGCGACACAGCGATTCTTCCACTGTTGTAGGCGATGCAGCGTTTTTAAGTGACTCACCTCCCAAGGCTTGGGCAACTTAGTCCTATACCGCCAATTTTGAAACTAAGGAGTACCATGTTCAATTACTACGTTCTAACACTATCTAATTGTGATACTGGTCAAGATGTTGGTTCTTTCGCACATCCACCTCTGTGCTAGATTGGAATTCCCGCCTTTACATTACACTGTGTCGAGTGTAAAGCACAATTTCTTGCTTGTGATTGAAACCACATTCACAATGTTTCGTGCTTATTTAACAGCGAAAATAGCTGGTGGATAGGCGTAATTTGAAGTTTAAACTTGCATTTAGAAAAGCCATTTATTGTAATAAATTAGGGTTTTCAATCATCAAAGACTGTGTCACCTCTAACAACGTTTTTCCTTATAGGTGTAGCGTATAAGGTACTTTACACAGCATTTAAAGTGGATTCGCACTGTGTAATATGTGTCCAGCATATGTAAAAGGATGTGCTATTGTGTACCGTGTTTGTATAACGTAACATGCATCTGTGAGCAACATGTATGTGGACATGGACTTTTAGACAAGGTGATTTATTTTTTAATACTTTAGCGACGACAAACTTTTATAATGTTCTGAGTTTTATCCACCTGACATCTTGTGCGTGAGATTCCGTGTAAAATGAACATGTTTTACAATAGAAAGATGTTTAACACCCAGGATCACATCAAAAGTTGTTGAACCCGGGCGCCTGAAATAAATAAATATTTTATGAGGTCTAGGCTTTTGAATGGTTGTTAACAATTATAGCAGATCGCCTTTAAATACTCTCAAAATCAGAAAATTCAATGTAATTACAATTATTTAAATTGTATAAATAACGAACAAGACATTTACATCGATATCACATCAAAGAGCTTGGTTATACAGAAGGCACAGTGCTGGTGATCATAATCGGACTACATCTAAGGAACCTGTTTCCTACTTAAGACTAATGCCGAACTACAAATGCTGGCCGCTCCCTTTCATCACGGTACGCCTACATAAGCCGCCATTATCTACACAAGTCCGCTCGCTCTTCCAATCGGTGTCTTTTTTATTTATTTATTTTTTAACCACAGGTAGCATCTCTGGCACTCCAAGAAAAGTCTGAATTTTACAGCTCATTTCAACACTGAAATGATCACATATGTTACTGCTCTCCCTAAGGGGTGCACATATAATTTGTTTTTTACGCGACAGTGGTACTTCATTGTAAGTACCTGCTCACCAAGCGCGAAATTTGCACTTTACTTATACCAGTTTTCTTTAAGTAGTTCTTTCTTTTCCTACGATATCTATTAGTCGTCTTTCTGCTGAGTGAAATCCTTTGGTTTGCGGTGTTCTCTTGTTAACGCGTTTCCTGAAATAATTACCCCAGTGAGATCCGCTATTTTGGTCAAGTTATCCAAATTATTTGCAGTATCGTTACACCAACATTTTCCTGTATTTGCTTCCCGCTATCAGTGTGGCTATGTTTTATATCTGACATTTTTAAAATGAATTTGAATGATACCAGTAATCACATAGTTACATCTAAAATCTTTTCTGTTACTTTCCTGATACGTGTTTTACTCTTAGTCGATTAGTGTAAAGAATATTTCCAGTATAAATCTCATCTACGATGTACATTTGCAGATTGAAGCGAGGTACACATGAAAATTTGCACCAAGGCCACGATTCGAACCCAGGTCTCCTGCTCAGTAGGCAGGTGTGTAACCACTTCGCCACCCTGGCTTAGTGGCTTTGCATAACTGCACTGACTACCCAGCAAGCATCCCTCTTCAATCCAAATCCACATTCTTGCCACAGCCCAATTGGTATTTCAGCTAAACTCGAATAGCATTGCAAAGGCTCTCCAACTGTATTGGAATAGCACACGGGGGAACGGGGGATCCCACCTGAAATCCAGGCATTGGTACTTCAATCAAATAGAACTACATGGATTTAGAGGCCTTTTCAAGTCCCAAACGCATCTGCCTAATGAGCAGGAAACCCGGGTTCGAGTCCCGGCCTTGTTAAAAATTTTCGTTTGTTGCTTCAGTCTGGATGTATACACCATAGATGTTTGAGAGTCTAGAATGTTTCTAGAACCATGTAGTTTCATTTGATATATCTCACGCTACTGAACAACGTCGGATGCATCTTTCCAGATTCTCTATAAAATATTTAGTTTGATTTGTGATGAGTCGGAAGTAATAGATCTTTATAACGAGAACATTGTTCTCAATGGAGAGAAGTCTTCCGAAGTAAGAGTGATTTTTGGTGTGCCGCAGGGGAGTGTCGTAGGACCGTTGCTATTCACAATATACATAAATGACCTTGTGGATGACATCGGAAGTTCACTGAGGCTTTTTGCGGATGATGCTGTGGTATATCGAGAAGTTGTAACAACGGAAAATTGTACTGAAATGCAGGAGGATCTGCAGCGAATTGACGCATGGTGCCGGGAATGGCAATTGAATCTCAATGTAGACAAGTGTAATGTGCTGCGAATACATAGAAAGAAAGATCCCTTATCATTTAGCTACAATATAGCAGGTCACCAACTGGAAGCAGTTAATTCCATAAATTATCTGGGAGTACGCATTAGGAATGATTTAAAATGGAATGGTCATATGTAGATGATTGTCGCTAAAGCAGATGCCAGACTGAGATTCATTGGAAGAACCCTAAGGAAATGCAATCCGAAAACAAAGGAAGTAGGTTACAGTACGCGTGTTCGCCCACTGCTTGAATACTGCTCAGTAGCGTGGGATCCGTACCAGATAGGGTTGATAGAAGAGAGAGAGAAGAGCCAACGGAGAGCAGCGCGCTTCGTTACAGGATCATTTAGTAATCGCGAAAGCGTTACGGAGATGATAGATAAACTCCAGTGGAAGACTCTGCAGGAGAGACGCTCAGTAGCTCGTTACGGGCTTTTGTTACAGTTTCGAGAACATACCTTCACCGAGGAGTCAGGCAGTATATTGCTCCCTCCTACGTATGTCCTGCGAAGAGACCATGAGGATAAAATCAGAGAGATTAGAGCCCGCACAGGGGCATACCGACAATCCTTCTTTCCGCGAACAATACAAGCCTGGAATAGAAGGGTGAACCGATAGAGGTACTCAAAGTACCCTCCGCCACACACCGTCAGGTGGCTTGCGGAGTATGCATGTAGATGTAGATTGTTAACAGTAACCAGAAGAAGTAAGGTCAAATTCTAGCGATTTATTTTTATGTTTAATCTTATACCAAATAGGAACAGACATGTCTTTTTTTCTTTTTATTGTAATCTTGTAACGAGACTACACCAAGTTGCGCTGCTCTGAATGGCGCCTCGACCAATTTACTGACTAGCAGTGAACTCAGTGTGATTAACGTGATTGAAATTAACGGAATGGGACTTATTTCACTGACAGATGATTGTTCTAAGATTCGAATACAGTCAGTCTGAGAGAAGTCAGTATTAAATATCTTACAATTGTAGTAATTCTGAAAATAGGAAAATCTTCAATCACAACAAAATAGGATGATCCACATTTAAATGAAAAGCATGAGTAAATGAAATACATGGATTCAACTTTAGTTTGAGCATTATTATTTATCGTATAACTGAAATAATACTCCATGACACTTTTATGAGCACATATGATCAAATCTTTGCTAATGCAAGTAATAAAATTTAAATTCGTAGTACTCGTGCGTTACGTCAGTTTATAATCAGAGCAGTTACTAATTTTGTAAATTTTAATGAATGGGGATTCTCGGTACAGAAACAAGATCAGACTTCATATCGATACTTTGAACACAGTGAACATAAAGCAACCCGTTGTTTTGGAATGCGATAAAGGCTGCTGAGAAATGGCATACATATGGATGGCATAGCGCTCTTTTGATATGGTTAAAAATGCAATCGTGACGCCAAGCTCAGCCAGTAAGGAAGTGCCAAACAAAACTCAAGGCATAATGCCACTTGGTTAACATCTTAGTTTACAATATCACCTTTTGAGTGAGTTCCAGTAGGCCAAAACGACAGGTCTTAACGAACTAAAGTCGTTAGAATTTCACATTGAGATTGTTAAAGGAATGTTCCTATGACAGTGACGAGAGAGTGTGAAACACTAATATCGATATTACCAATAATGGTCTTATCTAACTTTTTTGTCTGTCTTGTATGTGCGCTCCTTACGGAGAGCAGTAACATATGTGATCATTTCAGTGTTGAAATGAGCAGTAAAACTCAGGCTTTTCTTAGAGTGCCAGAGATGTTACCTGTGGCGAAAAAAAAAGAAAAAAAGACCCTGATTGGAAGAGCGAGCAGACTTGTGAAGATAACTGCGGCTTATGTAGGCGTACCTTGATGAAAGGGAGCGGCCAGAGTTTGTAGTTCGGCATTAGTCTTAAGTAGGAAACAGGTTCCTTAGATGTAATCCGATTACGACCACCAGCACTGTGCCTGGCTAGAATTATCATGTCTAACAGTAAACACTGCCATATAAATGGATCCCTCAAGTACGCGTGGCTGCCCTTTCAACGCTGCTAGAAAGGAAGGCAGTAAACGAGTCTCTCTGCATGTTGCAGCTGATTCGTTTAAAGTGTTCCCTACGGGCATCCATACTTGCAGGCGGCTGCCTCATCTCTCGCAGGAGGGTCTGTAGCAACACTGTATGGAGTCCAGGTGATTCTTGCTCACGTGGAGAGATCGGAATGAATGGCAAACACATATTAAGGCCAAAGAGTCAGAAGTTAACCTGTAATTTAATTCAATCTGTTATGTGTGCCACGCAAGGGAATGAAGGAGAAAAGTGGGGAAACATAAAGGAATATGGAGACTATGTGCGTTCTGAATGTCTCTGATGTAGGCTGTCTTAGACGCAGATCGGCGACGTCGCTCTTTCAGCGGCACCCACTGTGTTACCTCTATCTTAAACGTCCGCGTCGGGGCTGTCTGGTGTGCCCACTCTCAATCGGTCGGCGCAGTCGCCAGCTCCTCGCGACGACGCGATGGCTTTTTGCCTCTCTCTTCTACCTGCCAGCGGAGACAGTACCAACGGACGATGGCCGTCAGCAGGCGGAACTCTATGGAGCTGTAATGACATCCACTTTTCTGCCATCTGGCTGCGTGTCAACAGACAGCGGCCCGCCAGCCGACACGAAACAACATTTGAAAAAGCGAATCCGCCGAGAAAGCTTAAGATACAGCACGCGTATCCCTTCTGATGACTTCCTCCATCGGATGTGTGCACCGGTTTATGACGCTCCTACTGACGACGCGACGTCTCTGGTCAGCATCCACCTACGGACATCGACCTTCACCTGCTGCGTCTGATACGGTCGCCCCCCGTTCTGTGTCTTACCTATCTGTGGGCGCACATTGATAGTGTTCCACTGAACAACCGCGTGAGACGTCTGTCTCCTTGGTGGACGACGTCGATGGTGAGGATGGACGTTCTGGTGGTGCAGAGAGCGATGGACCCCTCTTGGTGGGGTCAGCTCCCTCCCCATACCTTTCATGGGGACCTAACAAGGAGCACCCCGTGCTTCCTTCATGTGTGCATTGACAGACCTCCCTTAAATGGCAGCTTTTCAAATTTATTGCAATGCCACAGTCAATGACAATACCATTCAAGTGTGCCATAATCTGGCATTACTCAATGAAATGTTGTATGCTGCTGACATTGAAGTTTCCCTCCTTCAAGAGGTACGTGTTGAAAACTTCCCCATGGCTTTGTAGCACATGTATCCCACGCTTCCCCAGGTAGTAGGGTGCCGATCCTGTTATACGGAGGTTTCCTCGCTGATGCAGTTGCCTATCTCCCAATGTCGGAGGTATGGCTCTCACGTCTGGTAGTGTCAGGATCATTGACGGCTACGCGTCATATGGTTCGGGTAGCCGCCGTGAACGTTCCCCTTTCTTCTCTCAGGACGTCACTTATGTCTCCCCGGGTCGGCCGCATGCCTTAGGCATTGGAGGCGACTTAAGCTACTCCCAGACGCCCAAGGACCAACGTCGTGAGACTCCGCATGAGCAGCGCCAGCGGCAATCGTCCAACATCTAAACTTTGTTGACTCTTGGGAGCATATTCATGGTGATCGTCCGGGGTCTACGCATTTCACTAGCCACTCTTCCAATCGCCTCAATCGTGTTGATATCTCCCGCGATACTGTAAGTGGGGTGCAGGCATCTGCTGCGTTCTGTGACCATGACGCATTTATCTGTGCTGCCATTATCTGCCGACAAAGGATGTGGCGCGGCCAGGGACCATGGAATCTGAGCACAATCCATCTTCCTTCACCTGACTGCCAGCAGCTCACTGAGGCCACGTGGACAGTCTGTCGTCAATGTCGTGATGCAAATCAGTCTACTCTGTCATGACGGGTCCTCTGCGCCAGGCCTGCCTGCTCCAAGGCCTTGATTGATTACGGAAGGGAGGAAGCAGCGTGGCGGCAAAGAGCCCAAGATTTCTACTTCAGCATTCTCTTGAAAAGTACTATGATGCCGTATTCGCCAGAGCGTCAGGAGATGGTCAATCATGCCAAAGCACAGCTCACTGCCCTCTCTCGATGTCACCTTCAAGGAGCTATGGTAAGCGTGGGTACACATGACGGGTTAGGCCAGGAGCGCCCGCCTGGTTACCACGTGATAGCGGAGAGTGTTTATTCCTCTTACGATTGCTGGAAGGCGGCGGTTACATATCTAACGCAACATAGGGTCTGCCTTCCATGCACACTATGTTATGCTGTACTTAGCACAACATGACCACTGTGCGAACATTACGACAGCCTCCCATCTCTCCTTTGGTTCTGTTCCTGTGGAAGCAATTATGAATTTGATTGCCTACGTCGTGGAGGGCAAAGTCCATGATGTTATCCACGCAGATTCGACAAAAACGTCACCCAGCCTTTACCACCTTCCACTAGAGATCCATCGAAAGCCAGTGTGGATGGAAATTTGTTGCCTGTCATGCAGATCCCATACGGTTTCCTCGACGGTCTCCTCATTGCCATCCACAAGTATCGGGATATATCACTGATGCTATTATCTCCCTCTGACGTTACTCAACAGCGACACGAAGATCTGCAGCAGCTGTTGGCTGCAAGGCTTAAACGTACGGCCCAGAACGTGGTTTCTCCAGATCAAATCTCTTTTGGAGGTGCAAATAACATCCGCACTGCTCTTTATCGCTGTCGAGACATAACCGCTCTTGCTCATGCTCGTCGTGTGCCTACGCCTGTAGCCATTCTTGACTTCAGCCAGGCGTTACATCGGGTCGATCATGAGTATCTGGGAGGGGTGCTCCGCAGTATTGGATACCATGAAACCATCGTCGACGTCGTAATGCATTTCCTTCCCTGAGTGACGAACCATGATTCTACAATGACCGTATCACTCCTCCCATCAGCAATCTCTGTCAACGACTGTCTGGGATGTTTGTTGGTGGCTAGCATCACTGCTTATAACGACGATCTTGTCGTCGTTTTCGTAGTGGTGCTGAGGCCAGAGAGTCATTGGCATGGGTTTGCACCTACGGCGAAGCCTCAAAGTCCGCAAATCGAACGCTATGGCTGTGGGTGCGGAGTTCCTTGAGGACAGCGCTGCTTCATTACGTGTAAGTGCTACCATCCGATGTTTAGGATTCGATTTCACAAGTGATCTGTGGCGCACAACTGCCCTCAGCTGCCACCACCTAGTGTCCCTACTGAGCTGCTAGATATTCTACAGTGGAAGAAATATGTTAGTGCACATTTGGTATCACGTATCCTCCACGTGGCCGATACTCCCCATTCTGTCTTCCATGGCCCAACACATGCTAGCAGCATTGGATTCATACATCTGCCACTGATTATTGTTCAAGATACAGTGCGAGAACCTCACCCTTCCGCGATGCAGGGGCGGTTTACGGCTGTACTATGTCTCTGACAGGATGATAATCCTTTTCGTCAGCTCTCACATGGTATTGTGGCGCCTTTGTTCCACTCACCTTACCAGCCTGTTCCTGGATACACTTGCACCACGCTCTCTCTCAGTTCCTACCCAGCTCTCCGATGACCCGCCGCCCTTCTTTTACTTCCGCCATTTTTTCCTCGAAATGAGCTATGTCCTTAATGCGATTTTGCCAACGCGCTTGATGTCCATGAAGACGATCTATGGCTTTCTCCAGCAGAAAAAGTCACCAAATGTGGTTGGCGAGAAGCATCCCTAGGATGACCGGCGTGCTGTCTGGCGATCGGTGTTCTCTCTTTATCATGCCACTGATGTCCAGTCTTCAAAGTACCTTACAGTCAATCAGAAACAAGTATGGCGGTCATGCATTCACGGGGTTCACCTTCCAGACACACCAATGTGTGTCGCTTGTGGTGCTCTGAAGACAGATAGGCATCGCCTGGTATGTGAATCAACGATAGGTGTCTGGTTCTTGGTGCGACAGATGCTGGCCTTAATTATTCATACGATACATTATCAGACGCCTCCTCGCCTGCTCCTCATTCCGGACTCAGGATACTTCCCACAAATGAAAACTAACTCTGTGAAGTTGGTTTGTGGACGAGCAGTTCACTACTTGTTTCCTGTCGACGAGAAGAATGTCCTCGATTTTTGGCAATTCCTTAATGAACGACTTTATGCAGTTGTCCGCAATCCCAAATTTGTAACGTTTTTTTAACCCGCTCTGGAGTTGGGGCGTTACTGGTTACTGCAGTAGAGAACTGATCCACGCCTTTTCTACTATTAGTATCAGTTATCTGGACAAAGGATAGGCGTATTCTTCCTATATAAGAAAACCACTCCCTCCACCTCGCGACGTCTGCTTGCTGCTAAGCTCGATGGCATAAAAAAACATAAAATAAATAAAACTTTATCTCACTGATGTGCTTTGTACCTCTACTCCAGGTCCCCAACGATTTCCTTGATTCCTGGGAGAGGGAATGGTACATGGTTGCCATGCCTCGGGCTGTGACTTCTGACCACTTTGCCTCCACCACTCCTCTGAAAAAAAGGGGGTTTTACATGTAATCAAAACGTCCTGGGTTCGAACAGAACTTCGCCACTACTTAATTTTTGAATAAAAATTATCAGCAACGATGGCCGAAACCGTCTGGCGTAAGAAGTCACCCTTGTTCTTCCAACGGCCATATCAAAGAGGATGGATGAACGGAAAGAGGTTCAGACCACTTTCTTACCTCAGCAATGATCAACGGCTTGAGGATACTGAAGATAACGGAAACGACTGTATGAAAGACTCACAATGTTTAGCCACAGGGCATGTCGCCTATGTGAGATACGGAAGTACGTACTAAGGAATGAAGAGATATGTTTGAAGTTCTCTGAGGATATAGATACCGCGATAACGAATAGTCAGTAGGAAGGTAACTGCGAAGAAGACATGAGTAACAAAAGAAATTCTTCAGTTTATCAGCGACAGAAGGAAGTACAAAAATGTTCCGGGAAATTCAGGAATACCGAAAATACAAATCACTTGGCAATTAAATAAATAGGAAGCGCAGAGAAACTAAAGCTAAGTGACTGCATGAAAAATGTGAAAAATCGAAAAGGAAATTATTGTCAGAAAGACTGACTCAGCATACATAAAAGTCAGAACAGTCTTCGGTGAAATTGAAAGCAAGGGCGGTAACATTAAGAGTGCAGTGGGAATTCCACTGTTAAATACAAAGGAGAGAATGGGTAGGTGAAAAGAGAACATTGTAGACCTCTGTGGAGAGGAGGATTTCTCTGATGAGGTAATGGAAGAAGAAAAAGGAATCGACAGAGAAGAAATAATGAATCCAATATTAGAATCAGAAAGTAAAAGAATTTTGGACGACTTAAGACCAGGTATGACAGAAGGAGTGGATAACATCCCGTCGGGATTTATAAAATCATAGCAAAAGTGGCAATAAAACGACTATTTATGTTGTTGAGTAGGATGTGTGTGAGGCTGGCGATGTACCATCCGACTTTCGGTAAAATATCATCCTAACAGTTCAGAAGATAGCAAGTGTGAGAATTATTGCACAATTAGCTTAACAGCTCATGCATCCAAAATGCTGACAAGAATAATTTACAGAAGAATGGAAATGAAAAGTGAGGATACATTACATTACGACCAATTTGGCTTTACGAAAGTTAAATGCACCAGAGAGACAGTTCTCACGTTGCGGCTGGTAATGAAAGCAAGGCAGGAGAACACTCAAGATACGCTCATAGCATTCGTTGACATGGAAAAAGCGATCGACAATCTGAAACGGTGCAAGGTGTCCAAAATTCTGAGAAAAATAGGGGTAATCCACACAGAAAAACGGGTAATACAATATGCGTAAGAACCAAGAGGCACGGGGTGGCCGTGCGGTTCTAGGCGCTACAGTCTGGAGCCGAGCGATTGCTACGGTCGCAGGTTCGAATCCTGCCTCGGGAATGGATGTGTGTGATGTCCTTAGGTTAGTTAGGTTTAATTAGTTCTAAGTTCTAGGCGACTGATGACCTCAGAAGTTAAGTCGCAGAGTGCTCAGAGCCATTTGAACCATTTTGAACCAAGAGGCAGATAATAATACTGGAAGACCAAGAACGAAGTGCTCGCATTAAAAATGTTGTATGCCAGGGATCAGTCTTTCGCCGCTATTGTTTAATCTATGCATCCGAGACGCAATAACTGAAATAAAAGAAAGGGTCAAGAATGGAAAAAATCAAGGTGAGACGATATCAATGATAACATTCGCCGATGACATGGCTGTCCTCAGTGAAAGTGAAGAAGCATTACAGGACCTTTTCAATGAAATGAACCGTCTAAGAAACAAACAACACGGTTGAGGTAAATCGAAGAAGCATGAGCATAATGAAAAGTAGCAGATGTGAGAACAGCGAGGGACTTACCATCAGAATTGGTGATCCCGAAGTAAATGAAGGAATTCTGCTAACTAGGCAGCAAAATAACCCATGATGGACGGAGCAAGGAGGACATCAAAAGCAGTCTAGTACTGGAAAAAAGGGCATTCCGGGCCAAGAGAAGTTTACTAGCATCAAACGTAGGTCTTAATTTGAGGAAAAACTTTCTTAGTATCTATGTTTGGAGCACAGAATTGTACAGTAGCGAAACGGGGACTGTGGGAAAACCGGAACGGAAGAGAATAGAAGCATTTGAGATGTGGTACTGCAGACGAATGTTGAAACTTAGGTGGACTGATAAAGCAAAGAATGAGGAGTTCTCTGCAGAATCGTCGAGGGGAGGAATATATGGAAAACACTGACAAGAAGAAGGGTGAGGATGATACGACATTAGTTAAGACTTCAGGAAATAACTTTCATGGTACTAGAGCGAGCTGTAGAGGATAAAAACTGTAGAGGAAGAAAGAGATTGGACTACATTCTGGACGTAGACTGCAGTTTCCACTCTGAGAAAAAAACGTTGCACAATATCTATTTGTTGCAAAGTGCATAGACCTCGAATCAAAACCGTCTACGCCACTATTGTGTCGTGGTTATCTGTCCAGTAGCATGCTATCTCAATACGGTTGTGCCAGCGTAGCGTTATAGATAACTACACAAATAAATAATCCAAGTAGCGTAACTGTATATATTAGTACAATCAAACGGAGCATAGAGCTCTGGAATAAAACAAATATCACTCTAGTAACTTACAATAACAAAATCCTCAACCTGACACGCAGTTCCTGTTAAAAGTCTGTATCTATCAAATTAAATTCCTATATGGCTTCGTAGAGGTGACTGCCACAGGTGGTAGCCCGCTAACTTCTTGGCGTGGGCCCCAGTTTTGGACTCCCGGGAACTCGTCATATTTGCTGTGGGCTGAGCGAAGACTCACAGTAGAGGCCCGGCGTTGCTGGGCTATATTATCACGCCTTGAGTTCACTCGACCCGCATGACTGGCTGACACAATCCTTGGTAATAGGTTGCTTGCTCAATGGCTCTCACGTAACGTGGTGTCATCTGGTGGCTGTCCGCCCCAGTAGCTGAGTGGTCAGCGTGACGGATTGCCGTCCTCTGGGCCCGGGTTCGATTCCCGGCTGGGTCGGAGATTTTCTCCGCTCAGGGACTGGGTGTTGTGTTGTGTTCATCATCATTTCATCCCCATCCGGCGTGCAGGTCGCCCAATGTGGCGCCGAATGTAATAAGACCTGCGATATGGCGGCCGGACCTGCCCCGCGAGGGGCCTCCCGGCCAATGACGCCAAACGCTCATTTCCATTTCCATCTGGTGGCTGATTGGAGTTCACGGGAGATGTGGCAATGTAGTTCTACCATTTGAGGTGCAGTCTTTAGTCAGCAATCGCTGTCAGCCTTAGGCTGACACCACAGGATGTCGCCCGGCAAGCGTCGGAGGATCAAACAATAGACGTTTCTGTAGCTATTTAGTCGTGCTGAAAGGTAACGTCTCCGAATGGGCAAAGTCTTACAGGTTTTTTAATAAAACAAACGTTATTAACATACTACATCTCCTATTTTCATGTCTGCATATTTGTTGCCCTCTGTCGCTAGAGGGCTCAGAATTGTAGTGTGTAACATAGTGGTATGTAACATAATTATGTCGGTGAATGAGAAACAGCGTCGTGTAATTGAGTTTCCAAGACTTCGTACACACATGGAGCATCCTCTCCTTCAGCATGACAATGCCGCACCACACACGAGCGCTGCGACATCTGCAACAATCCGACACTTTCCGTTCACTGTTAACGATCATCCTCCACACAGTCCCGACTAGGTCCCACCAGATTTTCATCTGTTTCCAAACTTAATCAACACATTCGAGGAATACACTTTGATAATGACGAAGCGCTGATGGCGGAGGTGAGGTTGTGTCTCCGTCAACAGAGTCATGCGTCCAACAGTTACGATATCAAAAAACTGGTGCCTCGTTGGGAGAAATGCGTTCGTCTTCAGAGTGACTATGTTGAGCAATAAATATGCAGAGATGAAGAACGAAGATGTAGAATTTTAATATCGTCTGTTTTATTTAATAAGCTTTGAGAGTTTTCACATAAAAAATTAGAAGCATTAGCTTTTATCACGCCCTATTATGATTTGTGTATAATGTATAGTTACGAATGCCGAGTGCAACGCGAACGCCATCAATAAACAGCAGGGAGTATTAATTGGCTGGCCCTCCTCATCAGTAGCTGTCATGCTATTTTTGTTTTTATGTCTTAAGCGTAAAGCAAAGTAAGAAGCGCATTCATCAGAAGTGATTGGTTTTTTTTAGTATCTCTAGATGCTTTTAACATTATGAGTAAACAATATTCTCTTTACTATTATACTCTTAAAAATAGTTTTCCATAAGAATGTATTGTTTTGTTGGTTGGTTGCTTTGGGAGAGGGGACCAAACAGCGGGTCATAGGTCCCGTCGGATTAGGGAAGTATGGGGAAGGAAGGTGACCGTTCCCTTTCAAAGAACCATCCCGGCATTTGCCTGAAGCGACTTAAGGAAATTACGGAAAATCTAAATCAGGAAAGCCGGACGCGAGTTTGAACCGTGTCGCCTCTCTCGGTAATGCATTCATTTGGCATCACGTTTAGCACATGATAACACAAATGAGAAGACAACATAATACTGATTACGAAACTTGAACATACGAAACGATAGTTCATGAGCTGTAAATAATATGTAGCTTCAAATCAGAAAAGCTAACTGTCATAGGAAAGCCTGCTTAGTGACCGAAAAATAGGACCCAGGAAGCGACGAACGAAATTAAATAGGTGAATGAACGCAGTGCAAGTTCGATCCCAGTTTCTGATAACATAAAATAAAAAGCAGTTTGGCTTATAATGTGGAACGAGGAACTTAAAAAGTTTATGTTAATGTCACGATTATGTCATTTATAAGTGATACTACCAGTCAATCTTTAAAAACCAAAGGAACAGAAAGTATCTTCTTACATCTGGTCACAATAACTAAAAATATTCAGCAATCTAGATCGCATAAAATATGTCTTTCCTTAAGAAAACCGGTTTCCACAGACTTTGCTGTCATCTTCAAGTCTTAAAAATCTTTTTGTTGCGGAACTTGTTCATTTTACGTAGGACTTCACGCCAAGTTGTCATATGGATGAAAAAGCAGAGCATTATAAAAGATCTGTCTTAACTCAACTGATTTTTATCCGCATTACAACTTTGTGTGAGGTACAACGCAGAATGAACACTTCCGCAGCAAAAAGATTCTTAAGACTTGAAGATGACAGCAAAGTCTGTCGAAATCGGTTTTCTCCAATAAAAAATATTTTGTGCGAGCTACGCTTTTGAATGCTTTTAGCAAGTAAAACAGATCACTCCTTCAGTTTTCTCAAAACGAGAAAATTAAATACTTATTATGACTATAATATAATCGCCGACGATGCTTAGCTAACAAAAGCGAAAAGCACCTCGTGAATGAGATTTTCAATTTTCACACAGTTTAAGACAGAAAAACCAACTCTTGATACAGTTTCTTTGGTTTGGTTTCTTACATGGCCATCGCATTGGATCTCAGTTCTGGAAACGGCAATGAAAACATATCTGCGGTGCCGTTCGTAACACAAAACATCTCTATGTCACCACATGTATAATGTTACATTTTGAGCATTCGCGATGATCTATGCTCAAAATATTTTTTGTTACGGTCATCCATTACTTCCTTCTTACGTAAATGATACACGGTTTACTCAAATCCCCATCGGACCATCCTGATTTAGGTCTTCAATTATTTCTTTACTTCGATTACGGCAAATGATTGAAGGACCTAATTCGATTTCATTCCTCATGCTTCCAAATCGGAACTTCTTTCTCGCTTCAAATGACCACATCTTCCTTCCTGTCATTTCTTCCCAGCAAAGTAAGAATCCTGCGAAAATTAAATAACTGCAGCTCATCAAACGTGCCAACAGTTGGGTGGACAATAGTTGTAAACCGTAAAAACGTCCC
The DNA here is from genome assembly GCF_021461385.2 of Schistocerca piceifrons. NCBI lineage: Eukaryota > Metazoa > Arthropoda > Insecta > Orthoptera > Acrididae > Schistocerca > Schistocerca piceifrons. The sequence continues at coordinate 460,858,847 of NC_060140.1, forward strand.
TCTTCAAGCCCCATTCGTCTTCTATAATGTGTCAAATAATTCATATCAAAACAATCCTACTCAAAACGAGAAAACCATTTCCTACGTGATTTCTTCGACGAACTTCCTCCCACACACGGCACAAGTGTTTCCTAGCTGCCTCCGCTGCCTGTAAGTCTCTAGTTAATGAAAAAAGATGCAAACGTCACAAATGTTCTCTTTTTTCTGTTTCACGATATATTTTCTATCGCTCAAAGAATAGTTTCGTAACCTTCAAAAGGGCAACATTTCTCAAGTGACCGAAAAAACAATTCTAGAACCTCAAATAAAAAAGGATGCATGATAAATACATGTCAAATGAGAGAGCTAGTGTTTTCGGATGAACTTTATCTTGGAACATTTAAAAAAAAAAAAAAAAAAAAAAAAATTCTTTATTCAACATTAATATTTATACAAAGGAACCCACTACCTTAGTGATTAGTGGGTCATAACTGATCTACATATATTAGGTGTTCAGCAGCTATTTATTCTTATTATTATATTATGCTATGTTAACTATTGTGAGCTACAGACAGAATACTAGAGGATAATAGGCAGACTACAGCTAAATTCTACATACTAATTATTAATATCTTCCTACTAGTTAATTCCTAACTGCCTGCAGCGTTACAGGTGTGTCAGCATAGATATAAACCTACTGCTTTAGGCCCTGCTCATCGAGCTAATCCCGATGAGCGTGCCCCTGACACTGGGCTGGCCAAGACTGCTTGTCGCTGCAGGTTCCTAGCTTAATATCTATATCTAGAGATACAACTACTACTAAACCTACGTCAATTCCGGTGCTTTGGTCTTTATTGGTGTACCCTGATCCCCCTAGTCCTGCACGTGGCGGATTGCAACTAAGAAGTCGACCAGTCCACGTACAGGCGGTATAGGATGAGGGTAATTGGTCACATTCGGTAAGAGTCTCTAATCGTAAACGACCCTTATGTATCTCGTAATGGGACACATTTGGTATATACCTTAATCATGAAAGTCAGTCAGGTATGCCGTCAATACCTTTCGTGACACCTCGTCTGCCAATTTGTTTAAAGTGTCGAAAGTTTCTTCGTGTCTTAATAGGTCATATGTGTTATTGTGTGGAAGTTGTTGTCTTAGTGTCATTGCTACATCATCGAAAAGGGGGCACTCGTAAACCACATGGTCGGGAGTGCCCTCCGAAGCTCCACAGTCACACTCGGGTGTAGCCTTTTTCCCAAACCGACACAAGTATGTCGGGTAGGGCCCATGACCAGTGAGAAAGTGTATTAGACCCCGCGTTGGCTCAAAGTACTTCATCCCTAGCCTTTCTTTTACATCTGGCAAGAACCCAAATGTTCTTCTGCCAGTTTCTTCTGTTTCCCAAGACCGTTGCCATAGGTCCTCGCCCCTCCTACGTATTTCTCTCCTATCTATTACCAGTATTCCCATGATGTTCTCTGTTTTCGCGTTGTTCCCCTTCTTGACCCAGTACCAAGCTGCTTGTTCTCTAATTTTGATGTCTAAAGGACAGAGCCCCATTATTACTAAGAGTGCACTTCCTGGAGAAGTTCTATACGCCCCTATGGATCTTAGAAGCATGTTTCTTTGTACTCTTCTCACTGCCATGGCAGGCACCACCCTTGTGAGCCTATGTGCCCAGACTCCCGATCCGTAACCCACTACTGATGTTAATATGCTATTATGATACAACTTGATTAGATGTGGTGGAAGATGAAATCGTTTATGACCTATTGAGGTAAGATTGTTTAATAATTGCAATGCTTTTTGGGATACGGACTCAATGTGCTTTCCAAAGTTCCACCTTTCATCGATGATGACGCCCAGGTAGCGAGTCTCTTGTCGTCTTATTCCTGGTGAGCCTCCGATTCTAACTGTAGGGTTCCTCGCCAGCTGTCCCTTCAGTAATAAGTACGTCGATTTGGTCGGTGAGATCGTCATCTTAGTATTTGTGCACCACAGTTGTAATTTGGTCATCGCTCTGTCTATTTTTGGTTCTATGTCCTCGCGGCTTCGGCCGCCGACCAGCAAGAGGAGGTCATCCGCGTAGGCTATCACCTCTAGCACTTCTTCACTCTGTTCCAAACTGTCTAAAAGCGGTTCCATATGGATGTCCCAGAACAGGGGACCTAGTACGGAGCCCTGGGGACATCCCTTAGTTATTGATTTTCCTACTCTGTCGCTAGGGGATGATAGCCAGACCTCCTGCCCTTCACAATAGCTCCTCAGGCAACCATATAGCGACCCTGGACACTCCTTCTCCCGCAAGCAGGAGAAGAGCGAAGGCCACCACAGGTTGTCAAAGGCGCCACTGATGTCAACCATGATGCCAACAACGTACTTGTGTGGGGTAGAGTCGCAGACCTCAGCCGCTAGAGCGATCGCATCAGTTGCCGATCGCCCCGGCCTGAAGCCGAACTGCCTGCCACTCATCCCACACAGCACTCGGTGTGCAGTCAGTCTGTCAGCTAGCAATTTTTCGAATAATTTCCCGAGGATGTTCAGTAGGCAAATTGGCCTATAAGACTTAATATCCGCTGGGTCCTTGTTTGGTCCCTTTTTGATTATAACAACGTTTGCCTCTTTCCAGATTTTCGGGAATTTTTCCTGTCTTAGGCATTCATTATATAACTGGGTTAGTGGTGCCACCAGTTGATGTGCCAGGAACTGCACCACCTCCGCCACAATGCCGTCTGGGCCGGGGGCTTTACCTTTTTTCAATGCTTTAATGTGGCCAGCCACTTCCTCTTCAGAGAAGGGGTAGACTGCCCTGTTGTTAGCAACTCTATCCAGATCTTGATTTCGTAACTGGGACTGTCCCTCCGTGTCGCTGGCCTCATCGTCGTCAGGCAGCAGGGACCGGAGAAGAACCTCGGCAGTCTCCTGCCAGGACTCTGTCATCCCATCCCCGCACCTGACTGTTGATAACATCATTGGGGACCGGATCTTTTCCCTCACTAGTTTGTAGGGTATTCCCCATGGATCCAGGGCCAGCTGGTCCAACACAAATCTTTCCCAACTACGTAGTCTGACTTCTTTTAGTTCTTTTTGGAATCTATCTTTAGCCTCCCGGTATAGTTGTAACCATCGTTGTTTTTCCCACCAGACGACACTGCGCTGGTAGTGCCTCCTCAGCCTTCTGACAGACTGACGCATTTCCTGAAGTTCAGCTGACCATGGTGACGGGGAGGCCGCCATGGCTCTCCTCCTGGTTGGAACAGCTGCCTTGACCGCTCTGGTTACTGCACCTACCAGTTCTTCGGCCTCTTGTCTATGTCCAGGTCCTGTTGTGCGTCACCTTCTGGCAATGGAGGAATGTCGCACTCTCTCGCTAGTCGCTCCCAGTCAGCTCTCTTGAAATTCAGTTGCAACTCCCACCCTGCAGCCCAGTGACAACCTCCATTTCCTAAGTTGAACATTATAAGATTATGGTCGCTTGTTGTCGCGTTCTCCTTGACTTCCCAATTCTGAATGATGTTGGCAGAATTTGGCGTAACTAGCGTTACATCTATATTAGTGCCGCGCCCCCCTCCCGCTGCGTAAGTGGGGGGGGGGGGGGGTTGCCAGGTCTATTTGCAACCACAAGTTGTAGAGCCATAATCATTTCCTCTACTTTTTCACCATTTTCATCTCTTGTGCCACTGTACCACAGGGGGGATTTTGCATTTATATCTGCTGTTATGACCAGTTTGCGACCTCGCAACGCCGTGGCTACTCTGGTCAGGTGATCCAGATGTTGCTCAGTGTTGTCCCCGTATTGGAAGTACATGTTTATAAAGGTTATAATTCCCATGGGGGCCTGTACCTCCACGACGTTGCAGTGAGTGGTAGAAAACTGTGCAAGTGTTGTTACTCTTAGAGACTGGTTGGTTATGACAATTGCCGCTTTGGGGGCTTCCCCACTGCTAGCTATCTGCCATGTAGCGGCTGCAAATGAGAGTTTTCCAGCTTGAGAGTACGGCTCCTGCAAGCAGAGTACGTCAAGCCTCTTCTCCTCCACCTCTCTTCGGAGCTCCTGCATCACAAGTCTGCTGTTATGCGTGTTCAACTGGCCAACAGTTAATTTTGTCATTATGGGAAGTAAGTGTGCATTCTATCGTCAGGCCAAGTCTTGCTCCAATCAAAAGCGATTCGACCGTGAGCTAGGACTGCTTGAGTGTAAATGTCATTTAAGTCGAATTTCTCCCCGCGTCTGTCAAACACTTTCTTAAGTAAGTCTCGCTTGAGTGTAAATGTCATTTAAGTCGAATTTCTCCCCGCGTCTGTCAAACACTTTCTTAAGTAAGTCTCGCAGGGCCCCGAAGTCGGTGGGAAGGATCACTGACTTTAATTGTATCCTGTCCACAGCCTCCATTACTGAGAAGGTGACTTTTCTTCCGTCCTCGTGTCCTACCCGGACCACATGTCGTAAGGCAGTGGTCAGGATAGCCGGCTGCTCCAGTCTTGCCAGTTGCATTGTAAATTCTATGTTGGGATATACCCTAATCGGATCTACAGGCGGCAGCCTGATTACTGGGGTATCTGCCTCAGTTGGGTTGGTGCTGGTGCTAGTGACTGTACTTTCTTGGAGAGGTTGTTTGGTTTGTACAGCTTCGTGTGTAGGAGCCAGGGAGGCCGCCACCACTACAGGATGCTTCTGCCGTTGAAGGTTGTTGTTCGGCCTTTTTCCCCGGTTTGGGGAAGGGGGAGCTGTGTTTCTATCCGGAGAATCAGTTTGTATGCATCTATCCACCATAAAGGGATCTGTTTGAATTTCCCTCTCAACTGTCATGATGTTTGAGGTGCCCGAAAGCGACCTTAGAAATTCCTTAAATTTATTAGCCCCCACAGCATCCCTCCTTCTTTTACTCGGGGACTTGTGTTTGAGCATCCTGTTAGCTGCGCTCTGCTCAGCCATAGTCAATTCTCGAGATCAGGCGTTGTTCAAGCATCCGGTAAGTGGGGCAGTTCCGTCCCGTGGCACCGCAGGATTTCTTCCCACGATTTTTACACGGAATGCAGACCCCCGTTGTTTTACATTCCTTGCGGTTGTGACCCTTCTCACCGCACCTGGAGCAAGCCGACCCCCTGGTGCAGTGCCTCAGAATGTGGTCCAGGTCGCCGCAGTTATGGCATCGAGGTACCACGATATAGTCCCTGGTGTTAATGGCATGAAAGCCTACATATAGTCTGCCCATCGCTCTAATTCGTTTCCATAATTGCGGAGAGACCTCGGCCACATGGTGTACCACATCGCAATCTCGAGGTCCCGTTTTAAATTTCAGCTTAAAGGAGTTTTTGAATTCTTGCTCATTGATATCATCGAAATTTTGTGATCTGACTGTCTCATGGAGCTCGTCATTGGTCATAACCGTAGGTACATCGTATAATATCACTAAAGGGTTTCTTTTTCTAGGTGGCTCACACTTAACGACTGCATTTAATTTTTGATTATTCAAAAGTTTCTCTTTATCCTCCTCACCAGCAACTTCCACTATGACAGAGTTTCTACTGGATTTGACCTTTTTGATTTTAATTTTGTCCTTCACTGGGTCTATTGTTGTTGTTAGCAGCTCTTGTAGTCTCTTAACGCTGGTGTCTTGGCCAGGCAGAGTCCTCAAGAAGACTGCTGTGTCTGACCGTTTGGCAACCTTTTCTATAGTGTCCTTTGTTGAAGCCTGTTTTGTTGGCGCCTGTGCAGCCACAGCCGCCCAAGTCTTGCTAGGTTGTTTTCTTAACCTTTCATTCTCCTTTGTTAGCTCCATTACGCGGCCTTCCAGTCTTGCATGAGCTATGGCCCAGGCCGATAGCTCATTTTTAATTGTGTTAAGAGCCGCTTGACTTATCTTTCCATTTTTTACATTTTGCTCTAAGAGCATGGTTATTCTGGCATGTCTCTGTACTACGCTCTCATCGTCTGCCTGTCCCATCCCGTCCTGTGGTGAGGGAGCAGACATCATAGAAGCCCGTAAAGGCGCACTCGTATCACTCGCTTCGGTTTCAGCCATCATAGGTAACGAGTGATAAAAGAAGTGGGAGCCCGTCTCTTGCCCCGGACCGGCTCCTCTGGCATGGGGGGGATCTTGGAACATTACACACCAAAATGTCACAGCATTCAGGGATACGCAATTACATGATACGAAACATAATTTAAAAGAATAAAGATAACTTTCTGGCTGCGCAAGATATATAACTAGTCCATACATACACATTACACTGCAGCAGCTCAAATAGAAAGCAACAGACACTGCAGAAATATCCGCATCCTAGCTTGTTGCCAGATCGTGAAGTTGGGCGTTATGTGATTTTATTTCAGTGATTACAAAATCAAGTCGAATGTAAGCATTTGTTAGCCGAGGCAGCTGGTAAACGGCGATGCGAGCGAACACGGAAATAAATGTTTTGAAGATGCTGTAACCAACTTCCAGGGACTCAGAATTCTCATCTAGAGTGAAGCATTTGACTGCAAACCGGCAAACTTTCTTACACCAGAATAGCAACTTTATGAATTAACAAATCGTCATGTAAAGTCAAAGGGCACTTATACCTGAGTGTATTTGGACCTGAAATGTTGAAAATATTGATGCTGGACTGATATTTGAACTCAGTTCTCCCATTTGTGTAGTATCTGATCATTTTGGTACGATACATTTCCATTAGTTCGTTGTCTCTCCAAGACTGCAAGGCTCTCAAGTTTCCCACGAGAGGCATATGTCTCCGTTAGAACCCAGAGCCGGAACGAACACTTGACGGCCATCAGTGTCTAGAAAACAATAGGTGGCGCGATCGAATCTAAGTGAGCCAAATTTTTTCGTTTCGTCATTTCACTTTCAGCCATCTCATTGTTGGTGAAAAAAATTCGCTACCTCACATTTGACTGTAATTAGTTAACGATCCGATTAGATGCTCATTCGAATTCCCGCCCAACACAAACTGTCCATCGCGTTATTTCAAGTTTAAACGTGTGCCCACTTTGTTACTTGTGACGGAAATCATATTTAAGATTTCTCGTGGATAGTTAACAGGGTCAATAATTAGTGGATAGGGGTTGAGTACCTCAGTCTAGAGAAAAAATTGTCGTTACGAAATTTGAAGTTTAACTTGCATTTTGAAAGGTTATACATTGTAATAAATTAAGGTTTACAAGTATCAGACGCTGTATCATCTCTAATAACATGTTTCCTGATATTTACATTATCATGGTATTGGTTTGCTTCCGGTTTGACAATCATACAGAGCAAAGTTGTACAGCGGTATCCTGTTGTAAAGATTTTGTATAGTCAAACGGCTTTACCGAAAAGAGAGTAAAAGATCTGCTTGACAGTTACATTGTGAGGGTACCATACAAATCAAGCGAAACGCAGTTCAGGTTGTTGGGAAGCTTTTGAGCATGGTGGCTAGCAGATTACATAAGGTGTAAACGATTACTGTTTACAGCATGCCGCAGTGCTGTAGGTGAAGTCGCGACGAACACTTTGATATAGGGCACAATGGTCTGTCAGGCTCAAATCTGATTACAAAGCCACCTAAATTACAGCAGTTGTACGCCTCGCAATATTTTGCCAGAAATCGTCCTTGAACATTAAATAACCTTTGTTCTTGCACTTACAAAATGTAAAACTGGCGTTTGCGTGAATTCTACCTCATGATATTGTGAATATCAACATCATAAAATTAACAATTATATTGGTTTATTTGTCTGATCTCCTTGCTACTGTGCTTATAAGAATTTAGATCGAATGTAAACGTAATTACTTTTTGCTTTAACTTTTATAAAAGCATTCTTTTATCACCCTAACAGTAAACTTTAAATTTATACTGAAGTAGAGTAACTTTTTAGTGTAAGAGAGCGAGAGGATATTGAAAATCTCAAACGGCCTGCATGCGGTGCAACTTGGTGGCTTTCTTAGGCTAATTTGGGGTTGTTTCCTGACTTGATGGACCGCAAGTGTCAGATATCGAGTTGCTTGTGTCGATTTCCCCTACATCAATGTAGTAGGTCGTAAGCAGCTACCGTTTACATCCTGTATAGGTAGATGCTGGTTTATCATTACACTCGTCTTTGTGTAGAGCATTTACTTTGTCATTTAGTGTGAAGCTAAGCCGTGTAGTATTCTTAAATCTGACCTTCAATGTATACCTCCATGAATATTGCCAAAGAGCGCTGGGTGAAAGTTCACTTGCCGCATCGTTCACTTGTTGGCTCGAACTAAAACACTGTTGTTAGATTCAGCCTTCATTGTGAGTCTTCACTTTCAGAAGCTCCGATAAAGAGGAATTACGAAGTGAACTCGGTGTTTCAGCTGCGCGATGATAGCGATATTTACTCCACCCGCAGATAGAGCGTAAGTTTGCGAAGAGTGCTGTTGCGAGACGACGTGAAAGGTAAACGCCGAGGACGGCCGCAATAAATATATACGCCGACAGCTGCGAACATGCCAGTAAAGAGACTGTTATCTACAGTTAGTTGTGCGACTCCTACCGCCCCTTTGAGTGACGAGGATAGTGTACTGGGTGGTTGGACTTGAAGGTGATTGCATGGTGAGGGGAGGGAGGATTTGGTTGGCCAGGGAGGTGGGTTGGAGGGGGGTGGCATTTTAGAGACAGATGAGGAAGGAAGAAAGAGCTCGCGCGCACCCATTGTCCCTTCACGCGCTCCTCCGTGCAGTTCTCACAAATTATCGCCTCGACGACGGGTCCCGGATGAAAGGGTGTGCGCAATTTAATGACGAAGAGCGGCCGGTCGAGGTCGCCGCTTCGGAGTCACGAACGGTGGCCTCCGGTGTTGCCCAAGCGGGCGCAGCGGCGGGCAATCTGGTTCTGGCGGCGCATCACATCGCATCGCCTCGTCCGCGGCCTTGGCGCGCCGTATTTAATTTACGGGGCTCGCCAGCTGATGGCACCGATGCCAGCGCCGGGCGCCGAGCGCCGACAGCGCGCCCGGTAATTGACGGAGGGCTGACTGCGTCCGCAGCGGAAATATCATGAGAAAGCGCCGCGGGCGGTCGGCGCCGGCCGCGCTAACAATCGTTGCCTAATGCCGCGGTTGCTTTATTCCAATGATACATAATGGGACAGCTGGGAGGCCATGGGAGCGGAATTTCAGATTTGTGGGTCCCGGCGCTGACCGCTTCTTCGCGTTTCGGTTCCTCCGTAGCGCCGACCCGCTTCGCCTGAGGGTGTAGGATGAACCACGAGTGATGTTGAGAGCGGTCGGGGAACACGGGTAGCCGATCCCGTAGCACGCCTCGTTTACCTGTTCCCTCTCGCTGTCCTAAACGCTAGACCGTCCCCGCGGACGATAGCCAAATAACTCGTGTGAAGCGGCACTTGGTTCATAAATAGCCGATCCCGATCCTCGTATACAAACAACCACCTTTTTTAATTCTTGTTCTCTGTTCGTAAGGTGCACACAGTAGTAGATATAGATTCGAATCACAATTTGCTAGTGACTAATTGTATGCTGAAGATTAAAACTATGGTCCCCAAGAATCATTTTGGGAAGTTGTATGCTGAAGATTGAGGCATGATGAGATGAGTTCAAAGTTCTCTGAAGCTGTAGATACTGCGATAATAAATACCAAAGGAAGTAGTTCAGTTGAAGAGGGGTGGACATTTCTAACAACAGCAATCACCGAAGTTCGACAAACGAAGGTGCTATGTAGGTAACTACGAAGAACTCTTGGATAAAAGATGAGATACTGCAATTGATCAACGAAAGAAGGACATATTAAATGTTCGGGAAAAGGCAGGAATTAAGAAATACAAGTTAGTTAGGAATGAAATAAAAAGAAAATGCAGGAAAACAGAGGTGAAATGGCTCCACGAAAAATGTGAACATATCGAAAAAGAAATGATTGTCGGAAGGACTGATTTAGCACACACTGTATAAAAGTCAAAAACATAGATGAAATGACAATCAAGGGAATCAGCATAATGAGTGCAAGAGGAAATCCGCTGTCAGATGCGGAGGAGAGAGCAAACAAGTGGAAAGATTACACTGATGGTCTAGTACACAGAGGTTCCACTATTAGAGTTTAGCAAAGCTCTGTATAGTTTGCCATCAAATCAGGCAGAAGAGACAAATAATATTCGCTCCGAATTTCTAATAACACTGGGGACACAGATGAGTGGCAGCCACACGACTATTAAGGTTAGTGTGTAGACCCTTATGAGTCTGGAGATATACTATCAGGCTTTCGGAAGTCATCATACACACAATAACGGAGATGTAAGCAGCGGATAAATGTGAAAACTATCGAAATGTGCTCAAAGGCCCATACACCCAATACGCTGACATGAATACTAAACAGAAGGATAGAAAGAGAACTGATGAACTGCTACATGACTATCATTTTGACTTTAGAAACTTGCAGCTTGTGATAGGCAAACATTCATTAATTGATAGGCTAAAGAAAGAAAGGCATTAGTGAGGCAGCTTGATAATGGAAGGAATACATTGCAAAACACGTGCGTATGTAGGACTTCTTGACCTAGAAAAAATGTTCGAGAACGTAAAATGGAGCAAGATGTTCAAATTCTGAGAAAAACAGTAGTAACCTATAGAGGAAGGCGGACAATATTCAATACGTACTGCAACAAAGAGGGAACAATAAGAATGGAAGACCAAGAAAGTAATACTAGCATTAAAAATCGTGTAAGACAGGGCTGCAGTCTTTCTTATTTACTGTTCAGTCTGTAGCGTTCAAAAGAGTGATACGAAAGTGGGATTTAAATTCATGTTGAAAAGATATTAATGGTAAGATTCCATGATGACGTTGCTGTCGTGAGCGAAAGTGTAAAAGTATTACAGGATCTGTTGAATATAACGAACACTGTAATGAGTACATAATGTGGTCTGCGTGAAAATCGAAGAAATGCGTGTGATCGATGTAATGAGAGGCAGCATCAAAATAGTGAAACACGAAATAGACGAAATTAAGTAAGCAAAATAACATAAGTCGGACTAAGTAAAGGTGACATAGAAAGCAGACCAGCACAGGCAAAGCTAGCATTCCTGGCCAAATCACATCTACCGCTATTAGATATATGCCTCAAGTTGAGGAAGAAGTTCCGGAGAATGTGCTTTTGGAACACTACATTGGTAGTAAACCGCAGACTGTGTGAAAAATAAAAAATCAAAGAACTGAACATAAATTGGAATATAACCAAAAATATTTTAGGACATATGGTACAGATGGTACTCTGAGCAGAGGGACTGGTACTGGAAAAGAATTCATGATCGCAGGTTGAAAATTACGAGATGACTGAAGATGCAATTACCTGTCAGAGTTAACAATATAAGGATCATCAGCTTTTAAAATGTGACATATTCACAATCATTTTAATAACAAAAAAAGTCAAATATAGTTATTATGAAAGTAACTGTGAAGAAATAGTGGATAACACAAAGAAGTAGTTCATTTGATGGACGAAAAAAGGAAATAGAAAAATGTTCAGGAAATATAGGATTACAGCGATATAAATCTCTTAGGAATGAAATAAATAGATAGTGCAGGAAAGTCACGGGGAAATGGCTGCGGGAAAAATGAGAAAAAATAGAAGAATAAATGATCGTCGGAAGGACCGACTCAGCATGCAGAAAAGTCCAAACAACCCTCTGTGAAATTAGAAGCAAGTGCGGTAACATAAGGAGTACAATGGGAATAACATTTTTAAGCCCAGTGAAGAGAGAGTGTGGATGGAAAGAGTACATCCAAGGCCTCCACGGCGGGAAAGAAATGACAGATTACGTTGTAGAAATGGTATTGGAGTCAATGTGGAAGAGATAATGGATCCCTTATAAGAAACAGAATTTGAAAGACATCTGGAAGTTTCTTGTGCATTGACTTCTCCGATCATTATAGAAAGCAATTAGAAGTGCTACAATGCATCACGAATTTCGATTAATTATCATTGATTTTAGATTTTGAAACAGTTAACTTCTAGTTTTGCATGGTAGGTGCACTTCCGCTTCAAAGCAAATGACATCCCTTTTGATTACGTGACACTCGATCGTAGTTATGATAATAAGAAATGATCACACTATGGTTGATGAAGTGACCACGTCAGTAACATTGAAGCTAGTTGCAGTTAAACAAAGATACTATAATGTTGACTTTAGATCAATCTGCGGCACTGGTAAGTCTTGTATAAATCCACATTGCTATACGGCACAGCCTTTCTCTATGATGAGTGGCAGATGATGAGGCGTAATGCATTTCAGGGCTATAAAAACTGATAATATACTCTCCGTCCAGTAACAAGCAAACTGTTTTAGCTTTGGCCACATAGTATTCTTCTTCCAAGATTCCATTTGCCACATCCTCTCTAGTACAGTACTTACTGTAACCCAAATACGTGCTCGCTCATCCATGCTAGTCCGATTCACAATTGCAACTCTCTGCTCTGTCTGTATCTGCCCGTACTCGTGCCTCAACGATGGTAGTACCATACTCTTAAAAAGCTCTTTGGGTTTGGCACAACACAAAGTCCTCGACAGGGTCAGTGTTTCTACTACAGAATTATACAATATTCCTTTTTATTTAGAAATATGCAACATACTTATTCAGTTAACGATTATTGCTCACAAATAATGAAATACAGGTGTATTTATACTAATATAATCTGTAAAATAAATGAAGTGAAAATCATAAGGCACTGTGTTGTAATGTTACAAGCACTGCATGAAGTGAATCATGGACAGTGGGAAAACTGGAACAGAAGAGAATTGAAGGATTTAAAATATGGTGCTACAGAAGAATGTTGAAAATTAGGTGGACTGATAAGGCAAGGAATGAGGAGGTTCTTCGCAGAAGCGCCGAGGAAAGGAACTTACAGAAAACGCCAACAAGAAGGAGGGATAGGATGATAGGACACTTGTTACTAAATCAGGGAATGTCTTCCATGGTATTGGAGGGAGCTGTAGAGGGTACAGACGGAATGGAATACATACATCAGACAACTGAGGATTCGGGTTGCAAGTGCTACTCTTAGATGAAGATGTTGGCACAAGACAGGAATTCGTGGCGGGCTGCCTCAAAACATTCAGAAGACCGATGACTAAAAAGAAATGCATATATTCTCTGAGATGTGGTGAATTCTTTCGTCACCTTAAAATTTGGTTCTTGTGACCTATCCCAATAATGACCATCTTACTTATACCAAAAATGAGAATTTTAAGGTATTTTCCTTCCTCGTCACCTCCCCTCCAAGTCGCATGGACACCTCACTCCTTCATAAATTTCTTAATGGTTAGAAGATGTCGCGTTTTCACAATTTCACTTATACTTATAAAAGCAAAGTTGTTTCATGATGCTTAACAGAGTTGTAGCTTTACGTAGGTGAAAACTTAAAACTAAGTATAAAACGAAAACGCTCAAAATTAATCATTAGACAGATAGGAAAGCTTTTAGATTTGTAGTCACCATGACACTGTCCAGGATGGGTTACCTAAGAACGACATTGAGCCTGCCGCTCTGGGTTGCCACTAACCTTTCTACTACTCGCCGTCCAAGGATGAGATCCTCAGCAATGCCTTGAGCCTCTCTTCAGATGATGTGTCCCACAATCGAAGTTAGGCTGTATTTTTCTTGTACTCTACTGGGCAGCGTTTGCTGTCCTACATTTCTACTCCAGCATTACCGTCTGGTATTACTGTCTGTTGCACAATTGTTTCGTCACTCTGCCGTGACAATTATCAGTCACATTTGACTGTAATGCTATTTATTATTTTATTATTCTACTTCTGTCAGACTACTAGAATTGTGTATTGATGTTCATATTATGCCCTGTGTAATATAATGTTCAGTATTGTGTCATGCCTGGAATATAGGGTTCACCTACGCTGTTATTTGTCTTGTGTTAGCACTTCGCATTTAGTCCTTTTTCTGTATGTGTCAGTCTTCGCCTGTGCCGCTGTCGTCTGATCTGCTACTATTGGTGCCGCAGGCCGCCTCGTCAACATTGTCTGTGGAGTGATTCATCGCCTGTGCTCGTTGCCACCGGTACACTAGACGCTGCAAATAGATAGTAGGTAACGTTATAGACGAGGGTTAATTGACCCAACTACTAACACCCACTTCTGTATCACTGTCAGTAGTATAATTTTCGAACCGACCACCGGATGGTAATTTATAAAGTAGGGTAGTAATTTTACTTTGTTGTTGTTGTTGTTGTTGTGGTTTTCAGTCCGAAGACTGACTTGATGCAGCTCTCTACGCTACTCTATCCTCAGCAAGCCTGATAACTTCCGAATGACTACTGCAACCTACATCCGTTTTAACCTGATTATTTAGTTTTATCTCTTGGTCTCCCTCTACAACTGTTACCCCCTCACTTCTCTATGATACTAAACTGGCGATCACCTTATGTCTCATAAAGTATTCTATCAACCAACCCCTTGTTTTCGTCAAGATACGTCACAGTTTTTTTTCCTCCACAATTCCGTGCAGTACGTCAAAGGATACATGATCTACCCGTCTAAGCGTTAGCGTTCTTCTGTATTATCACGTTTAAATAGTTTCTGTTCTCTTCTTCTCTGAACTGTTTGATTACTAATGAAGTAAAAATATCAGGTTAGAGTGTAAAAACAATTACTTATTAAATACTTTGTCAAAAATTTATGAAACCCCAACGAAAATATTTCTAAAATTCCTAGTGCATACCTCCCACTATGAAAGCTGGAACGTCCACTAGTGGGTGCTGGAAGCTGGGTTGACTGCCACTGCTCTGGATATTCTGTCTGATCAATCGTTCAGATTGGTTCGCAAGACATGGTCTCCAAGTGATTGTGTTATGTCGCCGTGTGTGTGATAAACAAAGACATGTAGCCTTTACGTCCCGTCGATGGTGAGGCCATTAGAGATCCTCATGTACATGCAAGGCGTTTTCGTAAGATTGTGCAAAAATATAACACGACATAGAGAATGCTCCATTGAAAAATTTGAAGTGGAGAACCTCGGGTCAGAGAGTCCAGTTTAAGGAGATATAGAAGTAAACTTGTCTACCGCTTTCCCTAGAATTACTGTTTTCCAGATTATTTACAACTAACATCCGTACAAGTTTACACGTACTATGCTGATTATTTACATGTACACATTTTATTTCCTGCAAGGAAACAAGGAGGACAAGTCTGATTACTAGGAAGGCATGACGCAGGTTTTGTTTTCCTTAATTGTCCACAAGGTGGCTCTGTTGTATCGTATTTCCATTGTCTCAGAAAGTGGTATGAATCAACGACAGACCCATTCATTACTCAATTCTATTCCGAGATGTACAGTACCATGCGATGGAGCAGTACCGGTACAGTTTCGTAGAACTCACTGACATGCACCTCGTGTATGAGGAATCACGTTGCAATGCTCTAGAAAGGCTGTTCGGAGAACGATTTCCTAACAGGCATCAATCGTCACGACGGGTGTTTATTCCTCTCGATCGACGAATGCGGGAGACTGATTCATTGGAAAGAAGAAACAAGAGACCTGGCAACATGAGGACCACCCGCACACCCGATTTTGAAGAGGAGGCGGTGGAACGTGTTCCAACGGACCCCACAACAAGTACTTCAAAATGGTTCAAATGGCTCTGAGCCTATGGGACTTAACAGCTGAGGTCATCAGTCCCCTAGAACAGAACTACTTAAACCTAACCAACCTAAGGACATCACACACATCCATGCCCGGGGCAGGATTCGAACCTGCGACCGTAGCGGTCGCGCGGTTTCAGACTGAAGCGCCTAGAGCCGCTCGGCCACATCGACCGGCTACAACAAGTACTCGTCGTATTGCACACGAAATGGGCGCTGCACATATTAGCCTTTGGCGAGTAGTCCACGAATAACAGTTACACCCTATCACCCACAACGAGTCCATGCAGTGCTTGTGACTGCCTTTGCACCAAGGGTCGCGTCAGTAGTTGCTCCAACAGTGGATTTGTCGACCAGATTTCCTCCAGATAGTGCTGTTCACTGACGAGGACTCATTTGATTGTGATGGTATTTCGAACAGCAGGAATAGCCATGCGTTGGGTGAGGAAAATACTCACGCTGTAGTAGAGTCACACCATCAAGTACGTTTTGCTACGAATACCTGGGCCCGCTTTGTAGACGACAACCTCACTGGGCCGTATCTTCTACGTCGCTGTCTGAATGGCCAACTGTACTTGAGCTTCGTGCAAAGAGTTCTACCTCAGTTGTTGTAGAACGTACCCTTGGCTGTTCATACCCTCTTCTAAGCCACCTCACTTTCTTGGAAATAGACAGATAGCTTCCAAGCCAACGCAGTCACTTTTTTCTCTCCCAGTCACAATCCAGTATTTTACTGGCCATAAAGGAATTATCCTATCAGTATGTACCCCAAAGCCATCGTCTCATCATTCACACAAACCTGACACCGATTCATCAGCATAAAACACACACACAAACACACACACACACACACACACACACACACACACACACACACACACACAGGCAATTTTAGCAGCATTACTTGTACCACTGGTGTAACTTAGGGGTTAAGACGCACACAGCTCTGGACCTGAAAGTAATTCGTAATGTTATTTCCAAATCTACAAAATGGCTGCGTTATGAGTTAAAATACATAAAGATAGTGACGTAATTGATGTAACCTTAGAAGGAAGAAAATACTTGACGTCTAAATATGACTCACAGCTTAAGTATCACAAAGTTATTTCCATCTACACAAAATTCTTGTATTATATATATGAAAAAGTACAGATAGATATTAACACTGCTGGTGAAACATTCAAGATAAGATGCACTTGACACCCAATAGCCGACCGGTGTGGCCGTGCGGTTCTAGGCGCTTCAGTATGGAACCGCGTGACCGCTACGGTCGCAGGTTCGAATCCTGCCTCGGGCATGGATGTGTATGATGTCCTTAGGTTGGTTAGGTTTAATTAGTTCTAAGTTCTAGGCGACTTATGACCTCAGAAGTTAAGTCGCATAGTGCTCAGAGCCATTTGAACCATTTTTGACACCCAATACAAGACAGTAGACTCTCAAATTAAGTATCGCAATACTACTTCCTCCTCTGCGGACTACCAAGAACGATTAAAAAAAGGATGGTCTGTATTGTCAAACATGGAAACTTTTGGTGTAGTGAAGGGTGGTAAATTTTCGTTCCTAAGGAAAAGGCTTAGTAAACATATGTTTACGTTCACATGGAGTATTTCAGACGACCGACAGAATGTTTGCAAGTGTAATGTACCCAATTGCGCATTCATAGCGTGGGAAGTAGGCTGTGAACATTAATAACTGCCGATTTCCGTTAGTCTTGTATGTAATAAGACAACATATAACATTTTACGCCGTTTTCGTTCATAACAAATAAACAAAAAAAAAAGAAACACCTTCCGAACAGGACTTGAAGGCCCAACGATACCAACCGGCCACCATGTCATCCACAGCCCTTAGGCGCCACCGCATGCTGATACTAGGGGCAAGTGATCACCACATCCGTTACATCGTTCTCTCAGCCGTTGTTAGTTTTCGTGACAAATAACACTACTTCTCATTCAAGTAGTTCCTCAATTAAAGAGAAACACCATCCGAACAGGCCTTGAAGGAACAACGGCACCAACCGGCAGTCATGTTATTCACAGCCCTTAGGCGTCACCGCATGCGGATACGATCGGCAAGTGATCACCACATCGTTCTCTCGGCCGTTGTCAGTTTTAGTGACAAATGCCCCTACTTCCCATTCAAGTAGTCCCTCCTTTGGCCTCACAAGGGCTGAGTGCTCCCCTCTTGCTAACAGCACTCAGCAGACACGTACAGTGACACATCTAAGTACTAGCCAAACCCGACAGGACTTAACTCCTGTGATCTGACGGGAAGCGGTGTTACCACTGCGGCAAGGCCGTTGGGGTTTTCGTTCAAAACCAGACACGTTGATACCATTCCATTTCTCCTGTACTTAATAAACTGTATTATCACGTTCTGTACAACATCCTTTTGTTACTCATCCTCAGTCCTTTCTGTCTTGCTCATTATTTGCAATCTTATTAAAGTTAAGGTACAGCGGATTCACTTGACTGTGTACGTATCTCTGTATTTTTTGGGTGTTCTATGCGATTAGCCTGAATCACTGCCTATATTATCCATGTGTAATTTATAAACTTTCATGACCACTCGTATTTTAACTTATAATTGAGCATACGTTCTCATGACTATCTTTCCTTTATCGTTACCTTGTGCCCCTTGATCTGTAATCTACAAGACACATTTCTACTACACTACTGGCCATGAAAACTGCTACTCCACGAGGATGACGTGCTACAGACGCGAAATTTAACCGACAGGAAGATGATGCGATGATATGCAAATGACTAGCGTTTCGGAGCATTCACACAAGGTTGGCGCCGGTGGCGACACCTACAACGTGCTGACATGAGGAAAGTTTCCAACCGATTTCTCATACACAAACACCAGTTGACCGGAGTTGCCTGGTGAAATGTTGTTGTGATGCCTCGTTGTAAGGAGGAGAAATGCGTACCTTCACGTTTCCGACTTTCATAAAGGTCGGATTGTAGCCTATCGCGATTGTGGTTTATCGTATCGCGACATGACTGCTCGCGTTGGTCGAGATCCAATGACTGTTAGCAGAATATGGAATCGGTGGGTTCAGGAGGGTAATACGGAACGCCGTGCTGGATCCCAAAGGCCTCGTATCACTAGCAGTCGAGATGACAGGAATCTTATCCGCATGGCTGTAACGGATCGTGCAGCCACGTCTCGATCCCTGAATCAACAGATGGGGACGTTTTCAAGACAACAACCATCTGCACGAACAGTTCGACGACATTTGCAGCAGCATAGACTATCAGCTTGGAGACCATGGCTGCGGTTGCCCTTGACGCTGCATCACAGACAGGAGCGCCTGCGATGGTGTACTCAACGACGAACCTGGGTGCACGAATGGAAAAACGTCATTTTTTCGGATGAATCCAGGTTCTGTTTACTGCATCATGATGGTCGCTTCCGTGTTTGGTGACATCGCGCTGAACGCACATTTGTAAGCGTGTATTCGTCATCGCCATACTGGTGTATCACCCGGCGTGATGGTATGGGGTGCCATTGGTTACACGTCTCGGTCACCTCTTGTTCGCATCGACGGCACTTTGAACAGTGGACGTTACATTTCGGTGTGTTACGACCCGTGACTCTACCATTCATTCGATCCCTGCAAAACCCTACATTTCAGCAGGATAATGCACGACCGCATGTTGCAGGTACGGGCCTTTCTGGATACAGAAAATGTTCGACTGCTGCCCTGGGCAGCACATTCTCCAGATCTCTCACCAACTGAAAACGTCTGGTCAATGGCAGCCGAGCAACTGGCTCGTCACAATACGCCAGTCACTACTCTTGATGAACTATGGTATCATGTTGAAGCTGCATGGGCAGCTGTATCTGTACACGCCATCCAAGCTCTGTTTGACTCAATGCCAAAGCGTATCAAGGCCGTTACTATGGCCAGAGGTGGTTGTTCTGGGTACTGATTTCTCAGGATCTATGCACCCAAATTGAGTGAAAATGTAATCACACGTCAGTTCTTGTATAATATATTTGTCCAACGAATACCCGTTTATCATCTGCATTTCTTCTTGGTATATCAATTTTAATGGCCAGTAGAGTAAAATTGAAGTCAGTACCAAGAGGATTTGCATTATGAAACAATAAAAAAGAACAATAAACTCCGCTGTTTCAATTTATAGCTTCTCATGGTTCGCAAATTAAAGCTCCTGTACATTGCCATCGCAATATTTTCGTGTACCGTTTAACGTCAACCCAAGTAATTTTCATATTTGTTTGGACGGTATTTTTCTCTATAATTTCTGCGTGTTTCCAGAAGGTAATCACGATCCCCAAGTATGATCCTTCGTCTAATGTTATCATATTACTAGATGGTCAAGTTGGAGGGTACATTTAAATTTAGTTAACCCATTTTGTAGCACTGAAGAAAGTTCAGTGTGATCGTAAGATGGAAACCTTTACGTACAGAAGTAGTTACAGTAAACATTAACGGTTTGATTTTTCATTCTAGAATAGTGTATCAAAGCATCGAGAAATTTCGTCTGATAATTTCCCGTTTTTACAATCATATCATTCTGAACAACTGCTTTAATAAAAGAAGAACTTTTTTTCATGATAAACGAATACGTTGTTATGAATAAGGAAAAAATGGAATTATCAGTGCGAAGGTCGACCATATCAGAGGACCCTTTTCTAGTAGGAAATGTGAAAAATTATTATTAAGAAGCAACCACAGGCAGTGATCATTCCTATGTTCACCAGTGTTTGGAGATGTAATTAATCATCTGCTTCCTTCATCCAAGAAGTTCGGAAGATGTCCCTCAATGTTTAAGCTTGCAACAACAATAAAGTTTTCTTCAGAAATCTATAAAGTTATATTTATCGTAGAAATGGAACACTGCGAAGCTTTACAGGTGTCAAATTTTTCAGTTTATAAATTTTTGTTTTAAATACAGTTTATTTTTTTTTGCATCAGAGGAATCTCATAATTTTCCTCTTTTTCTGTTCTCCATTATTATTCATTTCGGCAAACCTTTAGGTTCTAGCTATTGTTAGAATAGCGCTGGCCACAACTGGAGCTAAAATTATCTCTGGGTTTGTGTTACGACAACAGCGCTTACCTATTTCAGTTGTACAGAGCTCATAAAGAGGTATCATGCCTGTGAGACCATGTCGCCGAAGTTCGCCGTTGTTTACACCACCAAAAAGTGAAACAGCGTACCAGAGTTTATATCGTCCTCCAGAACTTAGTCGTCTTATTTCTCAGCACGACGGGCATTTCGAAGGCAAGCGTCCTGTGCTGCAATGTCCTGGAGGCGCAGCGATGGCTTTCACAAATAACAGTATCGGTACCACCAAGGACGGTCCGTAATGGCAAACCGTGTTAATGAACAGACCGTCGAAATGCCTCTCAGGAAATGACAGTTAAGAAGATAGCGGGGTATAGCCGCCGTCTTTCATTTTCTCTTTTCAAGCTCGCCTGTTCTTTGTCCTGTGGAGACAGGGAAGTTCCTCTCACACTTTCAATTCACCTTGAAAATAGAAAGACAGAAAATTGTGATGTTGTCAAATTACTGTTGTTCCGAAACAATATAGTTCTCAATATTGAATCACTCTCCGGTTATCGATAACGTGACACGTCCGTTGCAATATATTTTTTTCTACATTTAAAAGCAGTGTAACAAATGCCTTCAGTCACAGATCGAATAACGCTCATTTTAAGATATTTGTGCTAAACTACTAATACTTGATCCCATGAGAACACGTTAACGGAACCTGTGCTGGTGTGACTCTTAAGAGTTTCGTAGGCGAACCTCAATGATTACAGCAGATTTACCGAGATGTTTGAGGCAGAGGTAGTTTAATCACTTATGTTCACATCAGAAGCTTGCGAGAAATTAATAATATCTTGCAGGGGTTGTGAGAGGTTTCTAGAGGGCCTTAACATATTTTACAGATTTTCTGCTTGATGAAAATTTCTCGGACTTTAATTAAATATTATTTCAGGATAAGAGAGAATTTCGCAGAAATTGATGCACTTTCGTAAGCAAACAATGTCACTGTTGCAATGGAAATAGTGTACAATATATGGAAAAAGAGTTTTAACAATATTTTAGGAGTTAGTCTTATTTGAAGTCACGTTCCAGAATGATCATATGTCCTTTATTATATATATTTTTGCTCTCTGTTGTTCTTCTGCAATCTATCTTAAGCGTGGTAAAAGTTATAGGATAAATATGTTGAAATGTGCGTCTGTCTCCCGTGTGTGCCATTTTCGATACATAGCGAAGGTAAATTTAAGCTAAAGCTGTTTTGCTCCGTTTAAATGTTTTACCGTGGATCAGGCAGGAATCCAGGCTCAAACAGCTAGTCTTTTGTTATCTTGCGCTGACAGTTGTTCCTGTATCAGCTGTACAAAATAGTGCAACAACACCACATTAATCTGGGAGAGAGGGATTTGGGGGCGGGGGAAGAGAAGGGGTGGAATTTATACGGTTGCTGATTTTGAAATACGTGAAACCTTTTGTGTGTATTTAGCGCCCGTTAACATCAGCACACGAACAGAAGGTACTTTACCTCGAAAACAAAACAAAACTTGATGGATATGGGAAGGACGACCTAAATGCACATTAGCACAGGCAAATCAGAACACTCTTCCTCGGTATGTCTATTTGTATCAAACGAAGGCCTTGAGAACGAAATGTCTGAGAATGTACGTCTGCGACACTGAATCACAAAGAAGTGAATCTTGAACGATGGGGAAACCAGAAAAGAAGAACATCGAAACATTTGAAACACACTGTTATAAAATGATGCAGAAAATTAAATGGACTGATAATAAGTGGGGCAATTCTTTGCAGAATTTCCGAGGAAAGCAAAATTCGGAAAATTATAACTACGACAAGACGACAGAATATGTGTTACATCAGATATAAACGTGTGTCATGTCAGAGGGAGTGTAGAAGTCAAAAACAGCAGAGAAAAAACAAAGATTGAAATATATCAAATAAGTAATTGAGGACATTGGATATAAGTGCTACTTTGAAATAAAGAGGATGGCACAGCAGAGAAAGTCGTGTTTGTCTACACCAAACCAGTGAAAACTAACAAGAAAAAAAGTGTCTATGCGAGCTCTCATTTATCGTATTTTATGACGATAATAATTTCTCCCTGCTTTGGTTGGGTCGACAAAATATTTCGCATTTGAAGGAGAAATCTGGTGATCAAAATTTAACGACAAGATCCAGTCTCAACGAAAAACACCTTCGTTTTAATGATTGCCCCCCCCCCATTCGATAGTCATATTCGTGACACTCTCCCTGCTGTTTCGCGATGGTGCAAAACGAGCTGCCCTCCTTGTGCGCTGCTTCACAGTTTCAAGGTTGGTCTGTCTACTATTATTTGCCACCAGTTGCGTTTATTTGTGTAAAGGCCATTGTTATACTGGTTTGTCAGACCATAATAATGACTATCTCGCTGTCTATTCCAGGTGACAGGTGCTCAAGAAATTGTAACGCTCACGAGCGCATTCAGCTTGCTTTGGGCGTTTCATCTGCTAATACATCCTAAGAACACTACAGAACTTTTTATTCACTTAGCAGATTAACAGTATTAAAGCAGTAGATATGATTTTGATATCTGCTCCGCTCTCGCGTACATATTGCGGTAAAAGAGATGTGCGGCATTACAAGAGAGTCATTTGTAAGATTGCGGAACAATAGAAATGTATGAGAAACCGCAAATATGTGACATATGTCGAATAAATAACTTGTATGAAAAGGGCATGATATCTGGTAATATGTAAAGTTTAACTGTTGGCTTACGATTACGATGGTAAAAGAACAATATCGACGTTAATCGTATTTTGTTTGCCGCGCGGGATTAGCCGAGCGGTCTAAAGCGCTGCAGTCATGGACTGTGCGGCTGGTCCCGGCGGAGGTTCGAGTCCTCCCTCGGGCATGGGTGTGTGTTTTTGTCTTTAGGATAATTTAGGTTAAGTAGTGTGTAAGCTTAGGGACTGATGACGTTAGCAGTTAAGTCCCATAAGATTTCACACACATTTGAACATTTTTCGTATTTTGTTCCCTTCAGTTTCTCGTAAATGTATAGTGAAATATGATGGTTTATGTGATAAATCTGACTCTGTACAGAGACGATACAGACAATGTAAACTGACTGAACACAGTGTGCATATCCATACTTCAAAAAGAACGTAATATAAAGAAAAGTTTTGATTGGGCATGAAGCATTTCTTCAACTGAAATTTTTGAGTCATAGTTTTCTGATGACCACATTCACGTTCCACATGTCTACGGACAGTGAACACTGCTCATTCTACGGTCTCGTTTTCCATCACGAGCTGGTTGTGATGTGGTTTTATAGAGTTCTTGTAAATCACAGGTAACATGTACCATACTTTACTCATCACAGCTTTTACCGAACGAAGAATGAGTCTCACACATGGAAGCACAGTGAGAGAGAGAGAGAGAGAGAGAGAGAGAGAGAGAGAGAGAGAGAGAGAGAGATAGCTGGTGAGATGCGCTGTCGATCGCGACTAGCGATGGACGCGACAACAGGTCAGCTTCAGGAAGCGGAAAGTGGAACTACCACCATCAAACACTTAGGGGAAGAATGATAGTTTCCACTTAAGTTTGCAAAGTATGTTTCGCAAATCAAGTTTAAGATGACCTTTATACAATGGTCAAGTCACGAAACCTGCTTAATACCTTGTTTGTCCGTCTTTGGAACGAAATACTTCACTGATTCTGCGTATCAGAGATCCGGCAGTTCTTTGGTAGGTTTATGGAGGTATGTGGCATTAGATGTATACTCAAATGTCATGTAATTCACGTAAATAACGGGCCGCTGGTCTGCGTACGCAGTGTTGACGCCAGATAGCGACATAGATGGATTCTATAGGACTAAAATCAGGTGAATTTTTTGGCCAAGACTTAAGTGTGAGTTCACTGTAATGCTCCTCAAACCGCTGTAGCACGTTCATGGCTGCGAGACACGGACGATTATATTGTGAAAGGTGACATCGCCGTCGGGGAAGACATCCAGCATGAAGGGATGCAGGAGACTCGCAGCTGTCAGCTTGTCTTAGATTACCACCACAGGTCACATGCAAGCGCAGGAGAATGTCTCCCATACCATAATACTGCTCCCACCAGCCTGCATCGGAGGCGCGCTGAACGGCTCGATAACGGTGTTTGTGGACACGTACCAAAAAAGTGATACAGCCGATAAGTTTCCATTGATCGACGGTCGAATCCCTATGGTCCAGTGCTCACTGCAATCGTAACTGGAGGTGACTTTGGGTCAACATGTGAACACTTAAGGGGTGGTCTGTTGCGAAGCTCCATGTTCAAAAATGCACGATGAACGGTGTGCTCCGAAAGACTTGTGCCTGCACAAGTTCAAAGGAGTATACTGGAGCACACTTGTATGTGGCACTAGAATAAGATAAGAATATTAATAAATCAAAATGAAACTAGTATACTATAAACAATGAATGTCTCTGATAGGCTCGATAATCTGGATCGCTGACTGTGCGCGACCACAGAGCCAAAGATACTGTACTGCTATATTGGAGAAAGAGCGCGCTTGAAGCTAGATGTCTGTGAGGGAAAGACGATGGAGTAGACAGTCTTTGGGATGTGCTGTGTGAGACCACCAAGAGTTAGATTAATGTAAGTATGTCAATATTGTTGAACATGGAATCAGAAGTCAGATGTTTTTCAAAAGCAAAACTTAACTTGCAATATAATTTTGCTAAAAAAAACTGCGTGTTACTAATTCACCATAATCAGTTCCGCCTCCCCGTCCAGGTCATATAGTTTTTAAAGTTGAATTTCTTAAATGTTCTCTTTTATCAGCCAAAAGAATTTCATGTGCATTGCAAGTATTATGGCCAGCATTGCACACTGCTGAGCCTGTACCTAGCATTTATATTTCTTATGAGAGACCACAATATATCGAGTTACTCCGTTGCTGCTTTAGAGATAAGGCAATTTAATTTATTTGTTAAGTGCACAAGGACCAAAGTTATCAGTTTTGAACAGGGCCAGATAATTCAGTGCCGAAGGGGCTGAATCTATTTTGCAGTGACTGTATTTCTTTATTGGTACTGGGAGTTGCATTGCCCAATCGATTCGTAAAGTTTTGCTAACAATAACACAGAGTAAGCACACATTTTGCACTTACCACACGCAACATGACAGTTCGAGTTCTGTATCCATTCCTCAATTCAGACATTCATTCAACGTAATTGTAAAGTTTATTATTTTCTTTTTTAAAAGAACGTTAAGCTCTGCCAGTAGTTCGTTTTGTGTAAATTTTGATATTAAAATAGTCAGATAAATATATTCTGTTCTCTCAACCACTCTGTAACGATAAAAATAGTTAGATTTTGTAGCGCAACGTAGTTTGCTACCTTGTACAAAATTTTCCACAGTTCCTTGGCATTCTAATGCTCCACCTTGTTTTTTTTTTTTTTTTTTTTTTTTGAGCGTCGAACATTAGTCTTTGGATTTGAAGCCTGTATGTGATTTACGATGCCGCGCAAAACTGTTAAGGCCGGCCGGGGTGGCCAAGCGGTACTACGCGCTACAGTCTGGAACCGCGCGACCGCTACGGTCGCAGTTTCGAATCCTGCCTCGGGCATGGATGTGTGTGATGTCCTTAGGTTGGTTCGGTTTAAGTAGTTCTAAGTTCTAGTGGACTGATGACCTCAGAGGTTAAGTCCCATAGTGCTCAGAGCCATTTGAACCATTTGAAAACTGTTAAGGTTCCAACGCGTAATCTCACAATTAAGGGTACGGAAACAGACGACTTTCCTACTATTGACAACGATGTTGAGATTGATAGTGACCGCTTTGCAACAGTTGCAAAGTACTACAGAAAACATGGGTTCCGTTTTAAAATACACTCCTGGAAATTGAAATAAGAACACCGTGAATTCATTGTCCCAGGAAGGGGAAACTTTATTGACACATTCCTGGGGTCAGATACATCACATGATCACACTGACAGAACCACAGGCACATAGACACAGGCAACAGAGCATGCACGATGTCGGCACTAGTACAGTGTATATCCACCTTTCGCAGCAATGCAGGCTGCTATTCTCCCATGGAGACGATCGTAGAGATGCTGGATGTAGTCCTGTGGAACGGCATGCCATGCCATTTCCACCTGGCGCCTCAGTTGGACCAGCGTTCGTGCTGGACGTGCAGACCGCGTGAGACGACGCTTCATCCAGTCCCAAACATGCTCAATGGGGGACAGATCCGGAGATCTTGCTGGCCACGGTAGTTGACTTACACCTTCTAGAGCACGTAAGGTGGCACGGGATACATGCGGACGTGCATTGTCCTGTTGGAAAAGCATGTTCCCTTGCCGGTCTAGGAATGGTAGAACGATGGGTTCGATGACGGTTTGAATGTACCGTGCACTATTCAGTGTCCCCTCGACGATCACCAGTGGTGTACGGCCAGTGTAGGAGATCGCTCCCCACACCATGATGCCGGGTGTTGGCCCTGTGTGCCTCGGTCGTATGCAGTCCTGATTGTGGCGCTCACCTGCACGGCGCCAAACACGCATACGACCATCATTGGCACCAAGGCAGAAGCGACTCTCATCGCTGAAGGCGACACGTCTCCATTCGTCCCTCCATTCACGCCTGTCGCGACACCACTGGAGGCGGGCTGCACGATGTTGGGGCGTGAGCGGAAGACGGCCTAACGGTGTGCGGGACCGTAGCCCAGCTTCATGGAGACGGTTGCGAATGGTCCTCGCCGATACCCCAGGAGCAACAGTGTCCCTAATTTGCTGGGAAGTGGCGGTGCGGTCCCCTACGGCACTGCGTAGGATCCTACGGTCTTGGCGTGCATCCGTGCGTCGCTGCGGTCCGGTCCCAGGTCGACGGGCACGTGCACCTTCCGCCGACCACTGGCGACAACATCGATGTACTGTGGAGACCTCACGCCCCACGTGTTGAGCAATTCGGCGGTACGTCCACCCGGCCTCCCGCATGCCCACTATACGCCCTCGCTCAAAGTCCGTCAACTGCACATACGGTTCACGTCCACGCTGTCGCGGCTTGCTACCAGTGTTAAAGACTGCGATGGAGCTCCGTATGCCACGGCAAACTGGCTGACACTGACGGCGGCGGTGCACAAAGGCTGCGCAGCTAGCGCCATTCGACGGCCAACACCGCGGTTCCTGGTGTGTCCGCTGTGCCGTGCGTGTGATCATTGCTTGTACAGCCCTCTCGCAGTGTCCGGAGCAAGTATGGTGGGTCTGACACACCGGTGTCAATGTGTTCTTTTTTCCATTTCCAGGAGTGTATAATGAACAAATTCCTGACACTATAATTTCACTCACTAATTTGACCAGCAATCAGACAGCAGATAACACAGAGTAAGCACACCACTTGCACTTACTACACGCAACACGACAGTTTGAGTTCTGTATCCACTCCACAGTTCAGACATTCATTCAACGTAATTGTAAAATTTATTACTTTCTTAGGTATAAGAACGTTACACGGCATTATGCTCTTTCGGGAAAGATGCCACAGAGCACCATCTATCTTACGTCACACAGCAGACCAACCTCCGAAACCCCACTTTCTGTGAAGAGTTGTGGACGTCCCACCGTTTACCGCCTAGTGGTAGTTTCACTGTCCTTCTAACTCTTCCCGTAGATGCTCACGACAGTAGCCCGTGAACATTGAACCAGCTACGCCGATTTCGAGATACTCATTCACAGGATTTAGGTAATAATAATCTGTTGTTTGACAAAGTCGCTTGTCTCAGGAGATTTCGTGATTTGCAGCCAAAATATCTTCGTTAGTGTGGTCTCCATACGTCTCTGCTGCGCTTGCATACTTTACATGTACCCGCAACGTCACCAGGCGGCATGAAACCTCGCAATGGGCAGTGATCTTAATAGTTTGGCTTATCAGTGTAAATCTGACGCTTGTGTAAGTCTTGTGTGATCCATTCCCGTAACTTCTGAAGCATAGAAGTCATCAGTGGAAATTACCTGTGACAGAGTGACACCAACTGAAAATAATACACTCTTCTACAAAATAAGCAGTATATATTTGTAATATGGCGAAAGCCTTATATGAGTACATCCGTAAATGTATCATTGGTCTCAGTGGCTTCTTTACTTCTCTGTAGGTTGCTGCACGCCACAAAATTCATGTAATGCAGTGTCTAGGCGGTTACCACCATAGAAAACAGCTCTTACAGTTGTGATGTGGCAAAATAAAGTTGAAACTGCGCATGAGTATTCGACTGTGAGGTAGCAAAGCGCCAGAGCAGACGTCATTACTGTATCTGACTATGTTCCTCTTTTTTTATCGTAACAGAAACTGTTGTTTCTGGTATCCCCAGTTTGCTAAAATTTTGAGTTTTGTAGCTTCAGTGATAAAAGGTGATCGAATTTAAATTATTTGTGTTTTGATAATACACAACATTCCTAGAGGAACGCTTCGTAACAATTATGTTAATTTGTTATTAAAAGTAAAATCGCCTCTGAGTTTTGAATAAATTGTGTATCAGTTGGTTCTACCGCTAATTTATTTCATAAATGTGAAGAGCTTCGTAGTGATTCTCTTCAAAAATTCTGCAAGTTGATACAATCATCAGCGCAGATTAATAACTGCTCCCATGAGTTAACGCTGCTCATTTATGTAAGTGTTGTACAATTGAGGATGACCTGCTCGCATAACTTAAAGTGCAGCGATCTAACTAGCGAGACAAGAAGGTGCGTCATATTGGGATAGAATTCGTGCGGTCTGTCTGAGTGGTTTTTAGACTGTTTTCTACGCTCGTTTAGGCGAATTCTGGGGTGATCTCCAATCTCCATCCGAGAAAATACTATACGCAAAGAGATAATGTACAGTAACTCAGATAACAAAGTTTACACGATCCAGCGGCAGATGCTGCACACTATTTCCCTCCTTCAGGTTAACTGACGGCTGTATCGGTAGAAAAACTGCAAAAAAAGTAAATTTGCCAAATCAGCTGCTCGTATTACCACACCGCTTCCGGAATTCGGGGAGGCATTTAGGCCCTTACCCAAGTCCGACTGAGTGAGTACCGGAATGGAAAAGACATCGCCCACATACCACCTTAGTTACACGATTCACAAAAATTTCAAAAACGCTCACACATTTATCGCAGGGATAATGCTAGACTCAGACAGACGGGGAACACAAATACCGTGAAGGGAAGGAGAAAGAATGTGACATGAAGGACTTCTGCCACATACCAGTAACATTGCCAGTTAACGTGCTGACCCCTTGAAGATACGTTTATAAAGGCCAGGAAAAAGAAGAAGAAATATGATGGGTACAGTGGACCTTGAACGAGAGTATAAACGCTACGAAAGAGATTGTACAGCGAGGGTGTAATCGCGTTGCTACATGGCAGATGGTTCTTTTGTCTTAGCCACTAACCAGCAGAATTCTAATGGAGAAGTTAATTTTGTAGTGCACTCTCTAGAAAGACCTAAGAAGCACCGAGCTCTCTGTGAGCACATCTCCTCTGGCCCTAAGCTTTCTGCGTTATGAAATACGTTCAGTCTCCATGGTAACATATTCTCTTTCTTCTAAATCCGTTTGCTTTGCCGACTTTCGGTGCAAGGCTACTGTCAGTGAGTTTTCGGTCCTTGCGGATTTAATTTCTTTCAAAAATGCTCAGCAATTTTCCGTATTTTAGTTTTCTAGCCGGCCGGAGTGGCGCTTCAGTCCGGAACCGCGCGACTGCTACGGTCGCAGGTTCGAATCCTGCCTCGGGCATGGATGTGTGTGATGTCCTTAGGTTAGTTTGGTTTGAATAGTTCTAAGTTCTAGGGGACTGATGACCTCAGATGTTAAGTCCCATAGTGCTCAGAGCCACTTTTAGTTTTCTAACAAGATTCAACACAGCTGTTCTTAGTTACAGTAGCCAGCATTAAATCATTATCCATTTATGTTGTCCAGGACAGATGCTTCGCTAATTTATAATATCATGGCCTTCAAGTTCATCTTGTATGAAACATGTAACCAGCGGGTTGGCCCCATTCTCTGATTGTTTGGCTATTGATTTCTCCTCATACTCAGTGCCACGTTTGTGTTTCCCATTCATAATGTGATGGTAAGCCTTTTGATGGTGTGGGTATGAATTTTAGTTCAAGAATGAATGTTGTTTAGGTCTCCTTGCTATTCCTCCTCATACTGTTGCCAGCTTAATATGCTGACAGTTAAAGAAACGCTCATTACAATTTCTCATGTATGTTATAGTGATCGTCTAAGAGGAAAGCTGTTTGAGAACCAATGACCCGAAGGATTTATCCCGTAACGTAGTCAATTTGTCTACGTTTACATAGAGGACGATGACATATATAAGTCAACGGTGTAGAAAGACTACGTCACTATCATTAACATGCTTGACCCACAGTGTTGTGATGTGACCGCGTGGAGTAGCCGCGCTGTTAGAGGCACTATGTCATGGATTGCACGGCCCCTCCTGCCGGAGGTTCGAGTCCTCCCTCGGGAATGGATGTATGTGTTGTTCTTAAAAAATGGTTCAAATGGCTCTGAGCACTATGGGACTTAACATCTGAGGTCATCAGTCCCCTAGAGCTTAGAACTACTTAAACCTAACTAACCTAAGGACATCACACACATCCATGCCCGAGGCAGGATTCGAACCTGCGACCGTAGCGGTCACGCGGTTCCCGACTGAAGTGCCTAGAACCGCACGGCCACACCGGCCGGCCTGTTGTTCTTAGCATTCGTTAGTTTAAGTAGTGTCTAAGTCTATGGACCGATGACCTCAGCAATTTGATTCCTTAGGAATTCACACACACACACACACACACACACACACACATTTGTTCGAGGATGTGATCGGCCATGAGAGAAATTGACTGGGAAACCTACGGTTGACGGTACTACGTCTGTGTTAGCAAGAGGTCTCAATTTTTCTCCTACCCCTGTTTCACCACCACTACTGGACTTCGTCGGGTCCATCGAAGAAACTGTGAGCCGTATAGCTACAGACGAAGCAGAGGAAGTGCGCCGGAAGTCTTGTCGTGTGTTGACAAAAGCTACACTGCCGAGGAGCAACATCTCGCCTCTGGAGACTGGAGAGGGTAGCCCCCCCCCCCCCCCCCCGGAACTTGCCAGCAGACCCGCATACAGTTGTACTTATATCGGACAAAGTAATGCTACTGTTTTATGCTACGGGAGGGCTATATTAATAAGATCAATGTTTTATTAAGCGACTCAACATATGGCAAACAACAGAGCTTCTGACTAACAGTTCCTTACCAAAGAGGTAATTAAGAAACTAAACCAAATAGTTCAGTTTCACCTACGATTGCCGAAGATCCACAAGGATAACGTGCCTTACATCTTATTGTGAGTAATATTGGAGCTGTTAGCTACGACTTAGCTAAGTATTTGACGTCTTTGGTAGGAAAGTGTCTACATCGTATAAGGAATTCTAGTGATTTCATCAGCGGACTTAAGTTATTACACCTGCAAAGTTATGACTTGCTGGTCAGTTTTGATGTAGTTTCACTTTTTACAAATGTACCTCTTGTGGACTCACTACATCTCATTGGCAATAGGTTTGGAGCTGATATTACAGCGCTGTTTGAGCATACCCTCTCCTCTACTTACTGTTTATTTAACAACTAGTTTTATGAGCAATCAGACGGAGTCGTCATGGGGAGTCCTTTGTCTCACCTAGTGGTTAATCTTTTTGTGGAAGATTTTAAGGAGCGAGCACTCACCTCAGCCACTTTTAAACCAACAGTATTTTGGCGATATGTTGATGACACTTTTATAGTTTGGCCTCAGGGTTTGGATCGTCTGCTAGAGTTCTTACAACGTCTGAACTCCATACACGAAAACATAAGCTTTACTATAGAGTTGGAGAAGGAGGGTTGCCTGCTCGCTTTTAGACGTCTTTGTGCGAAGTAAGAGCGATGGCACACTTGATCATTCAGTATAGAGAAAGCCCATTCACACAGACATTTACTTGCAAGCCGCTAGTTGCCACCATCCGGCACAAACGATGGGTGTTTCGAAGACATTGATTCACCGAGCCCACGTCATCTCTGACTGCCTATTTTCCATATAATGGTAATATTTCAGCGCAAATAGGCAGAATACTAAGAAAATATAAAGTGAATGGAATCTTTCGCCCTCCTGCAAAAATTTCGTCGCTGTTGGGAAGCGACCAAGAGCTGCGCAAGACAGGTGTTTATAGGATTCAGTGTGATGCGGCATATCTTAGGGTAAACGAGGCATACTATACAGGATCGCATTGTAGAGCATACCCACTTCTTCAGCCTTGTAAGTCTGCCGTCGCCGAACACTGTATTTTCACTGGTCATGTCATGAATTACAGTTAGACAAAAATTGTGGCCCATACGTCTAACTTTTGGAGTTCTATTATTAATGAATCCGTGTAAATACGGCTGTCTGACAGTGAGTCTCTTGTTAATCGAGACGGCGGTTTTCAATTGAATTCGGCGTGGAATCCAATCGTTGAAAAACTTCGTGTCCTCCGTAGCCGGCGAAGTTCTGAGATGGAACAGTGGGAAGACAATCGAACTGATATCGATGCGGCGAGTTTTCACCACGGAGGGCGCGCGCCGTAGCAGAATCGATCTCGCTCAAGTAGCGCACGCGCAACGCTAGATGAATCCACCACGCATGTGCCAGCGGGGCCTTAAATACCAGAGCTCAGGGCAGTTTTCACCAGTATCACCTAAAAATGGCCAGAAGACTCTGTGCCGAAATATTGCGGGAGGAAATTACAAACATCTGGCAGTTCTCCCGAAATTTTGTTGAACAAACTCCTTCTGCTTTGTGAAATTTTCGACAGTAAAATGCGTGCATGGGATTTACAAGAGCAACAAGCCACAGCTTATGAACATGACATTTGATTTGGATTATCGAACAGTACATGACGTTCGAGCCGGACGTTCGGCAGTAAGAGCCTTCCTATGACGTATGGAGGTCATAGCCCCGGATGTGTTCACTATCGAGTGGGGCCTTTTTGAATGGAAGTTCGCAAAGCACCAACTGTGGTGGCTGACAGACCGTGGCAAATAAAATTCACTCTGACAGTCTTCCAGGCAATTCGAATGGCAACATACCATGCGTATGAACATTCCAGAGAAGCAATGGTACCAGTAGTTCTACGAAGTAGTGCTGGATCACTTGTGAGGGTTCCTAAAGACCAGCCTTTTGATGCGGAGGTTTGTATTCAGATTGCCCTCTGTACGGAGCAGTTGAGAAAACAAATATCGAATAGCGCACCGACCTAAATTGAGTGGATGAAAGTCACGAGTTAACACCGTCCGTTTGAAGATGCACCGTGTATCACGTCTGATGTAGTGGCTATATGTGAGGATGACGTGACTGAAGACACGCTATCTCAACAGTCTGTTACAGACAGGTGTGTAGTGAATCAATTACTACGTATCGAATTAACGGTCTTTTGACAATAATTGTTGAAAGTATCCTCGTGGCACTGGTCTTGCTTATCGTAGAAACGAGTTTCCGAAGTCGGCAATGTGTACAGAGAATTTCAGTACTGGAGAAATGATGTAAACACTCACAAACCGCTTCACAGGAAGATCACAAGTATTCGACGAACAGATATCACGTTGCCTCCGTACAAAGGACTGTATATGGTTTACTCTTAGATCGCCCCAGATTTGAATCTGGGGCGTTAGGAATCCCTCTCTGCCATCACTGTGAGGAGACAAATGTCCTTTATGGGTTTCAGCAGCGGAGGACATCTAGGGCCTGCCTCGTGAGTTTCGGCTCCTTTGTGTATACCACTTGACATTTTCCTTCTCCGCTTCTCAGCAATGCAAGCTGCCAAACTGTCTCCATAGTAAAGCGTAAAACGCATGTGGCCATCATTGTAAAATACGTCGACAATGCAAAGCAATACGACCGTCCGCTTAATAACATGTTGTTCGACTTTGGAATACCATACAGAATACCATACAGCAGTGATTCTTGGTGACGTGGAGCCGACAATTCCTTGGTATGTGGTACCAGATACCTACACATAGTCAAGTAATTCCCATAAATTATGGGCCTCTGATTTGTTGATACGGAGCTGGAGTCGGATGTGTTCCGTCGGGTTTAGATCGGGCATATTTGGTGTGCAAGGCATAAACTTGAGCAATATGATGGTCCTCAAACCACAGTAACACAATTATGGCCTTGTGAATCGGATAGTTGTCCCAGTAGGGATACCATCGCCGTCGAGGAAGACATCAAGCGTGAAGGGATACAGGTATACCGGAATAATTTTCGCTCATTCTACAATTAAGGTGCCGTGGACCCATGGACGCTCTCTCCAGAATGACGAAGCATCCGGGGCACGATCACCGGCCTAGTGTAACAAGAAACGTGAATAAGGCGCCAGGTGAAGGTTTCCATTGATCCACGGTCCACTCTCAACGATCCCCTGCCCAGTGCAGTAGAAACTGACGATGTCATTGGGAAAACGCATGGACAGTCAGCTGCGGAGCCTTATGTACGACAACGTGCGGTGAACGGTGTTCTCTGAAACATTTGTGCCTGTACCGTAAATCGTCCTCTGTAGATAGATATGTCACAGATCGGCGCCTGTCTTGCTTTGCAGAACGGGTAACCTCCCATCTGCACGTTATGTGACGAGGCGTAAACGTCCAAATCCTTGCCACCTCCTCATGGTTTCACCGTCCTTTTACAAATTCCTATAGATGATCACAGCAGTACACAACAGTTACAGGTGACAAGCTGAAGCCTTAGGCGCTCCCGAGATGTCCGTTGCTAAGCGCAAATGGTTCAAATGGCTCTGAGCACTATGGAACTCAACTGCTGAGGTCATTAGTCCCCTAGAACTTAGAACTAGTTAAACCTAACTAACCTAAGGACATCACAAACATCAATGCCCGAGGCAGGATTCGAACCTGCGACCGTAGCGGTCTTGCGGTTTCAGACTGCAGCGCCTTTAACCGCACGGCCACTTCGGCCGGCTTGCTAAGCGCATGGCCAAAACAATCTGTCTTTGTGAAAGTCGCTTATGCCACTGTATTTCCCCGTCTGCGGCCCGTAATGGCGCTAGAATGATTCCTCACTCGACTCTCCTCCGTTTATATACTTTCTTTAGTGCCTCAAGTGCCCGCAACACAACCAGATGCCGTCCATTCTCGCGGAGGGTTGTAGTCATAATTGTAGATTAACTTGTCGGGAAACGATAATATTTTGCCCATATTCAAGGCGTTTAACTGCTCGTTGGCGTGTGAAATGTTTGACGTTTCACGGAAGCTGACGCAATAGCATACGAGCGTCGCACTATCGAAGCAGAGAGGTAAACACTCGTTTCAGAGCTTCAGTCTGCTGGATGAACCTGCACAGTCCTTCCGACCCTGTGTTAGATGACTGTCGTTCTGCACTGTCGTTCAGTAATACACGCATAACTTACATAGGCGGATGCTCTGCAAGTTTTGCCATGGGTCACCATTTCCTGTCACTTGAATTCACAAAATATACACTCCTGGAAATTGAAATAAGAACACCGTGAATTCATTGTCCCAGGAAGGGGAAACTTTATTGACACATTCCTGGGGTCAGATACATCACATGATCACACTGACAGAACCACAGGCACATAGACACAGGCAACAGAGCATGCACAATGTTGGCACTAGTACAGTGTATATCCACCTTTCGCAGCAATGCAGGCTGCTATTCTCCCATGGAGACGATCGTAGAGATGCTGGATGTAGTCCTGTGGAACGGCTTGCCATGCCATTTCCACCTGGCGCCTCAGTTGGACCAGCGTTCGTGCTGGACGTGCAGACCGCGTGAGACGACGCTTCATCCAGTCCCAAACATGCTCAATGAGGGACAGATCCGGAGATCTTGCTCGCCAGGGTAGTTGACTTACACCTTCTAGAGCACGTTGGGTGGCACGGGATACATGCGGACGTGCATTGTCCTGTTGGAACAGCAAGTTTCCTTGCCGGTCTAGGAATGGGAGAACGATGGGCTCGATGACGGTTTGGATGTACCGTGCACTATTCAGTGTCCCCTCGACGATCACCAGTGGTGTACGGCCAGTGTAGGAGATCGCTCCCCACACCATGATGCCGGGTGTTGGCCCTGTGTGCCTCGGTCGTATGCAGTCCTGATTGTGCCGCTCACCTGCAAGCCGCCAAACACGCATACGACCATCATTGGCACCAAGGCAGAAGCGACTCTCATCGCTGAAGACGACACGTCTCCATTCGTCCCTCCATTCACGCCTGTTTGGACACCACTGGAGGCAGGCTGCACGATGTTGGGGCGTGAGCGGAAGACGGCCTGACGGTGTGCGGGACCGTAGCCCAGCTTCATGGAGACGGTTGCGAATGGTCCTCGCCGATACCCCAGGAGCAACAGTGTCCCTAATTTGCTGGGAACTGGCGGTGCGGTCCCCTACGGCACTGCGTAGGATCCTACGGTCTTGGCGTGCATCCATGCGTTGCTGCGGTCCGGTCCCAGGTCGACGGGCACGTGCACCTTCCGCCGACCACTGGCGACAACATCGATGTACTGTGGAGACCTCACGCCCCACATGTTGAGCAATTCGGCGGTACGTCCACCCGGTCTCCCGCATGCCCACTATACGCCCTCGCTCAAAGTCCGTTAACTGCACATACGGTTCACGTCCACGCTGTCGCGGCATGCTACCACTGTTAAAGACTGCGATGGAGCTCCGTATGCCACGGCAAACTGGCTGACACTGACGGCGGCGGAGCACAAATGCTGCGCAGCTAGCGCCATTCGACGGCCAACACCGCGGTTCCTGGTGTGTCCGCTGTGCCGTGCGTGTGATTATTGCTTGTACAGCCCTCTCGCAGTGTCCGGAGCAAGTATGGTGGGTCTGACACACCGGTGTCAATGTGTTCTTTTTTCCATTTCCAGGAGTGTATTTCGTCCTTTGGTTTCGGTTAGCTGTACTGGCATCACCTCTTATTAAAAACTAAATTTTTAGAAAGTAATATTTCCGACAGCAACGCGTTCATAATTCTCCGTAGTACGTTTCATCGGTACCAGTTGTCCTCTTCCTTTCAATTTTGATAGCTGTGGTCTCCGCCTCATTAAGGAGCGTGCATTGTAGCTAATGACAGCAATCAACGAGATTAAGACCACAACGCGTATACTGGTCGGTATATGTGAGTTGTGGTTTGGTTAAAACTGTTATTGTATCAATACACCAGTAAACAAAATTGGTGTTGCGCATACATTTTTAACTCTTATAAAAATCACGTTGTCTCCGTTTTCTTTCACGTTTCGACTTCTATTGATACCTTTCCATCAACTGAGGGTGACGTTGCACTGATCTCTCCAATCACAGAGCAAAACTGATGAACGAGGAATACAGATTTATTGTCATCTCAATTAGGAAAATGTTTTCGTTCTTTTACTTTTACTTTTTTATGTAGGCATAGAGATAATGGACTGCACTATCCTGCTTTGCTCCTCTAGCAGTGAGCTACGGTAATGTGGTGTGTGGATACCAACGTGTACCAGGACTGCAGATACGTACCAGCAATCAAATGAAAGGTGAATCATGTCTCTTAACCTTTCGAGGACATAATGAAAACTCTATCAGTATTGTTAGTATACTGAATTTACATGCATTCAGTCGACAAAAGTTATGATATATCTCCTTTTCCCAGGCGTACTGCAGCAAATCGGTGTGGCGTGGATTCAGCAAGTCGTTGGAAGTCCCCTGCAGAAATATTGAGCCACGCTGCCTATATAATAGCCGTCCATAATTGCTAAAATGTTTCTGGTACGGGAGTTTGCGCACTTTTGTAACCTGCCTGGAAGGCGGCGCGTGGGTCTGCTCCTGTGATCTGCAAAATAGGCCGAATGAAGGAAGCGAGTAGGAGCAGGTGAGGTAAAGCACTTCGGTACTGCGTGTAAATTTAAAGATGTTTACTATAGGCAAAAACAAGTTAGTAAGTGGTTACATAGCTTTGCGATGATGAGCACGCAGGTGCGAAGCCGTATTCCCGTCGTAAGTAGTACAAAGTCTCAATAGGAAGCCAACACACTCTGAAGGTGCAGCGATGTATCCAGGCCGTCTGCTCTTGATGGAAATGGGGCGAAAGCTGAGCGGCGCTCGTTGAGCTCCACAGCGTCGGCTAGAGGGCGCTGAGGTCGGCGTAGTTGGTCCGCTCTCGTAGTGCCAACCTACGAGCGTGCACGTACGCTATGGCATCGGAACTATCGATACCACACGCACGAACTGACCTCTCCATTATTCCCCATAAATTTTCGGTGGGATTCATGTCGGGCGATCTGACTGGCCAGACCATTCGCTCATACTCTTCAGAATTTTCTTCAAACCAACAGCCAACAATTGTGGTCCTCTGACACGTCGCATCGTCATCCATAAACATTCTATCGTTCTTAGGGAACATGACGTCCATGAATAGCTGCAAATGGTCTCGAGGTAGCCGAACATCTAGAGGACCCAGTCCATTCCATGTAAATACAGCCCACACCGTTATGGAGCCAGCACCAACTTGCACAGTGCCTTGTGACAACTTGGACTTCGTGTGGTCTACGCCATACTGAACATTACCAACAGCTCTTACAAATTGGAATCTGGATTCATCTGATAAGGCCACGGTTTTTCAGTCGTCTACGGTCCAACCGGTATGGTGACAAGTCCAGGAGAGGCGCTGCAGACGATGTCGTGCTGTTAGCAAAGGCACTCGCGTCGGTCGCCTGCTAAATTAGCCCATTAAC
Organism: Schistocerca piceifrons; assembly: GCF_021461385.2. Classification (NCBI taxonomy): domain Eukaryota; kingdom Metazoa; phylum Arthropoda; class Insecta; order Orthoptera; family Acrididae; genus Schistocerca; species Schistocerca piceifrons. Next base: position 460,898,230 of record NC_060140.1, read on the forward strand.
GCCAAATTTCACCCCCTGTCTTAAAGGATGTCGTGATCCCACATTGATTTCTCCGGGTATTTCACGCGTTGTAGCTTGCCTGCTAGCACTCACAACTCTACGCTAGCGCCGCTGCTCTCGGTCGTTAAGTAAAGGCCATCGGCCACTGCGTTGTCCGTGGCGAGAGGTGAGGCCTGAAATGTGGTATTCTCGGCACAGCCCTGACACTGTGGAACGCGGAATATTGAATTCCCTAACGATTTCCAAAACGGAATCTCCCAAGCGTCTGGCTCCAACACCATTCCCGATTCAAAGTCTTAATTCTAGTCATGCAGCCAAAATCACGTCCGAAACCTTTTCACATGAGTGACGTGAGCACAAATGTAGGTCCGCCAATGCTCTGCCCCTTTACAACTTGTGTATTACCGCCATCTGTATATGTGTACATCGATACCCCATGGCTTTTGTCACCTCACTGAGTCTTCCCAACTGAATCACTTGCGCAATTCTTTACGTATACTGCCGTTTTCGCAAACGGTGGTTTGTATTCAAACTACGCTAGAGAGAACTGCTAATTGTGTAAAAATCTGAATAAAAGAACTTATGTCACCTTTCCAAATCAAATCTGAAACAATACTTCGATGTTTTATGTAATGAGGCACTAATACAGAAAGCTGATTCTGTACGAGTAAATTGCCCAAGACTATGGTAGTAGACTTTCTGCCTACCACTCTTGTTCTTCTTCAGTTTTCAACGATACCAGAATTGTCTTCCTAGATTAATTATGTGGCATAGAAACTTACCATATATTGAGGTGCGGAGTCCCAGTTTCTATTTCTAGTATCACATGAAAGTTTTATCAATATCGATGGCTCTGTAACTGGTCATCAAGAGACTGTAGTCGTGGAATGTGTCTGCACTGTGGTAATGTGGTTTTGTGAGGTGTCGCCATACTTTAAGTTACTTAATTGGATTGTAGTCACAAATGTTTCGACGATACACTGATTCAAAAATAAATGCCTGACGTTTCGTGCTCCAACCTGGCTTGGATACGGTAGGGGGTAACCTGGGCGTGAACCTCATAGCGCTCTGATCTGAATTGACGGCGGACGCAGCGGGGTCAGCCGAACACGGCATGCGGGCTGCGTAACTGCCCCGCTGACAAAGAGCCGAAGATGGCGCATAAAGAAACGGTGACCTCATTACGGCGAGGGGAGGAGTGCTCGCACTGCTGCTGAGAGATGGCTCGCCATGACAATAGCCGCGCGCTTTCAATCGGGCCGCTGCCCACGCTCCGCCGAGAAGCAGTAGGCGTCATTTCTCGGCCACTTTGCTGCGCTGTTAGCCATCAGTCACGTCTAATCGAAATCTCGTGAGGTGGACAAGCGTGAATGAGACATGGAAATTATGTGAACTCATGAATTTGAAAACTGCAGCAAAGCACGCTGGACAGAAAGTAGGTCTCCCACACCAGGAGATTCTTAGGACTTTTTGTGAGCTACTGCATAGTTTCTGTGTATTACAGCAAGAACCCCACAAATGGCTATACACTCTAAGGGAAAAAAATACAGATGTGATAACCAGGCGCAGACAAACAAATGACTACTGTTTCAAAGAAACTGGATGATTTATTCAAGAGAAAGAGCTCCACAAACCAAACAACCTGGACAAGGCTTGGGACCGGATGATCTCTCTAATTTCTTGCGAGAGAAGACAGTTTATTCATAATGACACGTCCAGCGACATCTGACGTCTGCTTTTAGCGACGCGAGAGCGCATTTCGACAGAGGGTGGACATATAGTTTTCATCTTTACGCATGCGCCTGGACGCCACAGATAGAACAGTATTTCCAGATGGCGTGGGTTTCGATAGAGGACGCTCCTGTAGCGGCCGCCAATGCGCATGCGTTTCCGCGCCAGTATTTGCTATAAAGCCGACGCCAGGAACTTTTTATCCCCCTTTTATGTAAGAGTTCGCCTTTCCGTATTTTTTGTTGTAAAGCCCTATGGCTGAAGAGCGGTGAACTGTGCCACTGCCAGCCCTCCCCTACCCGTGTGGGGCAGGGGAATGAAATTATAGAAAGAGAGAAAAAAAAGAAAAAGAACTTGCGGTCCCCAGTGATGGACACTATTCTGAGGATGGCTACTCCAGTCAATGAAACTCCTGGTGGAAGACGTGTCTGGAGACTCCCCAGACAGCAATGACACTTCAACCTGCTTGTCCTCGTCATACAGCCCGACGCACAGAAGCCTGGGGTGATATTTCATTTCATAGCAGGACTCCTTTCGTTGTCATCCGTGGCATCATTATAGCGCAGCCGTACGTCTACGATATTCTATATACCGTTTTGCTGCCCATCATGCCAGGCCGTCCTGGTCTTACATTTCAGTAATATGAAACCTGCCCACACATGGCGAGAGTTTCTACTACTTGTCTTCATGCTTGCCAAACCCTACCTCGCCCTACGATGTCGCCTCCCATGTCAATGGATTTATTAGGAATTTTGTGACCAGTATTAGTACGAGTATACATCGCAAAAAAGCCAGGTTTGGTACTGGACAGGGGCTGAGGAGGATGGGGTATGGTACGGAGGGAAGATTAACATGAGCATGGATACTTAGATTGCCGTGGGACTCCGTATCACAGAAAAATTTCCGAAAAACTTCATAAGCGTCTCGGGGCCAAAGTATAATACCTGCCTTCTCTGCCCCTGGAAAACTGGGTGAGAGATTGAGACACAGTGAGCACTCGCCTTGTGAAAATATCAGGCCTGAGATGTTTACCATAGCCGGTGTGACGACTGACATATTCGTTACGTGGGGCGGACTGGCAATGGATTAGATATGGAGTTCGAAGAGCAACGTACATTTGAGAAGTTCAAGGTCTGCCAGAATACCCACCATCGAGAGTATCGTGAGTCGCTGGTCAGTACACCTAAAAAGTTAAGAATTTTACTTAGGGATGAAAAGAGTTACACACTAAATATTTTAGAAGAGGTGGAGGTTACTCGTACCATGAAATTGTAATCACAACTCACTTTGAACAAAGAAGATAGAGCTACGGCAAGAAGGACATTTTACTGAATTTCGAGTCTATTGTGAGAGCCTATTGGTTCCTTTAACTTCTTTTTATTACCGTTAGTTTGTATCCCTTGTTTACCCTCAGGAATTTTTTGGTTTGGGATATCTTTTCCTTGCGGTTTATTCGGTGACACCAGTACTGTACATGCAATCTAATTTGCTCTTGCGTCTGAGTCCATTCTGTAGAGTCCCCATACGTGGTATCTACTTGACTTGTTTCACAAATTTTGTCAAAATTGGCGTAACTAAGTCCCAACTTGCATAGTATGCATAGAGTATAGGGAACATGGTTTTGGTTTATCCTGTCTCACATCATGGTGGCGCTCTTCGCGTCGGCGACTCTTGCTTAACGGCCTCACTTCGCGCGTTCATTGCAGCCGGTGGTTGCTGGTGCCGACCTGGGTGGTTCTTTGTTATGATTTGCTGGTAAGCCTTCTGCTGCTTGACTTCAAGATATGTTGCTTTTGGTCCAGCACCTCAGTTTGGCTTTTTGGTTGTATACGGGTCCTTGCTACATGGCTCAGGATGTTTTCTGTCACCCAACTTTTTATTAATTGGCTATCCGTCCTACGAGGGTTGGGTCTTCTATATTCTCCGCCATATTGTTTACCATTCCTTAATGATCGTAAGTATACTTCTGTTTTTAACTATTCTCGTAATTAGCTGCTTATCGCTTTGATATTGCTTTCGTGTGTAGAGGTTCAATCACTATCACTGTTTATTTCTTATTTCTTCGCTATGCACATGGTTTCCTTCACCCTTCTTTCTGTTCATTGACTATCCGCCCTAATGACATTACGGTTTTAAATATGAAGATTGAGCCTTGTGGCTTTCAATATTCTTCACTATGTTGTTTGCTATATTTTAAAGTTGGTAAGCACATTAATGTTTTCATCTTTTCTCATAATTAGCTGTTTATGGTTCTACTATTACTTTGATTTATACAGGCTCTATCGCTAGCGTTGTTTGGATATGGATCTGATGGTTTGGTGATAAGCCACGAAACTGTTAGCGCATTAATAAAATTGGTTCAAAATACAGTTACTTACAGACTGAAACTTGGAACTTCCTGGCAGATTATTGCTATGAAATGTTATAAGACAGCTGCAGATGTCCCGATCACAGAGTCGTTTGCAATTTCTGTGTTGTTTCTCCCATTGAATACGTGCAGCTTGTTATACTGCCGTGAGCAAAGGTAATTGCGAGATACCCGTTTCATTTTCCTACTGAATGAAGTTCTCTTCGCAAAATTTCTGGATTACACTTTTTAAACTAGTGTCTGATTGTAGACAGATCGAATGGAAAAAAATATACAGCAGAACAGGACCATAACACATGTAACACTTTCCAGAAAAGTGTAATTTATTTGTTTCACCACAACATAACAGGCGAGGAACAAGACAGATGAACTAGTTGTACGCCTAGAGAATCTGTAAAATTCTTAAGTGATATATATTCTGTGCCTATCTGGACACCACTTAACCCCAGAGATGAAGAGGTTAAAATATCACAAATCACAGGCTAGCAACATTTCCGTGTAGAGCTAACATGGAAAAATGAAGGAGTCGCAATATAAGTAAAAGTTGTACACAAAGTAAAAAAATATTGAAGCAAATAGTTTATTTTGTTGATCACTACCTAAAAGGATGTGATTGTGAGTTGTTGCTGCAAAATACATTTCTGATAATTGTAACTGTCTACATACCACTCTAGAAAACTTTCAGTTCGTATTTACGAAAATTTCTAGGTGCGTTATTGAGCTACCTACCATACAAGAAGAAACGGTTAGTAGTTCGCGGGGATTTCAATGTAAATTCCTTAAAAGATACGGACAGAAAAAACTAATTAAAATTTTTATTTGGGGGTGCCAATCTAATTTCAGCTGTCAATTTTCCAGCTCGAATGCAGAAAGATAGTAGGCAGCTGATTCATATTATTTCTATAGGCAGTGCTCAGGCTGAAAGAATTAATGTGTACCCAACTACAAATGGACTAGCTGATCATGCTGCACAACTAATGGAAATAAGCAGTACGACACCGTACAACCTCGAGGCAGGTTCATAAAAAACAATGAGGCTTGATAAAGGGATCAGGACACAAAGTCTTAAGAGTAAGCTAACAGGCGTGGTATGGGATGATGTACATATAGAAAGAAATGCTAATCTCAAATTACATTTATTCAATTGTAAATTTGTGCTAGTATTTAAAAGTTGCCTCTCTCAAAAGTTAGACAGAAAATACATTAAAAATCGAACTACGTCTTGAATAACTAACAGAGTTAAAGATAATGTAAGAGAAAGAGGGAAATTTATACAGGGTGAACTGCAGAGAGGGATTCCTGGCTGTAAATGGAGAAAAAAAGGTCCTTTTACATTTTATCGGTAATGGAAGGTGTGTGTGCAACGACAACAAAGCGTCACAGAACACAGTACAGAGCTACAACACATCGACGTCACAAAAGATGTTCAAAGCGGCCTCCGTGGGATTGCAGGTGATGGGTATAGTAGCGGTTGTCATGTAGAATACTTTGGCTTACACCATGTTGGCAGGCCACTTGCCTGGAGCTTGTGCTACTGTTCGTCTCAACATCCTGAAGAACCTAGTCCTCCGAATCTGATGTACGCGCAGTCCTGCGCCTTCCTACACGTTCGTCTATCAAACTCCCAAAAAGGGCTTGAAATATTGTGTGATGTGATTGGTGTTTGTGAGGGTACTTGTTTTGATGTACCCATGTTTCCTCTCGACCGTTCCATCTCCTTGGCCGTACATAAACACCATCTTGGCCTGTTCCCGACATTAATACCGGACTATTCTGCTGCTTACAGTATGCTGTATCAATCACGCAGCCTGTAACACGCAAGGAACACACGGCCCATGGTCAGGGGAACAGTCATTCATCAGTCCCATCTGCCGTGGTATCGATGCATTTCTGGACGCATTTCATAGGACCCTTTTTCCTGCATTTCCGGTCAGAAATTCGTTCCTGCTGCTTGTCCGTTTTATTAATGTTCATCATATGGAAAGGCCAGAATAACTGAATATTCGACATTACTTGCATACTATGAAAATGCTGTAATATTTTAAGGGGAGTCATTAGAATGTCACAAAGAACGTACATCCTGAGAGAATTTGATAATGTAAATAGTAGGATTAAGACTATAAGAGATACTGTCAAATGGAAGACGCTGCAGCCAGTTAGCGTACAAGATACCATAACAACTAAACTAAGTGAGAATGGTGTGACTGATAATGCTCGAGTTGCAGGTACTTTTAATAGTCACTTTCTAAATGGTTCAATTGAAGAAGGAAGAGAATATAACAAAAATACCATTCCACAAAACTCTAAGCTACTAGAAGCAGCACCAACACCCTTCACTACAATTAAAATAATCACTTTAATGTTCTGGCAATTTACTTGTTGTTCTTATTTAATACAATTATAAACATTCTAAAGAAATCTCATGTGCTTTTGGTGGAGTTTCATACAGAACTGTGAAAAGTTTAGTTAAGTTTAGTAATGGAAATTGTTTCACAGTAGAAGTAAGGTTTATTGAAGCTACTTGTCAACACAGGAAACATTACAGAGACACGACTTTTTCAAGTAAACTAAATGATTGTGTTCGTTTTAGCCAGTTTTAAGTTTACAGGAAACGTTATTTGCTTTGAAACTCAAAACTTATGCCAGAAGTCGCTCTCATATTGATACCGCTCTTAGAAAGAAGTATTAAGGGAGGATAGAGCTTGCGGCCTTGCCACGAATTCTCGACGAGATCTCTAGTACCGTCACAGTTGGCGTGGTTTTAGCATATTCCAATGGTAGACCTGTTTGTTTCTGGAGTCATTTACGTCAATATTATAAATTCATGTTTTCCTTCTGTAACTGACTTTGTAGTTTCACGTGTTTTGGTGTTACACAAATTCTAAAGTGCAGATAATACCATTATTTGTGCTAACTGAACGTGTGATTCGGAGTTTCGTCATTTTAGACTTTGATTTTATCCAGACTCGACAGGTTAACAGAATACACTCTGCACTCTAAAATTCGCATTAAGATATAAATGAAATGCGTAAAATTTAAAATCCGGTGTTTTATAAAATGTTGTATGTGTTTGTACTGTTTATGAATTTGATTGCTGTTTATCAGTCTATAATTATTAAGCCATAGTGACAAATAAACGTCTTTTTTGGGAGATGATATTTAATTACGTGGTTGTAAGACACATGTGTAGGAGAACTTTCTTTGTCTGAGAAATGTTGAAGTGTACTAAGTTGAAATTAATGAGTATGCTGCAAGGATAATTTCCCGATATGTATTTTCTGCCTTAAGACTTCCGTATGCCAACATTTAAGCACAAAAAGCATAATGAACTCTCTAATACCCAGCCTACTTCAGGTCTGTATTTCAGGAACACAAATGAGTGGTAGGGTTGTCTGCCATTCACTCTGTGTGTGAAACAGCCGGCCGAAGTGGCCGTGCGGTTAAAGGCGCTGCAGTCTGGAACCGCAAGACCGCTACGGTCGCAGGTTCGAATCCTGCCTCGGGCATGGATGTTTGTGATGTCCTTAGGTTAGTTAGGTTTAACTAGTTCTAAGTTCTAGGGGACTAATGACCTCAGCAGTTGAGTCCCATAGTGCTCAGAGCCATTTTTTTGTGTGTGAAACTAGTCAGACAGATAGTAACACAGATTATTGTTAAATTAAAGTAAATTAACATTTCTTTTCAAACACGATTGTGCACTGTTAAAGCTTTTGATGCAAATACTAAGCAAAGAAGGCACATGGCCTGCACCTGAATAAGAAGGGGAAAAATAAGTTAGCTTCTCTATTAGCAGAAACAGTAAGGGGGGGGGGGGGGGGTCACAGTCACACGAGGGCTGTTCCCTGTGGTTAATGGGTCCTGGTAGACAGGTTTTTTTAGGTTAAAGGCAAACTCCAGACAGTCAACAATCAAGATAAATAGAATAAAAGAAACTTCATGTACAGTAAATAGGTGCAAAGCTAAGGCCAGTATCAACTTACTTCATCAAAATATCAGTAGCATAAAAAATAAAGTAGATGAGCTATTAGTGTGTTTAGATGATCTCAAAAATAAGAATGAGATTGATATACTCTGTCTGTCTGGACACTACGTAACTTTGGGGATGGATAGTGTCAGTGTAAATGGGTATAATTTACCATCTTGCACGTGTAGATCTAGGGTGGATAAAGGAGAAGTTGCCATATTCATAAAACAAGGGTACAAATACAAAACTGTGGAAGTAAGAAAATTTTGTGTTGCTCAGCACTTTGAGGTTTGCCAAAGTGAACTTCAGCTAGATTATGTAGTATTGATATTAGCAACAATGTACAGGTCTCAATTAGGAGACTGGGTACTTTTCATTAAAAAAATTGACTCCCTATTATGCTGTCTGTCAGACAAAAAGAAGAAGTTATTAATCTATGGTGATTTCAATGTAAACTTTCTAAGTAATTCTGACAGGAAAATTAAACTAGAAGTGTTGTTAACAGCATATAACTTAGATTCAGTGGTCAATTTCCCTGCACGTATGGCTCAAGACAGATAACGTATTTGTACAGAAAGAGGATGTAAAACAAACACATGCTTTAGCTGTGGTAAATGGATTGTCAGACCATGATGTACAACGGATTACCTTACAAAACCTTGTGTAGATGTATATAATGAGCCAAATGCTAATGATAAATGCAACATATTTCTTGATAAATTTATATCGCTTTTTCAACATTGTTTCCCAAAGAAAGTTACTAAATGTAACACCACACACTTTTCAAAGAAACCTTGGATTACTACTGGTGTTAAAGTGTCTTCAAAAAGAAAACTGCATGAGACAGCAAGAACTAGTAAAGATCCAAAAGTAGTTTTACACTATAAAAATTATTGTAAAACACTGAGAAAAGTTGTAAGGAAATCAATAAATGTGTATGTTAGAGAAAAAATTAACAACTCCGGCAATAAAATCAAATCAATATGGAATGTTGTTAGAAGGGAGACAGGAAATGTGATCATTGGGATAGGTAGTATTACTATTACAGAGAATGAGACCATCCTAATCAACAGTACAAGAAGCTAATGTATTTAACAACCATCTCTTAAGTGTAGGAGAAAAAGATGGTGAGAATAGTTCAAAAGAAAAAGCCAGGCAGTACACGGAAGAGTCTATTAGGCGCACTACAAATGTAGTTGTGTAAACATGTTGGGAGTTTGGGTCTCATGGGGAGCGTCCAAGGGATAAGTCCCTGCAGGCCCACTACCATCTGCGCACTTGGTGGCTCGGATGGATAGAGCGTCTGTCATGTAAGCAGGAGATCCCGGGTTCGAACACTCCCATTGCAGTCACGTACACACGAAAACTCGTCACACTCATATTTCGCGAAGAGAAGTTGCCATTGTGCGCGAAGGACAGAAAAACCTTCCCAATTAGGCGGCTAAACTTGCCCTTCGGGTTCTCCCAACCAACAAAGCTATAAGATTTTACTTTTTTTTACTGTTATTTCTGTCAAAATTTGTGACTGAAAGTAATAATTACTATAGAAGCAGGTAGTCACCTTTGTCTAGCTGTCGTCTTGCTCAGTATTCTTTATGCGGAGATCTAATACACCGTCAAGTCGCGTTAGTGTACTGAATAACCACCTTTTCAAACGCAGACTGCTTCGAGACGTGCAGGGACAGAGTCAACGAGGTTCTGGAAGCTACTGACGGGGATGTGGAGCCAAGCCTACTCCAGTGTTGTGTCCAGCCGCTCTGTGTTTCTCAGCTGAGGATCCATGGCGGGAACAGCTCGATCGAAGTGGTCCTGCAGACTTTCGATTCTGTTTAAACGTGGGGAATTTGGTGGCGAGTTGAGTACGGTAAACTCATCCTGGTGCTCTTCCAATCATGCATGTACACTGCAAGCTGTGTGACACGTTGCATTGTCCTGCTGTAGATGCAATCGTGCCAAGGAGAAACAGATTACATGTAGGGGTTGACATGGCTCCCAAGGATAGATACGTATGTGTGTCGATCCACTGTGCGATTATAACGATATGTTTACGTAATGTGTATACATAAACATACAGTTATAAAAGTCCCCGTTCATAGTCGCTAATTATATCAATATGTTTACTTTTGTGCTGTAACATATAGCTATAATCTTTTTGGATCGTTGATTAGTCGGAAGTTGCACTGCAGAGGAGAGTAAATACCTATTCAAAATATAATTATTTTTGGATAGCTCAGCATGAATTTATCATTTTAAATCATTCACTAATCGAGCAGTCGCTAGGCAACAGCTACAGATAGCAAATAATGTTGCGAGAATGTAAAAGGTGAACGTCCTGTGACGTAACGTGTTTATTGTTGAAGCGCCGTCAGAGATGCAGTGACTTACTCACTTTGAAAACCGCGGTGCGAAAAACGGACGGAAGAAGAACACTTTTACACATTCTTTTGATGTACGAGATATTCTCGATGAACAGTTACTCAGCTACTCATTTTTTTCTCTTGTCTCTTGTATCTTGTGTCGGACGCGCATGTCTTGCCGCCGTATTATTATTGTTAAAAATAATATTATTTTAGTGTAAAGTAAAAGTGCAACACTAAAAATGCAATACTGCATAGCAGTAGATTTATTGTGTGACGTGTATGTGAAAACGTCAAAGGAACTATTTTCATTACGAGAAGAGAAGTGCCAGTCAAAACGGCATCCATGTTAAATCCTTCATTGCAATGCAAGTTCATCTATTAATTGCCATAAATTCAGAGTTAAGTGGAACTGGTGTACGGACTATTTATTTAGTATAGAATCTATGTCTCACTCCTTCCTGAAGTTACTTAATTTTCTTTATGTTTCTGCCAAATAGAAAGTTCACAGTCACGAATTCTTTCGTCGAAATCGGACGGAAGTTGCATGCGGCGAAATATTTTCTCCGCGCCTCATTCTACTGGTAAATGCATGATTAACTACGGTCCCTTAGGAAATTCATGCTGAGCTATCCAAAAATAATCATATTTTGAATAGGCATTTACTCTCCTCTGCAATGCATCTTCCGACTGATCAGATGATCCAACAAGAAACACCCGCACACGGTCGGCGTTCGCAAATATATTTCCACCGCTGATTATAGCTATATGTTACAGCACAAAAGTAAGCATGTTGTTATAATTAGCGACTACGAACGGGAACATTTATAACTGTATGTTTATGTACACACATTACGTAAACATATCGTTATACGTTCCAGACTAACAAGATCATCCAGGGAACGCCACGAACACACTCCCCAGACCATAACGCTCCCTCCTCCGGCCTAGACCCTTCCGACGAGTGTTGCAGGGTATTTGTTTTCAGTCCGATGGAGCATAAAAGGTGACTCCTATGTAACGGGGAACTGTGGCCACTCTGTTGACGTCCAATTCCGGTACTGGCGTGAAAATTACAGCTTTCGTCGCTGGGGTGCATGTACCATGTGATTGTTGCAGAGGACTATATGTAGCAATGTTCGCTAAACGGTCATTGAGGAGACACTGTTGGTAGCCCCTTGGTTCATCTGGGCGGTCACTTGCTGAACAGTTACACGTTTACTCGCCCATTTGCATCTCTGCAGCCGTCTATCACCCTTGTTGTCTATGCTCCGTGACGCACTATGGTTGCCTCAGCACCGGTTTTAGATAGCAGCATTTAGTCTTGCGTGGTACAGCTTAACGAACATAGCCCATCGGAAATGCTTCCACCATTGGCGCGAAAGCCAATGATCAAGTCCATTTGGACCCCAGATAAATCGATCGGTTTTCACAATACGATAACGAATGCACGGTTCTCCGCGTCCCTCCACACTTTATATCTCCTCCACTGCTAGTGCTGTCCTCTATGAATGGTTATTGTGCCTTGATTGTATAACATAGGCGGTGGTCACATTAACATGACTGGAGAGTGCGTTAGGAGTTTTGCCGTCTGCAAAAAGTACAGCAAGCAAGTGCGTTTCATTGACCAAGGCCACAACGGCTGGTGCAGAGAGCAGACATTCAGAAATGGGGCGCACTTCTCAGAAGGGCAGGACGCGCGACCTTCAGGAGATGCTCTCCAGGTCGTGGGCGGCAGCTCCCTCCCCCTCCTCCCCGTCCCCCTCCCCACCGTGTCCACTCGGCCAGCCTCACGCACGACCATCTGGCGTGCCGGGCGATGGCGAGGGCGTCTGCCTGATTTGCGGGACCCGCGCTCGTAATTGAGAGCGGCCGCGGCGGGCAGCGGGCGCCGCCCACGGCCGGGGGCGCTGCAGCTCCCCGGCTCCTCCCTGCACTACAGCCGGCATACCGGCGACGCTCTCGCGCTCTTCCGCAACCACAGCCGCGACCGAGCAAACTCGCTGCTTATCGGCCAAAAGATTGCGAACCTATTATTTTCATTCTTACCTGTTTCCCAGGATTTCTGCCGATTACCTGTGCTCGGATACCAGTGGAACGTTTTATATGAATATATTGAATACACTGCCTGCCAAAAATTGAAGCATCCAGAAGGTAAGGAGGAACTGAACTGAAACTTCGTAAGTTGAGAGGGTATGTGATGTTATTTCGATGATAACAAAATCGAGTAAAATTTACAAATAACTTGGTAGTATGAGCCCATTTATCGGGACGACGTTACACCCGCTCTGGCTGGTTCGGTTTGGGAGGGTGTCATATGGCCATTGAATCATCTCCTCAGACATGTGCCCAGATCTGTTGTAACTGGTTGTTGATATCCTGGCACTGGTATGGAGCTGTCTTGTGACCTGGTCCCACGTATGTTACTTCTGGTAAAGGTCTGGGGATCTTATAGCCACGGCAGAACCCCAGGATGACGCAGACACTTCGTAGAGATACGTGCTATGTGTGGACGATTGTCCTGTTAAAAGTGGAACTACGATTCTGTCACGTGAGAGTTAACACTTGAGGCAGTAGGAAATGTGTGACGTACCGTTGTGCCGTGAGTGTTCCTTCAGCGACTCCGAGGCATGACCTGTAGTCATACCGAGTGGCTCCCCACACCATGACCCCAGGAGCAACACTGCTGTGCCCATCCACATCTCCACAACAGACCCGGTGGCTCCTGTACGATGGCACCACGAGTAACACTATTGTGCCCCAACGAAGCACTCCCTGAACGGGACCTCTGCTTAGGTCGTCACCATACCCGTCAATGATGGGCATCTGGTGTAGTACAGAACTGCGATTCTTCGGTGAACGCAATGCTACATCATTCATCAGCAGTCCATACAATTCTTGGTCAAGGCAATACTACAAACGCAGCCGTTTGTGTTGTGATGTTAACGGTACCTATACGTGTCTCACTGGGTATGCAGCACCTCATTCACAGTGATCACCCAACTGATGACACTCTTCACGTCCCTTGTAAGTTCTACCAGGCCTGATAATAAGGAACACGGGGAACAATAATACCGTCTGGTGGCTTTCCACCTGTCACAAAGAATTGCATATCTGATCATTTACAAACCCGTTGATTGCATGTACATGTATGAACTTACATTGCAGTCTAACCGCTTCACATATTTGTCGGTTGTGTATGTATAAACTTGAAAATGAAACATCTAACTGGTAGCGCAGTAAGTTATAGTCTCGCTCAGTCGCGACTCGTGGTTGCCATAGTGGGGACTGCTGTGAAATTTTTATCAGTGTGGTTAAATTCTGAAGTGGCAGAATTTCCTGCAAGTTTTTTGTCCCCTTCTGTTAGGCCGTTGTTTTTCTTTTTGTTTTTTGAGTCGTCAGTCTTGTGACTGGTTTGGTGCGACCCGCCACGAATTCCTCTCCTGTGCCAACCTCTTGATCCCAGTGTAACACCTGTAACCTACGTCCTAAATTATTTCCTGGATGGATTCCAATCCTGTATTCTACAATTTTTGCCTTCTACAGCTCCCTATAGTACCATTGAAGTCATTTGCTCATGTCTCAACAGACGTTTTGTCGTCTTGTCCCTTCTCCTTGTCAGTGTTCCACATATTTCTTTCCTCTCCTATTCTGCGCAGAACCTCCTTATTTCTCACCTTATCATTCTACCTAATTTTCAACATTCGTCTGTAGCACCACATCTCAAATGCTTCGATTCTCTTTTGTTCCGGTTTTCCCACAGTCCATGTTTCACTACAATACAAATCTGTGCTCCAACCGTACATTCATAGAAATTTCTTTCTCAAATTAAGGTCTACGTTCGATACTAGTAGACTTCTCTTGGACAGAAATACCCTTTAGTGCCTGTGGTTCAGATGGTTCTGAGCGCTATGGGACTTAACTTCTGAGGTCATCAGTCCCCTACAACTTAGAAGCACGTAAACCTAACTAACCTAAGGACATCACACACATCCATGCCCGAGGCGGGAGTCGAACCTGCGACCGTAGCGGTCGCGCGGTTCCAGACTGAAGCGCGTAGAACCGCTCGGCCACTCCGGCCGGCTTTTGTGCCTGTGCTAGTCTGATTTTGATGTCCTCCTTGTTCCGTCCGTCATTTGTTATTTTGCTGCCTAGGTAGTAGAATTCCTTAACTTCATCTACTTCTGGACAATCAATCCTGATGTTAAGTTTCTCGCTGTACTCATTTCAACTGCTTCTCATTACTTTCGTCGTTCTTCAATTTACCCTCAGTCCATATACTGTTCTCATTAGACTGTTCATTCGATTCAGCAGATCATAGCAAAGTCATCAGAAAATCGTTTCATTGATACCATATAATCTTGAATTTTAATTCCACTCTGAGCCTTTCTTTTATTTCCATTACTGCTTCTTCGACGTACAGACTGAACAGTAGGGGCAAACGACTATACCCTTGTCTTACACACTTTTTAATCCGAGCACTTCGTTCTTGGTCGTCCACTCTTATTATTCCCTCTTGACTCTTCGACATATTGTATATTACCCATCTCTCCCTATAGCTTACCCCGATTTTTTGCAGAATTTCGAACATCTTGCACGATTTTACATTGTAGAACGCTTTTTCCATGTCGACAAATCCTATGAACGAGTCTTGATTTTTCTTTAGTCTTGCTTCCATTATCAACCACAACGTTGGAACTGCCTCTCTGGTGCCTTTACCCTTCCCAAAGCCAAACTGATCATCATCTAACACATCCTCAATTTTATTTTTCATTTTTTGTAAATCATTCCCGTAAGCAACTTGGGTGCATGTGCTGTTAAGCTGATTGTCGGCTCTTGCAGTCTTCGGAATTGTGTGGATGATATTTTGCCGAACGTCACATTGTATATCGCCAGACTCATACATTCTGCACACGAAAGTGAATAGTTGTTTTGTTGCCCCTTCCCCCTATGATTTTAGAAATTCTGATGGAATATTAGCTATGATTTGTGTCTTATTTGATCTTAAATCCTTCAAAGCCCTCTCTTATGAAGTATTGTAATAGTGGAACCCCTATGTCCTCTTTATCGACTCCTGTTTCTTCTTCTGTCACATTAGACAAACTTCCCTCTCATAGAGGCCTTCAAAGTACTCTTTCCACCTATCCGCTCTCTCCTCTGCATTTAACAGCGGAATTCCCGCTGCACTCTTAATGTTATCACACTTGCCTTTAATTTCAACGGAAGCTTTTAATTTCTTTTCGTATTATCTTCCCTGCACTTTTACATATTTCTTTTCTCAGCGACTTGTATTTTTGTATTCCTATATTTGTCTGAACATTTTTGTAGTTTCTTCTTTCATCGATGAACTAAAATATTTCTTCTGTTACTCATCGTTTCTTCACAGCTACCTTCTTTCTACCTGTGTTATGCAGTTATATTTATTGTATACATAAAGAAAAGCATCGAATTATAATTAGTAAAAGCAAACACCGTAGGCAAGCAAGGAACTTGTTAACAAGTAACATCGCATATTTCCTGCCTTTTTTTTATCAAATCAATCGTTAGACTCTCGCTGCGTTGTGAGAATTCGGTTTCTCAGTTCTAGTGCACTCTAGTGTGACATTTACAAACTTAGCAGAGCCTTATTATAGTGGATAGAATTGCCAGTGCCGTTAACAATGGGATATCTTGAACCTTTTTAAGTGTTTTAACATCAAACCTCGATTACTCACGATTCACAATATAATAGAGTTACCGAGCTAGGGATTTGAGAATGAAGGTTCAGCCACTCTGTTTATTGATTTCCGTTATAAGCAGCTGTATAAGAAAATAAGCCGGCCGCGGTGGTCTCGCGGTTAAGGCGCTCAGTCCGGAACCGCGCGACTGCTACGGTCGCAGGTTCGAATCCTGCCTCGGGCATGGATGTGTGTGATGTCCTTAGGTTAGTTAGGTTTAAGTAGTTCTAAGTTCTAGAGGACTGATGACCACAGAAGTTAAGTCCCATAGTGCTCAGAGCCAGCCAAGAAAATAATGTCGAGCTAGGTAAGATTACCCCATCGGAGGTTCGGGTCCTCCCTCGGGCATGGGTGTGTGTGTCGTCCTTAGCATAAGTTCATGTAAGTTCGATTAAGCAGTGTGTAATCTTAGGGACCGATGAACGCAGAAGTTTGGTCCCATAAGATCTTACCACAAATTTTCCAAAGGTAAGATTATCTCAGGTTCTGCTTGTTCAGCCTTACAGCATTTTGTAAGAGATATCCTTCTAAACTTCTGCTACATGCAACTAACCGGTACTTGAAGGCAGAGCCTGAAGACTACTTATTACCCATTTCAAAGATGTCATTCCATTTTGGACTGAAAATATTGTAACTACTTCCCGATAATTGAAAACCTATAACAGTTTTTTTCAGAAATGTATTTCACCCTTTTAGGGAGGGTCTGCTTCAGAGTCTTAAATACTAGCCACTACTAGTCTGGGTTCTTTCCTGTTTCGCAGTTTATAACATCGAAGGGCACAGAGCTTAGTATGGGTGCAGAAACAGCAACAATGGACGCTCTAAAGTAGAGAAATATTCGCCTGGACCGATCAACCGCACACTGGTACACGTCGAAAGCTGTATAGGAATATGCAGAAAACAACGTGAGACGTACATCATGAAAATCTGGTACAACTAGGGTTACCTTTGATGTTGTTGTTGTTTTTGTTGTTGGTGATGGTGTTATTCTATACTAAGGGGAGTACAGTATTTCTCCTGAGAATAGTACAGAGGTGTATTGTCTGATTGTGGACGTCCGCCTGTTCACCACACCATTTGTACACGAAGCATACTTTCAGCAGTACAACGTACTATCTCATCGCTTCCGAACTGTGTAAGAATAGTTTGAGGAATATTTCACAGACATGAGGCTTGTTTGACCCAAATGTGTATCAGACCTCAATTCTATTGCGAACATTCGGGACACATACAACGAAATGTGTGCGCTTTGGACTAAACTTCGTGAGCAATGATCAGTTATTAAGCGGCCGTCGACCTTGATGGCTGTCCATCTTCCGTGAGGTCTCTGTGTCACCATATGCCCTTGTCGTCATCAGAGTAAAACATGAAGTTACATGGTATAGGTACCACAATTAATTCTTAATAAATGTGTCACATCGGACGCCCGAAACCCTGTAGGGTTTCCTTCCTATCATTTGAGTTTAAGAAGATCACGTGTTCAAAGCTTCAATCATTTCTTCTGGGCTATATTTCTTGACGTTATTTTCAGTCTCCTTTTTTTGTAGAACAGTTTAATTATTTCGAAGGGCTTTGAAAATGTCGATTCTTGTAAAACGAAGTGCTACACCCAGAAAATTCAGAACGAGAAGACCTTCTCTAATCGTCAGGTCCGTTCGAACTTAACAATCAGTCACTGTAAAGGCAGCCAATAGCGTAAATGTAAATCTAAGTTCATGGTTTCTACTGTGGATAGTTAACAACAAACGAGTAGACAAACAGATTATTTTCTATGTCAGTTCACATTTTATAAGTTTTCGTCAAAGTGATTACTACTAACTTGTGGAATATACATCCAATGGAAGACTGGGATTACATTCTCACCAATCTCTTTTTACTGTGGCCGTACGATGCCCGTAGATATCGTTTGATGTTTCTCGATGCATGTAACACAGCTCTTGTAGCTGTCTTCTGTAAATATTTCGTCTTTCTAATAAAGCTCTAATGCCGTTTCTTTCTCTCGACTCTTAACAGTTTCCAGAGATTCGACGTAATTCTTTAAGACATTTCTTAGTAGTAATTTAGCACGATATGATAAGAGTTATAGCTTATTTTCATCTATATTTTTAATTGTAACTAAGTTAATTTCGATCATCTTCCCCTTGGGACACAGTTGGTCCACTCTAAAATATTGGTAGAATTAGTACCGAAATATGATAGATAACTCGTATGACTCAACTGCGAGACACCTCATTAAATAAGTCGGGGGTAGTGTAAGTAGGCTGTTTAGGTTTTTATGTTGGTAACGCCACGTAGCGCTCTATATGAAAATCACTAACTGTGCTGTGTGAAGGCTGTGGTTGGTTTGCATTGTTGGAGTATATGCTATTGTAGTGTTGGGCAGTTGGCTGTCAACAGCGCGTAGCGTTGCGCAGTTAGAGGTGAGCCGCCAGCAGTGGTGGATGTGGGGAGAGAGATGGCGGAATTTTGAGAGCGGACGATCTGGACGTGTGTCCATTAGAAGCAGTAAATTTGTAATATTGGATATCATGGACTGATATATATATTATGACTTTTGAACACTATTAAGGTAAATACATTGTGTGTTCTCTATCAAAATCTTTTATTTGCTAACTATACCTATGAGTAGTTAGTGCCTTCAGTAGTTTGAATCTTTTATTTAGCTGGCAGTAGTGGCGCTCGCTGTATTGCAGTAGTTAGAGTAACGAAGATTTTTGTGAGGTAAGTGATTTGTGAAACGTATAGGTTAATGTTAGTCAGGACCATTCTCTGTAGGGATTATTGAAAGTCAGATTGCGTTGCGCTAAAAATATTGGCTGTCAGTTTAGTGTTGATCAGAATAGGTAAAGAGCGAAATGTCTGAGTACGTTCAGTTCTGCTCAGCTGTTTGGAAATCAAATAATGTAAGAGGTTTATCAGCACAATCATTCATAAATTTTTCTAAGGGGAGGTTTCATATGTCGACCCCTAGCCGAGGATACCTCACTGGAATCTTCTGATTTTTTTCTTGTAGTTTGTGTAATTAGTGTTTGTTGTTGTTGTTGTTGTGGTCTTCAGTCCTGAGACTAGTTTGATGCAGCTCTCCATGCTAATCTATCCTGAGCAAGCTCCTTCATCTCCCAGTACCTACTGCAACCTACATCCTTCTGAATCTGTTTAGTGTACTCATCTCTTGGTCTCCCTCTACGATTTTTACCCTCCACGCTGCCCTCCGATGCTAAATTTGTGATCCCTTGATGCCTCAGGACATGTCCTACCAACCGGTCCCTTCTTCTAGTGAAATTGTGCCACAAACTTCTCTTCTCCCCAATCCTATTCAACACCTCCTCATTTGTTACATGATCTACCCACCTAATCTTCAACATTCTTCTGTAGCACCACATTTCGAAAGCTTCTATTCTCTTCTTGTCCAAACTATTTATTGTCCATGTTTCACTTCCATACATGGTTACACTTCATACAAATACATTCAGAAACGGCTTCCTGACACTTAAATCTATACTCGATGTTAACAAATTAGTATAGGTATTGTTTATTGCTAGCGCGTAATTATAGAGAGAATTTCCTTTGTAGCTGTAGTTTTTCATTGTTGTACAGTAAAACAGTTGTGGCATGCATGTAGATTTGCACCAAGTATTTCGCAGCTGCTCTTGCAATTAACGAGATATTATTTTCAATGCTATGTTAATGTGTGTTCTTATTTTGCTCTTCAAATTGTGCTTTTCTGTGTTATCGTGTGAAATATTGTGACAATAATGGCGTGTGAAAAACGTAATACTAGGCTCCAAAGTACACTTAGAAATGACAGTGAATACGAAAGCAGTGTGTTAGCGCCACCGTGTAATGAACTAACTAATGTTCAAACTAGTAATTTGGTAAAATATGATAGATAACTCGTATGACACAATCACAAGACACCTCATTAAATAAGTCGGGGATAGTGGTAACGTCCCATCGGAGTTACCATTACGTCATCTGTCATTCCTGACTTCTGAGGCTTAGGCGAACGTCACTTCGTCACTCGTCAGTTATATAAAGTTTATTTCCAACACCCTGGAAATTACAGAATAATTACACAAAAAAATGAGACAGTAGATAGTTTTATCCTTTCCGAAAGTTTTTCTGTTTCTCTCACTTACCCTAATGAAAACTGTTTTCAAGACGAGTTTCAATAAGTATAAAGTTATTACTTGTTGTTGTATACGGCGTTATTATTCGAAAGTCGTAAGGAAAATAATCGTTACATTACGAAGTTCAGGAAACAAAATACTTATTATCCAGTGAAGAGCCATAGACACTGATACACGTGCCAAATTTCGTGTAGGGCCCCCACAAACACGCAGAAGTGCCGCAACACGACGTGGAGTGCACTCGACTAACGTCTGAAGTAATGCTAGAGGGAACTGACACGATGCAGGGTTCATGGTGTCAGGGCTGTCCATACATCCATAAAGTCATAAGAGTACCAGGGGGTGGAGATGTCTTCTGAATAGCACGTTACAAGGCGTACCAGAAATATTCGGTAATGGTAATGTCTGGGAAGTGTTTAAACTCAAAAGAGTGTTCCTGGAGCCACTCTGTAGCAATTCTGGACGTGTGGGGTGTCGCATTGTCCTTCTGGAATTGCCCAAGTACGTCGGAATGCATAATTGACATGAATGGATGCAGGTAATCAGACAGGATGCTTACGTACGTGTAACTGCCAGAGTCGTATCAGGGATCCCATATCACTCCAACAGCACGCGTCCCACACCATTACAGAGCCTCCACCAACTTGAACAATCCCCTGCAGACATGCAGAGTCCATGCATTCGTGAGGTTGGTACTATACCCGTACACGTCCATGCGCTCGATACATCGTGAAACGAGACTTCATGCAACAAATTTCCAGGCATCAACAGTCCAATGTCGGTGATGACGGGCCCTGGCGAGGCGTACAGCTTTGTATTGTGTAGTTCAAATGGTTCAAATGGCTCTAAGAACTATGGGACTTAACATCTAGTTCCCCAGACGTAGAACAACTTAAACCTAACTAACCTAAGGACATCACACACATCCATGCCTGAGACAGGAGTCGAACCTGTGACCGTAGCAGCAGTGCGGTTCCGGACTGAAGCACCTAGAACCACTCGGCCACAACGGCCGGCTGTTGTGTAGCCATCAAGTGTACACGAATGGGTGCAAATGGCTCTGAGCACTATGGAACTTAACATCTTAGGTCATCAGTCCCCTAGAACTTAGAACTACTTAAACCTAACTAACTTAAGGACATCACACACATCCATGCCCGAGGCAGGATTCGAACCTGCGACCGTAGCAGTCCCGCGCTCCCAGACTGCAGCGCCAGAACCGCACGGCCACCACGGCCGGCTACACGAATGGGCCTTCGGCTTCGAAAGCCCATGTCGATAGAGTTTCGTTGAATGGTTCGCACGCTGACACTTGTTGATGGCACAGCACTGATATCTGCAGCAATTTGCGGAAGGGTTGCACTTCTGTCACGTTGAACGATTCTCTTCATATCGTCGTTAGTTCCGTTCTTGTAGGATATTTTTCTGGATGCAGCGATGTCGGAGATTTGATGTTTTACCGGATTCTTGATATTCACGGTACACTCGTGAAATGGTCGTACGGCAAAATTCCCGCTTCATCGCTACCTCGGAGATGCTGTGTCCCACCGCTCGTGCACCGATTATAACACCACGTTCAATCTCACTTAAATCTTGATAAACTACCATTGTTGCAGCAGTAACCGATGAAACAACTATTCCTGAGACTTTTATCTTACATAGGCGTTGCCGACCGCGGTGCCGTGTTCTGCTTTTTTACATATCTCTGTATTTGAATACGCATGCCTATACCAGTTTCTTTGGTGCTTCAGTGTACATTTTCAACAAAATTGTACATAATGCCGAACTGTTTAAGTTTCTTACCTGTACACAAATATGTGTTTTAATTCAGCTACGCTGTTTTAGTCCACATAATACCAAGTAATATTTCCAAACTTCGTGATTTTCTTTCCGAGATGAATAACTTAGGGTTTCAAAATCTGAAATGTCATGCAAGAGAATCTGCATATTTGTGGTCTGACTGCGAGTAAATTTTATTTGTATTGTCCGTGTTCATCCATACCAAGTGTAGATCTGAATCAAAGGGGTTCGATCTGTAGCAGGTTGTCTGTACCGTCCGATGGCTACCGTCGGGGACTAGTTCTCCTGGATAATGTCACAAAAACACGGAATGCATTCTCGAATATAATTAATATTAACTAATACTTTATCCGTGTGAGTTATGCGTTGTTCGGAAGTGGACAAGTGTTACTGTCTCAAATTTGTAGAGCCGTTACTTGCATGGGATGTATAATGTATTAAACCCAATTTTGTTTCGATTAGTGTTATCATCTTCAGTTGAATGAACTTGTACGAGAAAATTACTACGGTAGGCAATAACAGCTACACGGGACATAGAGGTCTTTATATTCCAAAAGATTGTTTAATACTTTCACTCACTGAACTGAGAAGTACGTGACGAAGTAAACAGTTTACGTTCTAGTTGAGATTTTACGTACTTACGAAAATTATAGCTTCTCATTACCGAAGTACCGACACAATTTAAGGTATGGTACAACAAAATGTATTGTGTCTGATCTGTCGAGAACTTGTGGGGTATCTATTGAGACAGGTCTGTGGGGGAGGTTGTTACTTGCACTTATGGAATTTGTACGTACTTTGGAAGTCTCAAACACTAAGGGACAATTCTGAATTGGTCATTATTCCCACGTAGTCTTCGTTCAGAGTAGCTGTGTCGCCGGAAGATGTATTTGTTTTGACATCGCTGGTTGACAGCGAAGAGGGCAGGAGATTCGTGTTGTGATTTAGAATGAAATAAGATTAGAAAAGCATACGAAGAGGAATGAAGATAACATTTTTTTAATTTAGTTGCATTGCAGTCGCACATAGTTTGGAACCGATGTAGAACGAGACACCTACATCAGAAAACTTTTTCATTAAAGACTCAGTAATTTTCACTATAACGTACTTTTCAGTTTATTATTTATTTGTCTAGGATTGATGAGGTTAAGACTTTGATGTCAATGTTGCCCTTTGTCCATGTTAATGAGTGGTATAACATGTATCTCATGCAAGTAATAATATTACACAAAATTTAAAAACTGTCTGTAAAGAAATATTTCACATGATAGCATTGTCCAGATCGGCGATCACATCGTTTTTATGTAAAAATTTTCTCACTCAGTGATGCGTGTAAAATAGTTTACTAGTTGTCAGGAACATCGCACTAAGCTCTCAGCAACTGTAGTTACAAATCTGCAAATCTGCAGCTGGCGCACAGAGCAGCATGCACCGCGTTTCGAAGCAATTACATTACGTGGTAAAAAATTTTCATTTCAGGACTAGTTTCCTACGAATGTTGTCAACGCCCAGCGACCATTTCATGAACAACAATATTAGCCATATCATTAACACACAGGGACCACTTTGTTTGATTAAAGAGGTTAATAGTAAAGTTCAGGATTCAATCAGTTTGCACACTCTTTAGAAAGATTGTAAAACAAGGCCAAATTCATGTTGTATTCTTGCAGCCACCTATATTTGGTTTCTCTAACAGTTGGAAACCCACAAAATCACCCAAACTAAATAACAGCAAAGTTACAGCCAGCCAGCCAAGCCCGTATGAGTTCAAAATCAAACTAAAAAAAAATTGAAGGAAACTTCCACTATTAGACAACTCTCTTTTGTGTTCTTTTTTGTGTGTTTTCGAGAGGTGTGATTAACTCTTCTGTGTCACTATATTGTACGTGCTTGTCGACCAAAGACTACTCAGCCGCTCAGAGATGCTATGAAAATTTCCGAGCGATAAAAAGAAAACGGGTTAATTTATAGGTCAGTGAAGAAGTTGCATACCTAATGAAAAACACTATTTTGTTAGACGCTAATTAGATAGCTAATAGTCGTTCGACATCCACTGTTGGTTTGAAGCATCATCCAGACGTTTACATCGTCATCCTCAGGGATTAGGCACCCAGCACCCACGTTCCTGCTGCGTCTAATGTTATCTATGAAATTTGTGGTCGCCTCCGTCTTTTTTATTTATTTATTTACTTATTTATTTCTTTATTTTTTGCATCTTGGAAGTCAAGAAAGAAATTCCTTCGTCGATCTGTTGTCCCATGTAGGGGTACCGCAGTTCCACATTCATTACAATTTGTTCCCTAATTTATTCGTTTTCCTGCCTCCACTTCTGTTTCGCAACATAGGTCTCCCCGTACCTCGCTGAACTACCCCAATTTTGAATGTTTTTTTTATCGAAAGCTAATCCATCACATCTGACTGACGACTAACTATAAATTTACTTTTCAAATCACTATACGAGGTATTACAAATTTCCTGTTACAGGCTACTAGGAATTGTCGAAGGGATTTAGTGTATACATTTTTTTTTGTCTGGAATCCATCTCCGGAGGTGTACCGCTTGGATGTAGATAAGTTTGAAGATTAGCTCACTTTCAAACCTCCCGCTTCACGGTCTGCACACAAACTGAGAATATACCGCCATCGTCAGTTCTTGTTGTAATTATGACACGACATACCATTTTCGTCCGAGTACAACAACGGGTGCATTCGAAGCTAGGACGGTTGAATGTAGTGGTCCACGGACTCGTCGCACTCTCGACTTTGAGGTAGGACGTCCTTCGTCATCAGGAGAACTCGACGAGTATTCGAAACACAGTCCATGCCATGGACTCCTGTAGAACACACACGTCAGAGCTCATTGTCTCTGCTGTGTGCGAAGTGGGAGATTCTACAGTGATTCCATCTACAAACTTATTTTACAGCCAAACGGAACATTTCCAGACACGGGCTCACCACATGGGTACGAAAAGCATACCAGACGTAGATCACTGAAAGGCGTTCGACGTCCACTCCTGGCTTAATGCCTCATCCAAACCTTTACATGCATTGTTTTTCTCAGGGATTAGACATCCACGTTCCTGCTACTTGACACAGCCCAAGTGCTTAAAAAATCTCTGTGCCTGTTCTGCGAAGCCATATGAAATGGAACGAGCATGTGAGGATAAGAAGGGGAAGGCGAATGGTCGACCTACTTTTACTGGGGAAATTTTATGGATATTGTGTTCATATGTGAAGAAGACCTGTTCTTGAGTACTGCTCGACTGTTTGAGATCCCTAACGGGTTGGATTAAAGGAAGGCATCGAAGCATTTCAGAGGCGGGCTACTGGATTTGTTACCTATAGGATCGAAGGACAAGCAAGGGTTACGGAGATACTTCGGGAACTCAAATGGTAATCCATGGAGGGAAGGCGAAATTCTTGTCTAAAAGCACTATTGAGATAATTTAGAGAACTGGCATATGAAGCTGACTGCAGAACGATCCTGATACCGCCAATATACATTTCGCGTAACGACCACAAAACTAAGGTGAGAGAAATCAGAGCATATATACATAAAAAAACTAAACTCCTCGCGAACAGGGAATGAGAGCCCAACGGTACCGACCGGCCGCCGTGTCATCCTCAACCAGAACATATGTATATAAGAAATTCCACCTAATTTCTTTGGCTCGGCGAATACGGATCACTGAAAACAGACAGGGATGAAACAGAACATGCAACATTTTGGCGAAAATTACCGGCGAGCATTCGATTCTAAATGTTATGTCTCTCCCTCTTTTTAAGGGTCTGAACATTATTAGCTGTTGGCAGTAACGGCTGGTATGAATGGTTGCTCTAAGCGGATTTGAAAGCTGAATGATTTGAAATTTAAAGAAGGGAACTATAACATTTAGAGACCGTGTTTCTAAGTGTTTATGAGCGGGGAGGAGGTTCCGTTTGTGAGAGAAGCGCGGCACAGCCTGGGGCTGCGACGTGACCCGCTGCCCGGACTCTGGACGCGCCTTACGTGGGCGAGAGGCGGCGGCGGCAGCCACAGCGAAGCAGAGGCAGCACGCCTGCCCCTCGGAGGTCCGGGCTCCGCTCCTGGTGGGATGGCACTGCCAGCCGGCTGCCTACGCGGAGCCGATCGGTGCTGCGATGCCGCGAGGCACGGCAGCGGCCACCAGGTGGCCTTTGCCTAAGAGACCAGATACAAGCCGTTAGGTATTCTCTGCAGGACTTGCCTGTTGAATGAGTTTGGGGCAGAAGGATCCGAACGGCGTGTTAAAACAGCAGTGAAGTCGTAAAGTTGTGACGTGGCGGCCAGCAAGCCACATGACGAAACAGTTGTGGAGCAACTGGATGCCGTCGTTGTCTGCACGTGGGATGATTATGGTCCGAATGACGAGAAACCCATTCACAGAACTCAGACGCAAGAGATTCAAACTGGAAACAAGGAAAGAGGGTAATAATTTTGTTGTGCACCACTTTCTACACAATAGCAACAGACTACATAGTCGTGCGGCAACTGTTATTGCAGGAAAGCTGGACAGGAGCGGAAATTACTAGCGAACAAGTTAACTCAGTATACATAATATTTACTTAACTTGTAATTCTACAAGCTTCTGAAGACTGACTACAAGTAGCAAGAAATAGTCCAGCTCTTGCGACAGCAACAAGAATGAGGTTCTCTGAACTAAAGCACTGACGATGACGATGGAGACGTGAATAGTTGAAGTCTGTGTAGCGTCACGTGGTGCAGAGGCTCCAAGTGCGAGCGGCTGTTTGGCTGCCGCTGGCCGTCTTGTATTGCGGCGGAAGAGGACGCTCGAGGTACGGAGCTGCTAGAGAGCCTATATAGGGAGAGAGTGGCCAATCGGCCCGTGGCCGCCATGTTTTTACCAGATTGTGCGTGGGACGTGTAATTAGGCAGCAACGCAAGCAGAAAGCTAGGCACTTCACGAGTAAATTAAGGCATGTGTTTGACGCATCAGACCAAAGCCGATCCTCTAGCTTAATACTCGGTACATGATTAAAACAAATGCCATTCGTCTATGTTTATATAGGCCTAATAAATTTGTGAGCTAATGGAAGTGTCGTGAAGCAGTGCGTATATCTGCCGAATTTCAACAGTTGTATTTTATGATGCTATATAAACATTGACAACTGGTTAATAAGAAAAAGAAGTTACATTTAATGTATCTTAGAGTACATGATGCTATTTCAGATTTTTCCTTGCGGACATTCATCGCTGAAATTGGTGAACTCCTGTGTGTTTCCGTCCCAACATAATGCATTTTAAGTGTGTGTCGATCTTATAACATTTTCTTATGCTGGCAAAACACGTCATTCTGTACACTCATTCAGGAACTCTGTACCACAGAAATCGGAAAAATATAAATACTTAGGTACTCCGTCTTCAGACCACGAGTGGCCTACCGGGACCATCCGACCGCCGTGTCATCCTCAGTGGAGGATGCGGATAGGAGGGGCGTGGGGTCAACACACCGCTCTCCCGGTCGTTAGGATGGTATTCTTGACCGAAGCCGCTACTAGTCGGTCGAGTAGCTACTCAATTGGCATCACGTGGCTTAGTGCAGCCCGAAAAATGGCAACAGCGCATGGCGGCCTGGATTGTCACCCATCCAAATGCCGATCACGACCGACAGCGCTTAACTTCGGTGATCTCACGGGAACCGGTGCACCCACTAAGGCCGTTGCCTCATAAATACTTGGGTACTCCACTGAAACAGCAGAAAGTAATTAAAATAGGTAACTGAATATCCGAACGATAATTATAATTTACAGGAATGTGAATAGCCAAGACTACAGCGCCAAGTGCGAGTCGCTAGTCGGAAGTACGTAGACTTAGGGCTCCGTGTACATGTTAAAACAATCGTGTCACTCAAGAGCCATTAAAAGTCTAGAAAATAACTTTTAAAGAAAACCTGGATTGAGCAGGATTCCAGCTCACTACCTTCGGATTACAACGAGCATCATAAATCCATCTTCACTTGGTTTTTGCACCCAACAACGGAGCAACCAAGCATTCCTCTTGACTTTCCTTAATGATTTTGTAATTCATATTATTAGTGACACTCAGTAAATCACTTTAAATAAAAATTTTGCCTCTACAATTGCTGTGAAGTTCTAAAAGCATCGTCATAGATACGACCAACAGAGTGACTGTAAGGTAATTTACGTAAATAGAACCGACAGAGAACATGCAAAAGTCCTTCAATACCTACCGTATTACAACCTGTACACAATAGTATAACGAAATTGGCGTTCGAACCGTTGAATAGAACCAATAGTACAGAATCCTACATAGTATGTATTTATACTCGTATCAAGTCAGCGTCTGTTTGGTAAAAACATGGCGTCCTCGTCTCTCAGCCAATCAGCGACGCTATCACCATTGTCCACTCTCTCCCTCTATATAGGCTCTCTAGGAGCTGCTGGAGGCATGGCTTAACCTGTGCGCCCCATTAAGAGTCCGCGCAACTGCTATCGGCATCTGACGCAAAATTTCATTTCCATTCCCCACTTTGTGACGTTAGTAGGGTGGTATCGATATGTAACACCACAAATCTGATTTATAAGAAGTTTTTTTTTTCTCGCAAGGAGAAACCAATATAAATTGGTTTCATTTTACCAGTGATGGATACGAGGCCGCACTTGTTAAAATTAGTGTTAAAATGTAGGTTCAGCCACCCTCCCCAATGAAAAATTATGCTACAAAAATGTTATAAAAATTTACAAAACACTCCATCGACCAACACTTGAATATTTATCCTCAGTATCGGAACGGTTCGTGATAAGACTAATGGAAGAAATAGAAACGAAGCAGCGAGTTTCGTTATAAATTAATTTTGTAAGCCGAAAGTGTGACAGGGATGATCAACGAACACCAATGGTGACCGCTCCCATGAGAGGCGTTCTGCATCACGTTATGGTTTATTGTTAAAGTTCTGTGAACGTACGCTCCTAGAAGAGTGAACCAATATAGGACGGAAAGAAACAGCGCGAAAATCTTGAAAGGGTATTCCAGGATAGGTTCTGTTGAGAAATAATTCTTCAGAAAGAAGTTCGGTACGTTGCGCCGTTCCCAAGTTAATT
Source organism: Schistocerca piceifrons (assembly GCF_021461385.2). Taxonomy (NCBI): domain Eukaryota; kingdom Metazoa; phylum Arthropoda; class Insecta; order Orthoptera; family Acrididae; genus Schistocerca; species Schistocerca piceifrons. The sequence goes on from NC_060140.1 coordinate 460,927,397, forward strand.
AGCATTCAAATTAGTCAGTCAACCTGTTGCATGCGCAAATTCAAGCGGCCAAACAGTGTCGCCAAACGCGTCCTTTGTTTGGTTTTCTAAAACCGAACAGGAGAGCAATACAAATATCGAACATGGGACGGTAGTAAGGATCGAACCCGAGCCAAAGGCTGAGCTGTCTCGTGCATTACCATCTACGCAATGAGAACAATTGACACTAATTTTATCTGCAGGCCGTTTGTATTTCCTCGCACAATGACCTGATTGGCTGACTTCAATGCTAATAAACTGCGGAGGGGCGAAACGTATCGATTTTTTTTCCCAACAATTATATCCCAGCACAACCTATCCTACAACACTGTTCTAATCGTGTCAGACTAGTTCTCACCACCCTGTAATTGCACCCTCGTACGTCTATTTTGCGTAAAGATCGGGAAGGTAAAATTAGAAACATTGGAGTCCTCACGGAGGCTTATCGCCAATTGCTCTTCCCGCGAACTATTGGCGACTGGAACAGGGAAGGGGCGAAGTGACAGTCGAGCACAAAACATTCTTCGCCATAAACCGAAAGGTAGCTTGCGGATTATAGATGTAGATGATGATATAACGGTGAAAGCGATAAAGAAAAATTCGTGGTCGTTTCCCTTGTGATCGTGTTATACTAAACCGTGTTCAACTTCTCTCGTCCAGTTGGTAAAATAAAGGAGGAGATCAGTGTTTAACGTCCCGTCGACAACGAGGTTATTAGAGATCGTCGGTAAAATAAACTAATACATAATACACTAATACTTTCTGCGAATAAAGTCAGTGCCATGTAACGGCTATTTGCGTCAACGATCCGTATGGCTACAGGAAGGGCACACCCGGATACAAGCACATATGTAGCACTACTGAGCACTTCGTGTGCATAATCGAAAAATCAAAAACACTCTCACCACAGATCAATGATAGCGCTGCTATGGAGTTGGAATCTCATACGATTTACTTTCAGAATTAAACACAATTTATTTATATTAAGATGGGCCCTAAAAGCAATGACGTCAGTGAATTTGAAAAAGGAATAATCTATAATCATCAGTAATCAGAGTTGATTCATGGTTCGGGCCATAGACTGTAGCGAAGGAAGAAACGGCACAGGAGTGGCAGTGATATGTGCCGTCAGCACGTCCTCTGCAAAGGACGTTAGTGCTACTGGACTCCGGTAGTAATCATTACCCCGTATTGACGGTTGTGAACTTGTGGCCATAAGCAGCAGCAGCAGCTGAACTAATTCCACTGAACAATGAAACAGTAACAAAAACAGGCATTGCCTGCACGCGCTTTGGATAGTACGTCAGTGTCGATCAACTCTGGTCTTAATCCTCACTCCATATCAACGGAACTACTGAATCGATACGGCCTAAGACCCGAATCATCTGAGAATGTGCCAACAGCGTATATCACCGCATTTCTTCAGCTGCTGAAGTATTGGGTCACTCATGCGTTGGCATCGTCCACGGATTTCTAAGACAGGTGGGAGGTTTATGAGGCAGGAGCTAACGTTGGTTTTACCTCTCGTTCAGAAGTTGACTGGTTCCGGCTGGTTACAGCTTCATTTCCAGAATTTCATGTTTGGAGAAAAATGCCTTGAGTAAACGAGGATACACAATAGCCACAAGTGTTACAAGCGTTACAAATGAGTGCGAATCCATCCAATCTGAACTTAAACATACTTACGGCAATTACCAGAACAAGACGTCCATTTATTTTTCAGTTAGGAAAAAGGAATTGTTTCCGTTGATAAACGTCATATTTTGCTGTATTTTGACGTGATGCATCACTGTGACAGGTCCTGGAGCATCTTAAATATATGTTCTCCGTCGAATAGGAACATAATACCTTTCATTAAACACTCCCTACGTCCGTTTAGTACCCGTGAGACATTCTTCACGAGGGGGGCATCTTCCCAATCGTGGTATTTCGTGGAGGAAATCTTGGGTCTCTCTGCCACCCACAATTTTGTTTTCGTTTTTCCTCCAAGCAATCGCACTCCATATTGATGTTACTTTAGAAATTTTCTGGGAGTAATGTAGCTTTTACTTCCAAATAAAGTTCTAAATTCGAATATGAAGTATACGTAATAAACTTTCTTATCATATTATGTTTACACTGAGTCATGTTCTCTAGAACTTCGCTAAATTCAATGACAGAAAATTATTCATGCAGTTTTTATTTTCTGATTGCTCCTCAGTTTCTGGCATATTACGTAGGTCATTGTTTAACTACGAAATATGCCCTTCATTCAGATTTGTGAGTCTATTGATTTTGATGAAAGAGCATAGAGAGAACGCGATAGATTCGTCCTGTATCATGAAAGCGACTCAGTAGCTCCCTGACTCGAAGAAAAATGTGACCAACGCTTTACCTGTGTTTAGAAAACTTCTTTAGCGTTAACTGTGTACATCGGTGCCCTTTTTCTATTCAGTATTCTGCCACACACTAACACCACTATGTTCAGGAAACCCGTTACTTCCCTTCCTCATGCCGCATCAGATTTGAGAAACATAGTCCCACACAACTTATGTATCGTCCATCTGTCAAGCAGAACAGGAAACTTGTAGAACGATCAGCAGGAGAAAAACTACTAAAGGCTGGCCACGACGTTCCATTGGTGTTCATGGTCATCGCACCATTTGGAGCTAAGTTGGAGCGGAAATGCAGTGAAAAACACACCGTCGTATACGAGTAGTACAATTAACATCAAATCAGAATGGCAGTGCAAAAGTTGTAGACAGTGTTCCCAGGATCTAAGTTTTGAGGGAGGCAGGCGCAGGTCGTGGGATCTTACGCTAGTTTCGCATTGGGTGATGAAATACTGTTAACAATTAAGTCAGACAAGTCTGATTACAGTTTCTGGTGCTGAATATCCATTACGTGTTGCGGATTTCATCAAACCGATACTTTACCGATATGTCTGTCTGTTTGCTGGTACTTTATTCGAGTTCAGTTTGAAAAGACTTTTGTCTAGGTGACGGTGGCAGGTCCGGCTGCTTATTCTGCACCACGCTGAGTAGGCTCTTGCTGTGCCCTTCAGCCCCATCACTGCTTTGAGATAGCTCTCCACTCTAGTCTCTCCTGTGTCGGAGTAACACTTAAATTTTTATTCTATATTATCAAATTCCTCTTTTTTCGGTATTTATATTTTATTTATTTTGGCCATCAGTAGTTTTTATTTTGCTTCCCAAATAGCAAAATTCGTCTATGACTGCTATTGGCTCATTCGTTCATACTCTCACTATCGACTAATTTAATTCAACTAAATTTCATTACAATTGTTTTACTTGAGATTGATTTACAATATCTTTTTCAACACTCTGTCTTATCCAGATGGATTACAGTGTAACCGGCATATATTTCTTCTCCTTGAAATTTAATTCCCTTTCAAAATTTCACTTTTGCTTACTATACTGCTTGCTGACTATACAGATTGGATAACCTCAGGGATAGGTTACAAAACGTTTCTCACTATGTTCTCAACTACTGCATCCTGTTAGTATCCTTCAACACCTGTGACTGCAGGTACATTTCTGCATAAGTTGTAGACAACCTTTCACTCACTGTATTTTATTCCTGCTGTCTCTAGAATTTCGAAGGACGTACATCAGTCAACTATGTGATAGGCTTTCTTTAAATGTATAAATGTTATAAACGAGGGTTTACCTTTCCTCAATTTATCCCCTAAGATTAGGACATAGTACTCCATGGAAAACAACAGTTCCAATCCTCTGGTTCTGACTAAGGTGTTGCAGAGGTTTCCTTTGCTGGCGAGTTAAGATCTCGAACCGCTGATTCCCTCCTAGGTATCGTTAACGAGGAATCCCTTTCCCACATTAGCTTTCCTCTTCACAACATTGACTTTACGATGAGCCATTTCTCAAACATTGCACACTATCGTTCAGAATGGAAATGGAAAAGTGCAAAAAGTTTCATGATTTGATTGATTTAATTATTTTAGTCTAGTGCCCTTGGTGTAACACAGTTTATGGCTACAGTGACCTTAGTCAAATTGATATTTATCACAGTGTGAGTGGTGTGTACAATTTTTCACTGGTCATACAGAATGGTAAGGAGAGGTGGGCAACAGAGTGTTTTGGAAACTGTCATCATAGGAAATCTGTACAGGATCAGGAATGATTAGTGAACAAGTTAACACAGCAAACAGAAGGTTTACTTAACTTGTATTTCTCCAAGAGAACGAAGACTCACTACAAATAATGCAGCCAGAAACAGAGTCCACCTATCACAATATCACCAGGAGAAAGCAACGATCGAAGGTGCCGTATAGTGACTCCAAGTGCAAGTGGGGTGAGGAGCAGCCGCCGGCCGTCCTCTTTCGCGACGGCAGAGAGCGCTCGTATTCGAGAGCCACTGGATGTATGGCTCAGTGGGCGTGCCCCATTTGGTCCACCACATACCGCAAGACGTATATGAACGCTAGAGAGAAACTTGCCATTCCTTTATCAACCTAAAGACACCCGTGTGGTGCTAGTGATACGTGGTACCACAATAATGTTACATAATTTGTAGATGTAGTACGCAACGTAGACCACAAAATTTTTCGGTTGAGGCAGTCAGTTGTAGAATAAGGAAGCGTCTCTTTACGAGTGGAACAATGAAGCCTGCTGTCTCAGTCGCGTCATGAAGCGTACATACACAAATCAAGATACTTCGTGAACAAGCCGATGAATCAATTTCTGCTGTTCCAGGAAATCTGTACAGGACAGTAGTGTGGCCACACGTGGAGACAACCAGACGTACTGTAGGGCAGCAAACGATCTGCACGGGCTGAATGGAAGCACATACTCGTACTGTACTTGCCAGGGACGCGGCGCCTTCTGGGTTCCGCTGCTTGTGATGGCAGGCGTCGCGGCCACGTGATTCATTGCCCTGCGCACCTGCTGCAGCGGCCAGGCCGCAGGTTCTTGCAGAGTGGATGCTCAGCGAGCGTTCTTTCAAGCCCGTTTTACACGAGCTACTTTCTGGTCCAAATTTACTCGAAGTGCATGCGCCTCTCGTGCCTTCGTGTGAATCAGCAGATACGCACGCCGCGACTGTGTCTATAACGTCAGTGATATATAGATTGTGCCAAATGTGTACTTTTAAATTTCCGAGTGCGCTGAAAACTGCGAATGCGCAGAAACAAAGCCTGTGGCGTCACCTGCTAACATGGCAAGATAACCTCTTCTTCTGGTCGAGCTCACTCCTATTATGCGAGTGCGTTTTGGGCCTTCGTGTCTTCTCGATCTTTATTATGTCGTTTGTTTAGTTTCCGTGACGGACTGATATTTTTCCTAATCGTGTTCTCCTGCAAGAGAGACGAAATAGCTGTAACCAGAAAGGTGTTTACGTTTTACCGCAAAAATAATTTACAGTGTTATTTATCACTTACCAAGAAAACAAGCTACAAAGGATAAAGTAAAGAGGAGCTCTTATCTGCGTTCTACACATTGTTTGATGTGTTTAGAAGTATACGTTTCCTCGAACAAATAAAAGTATATGTTTTGAAATATTTAAACGTCACTTTTCCTATTCTATTAGTAATCAGGAGTGACTTTCGAAAAGAACATCCATTATGAAATTTGCTTAATCATTAATAAACACTATTATCATGCTTTCTTCTACATTTGTTACGTATGGTATTAAGTTTTTTTTTCGTGAAAAGGATAAGCTCTCATAACCTCACTTTCGGTGTTCATGTGCCAAACTGCAGAGTACAGGTCTCACAATACGCGTAATTTTTGCGCTGACGTCCAAACGAAAATCACCACTCGAAACAGACGAGACTCAGAACATGAATCAAACGCCAGAGACGCTGCAGTACACCTACTTCAAATAACAAAGTATACAGTAAAAAAGGGGCTTTAGCAATTGGAAAATGCGTCGAGGAGATTTTGCCCTTTGCTACGCCAATTGAAGGCAAGCGGCACAATATTTTGAACGTCATCTCTGTGCCAACATGTTTCTCAACATACTAGGACATAGGGTTGACTTTCCTAATCGAAGCTACTGATATTCGATTTGGATACTGGAGGAAAAATGAATGTAAACAAAATACTGAATTTTCAGGTTTCCTCGGCGTGATCCCATTTTTACAAACATCATTTAGACGGCCGATCCAATCGTTTTCTTTAGGTGTTGCGAACTGAGTAGTTATGCCTCCTTGCTGACTGGAATCCAACGACACTCTGAAATATTGTTGGGCTTGAGCCGCTATTTATAGCTGATTTCGATTCCTGGCGACCGCTACGCCCTTTGATGCTCGTTTTTTTGTCAGAGTACACAGTGTTACTTTGTGAAACGCTCATGACTACATCCTTGTCCAACTCCGGTAGATGAAATGCCGGACGAGGTCTTAATAAACTGAGTGCTGTATCCCACGCCTTGTCTAAATTGACTATTCGACATCTTTATTTCCGTAGACTCCTTAATTACGCTGTCCAGAGACTAGATGTTTGCATGACACTGTTCTTGTCATACTTCATTGTATGACTGTTTTGGAAACGGTGTTTAGCGAAAGCATGTCTTTTTGGTTGTTTTAGTAGCGTGGGTCCCTGATATTCTATAAAATTTTCCTCGTCTGTTCTAATTGTCCGCCTGACGTAAGACATGCTTGTGTTCCGATTAACCCAGTTGTAAAATACGATACATGTACAAAATTCACATGCAAACGGGAAATCAGAGAGTACAGTTTCTAGAAATTGCATCTTACTGTATAGTGGAACACAAATAAAACTAATCTTATACTTCACCGAGTACAATGTCAGAAATATTCATATTTCTGAACTTTTCCCTATTGCAATCTAGCTAGTACTATTGTTTTGAAACTTCTTGGCAGATTAAAATTGTGTGCCCGACTGAGACTCGAACTCGGGACCAGGCGTGAGTCGTGCTTCGGTAGCTCAGATGGTAGAGCACTTGACCGCGAAAGGCAAAGGTCCCGAGTTCGAGTCTCGGTCGGGCACACAGTTTTAATCTGCCAGGAAGTTTCATATCAGCGCACACTCCGCTGCAGAGTGAAAATCTCATTCTGGACTATTGTTTTCCAAACAAGTCTTTGGATGACTTTATAAAATGTAATTTATCGTGTGCGCTTCCTTCGTTTCACGGGAATTCAACAATGTTTCTGCTACGGAATACTCTTACTCTGTACGCACTATTCTTTGCAAGCTTGTGGTTGAATGATTGCCTACAATACGAGAACTTAGTGTCAAGCATGCAGCATTTAAAGATTACCTTGCGAATGTCACATAGGTCACTGATATATTCACAAGATTGTTTTATCAGGCAGGTATGCGACAGTCTTTGCGTCATTTAACAATAAATCAGTGACTGTTCGGAATAATTATGGCCAGCCCTGGTGGCCGAGCGGTTCTAGGCACTACCGTCTGGAACCGCACAACCGCTACGGTCGCCGGTTCGAATCCTGCCTCGGGCATGGATGTTTGTGATGTCCTTAGGTTAGTTAGGTTTAAGTAGTTCTAAGTTCTAGGAGACTGATGACCTCAGAAGTTAAGTCCCATAGTGCTCAGAGCCATTTGGACCATTTGAGGAATTATGGTTAAGACTCAACGGCTCTTCAACATCAGGGTATTAGAGATTGTTTAAATCGGTAAATCTAACTTCACAACTGTGCCATACTTATGATACGGCAATATTCAGAGAGCGCAGAAGACTGAGAGCTGACATCTGTTAGTATTTCTCGTCAAGACATACGTTTCTCCTCTTTCCAGTTCCGTTTCGATAATTCATTTACTGAGTCACGTAATCCAACACTGAGTACCATATTTCCGTGAATAAAATTTCTGTATATTTTTTGTCCTCGCGGCTTTGGGACTTAAATCTACTTTTACATCTACATCAACAATTTGTAATCTGAAAGGCATCATACGGCGCGTTTCAACTCGTACAGGCTGCACATGGTCATACTTCTCACCTTTCATTTCATTTCTCAGATGTCCGCAGCTCGTGGTCGTGCGGTAGCGTTCTCGCTTCCCACGCCCGGGTTCCCGGGTTCGATTCCCGGCGGGGTCAGGGATTTTCTCTGCCTCGTGATGACTGGGTGTTTTGTGCTGTCCTTAGGTTAGTTAGGTTTAAGTAGTTCTAAGTTCTAGGGGACTGATGACCATAGATGTTAAGTCCCATAGTGCTCAGAGCCATTTGAACCATTTCTCAGATAGTGCGTGGAGAGCATGGGTTTGTACGCCACGTTCTGTGCTTCCGTTTTCACCGACTTGGTCTTTACATAGAATCTTTCTGAGACGTAAATTTGAGTAGCAAGTAACTAAATTCGCATCGAGTATCAGGGTTTTGTGTTTGAATTTTTTCATACCCGTCCTTTAATCAGCTTGCACAGAATCGAAGGCTCACGGAAGTTCGGTAAGATGATTTTGGTTAATTTTCTACATAGATAAATTAAACTACATGTTTCCGCGAGCATTAAAGCGTTTCCGGTGGACATTCACATATAATATACACTGGAGTGCAGTCGGAAGTAGTTTTTCAATGATACGTCATGCCAAGTAACGCAACTCGATGAAACTTTAATCATACGTAGAACGAGCTGCAGCACAGTAAGCAGTGAGACGAATAGCAAAGATACTTTTATTCAAAGAAAATAATTACATCGTAGTCACCGCGATTCATTATGGTCCCCTGCACATTCGAAAATGCGTCTCCCCAATGCATACCGCAGATGCTCAATGGGATTTATGTCGTGGAAACGGGCAGGCCAGTCAATTCGCTAAATATCCTCTCGTTCCCAGAGCTCCTTCACCTAAGTTCTTCGATGTGGTCGCGCACTGCCATCCATAAGAAAGAAGTCATGGCCAAATGCGCCCCTGAAAAGACGTAAATGGGGAAGGAGTACGGTTTCATAAAAATATTGGCCGTGAAGTGTTCCACGGAGGTTAGTACACCCGTGCAAAGCTATGCCCCCCCCCCCCCCCCCTCGGCACAGCAACCGGCCCACCAAAAGGATCATGGTTGACAATATTCCTGCGTGCATTGTGTGTTCCAAGCAGTCGCCACATGAGGGTACATCCAGCACTGTCGAGCATGATAGTTTTGGTGTTCAAGGTTATAGTGTGCATTGGCTTACTAGTCTCCGAAACTATGAACACTCACTGGTCAACTTTACTATGACAACATACTCCTTCACCACGTGCATCGTTTCAGGGGTGTGTTCGGCCCTGACCACTCTGCCCGTACTACCTACGTTAATCCCAGCAAGCACGTGTATGATGCGTTTTGGAGACGTACTGCCCAACGTCCACCTGTTCCAATGACTGTCCAGCAGTTGTCAACCGCACTGGTTGAGGGTAGGCTCACCCTGCCACAAAATATCTTGAGGAATGCACACCCCTACAACTAGATTTCCTCACTAGTCTTGGCCAGAATGGGAGCATATGGCAGTACGTGACTTGGCGTTCGTAGTGATCACACATTCTATTAAGAACCGTTCCCGAAGTTGTAACGTCCAGGGGACCACCATGAATCGCAGGACTTCATTCTGCTAGTAATTATTGTCTTTGAATAAAAGTGTCGTTATATTCGCCTCATTGCGTATTTATTTTAGTTACCGTCTGTACTGTGCAGTAAAAGTTCCTTGTATTTATGGTCCAAGTTTCATCGACATATGTTACTTAGCAATGATACTTTATTGTCTTTGAATAAAAGTGTCGTTTATATTCGCCTCATTGCGTATTTATTTTAGTTACCGTCTGTACTATGCAGTAGAAGTTCCTTGTATTTATGTTCCAAATTTCATCGAGATATCTTACTTGGAAATGATAATATATACGAAAGTTACTTTTTTATGCTTTGTTCTGCTGTTTATTGACGTTTGAGAACCAAATCCTATGTAACAAGTCTTGATGTTTAGTGGCAACTGCTTTTCATATCAGTTGTCGCAGCTCTTCGGCGTTTCCCCGAAGCGGAGGAACAAATATTCTCTCAAAAATGGTTCAAATGGCTCTGAGAACTATGGGACTTAACATCTGAGGTCATCAGTCCCTTATAACTTAGAACTACTTAAACCTAGCTAACCTAAGTGTTGTGACGTAACAAGACTGTTACGCCACACTGAAGTAGCCGAAAGAAAGGCACGCGTACACACACGCCGACGGGCGTGAATTCTGGAACAGGATAACTATTGAATGGTAGCAAGAAAAGTACGTAGCTGCTTTATACTTAACTTTATTAGTTGATGACTACAGCGTTCTTCTTGAGACATTTATACTATAATTCTCAAACTATGTAAGGCTAATGGCGCCTTGCTAGGTCGTAGCCACGGACTTAGCAGAAGGCTATTCTAACTGTCTCTCGGCAAATGAGAGGAAGGCTTCGGCCGTATTGTCGCTAGCAATGTCGTCGTACAACCGGGGGCGAGTGCTCATCCGTATCTCGAGACCTGGCTTGTGGTGGCGCTAGGTCTGCGATCACACAGTGGCGACACGCGGGTCCGACATGTACTAAATGGACCGCGGCCGATTTAAGCTACCACCTAGCAAGTGTGGTGTCTGGCGGTGACACCACACTAAGGACATCACACACATCCATGCCCGAGGCAGCATTCGAACCTGCGATCTTAGCGGTCGCGCGGTTCCAGACTGAAGCGCCTAGAACCGCTCTGCCTCTCCGGCCGGCGAATATTCTCTTTTGACCCCATCTACAAAAGTCCATTGAGTTTAAATCAGGTGATCGTGGTGACCAGGATACTGTTCCACGACGTCCGATCCAAGCCGGCGTATCGCTACGGAGATACGCGACAACTTCACCACGATAATGTTGTGGCGCGCCGTCTTGCTGGAAAACAAATTCCATGCCCATATCCTATTGTAATTGAGGCATTAGATAATGTTCAAGCTCGCCTAGGTATGATAGGCTAGTTGCAGTTGACTCACCAAGAAAGAAATCATCGCGAATTTTTTACTCTTTGCAACGCAAAAAAAAGAGCAACCTTAGGCGGGTTCCGTATTTGTTCCATTGTGTGACGTTCTTTCTGCTCACCCCATATCCTAACATTATTCCGATTCACTTTGCCACAGGTATGGAAGGTGCCTTCGTAACAGAACAAAACTTTATTAAGAACGGCCTACATTTAGTTAAACATTTCTACACAAAACTCCGCTGGTTTTTATTTGTCGCTTTGTCTTATGGTCTGCAAGAGTACCAATTTGTAGGGTTTGAATGACAGGCGTTTCCGTAATGCCTTCCATACTGCAACACTAGGCACATTTAGTCCTTAGCTGGCACGTCTCTTTGATATACCTGGATAATGAGACTTCCGAACTTGTTCAATTGGTGCGTCAGAGATTGCTGGCTGAACCTAATCCAGCGTCCTATGCGATACACTGCCACTTTCTGTTGAAAGATTGCACCAATATTAATAAAAGTTTCCTACTGAGGTGATTGCTTTCGATATTTATATGTGAGTTGTCTCTGAACCGTAGTAGAGGATTTGGATTCAAGAAGTCATAAACAGTACTGTGCACCCTCTACACCGTTATACGATTCCACATGCCAACTAGTGGAAACGTCGGTAACCAACAGTGTTGGTTGGGCGGGAGTAAAACTGAAGATATACTGCTTTCTGTGCAGTGTTAAATATTTCTGTAAGTTATTTACCCATTTCACAATTAAAGGTTATTTTTGTGTAACTAATTTATAAACACCCCGTATACTTTGAGTCACCCACCTATCGTTCAAGCTGGGACCCAGAAGACAAGTTTAGCTCGCAGCATTTAATAAGTCATTCTTCTCGCGCTACGTAGACAGGCGGAACGGTAACAGACCATAACGTGTGGGGGCAAACTAAATACCCTCTCTAGGACTCCGGAAGGCGAGACTGACCCTATTCGAATCCACCTCTCGGATTAATGACGATTTCCGGTGGGTCAGCCATCTTGTATGAGGTTTTTGGGCGGTTTCTCACAGTCCACTAGTCGGAATACCATGCCAGTACCCACAATCCGCCTCAGTTACGCGCTACGCAATTTAAAATTCGTTCACAAATTTGCACCTGTGATTAACTGTAGGCGCAAACAGTCGGGTTACACAGATTTCTTCCTCGCTAGGTGAATAAGAAACTGATGCTGTTAGATGTTTTGTTTCTTCAAGCCCTTAATCAGTATTAGCAGCAACTACGCACGCTCGCTCATGCACTTCACAGAGGTTTGCAAAATATGTGGATGTACACTGAGAAGCCAAAACATTGTTACCACCTACTTAATAGCTTGTTTGTCCGTCTTTGGAACGAAATACATCACTGATTCAACATTTCAGGGATTCAACAGTTTGTTGGTAGGTTTACGGAGGTGTGGAGGTGTCTACTCACAGGTCACGCAATTAGCGTAAATAACAGGCCGCTGATTTTCGTACGCGGTGATAGCGACCTAGTTTGATCCATAGGATTTACATCAAGCGAACTTGGTTGCCGAGACTTCAACGTGAGTTCACTATAATATTCCTTAAACCACTGTAGCACAGTTCTGGGTCCAAGGCACAGAAAATCAGCAGTATAGTCAGGGAAGACATCAGCCATGAAGATGACTTTGTACGGGTGCTGATGACCGCGGAGTTGAGCGTCCCATAAACCATATATCAACGTCATCATCATCATCATAGTGACGATGATGATGATTGTTTTATGAAGCGCCCAACTGGGTGGTCGTCAGCGCACGTACAAAGTCCAAAGTTTTACATAGTCCAATTTTTTTTTACAGATTCCGATCTATTAACTGTCACGAATGATGATGATGACGAAATGATGAGGACAATACAAACACCCAGTTCTGGGGCAGACAAAATCCCCAAACCGGTTGGACTCGAACACTGGACCACATGATCCAGCGGCAGGAACGCTAGACACCACGCAGACCAAGAGCTGCAAACTCTACGAGCCATACCACTCGATACTGAAGAAGGCACATACGTTGTTTACAACTGAATAAGGCTAAAGATGATGGCAGGTGACCTTCCTGATTTTCTACGGAGTGACACCTACAGCCTGCTTCCGTAATACCAACAAGAGCTTTACTTCTGTCATTACTTTTTCGATTAAATTAACAGAGGCCACAGAAGTAATTACCGAAAGCTGCTACAGAGTCACATAAATACGTACTTTCCTATAATATTGCTTACTTGAGAATTGTCAGATTTGTGTTCCTGTATCAAATATGACATAACTAATTTCAGCTATAAAATGAATGACGTTATCAGAATATGTCTCAAAAGTATTTTCGCAAGTCACAAGGCAACCCTTATTGCATTGATAAGCATAACAAATGGTTCAAACGGCTCTGAGAACTATGGGACTTAACATCTTGGGTCATCAGCCCCCTAGAACTTAGAACTACTTAAACCTAACTAACCTAAGGACATCACACACATCCATGCCCGAGGCATGAAGCGATAAACATAACACATTATATGATTAAATATTACACTGAATCCATATATATATATATATATATATATATATATATATATATATATATATTTTATAAAAATGGATGTACGAATACATGTGTATACAGGATGAGTCAGGAGGGAAGATACGTGTTTTGGCAGGTGATAGCATTAGTGATTCTGAACAAAAAACTGTCAGTGAAATTTGTGCGAATTTGTAGAGAGGTAATAGATTAAAACGTCATACATGATGCCGTAGTTTCTATCTCAGTATTTTGACATCATATATCCTGAAATATGTCTCGTACAATGATAAATAAATATCTACGGCATTCCTTAAGATGTTATATGACTATCAATTTCGGTGCCTCAGTACACCACATTCAGGCCTTAACTGACGCTGAGGGGGTAACTCCAATAGTATACGCAGTTCACCAGTGGCCAACAACTGCTGGTCATTTGGTAGTTGACGGTTAGAGACATAACATCATTATTAGAGGTAGTCTGGGAAAACCAGTTCATAGATGTTGGCCACTGAGGTATCATGTATACGACTGGAGTAACCCCCTCAGCGTTAGTTAAGTTGTGAAGATGGTGTACTGAAGCACCCAAACTGGTAGCTATATAATAAATAACATCGCACGGACGGCTCTAGTGCTCCATTTTATTACATATTTTCCTTTTCCTGAGAGCAAGAAACCGTCGTCCTTCTCCCCCGCCTCTTGCAAGCGGGCACGAGCGCTGTTGCCCGCACACAACTGAATAGTTTACGTCTACGTCTGTACTCCACATGCCACCTGACGGAGTGTGGCGGATGGTACTTCTGGTAACAATAACTGATCCCCCGTTTCCTGTTCCACTCGCGAATAACGAATGGGAAGAATGATTGTCGGTAAGCCTATGTATTAGCTCTCATTTCTCAGATTTTCTGATCGTGCTCATTTCGCGAGATGTATACGGGGGAAGTAATATGCTGTCCAATAATATGTTGTGCGTTTCCTCCAGGAAAGTATGCTCCCGAAAGTTCAACAATAAACCTCTCCGCGATGCACAACGCCTGACGTGTAGCGTCTACCACTGGAGCTTGTTGAGCATCTGGTTGAATTCACATCCGTTGTTTACTGTGTTTACTGTTGTCAGTGCAAGTTACCACCGTAATCAACGCGCTGGTGTTTCACGGGGAACAGAATCAGTCTCTAAGCTTTTAGAACAGGCGGCGTATTCTGTAGGTTTTTGCTACAAAAAAATGTTCAAATGCGTGTGAATTCCTCAGGTACCAAACTGCTGAGGTCATCGTTCCCTAGACTTACACACTACTTAAACAAACATATGCTAAGAACAACAGAGACAGCCATGCCCGACGGAGAACTCGATCCTCCGGCGGGAGGGGTTTTCCTGCATTTCACGTAAATTTTGTAACGATACGACTCCGCGAAGCTTCTTTTGTACATCCTCGCGGAACTTTCGAGCACTAAGTCGGTTTCCTCAGGAAGCTGGTTTCGCGCCGGAGACAGACGTGTTGCTCTGCCGGCGCGCCGCTTATGAGGGCCCGTGCCGGACGGGAGCGCCTCGTTGCGAAACCGGTCGCAGTTGTGTTGTGCACGCGCCGGCCCTCCGAGCTGCAGGAAGTGGGGTATTCGTGCAATCTTGTGAGAACATCGCCGGCCGAGCGGGCAGAACGTGTCAAGGCCAGTGTGGGTGGCTGCTGGCAGGCGGCGTTGTGCAAGGCGGAGGCGCCCGCCCCCCGCGCCGCCCCCGCGATAACGCGGCGCCGCTTCCTCCACGTGGCGCAAGCCGGGCCTCCCAACTGGGTCTCCCGCCATGGGCCACAGGTGGAGTCCCTCCACAATGATATGCTGCCATTGCAACCCTCAGAGCTGCTCGTGTCTGCCACAGTCATGAAGTTTTCACTTTTTACTTCGAAGGAATAAGGGTACGTAGGTAATTTTTTGATCGCGCACACCGTTAGCCAAAATAAGGTGGCGCAAACCACTGATAAACTAGTGCACCGAGTGGTAAATCGTTTTCTATGTTTGAAGAGGAACAACGTTGCAACAATCCTGTAGGCTAGAGGGGGCATTTCCCACCAAAAATGGTTCAAATGGCTCTGAGCACTATGGGACTTAACATCTATGGTCATCAGTCCCCTAGAACTTAGAACTACTTAAACCTAACTAACCTAAGGACAGCACACAACACCCAGACATCACGAGGCAGGAAAAATCCCTGACCCCGCCGGGAATCGAACCCGGGAACCCGGGCGTGGGAAGCGAGAACGCTACCGCACGACCACGAGCTGCGGACGCATTTCCCACCTCCTGGAATCTAAGGAACAGGATCCTTCTACATTTACAGACGTAATTTCCGATTGTACCGTGGAACTAGCTTTTCCCAAGGAGAGGCAAAATATTGCGGCTTCAGCAATGAAATACGTCACTTGGATTTTTATAGTCCTTTGAGCCCGCTGCGTACTATATGTCTCTTAAGGACATTGGATAGTTATAATTCTAAGTATTCTGCTGAACCTCATTGTTTTATTTTTGCAATAGGCCTATTCCGGCTGAACTGTCATCATCAGGTTATCCGTAAGTAATCGTACATAATTTTAGTATTAGAATTGTTTGGTTAGTTCCTAAACAGATCCCATTATTATTCGTCTTCACGGACGACTGATGATTTGACATCCACGGTTTTGTCATTGTCTATTTGCCTTTTAATACGCTCCGTTGGTGTTACTCTAGTATTAATGGTCGTTTGTCGCCTTATCTGACTCATTAATTTTTGTAGTTGTCAGATCGTATTATGCATATCAGTATTTTCGTGACAGCTTACTTGGCAGATACTCCAGCGGTATTATATGGTTACAGGCAATTCTATTTATGAAACTTCCTGGCCCGACCGAGACTCGAACTCGGGACCTTTGCCCTTCGCGGGCAAGTGCTCTACAATCTGAGCTACCGAAGCACGACTCACGCCCGGTCCTCACAGCTTTACTTCTGCCAGTATCTCGTCTCCTACCTTCCAAACTTTACAGAAGCTCTCCTGCGAACCTTGCAGAACTAGCACTCTTGAAAGAAAGGATACTGCGGAGACATTGCTTAGCCACAGCCTGGGGGATGTTTCCAGAATGAGATTTTCGGAGACGAGATACTGGCAGAAGTAAAGCTGTGAGGACCGGGGGTGAGTCGTGCTTCGGTAGCTCAGCTGGCACTCGACACTTGTGGTCGTGCGGTAGTGTTCTCGCTTCCCACGCCCGGGTTCCCGGGTTCGATTCCCGGTGGGGTCAGGGATTTTCTCTGCCTCGTGATGACTGGGTGTTGTGTGCTGTCCTTAGGTTAGTTATTTTAAAAAGAGAGCAGCTCGACGGTGTCCGCATCCGTGCGCGAGTGCAAGACTGTATCCCCAACGAAACAGGGTCAGTGTATCACATTGTGCGCGAGAGGCGCCACCGCAAACGTCAGCTCATTACGGCGGTAAACACGGAGGACGGCGGGCGCGCAGTGACACAAATGGACATCGCGCACACGTTCGCCAGATACTATGGGACCTTGTACATGGAAGATCCGCGACATGTACGTGATTATGACGAGCTGTTGCACGATTTTCCCGCCCCTCGGGGCGTGGCACCCGATGCTAGTCTGCTGTTGCCCATTACACCCGACGAGCTGACATCGGCCTTGGCACGTGGAGCACCGAATAAGTCGCCTGGACCGGACGGTTTACCCCTGGAATTCTACCGCACTTTTACCACCTTATGGGTGACAAGTGGCTCCAAATGTTTCAAGACCTGATCCGCCCTGATTTCACTGTCCCCACAGAATTCACAGAAGGCATCTTGATCCCAGTTCCGAAACCGAATGGTGGTTGTAGGTGGCAGGATTTTCGCCCACTCACACTCCTCAACAACGACTACAAGATCTTCGCCCGTATCCTCCGCGCGCGTCTCCACACCGCTATTGGGAAAGCCATCCACACCGATCAGACATGTTTAGGTGGTGTCAGCAACATTCATACGGCGTTAGGAGCATACCGCGACGTAATTGCTTTGACGACGGCCTGCAAAATACGAGGCGCCCTTGTCGCCGTAGATTTTGACCACGCGTTCGACCGCGTCGATCACGGCTTCTTACGCGCAGTTTTGCAACACATGTGCCTCTCTCCGGAGTCTGCACAGGTGTTCCTTCGACTGGTCCACGGAGCGCGCTCCCGCATGATGGTCAACGGTTATCAGTCTGGTCACATTGTTGTTGGACGGTCAGTGCGACAAGGGTGCCCCCTGTCGGGCATATTATTGAACCAGCTTTACATGGTCTACGGCAGCGATTAACTGGTATCTCCTTGCGGGACGTGACCTTTTGTTGTGGTGCATTCGCTGATGACGTGGTGTTCCTGGCCAGATCAGAGGATGAAATGCATATGGCGCTACAGTGGCTACGCCAGTACGGGGCGGTCGCTGAGAGCGTCATCAACGTGAAGAAGGCAAAATATATGGATGTCGGAGGGGGGATTTCCCACACAACGGCGGTGCCCTTTGACAATGTGCCCGTACTCAAGTGTTTAGGAGTGCAATTCTATAGCAATGTCCGCCGCACGGCGGCGGCTACGTACCGCCGGCTCCTACACCAGACACATGCTCTGCTGCAGGACAACAAACTGCGTCGCTTGGATATGCTCCTCAGAACACGTTATGTCAACACCTATCTTGTCTCAAAACTGAACTATTTTGCGCATATCCTTCCCTTGACAGCTACGATGGCCGACAGATTTCAAGCAGCATATGGACATTTCGTAAGCACCGGTCTGGTTTTTAAAGTCCGATACGCCACCCTGACACTGCCGCAGCGGGCGGGCGGTATCGGTTTAATTCACGTATATAACCGTGCGCGATCGCTTTATCTCAACACTATGCGTCGCACGTGGACCTCTGTCCACGCCACTCTGACGGGCACCCT
Organism: Schistocerca piceifrons; assembly: GCF_021461385.2. Taxonomy (NCBI): domain Eukaryota; kingdom Metazoa; phylum Arthropoda; class Insecta; order Orthoptera; family Acrididae; genus Schistocerca; species Schistocerca piceifrons. The sequence continues at coordinate 460,945,783 of NC_060140.1, forward strand.
GATAGCGGAAGTGGCACCACACTCTCTGCATCCCCCGGTTTCTGTAGGACACATTTCACCGGCACTCACCCACATCAGAGACTTCTTTATTGACTTCAGCTACTTACGGTCAGAACTTCCGACGACACGGAAGCCCAGCACAAAAGACTATTATCGCCTCTATCAGCAGCGGCAACCTGTAAATACGGTCACCCACAGACATCCTGAAGTTGCCTGGAACACGGTGTGGCGAGCGGTACACACGCCTTTTCTACCTACGACGGTGCGTTCATTGTGGTACGTGGTTGTGAATGGGAAGTTCGCTACTCGTCAGAGGTTACATTCCATACATCTGACGGACGACCCCTTGTGTCCGACATGCTCAGTCGCTGACTCGGATGCACACCGTCTGACGTGTGCCGCGACCAGCGAGTGCTGGCTACTGACGCAGCGCATGCTGGCATTACTCTTGCGGCGATTGCCGGAGTCTATCTCCCCTGATGACGTATTGCGCCCCGACGTCGTATACTTTCCATCAACCAGAACGAACGCCGTTAACTGGCTAAAAGGCATGGCCGTTTACTACATATTTTGTGATGCTCCCAAAGGCACACTCGACTTTTGGTCCCTATTGATGACGACACATGCAGCTTTCAGCCGCCACCCGAAGTACAGAACTCGTTTCGCAAATTATTTAGGTTCATTATTTGCGGATCCTCCTGCTCACTGGGGCGTTCCGGGTATGAGACGCTGAAAATGAAGAAGAATCCTGGAGCATATTGATCCTCTACGGACGGAATAGGGGGGAACCCCTCCCAACAGACGAGAAGACGACTCGGACGCTCGGCTACGGCAGTTGTAGGATCTTTCTTTGTAATGAACCAAAAATAAATCTATAATACAAAAAAAATGTTATAAAAATTAAAGAAATAAATAAATAAAAAGAACAACATCGACAAACCCACTCCATCCTCTTCCTGATCCTTCGATCCTCAAAAAAAAAAAAAAAAAAAAAAAAAAATGGTAGAGCACTTGCCCGCGAAAGGCAAAGGTCCCGAGTTCGAGTCTCGGTCGCGCACACAGTTTTAATCTACCAGGAAGTTTCATATCAGCGCACACTCCGCTGCAGAGTGAAAATCTCATTCTGGAATTCTATTTATCATTGCAGTTACGTAAGTGTTGATCTTTTCTACTGTTCTACTTTTCTTTTCCTCTGCGTTATATCTGTATCTATACATTTTTCCTTTTAAAAGTCTAGGTACTTTTTAGCTTTTGGTATTATTTACAATTTTTGGTAGTCTATTATCTTAGTTATTACTTATTTTACTTACTATCTGCGTGTCCATATGATACGGCTTGGTATTGTCATTCTGATCTCATTTCGTAAAGGAACTTCGGTATAGTCTGTCTTTTGTCCCATATCTTCGTTTGTATTCAATTACAGAAGGAATTAAACATTTCTTTCTTGCTTGAATATATTAGTGATCACAAATTGTAATAGGTAAAACCAAATCACCAATATATTCAAAACTACATAACAGCAATGACAAACAGAACTGCCTGTTACAATATCGCTGGATTATGTGCCAAGTAAGCTGTCACGAAAATACTGATATGAACAATACAATCTGACAAGTATATAAAGTAATAAATCAGATAAGATGATAACCAACCATTATTACACCAACAACACCAAAAGAACGAAATTCACAAGCAAAACAGATAAAGACAGAACGGCCGATATCACATGGATGTCAGAACCATCAGACGTATGTAAAAACTAGCAATAATGAAATCTATTTAATAATTACCTATAAAATTAGAAATAATGTACGAAAATTATATAGCATTACTTACAGAAAACCTGATGATGGTAATTCAACCGAAATAGGGCTGCTGCAAGAATAAAACAATCAAACTTAGCAGTGTACGTGGAATTATAACTGAACATCGTCATTTGGATTTCTTTGGATGTCAGGGTAGTCAAGAAAAATTTTGCCTTTTCCTTTGCGCGGAAATGGTTTCCGTGCAGTCCTGTGTCGAATAGCACTCTAATTTTATTTAAGGCGTTCTGATATTCTAATTTACAGTATTTGCATAAAACGAATTACCAGGAGTATATCTTTACGTAAGAGGGTAACATTTCATATCTCTTATTTGCATATGTGTTACGTAGCTCCATCTTTATTTCGACTAAGTGCCTGAAAGGATTAAGATTCACGACGTTACTACGCAGAACTAGAAAATTCGTTCGAGGAACCGTGCTCACATTTATGGGCAGCAGGGAGTCTACAAGTGGGGTAGTTTAACCCTTTAAAATGAGGGTAAAAGGTGGCTGTCGTACTGTATAGAAATTGAAATTCAATGAAATAATAAATTCCCTAAGCAGGGCAATGACCTTGACGAACGTTCGTACTACACATTCATCCTACACCTATCCCCACGGTCCTCAAACTGCCGATAGTAACACACAATGGCATAAATGAAATAAAACTATTAAAAGAGTGACGACTAACTTACCTTGACAAAATATTTATATTCTCCAATAATCATTATACCTTTACCTATCTCATTATGTCAATAGAAATTTAATTCTCGTCCACACTACGAGCGTAACTTTTAAACTTAAATTAGTTTCCTTAATGGCGACTACAACAGTCCCCGTTATTACATAAAGGTACACGTACCGTTCTCATCGACTCCAAGAACTCATTCATTTCCTATTGCTGAAGTCAAAAATTCATGGATTAATACCGACGCAATCCAAAGAGCACCTATCGCTCTCGCTGCCATAGTCAGTGCATATAAATCAAATAATATGTTTTGGGCGCACTTCAGGCATTTCGTAACATTACTAATCAAATTCACAATACAATACCGCAACTACAACAGTGCTCGTTATTACATAAAAGTACACACAACAGTTCTCATCGACTGCTAGAACAAGAGAGAGAACTCATGCATTTCCTCTTGATGAAGTCACAAATTCATGGATTAATAACGACGCAATCCAAAGAGCACCTAGCGCTCTCGCTGCCATAGTCAGTGCATATAAATCAAATAATATGTTTTGGGCGCACTTCAGGCATTTCGTAACATTACTAATCAAATTCACAATACAATACCGCAACTACAACAGTGCTCGTTATTACATATAAGTACACACAACCGTTCTCATCGACTCCTAGAACAAGAGAGAGAACTCATGCATTTCCTCTTGATGAAGTCACAAATTCATGGCTTAATACCGACGCAATCCAAAGAGCACCTAGCGATCTCGCTGCCATAGTCAGTGCATATAAATCAAATAATATGTTTTGGGCACACTTCGCGCATTGCGTGACATTAGTAATCAGATTCACAATACAATAACGGGCGGTTCAAATGGGACAAAAATAGTACACCTGCAGTCGTCGCGGATGTGAAGACTGACTGAACATTGCCAAGACGGTCCTCAGTGAATACTCTACAGTTCCTCCTGCAGTCCTTATAGTGGTGCTGAAGGGGACCACTCCAGCATGCTGACGAGCGGAATCCGGCGCCTATTCCCAGCATAAGATAAACATAGCTGCCAAACATTCGGCCCCCACTTGCACAACGACGCCCCCTATTGCAGCTTCACTATGTAACCACAACAGTGTTTTAAAGTATCCCTATGTTCGAGAAAGCCCTGTCACGGCTTGCTGATACTCTTTCTGTTATACAATCGCAGAGCGATTGCGGTGGACTTTGGAAAGCATGCTTTTGAAACACACAAAGTCTGTTCATCTATACTTCATCTGCGGATCCATTTGCATCAGTCTAAACAAAATACCACATTCTGCAGTAGAAGGGAAGACAAATATGAGAAACTGCAAGGTAGAAAATATCTCTACTCCTTGAGCATGGATCTTCTCAAACCCAGCGGGGTGCTACGCAGCTCAAGATTTATGGAATTACGATTTTATTAGTCCAGTGTTCACGGCTGCCGAATAATGTGTCAAAAATGGAGGACTATCTGAGTTCAGTGGTACGCTGGTTAGAATCGATTTCACCAGACAATTAGAGTTTGTTTTGTGAGGTTTCCCGGAGCCATTTCTTCGAATAGCTGCTGGTAAACCATTCGGGATGTGAGATCGTGGTCCAAAAAACTCTTCTGTTCCTAACGTTTCGTCCAGGATTGCGCTGGTCATCCTCAGAGGCGCTCCTCCGCTGAGTCTAGCCGACTGACCAGTCGGACGTCCGTGAGAGACATATATACTGCAGGAAAGCGGGAGTGGTCGAAGTAACACGTGATGAGCAGAAATAATCTTTGTCACAGATAAAACTTAACTATAGATTGACGTCTTGTCAACGATAAAATTGTTAGCGATTCTGCAGAGCTTCTATCCATATGTCGCTAAGTTTCATTACCTCCACTTTCTTATTAAAATTATTCTGATGTTTATAAATTTCAATGGCTTCTCTACGTAGTCGTGGATATAAAATTACCATACGTAGACGGAATTTTGTATACACCACATGTCAACAGAGAAGGGCGTTTATCCTTCACAGATCGGAGTTCTTGACTTATTTTCTTTTTTGGTCTAAAGACCGGTCTGATGTCATGTTTCTGTAAAATCTTAACGATCTGATCCGTTATAGATGAGTTTCTTGGACCACGACCTCACATCCCGAAAGGTTTACCAGCAGATATGTCATCCGGTCGTGAAGGCCTTCATTTATTTTTTCGAATGATGGCACGAGCTACGTTTCAATAAAAAAAAGTGCTTTTGAAAGCAGACTTCGTTAAACTTTAATTATGTCAATAAACTGTGAAAAATAGAAAGCAGGAGAATAGCTCAATAAATCCAATAAGATGATGCGTTCTGAAGTTTTGAAAGTAGAGATGATTAATCGTTTATAAAGCTTGTTTCTTTCTTTTTCTACTTAGCAGAGTATCAGTTCATGACATATCTGCTGGTAGTTTTTGTTAATAAGCAGCAGGGTTTTTTCAATTTTCAGAGGTTTTTGTATATGAGATATTTGATTTTCAGGGTCAAACTAACATTAGTATGTGGCGAAAAATATTACGAATTGTATTCGCGGTTGCTAACATGGACAACCACCAGCAGTATGATGGAATGACAAAAGTGAAAATTTGAGTCGGATCGGGACACGAACACTGATTTCCCGCTTATCGCGAGCCGTCGCCTTACCATTAGGCTGTCTGAGTGCGTTTCACGCCAGACCCAAACACATAGTTGACAACGCATGAAAGTTTGGAAGTCACCGTGAGTCGTGCTCTGGTAGCCAAGTGGCGCCGGATCGGTAGCTCAGCGTGTTGGGTCAGAGAGGTGACTGGTCTCTGTAGTAAAAAAACTGAGTGAAGGGATCAACAACGAACTTCAACGGATATATGTGACTCCGGCTACGACCACATACAAAGAGCAAAATGCAAAAAAAAAAAAAGGGTAAGACGACTGCTTGCGATAAGCGGTAAATCCTGGTTCGAGCCCCCGTTTGCCACAGATTTTAACTGTCGTCACTCCATCACGGCTGATGCTCGTCCATGTTCGCAACTGCGAATACATTTCATTACCGGCTGTAGTCACCTTGCATCGCAATTCGGAATAACACAGGCACTGCAATACGTATTGTACCGTAAAAAATCTTTTGTGAATGTTTTTAGCTTTATTCTCTAACGTGTTGAATACGCAGGATTTGATCATATGTGGGATGTAATTTCGTACTGTTAAGTCGAAAACGTGGACTCTACATTTATGTTGATAATTGAAAGAGACATACTTTGCACCTATTAAAGAAGTGAAGGGTGGTTATAATTTTCGATACTTGACAAGACCCCGTAAAAAACGAGTGACTGCAGGACAATGGAAGTGTGGAAACGTTTTGTAAGGACTTGCGCAAGAGAAATAACGAATAAATCATTGGGAAAAAATGAAACACATTTTAATTCCCACATGACAGGGTAACATTTGTTATATGCGTACACGTTCAAGGTCTCGGAAGTTACTCACTGTGACGACCATCTGCATCCACGACAGCCTGGATCCATACTAAAGATACAGTTCCGCAAATGTTCGCAGCCCTTTTAGAATGGTGGACGTGAAATGTTCTGCTGTCGTGACGCAGCTCGTGCGCATTGCGTCCACAATTCTCAGCCATGACAACAGTAACTTCAACTATTTGTGGCACAGTTGGCCGTTGGCCTCTCCCATGAGGTATTCTCCAGCTCCGGTGCTGAAAGCGCACCTCTCCACATTCCTTTAATGCGTGGATAGTTGCGAAGAGCAGCTGCATTATTGCTGTTGGCTAAATGGCTCTGAGCACTATGGGACTTAACTACTGAGGTCATCAGTCCCCTAGAACTTAGAACTACTTAAACCTAACTAATCTAGGGACATCACACACATCCATGCCCGAAGCAGGATTCGAACCTGCGACCGTAGCGGTCACGCGATTCCAAACTGACGCGCTTAGAACCACACGGCCACACCGGCCGGCTATTGCTGTTGTTTTGATAAAATAGCTTTACGAGTAAAGCTTGCTCAAGTTGTTCAGAGCCATGTTGACTGCCTGGTACTGTAATGAATAGGTATTATTGTGTTTTAACCCGACGTCGCCGTACCAGACTCGCATTCGGGAGGACCACGGTTCCATCCCAAGTCCGACCATCCAGCTTTGGTTTTTCGCGATTTTCCTAAAATCGCTCCGGCAAATGCCTGGATGGTTCCTTCGAAAGGACATACCAGACTTCCTTCCCCATCCCTGATACACTCCGAGCTTATGCTCCGTTTCTAATGACCTCGATGCGAACAGGACGTAGAACCCAACCTTGCTTCTTCCTTCCTTTTAGCTATACCAGTATCGGCACCTAACTGCGAATCAGGACACTACCACGACTATTAACGTGAATCCCGCAGCGCATAGTCTGAATATCATTCCTACAAAGTTGGGTACACATAGGGTAAATAGTCTTCCGCCTACACTGCCTCAAGTAGAGGAAGTTTAATTATATCATTCTGCATGTTAACGATCTAACTATTAAAAAAAACAATGAGTTGGAACTATCAGTATTTGACATGTAATACGTTTTCGTACTTCCTGCCAAATTTAGTTCTGATGTACACGTTCTAAAACTCAGCGATTCATCTCTACCAAAACGGCAATTTTGCAGTTCTGGTGCCTCCTGGATAAATTTCTACGGACGCTCATTATTATATGACAAAACAGACTGGTTGCACAGACGGTTAACGGGTGCTGAAACAAATCTGAACGATGAAGAACGAAAGTGACGGAACATCTGTCTGTGAAAAAAACAGGGAATCGCCAGAGGAGGGTATGATGCTCGAACACCGGAATCTCTCTCATGCTGTCTCTATGGGCGTTCAAATCTTGACTTTTCTTCCTCCCCTATTCTCTTTACATAGTGGCCACTGACTCCTGCCTCTTTACGCGGATAGGTAATGCTAGAGTGTCAAGAATTCAGACAGACTGTTAGGTGATTTTCGAGGTAGAACGTTTTCTGAGCAGCCAAATTCTACAACTAAGGGGTTTCGTCGAGTCATTCATCTTTGTGAAAAATGAGTAAAGTGAGAATTTGTAGAGAAGGACTGACACCAATGAGCATGTTTCATGACCGCACCTGGTTTTTGTTGTCGTTGCGGTCTTCATTCCGAAGACTTGTTTGATACAGCTCTCCTGTGCAAGCTTCTTCATCTCCGAATAACTATTGCAACCCACATCATTAGGACCTCCTTACTGTATTCATCTCTTGATCTCTCTCCACAATTTTTACTCCAAACGCTTCCCTCTGACACTAAACTGATGATTTATTGCTGTCTCAGAATATGTCCTATTAACCGATCCCTTTTGTAGTTAAACTGTGCCACAAATTTCGTTACTTCCCTGTTCGATTCAGTACCTCCTCACTGTTTGTGTTATATACCCTTCTAATCTAATATTCTCCTGTATCACCACATTTCAAAAACTTCTATTCTCTTGTTGTTTGAACTTTTTATTGTCCACGTTTCAGTTCCCTGCACTCCAGACAAGTACTATCAGAAAATACTTACTAACTTTTAAATTTATATTCGATGTTCACAAACTTCTCTTCTTCAGATACGCTTTTCTTGTAATTTCTATTCTATATTTTTCATCCCCTCTATTTCGTCCTTCATCAGTTACTATGCTGCCCAAATAACAAACTTCATTTAGAAGTTTAAGTGACTCGTTTCCTAATCTAAATTCATCAGCATCTCCAGACTTAATTCGACTACATTCCATTACCCTTCTTTACCTTTATCGATGTTCATAATAAAATCTCTTTTCAAGACACTGTACGTTCCGCTGAACTGCTCTTCCAAGATTTCTGCCGTCTCTGACAGTATTACAAAGTCCTTGGCGAAACTTAAAATTATATTTTTTCTCACAGACCTTTCAATTGTTTTCCACAGTCCTTCTTTCTTTCCTTTCTTGTCTTCTCAGTTTACAGATTGAATAACATGTCTTCTTTCTCACCGCCATTTTAGTTACTGATACCCTTTCATACCCGTCGACTCTTATAACTGCAGTCTAGTTTCTGTACAAGTACTAAATAATCTTTGCGCCCTACATTTTACTGCTCCTACCATCAGAATTTTAAGGTTGTATTGGAGTCATTTGCGCCCTAGATTTTACTGCTTCTACCATCAGAATTTTAAAGCTGTACTCCAGGCATCACTGTCTAATGCTTTCCCCAAGCCCCAAATGCAACAAACGTAGGTTTACCTTTCTTTAACATATCGCCTCGCTTGCCCCACTTCATTACAGCAGGTAATATTAGAATATCAGTCGCACCTAGAAAAACGCTCTGTGGACAAATGTCCCGAAATTAATACTTTACTTTTCGGAAATTCTGTTTTACGATAGCCATCTGCTTGTTAACATTGCAGAAGGTGCTTATTGTAGTTACCACTCGTTCTTAGATGCCCTTGAGTCCTTCTGAACAGGTCGAAAGCTTGTGCGAACATACTTCTGTCCTCGGCTTTCGTCACATGCATGGGGTACACTCTCTTGTAACGCGCACGCTTAGCCAAGGGGTGTGGACTACGCCAATACCTTCAAATTTCCCATAGCCAGAAACCTACGGGATTAAGGCCAGATGAACGGGTAGGGAATACCACTGAACCTTCTACACCAATTCACTTACCATTAAACTTTGTGCTTGGTACTGTCGTACGATACAGAGAAAATGGTGTTATACCACACCGTGGATGAATCATATCCGTTGTCTTTCAAAATGGTGATGTTCTCTAACAGCAAAAGTAATCTTTCGCACAGAGCTGCGAAGCTATTTCTCGCGGGTAAATAGCATGTGGTCGTATATCCAGTAAAGTGTGTGCCGCTATGAGTCTGTCACCCAAAACTCCTACCCACCCATTGTCTGATATTAAGGCTGTCTTGATGTCAGGCTTCTATATTCCAGGGTTTGCGTCTGTCCACACTTCGTTACTGTGATATTGAACTGTCTCCCTTTGTGTGAATCCCGCCTCATCCATAAATTAAACTAAGCTTGAGATTCGGATGTTCAAACCTCTATTGCAGAATCCATTAGCAGAACAGTAACCCAGCATGATGGTATTGTTGCCCGACAACTACCAGATGCTGCTAGAAATATGGAGAAAGTATCTGTTCTCACACAACTGAACACTCGAGAGCATGGTTGCACGCACATGTTTCAGCATGGTCTTCTATTCTTCGTAAAACTCACACCATGATGTCCGGCTCACGAACTGTGCGAGTTCTACCCCAGTCTCTTGTTCTATTTGCGAGTGTTCTCGTTTCAGCAAGTCGCTAAAATTCGCGCTAAGAATTTTTCTTTTTTTTCGCATGGAACGTCACATTGAGAATCTCGTTCGGTGTACACGACACATATCTATCGATTAACGCCATTGGATCAGTGTTTCAAGCCCGACCAGCAGCAATTATTTGTTATCATTAGGGAATATTTTTGAAATTTATTATGTTTGTAATGTTTATGTCTTCTGGGATACCTGCCTCTGTGTCCAGGAGATAAGTTCTGTTCTGGCTCTACGTTTGTGTCAGTAATAAAAATGCTTTCAGTTATAGCTGTTGGACTATCATGAAGACTCCGCTCTAGGATTTGGACTTCATTATAGTTTAGACGTGACATTGTTTGGTGGAGCCACCGAGTACTGCAAACCGTCTACATGAGGCAACGTAAACATACAACGGAACCTATAATCCCTATGTTCCTAAACAGCAGCAAATCAGCAGTATTGATGCCCGTCAGTCAATGATTTCCGGAGAAGCTGATAATAACACGATGTAATAGCTGAAAGAAATCGAGCAATTTCAGTAGTGGGAACAAATTCCTCGCTTTAAATTGCCTTCTATCTCATTGTCATGACAGACCGCAGTCCGTTTTCAGTACCTCAGGAAAGTGACACTCGTATGTTCACACTGTGTCAGTATCCCATAAATGCATTGCCAGCGTGACAACTTTCGACACGAGGTCAAGGTTCAGCACCGTTTGGTATACAGCAAACAAACAAATGGAATAGCTGAGCAAGTGGGAGGTTCCACGGGTATTCACAGCGCCCGAGGGAAACTGAAGTAGTTATGCTAATGCCGGTCGCCCGCATCCCGTTACGCATATCAGCTCATTCTGCGTTGACTGCCCGGCCGTCAACTCGAGACCGTACTTGAACCCTCTGTGGCCTCACTCCCTCTCCCTTTAATCAGGAACGTATCGACTCCAAACGTGGATGCGGCGAGGCGGCCGTAAATGGATTTGCATAGAATGCTAATCTGTCAGGGCGGACTGGCATTGTTAACGCTGCCGGCAGAAGACACCTCCTTGACCCTGGAGGCGACGGCGGCGGCGGCGGCGGCGCAGTCCGCGTCCGCGGCGCATAAATCAGCGCCACCTGTCTGCCGTCGCCACGGTCGCCGCCGCCGCCGCTGAACTTTCCCTGGAGTCGCCGAGGCACGTCGACGAGTGTGAGTCGGCCGCGCCCACGCCGCTGCTCACGGCACCGCTATCTGAACTCAGGGTCGGCAGCTGGGTCTCACCTGATCGAATACCGCGCGTGCTACTGGCACGGAAGGAATCGAGCGTTTAAACTAACCTCTGACGGCATTCAGTAACTTGACAGCACTGGATTTTTCAATGGTATGGGGCTGATAATGGGAATGATAATGGAAGCGAAGTAATACTATGTTTACAACATTTGTAGACTCATAGAACCCTTTTGACAATGTTGACTGGAATATTCTCCTTGAAATTGTGAGGGTATCAGGGGTAAAATACAGGAGTAAAAGATTATTTACGACTTGCACTGAAATCAGACGCCAGCTTTTAGAATCCAGGGGCGTGTAAGAGAAGTAGTGATAGGGGAATGAGACAGGGCTGTGCCCTATTCCCGATGTTATTCAGTCGTCGGCCGGTGTGGCCGAGCGGTTCTAGGCGATTCAGTCTGGAACCGCGTGACCGCTACGGTCGCAGGTTCGAATCCTGCCTCGGGCATGGATGTGTGTGATGTCCTTAGGTTAGTTAGGTTTAAGTAGTTCTAAGTTCTAGGGGACTGATGACCACAGATGTTAAGTCCCATAGTGCTCAGATCCATTTGAACCATTTTGTTATTCAGTCCGTACTTTGAGCCAGCAGCAAAGGAAACGAAAGAAAAATCTGGAGCAGGAATTAAAGTCGAAGGAAAAGAAACAAAAACTTTGAGGTTTGTCGATGATATGTATTTCTGTCAGAGATGGCTCAAATGGCTCTGAGCACTATGGGACCTAGAACTTAGAACTACTTAAACCTAACTAACCTAAAGACATCACACACATCCATGCCCGAGGCAGGATTCGAACCTGCGACCGTAGCGGTCACGCGGTTCCAGACTGAAGCGCCTAGAACCGCTCGGCCACCCCGGCCGGCCTTCTGTCAGAGACAGCAAAGGACTTGTGAGAGCAGTTGAAGGAAATGGACAGGGTCGTGAAAGGAGAACGTGACACCAGTAAAAGCAAAACAAGAGTAGTGTAATCTGGTCGAGACAAATCAGGGGACGCAAGGGGAATTAAACTAGGAAACGAGAAAAGTAGTAGATGAATTTGGCTATTTGGTCAGCAAAGTAACTGATAATGGCGGGAGTGGAGAGGATATAAATTATAGACTGGCAATGGCCAGGGAAGTTTTTCTGAAGAAGAGAAGTTTGTTAGCACCGAATACAGAATTAAGTCTGTGGAGATCTTTTACGATAGTATTTGTATGGATTGTACCCATGTATGGAAGTGAAAGACGGGCGATAAACAGTTTGCACAAGAAGAAAACAGAAGTCTTTGAAGTGTGGAGCTGCAGAAGAATACCGAAGGTTGGATCACATAAGTAATGATGAGGTACTGAATAGAACTAGGGAAAAAAGAAATGTGTAACACAACGTGACTAGAGGAAGGGATCGGTTGATAGGACACATTCTGAGACATCATTGGATTACCAATTTAGTACTGGAGGGATGTTTGGGGAGTAGAAATTGTAGAGGAATGAATACAGTAGGCAGATTTTAAAGGATGTAGGTTCCAGTAGTTATTCTGAGATTAAAAGGCTTGCACAGGATTGAGTAGCATGAAGAGCTGCATCAAACCAGTCTTCGGGCTGAAGGCCATAACAACAACAAAAATGGAAGCGAGACTGAAGAAAAAGTAAGATACGTTCATAGAATTTGTCGACCTAGAAAAAGCATTCGGCAATATCAAATGGTGAAGGTGTTCGAAGTTCTAAGAAGTATATGATAAGCTACAGGGAAAGATCGGTAGTATACAATATGTACAAGAAACAAGAAGGGGCAATAAGAGTGGACAACCAAGAACGAACTGCTCGAATTCAAAAGGTTGTCAGAGTTAGATGTAGTCTTTTCCCCTGCTGTTCAATCTGTACATCGAAGAATCAATGGTGGAAATTAAAGAAATGGTCAGGAGTCGGATTAAAATTCAAGGTGAAAGGATATCAGTAATAAGATTCGCTGATGACATTGCAATCCTCAGTGAAGGCCAAGAATTACAGGATGTGTTGAGTGGAAGGAAGCGTCTAATGAGTAAAGATTATATTGTGAGAGTAAAATGAAGAAAGACGAAAGTAACGAGAAGTAGCAGAAATGAGAACAGAGGGAAATGTAACATCAGAAATGTTGAATACAAAGTAGATGAAGTAAAGGAATTCTACTAGTCAGGCAGCAAAATAACATATGAAAGACGAACTAAGGAGAACATAAAAAGCAGACAAAGGTTCAAGAGAACTCTACTAGCATCAAACATAGGTCTTAATGTGAGAAACACATTTCTGATGTTATAAGTTTAGAGCACAAGATTTTATGCTAACGAGACACGGAGTGTGGGAAAACCAGAACAGAAGCTTTTGAGATTTGGAGCTAAAGAAGAGTGCTGAAAATTAGGTGAACTGCTAAGATAAAGAATGAGGAGGTTCTCTGCAAAATGTCGAGGAAAGGCATAAATGGGAAACACTGACAAGAAGAAGGGACAGTTTGGTAGGAATTCCGTTAAGACATCACAGAATAACTTTCGTGGTGCTCGAGGGACCTGTGGAGGGCACAAAATGAAGAAGAAGACAGAGATTGGAATTTTTCCAGCAAATTACTGAGGACGTAAGTTGCAGGTGCTACTTTGAGATGATAAGTTTTCCACAGGGCGGAATTTGTGGCAGGGAGCATCAAACCAGTAAAAAAACTGACGACCCTTAGCTTTTATAGACCGGACATTCATCACTTACGGTGATTTTACCAATTGAAGAAGGCTGAGAAGTTTGTCTAACCACCAAGGCGTTCTATAATAGCTCCCTGTACCATGTCCGCCTGCTTCGCTGAGTGGTAACGTGTTTGCCTACCATGGTACGGGCCCGCGATTTTATTCGCTGGTGGACTGGGTGTTGTGTTGTCCTCGACATCACCAGCATGCAAGTCACCCCCTGTGGCGCCACCTGAAATAACACTGGCAACTCTGCGGCCGAACTTCCCCGGATGGGGCATCCCGGCCATCAGTGCCACGCGATCATTTCATTTTTTTTCCTCTATACCATATGACATAGCATTGTAAGTATCCAGTAATAAATCTTATTTATTATATACGAATAAGCCTTCCCTTTGTGGGACGTATGTGATTCATACCTAGTTTCCTAACAGGTATATAATATTTTCTTCCTTATTTAAATCGATTCACTCAGTACTTTTAAAATGTTTCAGGTAACTTTATTTCCCCTTTATCAAAGTATTACTTTATAAAATTTTCTGTGCAGATATACACCAGAAGATGAACTTAAAATTGCGAAACCTGTTGTGTCAGTCTCCAATCAACTTCAATAAATAAACTTGTTGCGCGCTATTGGACTTTACATCAGTTTATTTTACGTTTTAACAACTGTATGTAAGCACCTGTGTTATGCTGAACGAACGGTCATTCAAATATTTATAATTACTGTAGCTGTGACTGCCCCATTTTTCATATTAAAATCATCGGTAGGGAAGGAGCGGTAGCCCCCGTTCTTCAGAGAAGGCTTGCACGTTCCTCGCCACATGGGGCGTCCAGCTGAAACATGACATGTGGAGTTGTGTGAAGAAGCGACAGCGCCTCAGGCTCTAAAACATCTCTGATGTAGTAGTTGTTGTTTACATTATTCTTAACAAGTAGGACACGAGACGGCATGTTACAGCATGTGGCACCCCAAAAAATTACACTAGAAGTTCGACCGCTATGCCACTCAACAATGCAGTCTGCCCGATTGCACATATCAAGGGAGTGTCTAACACTGACAGGGCCTACGTTGTAGGACAAAAAGAATCGGGACTCGTTCGAAAATACTGCACTTTGCCATTCAGCGTGCCAGTGACGGCGTTCACGTGAACACTGCCATCTGAGGCTTTGGTAGCTCCAGTGTCAAGCAAACAGAGTAAACGAAGCTGTTCTCCGGGTTACGACTGTATGGACAAGATGTGTTCACTATGGCCACAGCGCGACTTCCAGTACCTGCTAGTCGCTGTATACGATCCTATTCCAACCGTCGGTCCCATATACACACCACTGTCGTAGCAGCGTGCCATGTATGAGCAGCAGTGTCACGGTACGACGAAACCGTTTCCCTGACACCAGTCCAACTGCCCTGTACGAGCTAACTGACAAGCTGATAATGCACCCTTTCACATCGACGATGTATAATGGCGCTTGCTTGCATGTTTCCACTTCGTCTGCTGGCTCTGCACCTACTGAGAGTGGCTTAATATCGACCTGTCAGATCATACTAGAGATGGCGCTTCTGGGCCTGCATGCGCACCATCTCTCTGCAATCTTAATGACGTATCCTGGTTTCACTTTTCTACAGATATGTTTCCTTCTGAGTGTTGCACTTTTCACAAACAGTAGCTTCCAATAAAAATTGGAACAATTTCCAAGCATATTTTCAGCAACAATTTAGTATTTCTATATGTTGTTAACAGCACTAAATGCAGAAGACATTAAAGTGGTGTCATCTTTTATCTACAAGGGTCACTCAATAAAAAAAAAATAGATTTTAAAAAAATATATGGTACGAGAAGCATACAATGCTTCCATATTTTTCAACGTAATTCCCCTAGAGTTTTAAGAATATGTGGTGTCCGTTCTTTGGGATATGTCTGAAAGAACGGACACCGCACATCAACTCGACAGGCCTAGCTGGCAAATGAATCCTCCTTCTTCAGTGTGAATGCACAAATACGTCCGAACTCCTATGGGAATCTCGGAAGAGTGAATATGGAGGGAATGGACAGGGGCTGCGGATAGGTGGCGCTCCATGAGAGTGTGGATCAGCCATGAGGCGAGTCGAGATAGTGCAGTTGCGGATGAGGTAGTGGTTATCGCACCTGCAAAGGATGCAGGAAATCCCGGGTTTGAATCCCGGTGCAGAACACATTTCCACTCGTCGCCGCCGATACAGTTAACGGCAGTAATCCCTTCACTTTCCTTTCCTCTCTACCCCTCTTCACCTTCAATTTCCACTACTGGCCATTAAAATTGCTACACCACGAAGATGACGTGCTACAGACGTGAAGCTTAGCCGACAGGAAGAAGATGCTGTGATATGCAAATCATTAGCTTTTCAGAGGATTCATACAAGGTTGGCGCCGGTGGCGACACCTATAACGTGCTGACATGAGGAAAGTTTCCAACCGATTTCTCATACACAAACAGCACTTGGCCGGCGTTGCCTGGTGAAACGTTGTTGTGATACCTCGTGTAAGGAGGAGAAATGCGTACCATCACATTTCCGACTTTGATAATCGCCGGATTGTAGCCTATCGCTATTCCGGTTTGTCGTATCGCGACATTGCTGCCCGCGTTGGTCGAGATCCAATGACTGTTAGCAGAATATGGAATCGATGGGTTCAGGAGGGTAATACGGAACGCCGTGCTGGATCCCAACGGCCTCGGATCACTAGCAGTCTAGATGACAGGCATCTTATCCGCATGGCTGTAACGGATCGTGCAGCCACGTTTCGATCCCTGAGTCAACAGATGGGGACGTCTGCAAGGCAACAACCATATGCACGAACAGTTCGACGACGTTTGCAGCAGCATGCACTATCAGCTCGGAGACAATGGCTGCGGTTACCCTTGACGCTACATCACAGAGAGGAGCGCCTGCGAAGGTGTACTCAACGACGAACCTGGATGCACGAATGGCAAAACGTCATTTTTTCGGATGAACCCAGGTTCTGTTTACAGCATCATAATGGTCGCATCCGTGTTTGGTGACATCGCACTGAACGCACATTGGAAGCGTGAGTTCGTCATCGCCATACTGGCGTATCACCCAGCGTGATGGTATGGGGTGCCATTGGTTACACGTCTCGGTCACCTCTTGTTCGGTTTGACGACACTTTGAACAGTGGACGTTACATTTCAGGTGTGTTACGACCCGTGGCTCTACCCTTCATTCGGTCCCTGCGAAACCCTACATTTCAGCAGGATAATGCACGATCATATGTTACAAAAAAAATGGCTCTGAGCACTAGGGGACTTAACTTCTGAGATCATCAGTCCCCTAGAACTTAGAACTACTTAAACCTAACTAACCTAAGGACATCACAAACATCCATGCCCGAGGCAGGATTCGAACCTGCAACCGCAGCGGTCGCGCGGTTCCAGACAGTAGTGCCTAGAACCGCTCGGCCACTACGGCCGGCCACATGTTACAGGTCCTGTACTGACCTTTTGGATACAGAAAAAGTTCGACTGCTGCCCTGGGCAGCACATTCTCCAGATCTCTCACCAACTGAAAACGCCTGGTCAATGGTGGCCGAGCAACTGGCTCGTCTCAATACGCCAGTCACTACTCTAGATGAACTGTGGTATCGTGTTGAAGCTGCATGGGCAGCTGTACCTGTACACGCCATCCAAGCTCTGTTTGAGTCAATGCCGAGGCGCATCAAGGCCGTTATTACGGCGAGAGGTTGTTGTTCTGTGTACTGATTTCTCAGGATCTATGCAGCCAAATTGCATGAAAATGTAATCACATGTCAGTTCTAGTATAATATATTTGTCCTATTGTTGTGTACATAGTTCCGCGTATTCAGCGCGTACACAACTTTCCCAATAGAGCGCGCCCCGCTAAGCACAACAGCGCAGGCGCAGCGCTTGTCCGTCCACTACGAGATGGCCCTGTCTTAGAGACGGACCAAATTCTGCTTCCGCCGATCCGCGTATTAATATGTAACGCAGCCAATGAGATTGCTGCTAATGTAGAACCTTTTCTCCTCACGGATCAGACTGGCGCAGTGATACCTGAACGGTCGAGGTATTATAACAAAGAATGTACATACCTCCGATTAATCAGTCTGCATTAATCTATAGTCAAGTTTCAGTCTGCGCCTAATAAGATTATCATATTCCTGGACATAGCATGAAGAGAAATGTATAGACACTTTGTCAAGTATCAGAGATATGTGAGAATAAGATTAACGTACCAAGACCAAAGGAACTTCTGATTGTCAATTGTAAACAGCATCCGGAACCAAGTTACGTAATATCTATGCTTTTTATTATTTTAATAAATGTGTGTGAAAATTAATCAATTTCTGTTTAAAGTTCGTCACCGTCAATCTGCTACTCTAAGCGTGCAAGTGGCATTTCTATCGTCCGACCTAACGGCAGAAGATAAACACGCCACGATAAGACCACGAGACATATTGCTGACACTCGCCTACTTCATTAGAGTGACAAGTCAAATAATTTGATGGTAGACCGAATGTCTTATAGTACGCACAGCACACCAATGAATACCCGTTTATCATCTGCATTTCTTCTTGGTGTAGCAATGCCAGTAGTGTACATATAATCCCATCAAGTTCTTTGTATTTTTACTAGCGCTGGACAAGCTTCTCAATTCCACGTGCAAGAATTCTTGCAGTGCGTGTACGCAGCTGCACTGCTGTCCAGATTTCCTTATCATCAGCGAATCTTGAGTTACTATGAGCGTCTTTCTGGGTGGGGGGCGGGATGAATGTGATAATCCGGTGCTAGATCCGGTTAATACGGGGCTGGGGCAAGCAGACGAACTCCAGGTCTCCCTGCACACATCCATGCTCCTTTCTTTCATTTATGATATCAAATATTTTGAAACCTGCCTCACACACACTATTTTGAACATCCGCACGTCCTGAAAAATATGCCGGGTTGATCCGAAACTAAAGTTCATCGTTGCTGCAATACTACTCATCGCAATACCACTATTTACAAGTATTAACTCGTCAACTCTCGCAATGTTGATCTCCGTGATTGCAAAGACAGACATCCTGAGCGTGGCGAGTCTTTAACACTTGTTACATCCCGTCTGAACTTCTCTGACCACTCGCATACATTTTCGTTCGACTCAAACAACTTTCACCATATTGCACTATCATCCGACACTGAATTTCGATTGGTTCCGACCCTTCAGCTAACAGAAATCTAATGACACTCAGCTGCTTCATGTTGGTGATTGCTGCCATCTTGTTTCACTGATTCCCGTACCATTCGCAAGCTAGGCGTAGCCATCCCCATCTGATAATAGATTCCAAGATAAAAAAAAAAGCGACGCGACATTAAGGAACCTTGCAGAAACGTCTTCGCTAGTCATCGAGGATCAATTCGACGCGGGACTCATGATCATTCTACTCCAATCAATAAGATTCCAGGACAAAGACATGTCTGTAAACACCCCGTATAGCGGTGGGATACTAACCTGACTGTCGCCCGCACTACGGATCGCAACAAGGAATGATGGTCTGAGGTGTCATTTCTTTTTATGCCTAGACAGTTTTTGTTGTTATCCGCAGTACTCTTCCGGCACAGCGGTACGTCGACGATATTTTGCGCCCCGTTTTGTTGACCTTCATTGCAAGCCATCCTCTGCATATATTTTAGCAAGACAATGAGTGCCGGCATACGGCGAGAGTTTCTACTGCTCGTCCTCGTGCAAGCCAGATCCTACCTTGGACAGCAAGGTCGTCGGATTTCTCCCAGATTGAGATCATTTTAAGCATTATGGGTAGGACCCGCCATCCAGCTTGTGTTTTTGACGATTTAAGATGCCAACTGGCCAGAATTTGGCACAATGTCGCTCAAGAGGACATCTAACATTTTTGACAATCAGTGCCAATCCGAATAAATGATTGCATAGAGGCCAGATGTGGACGAACGCATCTTTGACTTGCTCAATTTTTGAAGTTATCCCTCTTGCACACATCATCCAACTTCTTCTAAAATTGTAATCATTCGTTTGTTTGTACATGTGCATCAGATCTACCGCTTTCGTTTCCATTCGGACAATTCCTTCGTGGTTCGCCGTTTTCTCCCTTTTTTTCGTGGAGGTTAGTTTGTAACCTCCCCCTCACTTATCGACCTTAATGACAGTGAAAAATTAAACCGCGTGTACCTAATGGAAATTTGGGAAAAGCAATCGTCACCCAAGTTAATCTGTTGGTAAAGAGGGAGGAAAGGGTTACATCGAAATGAAAGGAAAAATGCAAATGAAACTGGTGGAAATTAATTTTGAAAGGGGGTAAAGTTAATAAAGAAAGTAAATTTGCGGCCGTTACGTTAACAATTAACTAGCGGTAATTAGATATTTGAGATTTGGGGAAAATTATAGTCGCCAGTCCTATAGACAATTACTATAGTAACTGAAAAAGAAAGGTTATTACACATATAATTAGCACTAGAAGCGTGGCAACTGAAGGTTGACACGTGTAGTGCAAAAACTGAAAGTTTGTCAGAAGTAATAAATTTCGCTACACTCTTACTTAATTTAGCAAAAGAACTAATAAAACCGGAAAATTGAAAGTTAATTTAGTGGCTGAAATTAATAGTGAGCCTTGTTTCTGAAGCACATCGACATTCAGTAAAATACGGTTAGTCTTGGGCTACCTCAACAATCATTTCAAAAGCTACTTGAATCTACGCAATTTAGAAATAAGAGATTTAACTTTGAACTTGAATTAAATTATTCTGAACAATTAACAATAGTAAAATTTAGTACGTACCAAGCCGAGCTGCAGTCACAGGTAAGCTAAAATACGGTAACAAAACTCGCACTCTTAAGTTGTGCTTGTGTAATCTAAATATTGTAGCCAGCTATGAATACCTTAACTGAACTTTGAAATTAAAGCAGTGAAATCGAATGATATTACTTTAATGCTGGCGTTTGAATTTCAACGACACTCGGGTTCATTCCGGAAAAGGAACGGACCCTGCTTGGTAATGCAATTGGGACAATGAGCAACAAAGGTTCATGGTACGTTGCTGTAATTTAGTGAGAAAAATTTATCAGTTTGAAAAGCTGAGGTCTGCCATACAGTTCCGAAACTTTACGTGCTACCAGTCTTCTTTGTTGGTTGATTGAAGGTTTGAAGTCATCGATCGAGGAGGTGGCGACAGTCACTCATTGTCGGCCGTCGCTGTTGCAGAAGCTGGATGTTGGCGCGCCTTCTTCTCGACACGGTCACCAGGCGAAACGGGCTCTTGATGTGCGCCAGCTAATGCTTCCCGTCCGCGACACCGTGTCAGAAACTATCGTAGCAATTCGAGTGCAATTACATGCTGCCAAACCCCGACAGCGCGGCAGCTCGCAGGAGCGTCACACAACACACCTGCTCCACTGCACTACTCCAGCCAGACTCTGCTCTGCCCGCGCTCCACGCGGCCGAGTTCACACTACCAAAGATCCTAAACACTTTGGTTCTCCACACGATCTATTGATGTATTCGTTCGATAGCATAGTTTTCCCTAGGCGAGACCCTACGTAAAAATACAAATAGTATTTACGAAACAAACCAACATATATATATATATATATATATATATATATGTATATATATATATATATACAAATAGTAAAACAATTACAATATATAAAGACACAGAAATGTCATATCTTCAGGTCACAAAATAAGGGAAAAAATTTATAGTACAATAGATAGAAATAGGAGGATATGCATTTCCGACGTTACACGTGCCCCACATTGTCTGAGAGTGTTCGTGTAACCTAAACAGACTCAGAAAATGTCCCAAGAAAGAAACAGCGGGAATGCATATGCTCAAAACATCAACAAAATTTAGCATTCGTCTAATTAACCATAAACCAATTTTTAGACCATAATAATTGAGTGGAGACACTCCTAATCTTATTCCACTCTGTCATCTTGCACAAAATAAAACACGTTGACAACATATCAAAATTCATAGAAAACATAGAAAGTGGTGTAGCTATTCCAAAATCATTAAAATTCGTAACACTACCAAGAAATGGAATATTATTTACAAAATTAATCAGAGTACATGGTCATAAAAACTGGTGGATCAAAATACGCAAATTAATTATTAATTACATAGAATACACATTTTTATGTAACCTTTTCATAATTAATATTCTCGTCATGAGAGTCCACTTAACGCTATACAAGAAAATAATATACAGCAGATCGAAAAAAACATAAATATTGGCAGCAGAATTCTTTCACATTAGCTGTCCGGGAAGAAAAACAACTCCGCCTTCCGTACTCGCAAGTACAAAGAATGCCGATAGCGGCACAAGAGTCGACGACGGCTCCGCCTCGCCAGTATTGTTGCGCCCGCCTGTGCGGCACGCTTGATCTCACTCTCCTGTGCAACGGCATTTCCAGAACGTCCGTTTCACTGAATTCTTTCGGAAAAACTCACTCCCGAGTAATCTCAAGGAGTCCATTAATACTATCATAGTGGATAACTCAACACTGTCCATCATCACACACATGTACTAGCCTGAAACTTAAAACTGCGTCTAATTACATCGGCAATGACTAGTAAAACACACATTCATGAAATCTTACAACTAGTTACAAAATCATATTTACATTCCTTAATCTACAGTGACTCAGCTGAAAACTTAAACTAGCAGCTTGCATTTTTGAATTGATAAATAATCACTCTCTCTTAAATCATTTAGTAAAAATTAATTACTTATTATTTACAACTTCTTTAATGTCCTGTTGGTCAGGCAAAAGCATGGCAATCTAGCAAATCGTTTAAATCTTACACTCTATATTTACATACTGTACAAATTACCCATTCTGTGGTATTAATCAATCCTTGGTTGGTACAATTTCAAGTCTATAATGTTCCGTATACCTAATAGTTTTCCAGAGCTTGGATACTCTAAGCAATAAGCATTTGTGTGAGGTATACCAATGACTTTATATGGTCTATTATAAACAAACTTAAATTTAGAGATTTCATTGTCTATCACGCTCGATTTCTCATGAGCTTTTACAAGTACTAAGTCTCCGATTGCAAACTTAGCAAAACGCGCTTTAGCGTCATGACGACGCATGCGAGCATCTGTTTCTAGCTTCATTATTTCCCGCAAACGATCTTTTTTCACACCAATACTAATGTCAGTCCGTGGAGGGAATTTGATTCTCTCTTCCACAAGTCCCGGTTTGTCTGAAAACACACTATTATTCCTCATTATTACTTCATACAGGCCTCGTCTTTGTTCGTGTGTTACGTTTGACTCACCGTCTACAATACTTTCCAATTCACTTTCTACACTATTGTCAATGCCGAGATTCCTCACGTTACAGTAGTTCAAATTCATACCTACGTCAATAGCATCCGGCCACTTAACAATGTGTATAGGCTAGTATTGCCTATGCACACCATCTCCTGCCTCGTCAAAACTAACTACTATTGTTTTATCTTGTGACGTACATGTCAAAGTTTTGCTTTCGAAATTAATCACTGCATGGTACTTTAATAGCCAATCTAACCCGATAATTACTTCCGTAGTTAAGTCTGGCACGACGACAGACTCTTGTTCAAATCGTGCCCCACATATCTCGAAGTTGACAAAAATCTGTTTTGTGACCGGTTTACTGGCCTTCCCAGTAGCACCGATAATTTTCACTCCTGTTACTGGCATAGCTACGATACCAGGTCTGTCTTTCAGCAACTCAAATATTTTCCCAGATACAGAACTCAATTCTGCACCTGTGCCAGCAACACGTTTAGTTGTAGGTCGTGCATATTAACAGACACAACTATCTGTCTACACTTGTCCTCGACCGTTTCTTCATTTTCCCACAGTAAATCCTCGTCTATATCCAGGTCATTCCAGAAAAAACCATCCGGCTTTGATCCTAAATCCGGCTTATCTGGCGGCTTTTTCAGCCTTTGTTCACATACAGTTTTAATTTCAACACGTTTGTCCTGAGGCTTAGTCTGTAGCTTCGCCTCCAACACCGAAACCTTTTCCTGTAACTCGTCAACTAGTGAGTGTTGCTTTGCTATCAATTCACTAATTGTCACCTTCGTTGATTCCTCTTTGGTCAGATTGATCTCATCTGCCATTCTACCTGGAGGAATGTGCCCAGTAGTATCTGCAATTACTTCCTCTGGATTTGCGCAACCCACACTCCTACCGGCTGACACTATAACGTCAGCTCTAACCTCATACACACTGTAATCTGCGTGTTTTTCTACCAATCGTGTCCGGCAATCACTAAAATTCTCGTACTCTTTCTCCTTAATACTTTCGCAATGTTTAAACTGGAGGTTTGCGTCGGATGGGTCGGCTACTTCTACCACTATAACTTTCGGTAAGGTCTGCCGGTTAGGGCCAGAACTTTCCGTTACTACTTCAACATCCAACTCCTGCGGGACGAAACACGACGAATCTTGCTCGTGCTCTCCATTAACATCAACTATTTCTGGTAATGTCTGCCGGTTAGGGCCAGAACTTTCTATCACTTCACAAACACTATCTTCCTGCAGGACGAGACGCGGCAAATCCTGCACACGCTCCCCATAAACACTTCTCCCGTACAGGCCCCTATAATCTCTTAGTTCGTCGTATAAGCGACCGAACTGCCTTAACCAGACCTCATCCCTCTCTGCATCCCCTCGCTCGATGACGGACGTGTTATCCAACATCTTCTCTCAACAATTGCGAATCATTCTTAAACTCAATCTCCAGTTCCGCTGTGGGTGTTACAGCTGCCACTTTATAATCGGTTTCCGGAACACTACTTAAATTGTTCTCACTGACAGTGAATGTACTTTCTGCTGCTTTCTACTACTTGTGGGCGCACTTCTTTCTCCTAAAACTGGCACACTCTCCCGCCGTTGATTATTCCATACGGAATTTTCATAACGACGACACCTCGGTTTTTTACTGTTATTGGGCCTCCAAAATTTCTCAACGCCCTGTCGGCCCCTCACCGGCGCGGCTAATGGTTTCCCTGTCTCGTCCCAGCAGATACGCTCCCCGGATGCCGCTGAGGCGGCTGATCACACCCTCTGGCGTTATTACTATTCTGCGAAGCCCGGATCACGCTAGTATGATACTGGTTTCCGTCATTATTTGCATTGTACCGATTGTCACTACGGACCGAACCACTATTGTTACTGCTGCCAAGATTGCGGTATGCATTATTCCCATAGTTATCGTTGATGTGGTTGCTGTGGTACCCGTTGTTGTAACCACGGCCTCTACCACTGTCGCGATTATTGCGCCAATTGTCCTCGTCCTCAACTCTTTCCAGGAAATCATTGATTGTCTTGTAATTGCTTCCTACGTAGCGTTTTGTATCATCTGGAAGCTTCTTGCAGAGTTCCCACACTATTTCGGATTCCGTGCGGCGATCACCCAACTTGCGGATCCAGCCCTCACAAAACTCCTTCATCGAGCCACGCGAATTCGCATCGAAAGGCCTCGATACGACAAATTCGCGCCAGACACTTCGTTGTTTTTTCTCTGACCAGTATTCAGCCGGAAACAAATTTTGAAACTCCTCGAAATTCAGGTTCGTGATGTTGAGGTTTAAGCCCCAATGCTTGGCATCACCAGCCAACACGTCAACAACCGCATTAATTTTTCTCTCATTAGTCCATGATCTGGGTAGAACCCTTTCACAATTTTTAATGAAATCCGTCGCGTGTATACCGCCTTTTTTCAAGGTGTCGAACCGCTCCTCTTTCGTCAACAACTCCTAACTATGTGCACAGATTGGCACATAGCTCTGTTCTTCGTCAAGTTTCTTTTCTAATTCCGACATTCTCGTAATTACTTGGCAAGTGGTTGTCGCAAGCGTTTCCACTTCCCCCTTTTTCTCTTCGCAGGTATTAGCCTGTTTCCTCACTTTAATATTTACTTCGGACACTAAAGCCTTTAAAGTTTCCACCTTCTGTTGGTCCTCTTCTTTCACTAATTGAATTTGTTCCGTCACCTTATTCTCGATGATCGGAGCAACTGCTTCTCCTACACTTTTCTCGATTCTGCTAATTTCGGAATTTAAACGAGTATTTATGCTCGCAATTTCCGCCTGAACGCCTATCATTTCCTGTTTAAGATTACCGATTTCGGTATCAATTACAACAATATCTTCTTTGATTTTATCAACTTTTGTGTTAACAACTCCAACATTGTTGTTAACAACATTAATAGCTTTGTTGGTTCAAATGTTTCAAATGGCTCTGAGCATTATGCGACTTAACTTCTGAGGTCATCAGTCGCCTACAACTTAGAACTAATTAAACCTAACTAACCTAAGGACATCACACACATCCATGCCCGAGGCAGGATTCGAACCTGCGACCGTAGCGGTCGCTCGGCTCCAGACTGTAGCGCCCAGAACCGCACGGCCACTCCGGCCGGCAATAGCTTTGTTCTGATGGTCTAGCTTCTGTTCAATTTTTTCAGACTGAGCTTCTTGCTTGACAGCCTGAGCTTTAATTTCTGCGAATTGACTCTTGATTTCGTTAATCAAAACATTCAATAAATCAGTTAAATTCCCGGAAACTACCGGTTTTACTTCCGCAGTGGCTTCCTCTTTAATTTTCCCCTGTATTCGTCATCAAGGGGTTCATATTTGATTTTCACTTCCGATTCCGAAACATTTTCTAAAGTTTGGCATTCCACTTCTGCTCTTTGTTGCGTTTCGGCGGTCGCGTCTTTCATGCTAGCCGCCTGCCCCTGAACAATGGGTACCAGGGTGCGTGTTTCCCATTGTTCGACCGATTGTTCCGTATCCAAGTCTACCAAATTTTGGTAATTGTTGCCTTCACTCATTTTATAATTTTCAATATAAATGCCAAATCACAAATCAATATAGGATTCCTCCCACTACTTATTGTCGCTGACGTAACTACATGTTCGTAACCAGTACTTTGTTACGAAATTTGCACAATGCAAAATTCGTGTCCAGAACAACCTCAAATCCGAAGATTGTCCTGTCACCAGGTCGCCACGTGTAACCTCCTCCTCACTTATCGACCTTAATGAGAGTGAAAATTTAAATCGCGTGTACCTAATGGAAATTTGGGAAAAGCAATCGTCACCCAAGTTAATTTGTCGGTAAAGAGGGAGGAAAGGGTTACATCGAAATGAAAGGAAAAATGCAAATGAAACTGGTGGAAATTAATTTTGAAAAGGGGTAAAGTTAATAAAGAAAGTAAATTTGCGGCCGTTACGTTAACAATTAACTAGCGGTAATTAGATATTTGAGATTTGGGGAAAATTATGGTCGCCAGTCCTATGGACAATTACTATAGTAACTGAAAAAGAAAGGTTATTACACATATAATTAGCACTAGAAGCGTGGCAACTGAAGGTTGACACGTGTAGTGCAAAAACTGAAAGTTTGTCAGAAGTAATAAATTTCGCTACACTCTTACTTAATTTAGCAAAAGAACTAATAAAACCGGAAAATTGAAAGTTAATTTAGTGACTGAAATTATTAGTGAGCCTTGTTTCTGAAGCACATCGACATTCAGTAAAATACGGTTAGTCTTGGGCTACCTCAACAATCATTTCAAAAGCTACTTGAATCTACGCAATTTAGAAATAAGAGATTTAACTTTGAACTTGAATTAAATTATTCTGAACAATTAACAATAGTAAAATTTAGTACGTACCAAGCCGAGCTGCAGTCACAGGTAAGCTAAAATACGGTAACAAAACTCGCACTCTTAAGTTGTGCTTGTGTAATCTAAATATTGTAGCCAGCTATGAATACCTTAACTGAACTTTGAAATTAAAGCAGTGAAATCGAATGATATTACTTTAATGCTGGCGTTTGAATTTCAACGACACTCGGGTTCATTCCGGAAAAGGAACGGACCCTGCTTGGTAATGCAATTGGGACAATGAGCAACAAAGGTTCATGGTACGTTGCTGTAATTTAGTGAGAAAAATTTAACAGTTTGAAAAGCTGAGGTCTGCCATACAGTTCCGAAACTTTACGTGCTACCAGTCTTCTTTGTTGGTTGATTGAAGGTTTGAAGTCGTCGATCGAGGAGGTGGCGACAGTCACTCATTGTCGGCCGTCGCTGTTGCAGAAGCTGGATGTTGGCGCGCCTTCTTCTCGACACGGTCACCAGGCGAAACGGGCTCTTGATGTGCGCCAGCTAATGCTTCCCGTCCGCGACACCGTGTCAGAAACTATTGTAGCAATTCGAGTACAATGACATGCTGCCAAACCCCGAAAGCGCGGCAGCTCGCAGGAGCGTCACACAACACACCTGCTCCACTGCACTACTCCAGCCAGACTCTGCTCTGCCCGCGCTCCACGCGGCCGAGTTCACACTACCAAAGATCCTAAACACTTTGGTTCTCCACACGATCTATTGATGCATTCGTTCGATAGCATAGTTTTCCCTAGGCGAGACCCTGCGTAAAAATACAAATAGTATTTACGAAACAAACCAACATATATATATACAAATAGTAAAACAATTGCAATATATAAAGACACAGAAATGTCATATCTTCAGGTAACAAAATAAAGAAAAAAAGTTATAGTACAATAGAAGGAAATAGGAAGATATGCATTTCCGGCGTTACAAGTTCTAGGACAATACTGAAAAAAACGGAACTTCGCTGAAATTTTGTGTTTTTCTAACAATTTTTTCCTGTTATTTGTTGAATGGACCTCGTACTAATTTCCTCCGCAAACCACTATAGGACGATGGCTGAGAGAACATCGTTCATCACAACCATAAGAACACCAGACCAAAAATTAGTCTTCTCCTGAAGCCTCTCTGAGAAAAGGCCTCAGTTTGACGAGAAAGAGAGTACTCCAAGTTTCTTCAGATACGCTTTATTCAACTAAAGCCAACACTGGTGATGAGATCCAGTATAGCGAGCCAGCCGCGAGGACGTTTCTTGCCACGCCTCACGTGCTGTTGCATGTAGTTGCAGACGTTTGCTGTGGGGCTAATTTCGGATCATTCAAAGTGCGATACGACATTCTTCGAAGCACGAGGCTATGTGTAAGGTGTTGTGAACTCGGCTAGTACTATCTTTGAAGATGAGTGTGTTCATGTCATAATCTCAAAGAAGAAGTAGAAGAAAGTGCATCACTTGGTCACCAAGAATGATGAAATAAATATCGTGGACCACGTTCACGGCAACCTGAATAAGCAGGCGCAAGTCATGCTACGATAAATAACACAGAAGAACCTCTCACCAGACCTGCACCCGATACACACACACACACACACACACACACACACACACACACAGCAGGTTATACACGTCAGTAGGTGATCGATGCGCATCACATCTTGCATCATTACGAAAGAGTCAAAATCGTTACTCGTCAGACTACACTACACGCCTGCAGTCAGCTACTGTACAGTTTCTGTACCGTTTGTCCCACAGAAGACGTGCAGCTTTATGTGACTCCGTGAGCATTGGCCCTTTGTGAGGTAGACGATTCCCACTGTCCACTGGATGCAGTTCCCTTCACACTATCAGCTCGGAAACTGGCTGAGATGGACCTGAATTCATTGACAGCAGTAATTTTGGACTGATAAAGAATTCCATTAACAACGAGGCGTGACTCTTATATCTGGTTCATGTCAACTGTAACCACTGCTGTTACGCCATGTTACACGACTGTGAGTGGTACACCATTCCCTGTATACATGCAAGAACTTCACATTAATATGCCAATACATCGAAAAAATTCTGTCTCGATCGCAACCACGTCCCCTAAACGACAGCTCCTTTCTACAATTTTGTCTCGTCGCCATACGATCTATCTTATTGCTCTGTTGTCCGCCTCTGGTAGCTGAGTGGTCAGCGCGACAGAATGTCAATCCTACGGGCCTGGGTTCGATTCCCGGCTGGGTCGGAGATTTTCTCCGATCAGCGACTGGGTGTTGTGTTGTCCTAATCATCATCATTTCATCTCCATCGACGCGCAAGTCGCCGAAGTGGCGTCCAATCAAAAGACTTGCACCCGGCGAACGGTCTACCCGATGGGGGGCCCTAGTCCCACGACATTGCTCTGTTTCCACACAATCTATTGGTCATATACTCCAACTCACTGTCATGCATTACGTCTGCAGTGGAGGGAGCTATGACCGCCTTGTCCAATTCTGTACTATTTACAGCGTTGCTTAAAACTACGGTAGTGACTAATATTTAGTCCACTGAGCCTATATCCCCAGTTTACTGAGAGGTTTGCATGTAACATTCATTTTTCATCAACGTAATAAAAACAAGCTTTTCTTAACCAAAACTCATTTTTGAGCATTCGACGACGGTTTTATATTAGCAAATGTCTTTGATCCTATGACGCTGTCTCTAGTAAAGGGTGATTACAATTAAAGTACAGCTACTCACGGAGGTCCACTGTGAGCTGTAATTACCGCAAGGCAGCGAAACTTGATAGATATTGTAACGCTTTAATTTGGAAGCGATTTACAATGGAATAAAATTAGTTCCAATTTTGGCCACCAGATGCAAATCTGGCGTGTGACTGCAAAAAAGGTATCTTGAATTGTTTCCATGTGTACTGCAATAGGAATGGGAAATGGGCAGAAAAGCTCAAACAAGTGAGAAAGGTGTAATGCTGAATTTACTATTAACTGTCGCTTAAATAATTTCTTCAGTATGAGCACTGGAGATGTCAACTAGATGCTGTGCAGCGCCAGATTTGCATCAGGTAGCCAAAACTGTAAGGAATTTTTTGGTTTAAATCGATTCTGCATTACACATAAGCTTATATACCAAGATTTACTGCCATATGATAATTATTCCCCTTTCTGAGTCCCTGTGAGTAGTGGTGAGTTATAACCATCTGGTAGTATCTATAAATTTAGGTAGTTTGCTCAGTTTGGGTAGTGATATCTGCAACTTAGAACAAACTCATTAATACAACTATTTGATTGTTGTGAACACAGCGCATGTGCGACGTAAAAAAAAGAATTTATCTAATGGATCAGACTCATTTCCGTTTCGAAAATTTTGTAAATATTTAATGTGAGAATCTTGTACATTGTTTATTGTATTTTGCGTTATTATTACGCTTTGTCAAGTGTTGTGTATTGTCAATGTTTGAGAGTGAGCCGGAGTACACTTGTTAGGGATTAAGCACGGGCTAGAGCATGTGGCTGGTTTGTTTACTTGGAAGAACAACGGGCTGAGAGTGATTTTGGTTCACTACTAGCCTGATGCTCACTTCTCACACACTATTTCAATCAACCGTGACTTTCCGCCTATCTACTTACATTCCTTTCCCTTTCTTTGCTAACATCACTTGTTTCATCCAGTCCTTCGTTGCTCTTCCCGTTCTTCTCTCTTGTAGCCGCAGTTTCCATACTCTCTTGGCCTACGATCTTGCCCCATTCTTTCCATGTGCAAAACATTTCAAAGTACAATCCTCTTTTATTCAGTTACATTTTTCAAGAGACGGGACCCCACAGCTCGTATATATTTGAAAAATGCCATATTAGCGCTCTGAGCTGCTGGTAAAATTATTTATTTGCACAATCAGTTTCGCTCTACCAATCACCATGAGGTTCCTACATACCAAATAAAATTATACATGAATAACATTAGAGGCTTAAATTGTCACGAATCTGTTAACTGACGTAAATGTTAAGGACAACACGCACATAATGAAATGATTAAAAGTATTCATAGCTTAATGTTAGCCGAAATGTGAAATCATTATCTTTAAGTTAGAAAACCATGAGTTAGACACTGAAAATAAAGGTACACCATAACATAGTGATGTGACTCAATATGAAAACCACACATTAAAAAAATGTAAATGGTTCTCATTTTTACAGCGTTACCGGACGAATCGCAACATAAATTATGTAGTCAGACTATAAAAACCGTGCTAGGTAGTGTACTCATTCTTTTTATAACCAAACGCTGTGAACAGATTTATACTACATAGAGCCGATTGCATCAACCAACTAATTTTCCACACTATAGTAGTACGTTCGGTGATCTTTTTTAACACAACATATCTTTGCTTCTCTTCATTTTCAAACATTTATATATAGCTGATGATGTCTGTTGAGTAGCTCCACTATGTTCTTATTCTTTTTTATACGTCAGTAAACATAGCTTCTGTAGATGTAATGTTATGTTACCTCATTGTACAGAAGTTAAACATAGACAGGTTCAGGCGATTACTGCGCTTTATGTGTATGACGTCGTGTTAACATGGTCATTCTAACCCCAAGAGTGTACACGTAAGAGTTTATATGGATTATAATATGAATAATTAGTAAACGTACTTCAACTGTACACTTCATACAACATGAGGTTTTGTCAACATACGTCTTTGTTTCTGTCTAATATACTAAAATGGTCATGCACTGCACGAAACTGCCGCTTTAGTTTGCTATGTGAGATAATGATATAACTATTTTTCTATAAAACTGCGTGTGTTACATCTGTTGTACTGTGATATATTCAGACAGTTTGGCTAGCCATACATTTTCTGTACCTGTATTTCCTGTCGCATAAATGTTACTAAACGATAGAATAAGTGCATATTCGAAAGTGACTATAGCTTGTTTCACACGATTGCCTATGTGTACTGTAGTATTTACTTTTACGCGTTTTGGTTAATGTGGCCGCAACTGTCATTGTAACACATTTAAACTGCTATTAAGTGCTACACATTCAACATCGGTTGCGACTGCCACATTGTAGACGACATACTGCTTGTTAGCAGCAGGATACTAGTCACTGTCATTTTAAGAAGACCTCTGTGACCATCTATGTTCTTCCAATAAACTGTTATCAGCTGTCCAATCGGCCAATCGGCTCTATGTGGTATGTATTTGTTCACAGCGTTAACGCCGATTACAGTTGTGATATGACTGAGTAAGCTACGGAGCACAAATGGAATTTATAATACGATATAACAACAAGTAACTCTGTAAAAACGGGAACCACTTACGTTTTTATGCTATGTGCTTTTTGAATTGAGTCAAATCACTGTGTAATAGTGTATTTCTATTTTCAGTGTCCAATTCATGGTTTCATCACTTTACGACACTTATTTTATATTTCGCCTAACACAAAGCTGTAGTACTTATATGTAAGTATGTGACATTTCTTAACGCGTGTATTGTCGTCAACAGTACGTCACCGAGCGAGGTGGCGCAGTGGTTAGACACTGGGCTCGCATTCGGAAGGACGACGGTTCAATCCCGCTTCCGGCCATCCTGATTTAGGTTTTCCGTGATTTCCCTAAATCATTCCAGGCAAATGCCGGGATGGTTCCTCCGAAAGGGCACGGCCGACTTCCTTCCCTAATCCGATGAGACCGATGACCACGCTGTCTGGTCTCCTTCACTAACCAACCAACCAACAGTACGTCAGTTAAAAGATTCGTGACAATTCAAGCCTGTGATATTACTTAACGTATTAATTTATTTCGCCTATAAGAACCTGAAGATGGATAGTCGATCGAAACTGCTTGTGTAAACACTGATTTTTGCAGCATCTAAAGATTTTAATATGATATTTTTCAATTAAATTTTTACCTGCAACCACTACTTTTTTATTTGAAAATACGCTTTTGTTAATTTCGCAGAAAAGCAGTGTTGAATCCAAATTCTATTTTACTGAGGGATATTATTTTTAAGGGTCGTAAAATGTATCTCTTCATATAAAGAAATGAATTATGTTTATGGAATGATGCTTATTAGCAGAAACTAAAAGAAACAGATGCTTATATAGTAATAAATTAATTACATTATACTTACGACTATATCCTCTTCCAACGAACACTTACTACTGCGATTAGCCTCCCTTAAAAAGAAGTGTGTTCTTCTACACTGAAGAGCCAAAGGAACGGGTACACCTGCCTAATATCATATAGAGCCCCCACGATGACGCAGAAGTGCCGCAACACATGGCATGGAATTGACACCATGGGTCGTGCAGGGCTGTCCGTCCATAAATCCGTAAGAGTACGAGGGGGTGGAGATCTCTTCTGAGCCGCACGTTGCAAAGCACCCCAGATATACTAAATAATGTTCAAGTCTGTTGGCTAGCGGAAGTGTTTAAACTCAGAAGAGATTTCCTGCAGCCACTCTGTGGAAATTCTGGACTTGTGGGGTGTCGCATTGTCCTGCTGGAATTGCCATTGGAATGCACAATGGACATGAAAGGATGCACAAGTTATTAGACAGGTTGCTTACGTATGTGTCATCTGTCAGAGTCGTATCTGTGGTTTCGTATCACTCCAACTGCACGCGCCCCACACTAGTAACAGAGCCTTCACCACATAGAACAGTCCTCTACAGGGTCCACGGATTATGAGGTTGTCTCCATATCCGTACACGTCCACCCCCCCGATACAATTTGAAACGAGACTCGTCCGACCAGGGTTTCGTCATCAACAGTCCCATGGCGATGTTGACGGACCTAGGCGAGGCGTAAAGATTTGTGTCGTGCAGTTATCAAGGGTACACGAGTGGGTCTTCTGCTGCGAAAGCCCATATCGATGATGTTTCATTGAATGATGCACATCGTGGCGGTTGTTAATGGCCCAGCATTGAAATCTGCAGAAGTTTTGTCTTACATAGGCATTTCCGATCGTAGTGCTCTATTCTGCCTGTTTACATAACTCTGTATTTGAATAAGCATGCCTATACTAGTTTTCTTGGCGTCTCAGTGTAAAATAAAAACTGCTGTTCGTTGTTGCGTCTGTATGTAACAGACTATAGGTATTTCTCCATTCAGAATTCTCCGTTTTGCCGGTTGGTTTAACAGTGGAGGAAAGAGGATATGTTATTGTAGAGAAAAGTACATATTGCTCCCATGAGTTCATCGTCTATATCATGACAATCCAGGAATCGTCTGGATATATAAAAGCATTTGGGCATCAGTTTAAATGGCAACTGATAAAGGTTCACTGAAGGAAAGGTGAGAACAGTAGGACAAGATTGTTATTTATAGCCACCCAAGAGAGACATAAATTTTGTACTTCCAGGATGAATTATGGAGCTGGAAGTGCTCTGTGCAAGCGATAATATCCCCGAGGAGCAAAAATAAATAAATAGATGCGAAGGTCTGATCAGCCTGGTTAACCTTTGCCGCGACTGGCTGGTATGCGACTGCAGGTGCTTAACCTCGGGAACATTTAGCTGATTTCTTATTAATCTATTCCGCTTTCCCCGACGTGTAGCTGATGTACGCAACGGACTTTACAAGGAAGCCCAGTCACAGAGGAGCGCTTACGGTTTGAATTACACATCCAGTGAGCTTAAGGGCAACACGGTGCGAGGAACAACGAGCCACGGTATCGGCCCCGTATGCGATTTTATCGAGGCGATGCGTGTCGCGGGGCGGGTGCCCACATTCCCGGGGCGAGTTCCCATGACCCAGTGGGGCGCGATCATCGCCGCTTTAATCGCTGATGACTGGTCCGGCGCCGATACGATCACGATTTGGTCGCGGGAGCACACGCCGCCGCGTGTTCCGCAGGCAATTGCAAGCATTTTTCCTCCGCGAACCAATCTAGACGTACAAGGTAGTCGAACTAGGTTAATAAAGTACAGTAAGGGAGCGGTAATGCGGCTTCTTACATCCAGTGATTAACGTGGGAAACTCTTACAAATCTATTTTTAAAAAATTGTAGTGGACGATGTTCTTGAATTGCTGAAGAGTTATTACACATCTGTTGCATTAATCTCTTAATCGGCAGACTCACGTATGTTGTTGCCAGAGGCCAGTAGTGACCTGTACCAGTGCATTAACGTATCCCTTACGTCTTGGTGGTACTGGTACTGCTCACTGCTTTTATGTGGTATTCCGAATTTTTCTCATGTTAAAGAAGACAAATTTAGTCATGGTACTGGATGGCTTACCGCGGCTATTGTTAGGTGTGTAGGTATTGAGAGTACTGACGGCCTTGTAAGTTTTAATGACCGTGACGTCATTCCTTACAGCATGTTTAATGTTGATGAGGTATTTAATAAGGGTATTAGTACCTTTCATTTTTACTGTACGATGCCTTTTGTATTGAGGACTCGTGGACGTCGCAAGGTGGACCAAGATGAAGCTATTTGTGTGTAGTGTAAAGGATCTGGTGTCTATGAAGGTGTGAAACTTATTGGTGACTTAACTGTATATTATCATGAGCAAAGAACCCTTGCGTTATGAAATCGAACTGCAACTCACAGAGATTCACAAGGGTGCCTCACACAGAGAGTACCGAACGATACGAAACTGGAATAGAAGGGAGAAAGGTACTCAAAGTACCCTCCGCCACATACCGTCAGCCGGCCGGAGTGGCCGTGCGGTTCTAGGCGCTACAGTCTAGAGCCGAGCGACCGCTACGGTCGCAGGTTCGAATCCTGCCTCGGGCATGGATGTATGTGATGTCCTTAGGTTAGTCAGGTTTAATTAGTTCAAAGTTCTAGGCGACTGATGACCTCAGAAGTTAAGTCGCATAGTGCTCAGAGCCATTTGAACCATTTGAACATACCGTCAGGTGACTTGCGGAGTATGGATGTAGATGTAGATGTAGATGTAGTTGGCACAGTGGTTAGCGCACCGGACTCGCATTCGGGTGAACGATTGTCCAAACCCGCGTCCGGCCATTTTGATTTTGGTTTTCCGTGATTTTCCTAAATCGCTTCAGGCAAATGCCGGGAGGGTTCCTATGAAAGAGAACGGCCGATTTGATTCCCCGTCCTTCCATCATCCGATGGGACCGATGACCTCGCTGTTTGGTTCCTTCCTTAAAACCAACCATCCAACACAGAGAGCATCCCAGAATTCCCCTGAGAGCTACAGGGCAAGAAGAATCGCTTCTCAACTTCTTATAAGATCACTGTGTAGCTATTTTTTCTGCTGCATTAAGCTCTTAATCCACATAATCACTTCTCGTGATTTTAGGCATATGTGTAGAGCTGCCAGACATCAGCAGTGAGAAATACTAGTGAATTAACTTTGCGCTTAGGCCTTCATGGTACTGGTATTGTTAACACTGGTACAAAGTAAGCTCTCTTATGGGTATGTATCACCTAAAAAGCTTGTGCACTCATTTTAATAACCATGCGCCACTCTTCTACCTTTACATTTGGTGATTACTCGGCAATTGACAACTAAATGCCTTGCAGACGGTTTATCGAAGAATCTTCGAGCTATTCCTCTACCGTTCAAGCTATTCCTCTACTGTTCCCCTCCGGAACAACGCGTCGGAAAAACTGACACCTAAATCTGTCTGGGTGAGCTCTGATTTTCTTACTTCTTTATGATGCTCACTTCTCCCTATGTAGATGGGCGCCAACAAAGTATTTTCACACTCTGACGACAAAAATGGTGATTGAAATTTCTTAAGAAGATCCTGCCGCGACAAAAAATGCCTTCTTTTTTATGACTGCCACCTCAAATCGCGTATCATAACCGTGTCACTCTCTCCTCTATTTCGTGATAATACGAAACAAACGGAACTTCTTTGAATTTTTTCGATGTCCTTCGTCTATTCTAGCGGATGCCACAACTCAAAGTAATTCTCCGGAATAGGGCCGACAAGTGTAGTGTAAGTAATCTCTTTAGTAGATCTGTTTCATTTACTGAGTGTTCTACCAATAAATCACAGTCTTGCGTGTCCTTTAACCACAGCATTATCCCTGTGATCGTTCCAGTTCAAGTTATTCGTAATTGTAATTGTAATAGTTTTTGGCTGAATTTGCAGCTTTTGGATCCGTGTGGTTTATCGCGTAACTTCACACTTTTCGATATTTAGAGTCAATTACCACTTTTCGCATCATACAGATATTTTGTCTACATTATTTTTCATTTGGTTTTGATCATATGATGACTTTACGAGACGGTAAATGATAGCATCATCTGCTAACAGTCTGAGCGGACTGCTCATATTGTGTCCTAAATCGTTTATGTAGTTCAGGAACAGCAGAAGGCCGGTAACACTTCCTAGGGAAACACCAGATATTACTTCTGTTTTACTCTATGAATTACCGTCAGTTACTGCTAACTGTGAGCTTTCCGTTAGGAAATCTCGAGTCCAGTCGCACAACTGAGACGGTACTCCATAGGCACCCACTTTGATTAGACGTCGCTTGTGAGGAACAGTGTCCAAAACTTTCTAGAAATCTAAAAACATGGAATTAATTTGAGATCTCCTGTCGATAGCATTTATTACTTCGTGAGAATAAAGATTTAGTTGTGTTTCACAAGAACGAAGTATTCTGAATCCGTATTAGCTGTTTCTTAATAAATGGTTTTCTTCCATTTATTTCATAGTGCTTCTCCCAGGAGGTGGTGATAAAAAAATCGTTTTGAAAACAAGAAATCTCATAAATGTAGGAAAATGAAACATATAAATCAATTATAGGAACATGGCACGTTTAGACCGTGACGCTCCAACAGCAGCAATGGCGCTAAAAGGTCATTGAACCCACAAAACGTGGTTACATTCATGAAATTACTTATAAGCTCACAGTTTTAAATTATAAACACGGTCCTATCCACAGATTCTATGAAAAGCTTATGCTCTTTGGCTAACAACTGAATTATATCGAAAGATGAACATTAGGGATGCAGCACACAAACTTTCCAAATCAAATACGAAGCCTGAATGCCATGATAAATACAGAAAAGTGCTAAACAGAGTAGCGAAATACTTTCACAACGCCAAAATCAGGCAAGCATGTTCCTTTTGATGCAGCATTACGGGCTGTGCGATTAGAAAAATCTCCGTAGGTGTGGGAAAGAAAAATTCGAAAACTGTTTCTCAATTCTCACCTGACCAACTCAAAGATTTTTTCAGCACCAGTCAACTGCCATGCTCCAATAACTTATCCGTAACAACACCCACACTGGAACTTCACAATAAACACAATAACGAGGATTTTTTCTGAAGCGGTGGCCAACGATGACGCCAGCTTTAGCATGATAAAGGATGTTGAGAGTAGCGTAATACCCAGTCTTGACAGGCACACACACTGGATTTTTCTCTCTTGAATGGGATAAATCCTCCTCAACGGAAAAGAAGCATCGTCCAACCGGTTCCTAAGAACTAAAATCCACAATGACCGAGTATTTAACGGAAAATTAGCACTTGATCTGCTGTATCCAAAGCATTTGATATCGTCAAATTCAACTGAGGGTAGAGTGTTGCACCTGGAAGATAATGTATCTGCCAATATATTACATCTCCTGTCCGCTGTTTTAAGCTAGTGATCGACTTTAGAATCACATGAAGAAACACGCACTAGAGACTGCGATAAGCAGTTTCCGTAATTTTAAAAAATGGTTCAAATGGCTCTGAGCACTATGCGACTTAACTTCTGAGGTCATCAGTCGCCTAGAACTTAGAACTAATTAAACATCCATGCCCCAGGCAGGATTCGAACCTGCGACCAGAGCGGTCTCTCGGCTCCAGACTGTACCGCCTAGAACCGCCCGGCCACTCCGGCCGGCTCGGCATTTTCTACTTTCTTTTTTCTTTTTTTAAAGACATGAGGTTCTGTATTGCTCAGCGTTTGTAAATATTACGGGTTTTGCATACTTAACTACTAGATATTACACTAGCTTTTAGAAAGATTTTGTTAATTCTTCAGTTACAAAGTTTTATGATGAGTCCGAGAAACCAGACGGGGAAGGTTTAGCAGATTATTGGGAGATCCAATGTTAGGCGCGTTATGGAGTCCCTTAGGGAAAAAGGGCGTCCAGGAAAGGAAGCTCGCCATCTCTGTCTGGGGATCTAAACAGGGATGAGGAGAAGACCCCGTCTGTGGATATCGGGCGTACAGGATGCAGTCGTCCACAAGTTGTAGCTCATTTCGAGACTACAGACGTCTGTCGCTTGGTTTCTGAGGTCATCCTCACTTCATACGGTCGGCTGGCGGACGTTCTTTCATGTTCTCCCATGTGGGGTGCAAGCAGAGATCGCAGTTAGCAGCATCGTTCACAGAATATAACGGAGTCCTTTGGTTTGGAGCCGAGTGAAGGGTCTCAACCAAAGACTCCGTCGATTCTGTGACACTCTCCGCTAAAGATTTCTGGATCTGCATTACAGGGTGGAGAATTGTAGGTCTCCCCTTGATAGGTCAGGGGAGCAAAGAAAGCAGCTACTTGGGTAACAGAGTATTTGTGGAGGTAGCCTACGCGCTAGTTTGAGGGCCTCTGATGAACGATGGTCCGTCAAATGTTAGAAGATTGATTAAATATTTAGAATAAGTATGTCATCTTTTTTCTGCTCTTTTAATAAGATTGGGTTTGAAAGAGAAAAACTTTATCTGGTTGTACCTAGAGAGCGAAATCAGACCACGTTCAAAGTAAAGACACTTCAACTGTCAAAATTTTGACAGTAAATTCTCCAAGTTTGCGTAACAAAGTTCCTGAATTCACAGTCGGAGAGAATTCACAGTGGATGAAATCGAACCAGTGAAAAGACTGTCGACACAAATAGGGGAGTGGGGAAGAGGATCTGAGTACATTGTGCTCACTAACGAATGATTCACTGTCAAGGTGTGTGTATATGTTAAGAGGCTAAGATGATGCATGTTTTTTAAGTATGGAACTGCACTCTAATTTATCTGTCTCCGTTTGAGGACACTGAAGCAATGTATATGCAATGTAGCGCGATTCAGGTACAGGCATGTCAGCACCGACATGTAGGCAAGACGTTAGTGTAGCATTCGTGTCCTACCGACATATCTGCGGTGAATGTGGAAACGTGAACTACGGCGGTGCTATTACCAGAGGTGTCCAAACAGGACCAATGTGATATTATTCCTTTCTCGATTTCCGAAGTACAAACACTGGTAGACATCCATCAGAGAATTAAGAAAGTGTATGGGACAGCACGTGTGCCGAAAACCAAAGCGAAAATCAGCGATGCGGAATGGTGCACCAAGCTCTGCTGGTCCCGGTTCAATATAAGACTATCGTCAACCCAACCAAAGACTGCGGTGCTGATTCAGGTACAGATGTTTAAGTGCACACCGTTCAGTGCAAATTGTTAAACATGTGGCTCCGCAACAGATGCCTCTGATATGCTTCCTCCATTTTGACCAAAGGACATGGTCAGTTGGCCGGCCGCGGTGGTCTCGCGGTTCTAGGCGCGCAGTACGGGACCGCGCGACTGCTACGGTCGCAGGTTCGAATCCTGCCTCGGGCATGGATGTGTGTGATGTCCTTAGGTTAGTTAGGTTTAAGTAGTTCTAAGTTCTAGGGGACTGATGACCACAGCTGTTAAGTCCCATAGTGCTCAGAGCCATTTGAACCATTTTTGACATGGTGAGTTACGACTGCAGTGAGCACGGAATCATCAAGATTGCATATGGATCACTAGGGACGTGTCGCCTTATCGTATAAATCACGTTTTTAATTACACCAGGCAGTTGATCATGTCTGGATACACCGTCATCCAAGCGAACGGTTAGTGGTGCTAATATTATACTTCAGTAAAGATTCAGCTGGACTTCCATCGACCCCGTCATAGCTATCGAAACCACTATGACAGCGATGTAATTAAAAATTATTGAGAATCACCTGCGTCCCTTTATGATTGATACTTTCATCGACGGTAATCGCATTTTACAGTTAATGTCCATGTGACAAAGCTAAGATTGTGCTACAGGGGTTTGAAGAGTATGATAGGAAATTCATGTTGATGTCTTGGCTACCAAATTCGTGTAAATTGAACTCGAACTGGATAGGGCATCCATGTCAAGCTACTAATCGCCAGCTCCACGCTCACAAATCACGGCCTCATTATTTGAGGAAATTGCATGACCTACCAAGGACTTGTTGAATCCATGTCAGGCAGGATCACTGCAGTATTGCGCTCCAAAGGTGGACCAGCACACTATTAGGCTGGTGCAGTAACGTTTCGGCTCATCAGTGTACGTGTTATACAACAAGGCAATGTCTTCTACTTTGGTCTCTGTTGTTGTACATGTGAATAGAGTTTTGAAATTCTGTTACCATTTATTATCATTACACTCGGTTTATTTCATTTTTTTTATACTCCTGTATTCTCCATGGTTGTATTTTAGTGCTGATACCCGCCCTCCCATTGGAAGTGCACAGTTCTGCCATGGTTTCCTTGACATTTAAGTCTGAGGGTTTGGGGTTTTTCAGTCATTTTGTTGCTTTGGTATTAAAATGGAAATGGTTTATTCACTGTGGCATAGGGATTTCATCTGTGTAGAAAAACATGCACTCAAAAAATTTTTGTTGATACGTTCGTTTATTTAGTTGAGAAATAAGCAACAAATATATTGCAAGCTGTACGTCGAGTATACACCTCATCGTTTGAAAATTTATTCGAGTAGAAAGTTACCTCAACCCTTTCATCGGCTTCTCCTCGTCATACGCTGTACCTGTAATAAATTTAACGTCAGGCACGAGCATCAGAGACGTATTGACAGTCTGATCTTCATAGCTGGCAAGAGAACAGGAACTTGTGTAGTTCTCAAGGTAAACACGTTGCTTGTGTAGGCTGGGTCACGTCTAGTCTTGCCGCTGGTTCAAGTTCACCTAGTACTCCGCTCTCGCATTGCCAAAGGATGTCCGTTTCAAGTATTTCATTACTCATATCGTCAGAGGAATTATTCATAAATATTACAGTAATGTCGCTACGAACATCTGTGTTTTACCGTGAATTTAATGTACCTTTCAATCATGGAGGTGTATGAAATAGAAGGGCGTAATTTTTTTTTCACCACCAATTTATTAGTCTTTCAGCTATGCAGATAGCTCAGATGGAAGATTCATACTATGTTTTAATTTAAAAGGCCCTAATTCGAATCCTGAACTGGTAATTATAATGGAAAATTTCCAGTCACCTTGATCCGAGTCTTGGGGAAGCTATATTCGTACAGTAACCAGTGATTCTTTGGTATACTCTTGTGAATACCATAAGAAGAACTGTGCATGCTTATCAGTTATAAAAATAATGGAAACCTAGATTAAGATGGAGGATAGTGTTTCTTGAGTTGACGCTACTATGCAGCCATTGAGATATACATGAAACAAATAGGAGACATTTAATGTTCATGATGAGTCACTGATAATGTGGCACACTTTCTGTTTTGTTGTAACAATCAAGGAAGATGAAAGGGGAAATTGGCCTGCAAATGCCACTCTGTAATCGTAGTATGAACTAAATAACGTGTATAAAAACGTTAAGCTTATAGTAAACGAGAAATGAAGTAGCTGATACGACTCCAATCCTTAATGTAAGAACTGATAGCTTCTAATGCATTTATTAATATGAAAAACTTGAGCCTTGTTCTTGTCACAAAAACGAGGTTGTCCGTTCTTTGAAAGAGTTAACCTTTTATATTCAAGAACACGGGCATAGAAAATTACTGTTTTTATTTTGGCAGATGCCTGCTAACGAAAAAAGTCACCTTAACTAACAATATATTTCCACAACTGGCTTAAAGTTACAGAACATACGTAATCATTACTCCAC
The DNA here is from genome assembly GCF_021461385.2 of Schistocerca piceifrons. NCBI lineage: Eukaryota > Metazoa > Arthropoda > Insecta > Orthoptera > Acrididae > Schistocerca > Schistocerca piceifrons. The sequence continues at coordinate 460,989,021 of NC_060140.1, forward strand.
TCGGTGGTTAATGGTAACAAGACAGACTTCAGAATCAAAAGGTTTGGGTTCGATCCCCGGACGAGTCCATAATTTTTATCTGTCACCAGTTTCTCACCTGTGACCACGCATATTAATGTGGAAAATGCCAAGTCATTTTACACTTTACAGTTCAAGCACCACAAAAAATATGTCTTCCATAAATTTCGTATGTTAGGATTTTACTTCCTATCGAAAGTTCCATCATTAGGATTTACATTGTTTTATGAAACCTTGCAAAATGCAGATTCGACTACTTCACTAGGCCATTGCGAAAAGCTTCAATCGAAACTTGGAAATCTTGATGATGGATCTTACGGTCCGATATTCGTATCGGATATAAAAATCAAAAAGCTCAATATAGATGCAGTCGATGAACTTTTATCCTCAAATACATTGCCTGACAAAAAAAGAGAAGCACCCAGAAGACATAGGGGAATGCGAATGTAACGTCGTTTCCGTACGCACCACTGACAGATACGTACAACATTAAGAGTTGCATTTCTCTGTGACAAATAGAACGTTTGTGACGTTTCAGCAGCCAAAAAGGAATCCATAAGGTTGGCGAGCGGACGCAGCTTTGCCCGCACGGTTTGTTGTGGGTTGATGACGGACAAAGCCACTCGAGGACGAGTTTGACAGTAAAAAAGGGGTGGTAATGGGCCACATGATTAGCCGTGCGGTTCTAGGCGCTATAGTCTGGAGCCGAGCGACCGCTACGGTCGCAGGTTCGACTCCTGCCTCGGGCATGGATATATGTGATGTCCTTAGGTTAGTTAGGTTTAATTAGTTCTAAGTTCTAGGCGACTGATGACCTCAGAAGTTAAGTCGCATAGTACTCAGAGCCATTTGAACCATTTGAACGGGCCACATGAGGATCACGCGGAGCTGCCCAATACGGCACCAAGTTTGAAGTTCCAGCACTAGAAGTTGGCGTCTTTTGAGCCTCTGCTGTTAGGTCGGTCTGAAAATACAAAAATAACCTGGTGAATAACAAATGTTCAGGATACTCTGAAAACAAGTCGTCGGAATTTCGCCTGTTCGCTAGCTGTTGGGACAAAGAATGTTGGAAAACGCCGCCGTGTCTGGCCAGAGGAACCAGCAAAAATTCTGAATTTATCTCAATAAAAAAGTGAACCCACAAATAAGAGGACAAAATTATGACGAGTGGAAGGGCTTACACGTACCGTCGGTACGACGTACAGTTTCCAAGTTACGTTATGTTAAATGTTTTGTGAACAGTAGTAATTTTAAAAATTAATAACTTGACGATACCCTTACATATTTTTTAAACAAAGTTTCCATTAGCAGTTCTCATAGAGATCCACCAAAGACTCAAAACAGCATTGTTATAAACGTTACCAGTTTTGAAAAGACTGAGATGTGTATTCCATGCGGGAAAACGATAAATTTTATCAATAAGATTAATTACCATGTTGAAAGTAACTCACTATTGTAAAATAAACATAGTTAAGGAAGTATGAGTACGCTTACTGTTAATTGTTTATATCTGTTAACTAAAATACAACAGCAAATAGCGTTTTCCAAGGTAGAATTAGAAATTACGAGAAAAAGGCAGCTGAGAATATTTGCATACAAATTCATGTATAATTTTACTTTTTATATGTTCTGGAAGAAAGAAAGTACATTTTCTGATTCATGTTACAACGCGAGCATGCAAAACCTGGACATTCGCCTTCACACGAACAGTCGGATTTTGGCGGCACTAGGAGGCGAACAATCTGATTCTGGTAGTATTTGGAGGCAATCGTTGTGCTGAATTTTGTATGCGCGACAAGATGGTCGTTTGGGAAAAAGAGTTGAAATCTTCTTAAATGTCTAAATGGACTTAGAAAAGTTACCTGCGTGACCTTAGAAAACACAAGATTTTTCGTCAGGGAACTATTCAGAACTTCGAAATTTCACCGCCGACCTTAGAGAGTGAATTTTTTTGGGTCTTGTAATTTTTGCCATTTCGCAACTGACGAACTTTAACTTAACTCTTAAGTGACCGGGTTCAGTATAGTTGCCAGATTTTGGAGAGTGCGAGTTACTGCCTGGGTTCATTTACGTTCTCATATTGGCCTAATAATATTGAGTACTGGAGATTCATAAACTTGTTGCTGTGAGAAGAACGGAAAATAAATCACTTTTTTCACATACTTTAGTCCGTCATTATAGTTAACTCTCTTCACGCAAATTTTTGTCTGCCTTTAATTAATAGCTCGTTTTTCTTAGTTGACGATTTTCAGCCGTATGTAAAGTGTGACTGACTACTCGCTAGGCTTAATCGCAGCCAAATTGCATAAAAATATCCTACCATGCACAGTGGCCCGTAGTAGAGAGCTACTAACCGGAATGTGTGACTCATTGATAATCCGCACGGTTCAAAGCTAATTCAGTTATTTTTTGGACTAAAGGCTTCAAGAGACGTAGAGACACAAAGGAAGAACAGACATGGCTGCGAGTGAACATTCATCTGAATCGATGGGAAAAGTTGAAAATTCGTGCTGGATCGTAATTCAAACCTGGGTCTTCTGCTTGACAGGCATATGCTCTGGCCTCTTTCTTTCTTTTTTTCCCCTCCTCTGCAATTGGTCAGGGCCGACTTTGTGTAACATTTATTCTGGTTGATCGCTGAATACTTCACCGAGTTTTTCTCTTTATTACAGAGGGTAGCCAATCCTCTCACCGAACACCGCTCAGCTTCTGTCGCGACAGCACTAAGCCCTCCGAGCACAGCGGTCATCGCATCCTCACAGACTGCACCAGCACGCCTCCCGTCGGGACCCAATTTCTCAACTTGTCCACATATTACTAATGTAGTGCCTCTGGCCCATTATCCTCATTACTCGCAGCAAATTGCCGATTGCCGTAAGACTTCGAGCTCGGTGTGCATCGAGCCCGGTGTGCATCCGCACAGAAGAGATTATTGGCCTTCTTCGTCTTAATTAAATATATGCGGTGCCCGTTCTTTTGGACATGCCTAATGATGTTAGTTCTGACGATATCTGTGAGGATGAGGTCACACCATTATTAGTTGAACCATGGAAAGAATAAAAAGGAGTGTGATTTTGAGTTAAAGGATCGTGTATACAGGGCCAAGTGGATACAGAAGTGGGCACCAGAAGATTGTGCACTTAGCAAATATCATTATTTTAAGCAGTTAGGGGAGCGAGGTGAGAAGGATTAGGCGTACTATGATGCGCTTACAAAAATATTTCATGGGTATATAATATTTTGTGTATTAAAGGGAGAATGTGTATTCATGATGGGAGAAGATAGGATGGGAAGTAATTATACCACAGGAAATAATGATTCCGATAATGAAAAAGGGGATAAAGATGATGAAATCAGCAATTTCTTGATTTATCATAACGAACAGTATAAGGGTATGAGTGAGGAAACAGGATGGATGGAGAAAAATGAAAACAACTATGAGGCCAGTGTTTAGGTAGGTTTTGCGAAATATATTCAGAAAGTGGAACCAAAAATATGGGAGAAAGAAAAATTTAGTTTTTCCAAGGGGGCTAGAGGCGTTGAGTGTAGGGAATACTGAATTTCAAATTGCATTTGAGTTAATATTCGCAGGGGATGATGAGGTTGAACTATGTAGTGGAGGTCAGGTGAGTAACGTGTTGAAAGATTGCATACATGAAGTAGAGGAGGACCTTTCACCTGAGACTTGATTAAAGAATGTATGCATTGAAAAGGTGCAGCCAATAACTAATGTTAAAGTGGAAAACGTGTGTGAGACTGCTCTGGTAGATACTGGCAGTTCCATTAGCGGAATAGCAGAACATTTTTATAATCATGACTTACACGGTTGTTGGATTTCCAGTCATAAGGATGAGAATTAAAAATGCCACTGAGAATTGTAGCAAACCAGGGAGGAAGGACACTGTATCAGATATCAGCACTCGAGGTGAATTGTTTAGTCATGCTTTCCTTGTGATTCAAAACTTTAGCTTAAATATGGTGCTTGGCTCTGATTCTTTGAGTAAGCACGGGGGACATATTAACTGTAAAGATCAGGTGCAAAAAATAATGTTGAAGAAGGCATGAAAAAAATAAAATTCAAAACTGCAATAAATGAAGATGACTTAGTGGCAAGCTTGCATGTGGCTCAATGTACAATGGATGAAAAGGACGTTACATCCCACTTAGATGTAAGATTTTTGGAAGGATAATTTTGATGTGGGGATTTATTTGTATTTAATTATGAAGGCTAGTATCATTTTGCTGGTAGATGAAAAAATTTTAGACAGGCTGACTTAAAGAAAATATGTGCAATTCCATATAAATTATGTGAATGAGTTAAAAGAGTGGAAGATGGCAGAAAGGAGGAGTATCATGGTACTATAAGGGGCAGTAGCAATAATACAGCATAGCAGTTAAAAAGTAATTGATTTGAATTTGAAAATAAGGGTATTGAGACGTAACGTGGAACTGTATTTAGAGATTTTGTTTTGTTTTGATATCTGGCATGCGCTGTTGCACTCGTGCATGTATAGAGATTTTGACTTGGACACATCCTCAATAACAATTCTTGGTGCTTGGCGCTGCAGTTGCTGGCCAAATTTTGAGTAGCTAATGAAGAGTAGAGTAACTAAACAGTACTTTTAAGTCACTGTTATTATATTTTTTGTGTACAGGCTAATATTTTGGTTTGGGTTTCTGTAAACAACTGAAATTTTATTGACTGCGTGTACATTGATTGATACGTTGTTGTGAATTACTATATTTTTTAACTTGATAGTAGTAAGCTCAAAGTAAAATATTGAGTTACAGCAATTGAACTTTGGATTGTTATTCAGAAAAGGGCTGGTTGGTTCACTAATACTTTCTCATGACACTAGTCACTTGAGTTGCCAACTCTGAATATTAAGGATGTCACGTCATAATATTAGTACGTTGAGAGAAACCTTGTCTCAGTGTAGTACTGTCGCAATACTTTGGGCCTTTATCTATTTGAATGGAACAAATTGTTGTGACAGAACTGAAAAGTAAGAACTTAGTATGATTTTCTTGCAAGCACTACAAACTATTTATTTGTGTCAGACCTCGCCGTGAAATATGATGTTGATTGTGTAAAGTCTGAATGGTGGAGGGAGTGGGATCCGACCCGCCCTTTACTCGTGCTCAATCATCAGTCGCAGGAATCCCATTGAGTGAGTTTTGGTTCATGTCAGTTTCATGTCAGCTGGGTGTCAAGTGAGCATGAAACGCCGCCTATGACCAGAGTTGCTTTTTGTAACGAAAGGTGTAATAAGTTTAGTGTATATGCAGAGAAAAGTGTATCGCAAAAAATGGTGAATTTTTTTTACAGTTAAAACAAATTGAGAACTACTTGATAACGAACATTATTTTTTTAACGGTGCAACTGTGTCCACGAAAGTTATAATTACAGTTATCTTTTGTTTACTATGTTTTGCAGACAAAACTGTGCTTCACGTAAATACAGAAAAACGTGAAATTAGGGTCATTACATTTTGGGATCTATTTAATTGTTAGGTTTTGCCTAGATTTTTCTAGTTGCGTATTTTTTACGCTCAGTAATACTGATATTTAAGCATGTGTTTAGGGTGGGCTTAGGGTTGTAAGTAATGCTGCATAAGTTAGTTTTAAGTTTGCTTCGCTCCGCGAAAGTGTTGAAATCTTCTTAAGTGTTTAAACGTGGACTTGTAAAATTTCAGTGTCCTTAGAATACACAAGATTTTTCGTCAGGGAACGATTGAGATCTTCGAAATTTCACAGCCGACCTTAGCGGGTAGATTTTTTTAGTCTTATAATTTTTGCCATTTCGTAACTGAGGAACTTTAACATAACTTTTAAGTGAGAGGGACTCGGAATTGTTGCTAGATTTTTGAGCGTGCGAAGTACTGCCTGGGTTTCTCGCGTTGCCGTAGCTACAGTCAGATTGGAAATTCATAAACTTATTACTGTGAGAATTACAGGAAATAAATCGAGTTTTTTTACATACTATAATCCATTAGCATAGTGAGTCCTCTTCACGTAAACTTTTGCCTGCATTTGAATGAAAGCTCCTTTTCCTTAGTTGGCGATTTTGGACCGAATGTGACGAGTGACTGATTGGTCAATAGACTTAACGCAACCAAATCATATAAACAATGTAACCATTCACTGTGGCCCTTGTCAGAGTGCTACTAACTGGAACACTGGTACACTGATGATCTGCACAGTAGTGCCGCGTACTAGTGTGGGGCAGCGTTATCAGCACCTGACAGAGCCGACTGGTCGAGTCTGTCCGCATCTGTAGGGTCTTCGGATGTGACAATGGCCCGATGTTGGTCTGCATGAGAACATGAGGGCAGGCAAGCTCGTCGTCAAAATTTAAGTCAAGCACGTCTGAGCACCAAAAGGGAGAATCCCGATATTGTACACAAAACGCATCGTAACCCACTCACATGTGCGCCTGTCATTCGAGAACAAGTAACGGACCCCCTACAACTTTCTGTGTAATCATCCACCTTTGGCCGGAGACCAGCACCAGCTGGACTAGGCAGTCACCGACCCATGAGTAGGCTGCAATTAAGACCGGACACAAAAAGCTTCATTAGGAATTTTTTGGAACATTATCCTTAGGAAAACAATGATCGATTAAATTATATTAAAATTATTTCAATAAGACAGTCCAGGTCACAAGTAAGTTGTATATATTTCGTTTGGTGACAGGTTTAGGTCTTTTATCAGGCATCATCGGATCATTCTTTTACTCCTTGGTGACGGCAGGAGCCGGTAGCGTGGAGCAGGCCTCTCTGGGGGCTGTGGAACACTGAATTTATATTAACAGACAACTGCGTTTAGATAGATGCCATGAACTGGAAGCGCAACCTGCTGATTAACTGTCCTGCATAGCGTTCAGTGATTAACTGCACTATTGCATCACCCAAGATCGTAGGCGAGTATAGCAGCGACCTCAGAAGAGATCACAATTTTTTTTTCTTTTTTGAGTGTTTTGAAGAAATACAGCACTGGTGATCTTGGCATAAAGGTTTTGGAAGCCATCCGGTATGACTTCAGGTCACGGGCTCAAGTGATTTCAGGGAAATATGAAGGCATAGCGGTACGAGATAAAATCGTGGCGGACCGAATCAAACTAATCAGAAGACTGATGACTCAATTAAAAAAGGAAAAGAAAAAAACACAAGTACGTCACGGACGACCTGCATTCAACTGTGTTGCCTCAAGTGACAGTATCGTGCAGCATCTTTCTCGTCCACGTACGAAACGTGTCACTGTGAACTGCGAAATCTCTGTCATGGCCTGCAAGTTTCCTAGGTCTGTTCCTGACAGAACATGCGTGGGATTAGCTCGGACGTCAATATCGTCCCAGTGCCAGAGCACAGGACCTTTTTTTTTTTTGTCATCTGTGTCTTAAGTGATTTGATGCGGCCTGCCACGAATTGCTTTCCTGTCCTGTGCTAAACTCAGCATCTTGGAGTAGCATTTGCGCCATACATCTCCAATTATATGTTGAATGTATTCCAATCTCTGTCTTCCCCTACAATTTTTTTCTTCTACAACTTTCTCTAGTAACTTGGAGGTTACTGGCTGTTGTCTTAACACATGTCCCATCATCCTGTCCCTTCTTCTTGTCAGTGTTTTCCATAGGTACCTTTCTTCGCCAGTTCTGTGGAGAACCATCTTATTTCTTACCTTACCAGTCAAACTAATTTTCGAAATTGTTCTATCTATGGCATCACATCTCAAACGCATCCATTCTCTTCTATTCTGTTTTCTCATAGTGAATAATTCACTACCACACAATTATGTGCTCCAAATGTGCAGTCTCAGAAATTTCTTCCTCAAATTACTTCTCTTGACCAAGACTGCTTTCTTTTCCAGTGCTAGTCCTTCTTGCTTCGTCGGCCACGAGTTATTTTACTTCCAAGGTCCCGGAATTCCTTAACTTAAACTGCTTCGTGATACCAGTTTAAGTTTCTCGCTGTTCTCATTTCTAGTACCTCTCACTTTTTTTTGTCTCACCTCTCAACCCATATTCTGTATTAATTAGACTGTTCATTCCATTCAACGGATCGTGTGAAGCCTCTTTACTTTTACTAAGAATAGCAATGTCATCAGCGAATCTTATCGCTGATATCCTTTCCTCCTGGATTTTAATCCCACTCTCGAACCTTTCTTGTATTTCCGTCATTGCGCCTTCGATTTTTAGATTGAATAGTAGGGGCAAAAGACTACATCATTTTAACCCGGGCGCTTAGGTCTTGGTCATTTCGTCTTATTCTTCCCTCTTACCTCTTGTACATATTGTATGTTAACTGTTTTTCCCTAGATCTTACTTTTATTTCTTTCCGAGTTTAGAACCTGCACTATTTTATATTGACGAACTCTTTTTCCAGTTCGACAAATCCTGTGAACGTCTCGTTTTTCTTCAGTCTTGCTTCCAATACCAACTGCAGTCTCAGAACTGCATGTCTGGTGCCTTAACCTTTCCTAAAGCCAAACTGATCATCATCTAATAGTTCTTCAATTATCTTTTCCATTCTTCTGTATATTATTCTTGTAATCAACTTTGATGCGTGAGCTGTAAAGCTAGATGTACGATAATTATCGCACAGTCGACTCTTGTTATCTTCGGAATTGCATGGATGATATTTTTCTTTAAGTTTGATAGAACATGGCCAGTCTCTTACATTCTACAAAGAAATGTGCATAGACCTTTTGCTACCACTTTTCCGAATGATTTTAGAGATTCTGATGCAATGTTATCTACTCCTTCTGCCTTATTTGATCTCAAGTCTTCCACAGCTTTTTTAAATTGTAATAATGGATCCTCTATGTCTCCCACATCGAACAGAATATTTTCTTCTTTCACGTCACCAGGCTTGTCCTCCCCTTCCTAGCCGCCTTCAATGTAAGTTCTCCATCTATCCACTCTCTCCTCTGCGTTTAACTGTGGAATTCCCATTATTCTCTTAATGTTACCATACTTGTTTTTAATTTCACAGAAGGTTGCTTTGATTTTACTGTATGCTGAGTCTATCCTACTGACTATCACTTCTTTTTCGATTTCTTCATATGTTGCGTCCAGTTATTTCGCTTTGGCTGCCTTGAACTTACTGTGCATTTCATGCTTAATGGATTTATATTTCTGTATTCCTATCTTTCCCTGAACATTGTTGTACATCTTTCTTTTGTCGATCAGCTGAAGTATTTTATCTGTTACCCAAGGTTTCTGCGCAGTTACCTTTCCTGTACCTCCATTTGTCTGTCAAGTATCTGTGATTCACCTTTCTAGAGATATCCACTGCCTACTCTGGAACTTCTCATCCCAATATCCAGATCCTTAGCGAGCATCAAACGCGTATCATCGTTTCTCAATACTTCACTTTATCACTTTCTTCCACACTGATTCAACCGTACTGCAGTCTGCTCGTTACTGAATTGTGAAATATTTTCATAGCTGCACCTTTACACGCCTAGCAATCCAATATCTGACGTCAAAATTTCTGTTTTACCACGATGAAATCCAGCTGGAAGTTTCCCGTGTCCCCGGGTCTTACCTAAGTATATCTTGTACCATCGTAATTCGTAACAGAGTAGTCGTTACTACCATTTGAAATTAATTACATAACTCAATTAGTCTTTCTCCTATGTCGTAAGTATTGCCAAGCCCATGGAAGTAAAAGAAATGTTCAAGAGTATAATTAAATTTCAAGGTGAAAGGATATCAATGATAAGATTCACTGATGGCATTGCGATAGTCAATGAAAGTGAAAAAGAATTGCAGGACTTGATGAATGGAATGAACAGTCTAATGAGTACATAATATGGACTGTGAGTAAATCGAAGAAAGACAAAAGTAATGACAAGTGGCAGAAATGAGAACTGTCAGAAACTTAACATCAGGATTGGTGATCACGAAATAGATGAACTTAAAGAATTCTTCTACCTAGGCAGCAAAATAACCCATGACGGACGGAGCAAGGCGGAAATAAAAAGGAGACTAACACTGCAAAAAGGGCATTCTTGGCCAAGAGAAGTCTTCTAGTGTCAAACTTAGGAGTCGATTGTAGGAAGGAATTTTTGAGAACGTACGGTGTTGGATCACAGCAATGCATGGTAGTGAAACATGGACTGTGGTAAAAGTGGAACAGAGGATAATAGTCTGAGATGTAGTGCTACAGTCGAATGTTGAAAATTAGGTGGACTGTTAAGGTAAGGAATGAGGACGTTCTTCTTCTAGAGGAAGACAGAGATTGGAATACATCATACATCCAGCAGATAACTGAGTACATACGTTGCAAGTGCTTCGTGGAGGGCCGCACCAAGCTAGTCAGAAAACTGATGACTCAAAAAAAAAAAAAAAAAAAAAAAGTTAAACACTTTTTGCTGCTGTTGATATTACTCTATATTCATCTGACCTGGAATCTTTCCTTTCCACTTTACTGACCTGCGCTATATCTAGATTGAGTTTTTACATTTCTTTCTTCAGGTTTTTTAGCTTTCCTAGTACCTCAGATTTCTGATATTTCCTTCTCCGAACTCGCAGAAGCTATCTCGTAGTTGTTTATTCGAACTTTTCCTCGTGGTCACCTCTACCTTGGCAGTCGCCGTGCGAAGGTCCGAATGGGGGTTAGTGCGGAACCTTTTACCATTGGATAGGTCACCATGAAACGTTTTTAGTTACAGGACACATGTCCTGTGTATACAGATTATATGTCTCTAATGCCGTCGTCTCCAGTGTCTTGTGCATCCTCATGACATCATCACTGATTCCGCCGTCTTTTAGGGTCAGTTTCCTGAGGGCTAGAGAGTGCCCTGTCCGCGCCAACTTCCTCTTTGGCAAGGCCTTTGGCAGTGCAAGGTGACTTCTTATGACAGACCATTGCTGATGATTTTTATTCAAAGTGTAAACAGTGGCTTCATTCGAAACTGCGACCCAGGACGTTTCTATTGCCAGTAAAAGGCGCTACCCGTAGATCAGAATAGAATATAATGGTTTTATGACACCCTCCTCAGCGGAATCATTACGCTTGTAATGAACGTAACGGGGTAAAACTTCATACTGTTAAGTGGGCTTTTACTGCTAAATTCTTTGTAAATTTGACTCGATTTTTTAATCACCGAAATAACATAGCTATGAAGTTTCAGTTCGGTTCCTCCTCTCCTTCTGGGTGCTCGACTTTTTCTGTCATGAAGTGTACAGGCATCTGGAAAGCTGGAAACCAAATCACTTCAAGTGCCAGGATACAGAAACAATGTGCACCTCCAAGCACTTTGTGGATGAATACCGCTTAATGAGGAGTACGTAGTGGTGGGCCCCTCGACATCAGTGGGACAGCTTCGCGCTGACGTTCAGGGGCGGAGCCGCCAGCTGCCGAGGGATTCGGCTGACGTCAGTGTGACTCACGTGATCGGCTTACCCACAGGCAGGGAGACCGAGACGTGGGCGGCAGACCGCCGGTCACCGAGGAGTCACCGACAGCGCTTCCTGGCGGGCAATCAGCGTCGGGATCCGTTTAAGCTGAGCCGATGAAGTCTCCACGCTGGCGTGGCCACCAGTTTCCGGCTTACATTCTCAAGTAATTTCAGTGCCTCCTGATCGAACTTAAGTAATCCAACCAAAATGCGAAAACTATGAGAACTAGGCAGGAACGAGTAATTATATCCCTATAGGACAATGCAGATACCCAGCTGTTTACTTTCATAATGACATTTCGACTCTAATAATTGCTTTTGTCCGACACCTTAGCTGAATGGTCAGCATTTCTGAGACAAATGACCTGGGCCGATTCGCAGACAGTCGTTTTCTTTGGTTGTAGAGCTGGAATAGGTTGCACTCAGTCTCATCAAGACATATGGAGAATTGGCTCTGAGCCCTATAGGACTTATCTTCTAAGGTCATCAGTCCCCTAGAACGTAGAACTACTTAAACCTAACTAACCTAAGGACATCACACACATCCATGCCCAAGGCAGAATTCGAACCTGCGACCGTAGCGGTCGCGCGGTTCCAGGCTGTAGCACCTAAACCGCTCGGCCACCCCGGCCGGCCATATGGAGAATTATTTCGGAGTTAAACAGCGGCTCTGGTATGGACAAGCCGACACTGACAGTGGACACTCACGCTTCTCCGAATCACCCGACGTCAGATTTGTCATGCAGCAGTACGTCGACCACTGAGGTCGACCTCTTCCACATTATTATACATCGCACGAGACTTCAACAGCATATAGCTCCTAACTTACTTACACTGGCGTTGCACGTACCTTATCTGATCATAAGGATCCGGACGTCTGTTGGTGGACATTTAGGAAGGATGTCTCCACCTGTTGCTTTATGACGGCTTGAACTCGGGAAGGGTCGCTTTTAATGAGCTGCCTGAAAGTTTGTGGAGGAACGCAGTCCATTCTCCTGAAGAGCCGAAAGTAGTGGGGTCTGAAGCGAAATCGACGTTCTAACTCTTCCCAACGTGTATTCCATTGGACTCAGGTCGCGATTCAGGAACCTTATTGTCCACAAACCATTGCCTCGCAATTGTTGCTTTATGACAGGGTGCTGATACAAACGTCCATCGTCTTTTGCACACAGTACACAATGCTTTATTCAAATTCTCCCGCGTTTGGTGTAATAAAGGGACCACACCCTAACCCCGAAGAACATCCGCCGACCGGAGTGGCCAAGCGGTTCAAGGCGCTACAGTCTGGAACCGCGCGATTGCTACAGTCGCAGGTTCGAATCCCGCCTCGGGAATGGGTGTGTGTGATGTCCTTAGGTTAGTTAGGTTTAAGTAGTTCTAAGTTCTAGGCGACTGATGACCTCAGAAGTTAAGTCCCATAGTGCTCAGAGCCATTTGAACCATTTGAAGAACACCCTTATTGCATCACCAACTCCTCCCTACTTCATTATTACTGATACAGCCAATAGCAGGTTACATTCTCGAGGAATTCGCCAAATTCAAACCCTCCTAACGGTCTGAGAGAGGGTACAGCGTGATTCATGACTCCTGAGCACTTGTTTCCAACGAACCACTTTCCAGTGGCGTCCCTTAACATTGACAACAAAAACGTGTGGCTTATGAGGAGCTACTCGAATACTGTACTCCAAAGTTTCTGCACCCTCCTAACAGCCACTGCTGATGGAATGCTGATAGCACTTTGGAACTGACGAGCGATTTCTTCCACTGATTTTATACAGTTTTTTAGAACCACCATTCGGAATGCTCAACGGTCCCAGTCTGTCAGGATATGAGGTTTGCTTGGTCTTGGTCTTTTTTTTTCTTTGCGTTCCCATTTCACAGTTGTATCACCTACAGTCGACTTGGACAACTTTAACAAGGATGAGATGTCCCCAGTGTATTCGATAAGTGACATCCAATGACTAGTTCACAATCACAGTCATTGACCTTCCTTAACCGACCCATTCTGCTGTTACTTTTTGCCTACTGGCAACATAGTACCCCTCACGTTCTTTTATAATGATGGGTCCTCCGCTGGTGACATCTAATAGCTAGTTCCTCATTACAAAGGGGTGTTCGGATACTTCTGACGAGACAGTATAAATGAGGGATTGGTATACCATATTTCTGAAATGTCAAAAACTGTAAACTTTTCTTGACGATATTTTTTTCATATAATTCCACAGCTGAAGTGGACCATGAGGAAACTAACGGTACCACATATCACTGAGAACGGAAAACTAGTGCAACACGTACTTCGATATCGATTTGGAAACTGCATCTTTACTCATCTCATCATATATTAGTCAACCACTGTATGATTGCAGCTGGCTTATCATGAGTTTTTGTCGTCAGATTTCAGGGGGATATGCTGAAACACTGCATAATGCACACATCAAAAAGAGTTTTGCATCAAACCGGTTCCCAGAACTCCAGAAGATAGACGTTGACTGGATACTGTATCAATGACACAGTCCCTCTGACTGTTCAGAGATAACACTAAACCAGCCCAGAGATGTAAACAACCGTGCAAGAGCAGCGCCTATTAGTCGGATGGGATCAGGCAGCCCATCAGTTCCAGTCATTCCACCAGGAAGGACGTACAGGGCTCGTGTTGTCTGTAGTTCAACCACGCCTAGACGGTCAATACTGCGGTTCGCTCGCGTCCGCGTTGTTACTTTGTGTAAGGAAGAGCTCTCAACAAGAGAAGTGTTCAGGCGTCTCGGAGTCAACGAAAGCGATGTTGTTGGACAATTTGAGGATATAGAGAGACAGGAACTGTCGATGACATGCCTCGCTCAGGCCGCCCAAGGGCTACTACTGCGGTGGATGACCGCTACATACGGATTATGGCTCTGAGGGACTCTTGACTGCAACGCCACCATGTTGAACAATGCTTTTCTTGCTGAGCCCAGCAACATGCCGAATGAACCGCTCAGGATTGGCATCACGTTCTCTTCACGATGATTGTCAACGAGACAATAGTCGGAGAGGTATTTGGAGGCAACCCGGTCAGGTTGAACGCCTTAGACACACTGTCCAGCGATTGTAGCAAGGTGGAGGTTCTCTGTAGTTTTGGGGTGGCATTATGTGGGGCCGACGTACGCCGCTGGTGGCCATCGAAGGCGCCGTAACGATTGCACGATATGTGAATGCCATCCTCCGACCGATAGTGCAACCATATCGGCAGCATACTGGCGAGGCATTCGTCTTCATGGACGACAGTGCACGCCGCCATCGTGCGCATCTTGTGGATGACTTCCTTCAGGATAACGACATCGCTCGACTAGAGTGGCCAGCGTATTCTCCAGACATGAACGCTATCGAACATGCCTGGGTAGACTGAAAAGGGCTCTTATGGAAGACGTGACCCACCAACCACTCTGAGAGATCTGCCGTGAATCGCCGCTGAGGTGTGAGACAATCTGGACCAATTGTGCCTTGATGAACTTGTGGATAGTATGCCACGACGAACACAGGCATGTATCAATGCAAGAGGACGTGCTACTGAGTATTAGAGGTACCGGTGTGTACAGCAATCTGGACCACCACTTCTGAAGGTCTCGCTGTATTGTGGTACAACATGCAATGTGTGGTTTTCATGAGCAATAAAAAGGGCGGAAATTATGTTTATGTTGATGTCTATTCAAATTTTCTGTACAGACACCGAAACTCTCGGAACCGAGGGGATGCAAAACTGTTTTTGATGTGTGTGTTTGCACAATTGTCCTGATATCATTTACAGTGCGATGTGTTTTCCTTAGTCACCACTGCTCTTTATACTGTAATGTCACCGTGTGTTTCCGGTAACAGCCATACGAGAACAAGTAGAATAATATCGTGGTCAAGTATTATCTATGTAATGTATGTAAAAAAGTTTTTCTTGAGCAAAATGAAGTCTCTGATATCTTATGAGTAACTTCGCGATTGTAAAAGAAATTATTTCTCATTAGCACAGGATACGTGGAAAGAGTACAATGAAAACCATAGGACCTGCCTGTAGATGTCATGGAACCTATGGTAATCGATTTGGAAGACATACGGGATCGAGCATTGAAGTCAGAATTTGACAGGGCGTTGGAAGTCATGTGATACAATAAGTCAAAGGCACTGATCACATTCCTTTCGAATTATTGTTATCGTTGGATGTAGTGGCAATCAAACGGCTATTCAGTTTGGTGAATATGATATATGAGACTGTAGACACACTATCCATCTGCGGGAAAATTTCATCCACACAATGTTGAAAGTAGGAAGGGTAGATAAGTGCGACATATATCTAACAGGAAGGTTCAACACTAGAATTATAATGCAGGATTGAAGACTTCCCATGTTAAAATTCTCTGATGACGTCCCTGTTTTCAGTGAAAGTAGCGAAGAAATGTAGGATCTGTTGAATGGAGCGCAAATACGTATTGAGAGTAATGCGGGTAATTGCAAAAGTAATAGGGAGTATAAGAACTGAGAATAGCAACAAACGTAATACCAACATCGTGGTTACGAAGTAATGAAACCAAGTAGTTGTACTGACTTGGATGCAAGAAAATATCATGACGGACAAAACGAGGAGGATATAAAAAACAGAGTACCTCAAACAAAGAGAGCACACCTGGCCAAAACAGAACAGGCCTATACTTACCAAACAAAGGTTTTAGGTTGAGGAAGTGATTTCCGAGAAGGTACTTTATCAGCACAGTGTTTAAAGAAAGTGAATATGGAGTAAGACTAAACCTGAAAGTAAATGGAAGATTTTGAATGTGACTCTGCAGAAGGCTGTTCAGACTTGGTTAGACTGAGGTTCTTCGCAGAATCAGCGAGGAAAGGAGTATGTGGAAAACACTGACAAGAAGGCCAGGATGATGACATATGTGTTAATACATCACGGAGAAGCTGCTACGTTACCAGAGGCAGCTGTAGAGGGAGGAACTTGTAAGGGAAGACGGAGATTGGGATGGATCCAACAAATAAATGATGACATGGGCCGTAAGCGGGCCTCTGACCAGTCAAACTAAGACAACAAAAGTACTGGTCGTGATCTAAGTAACGCAAATCATGTTTGAAGATGCACCCACAGAAAGTAAAATGGCTCTAAGCACTATGGGACGTAACATCTGAGGTCATCAGTCCCCTAGACTTAGAACAACGTAAACCTAACTAACCTAAGGACGTCACACATATCCATGCCCGAGGCAGGTTTCGAACCTGCGACCGTCGCAGCAGCGCGGGTCCGGACTGAAGCTCCTAGAACCGCAGGGCCACATCGACCGACCCACAGAAAGTAAAACTCATTACATTTCGTATATGTGATGGTCACTTTTTCGCATTACTGCCATGTCGCCTCGTACTAATTATGGAAAGTATAAAAAAGAAATACATATAAAAGCTGAAAACAACGCACCAAGTATGATAGCTGATTTGTTCCATGTAAAATGTTACACTTTCTTGCTAGCTTGCAGTCAAAGTAGTAACATATCTGCCCAAACAACAAAGAAATTTAAGAATTTGTGGTAATCAGTGTTCTATTACACGGGACAAACTGAACAAAATTGTTACAAACATAATGGCGAGTGCATACCTAAAAGTACATGAATATCGTCTCGTGTGCGTACGTAGTGATCAAAATTTAGTGCTGCTCGACGTTTGTTTAGATTTATTTTATAATTACATATGTGATTTGATGAAAACAGTGATGAAAAAACTGCTCCTTTCTCAGTTCAGCACAGGAGTAAGAAATATTTAATGCTCAAATTCGGAAACATTCGTTTCTGCCATTAATTACGCATTCCGTTTGCTGCTATAAACCATGGTTTGAATGAGATTTTTAACGCAGTTAACTACAAGAAAAGTAAAGAATGCACACAAGTAGTTAGTTTAAGACTTTAGCTACGACACACTTTTTGCCGAAGTAGTCGTGGGAACCGTAGCTGGGACTGTTTGCAGACATATTGGGGCCACACTGTGCTCCGACATAAAACAGCGGTAGGTGATCAACGGCAGGCAACGGTCGTACTATTATGTAGGCCATTGGGGCTAATGGAACCGGTTAACGACGGGTAATGAAGTTAGGGAAGCGACAGCGGTGCCGCTACGGGAGCGCGCTTCACACGACTCCAACAAGGCTCTTAACAGCACCGGCGCGTTATTCTGCTAAGAGGAAACGTCCATGGGAATAACGTGGTTCACATACAATCTGATTTTGTTTTATCACTCTTCCCGTTTTGCTAAAACAACGTTACACCTTCCCTCAAACTTACCTGACAGACTTGAAAATGGATCGAATAGCCAATATTTTAGGTTACTATTCACTATGACCGTCATCAAATACTGTATCCAGTCACATTTATTATATTCCATGCTTTACACACCCATTACCAGGTGGATTTACGTCAGTTTGTAAGACTTGTATGTATATACGACTACTAAAAAAAGGTATGTATTGTTGTTATGGTGTTGTCCCTGTAGTATCCTGCCCACTAGTCTAACGTAGGGTGCCTAGGAAGCTGTCTTATCGGGTCGCTAGACAACAATTCAAGCAACTCGTATTAAGGATACAGGGTACTTTTCACGCTCAATATTATGTAAAAATCAACAGCTATTTCTTTCAGGCACTGTTTATATTGTAAATGTTTTTCAGATTTTTTTTTGATATCAGGTAATGCAGCCCACTTTCTAAACAAATTAGAAGTATTTTCAATATTTTTGAACCTGCTTGGGGTTATTAAAAAATTACAAAATAATTGATGCATTTTTTTGTGAAAATCCGTCCTCAAATTGAGGTACCATTTAATCCAATGTTATACATTTGAGAAGACCAAATTTTTACCAGATACGCATGACACGAAGGCTGAGATATTAGACCTACTTAATTCCACCTATTACGTAAAAAATATCACATCTTACATTTTAATTTTTATAATTTTTTCCTAATAAAATGTTATTTTTTCTATAATTTAGTTGATTCTGCAATGAAGCTTAGGTCTGCTACATAAGTATGGACTATTCTAAGTTACAGAAAAAAAATTAGAGCAATGCTTTATAAACCTTAGGAAATATTTGTATCTGAATTCTGAAGAATACAACTTGCGGGAAATTGCGAATGAAGATATGTGTCCTATTAAACTGTGCCTCAGAACATTCCTTAAGCATAGTCTTCATCTTGCAACATTTCTTCATCTTCAAGCTTCCTCTGGGAATTCCTTTAAGCATTTCTCGCTTCTTTGGTAACTTGAAGAACGAATCTTTCAGCTTCATGCACCCATTGTCTGTCACACGTAAGCAATTGATCTTCCATATTAGAGCCACATTTTATGCCTAAATTCCTCAGAACTTCCAACCTTCCTGTCTCTCCATCATTGAAACATATCACTGTATCTAGTACACCAACTTTTAATGTATTTAGTCCTACAAAAACATTCTTGGGCAATCTATCCCACATGCAATGGTTGAAACTTTCAGTTGTATTCTGAGTGCATCCATGAAGACATTTACTAAGCAAAACAGGGTCACTCAGGTCTCTAAAAATTGGTTTTATTTCATTCGTAACAGGCTCAGGAAGAGAATGCTTATGGTGGTGTATTTGACCACTTTCTTTTGCTTTTTGGTAACCACACCAAGAATCTGCTCCTTTAGGGCAAAGTCCGTGAACAGGGTGGTCCTCTGTGGACAACTTATGCAAGTAGGTGACCCAAACAGCTTTTCTCATTGCTGTAACATCATTCAGAGGTGCAGTTCGTCTAATGGCCAGCCCATAATAACTGTGAAGAACGTCTATTTCAGTTTCTGTCAATCGCCCTCGGCCGGACAGAGATTTTCCATCAGATAGCAACTTTCCTTTCATTTCTCTCGGTAGCTTCTTCAATCTAGCACCTATCCTCTTTTGCACATCTCCACAATATTCCAGTTTTGTTACCAACGTTATCACCATAAACATTGAACATTAATTTTATTGAAAACCTTAGAGGCCCATCGCCTAGGTACTTCGTATATCTATCGTTATAAACGGGCACCGACCTCTGAAATATTTTTAGAGCTCCATCACAATCCATACCTCCACCGTAACCATCATAATTCTCAGAACACTGACGTCCAATATGTCCTTCACTGTTACCATAGCAGGTGTGGCAGTACTTAGATAAGCACTCAACATCAACAACTTTTCTGTTCACCAGAGAATAGCACTTCAACACCATTCAAGGAACGATGTCCTCGACGTTGCCATGTCCCATCAAGAGCAACAGTAATGTTCCTGGTTCAACCAATGTTAACAGTTTCTTCCACTGCACGTTTCATAGATGCTTTAGACACAACCGTCAAGGCACCTAAAAGTATTTTTATGTACTTGCTGAACCTATTGGGAGTAGGAGGAAGGTCCATTAAACTACAAAACGTTATAGCAGCTTTTTTTTCTTTTCCAATTACATGCATTACATACACTAACTTCAAGTTCACATATGAATTATGCACAATTTTCGGAGTGATTTTCGAGGTACTTTTACACTATCACATTGTTAACATTTCGTCACTTCCTTTACCAAAGCAGGTGAGATGCCCAACTCAGCAGCAACAAATCCACTACAAACAGCGTCATTGTTAACACAAAAATTTGAATCATCAGGAGGCGTGCCACGTGGGAGTTTCTTCCCTGAAGAACTGATACATAGGTTACTTTCAATAGTGCGCTGCTTTGCTTGTGAACTGGTTACCATGGAATGTCTTGTATTGACTTGCTTGACGTGCGGCATAGTTCGTATTTGTTGCACACTAAAGGAAACGTACTTCCACTAGTATATGTAGCACTTGGGAAGCAAACGTTCAGTAACACGTGAACAAACTGCTTCAGCGAAACAAAAAGTAAATAGCTGTAAAGATAATCATTTACAGACACTAGAAACCTGCACTGTTACCAACATATACAATGTATCATAGGTATAATAGCTGGAAACAGAAAGTTCACAGTTCTTTTCGAAATAATACTGGTTTCTGTAACAGAAATAAAGGGGGCTTGGCGGCATACATGATCATAACTTGAAAATTTGGTATGTATAGGTCATTTTTCATTTGAAACCAATAATGTATATACAATGTAATCAGGAAAGACTATAGAATTTAATAAAATCATATAAAATTTCGATTTTTCCACCATTTATAAGTACCATTGCCCTTAATGGAGTTTATTACAGTACGTTACCTGCCAGGTTAGCCGAGAGCGCTTATGCATTGCTTCCTGTACTGGGGTAGGCGCGCTGGCCCCGGGCTGAATCCACCTGGCAGATTAACAACGAAGGGCTGATGTGCTGGCCAGCCTGGATGTGGTTTTTAGGCGGTTTTCCACATCCCACTTCGTGAATACTGGGCTGGTCCCCATGTCCCGCCTCAGTTACACGACTCACAGACATTTGCAGACGTTCGCACTATTTCCTAGTCTACACTAGATGCAGACAGCTGGGGTACATTACTTCTGTCCCGGGAGGTATGGGGTGGCAACAGGAAGGGCATCCGGCTACCCCCTGAAACTAACATTGTATCACTCCATAGTAAACCAAGGAGTGGCTGGAGCGGGATCTGGATATTACAGTAAGTTAAATGTACAATACTCAACTTTGCATTTTCACAATGGTGTGTGGCAAGCAAATGGCACAGGCCAATAATCAATGTCTTCGGTATATACAATTTCAGTGCAAGCAAAACAAAACAGTTCATAAGCCACTGCTGCAGCGTTTGTATGACGTCTCTTCTTCCAGTCCGGCCGCGGTTAGGAGGCGGGGCGCTTTATTCTCTTCGTGTAGATGCCGCTCCTGTGTTGGTGTCGTCCTAGTCAGCGTACTATTGGCTAACGTCGTCTTACAGCTCACTCAGCTCTTCCATTCTTGCTCGTCGTCCGACGATTGTCGTTGCATCAGGACAGTACCGTCGCCATTAAAGACGGAGCAGAAGCTCAGAAAAATTAAAGGATGAGGAAGGAAACAATATGTGGTCTTTGAAATAAACCTTCAGGGCACCTACATGCATCGGTGCAGAGAAATCAGAGGAAACGGACGCAAATTTGAACCCCTGTCCTTCCGAATGCCCTGCTTATTATATTCACGCTCCCACCCCCACCCCCCCCCCCACCACCACCCCCAGCCACCACTCCCCCGCCCACCTTCCACACACACACTCAGACTTTCCTTCCATTACAAAACTGACGATTCCTTGATATCTCAGAACGAGCCCCATGAACCAATCCAATGCTTTCTTTTAGTCAGGTACAGCCAAAGATTTCTTAGTTACCCAAATCAGTTCAGTACCTCTTCATTAGTTATTCGATTTAACAATGTAATGTTCTTCTGTAGCACATTTCCAAAGGCTTCTATTCTCATCTTATCTCAATCGCTTATAGTCCACGTTTCAATGCTGTACAAGACTACACTTTTGAAAAATATCTTCACGAAAGACTTCTTATCGTTTACATTAGATGTAAACAAATATCAGCCGGCCGTTGTGGCAACTTTTTACTTTCGCTGATGTCCCTCACATAATCTCTTTAAAAGTTAGTATTCATTCTGTTCAACTGCTCTTCGAAGTCCTTTTCCCTCTGCCGGCCGAAGTGGCCGTGCGGTTAAAGGCGCTGCAGTCTGGAACCGCAAGACCGCTACGGTCGCAGGTTCGCATCCTGCCTCGGGCATGGATGTTTGTGATGTCCTTAGGTTAGTTAGGTTTAACTAGTTCTAAGTTCTAGGTGACTAATGACCTCAGCAGTTGAGTCCCATAGTGCTCAGAGTCATTTGAACCATTTGAACCTTTTCCCTCTCTGTCAGTATTACACTGTCATCGAGAAAGCTCAGCTTTCTTGTTTCGTTTACCTGAACTTTACTTTCCATTCGTAATTCCTCCGAAGTTTCCTTCACATCTTCTTCGTTAAATATGAGAAGCAGGCTACAACCCTGTCTTCCTTCCTTCCCAACTACTCTCCCCCTTTCGTTCCCTTCGAGTTTTATAACTGCAGTCTGGTTTCTCTGCAGGTTTATCCTTGCTACTTTCAAAATTTTAGATTGTAGGCCAACCAACATTGTGAAACACCTCCTCTAAATCTACAAATACTACGGACGTATAATAATCTTCCTTCAACCTACATTCTAAGATAAAGCTTAATGTCAGTACCGCCTCACGTATTACGACATTCTGCTCAAACTCCGGCCGGCACGCCTCAATAGTTTGAACCTATGAGACGTGAAACATACCGTTCGATACTGTTCTCTTTCTATCAGTACCTACCATGTTGGGAATTGGAATTATTACACACATTAAAAACGTTTTCCGTCACCCCAGTTCCCAGAACTCCTGAAGGCAGACATTGGTTGTGGATACAGTATCACAGACACAGTCCCTTTGACCAGAGACGTCACTCAACCCTCCCAGAGATGTAAATAACCATTCATGAGCAGCGCGTATTAGACGGAGGGGGTCCGACAGCCGATCAGTTCCAGTCATTCCACCAGGAAAGAGGTACACGGCTCGTGTAGTCTGTAGTTCAACCCTGCCTAGACGGTCAATACCGCGTCCGTATTTTCACTTTGTGCCAGGACGGGCTCTCCACAAGGAAAGTGTCCAGGGGTCTCGGATTGAACCAAAGCGATGTTGTTCGGACATGGAGGAGGTACAGAGAGACAGGAATTGTCAATGACATGCCTCGCTCAGGCCGCCCAAGGGCTACTACTGCAGTGCATGACCGATATCTACGGATTATGGCTCGGAGGAACCCTGACAGCAACGCCACCATGTTGAATAATGCTTTTCGAGCAGCCGCAGAACGTCGTGTTACAACTAAAACTCTGCGCAATAGGCTGCATGATGCGCAACTTCACTCCCGACGTCCACGGTGAGGTCCATCTTTGTAACCACCACACAATGCAGCGCAGTACAGATGAACCGCAAAGGATTGGCATCACGTTCTATTCACCGATGAATGTCACATATTCCTTCAACGAGACAATCGTTGGAGACGTATTTGGAGGCGACCCGGTCAGGCTGACAGCCGTAGACACACTGTCCTGCGAGTGCAGCAAGGTGGAGGTTCCATGATGTTTTGGGGTGACATTATGTGGGGGCGACGTACGCCGCTGGTGGTCACGGAAGGCGCCTTAACGGCTGTGCGATACGTGAATGCCATCCTCCGACCGATAGTGCTACCGTAGCATATTGGCGGGGGATTCGTGGAGGACAATTCGCGCACCCATCGTGCACATCTTGTGAATGATAGTCTTCAGGATAACGACATCGCTCGACTAGAGTGGACAGCGTATTCTCCACACATGAACACTTTCGAAGATGCCTGAGATGGACTGAAAAGGGCTGTTAATGGACGACGTGACCCACCAACCACTCTCAGGGATCTACTCCGGGTCGACGTTAAGGAGTGGGACAATCTGGACCAAAAGTGTCTTGATGAACTTATGGACCAGTAAGCCACGACGAACACAGGCATCCACAAATGCAAGAGGACGAGCTACTGAATATTAGAGGTACCGGTGTTTACAGCAATCTGGACCACCACTTCTTAAGGTCTCCCTGTATTGTGGTACAACATGCAATGTGTGGTTTTCATGAGCAATAAAAAGGGCGTAAATGATGTTTATGTTGCTCTCTATTCAAATTTTCTGTAAAGGTTCCGGGACTCTCGGAACAGAGGTTATGCAAAACTTTCTTTGATGTGTGTATATTCTTCTTGAAGTCTGAATGTATTGCTACTCTTTTATATATCTTGCACACGACGTGAAGCAAGGCTGTCTCTTCCAATGATCTTATCAATTCTGAGGGAATTTCGTCTTTCAATGCCATGTCAAATTCTCACGGTATCATGTCTCCTATCTCCTCTTCATCTACTTCCATCGTCCTGAAGTCTATTTCCCCTCTATACATTTCTTCCGCCTTTCACCTTTCCCTTCTTTTCTTAGTACCGGTTTGTCGTCTGAGCTCTTGATAATCGTACCAGTGCTTCTCTTATACCCAAAGCCCTCTCTGATGTCCACGTATGTGGCATTTGTTTTTCTCGTATTCGTGCAAATTTCTACAGCCTTTCGTCTGCCGTTGACCATTGCTGTTCAGTTATTTAGCATTTTCTATGATTTTCATTTTTAGGTGCCTCTTTTCTCTTTAATGTGCTTTCGGCAGTTATGTTCAGTATCTTCTTTATTATTTAAGGCAACCTACCAGGTTTCGTCGTTTTATCTGTGTGATCCTCTGCTACCTTCACTATTTCATGTCTTAAAGCCAATCGTTCATCTTCTATTGCATTCCTTTCTCCTGTTTCAGCACAACGTTCCATAATACTCGCTTTGAAACTCTCAGACAGCTCTGGTTCTTTCAATTTATCTCGTCCTCATCTCTTTACAATCCTGCTTTTTGCAATACCTTTAGCTTTTATCATCATCCCCTGGAGACGTCATATAATCTAAGATCGAATTTACAATTCTCTATCTTCCCATTATATAAGAAATCGGAAACCTTTCAGTGGCCACTGGTCTCTTCCACGTGTACAGCATATACAAACTTCTTTCGTGATTCTTAAACGAAGTATAAGCGAAGACTAAATTATCCTCTGTGCTAAATTCTGCCAGAGACTCTCACTTTCATTCTTGCCTTTCAGTCCATGTTCTCACACTACTGTAGTTTTTGACCAGCCTCGTCGTCAATGTTGTTGTGTTTAGGACTCCTGCCTACTCGGTTCGCTAGACAAACAATAATACAACTCGTATTAATGAGTTTTACTGCAGTAAGACAAGGTACAATACTTAACTTTGAAAAATGTGTCAAGGGCTAAGTACAAAATAATCGGTCTTCTTCAAAACAAACACAAGTGTGTGCTTCATAGAGATTCCTAACGAAGTGACTATTGTTGACGCTGCTATCGAAGTCGCAAACGTTGACGCTGTTATCGAAGTGGTTAATCTTGAAGCTGCTATTGAAGTGGGCTCCCACCTGCTGGGTGCGGCGCTTATGACCTCTTTACCTGGGGGCTTCTGCTGTAGCGTTGTCGTCCTGGAAGTAAGGTCACTCAGCCTGCGATTGGCTGACTTCTTTTCACAGCCATCTCTTCCCTTTCGTTCCGAACTGACGCGCCGGCGCTTGACTTTACACCATAACAATTGTTCTCTTCCTATTCCTAATATCGGACAGCAGTCACCCATCGCAACTACATTTTCGACTCCCTTAATCATCTGAATAATTTCCTTTACCTCGTCATACTTTCTTTCAATCTCACCATCATTTACAGGGTGAGTGTTAGCTTCCTGCCTGTCTTTAATACGATAACCCATTCGCTATGATGTTCACTGTAGGCTACCCAAATTTCTGTTTTCTTACTCATTACAAGCTCTGCTCTTGCCATGCCTCTGTTTCATTTTGTGTTGATAACCCTATACTGACGAAACCAGTAGACTTTGCTGCCAAAGCATTCAATAATTCCCCCTGCATCTAACTCCGTCCTATCCATTTCTCCATTTAAATTTTCTCACTCGTCTACCCCATTAACGGACATGGTATTCCATGTTTGGTTCAAATGGCTCTGAGCACTATGCGACTTAACTTCTGAGGTCATCAGTCGCCTAGAACTTAAAACTAATGAAACCTAACTAACCTAAGGACATCACACACATCCATGGCCGAGGCAGGATTCGAACCTGCGACCGTAGCGGTCGCTCGGTTCCAAACTGTAGCGCCTAGAACCGCACGGCCACTACGGCCGGCTATTCCATGCTCCAATCCATAAAATGCCAGTTCTGAAAGACGACAGTAGACTCCTCTGTTGTCCCTGACCGAAGATCCGGAATACTTTACCGAACAGAATGCCGTCATCATTGAATTATACTGTAGAGCTCCTGTCCTCTGGAAATATAAAAGTTGTACTTTCCTCTTGGTTTCATCGTTTCACACTACCAGCACAGCAGGGCCATGTTGTTTAAAATAAGTAAGTCATCTAGATTATTCCCCCTGAAAATACTGAGCCCCTCTTCAGGTTGTCTAGCCTCTCCAGGACACCCTCCATTGAGGTTGCACCTACTGTACGTCAATCTGCAGCGCCAGTGGCTGCAGTGCCATCACATGGTAAAGACGAAGATACATTTGAGAAAGAGAAATTAGGGAGTTCTTAGTAGAGAGATGTCACTGATATCAATACAGTTTAGTTGTTCTTATTTTTGGAGACGTTGAACATTGTTGTTAACTAACAAGTTAGTCTGACAAGAGGACCATCACACCTGTCATTCACAAACTTTGATGAGTCGTAGGTATGCTGTTGAGGGACCCTTCCTGAGTACCTGACTCGCCGCTTTTCATGCAGCGGCCCCTAGTTTAAGAGGAAATCGATGCTGCCCTGTTTGTAGTGTAGTCATATCAGGACCAAGCGAGCGTAGCTACTAAGCTGGCTGTACGTATTAAAATCCGGTCAGTGTACGCTTTCCTTCTTCAGTTTCTTGAAGAATAATCTAGCATTAAATAGTATATGTCACGCAAAATTATTCAAAAATAGTAATTTTCGCAACAGTAATTTCATGAATATATCAATCACTGCATCAAACTTTTTTCAACCTTGTATTCCGTTTATTACAGAATGGATTACAGAATCACCTTACGCTATTGTTTGTTGCGCATCAACAGAATCCACATGATATTTGTCGCAGAAGCAACCGAAACACAAATTCGTAGAGCACCGCACACATTTAGTGAGAGCTAATGGCTAGCAGGCACACGTATTTTTCAGAATCGTTGCTGGAAGACGCAGTTCGTTTAAATTCAAGAATATTCTTCTTTATTTGATAAACTTCAAAGTGAACCAAACGTATTTCATCGTTACTGTTAAAGCAGGTGTTCTAAATTTATGTAGAGTTAAGTAATGCGCTGTTATGGAATCTTCCCTAGAAGCGATGAAATTGAAGAAAAACGAGTAACCAGCAGTAATGGCAGTGTTTGTACCCGTGTCGCCGGCTTATCAGTCGTGAACCTTCGCCGCTGCACTAAGCTCACTTGCTCCAAACTCGATTAACTTACGTGTGTGTGTTAGATATGCCTAAAACTTCAACGTCAATTTTCTCATAAACTAAGCACTAGCACTCCGTCTTCAGGCCACAAGTGTCCATAGAGACCATCCGACCACCATTTCATTCTCAGCTAAGGATGCGGATAGGAGGGGCGTGTGGTCAGCACACCACTCTCCCGGCCGTTGTGATGGTTTTCTTTCAAATCAAATAGTTCATATGGCTCTGAGCACTATAGGACTTAACATCTTAGGTCATCAGTCCCCTAGAACTTAGAGCTACTTAAACCTAACTAACCTAACGACATCACATACATTCATGCCCGAGGCAGGATTCGAACCTGCGACCGTAGCAGTTGAGCGGTTCCGGAGTGAAGCGCCTAGAACCGCTCGGCCACCGCGGCTGGCATGGTTTTCTTTGACCGGAGCCGCTACTATTCGGTCGAGTAACTCCTCAGTTGGCATCACGAGGCTAAGTTCACCCTGAGAAATGGCAACAGCGCAGATGGTCACCCATCCAAGTGCCGGCCACGCCCGACAGCGCTTAACTTCGGTGATCAGACGGGAACCGGTGAATCCACCGCGGCAAGGCCGTTGCCACTCTCCTAAACTAAGGGTCGTCGCATAAAAAGCAGCTAACCTGGTAATCGAGATAGGTCCCTCTACAACAAACCTAAGACACCAAACTCCGCAATTGTCTCATGGTCCCCTTTACAGTATTCGTTGCGAGTTTATTTCATTCAAATATATTTACTGGCGAACTTTATCCGCACACAATTCTTTGTCGACTTCATACTTTCATCTTGAATTCAATAACAGTTAAGACATGGATGACTGAATTGAATGTGCTCCTTTTCCCATCTCCAACCCACCTCCTCACCGCCTTTTTGTGTCGAAGATTAACTGCGTTAGGCACGTCTCAACACAGAAACATCGAGAAGGAGCTCAAAAAGATATTAGACGATCGGTGATCAGAAGTGTAGCAAATAACTGGCGCCGTAAGCATAGCAATAGAAGGGACATAGCTAATCAATGAACTTACAAATTTCGTTAATCATTCAAGGAAGTGGGAACCAAACAACGATTCATGTTAGTGCTATACGTGAAGTCATCAAACTTTCGGAGGAATATCAACCATACCTCCCACAAGGTAGCAAGGGCAGATAAACAGAATTATCGCATAATCAGCTTAGTAGTCCATCTATTCAAATTTCTGGCCAGAAAAGTATACATAAGAATGGGAAATAAAATTATCCGTTAGATGATGATCAACTTGGCTTTATTAATAATAAAAGCAGCAGAGAGACTGTTCTGCCGGCCGGTGTGGCCGTGCGGTTCTAGGCGCTTCAGTCTGGAACCACGTGACCGCTACGGTCGCAGCTTCGAATCCTGCCTCAGGCATGGATGTGTGTGTTGTCCTTAGGTTAGTTAGGTTTAAGTAGTTCTAAGTTCTAGGGGACTGATGACCACAGATGTTAAGTCCCATAGTGCTCAGAGCCATTTGAACCATTTTTTTAGACTGTTCTGACTTCCCTTTGGTTAACGCCGCTTGCGAGTTTTTTTTTTTTTTTTGCGTTAGATTCTAACATGAGAATCTTTGTAGAAACAAAAACTAGACAAACGTTTCATGGAATAATTTATTCGAAATTGTCTACTGCACCACCTCTTCACATACTTGCTTCTGAAACTCCCTGTAACAAGCACCCACAAACTTTGCTATTTCCTGGTTTGGTGTTGGTAACTTGTTCAAGGAGCCATCTGGTGTGGTGACTGATGTACGGATAAGATACCATAGCCCATGTTCGAACATCATTTGCTTTAAAATAAATTACTGCCGAAACATAATTACCATACCGCTTAAAAAATATCGATTTCAACCAATGCCGGAAATGCTGTGAGCTTGGTATGACAAACGTGAAATAATTTCTTATCCACCGCATGGAGCGTGTTGATGAAGGTTCCGGCAACTGTGGTATTTATTTTGGGCAAAATACCAGCAACAGTTGTGCGCTTCTTTTTATTTTAAAAACAACGACCGGTTTTAGCCTCTAACACTGTTATCCAAGTGTACCTACGTAGCATGAGCCAACAAAGTACAACTGAATTAGTCAAATACAGAAGAACATAGCAGTAGGCATCATCATCAAGAAGGGAAACACATAAATGTCGCAAAAAAAACTCGTCCAAGTACTTCTTAAACGGAACAAACTGACGAAAATGTTAGAATTCGCCTGTTGTTAAGAAATAGATATTGAAACACGTATGTAACATAGCAGCGATGGCGAGGCATTGTAGCATCTGTGACCAGAGAGTATGCGCTTGACCGCGCGAGTGTTGCGAGCGGTTCTCAGTCGTTGCGAGTAGCAGTCAGTCAGTCGTTGCGAGTCTGTCAGTTCAGTAGTCGTTGCGAGTCTGTAGCTCTGTCTAGTTGAGAGCAGTACTCAGTCTGTAGTCGTCATGCAGAGCGGTCGGTCAGTAGTAGCAGCCCAGTGCGGTTGTGTGATGTAGGCGGTCGGCAACACTGGTCAAGATGAGGAATAAGGTATACTGTTAATTAATATAATCATTAGATAATGAAAATTTTTATTTATTGTAATTATTCTCCAACAAGTTCCCCAATAATAATTTTTATTTCAAAAGCATTTTTTCAAATTTAATTTTTTATTGAACTAAAGATCTCGTTGCACTTCCCATTTCATTCCACTTCTTGTGAAGAAAAATTTCACTAGAATTACAAAAAAAAAAAGGGAATATTATTATTTGCAATGCAGTTCCTCCAAGCGGTGCGCAACAACAAGAGCAGATATGTGATATCCATTTATTCTGAGGTAAGACTTTAATTCTGATTGTTTTTACACAGGGCCAAAGACCGATATTTCGGTTTAATTAAATTTTCTTATCACTGAGTGGACTTTAATTTTTCATCAGGAATTTATATTTGTGTCAGATTGCGAATTTCACATTTTTGTTGCCATTGTCAGTACATTTGATTGTGGGCAGGTTACGCTTAGAGCAGTGTCCATTAGCATTTGTATTAAGTATTATCTTTTTCCTTTTAAAATTTTTGTGGGCGAGGTTACACTCGGCTCCCATTTCTATTAAGTACTGTTATATTTTCTTTCAAAATTGCGGTGGGGAGGTTACACTTGGCGACACCCAGTCCAGGATCGAATTTCGTTGAGAGTCTTTTGAGCGACAGTCAGATATCTGCTCTTATTTGCTTAGATATAATTAGGATTTAGCGCAACGCTTTTAATAATATTGTGACTTTCTCTCTACAGGTCAACGGCAATTTGTTGCTTTGTTGTATTTGTGTGTTGCTTTTGCATTGTGCTTATTTATTTTTCTGAAAAATTGTGACTATTGTTAAAATGCCGCGAAAGACTGTGAATAGTGTATCGCGAGGTATTTTGAATGAAATTACCGACTCGAACAGCGTGACCGATAGTAATTGTGATACGCAACGTAATGATGACAATCCTGCGTTCACTAACAATCAGTGCATTCAAACCACTAATGATGACTTTCACCTTAATGATGAACAAACGAACTCAATTGTCTCGTCTGTTAACTTGACGACAATTGATGACGCAGAATGCTCTATTGTAATGAGCGCTGCAGAGCCTAACACACCCGGTGTGAAAAATTCTCGTGACGAACAGACAAATTTGTCTAATGAAAGTGGTCAGTGTACCGAAAATACGACGGACTCGAGTGAGAAACGTTTTTGTAAATTACAGAATGACCAAATGGTCATACAAAGCGCAACAATTCCATGTACACGAGCAAACAGCACAAATAATAGAGTAGGGAAAGTTACATTGGATCAAATTGCGGCATTTGTACAACTAATGTCTGAAATACTGAGAAACGAGCGCAAACAACGTGAATTAATTGATGAAAGAAATAAACAATCGAATGAAGATCAAGACGACATTAATAAAAAAATCAAACAACTTAGTGAACGGAATGAACAGATTAATGAACAGCTTGATGCCATTGCCGCGCATTATTATGATAATAGAGGACAATTACGTGTGGATACTAAGACTTGTGCTAATAACAGTAATGAAGAAGTTGGCACTGTTGCACAAGAATTAAGTAGCACACGTGTAGACACAACAGAATCACATAAAGACGAGATTATTGCAGTCACTGAACAATGTTCAGCAAACGCAACACTGATACACGAAATTAATGCAGTCACTGAAGAATGCCCTAAAAACGAAGTACAGATTCGCGACGAAATTAATTTAGAGTCAGTGGAAGTTTCACACACTCCGAATACGGAAGATGAAGAGAAATTTGCACGACAGATCAACCAAATTGACGAAAGTGTTACAGTAACAGAGTTGAAAACTATTTCAGTCACCAATACGTCACAGAATCCGCCACTTTGCGAGCATTTGCCAGAGTCACGCAGCGCGTATCATGTGAGCAATTTACAGCAACTACGCGACTTAAAATCCGAAAAGCCGCGCTACTTAAAATCTGAAAAGCTACGCAACTTGAAATCCGAAATGACACAGACAAACAGATTCACACACAAACCCGAACGTGTTTTCAAATTCAATGACGAGAACGTAGATTACGAGCAATTTTTATCCGCCAGAAAATGTAAAGAACTTAATAATGACAGCGTACAGATACACGCTTTGCACTGTAAACGACAATTTATCTTTGTACATTCACCGCTATTACCTGTAATGCAGAAGCTAGCTTTGAACCAGATGCGACAATTTATTTTTTTATTTACAACAGCATTGCCTGTAATGAAGAAATTTGAATTAGCACGGATACAACAATTTGCCTTTGAAATTTTACCGCTATTGCTTGCAACGCAAAAGCTAAAATTTATTTGCAGTGCGTAATTGACCTCAGGGGATTCATTACGCTTTAATGAATATGTGCCGTAGCGAGCATAGGGCCCCGAGCTGTAGTAGTGCTATTTCATCTTTAGTTTTCTGCACTGCTGCCTTTTCTTCTACTATCCTTTATATCTATCAAAACTGCTCTTTAACTATTGCTCTACCTAGAATTAAGAAAAATGACAAAGAAAACCCGATGTGACAAACTTTTACCGAATGTGACAATTTTCAGTAGGCACTCCAGAACCAGCGTAATTTTAATGACAGATAAAATCGTAATCGTCAGTATGTGTAAAATTATTAGTAACAGGAACCACATTTTGGTAACAATAGACCTTTTCACCACAATAGCTTGAAAGTCAACCGCTTGGCATACCTAACCAACAATGCAGTTTACAAGGTCAACCAAACTTTAATGTTCCGCCGCGGGCATGTATAGTCCCAGCTCCAACAAATAGTAACGCATGGCAGCAAAGAAATAACCACGTACAGACAACACACTATTTCAACTCGTATCGCAATGCTCCGTATAGAAATTACTGTCATGACAGACGTAAAAATAACGAGCACAATTTTCAGCGTACATTTAATAACAATCGATCTTTTCAGCAGCAACAACCTTGGCAACAACATATTATGATGAATGAAACAGACAATAGGTGTCATCCATAGCGTAACACGTCAGTAAGAAATAACAGAACAGTTCATATAGTGGATATGCCACAATATTCTGCCGTAAATAATAACACGTACGATAGAATTTAACCAGATACAGCACAGATTGCATATTACAGTAACGCAAACATTACTTTTGACACACAGAATTTTGTTCACGAGAATGTTATTTGAAACATGCTTTGTTGAATGCTCCACTTTTATCGCACCCAGATCTTACCAGAAATTTTTCCATTGCTACCGACAGTTTCAACACCGCTTTAGGCGTACACATTTTCCAGGAAATAGAAGAAGATGGCTCTACAGTAATTAAAAACATCGCATTTGCGAGTCGCATTCTGTCACCTGCTGAGCGAAATTATTCTGTTACAGAACTTGAAACCTTATGTGTTGTATGGGCTTTTACGAGATTTCGGCATTTTCTTTATGGCAGATATACCACTGTTTACACAGATCACAGAGCGATACAATTTTTACTTTCGGCTAAATTCACACACGACAGGTTAAGTAGATGGAAACTATATTTACAAGAATTTAATTTTACAATAGTTCACATTCCCGGCACACAAAATGTTATAGCAGACGCACTATCGCGTTCTCTCAGCAACAATCAGCAAGACGTAGCAACCCACTTCTGCAAAGCAAATTTCAGTGTCATGTACATTCAGCAAGTTGCATTTGAAAATTTTATTTCATCGTCATTACAGGACATAGCACAAGAACAAAACAAAGACAATGTGTGGAAAGAAATTAAACAGCTTTGGCAAGATAAGAATAATGTTACGATTAGAAACCACTACACTGTACGCAATGACATTCTGTTTCGCCGCTCTCATCCTGACAGCAACAATTGGTTATTATGCATTCCTGACGAACTGGTTAACAAACTAATTTGGTACACTCATTTAAGTTACGCACATTACGGAGCAAGAAAATGTTTTCTTATACTGAGACAGAACTGTTATTTTGCCAACATGGAGAAACGTATACGACGAGTTTTAGCGTCTTGTAAAATTTGCCAGAAAGCTAAATCAGACACCACTTCACATATTCCTCCTTTATATCCCATTATACCTGTTAAATTAAGACACATGGCCGCAGTAGATATTTTTGGTCCGATTCCCAGAACTAACAGAGGTTTTTGCTACATATTTGTCGCTGTTGAGCTCACTTCAAAATTTGTTACTTTCACTCCGTTACGCAAAGCTACTGCTAAAACTGTTTCGAAAGCATTTGTAAAACATTTTCTATTTCATGTAGGGCATGTAATGAAAGTAATTTCTGACAATGGATCACAATTTCGTAGTAGCGTATGGGCACGCATGTTACGAGCTAGAAACATTTCTCCGATCTATATATCCAAGTACCACGCTTCTTCGAACCCCTGTGAAAGATTAATGAAGGAAATTGGTAAGCTGTGCCGAATATACTGCCACAAAAGACATATTGATTGGGATACACACATACTCTCATTCCAAGATGTAATTAATTCCATTCCAAATGAATCCACTATGCTATCTCCGACTGTTATACTGAAAAACGTTGAACCACCGAACAAAATTAAAGAATTAATAGAATTTCCCAAAAGTCGTCGCCTACGACACCACGAAATAATTGACATTGCGCTGAACAACATCAAACGTGCCGCAGAGCGCCGGAGAAGACAGCAAAAACAGGTTTGTACACGTCGCGTCTTTCACGTTGGACAGAAGATACTAGTACGTACACACTATTTATCCAGCAAATTAAAAGGTAAGTGCAGTAAATTTGAACTTCTATACGCAGGTCCGTATCGGATTCGCAGCATCCCTCACCCCAATGTTGTACACGTCGAAACTTTGAGAACTAGAAAATCGAAAGGCAATCACCATATATCAAACATTAAACCGTTTATTGAGTGAAACCACTGTATGATTCAACACACTATGATGCCATTTACTAATGCAATTATTTCACGTGACTAATTACTGATGATTATCGTATTTTTTCTTGGCAAGTGCCCGGCAAGGTAAGGTTAGCAGGTCGCTCTTCTTGTCATTACACATCAGACCGTGCACATTTTCCATTTTTTTGTGTATGTGACTGTACTCCAGTTTTGTTTGTATGGACTATGAAATAGTTAAGATATAACACACACCAGTCGACTTTGACATTTTTTTGCCTTATGACATCTCAACATCGTGACTGTTTCACATTTTTTTTTGCTGCTGCATTGTATTATTCTGTGTATATCTTTGTTTTTGAACACTGTCAATGTTTTTGACATATTACGTTTTCTGTCATGTTATGCTGTAGGGTTAATTATGTTACCATAAACCAGTCATTATCTAGTGGGTATATGATTTAAATGCAAGACATTAATCTCTGTTCATCAATTTCAGAAAGAAATGATGTATGTAAGAAATAAATTCAACAGAAATGGGAATTTCACCTACGGAATAAACGAAAGGAGATGCGATAACTTTATGAGGAAGAGTAAATGGATCAGGATTAACAAGCATTAACAAGACTATACTATACTCATCACAGAATAGCAGTCTTAACTAATTTTTTCTTTCAGAATACAAGGTGATTGATGCAGGCTGTCAGACTGAACTACACATCTTAGTTTTAGTGATGAAATATGCTAGAGATAAGGAATAATTGTATAATGAGTAATGAAGTGATTTATTGCAGATGATAATGAATACTGATGAATAATGATGAAGAATATGCTGATATGAATAATGAAGTTTTTCTTTACAGGTGATGATGATAATGGTGTTATGATGAGATGTATAATGAAGTTTTCTTTACAGATGAAGATAATGTTGAAGTTATGTATTTAGACTATGTAGTTATTTAAGTATTTGTTGCAGTTTGTTTTGACAGCAGGTGTTATATTGCATAGTAGGATGACGGAAAGTTTTGGAAAGGACAGCTATGAAACACATTTTTATACACATTCCACTACCTGTTAATTCGAAGTTCACTACTTTTCAGCATAGTGTGCGTTTCTTCTTTCAGGTCAATAATCCGTTTTTGTATTTTTTCCAGGAGAAGCTTTTCATGATACTTACTAAACCTGTTAGTTATTATACCTGTTCTAGTACTTGCATTTTTATATTTTTTACCCATTTGTGTTTATCATTTATAAATGTGATCACATGTACTGCCTTGTTACATAATCTTGCTACAGCTGACTCATGACGAATGACGTTACCTATCCTCATTTGCAGCAATAGGTCAAAAGCAAAAAGTATTATGCCTCAGCAATTAATTATCGATCCCAACGCAATGCATTGCTAACAAAAGACATGTATTACCAGTCCCACATAATGTCACTAGTTTATGATAATTCTGAATAATACTGATCAACTCTGAATAGCATGTCACTTGATTAATGACCTCTTAATGAGACTATATTCAAAATGATGCTTTGTCACTAGCTAATAACTGCTACTGTTTATTGTAATGATACCACTTATAATGCCCATGATTATTAATGCTATGACTGTAATTAACTGATTTTTAATAATGACTTCGTAATAATCTGAATAATACTGAATGATGATTTTATTCAATACTTGCTGGCCACTGAGTGCCAATAATTAATGTCACTCCACGAATTGTGATTAATTATGCCATTGATTAGCTCTTGTTTCCAATGTTGATACTTTGTAACCAGAAAAGAATGTGACTGTTTAATAATGCTTTGTAATTAGAAGAAGGCTAATGATTCTTAATATATTGGAATTTCAAATGATTAATTAACGATGCCATACTTTGTTGTTGGAAATGAATGTGACTGTTTCATAATGCTTTGTAATTAGGAAAAGACTAATGATTCTTAATAGAATGGAATGACACATAATTAATTAACTATGGTACTGTTTAATAATGCTTTGTAATTAATTAAGGCTAATAATTCTTACTATATTGAAATGACAAATGATCAATTAATTAACTGTAATTAGACAAATGATTAATTAACGACAAATGATTAATTAACTGTAATTAGACAAATGATTAATTAACTGTAATTAGGCAAAGGCTAATGATTATTGGAATGACAAATGATTAATTAACTGTAATTAGGAGAAGGTTAATGGTTCTTGATTATACTCTGTAACTGAAAGGAATGCGATTATTTCATAATGCTTTGTAACCAGGAAAAGAAGGCTACTGATTCTATGTACAACAATTAATGAACATTTTTCTGTAATACTACATACTTGGTACAGAAATGTTCAATAACTGGGCTATGAATGCCACAAACTACTAATTAAGTCTGTAATTGTCAATATTATGTAATGTCCTTCTCCTCATAAGCTAACTACCCTGAATTACTGCAATGTCCATTTGTCCTGTTTATCCTAGTGATCATGGAGCACTATCTTTGGTTTTGCACTAATTCTACGTTGGTGTGCCTTGTAAGAGTGTGGTGTTGACACGACATGCTGTCCACCACCATGAGCGATGAAGACATTATTATGGTCCCACTGTTTGGTGTACCTAATGTACTGCCAAAATGAAAACATGGAACATTACTACGACAGTTCAGTGTCTTGGCTACACTGATAAATTCTGATGGGAAAAGAACTTCAAGTTGTGTCACTTGGTGTTGTACTTCTGTGGAAAGATATGGACTTTCAGAGCAGCTGTGTGCAATCTAAAGTGCTACAACCATGATGCAATCCTTCCCTTTCCTATCCTGATTCTTGTCACATAAAGAAAAAATTTTTTTGGTAACATCATTTATGTTCATAGGTTATACATTTTTCGATTCGCTGAACTCCAATGCGAGTACACTTATGTCACTTGTCAACATAATATTTTTTTGCCAGTCTGTTTATTTGTTCTGAATATGCTAAAGAATTTTTTCAGTGCCTGTGCACTTTATCTGTCAAATAATTTGTATATACTTTTCTGATTTGCTACTATGTTTTGTACTCACATTTTGTCTTTGTCTGATATATTTTGTACTTAGTGCGTGTGCACAACATTTAAATACTCTGTAAGTTATAGAATTTTGTTAATTAAAGAAAAATTTTGCCGCGCTTGGCAAGTCCAAATGACTCACCATCGCTGCCAAATTTTTGCCCCCCCAGTGGAGGGTTATGAAACACGTATGTAACATAGCAGCGATGGCGAGGCATTGTAGCATCTGTGACCAGAGAGTATGCGCTTGACCGCGCGAGTGTTGCGAGCGGTTCTCAGTCGTTGCGAGTAGCAGTCAGTCAGTCGTTGCGAGTCTGTCAGTTCAGTAGTCGTTGCGAGTCTGTAGCTCTGTCTAGTTGAGAGCAGTACTCAGTCTGTAGTCGTCATGCAGAGCGGTCGGTCAGTAGTAGCAGCCCAGTGCGGTTGTGTGATGTAGGCGGTCGGCAACACTGGTCAAGATGAGGAATAAGGTATACTGTTAATTAATATAATCATTAGATAATGAAAATTTTTATTTATTGTAATTATTCTCCAACAAGTTCCCCAATAATAATTTTTATTTCAAAAGCATTTTTTCAAATTTAATTTTTTATTGAACTAAAGATCTCGTTGCACTTCCCATTTCATTCCACTTCTTGTGAAGAAAAATTTCACTAGAATTACAAAAAAAAAAAGGGAATATTATTATTTGCAATGCAGTTCCTCCAAGCGGTGCGCAACAACAAGAGCAGATATGTGATATCCATTTATTCTGAGGTAAGACTTTAATTCTGATTGTTTTTACACAGGGCCAAAGACCGATATTTCGGTTTAATTAAATTTTCTTATCACTGAGTGGACTTTAATTTTTCATCAGGAATTTATATTTGTGTCAGATTGCGAATTTCACATTTTTGTTGCCATTGTCAGTACATTTGATTGTGGGCAGGTTACGCTTAGAGCAGTGTCCATTAGCATTTGTATTAAGTATTATCTTTTTCCTTTTAAAATTTTTGTGGGCGAGGTTACACTCGGCTCCCATTTCTATTAAGTATTGTCATTCTTTTTTTTCTTATAAAATTACGGGGGGGAGGTTACAATATATAATACATAAACCAAATAATGTTGGAAACCAGCTTGTCAACAAAATTGATAAAAACATCTCAATAACAAAAATATTCCATAAACTCGTTTACGCCCTAATAAATCATACAACATGAACTTACATGTCAGATGCCGTGAGAGAGCACAGAACTACAGAAGAGATGTGCAGGAGACACTTAAAAAGGGGAGAGGCAAGTTACAGCAAGGGCCTATGAAGGCAATAGGGGTAAGCACGGAGAGGCAAGCGATGAAACAAAATTTGATAAAATGCTTTAAAGGTAAAATACAAAACGTATGGTATTTAAAAGTATGCCGTAGATGCATAAGAAAAAAGATATGTAAAAAGAATTATAACGAAAAGATAAAGGACAACAGAGGACGCCCAGACACCCTACATTGAACTAAATGGCGATCTAGAAAACCAGTGATGTCAAACGAGTGCAAGCAGCAAAGGATTACATAGGAACACGATGTTTATACTACGTGCACCTGTGACGAACTGAGCTTGGTCTGCTGTTTACAACAATTAGGACTGCCATATTATGTATCGAAACGTCACGGCTCTAATGTATGTTGACAAGTTGTTTTTCACCGTTATTTAATTTATATAAAACATACCTACTCGTATTTTTAATAGTAAACGGGTTTACACAAGATTATCCTGTACTGCGCTGTTTATATGAAGCATGCTGACGTGTTGTTTTGTAATATTTGTGTATTATGGTTGTTGTTGATGATGCCTTTTACTATGTTCTTCTTGATTTGATTAACTATATTATACTTTGTTGTTAGATAGTGTGTAGATGTAACTGGCTAAAGGCCTTGGGGCCGAAAATGGTCGTGGTTTTCAAAATAAAGAAAAGTGTAGCTACTGCCCCCGTTAGAATAATACAAAAATAACTCCCCCGTTTCGACTCCGTTGTTGATAAGTTTAAGAAACAAAGTTGGACCTGGTTGTAAGTTCAAAAATGCTCTAACCAAACAATTATTTATAAAATCCCATTACATGTCAGTTGTCTTGCTATTCGGTTGCTACTCACACACTATATGAAAACGGAATAATTGGTAGTAGTCTTTAATCTGAAGTATAGAGAAACAGGACAGGTCACAGAAGCTGTTGCGCTCACAGATAGGTCTTTAAGTCACTAACGTAAGTCAGACATGAGAGAATATATGAGACAGCAGAAACATGGGTCCTAAAGACAAACGAGGAACAACTGTTACAGTTGGGAAAGGAAAGCACTGCGACAAACATATGGACGCTAAATTTAAGTGCGCAAGGCATATGCCAGGTATACCAATGGAAAGAATAGTGAAGGAGGTATTCCAGGGGAGCGAGACCTCGAAAACAATGGATATAAGAGGCAGTATAAGATTTATAGCGAACAGGAATCCTAAAATGGATAGCTGAGATTAGAAGAGAATGGACGAATATTTTATTGGGCGTCCAAGTACTTCATGGGCTGTAGCATCGAGAATAGTCCAGTCCAATATTTGATTTTCTAAGTTAATATTGTTGAACTGGTTCAGAGGAAAAAATTTCATGGTGCGACTACGTTGTTTGTCCTAGTGTAATTACTCGTTCTCTTTTTATAAGACTGCCGTCAGACGTTGCTTTCTACTCAAAACTACATTTCCTCAGACGGAACTTAGTGCTGTAACATGAAAAACTTATCTGGCAACTGAAGTAGGCCCCCTCGTGCACAGGTTGAAGAAACAGCACGCTGAAGGCATGGAATCAATTTCATTTACCGCCAAATAGTGCTGTACGCACATTCATTGCCCACAAGAGCAATAAACTCAGACAAGAGTAACACCAGTACATCGCTATCAAGAAGTGCCGTTAAAACAGGTTGCTGTTCGATGCAATGCATGCTTAAATGATATTCCGTGTATTGCTTAATGGAACACCTCCATCTCTATTAAGAGTCATAGTAAAGTTAGTAACAACAGAATTCTTCAGTGACAGAGAAGGGAAT
Organism: Schistocerca piceifrons; assembly: GCF_021461385.2. Lineage (NCBI taxonomy): Eukaryota > Metazoa > Arthropoda > Insecta > Orthoptera > Acrididae > Schistocerca > Schistocerca piceifrons. Next base: position 461,030,018 of record NC_060140.1, read on the forward strand.
CAGGTGATTGTATCGACAGACACAAAGAAATTCCATGGTGGAATGAGAGAAATTCAGGAGCAATCAGTAAGAAGAAGAATACGAAAAATAAGAAGAATAACGCAAGGAGTGAATGGTTCGAAAACATAACCGAACATTATAGAGACAATTGGAAGCGGGCAAGCACAGCAGAAGGAAAATGATAGTAATGACTAAGGAAATGTTTTGGGAGAAATTCATAAAAGAAATAACAGAGAATTTTAAAGGTGATATTACACCGCATAGTACGTAGCAGGGAAGAAGAAGTCTTGAATGTATGGAAGGAATACTTTCAAAAACTATATGAAGAATACGATGAAAAAAATTCACGTGATGAGACAGAGGAATAACACCATCATTGAGAAAACTGGAAGAGAAAGTCTTCAGATGCTTAACGTCCAGAAAGTTATATTAGAAATTAAAAATGGCAATTCTCTTGGAGTAGAGATAATCACAATGGAAACGATTAAAGCCGCAGGACCTATCGATTCCTGATTATCGGAACAAGGCAATTATTGTACCCATTTTTAAAAATGGTATCAAGGTGATCTTTGAATATTACAGAGGAACAGCAATACAGTGCTACTGCACGAATGTCTATGAAAAGATAATTTTACAGAAAACTAGGAAGAAGATAAATCACAATTAAGAGAAGAACAACGAGGATTTCGACCGGGAAGATCAACTATAGATACCATATTTATGGCCAGACATGTTACAGAAAAGAAATGGGTATTTGGGAATGACATTGTAATTGCATTCATAGATGTAAAAACCGCTTACAACACTGGTAGGAGGAAAGAGATATGGCAAGCTCTGAATTGACTGCAATTGTCTAAAAGAATGCAACTATGAATTAGAAACATATACAACAAATGCCCTGAATTATGTCATAATAAACGGCAAAAAATCAGACTGATTTAGAACGGACAGAGGGATCGGGAAGGAAGTGTGCTCTCATCAATTCTCTTTAACACACTCATGGACAACATCATACACAAAATTCGACAAGGATAAACTGCAGTCGATATGAAAATCATAGCATATGTAGATGATGTGATGGTTCGGGAAGAAAATGAACAGATATTAGAAAATTACAAAATACTCGACGGAGAGTAATTGAAAGAGTATACATGGAGGTAAACTTAAAAAAATGAATTACTGAAAATCAGCAGGAAAAATGAAAAGATGAATTATGTAAGTTGAAATGCGGAAATTATTATAGAAATAGATGTTTTCAAGTGTCTAGGAAGTAAAGAAAGCTAGAAAGGAAACGTCAGGGATGAAATTTCGGAGAGAATAGAAAAAAGGTCTGAATTTTATTATTGTATATCTGTTGTAACTAGAAACTGGAAAATACCTAGCAAAGCAAAGGTCATATGGTCTGCCAGTTATGACCTGTGGATCAGAATGTTAGACTTGGACAAAAAAGATCCGAGAGGATTCGCTTTCTACAATGGATCCTGGGTAAGACGAAATGGGACAAGATAATGAATGAAACAATATGAAACACCCTTTAGATCAGTCCGGTAAAAGGAAATATGGAGGGAAATAGCCGTGAATGGTTTGATCACACTAAAAGAATGATACAAGAATTACTTTCCAGAATGGATGGAATCTGTTCGAGGGCTATTTGAAAGACCACGAACAAAATGGAGAGCAGAGGTAAAGGATGGTGTGAAACTGAGAAGCCTGCAGTGGAGAAGATGCTGAATGATAGATTTTGAGAGAAAAGAGAGACTTGGAAGACGGTCTGTGAACGACCTGCCTAAGCAGAAAAGTTTCAGGAAAAATATGAAAAATAGGATGAAGAAATAGGGATCGGTTAGAAGTGGATCACGTGATTCGGGGAAAGAACTCAGAGTGTAAAGCCACAATCATTTGATAAATGTGACGGAGGGAATTCAGATTCAAACGGCTCTGAGTACTATGGGACTTAACATCTGAGGTCATCAGTTGCCTAGAACTTAGAACTACTTAAAACTAACTAACCTAAGGACAACACACACACACACACACACACACACACACACACACACGCACACACACACACACACACACACACATCCATGCCCTAGGCAGGATTCGAACCTGCGACCGTGGTGGTCGCGCAGTTCCAGACTGAAGCGCCTAGAACCGCTCGCCCACAGTGGCCGGTGGAGGGAATTCAAGTACTAAACAATAGGGTAAAGGTTGATACAGGAATAAAAACAGAACAAATCACTCATAATAAAATGGATTACTTGTTCAATTAAGAATTCATAAATGATTGTCTAATCTCGCGACCTATAGAAAGAATTAGTCATTTATTATGAGCCTGAGGAAATGTAAAAATATCTCCCCTGACCCTGGGCAGTTATCGTACCACGTCCAATTTTATCAGTAAGTTATTTTAAAACCTTTGTCGTTGTTGGATACACGAAAGCGACCTTTTGCTTGGTGATCGCCCGGCTTTTTTTAATGAAAAAATAATAGCATGGAGCCCAATAACAAACGCGCCTCCGCTGCCACTCGACTGAATTTTTGATATACCCAGTAGCCTCGGAATGCCGACTCACACGGAAAGATATAAAGGTCCATTTCTTACGATTTAATAGATCTACTGGCAACAGGACACGACGGAGCTAGGGAGAAGTCATTAAATGCGAAGTCTGCACGATACTGAACACTGGCCATTGGCGTTCTGAAAGAATGGGAGTAGCTAGAAGCGAACCTTGGTATTAAATAGGAACGATTTTCTTTTTATCTTGCGCGTGCTCCTTCTTATCGCTGCTCCAGAGAGTAGGTGCACCCCCGATTCTGGCGGCCACGTTCCCCAAACCCTAAGGCCGCGCCGGAACCTTCTTGGGGTAATACAGACGCCGGTAACCAGCTTTTCTTTCCGTTGTAAATCTATTTGTGTAATCTCTAGGCAGCGATAATTTCCCTCTCCTTGGGGCTTGTTGCTTGCTTTACCTGATCCCTATTCCAACATCAATCATGCCTCGATCCAATAAAAAATTTATTATGTAATTTTTTAATTATTTGATATTAATTCTTAAAAACCCAATGTGACAGAAGTTCGTGCCATGTGATCGTTGAAATTATCACACAAAGTGGTGTTGGTATTTGTCGAGATAAAAATGTTGTTCCCCCACTCCCGCCTCTCTCTCTCTCTCTTTCTGTCTCTCCCTTTTTTTTTATCTTGGCAGTATCATTAGTTTTGCCGAAGGTACCAAAACCACAGCACCTGTTAAACTGGGTAGACAGCCCTTACATCAATTTTCACATTCACTGACAACAACAATATGAATCTACCTCTCCAACTCTTATAGTTTTTACAAAGGGGCCATGCAAACTGGCCTTCTATTTTCATCATAAGATTTATACGCAGAAAAAATTTAAATATTCTTTTACTTAAATCCCGTATTTATTAACAATAGATATACTGATTTACAAATAAAGAGTGCCAAATCTGGTATTTGTCAGCAGAATGAATAAACAACGTATCTTTATTCATACAATGCAGGCTTTCACGGTCGGTATTGGCTACACTTAAAACTTCCGTGCTGATAGAATGTGGTCGATGTGTGAAACTCTCCCCCACTTTTAGTTTCCGATTGTGGGAGACATCCTCCGAGGTAAAGTGGCGAACTGCAAAGAGAACTCGAGGAACCATTGATTATATAGGCAGTACAGAGGGAGCCACTGACCATCACACGCCGGGGGAGAAAAAATTCCTTGTCGTTGTGGGCAGGTTTATGTCGGTACCACAAAAAGAGGTGTGAACACCCGTCTTGTTGAACATAAGAGGAATTGCCGCCTGATTCAAACGGATAAATCGGCCGTAGCAGAATATGTTTACCAGGAGGGTAATCATGAAATAAAATTCAGTGAGACGAGAGTCAAATCTAAAACCTCGCATTATTATGCGCGCTTGTGTAGAGAGGCTATCGAGACAGATAAACACCGTCATAATTTCAACAGGAGAGAGGAAAGTGTTAAACTGGATAAAATATGGATGCCAGCGCTGCACCGGAAGCGTGTCGATCGATTAGTTTCAATCGAGAATTTTGGAATTATCAGAGACAGTCTCATAGCCAACGCCACGTGATGGACAGTGGTGCCCACTGTACTGCCTATATAATCAGCGCTTCCTCCAGTTCTCTTTGCATTTCGGCGCTTTAGCTCGGAGGATGTCCCGCGCAGTCGGAGACGAAACGTCAGGGGAGAGTTTCATACATCGACAACTGCCAATCAGCCCGGAAAATGAGTGGAAACGTGTCCCTGTGTTGTACGTAACTTACTTGTATCCAAAAATTGAAAACTTATGGTAATAATAGAGAATTACGCTGCTATCCGCACCCCCATAAGAAAAACTGAGACAAATTTGGAAATTAATACTTCATTAAGAACGTTGTAAGTGCCATACCAAGAAAATAATGGGTTCTTGCTGCCAACAGGAAAGTTTTTGCAAGTTGACTCTTGAAAAGAAGAAAACAGCAAAAAGCCATAGTTAATAATTGCCGCGCGGAGTACCCGCGTAGTTTGAGGCGTCCTTTCACGGGATCCGCGGCCACTCCTACCGGAGGTTCGAGTCCTCCCTCGGGCATGGGTGTGTGTGTTGTCCTTAGCGTCATTTAGTTTAAGTAGTGCGTGAGTCTAGAGACCGATGACGCATGCAGTTAGGTCCCTTAGGAATTCACACACATTTGAACAATAAATCTATATATTTACACAAGTAGCGCCCTTACCCGTTTCGAACCGACAGGTTCAATTCCAGACGGTTGTTCACTTTTATATTACATTTGTTGATCTTTGCTTCAGCTGTTGGCTGTCTCTTCAAACAACTAATATAAACATTACGAAATTTAATATATTTTTACTGTAAAGAAGTTCCTCAAAATAATATTAAAGAATCCATTAATTTTTTTAAATGAAGGTAATATAAACATTCTCAGAGTCTGCTGAAGAACCTGTCGGTTCTAAACCAGTAACGGCGCTATCTGAGTAATTAAACGGCGTTATTAAGAGTGGCTGATTTTTGTTTCTTCTTCGCAACACGACTCAGTATTTTAATTAACGTTTTTATGGCATTAGAATAAATGTAACTTTTCCTTGCCATTAACAAGATTCGAACGAGCAACTGCACCCTTACAATCGGCATTCAGCTACCTATAAATTGTAAGAATGTATTGTGCTCAATGGCCTTGGAAACGTTTGACCTTCAAAGACAATTTTTGAGTTTGTTGGAAAACTACGTCGTACAGCTTTAGAAACCTGACGTACTGGCACTGAGCTTCAAAATGAATGCATATAGTGTGAAAAACGAAGATTAACAGATAGGCAAGGCACTTCCAAAATAGCGTCAGGTCGAGTACTGTAACGGCTTCCTCAGCTTCCTCGCGATCAGGTATATCCTATTGTCCTGATAATATTTTTAAAAAATTTTTTTGGTTTATTTATAGACGCAATCACATTCTTATGACACAGTCATAACCGGTTTCGGCCATACAATGACCATCTTGACAACGCATGAACCTGTGTTCAGTGTATGCCGCCTTTAGAACCTGAAGATGGTCATTGTATGGCCGAAATCGTTTATGACTGTGTCATAAAAATGTCACTGCGTCTATAAATAAACAAAAAAATTTTTACAAAAGAATCAATCACTCACTCCATGGACAAAATATCATTTTGTCCGAAGTCCTGGTAATAGTTAGTGCATATTCAGTAATACAATGTTCTTGATCCTAGTGGGCCGCAGCTGAGGAGAACTACACAGAGCTCATCTGGAGCGACGTGCCTCCGGGAAACCTGCACGGGTTTCGCAAGTGCGGTTGCGGGCTGCAGTTGGCAGCGGCACGGCGTGAGGCCTACATGGAAGCGATGACGCGTACCTCCGTCGCTGTCGGCGCAGTGACCGCTTTCCTCTCTTCCCAGAGGCCGGGTCGCTGACAGACGCGAGCCAGCTCACCACACCCGCGACCTGCACCGCGGTCGCCTCGCACTTTGCCAATAAACCTGTCGTGCTGCCGCGTAACGTGGCCTTAACAAGCACCGAGAATACGTGGAATTCTCAGAATAGTATACTATGCACTGAGCCAACGAGATTCGTTAAGACGTTTGCGAGTAGCCATATAGAGGATTATCTGCTCTTTTTATTGCGGGATTAGTTTTCTGTTCAGTGTCTTGCTCTAACGTTAATCTGAAGCTTCAAAGGCAAATAAAAACACGTTTACCTAAACAAGCTACTAGCGCAACCTATCATTCTGTTCCTGTGAAATGTGGCTGTAACGCTTCATTAGTTCAAGCATCTATAGGAAGGTTGTAATTACCGCGCAGCTATTAACAGAGGTCCGATGTGGGCTATAATTATCGTATGGCAGCGAATCGTGGTAAATATTATAGTGCGTTTATGCAGAACCGATTTACATTTTTAAAAAAATAGTTCAACTTTCGGCCACCATGTGCGAATCTGGCGCTATGAATGCAATAAAGATGTATAGAAACGTTTCCGTATGATATGGATTAGGAGCGAGACGTGGGTAGGAAATGCCAAAAAAGTGAGAAAGGCATAATACTGAATTTGCACTGAAGTTAGGGACCGATGACCTAAGCAGTTTGGTCTCATAAGACCCTACCACAAATTTTCAAATAACACTGAAGCGCCAAAAAAACTGGCATGCGCACTCAAACACAGAGATATGTAAATAGGCAGAATACAGCGCTGCGGTCGGCAACGCCTATGTAAGATTAGTGTCTGGCGCAACTTTTGGATCGGTCACTGCTGCTACTATGGCAGGTTATCAAGATTTAAGTGAGTTTGAACGTGGTGTCATGGTCTGCGCACGAGCGATGGAACACAGCGTCTCCGAGGTAGCGATGAAGTGGGGATTTTCCTGTACGACTATTTCACGAGTGTACCTTGATTATCAGGAATCCGGTAAAAATCCAAATCTCCGACATCGCTGGGGCCGGAAAAAGATGCTGCAAGAACAGGACCATCGACGACTGAAGAGAATTGTTCACCGTGACAGAAGTTCAACCCTTCCGCAAATTTCTGCAGACTTCAATGCTGGGCCATCAAAAAGTGTCATCGTGCGAACCATTCAACGAAACATCGTCGATATGGGCCTTAGGAGCCGAAGGCGTACTCGTGTATCCTTGGTGACTGAATGCCACAAAGCTTAACGCCTTGCCTGGGTCCGTCAACACCAACATTGGACTGTTGATGAAGTGAAATATGTTGTCTAGTCGGACGAGTCTCGTTTCAAATTGCATCGAGCGGATGGACGTGTACGGATATGGAGATAACCTCATTAATCCATGGACCCTGCACGTCAGCCGGGGACTGTCAAGCTGGTGGAGGCTCTATAATGGTGTGAGGCGTGTGCAGTTAGAGTGATATGGGACCCCTGATACGTCTAGATACGACTCTGACAGGTGACACGTACATAAGCATCCTGTCTGATCACCTGCATCCATTCATGTCCATTGTGAATTCCGACGGGCTAGGGCAATTCCAGCAGGACAATGCGACACCCCACACGTCCGGAATTGCTAAAGAGTGGGTCCAGGAACACTCTTCTGAGTTTAAACACTTCCGCTGGCCACGAAACTACCCAGACATGAACATTATTGAACACATCTGGGATGCCTTGCAACGTGATGTTCAGAAGAGATCTCCAGCCCCTTGAACTGTTACGGATTTATGAACAGCCCTGCAGGATTCGTGGTATCAGTTCCGTCCAGCAATACTCCAGACATTAACCGATCGAGCGACATGAGGTGTTGCCCCATCTTGCATGAAAACAATAGTTTCCACACAGTTGCGCTCTTTCAGAGTATTAATCACATGCTGTACGGGAAGGTTTCGATAACGTGCAAATGTCGCAGTACACATGACAGACCCTCTGGGTGTATTCTCTTCAAAGAAAACTCACTGAGAATAAGAGAGCTTATGATTGCACACCACAGAGTCACATACAACGAGTGCAATGGTTCCTCATGCAGACTGTACCGTTTAACAGCACCTCAATTCGGCAGTTTTGTGTATTCACTGCGCCCTCTAGTGTAACATGTGTCTCGTCAGTCCACAGAATATTGCCCAGCTACATATCATCAACTTCGATCCGTGCCAGAAACCAAAGACCAAATTCAGAAGATTTCTGGGGTTCATGAAGTTTCAGTTGCTGCTCCGTCTGGATTTTCTACGGGTAACAGTGTACAACTGACAGCAAAAATTTCCGTATTTTTGACTATAGTATAGACAATTCTCGTTACACTGCACGAGCACTAACACGACCTGGGGCACGTGGTCAGTTACAGCAACAGTAACCTCGCCGAAAACTCCCCTGGGATAGGACGCCTGCCTCTTCCAGGTGTCACGCAGAGCTCACCCGGGTTTCGAATTTATCATCTTCTTTAAACAATTTAATGACACCGGGCCTCTCCTCAGCGTAGCAATGCAGTTGCCGCCATTCACTTCTTTTATTAACAGTGACCGGTCTCTTTTCTCGATAACCAAACTGTTCACTCACATTATGCATGCAATGCCACCATGCAAGCAGTGTACAGCCCCATATTTGCACCTGCTGGCCACAATTGGAACTAATTTGCTTTCCAGTGTAAATCGGTCCGCATTAACGCATTAGCATATCTACCAAGTTTCACTGCCATACGACAATTACAGCACACAGTGGACTTCGGTGAGTAGATTCCAAGCGGAATAACGTGGCTAGTAGATGCACAGTCGGTAGGGCATGCGTTGATGTAGAGCGTTTGTGGTGGGGGTCCAGGCAGGAGCTGTAGGGGTAATGCTGAGCACTGGAGGTGAAGTGCCTGTCTAAACTGAAGCCAACACTCAAAATTTTTGTAAATATTAAGTGAGGACCCTCCACACCCACACTTGTGTGGTGATCATTCAAAAAGATATGTCATCTCTGCTTTGATAGCTGAAAATGCAACAAAAGCACGATATACTTTCGTCTGGATTGTTAACCATTTGCCGGCCGGTGTGGCCGAGCGGTTCTAGGCGCTTCAGTCTGGAACCGCGCGACCGCTAGGGTCGCAGGTTCGAAACCTGCCTCTGGCATGGAAGTGTGTGATGTCCTTAGGTTAGTTAGGTTTAAGTAGTTCTAAGTTCTAGGGGACTTATGACCTAAGATGTTGAGTCCCATAGTGCTCAGAGCCATTTGAACCACTTGAACCTCAGATGTTGAGTCCCATAGTGCTCAGAACCACTTGAACCATTTTTGTTAACCATTTGTATATTCCAGAGGACATCATGACTGTTGAATGTTGAGCAAGATCCACACTTTTAAATTGTTGCCATCTCAAAATTTGCTTTTTTCACCAAAACGCAGTGGTATGTACACAGTGTCACCTATCTAACGTGTTATTCAGACGCAGCTGCGAGAGAATTCCGAAGTTTATTGAGTGAGGAATTAAAAAAACGTTAAGTCAATAACTTATGACAAAAGCACATACTTGATACAAAAATAAAAGTCTAATGTTTTCACTTATGTTGTTCCAAAATTCATAGGAATTCTCATTTCATTAGCTACTTACGGCCCTTAAAAATTACATTCTTTCCTCAAAAAAGTCGGATTTCACATAATGAAGTTTTACATAATAAACATATGGCAAGGAAGTCTCACCTTTCCGTGATACCATTTTCCAAAATCTCATTTCGGTATAACAAACAGCTTATGAAATATGTGTTGTCGATATTTTACCCTGCCTTTGTCACTGGCGCATGCAATAGCAAATGATTGTTTTTGCATCAAATCAATTTTTTCGAGATTGGTGACATATCCCAAGCCTACAGAAAAATTCAATATAGTAGCCAGATTTCATATGCAACAACATATTATGTAATATATACCAAATGCAAAATCATCAAGATTTCATTGAAAATTTTTTCGAATTTCGAATGTTGTGTGTGAATTCCTAAGGTACCAAACTGCTGATGTCATCGGTCCCTAGACACTACGTAAACTAACTTATGCTAAGAACAACACACACACATATGCTCGAGAGAGAACTCGAACCTCCGGCGGGAGCGGCCGCACAACCCGTGACAAGGCGCCTTTAACTGCGGGGTCGCTCCGGGCAGCTTTTTCATATTTCGAACAGTATCTTGCTTATATCCAAAAATCCCAATATCCATGACTGTTAATGAAATGATGGGCTCATCACAATGAAGCTAGCATGTAAGGTATAAATAGAGCAAAACTAAACTTTTCTACCGAATAGTTTCCGTAAAATTGTTGAAAAAATTTCTGGGCTTGCGTCTCGATTCTATCATCGCCAACCGGCTGGCAGGGGCAAACATCGTCCTCCCCTTCCGAACAAACGAATGAATTCGCTCATCACTTGGAACGGCCACCGTATCCTTTAATTATAATCATCTGGTATTATTACATAACCTTCAATGTTCTCTCTTTCCTCATGCGAATAATAATCGTCGTTTATGTAGTCAAAACCTTTGTACAGTAATGAACACTACCAGTTGACTTCATCCAGTCGTATTAAATTTTCCTCGTAACCATTAAAGATAGCATTTGTCTCCAAATATTCCTTTTCCTTTATAAATGACTCGTAAATGTCCACAGTAGGTGCATGCCACTTCTGGTCTCTAAAGTGTTGGTTCTAGAGAAAGATGGAAAAGATCTCGTGGATAGCGAAGTTCACAAACGACAAATTTTTTGGAAGAAAAGTGGAAGGACATCGGTACAATCAACAGTGCGTAAAAGAAAATCTCGGTTAATTGCCTGTATTTACCGTTAACGTGTTGGAAGGAATGATTCAGGCGAAAAAGGAAGAGAAGGGCCTACTCTACTATTCTGTTTAGTTCACAAATCGATGATGAAATTGACGAGTTGTATGAGAGACCCCCATAATCATATGAAATGAAATACGGTCCTGGGGAGACAAGACTATTGGAGAATATAATGGTTCAAATGGCTGTGAGCACTATGGGTTGAAATGGCTCTGAGCACTATGGGACTTAACTTCTGAGGTCATCAGTCCCCTAGAACTTAGAACTACTTAAACCTAAGGGCATCACACACATCCATGCCCGAGGCAGGATTCGAACCTGCGACCGTAGCGGTCACGCGGTTCCAGACTGTAGCGCCTAGAACCGCTCGGTCAGCCCGGCCAGCTAGGTGAATATAGTTCAGAAAAAATGGTTAGAAAAGAGTACGACTTCTAGAGGGAGGGCTTCGGTAAGTTCTAATCAGTTGTAACAAACACACTCGGCGAGAAAAGAATGTCTGGTTGTAAAAGTCCAGTAGGAAAGAAACGTCATCGAGGGACTATAATGTCATTCGCCATGTGGTTGAAGTTGGCCTGGACGGTATATCCAACAGCTGATACGGACATCTACCATAACTTACTACAAAGAATAGACGGAAATTCGAATGGTTAAAAATTTGAAGCACCGGAGCAGGAACTTGCGGTGCTGACGAAGTAGGAAACGATTCAAAGAAGCCGAAATTTTACAAACCATAATATGAGCGCAGAGGACCTAAGGAGAAAAGCAGAAAATTTTAATCAAGAGAAATTAGTAATGGAGGAACAACTATAAATGCAAGGTAAAGCTAAAGTAACGGCCAGTAATAACTGAAGAAGTATTTGAAATTATTAACAACGGAGAAGAGTATGAGAATACATGGATCACAAAATAAAGCTGTTTAAAGAGTCATATTATATTAGAAAAAAGAGCAAAAATTTAACATTGGAGAGAAAAAGTGAATAACTGAAAAAGGAAATTTCTACTTTTCTTACTACCCAGAAAAGTAGAAAAGTGCCAAAACTACGTATGAGTGCAGATAGCAGCACAGATGTGCAGACCTTAAATGGTAGTTACATCTGAGTTCCCTTGGAATAAAGAAAACTGCAGTAGTGCAATGTAAGTGTTGAGTTGATGTGGAAAGGTCTGAGATATTAATACTCTGACCGGATTGTTTCAAAGCACTCACAAGTTTGAGATGCAAAATTGGAAGCAAAACTCAAGCAAATTCCTGCGGAACTGATAAATCCAAACACAAGGACTACATCAATGTGTTGTCCCTTATGTCCTAAACAGATAAGAAGTATGTAACCTGCTCGTATAGCTTAACATACAGCGCGCTAAGCTTGTTAGACAGGTAAGTGGACCAGACAAGAGTCGAATATGTACTACGGATTAAAAACCATTTTTATAGCACACCAGCTAACCTGAATGTGGTCCTAGGCTGTTTTCCACCCTGTTTTATGCAAATGCTAACCTGGTCCCCAGTCTCTGTCTCAAATAGGATATATACAAACACTAGAACTACAATAACAAAGAGATCAAAGTTTACACGATTTACAGACGTGGTAAACACGACTTCTCTCTCTTAAGTTAACTCACGACTATGGCGACAGGAAGGATATCAAGCACAAAAGTATTAAACTGGAAAAGAAACTTGCCAAATACTGAAAATTGCAGCGCTGTAGGACGGCGTAACTATTAGGAAAGAGAGAGAGGTAGCTTCTATGCAGCCGATTAGCATAATGTACATCAGGCTAGAAGATACTGTGGTCGATGAGCTATTCCCTTAGCGGTAGATAAAGTAAGCGGTCGTTGTGTTTTTTGCGGAATCGATTGTATTATCGTTGACTGCACCTGGCGTGCGTGGGCCGCTCAAAGCTGCGCGAAAGACAGCGCTTCAAGCAACTACAGTTCTAAGCTAGCCCCAGACTGAATGCATCTATAGATTTACCAGCACTAGTACATAGGGCTGCAGTCAGGAACTTACATCCAACTGTCACGACGCTACTAAGCATTACTGAGAGGAACGTTCAATAAGTAATGCAACATATTCTACTTCTCGTCCCATTTCTGTTGAAAAAATGCGTAATTTGTTCAGTGACATCGTCGAATATTTCCGTTTCAGCCCCTATAGTTTCATTACCTTCCGATCGGTGGCGGCGCTGTATGTAGTGTTCAAACTGGCGTATGTAAAGGATGTGCGTTGGAAGCAGAGAACTATAAGCCGCACACAGTTGTGACTCCTGCGATGTTGGAATGTGCGGAGACCCTCATTCGAGGTGATCGACGGATCACAATGAAACACCTCGGTGCTCAAATCGACGTCTCTATTGGTGGGGCTGACACGTTTGTCTTCCAGTTAGGGTACTCAAAGGTGTCGGCCCGCTTGGTTCCTCACCGCCTAACAGGAGACCATAAAGAGCATAGAAGGACCGTTTGCGCGAAATTGCTTGGACGTTACGAAGTTGAACATTATTATTTTTCCATAAAACATCGTCACAGCCGATGAAACTAGAGTTCATTACTTCGAACCGGAAATAAAACGGCAGTCAATGGAGTGGCGCAAGACCACTTCTTCTCTGAAGAAGAAGTTCAAAGCCACACCCTCAGCCGGTAAAATTATGGTGAGAGGTTTTTGGGACTCTGAAGGAGTTATTCTGTTTGATGTCCTCCCTCGTAGTATAACGATAGACTTGGACCTCCTCCATGATAACGCAAGGCTTCACACAAGGCTGCGCATCCGGAAGGAGCTCACAAAACTTCATGGGACTATTGTTCCTCATCCACCCTACAGTCCGGATCTCGAAGTTCCAATTCCTGTCCATTTGGCCCAAAAAAGCACGTATTCAGCGTGTGGCGGAATCGGTTTATAGTATTTCGTGACTTGAATTACTTATAAATGATATTTCAGGTAGATCAAAAAAATATAAAATCAGTTACCTATTGTCAGCGCAACAGTTCGTTTGATCTCAAAAATGATTATCCCGGCTAATATTAGTCACGCTGCTAAAGAAATCTCCACTTGACGTTGTGTAGAAATGTCTGTAAAGTTGGCACTAAATTGCAAATCATTTATCAGATTTTACACAACTGTTACTTAACATGGAAGCACTTTTCTCTAGCAAAGGGAACATTTAGTCACAAAATACTACCCGCGCACAACACTGACGTATGTCTCCTATAAAAATATTTCATGTAAATCGTCAGAAATAATTAGGCTTGATACATCAGCAATTAAGAATTGATATTAGGTAACATGCTGTGAACACTATTTTTAAAGATTCAATCTGAGATGAATTTTGTCTTTTAAAGTAGATTCGGGAGCACCAGTGCACATTTTTCCCATTCATTTACATCTAACAACATTTATGTTTGTTAAAATTCTCGATTCAAAACTGCCGCAGAGATATTTTTGCTAAGATGGCGGCAGACAGACGATAGTCAATTTGTCTATTGTTATTCTCGATTTATGTTATTAAGGTAATATATTTAGATAAAACTCTTTAAGCCTTCTATCTCTATTCTTTAGCATTTAAAATCATTTTCAATGATAAATACCGCTGTGAACTACGTTGTAAGTTACTAGCGCTAACGGCTGTGCTCCTAATTGCGAAGCTGAAAATTTAAACTTAAAAACATTAATTAAATTGGATTACAATTGAAATAAATACAAATCCACGTCTAGATAATAGCCACTCTATTCTTCAAATGATAATTAACAACATATAATTACAGGTTTTCTCTTTACAGACCTCACACGTCTCCCGTCCTAATAGTTCATCGGTTAGCACAGGAAGAACAACCAAACCACAATTATCACAGATAACAAAAAAATATTATAACTGTCGTTGTCTATGAATGTAGTTGTCTGATAATAGTTTTAATTCACACAGAAATTAAATTATTACAGAAATAATGAAATAATTATCGTCATTTTTACACGATACAGTCCTTTTGTACGTAGTATCGATAATATTTGTTGAAGTTTGTTCACTTAGTTCATTTTAACATCTTGAGGCTAGAACATAGTGTCGTGGGAAACAGTACGTGAATGATTGTTGGTTACTGATACGGCAAACGTTAGCTCCGACGTCGATCAATAGAGTGGTAGCATGCGGGTATACAGCCCATCGCAGTAAGGTGGCGTAAGGACGTCACGTCGAACGGTGATTATGTTGAAAAAAATACAGTGGGGAACAATATGGTTTACTGTAATCCTGAATAAAACAAACCTCTCGGAAAAAATGTGTTGCATTACTTATTGAAAGTTCCTTGTAATATTCAGAGATCCAAATAAGTGTTCAGCATTCAAGACTATTTGGTTCTATCAAGAACACTGCTATAGTTACACATAACTCCTATAGCGTTCAAAGTTGTGAATAATTATTAAGCGTAAATAGTGTAAGTAAACTTATTCATGCATCTTTTAGTAGATATCCGTTTGTAGTCGTTGGCTACCTCGCCTAACGACACAGACATTTTATGTTTAATCATTGAATGACGCATTTAAAAAATCAAGAGACATTCGCGATAGCAGTAAATCCAAAGAGATTGGTGAGTGACCCAAAATGAAATAATCCGAGGAGAACATGGATGTAACTACGTAAGTATGTGGCAATAAAATAATCATAAATCAATGAGGGTGGTACTCCTGTATATAAGTCACAATAACGGCGAAATAGTTCAGTCGTGTTTCAAACGGGCCTTAAACGCTAGTATAGTTTTCCGGAAAGAGAGGGTAGAAGCTCGTTGTTCTCTGCCACGTTTCTCTCATTGCCTAGCCACATACAGCAAGTTAATAAAGAGCTCAGACGCCTACTGGACGACGGGTTAATGAGATGCGATGCAACTGTAGTGCACAGTGGGTCGAAAACGTACGGCTAGTAATTAAACACAATTGAAAATGCAAATGATCGAACAATAATAGGTAAAAATGAGTCGCGGTTACAGGGAATGGCTCGAGACTCTCAAGGCGAAGAGGTTGAGTGCGGAACAACCAACATAAGCGTAGGGAAATCTGAAGTGGCGCTAATCACGAAACTCCTCGGGTATCCAGCAGAGCAGTGAAGGGAAACACCTGCAGCGAATGAGGCGTTCCGGCAGCCTAATAACAGGTGGCGCCAACAGCAGCGGGCTAACAATAGGCGTGATTACGTACGAGAAAACCGCTCGCTACGACAGCGGGGAAATACCCGCGTGTGATCAGTTGGGCATCGGGAGAAAACCTTACGGGGATACGAAGTGTGCACAAGTGTTTATTGTTTGCACTCCCTGTCGCTATTGCTGTGGCATAACTTCATACGCGTACGCGCTCGCTCCTCTCCGTATGTGTGTGTGTGTGTGTGTGTGTGTGTGTGTGTGTGGTGTCAGGGGGAGGGAGAGAGGGGGGGAGGAAGAAGGAAAAGTAAGGACGAGGAAGGGAAAGGACGCTTTTCAGTTATTGAACGAAACTCATGTAAAATTATCAGGCAGTGGAAGCAATAAAAGATATTTTAAGATATTTTTATACAGGGTATATCATAATGAGCGAAAAGTGACCCGAGTACGAGTATAGATAATAGAAACAATAACGTTTCAGTAAGATTTGGTCCGCACAAAAGCCGTTTTCGAGATAACTGCGAATGTGTGGCTACGTACTGCCACATACTTCCGTGTGCAATATTGTTCCAGTTAATAAAAATGTTATCTTGCGGATTAAGAAAACGTTCACATCTGTATTTAAATAATCGTACAACTGAGGCGGCTTCTTAGTCCCGGAGATTACGAGTCACAGCTATGCTAGCTCTGTCTACAAGGCTACCTGAAGTACAAATGTATTTGAAGCGCAACCTGTGCAATAAAGTCGGCACTTAACTGGGCTCCAATTTCACTGGCCGCACATTGTTGTGGAATGGGGTACACGCATGACGGGGCAGAGGCACATTTGGGTTACAATATTACCTGACACACCTCTGGATTTTTTGGATTTTTCTGTCTTTAGTTATTCTAGAAGTGTACAGCTCTTCCACTGATACGGTTTAGCAACTGCAGCAACAAATTTCACAGTTAAAAGACGATCACTGTTTTATTGACTGACCAAACCACTATGGTTTTTCTATATCCATTCTTTTGATTGGTGTCCTGTGGGACTTCGTTGACCTTTCACTTGCATCATAAAATAAAACACCTGCAGCCGTCGTTTTGATGCTATATCAATATACTGCAATCAATTTCGGTAACTCTGTAAAGCCTGAAGATGGTTTACTGACGAAATTGATTGCAATATAACAATACCAAAACGACGGCTGCAGGGGTTTCATTTTATTACGTAAAACAGTATGATTACGCAAGGTTAAACTCTATTAATCGTCTTTATTCAGTGAGGAGTAGGGTGGCTCAGGGAAGCAATATGAACGCTCATGTGCTCACATGCAGTGACTCAAACATTCATATAATAAACGAAGATAATATGCACCATTTTGTAGCAAAAGTTGAGTCGTCATAGCTGGCCTGTGACTGGCAGCGAAATGAAACTCGAAACTCTGTTGGGACATCGATGAATAACGTCGATCGTAACTGGGTAGGGAACCCGTTTGGCCCTTAATTGAATCTAGTTGATTGTCAGCAAAATTATCACTCTCCAGAACTGCTTCTAGCAGCTAACTTGAAATTACACAATATTCCTAACTTGAGAAATCTGAAATAACTCCCATCGAAAATCACCGTGCAAGTCAATACAGAAGCAGCTCGTCGTACTCATCACATTCCAGCTCAGCGACACTCCGGCGACTAACTCTGTACAAAAACCAACCTGCCTCGGCTCCATGTCCACAGACTGAGAAAACGTGGAGTGGAATAACCGACCTATCAACAAGATGAATTTGTGAGTGGTGCGAGGTCCCTCTTCCAATCAGATGACGTCTGTTTCGTCTTCCTTAAATTTTTCCATTGTTTCAGTGTCTAAAATATAAAAAATCGCATCCTCTGCATTTAGGTCTGAGACAATCAATCGCGAGGCAGCCCGTTAAGCTGGCGTTCTCAGGCCTCTGGCACAAAACTGAACCGAAAAAGACCACCTGAGTCCACCAAACTGCATTCATTTGCAATTGCACCCACATTCATTCAATCCAACGATCATCCATGTTTAAGACACTGGTTACAGGTATGTGGTGCGGTGAATATAAAATTTAATAGAAATGAAAATTTCGGTTCCGAGCGGGATCTCCGTCCTTGATATGGAATAAAATATGAGAAAACACAGGCAGAGAAAAGGCACTCTCTGGACGCTAAAATCACAAAATTATATGAAAGATGGATTGAGGACGCCTTTCATAGTCTCGTCCTGCTTTACCAAATGATACGGGGATCTTTCCAAGAATTCGCAGCCACTGCGGAAATGAGTGCAGCAGTGCACCCAAAGGGGAGGACGACTCGTGCAACCTCTCCTTTCAAAGGTGAAAGTGCACAGTAACTTGTAAGATGTGATGTGCTAAAGCCGTATTGTATATCTTGTTAGTGTAGGCCATGGGTGTAGCTTTGAACCCATTTAGGTGGGTAGTTAATTGAGAAGCTTACATTACAAACACAGTTTGCAGAACGACTTATCGCTGCTGCTCTGGCCTGCACGTTCGCCTGACATATCTGTGCCGTGGCCAGTCGACAACTTGTTTTTCCTAGTCCTCCTGCAGCCAGTATCGATGCTTCATAGTCGTACCTCCAAACTTCGCCGCACTGTTTCCCAGCAGCTTATTTCCTTGTCAGGACGTCTAGAAGCTCTGATTGCAGCACATGGTGGCTCCATCCCATACTGAACTCTCACGGTCAGAGTGCATGTACACTTCCGTAATTCTGACAATTTTTGTGTTCTTATGGTCTCAAACTGTGGAATAAATTTCATGGCTATCATATGTCTCCTCCACGGTGAATCAATTTTCACAGACAGTGTATTTCTCTAAGAACTAGTACTCAATTTAAGCCCCATTTTTCATTTCAGTTTTCATCAGCACACCTTTAAGGCACAAGCGACACAAGAGGCTGCTTGAGGTGCCAGTCCGAGAGGGAGTAGGAGGCACCCAAGATCAAAATAACTTTTCTGTGCAATTTCTCAACTTATTGGGGAATGTGGCTACCAAACGACGACTCAAGTTGGTATCCACAGTCTATGAGACTGTACAAATATCATCAGACTTGCGGAAAAATTTCAGCCACTGAATCCCGAGGATAGCAAGGACCGAAAAGTGCGAGGAGTATCGCTCAGTCAGCTTAACATCTCATGGGTCCAAGTTGCTGACAAGAATAACATATAATGTCAACCGGGTATTAGCATTAAGTTAGTTGTAACTTATTCGTCTCCTAAATAGATAGATAGATATCCAGCGATCACAGGACCTGCAGACCACGCGTTGCTTCCACAAACTGCCTACATTCCCTCCTGTTTTGTGCCCGGTTCCTCCAAGTGTCTTCAATCCCCAGCGCTGCTAAGTCCTTCGCCAGGTCGTCCATCCAGCACTGCACTGGCCGTCCAATGCGGCGTTTGGTGTTTGGTTTCCCTTCTAGTGTCATATTCGCCTGTCTTCCATTCGGCATACGGGCTATATGGCACACCCCTTGTATTCTTTTGCTCTTTATCTTCTGTGGGATAGTTATCGCGTCAGAAGGTAGATTTCCTCGTTTTTCCTCCTCCATTCTTCGTTATCTAAGTTCAGTACTCATATCTTCCTTATTACTCTTCTTTCAAATATTAATAGATTTTCCTTTTCTTCCTAGTCATGCCCTATGTTTCTAAGCCGTACATTACTGCTGGGCATATCACTGTGGTGTAGATTTTCATCTTAGTGTTTACTGAGATCGATTTAGAGCCGATCGTCTCTCTGAGGGCATGCGTGCATTTCGTTCCCACTGCTATTCTTTCCATGAAGTTCAAATTCAAATGGCTCTGAGCACTATGGGACTCAACTGCTGTGGTCATAAGTCCCCTAGAACTTAGAACTACTTAAACCTAACTAACTTAAGGACAGCACACACAGCCATGCCCGAGGCAGGATTCGAACCTGCGACCGTAGCGGTCATGCGGTTCCAGACTGTAGCGCCTTTAACCGCTCGGCCACTCCGACCGGCTCCATGAAGTTCATTTTTATGTTGTCGTCCGTGGTAAACCAAGATTCCAAGTATTTGGACCGATGTACTCTCTTTAACTTCTTGCCATCTATCTCAAGAAATTCTTCCTGCCCTTGTCTTCTTCCTAAGTGCATGAACTTTGTTTTGTCTTGATTCCCTTTGCCCTACCTTCTGTGCGTAATTGTACATTTTCTGGTACATCTCTTTTAACTCATGCTTTGATTCATTTAGTAGTACTATGTCATCTGCATATGCGAGACAACTGAAGTTACCATCCATCTGTACTCCAGCCCAATCCTGTTGCCTACATTCCTTCATTACTATCTCTAAGATGACATTGAACAGAACACATGAACACATGAGAGAGCTTCCCCTTGTCTGAGGCCTGTCTCCGTCTCTAATGTTTCTGATGTGATTCATCGGAAACGTACTGCTACCTTTAACCCTTCGATACAAGCTTGCACCATTCTGACTAGCTTCTCAGGGATTTTGAAGTCAGGCATTGCATTGTATAGGCTATTCTTGTGGATGCTGTCATATGTTCGTTGGAAATCGGCGAACAGGCTGTAGATATCTTTATCATATTCCCAGTGTTTTTCAAACAATTCTCGAAGAGTGAATGTGGGATCTATTATCAATCGGTTTGGTCGAAAGCCAGCTTGGTACTCCTGTATGTTGATCTCTATGAATGTTTGAAAATTTTTTGAGGATAATGATGGACGGTACATTATACGTTACATTCATCAAGCTGATTCCTCTGCAGTTACAACATTCCATTGTGCTCCCCTTCTTGTATACTGGGCATATTATAGCCAGTTTCCATTCTTCCGGAAGTGTCTTCTTCTACCGTACCAAATGGATCAATTTATATATCTCTAAGCTCTCACCTCCCTCCTTGATTAATTCTGATGTTATTCTATCCTCCCTTGGGACTTTGTTGTTTCTGAGTCCTTTGATTGCGATCTTCGCGTCTTCTTCACTAACTTCCCATTCTTCTTCATCTTTCCTATCCTCCGTAGTGTCTGCAGGTAACATCTCATCTGGGTGTGGGCGATTCAGCAGTTCTGAGAAGTATTCTTTCCATCTTTCTACAATTCTTTCCTTGTCATTTATCAAGATGCCGGTCTTATCTCTAATGAAAAACGTTGGACTCTGAAATCCACGTTTCCGATTTTTTATGAAGAGGAAATGGTTCAACGAGACATGCCAGAAGGCTACAGAAAAGAGAAGGAAGGTGAGAGAGAAGGGGCTAGCTAACAGGGAGAAAGAGCAGAAAAGGGAACATTTTATAAACCTCATAAGGAAGACAAAGATATTTTTTTCTGCAAATACGTTTCCATATTTCATAATAGATGAATATTGAAATTTGTGGATAAAAATCCTATGAATATTGCAAAAATTCCTTTATTGGTAACTAATTTTAGCTCATTGACGACCCATCTTGAGATCAATAAAAATTATTACGTAATTCAGTGTGTATCAGCCACCAGGCGTTGTCGACGGTGTATAATAATACCTTGTAGCTGATAAACACTGAATGGAGCTATAAACTTTTATTGGTCTGAAGATGGATCGTCAATGAGCTGAAACTAGTTATCGATAATGAAAGTTTTGCTACATCATTTTAACATAATAGGTCGCCTGTCTCCCTCTATGACAATGTTAAATAACAACAAAAAGAACATTACTCAATTCAAATGTTCAAGATTTTAATAATGAGTACTAATGAGTACAACCTTCAGCTAGATGAATTAGTCAACATTCTTAGCTCATATATCAGCAAGGTTACTGAACAATGAATACAACAAGAAGAACTTTGACTATCTGTATTAATCAAACACTCTTGTTTCAAAAGAACAAATGCAGTATTCTTCTGGTTCACTGTCGTTGGCATTCCCTGCCGACTGGAATCTTGGAATGGTAATAACAGGTGAACAGCATAGCAAATAACGAACTATTATAGCAGAAAGCCACAGAATTAAAAATAGTATTTAAACCCTTGAAAACGGCAATTTGAACACAGATCATATCTTCTCGCTGAAAACTCAGGAGATGCACAACATACTTTTCCCAAACCCTAAATCATTTAAATCTACAGCAGAATGCAAACGAAATAATTATTGTTGAATGCTTTTGACTATACTGTACGTTGACACTCCATAAATCAACGTAACTTAAGGACAACAAACAATAATTATATTAAGAGAACTTCACAGGTAATAATAGAAAAAGAGACATTATTCAACCGTTACGGTACGACTCAGAGGGATATCTGTTATCACACGGAATGAATGACAGTAGTGAACATAAACAAAATGTATCCACCATGGCTGATGCTAAGAAGCTAAAGCTCAATGCCAGTCTCTGGTGAGATCTGAAAGGACACTGTTTAACATAAGGTTCTTAACAAAATAATTTTCGTCTGTGACCCTCCTGGAATAACGAATTCTTAGCAGTCGGTGTCGGGTGCCAATTTTAATGAGTCATCCTTACTTCCTTCTTAATGAGCTTCTCGACGTCAACAGCCTGGTTTGGACTGCAGGAAACGCACCGGAAACAAAGGCAGAAGTGGAAGCCTGCCGCTGGGCCACCAGGAGCGATATGAGGAAGTAGCACAACTAAACCATCAACGGAGACACCGTCCACATTTCCGTCAGCACACGACCCCTGCACTTACGTCAGCATACGCCGGTTACCCCCTGTGGGCAAGGAAGGTAAACACGTACTCGCGAGTCTAGCGAAGGTACGGTCACAGGTACATTACTGATGCCCTGCACTCGCATAGATCAGATTGGAGAAGAAACTTGAGGATCTGTAAGATGACGATTAGCTTGGCTTTAGGAAAGATAAATCCACCAGAGGCGCTCTTCTGACGTTGTGCTTGACAAATGAACTCAAGAAAAACAAGTCATGTTCATAGAAAAAAGCGTTCGAAAATGTAAAATGGCGCAAGATGTTTTAAATTCCCAGAAAAACAGGTGTTTGCTATCGAGAAAGACAGGAAGTATACAATATGTACAAGAAACAAGATGGAAAAATGAAAACAGGAGACCATGAACGAAGTGCATCGATTAGAAAGGATATAAGACAGGGACGTAGTCTTTCATTCCTACTCTGCATCTATATGACGAAGAAGCAATGAAGGAAATAGAAGGAAAATCAGGAATGGGACTAAAATTCAAAGTGAAAGGATTCCAATGACAAGATTTGATGATGAGTTGGGAACACTCAGTGAAAAAATTGTAGGTCTTGTTAAAAGGAATAAATAGTCTGATGAGCACACAGTATGGATTGAGAGTAAACCGAAGAAAGAGAAGTTACTGAGAAGCATCACAGAAAACGGTGGAAGCCGTGATTCTGGTACGCC
This sequence comes from Schistocerca piceifrons, assembly GCF_021461385.2. Taxonomy (NCBI): domain Eukaryota; kingdom Metazoa; phylum Arthropoda; class Insecta; order Orthoptera; family Acrididae; genus Schistocerca; species Schistocerca piceifrons. The sequence goes on from NC_060140.1 coordinate 461,053,282, forward strand.
AATCGGTTGCTGTTCTGCTAGTGGTTTCTGAGTGAATTTGAATTAGGGCTTTTGGATCCTCAGCATTTTATTTCTTCGAAGGATGGCTAGTCCAGTCTGTTATAGAATATGAAGTCTCAGAAGATCCAGAAGAAATCCACAGAAATGGCACTTTCCTGTGAATGCCACCAACTATGAATCCAAGGAAGCAAAGACCATGAAGCACCTACTGGACTGTAGACTATGCCGTACATGGTCCACTGAAGGAGATTTTCTGCTTGCGACTCCGAGCGCTAATGTAGTTGCAAGGTTTTGATCAACAGTAGTGTAGCTTGATAGTTCTATGTTGGTAACAGGCATGTATAGTATTTGTTTCTGACTAGGGTAAACATCAGGAAACTCTGCTCAGTACTCTGAAAAGCCGTTTAGTAATTCAAGAAATACTGATGTTTGGTGTTAAGTGTCTAACGTCCTCATGGTAAAACGATTCTTTCACCTGATGTTAATGCTAACCGGCAAATCTAGATATCATTTAATTCATGTGTGCATCAGTTCACTTGAGATGAACGATTGGGTGGATGCTTTCAGCAAGACGGAACAGCACACACTCACTCTCTTTAGAAACTTGTCACATGTACACGAGGTGTTCGGTGAGGAAATAACAATCAGCAGAGGCAGTGCAGTCTCCTGGCCAACTCGATCGCTTCACCTCTCCTACTATGATTTCTACGTGGGACAAACTGAAGGCTCAGGTGTACTCAAAACATTCCTGCCGCTATCCCTCAACCAGTGCTCCTATGCGTATCTCACAGTTTGATGAACCGAGCCCAGCGCTGCATCTGCGTCAAGTATGGCCATTCCCAGCATCTTCTCTGATGCTCGCAACAAGGTTCACTCCCGCGTCTGTCTTATTATTTTACAAGTCAATTTTTGCCCCATCCTTTACATCGGTGCTTACAGATGACGTCTCCTGTGTCCCAATGGTGATAAAACTTCCGATCCATCCGTGAACCTGGCTAGATATCCCTTAGGACTGCGTTTTCTTTAGTAAGAGCAGATGTCATGCTGATTTAAACAGTACGAGAACACATGTCGTGGGTGCTTTTTCCCTTATGTCGGCTAAGTCAATTTTTATGGGTGGGCGCCAAAGGCTTCATCTATTTGAAGAAAGTCATCGTTCCATCAGGCTGTGTTTAAAATTGTAAATTATGTAGCACAACTAGTTTCGACGTTAACACATTTTGAAGTGCGTCTGTAACAGATGTGGATGCATCATTCTCCGCAACCGAAAATCACGTGTATGTGTGATTACGTATAGCACAGTCGTCAAGCTGCATGATCTCAGGATGCATCGACACAAACCACATCTACAGACATCGGTTTCGGTACTGCCACGTATGTACAAATGTTAACACTTGCATACAAACGATGCTACCAGAAACAGCTGTGTGTGTGTGTGTGTGTGTGTGTGTGTGTGTGTGTGTGCGCTTCATGGCGATGCATAGCGAGCTAATGCATCTTAACGGCCGCCCAAGTAGTCTGAAATCCGTTGGCCAATGTATAGATTTTCTAAACAGACACATTGTCGTTTCTTCCGAAGGACATTATTGACTCTGAAAAGTGTTTAAACGTAGAAACCCCCGCAATTTCACTAATTATGTACGCACTAACGTACTAAATACGTGGATCTGAAAAGAGAAAAACAGTCGAGATCAAGAGAAGGAATGTTTTTGTAAAATATATAAGACACTATCAGCCTCGATTATGGTAATGAAACCAACCTTTACCTAGGTTTCAGCTCAAGTAATTGAGCCTTCTTCAGAAGATATACCTGATTCTATAATATGTCTAAGAGGGAGTGGTCTAGACCATGCCCTCGTAGATATAATATAGAATCAGGTATATCTTCTGAAGAAGGCTCAATTACCTGGGCAGAAACCTAGGTAAAGGTTGATTTTACTACCGCAATCGAGGCTGATAGTTTCTTATATATTTGATTATCACGATTGCTGGCTGGGCTGCAATGTTGAAAGTGCTAGTATTTGTAAAACCTATTCAATCCTAGAACACTAAAGAGGGGCAAAAGTTACATTGCTACTAACTCACTGCATTTATTCAAAGGAAGGCATAATTTATAGATTACGCGTTACTTAATTACAATAATTAGATCTCCAGTGATGTGTTACATACCAGATTATGTACAAAAGTCCTGTTTTATATCCTACTGCAGTAGTAAGTTCGTCGAGGGTTTAATAATCTAAGATTAATAAGCGGGTTCTGTGAAAACTTTTGCGGGGGAAAGATGGTGAACAAGAGAAAAAAGTTGAAAGTCGCACCTACGATCGAGGTCTTTGCGTAGCGGCCTTGGTCTTGTTAGGAAAGCCACTGACAGCATAAATCAGGATGTTTCTACAAATATTGACTTTTTTCGGTAATGAACACGCTCATCCCAGAAAGAGACGGCTTTTAAGCTGAACAATCCTTTCTTCTTCCGTTCTCATTTTTCCGGACAGAAACTAATATAAAACGCACATGGAAAATACCACATCAGGTTTTATTTAAACACCGATGAAAGAGTATCTCTAAAATTTGTAACCGTACTTTACATAACCTGCGATTCATCAAATCTGAAACCACATTGCTATGATACAAACCCGTACTTGCAAAGGTGGGCCTAGTTCGTTCAGTGACCAAGCTCCAGACTACTGATTCACAGGTCTCGAGTTCGTTCCATAGTTAGATCTAGGATTTTTGTCTCTTATTTATGAACTCTTCCACCTGCGACAACGTTAGTGTGAATCATTCTGAGTAGTACTGTGATTCAGCATCCACGTCAAACCTCAAGTTTCCGTGTATTTGGGTGGGTTAGTAATTTCGAAGGTCGGGGGAAGGAAACGTTGTACCATCTCCAACAGAACTGACCCGAACACCAAGCGGTGTTCAAATCAGGCTTCGGGTCATTCGCTGATTTTTCCTTTTCCTCGTAATGATAATGGCTTATCGTCCTCGACAATAAGATCATTTGCAACGAATTATTAACTCGGTTATACTAGTAGAAACTGGCCCCGCTATTGTTGAAAAGCCGTCTTGGCAGATGAAGTAATTTATAGACACCATGGGATAACTGAAACCGGATAACTGGACAGGAAGTGTAACTACGCTTCTAAATCCTTAGTTTGGATAGAAGGAGTAGTTGATATAAGATGTATGGGAATATATATAAGAAGATGTATAAGAACATGTACACGAACCACAAAGTCAGGCGGAAGACGATGCACACTCGTCATTCGCTGTGTGTACTGTAAATTTCAAATGCGAAAGACGGTGAAAATAAAGATCACACTCTGATGTGTTCAAGGCGTATACCTATCTCTTGTATCACACTGTTTCCGAGTAACTTTGAGAGATAATTTAGGTGGCTACCTTATGTGCTATTGAGAAAGTATTGTTGTAGTCTCTGGTCAATTCAGGGTTTCAGAGCTAGATATCTTACATATACAGTTTTAAAATTACTAGACGTCAAGTACACGACAATACATGTGATTTTGTTTCGTAAGATTGCATTGCTGTTGTAAATTGTTTAAGACCCGTCACATGGCTGTAATAGTTCGTTACCAGAAACTTTTCAATGTTAAATGTAATGGATAGATGAATTGTGATGTAATTACAATACATTTTACAATAGTCCAGTATTTAAAACTTTTGGAATCCAAAACATGCTTTGGTTGGAAATTATTTCATTATTTTACGACTGATTCGGATCCGTTCGATCATCATTAGATGCTACTAGAAGAGACGAAACGATCTACGATTTGTAAGTTTACCAGTGAAAGCATCATGAAGGAATTTGACAGAACTGATAGTAACGTTAAAGTACGTGTCGTCAAAAGCGACTGAAAACCAACATATCCGTCTTCAAAAACTAGTAAACAAAACACGACGACATTTTAGTGAAGATAGGCACCGTTAAAAGATATACAAGTATGAGAATACTGCGATAACCAATAATGATCCGTAGCGTAGGATCACTGTCATGACAGTGTGGTTACTGTTGCAGCACTAATAACTGCAGAGGCTTTGCCACTGGACGTCGCTTGTTACACTCACAATTGACAGTTGCGTGTTATAGAACAGTGATAAGGAAACTAAAATTATTCATTATTGTGTCAATGATACAATAAAAATGGGCTGGGATAATATCATTTTGTCCATGGTAAAATATTAGTTGTAATTTTAAAATTCTTCATGGACACTACTAAAGAAGCTTATACTGTTATGTCCTAGCCAGTAATGCCACCCGAGCCCGCTGCCAAAAGGTTGGCAGCGTCAAAGTCCGGACGCCGTCCGCATAAGCAGCGCCAGCGATACAGGAAATCGCCGCAAGTCTGCGCGCGCCACCGCTGGCTTCTGGCTTCTTAAGCGCTGGAGTCGCGAGCGCTAGGACAGTTCTGGATTCGCCGCTCAGTTGTATACTCGCCACCGAATTGTGTACTTGTTAGTCAGTTGTGTGTTCATCGCAGCAGAGTTGTTGTTTGTCGTCAGCCGACACTGACCTAGCCGCTCCGACTCGAACTAGACCGATCTCTGTAGACACGGAGTTCACTATTGTGTTTCTGTATCTTCATCAATAAAGATAAGTACCGACTTTTATTTAATCAGAGTGTTTGGTTTTTCATCTTTCTGTTCACTGTTCCAGCGGACCGGTCGGCCCGCTATTAAAAGTGTGGCGGTGACTTCGTAAGCCATTTCTACAGCCAAGTGTTTGTCGCTACGTACACCGCCACAAAACTGGCGACGAGGACTTCCGAACTCGTGTGCAGGGCTGGTTCAACTTGTTTCTGGTTATACTAATTATAGCGATAAAATTTTGGGGGCTGGTTTAATTTGTGTTCACTATGTCTGCCGAATTACAACAGTTGATCTTGTTACAGAGTCAGCAAATACAAAGTCTGGTGGAAGCAATCGCCAAACAAGCGGCTAATCCTCCAACACAAAAGGAACAAGCACAGGCAGCACCACAGTTCCGGCCTTTTAATGAATCCAGAGAAGAATGGCGAGAATATTTCGCGCAGTTGCAGGCGCACATGTCAGTCTACAAAATCACAGGTACTGAGCGGCAGCTTTATTTAATTTCCACTGCAGGCGTGGAAATCTATCGACTACTTTGTAAGTTGTTCCCGGAATCCCAGCCAGAAGCTTTAGACTATGACGTTGTTGTTAACAAGCTTGCTGAGTATTTCGAGTCGCGAGTTCATGTGGCAGCAGCCAGATTCAAGTTCTTCAGATTAAAGAAACTGCCACATCAATCTAATAAACAGTGGTTAACAGATTTACGGGGCCTCACCCGTCAGTGCCGACTTAATTGTGTGTGTGGAGCTTCCTACAGTGATGTCATGCTACGAGACGCTATTACTCAAAACATTGCAGATTCTCGTATTCGTGCTGCTATCTTAAAGTTGCCTGACCCGTCATTAGAGACTGTGATGAACATCATTGAAGCCCAAGATACTTATGACTATGCTGAGTGTGAGTTAGATCAGCCATGTATTTCTCAAATTGCCTGTGCTAAGCAAGTTATGTCACACCAGCGGCCCCACCGGCAGAGTCAGACTGTAAACACTAGCCGGCCGCGTCATGTTAAACACATTCGTCAGCCGCGTGTGCAAAATGATAGAGTTAAGTCTTGCCCTAAGTGTGTTCTTGCTCATCCTCGTGAACGTTGCCCGTTAAGAAACGCGGTTTGTCACTTTTGTCAAAGGAAAGGACACATCCAGACTGTTTGTTTGCGTAAACGCAAGAACAATTCTAGTGCTGCCCAGCCCATGGATATTCATGTTCTTCAAAGCCAGCCCGCCCAGAAGGTCGCGTTTCAAGACTCTTCCACGGTTCGTGTGGGTAATAAACTTGTTCGCAATAAGCCACCCACCCAGCCCTCTGCTATGCGACCCAAGCGTAATTCAAACGCTGTAAAAAGTAATGTACAGACTGCAAGTGAAGCGGGAGTTGTTGTTCCACCCGCCCAACCCACGAGATGTCGTAAGCAGCGAACACGCGCTAAACGCGCTGATTTGGTGTCTTCCGCCTCCACTGCACCGATCCAGAGACAGTGTAATAAACTATTTGTGAAGCTACGCATCCAGGATAAGACCTTCAATTTTCAATTAGACACTGGTGCGTCTGTGACTCTCATAAATAGTGCTACGTATGCGGCTATCGGCCGCCCTAAACTTTCAGCGGCAAAACATTCTTTGGCTACTTATAGTGGGGAACAAATTCCTGTGTTAGGTGTATGTAGCGTGCCAGCCACATTCCGTGGCAATACAAAAACAGTTTCATTCACAGTGCTCCGCGCTACAGACAGTGTAAATATTTTCGGATTAGACTGTTTTGACTTGTTTGGCCTGTTTATCCAAGACAATGTGTTGCAAATTAATTCTGTTGTTGTTCCTCAAGACAGCATAACCGATTTGTGTAAACGATACAGTGACATATTTAAAGACGAACTAGGTTGTGCTGCGAACTTTGTCGCTCGTATTACGTTAAAAGATAATGCTCAGCCTCGATCTTTTCGTGCTCGTCCAGTGCCTCACGCCCTTCGGGCACCTGTAGAAGATGAACTTCGTCGTTGGCAAAACAACGGTGTTATTCAACCCGTTTCAGCGAGCCAGTGGGCTTCTCCCTTAGTTATTATAAAGAAACCGTCTGGCAAGTTACGTTTGTGTGCTGATTTTAAGTCGACAGTTAATCCTCAGACTGTCATTGATTCTTTTCCTTTGCCTAGACCGGATGAGCTGATGGATAAGTTAGGGGAAGCTCGTTTTTTTCCAAAATTGATCTCCGTGAAGCATATTTGCAATTGCCCCTCGACGAGCAGTCACAACAGTATTTTGTCATAAACACGTCGTTGGGGTTGTTCCGTTTTCTGCGTTCGCCTTTTGGTTGTGTGTCAGCTCCAGCTGTTTTTCAGCGTTTTTTGTCACAACTTCTGGCTAATGTGCCATCGTGTTGCAACTATTTAGACGATATTGTTGTGTCCGGTCGGACGCCTGCTGAACATTTCCGTAATTTGGAGTGTTTGTTTAAAGTGTTGTCTCAGGCAGGCCTACGTTGCAACATCGATAAATGTTCATTTTTCCTTACGGAGATGGAGTATCTGGGACAGGTTATTAATGCTCAAGGCATTCATCCCTCCCAGTCACATTTAGCGGCTATTCGTGATTTGCCCGCCCCTCGCAATCTGCATGAATTGCAAGCAGTTCTTGGCAAATTGACGTATTATAGTAGGTTTATACCTAATGCATCACAGATTGCTGCACCGTTGCATCGTCTCCGCCGTAAGAATGTTCCGTTTGTGTGGTCAGCTGATTGCCAATCAGCCTTTCAGCAGCTTAAAGAGGCTTTATTGAATGATCGTTGTCTGGTCCATTACGACCCTAACAAGCCTCTGGTGTTAGCTTGTGATGCCTCTTCTTTCGGCCTCGGTGCTGTGTTGTCTCACCGAGTCGGTAACACCGAACGTCCTATTGCGTTCGCATCTAAACTGCTAAACAAAGCTCAGTGTAATTATAGCCAATTGGACAAGGAAGCGTTGGCTATTGTGTTCGGTGTCACAAAATTCCATCACTACCTCTATGGTAGACCATTCTATTTAGTAACAGATCACAAGCCCCTGACGTCACTGTTTCATCCGTCTAAACCAGTTCCTCAGCGGACAGCTCAGAGACTACAACGTTGGGCTCTTTTGTTATCACAATACCAGTATGAGATACTGTATCGCCCTACAGCTCAGCATGCAAACGCTGACGCGCTTTCTAGATTGCCGATTGCTGCGGATGATGTCTTCGATTCCTCTGAAGACCCTTGCCATCAGATTGACGCCGATGAGCATCAATCCCTCCGGGATTTTCCGATTGATTATCGTCAGGTGGCACGTGAGACAGCTACGGAACCTCATCTGAGTTTACTATTACGTTTTGTTCAACGTGGTTGGCCGTCCAAGGCAAAGGACATATCGGATCCTGTGGTTCGTCGCTATTATCCGCAACGTCATCTGTTGTCTGTTTCGCACGGAGTTTTGCTGTTACGCACCGAGAATGACCAGCTTCGTGTAGTGGTTCCCCAAGTGCTCCAATCCAAGGTCCTCGACTTGTTGCATCAAGGTCATTGGGGAGTGGTCCGCACCAAGCAGCTTGCCCGCCGTCATTGTACATGGATCGGCATTGATAAGCAGATTACGCAGATGTCTACAGATTGTTCGACGTGTGCCGAACACCAAGCTGCTCCGCCTCAACGCTATTTTGAGTGGGCACGCCCCGCCGGTCCCTGGCAGCGAGTACATATTGATTTCTCTGGTCCATATTGGAATTCTCGTTGGCTCATCGTGATAGATGCATTTAGTAATTTTCCGTTTGTTGTGCCCATGCAGTCTACAACGTCTGCACAAACTATACAGGCGTTGACTTCAATTTTTTGTATTGAGGGTCTTCCAGAAGTTTTAGTGTCTGACAATGGTCCACAATTTACCTCTGCTGAATTTGAAAGTTTTTGTTCTGCCAATGGCATTCCCCATGTTCTTACTCCGCCGTTCCACCCTCAATCGAATGGTGTAGCGGAACGTTTTGTACGCACATTCAAGGATCATATGGACCGCCTTCGTGCTACGCACTCTCGTCAGCAGGCCCTCATCACGTTCCTGTCGTCGTACCGGACCACGCCACGCGACGGCCCTTCGCCTGCGGAGCTTCTCCACGGCCGTCGTCATCGCACCCTACTACGGTTGTTGCACCCCCCGGATCGACCCGCCGCTTCTGAGCATCGCACGCGTTTTCAGCGCGACGACGCCGTTTTTTTCAGAGTTTATCACGGTCGCCGTCGTTGGGAACGTGGTACCGTGATAAGTGTCCAGGGTCGCGGTTTTTATACTGTTCAAGGTGCTACTGGGGTGCACAGGAGGCATCAGAACCAGTTGCGCCGCGCTGGCCGCCCGGATTCTGCCGCTCGTTCTTTGTCCACAGATTTGGTCCGCGGCGGGTTCCAGCCGCGCCTTCCGACTTCGCTGCCGCCCCCGGGGCAGCAGCAGCAGCCGTCGCCGCTACCACGCCGACAGCCCGTCCCGTTGATGCCTCCCGCGCAGCTTCCTCCGGGAGCGCCCCAGGTGGTCGCTCCGGCGCCTGCGGTCCCTCTTCAGTCGCCATCGCCTTCGGAGCTGATGGACGTCGACCCCTCAGCCGGGCCGCCTTCCCAAGCGGTGGCTGTGCAGCCTGTCCTGCAGCCGCTTTCCTTGGGCACCCCCAAGGAGTCTGACACCGCAGCGCCTTGTCCGGCGCCCACTCAGCAGCCGTCGACGCAGCGTCAGGAGCCGCTGCCTCTCTTCGTGGGTCCCGACGCCCCGTCGCGTCCAGTACCAGAAGCTGCGCCCGTGGTCACAGGCGTGCACCCTGACCTCGGTTTTCAGTCGGTGTTTCCCGAGGCCCCGCGCAGCCAATGCTGGGGTGCGGACCGGGGACTGCCACCGACAACAGTCCCCGCCCCGGTCTCTTCTGCTACGCCTGCGGCCAGACCCCTCCCCCGCCGTCGGCGCTCGCCACGTCATTATTCAACGACGGTGCGGCGATTTGGGGGGGAGGAGTGTTACGTCCTAGCCAGTAATGCCACCCGAGCCCGCTGCCAAAAGGTTGGCAGCGTCAAAGTCCGGACGCCGTCCGCATAAGCAGCGCCAGCGATACAGGAAATCGCCGCAAGTCTGCGCGCGCCACCGCTGGCTTCTGGCTTCTTAAGCGCTGGAGTCGCGAGCGCTAGGACAGTTCTGGATTCGCCGCTCAGTTGTATACTCGCCACCGAATTGTGTACTTGTTAGTCAGTTGTGTGTTCATCGCAGCAGAGTTGTTGTTTGTCGTCAGCCGACGCTGACCTAGCCGCTCCGACTCGAACTAGACAGATCTCTGTAGACACGGAGTTCACTATTGTGTTTCTGTATCTTCATCAATAAAGATAAGTACCGACTTTTATTTAATCAGAGTATTTGGTTTTTCATCTTTCTGTTCACTGTTCCAGCGGACCGGTCGGCCCGCTATTAAAAGTGTGGCGGTGACTTCGTAAGCCATTTCTACAGCCAAGTGTTTGTCGCTACGAACACCGCCACAAAATGTACACTATGTGATCAAAAGCATCCGGACACCCCCAAAAACATACGTTTTTCATATTAGGTGCATTGTGCTGCCACCTACCATCAGGTACTCCATACCAGCGACCACAGTATGCATTAGACACCGTGAGGGAGCAGAATGGGGAGCCCCGCGGAATTCACGGACTTCGAACGTGTTCAGATGACTGGGTGTCACATGTGTCACACGTCTGTAGTCGAGATTTCCACACGCCACTTCCACTGTTTCCGATGAGATAGTGAAGTGGAAAAGTGAAGGGGCACGTACAGCACAAAAGCGTACAGGCCGACCTCGTCTGTTGACTGACAGAGACCGCCGACATTTGAAGATGGTCGTAATTAATAGGCAGACATCTATCCAGACCAGCCGGCCGCTGTGGCAGAGCGGTTCTAGGCGCTTCAGTCCGGAACCGCGCGGCTGCTACGGTCGCAGGTTCGAGTCCTGCCTCGGCCATGGATGTGTGTGATGTCCTTAGGTTAGGTTTAAGTAGTTTTAAGTCTTAGGGGACTGATGACCTCAGATGTTCCATAATGCTTAGAGCCATTTGAACCATTTTTTCTACCCAGACCGACGAACAGAAATTCCATACTGCATCAGGATCCACTACAAGTACTAAGACTGTTAGGCGGAAGGTGAGAAAACTTGGATTTCATGGTCGAGCAGCTGCTCATAAGCCACATATCACGTCGGTAAATGTCAAACGACGCCTTGCTTGGTGTAAGGAGCGTAAACATTGGACGACTGAACAGTGGGAAAACGTTGTGTGGAGTGACTAATCACGGTACACAATGTGGCGATCTGATGGCAGGTTGTGGGTATGGCGAATGCCCGGTGAATGTCATCTGCCAGCGTGTGTAGTAAAATTCGGAGGCGGTGGTGTTATGGTGTGGTCGTGTTTTTCACGGAGGTGGCTTGGATCCCTTATTGTTTTGCGTGGCACTGTCACAACACAGACCTACATTGATGTTTTAAGCACCTTCTTGCTTCCCACTGTGTGAAGAGGAATTAGGGGATGACGACTGCATCTTTCAACACGATCGAGCACCTGTTCGTAATGCACGACCTGTGGCGGAGTCGTTACACGACAATAACATCCCTGTAATGGACTGGTCGGCACAGAGTCCTGACGTGAATCCTATAGAGCACCCTTGAGATGTTTTGGAATGCCGACTTCGTGCCAAGCCTCTCCTCAGTGCAGCATTCCGTGAAGAATGAGCTGCCATTCCCCAGGAAACCTTCCAGCATGTGACTGAACATATACGTGCGAGAGTGGAAGCTGTCATCAACGCTAAGGCTGAACCAACACCATATTGAATTCCAGCACTACCGATGGAGGGCGCCACGAACTTGAAGTCATTTTCAGCCAGGTGTCCGGAAACATTTGAGCACATAGTGTAATGAAGTTTATGCCCTTTCTTATTGCGAGAAGTTCAAGGGGATATATTTTTATCTTTTTACCCAACGTTATTAGATTGATTAGATCTTTTACTTTGGAACAAGGTTTAATGCATACAACACATTTTACAGGTACTTCACTGTTTACGTGATTAGAAAGCAGTTTGGGTTACACCTAAGCTCATTAGGAATAACAGTGCTGACCAGGATCTAACAGGTATGTTACTACTGTTACTACTACTACGGATAATAATAACAATAGTAAATAATAATAATATTATTAGTGAAAGTGACTTAACAACATACAAGTAGATTAATGTGTGTACAAAAGTGAAACAATGTAACAAGTTAGTTATAAGAGAGAGAAAATGGATAAATTGCTCCCCTTAGGTACGTTAGGAAATAAGAAACGTGTTATGTGGAACGATAGTATTTGGTTGTGATGGGGTAAACGGTGTTTACATAAACAACAGCAGATGTTATTATTGTTTTAGGAGTCAGGCAACAGCTGTCTTTTAAAACCATAAATATTATTCCGTGATGAAGGAGATAATTCCAAAGTAGGATGTTTGCTATCGAAAAGGATTTTGAGAAGGCTGTGTAATGAGGTGGAACGAAAATACGAGTAATTTTATTATAATGCGTACGAGTGTTTCTGTTATGCTGTTCATACAATAATGTTACGAACGAGGATAGAAATCTAAAATCGTATACGTTGATCACACAATGAAGCTGACACAGAGTATGGAAATCCCTGCGTTTGTCTGCACTTAGCAAGCTAAGCAGTGCGTTGGACGATTAAAGAAACTCGAGACGACTATCGCCGCAGATATACCGTACAAAGGCGTTCCTCACCGGATCTAGTCTTTTCGCAATATCTTCCAGTCCCACGCCAGCAGATATCGTAATTGGTGTCACAGTTTTATGACAATTACCGTGATCCTAAATCGAAACACTTAATTACTGCTGCTTCATTTTCACGACGCATGCTGCCACGTGTCACAGATGTGCTGACAGCCTTTCACCGAACTTATTCTGCAACGACTTCCTTGTCAGTCAAAGATATTGCATCACAATTTTAATGAAATTCATAACCGGCAAATCACAGGGGTGATGTCGCTCCATGACATATACGCCACGACGTTACTCACTATGATTGATAGCAGCTCTCGCTCCTTGTAAATGAACATCTTATTCATGCGACTACAGTTAAAGACGTTTACACTTTAATTGCTACAGCTCTATGGATTTCGCCACTGACATGAATTTGTCTACAATAATTTGACTTAAACAAACGTAGCGTATAGTACATAAAAAGATGAAATGGTCTGGTATTGTTTTATTACACGATTGTCGAACAACTAATGGGAACAGTAACATTCATTGCATATATCTTATTATGCGTTCGGTGCAACTGAAAGTGGAATGACTGCATAAAACTAATTGCAAAAAGATATACGCCGCACTGATATTAATTGGAAGAATCTTCAAGAAGTGTTGATCACTCACGAATCACGTAGCTTACAAAACTCTCACCCGGCCGATACCTGACTATTGCACCTCAATATGTGATCCGTGAGAGTAAGAATTGATGGAATAAAGAAAACCCAAAGAATAGGAGCGTGGGTTTTCACGTGTTCGTTTAGTAAATACGACAGAGTCGCCGAGATGCCCGCCCATTTCCAGTGGCACACATTACGTGGGAGGCGTTGTGCACCACGATGTGATCTACTGTTAGAATTATAAGAGCGAGTTAGAGAATAGGTGGAACTAGTAACTGAGAGCCAAATGCGAGTTGTTCGGAAAAAAGTCTAATAACTCCAATTTTGATCCTGTCAGTAATTTTATAATTTTCGTGGCACAAGTCTTGTAGTACAGCAAACATCCCTTATCGTTTGTTAGAATTGCTCTCGTACCTTTTTATAACGTTTTACAGTAAACTGTTAAAGTAACTGTTGTGCCTCGTTCAACCAGAACCCCTTTTTTCTTTCGAACGACAATGACCAAATTTGTATGAAGCGAACGTCAATCGATTGTTTTCGGAAAACGGGAGCATGCCTTCACTATTGATGGCTTTTTGCCGGGCGTTCTGGCCGAGCGGTTCTAGGCGCTTCAGTCCGGAACCGTGCTGCTGCTACGGTCGCAGGTTCGAATCCTGCCTCGGGTATGGATGTTTGTGATGTCCTTAGGTTAGTTAGGTTTAAGTAGTTCTAAGTCTAGGGGACTGATGACCTCAGATGTTAAGTCCCATAGTGCTCAGAGCCATTTGAACGATTTTTATGGCTTTTTTTCGTCAACGTCAACATGCGCAACCCTAATTTCATGATCGGTAGTAATGTGATCAAGAAATTCGTGTCTTTCACCTGCGTAACCTAACAAGAATGCGAGATGAGACACATTCTATGGATGGCACAGTCATTAAAAAAATAATAAAATAACAATTAAAAAATAAAAGTATTCGTGATTCGGCGACCCTTGTGAAAAACTTTTCGGTCCTGTCATCTGGTACCACGCTTGCACATCACTGCGTTACTTCTGTCTTCACATCAAAATATCTCACTACATTCCCTTCACGCACAAATGTCATGTAAAATTCTGTAGGTTTTTCTTTTTCACCCACAGAAAAAGAATCTCGCTGGGATTTCCGATCGCAGCTGTCATTCCAGACGTTTGCCTTCCTCTCGGGCGCTGCCTAACGTAGTAGACGGAACTTACTTCACGAACTGCCTATGTTTGTCGCTAGCAGCAGTCCTTGCTTGCGAAATAGATGATGATTTCATAAAACGACATCACTGTACCTTGCAGGACTCGCCTTAGGATTAGTAATTTCAGCAGTAAATAATTTTAATCCAATGCATACCCAGTACTATCTCTCGACTTGAACCCTACAGGAAATTATTGACATTCTGGCTACAACCGTATTGCTGCTAACAGACCTCCTTCGCAGACTGCATTCACACTGAGTGCAGCTTTGCAAGAAGATTGAGGTGCGATCCCAGTGGAGTTTGTCGACATAGTCATTAATAACATTGTACACACATGTGCTGTGTCGCCCTCGAGCTAGTTGCTCGTCTCAGTGACTCAACTTGTGGTACACATAATTGTAACATCCGTTTAAAACTTTTAAAATACGAGTATGTAATGCATTCTAATAGAAATTCTGTACCTACTGTACTTACTGGTTCCATATTTTGCCTATGATACGTTACAATTCAGAAGGAAATTTGCTGTTTTTCATGACTTCTCTTTGAATTTGGAATAATATGTTCAAATTGCAAATGCTTATTGCAAGACGTAATTACTGATCTTTCTAAATTATCAATTTGATACTCAAAACGTATCTGAAGTTCGTTACAGTAACTGCAGGCGTATTATACTTAGTTCTGACATTTCTGTGAGCAATTAAATCCATTGGCTAACGAGGTCATCAGAAACGAGTACCTTCTAGATTATGTGTGTGAGATATCCGGCCTTGTTACCTCCATATATGGCGTACGAAGGTGACGATAAGCATGTCAGATGTCTGTTTACTGGAGGTGGGAGAAAATTGATTAGGATCAGTGAGCTCATCGATGTTAGTCGTGCAGTTCATCTACACAATAAAATGGCTCTGAGCACTATGGGACTTAACTTCTGAGGTAATCAGTCCCCTAGAACTTAGAACTACTTAAACCTAACTAACCTAAGGACATCACATACATCCATGCTCGAGGCAGGATTCCAACCTGCGACCGTAGCGGTCGCGCGGTTCCAGACTGCAGCGTCTACACAATAAGTTCAGTTTGATCATCATGTTGTCGATCTGTGTAATGGATTCATATAATGAATATACACTTTCCCAACGTATACTACTGAGGAAGAACTCTCTGGTCCAACATCCCGACACTTCGGAAAGCAGCAATATTTTAATACTGCCACCCGGCTGGAAAAAGGCGAGAGTTTTCCATCAGGATTCATGTAGAGTTAGAAAACTTACAAAAATTGGGTGTCACTAATTAATTAGTGGGGTAAAAAGAAGTGAGTCTGTAACGCCGGAAATGCATATCCTCCTATTTTCATCTATTGTACTATACGTTTTTTACTTATTATGTTACCTGAAGATATGACATTTCTGTGTCTTTATATATTGTAATTGCTTTACAACAGCGACGGCCGACAATAAGTGTTTGTCGCCACCTCCTCGATCGATGACTTCAAACCTTCAATCAACCAACAAGGAAGACCGAAACCACGTAAAATTTTAGAACTGTATGGCAGACGTAAGCTCTTCAAACTGTTCCATTTGCATCACTAAAATACAGCAACTTAGCATAAACCTTTGTTGCACATTGTCCCAATTGCATTACCAAGCAGGGTCCCTTGCTTTTCCGAAATGAACCGGAGTGTCGTTGAAATTCAAACGCCAGCATTAAAGTAATATCATTCCATTTCACTGCTTTAATTTCTAAGTTCAGTTAAATTATTCATAGTTGGCTACAATAGCCAAACACAACTATATTTAGATTACACAAGCACAAATTAAGAGTGAGAGTTTTGTTACCCTATTTTAGCTTACCTGTGACTACAGCTCAGCTTGGTACGTACTAAAGTTTAGTATTGTTAATTGTTCAAAATCATTTAATTCAAGTTCAAAGTTAAATCTCTTATTTCTAAATTGCGTAGATTCAAGTTGCTTTTGAGATGATTGTTGAGGTAGCCCAAAATTAACATTATTTTATTTTATTTCGTGGTGCTTCAGAAACAAAGTTCACTATCAATTTCAGTCACTAAATTAAGTTTCAATTTTCTGGTTTTATTAATTCTTTTGCCAAATTTAGTCAGATTGTAGCGAAATTTACCACTTCAGACAAACATTCAGTTTTCACACATCACGTGTCAACCTTCAGTTGCCACGTTTTTAGGGCTATTTATACGTGCATTAACCTTTCTTTTTCAATTATTATAGTAGTTGTCCATAGGACTGGCGACCGTTATTTTCCCCAAATCTCAAATATCTAATTAACGCCAGTTAATTGTTAACGTAACGACCGCACATTCACTTCCTTTATTAACTTTACCCTTTTTCAAAATTAATTTCCACCGATTTCATTTGCAATTTTCGTTCCATTTAGATGTAACCCTTCCTCCCTCTTTACCGACAGATTAAATTCGGTGACGATTGCTTTTCCCAAATTTCCATTAGGTACACGAGGTTTAATTTTTCACTGACATTAAGGTCGATAAGTGAGGGGGAGGTTACAAGTCCTCACATGATAACGTATAATCCACGATAATTGTTAGTATTCTCTCGTAATTTTAATTATGTGAAAACGTAACACACACACTCACACACACACACACACACACACACACACACAAACACACTTTCACTGTAAATTCCTAACAATTTCCTTACTTCTCATCCTTAATACTTGCCTCCTTAATGTCCTCCAACCATAGTGCACTGTTACCACTGCAAAAATAACACGCTACAATTAAAATGTAAGACATACAACAGCTGAGAGCCACAGGGAAACCAAAAACATCGCCATACAACTGAACGTCTGGCGAATTTCACAATCCGAGTGTTAGAAAACCGACGTAGGTGAAAACAATGAGATGACATATTGTACTGTAGCACTTAACTATTGTACTTCAATGACGTGTAAGACCATACAAATAGGGAAACTAAAGAAAAGTACATGAAAACCTGATGCAAACTTACAAGACGTATGAACTGTTCCTAACCTTCAAAGCTACTGCAAAAATAACAGAGAGAGCTATTTATAACGTGGTGTCAGGCCAGTGCTGACATCTTTTGGAGACGTGTAGTAGGGAGAAAATTCCGCACATGGCACGTAACATTTTTCACTTATATAGGGAACGATACAAATAACGCAATGATTAAATTTCGTATCTTGTTTGTTACTCTTCTGCCTGAACACAATAAACGGAGGAAGGTATTAACAGAGGGCATATATGCTGCCAGTGATTGTGTTCATGTAAGTCCGAAGGACGCTGGAAGTACTCGTATGAAGCGGACAATTTAGGATTAGCAGAAGAGAAAGAAGTGAAAGCATTCTAAATGTACTGTTGCAGAAAAATGGCACGTATTAAGTGTGTGGTGTCACCGTCAGACACCACACTTGCTAGGTGGTAGCCTTTAAATCGGCCGCGGTCCGTTAGTATACGTCGGACCCGCGTGTCGCCACTATCAGTGATAGCAGACCGAGCGCCGCCACACGGCAGGTCTAGAGAGACTTCCTAGCACTCGCCCCAGTTATACAGCCGACTTTGCTAGCGATGGTTCACTGACAAATTACGCTCTCATTTGCCGAGACGATAGTTAGCATAGCCTTCAGCTACGTCATTTGCTACGACCTAGCAAGGCGCCATTGCCAGTCACTATTAATGCTGTAAAACATGTACTGTCACGAGCGATGGTCACCAATTATGGATTAAAGTTAAGTATTCCAGAAGCTCCGTACTTTTTTTTACTAGACTCAACTCCTTTAACTGTTCCAGACCTCACGCCAGCCTGCGTGAGCTTAAACGCGTGCCTTTCGGCTTCCTCCTAGTGGATTGGCTGTCTTGCCAGTCCACAACAAAGTGAGTAACATGAAAAGAGGATTCTCCTCCTCGAAGATCGGATATACAGGGTGTAAATTTTAATTTGACAAACCAGAATAACTCGAAAAATAAGCTTCACTCGAAAAAATGTGTAGAATCCAAAGATGATTATTTTCCAGGGGGACATCTGCTGGTGCTTACATTAGCCAGCCACCCCAGCCCCCTGGGGGCGGCAACTTTAAATTTTCAAATGGGAAGCCCCATTTTTTATTGCAGAATCATATTATACATAGAAAACTTCGTACATTCAGTCTTAAACATTTGTTTTGATTCTTGGTAGTTGGCGCTGTAGTTCAAGAAAATCAATGTTCTCATTTTTGCGTGGAAAATAGTTACGGATAAATAAAAAATACTTATTTACTCGTAAATTTTGATTCGCTAAAACTAAAACTCTCTCTCTCTCCCCATAGGGTGGAGTTTGAGAGAGGAATTAGAGTTACAAATGTTGCCCCACGTATTAATTTTTTACGCCGATTCGGACAAGTTTTGTTTGGGTCAACAATTGTAAACTCTAATTCCTCTCTCTCAAATCCCACCTTATGGGGAGAGAGACAGAGAGTTTTAGTTTTAGCGAATCAAAATTTACGAAGTAAATAAGTATTTTTTATCTATCCGTAACCATTTTCCACGAAAGATTGAGAACATGGGTTTTCTGGAATTACAGCACCAACTACCAAGAATCAAAACAAATGTTTAAGACAAAATATACGTAGTTTTTTATGTAGAATCTGATTCTGCAGTAAAAAATGGGTGTTACCATTTGAAATTTTAAAGTTGCCTCCCGCCCCACCCCCAGGGGGCTGGGGTGGCGGGCTAATTTTAGCACCAGCAGGTGTCCCTCTCGAAAATAATCAACTTTGGATTCTACACATTTTTTCGAGTGAAGCTTATTTTTTGAGTTATTCTGGTTTGTCAACCTAAAATTTACACGCTGTGTAAGGTATTAGTGCACTGCAGGAGTACCTAAATAGAGGTCCCAGGGTTAGTATCGCTTACTGAAGACGGTAATGCACGGATAGCGTTAGGAACAGAGAGTTTGTTGTAACCGGAAGTGAACAGCAATAAAGTCCTAAGATAGGAATAGTTGTCGTAAGGATACGTTAGTCGCCTTGGTTGGAGCTTAAGAGCTCTCAAAAACGACGCTATCACCGGCCACCAGTGGTGGCGGGGTATTTACTGTAGCAAAGAATCTATCGAGGTATGACTGATAACGAAAATGAATTAATCATGGTGACGTTAAGCGTCAAAAGTCGGTCAAAAATGGTAATCGGATGCTTTTATAGACGGCATGCGTCACGAGATGTAGTGATAACGCGTTTCAGAGAGAACTTGCGGTAGATCATCAATAACTTACCTGATCACGCTGTTGTAATAAGGGATGACTTCAACTTACCAGACATACATTGGGAGAGTTATGCTATCAAAACTGGTGCCATAGACAGGAGTTCGTCTGACATTTTTCTGAATGTCTTGTCCGAAAACTACTTCGAACAAATAATTACAGAACGAACTCGTGAATGTAACAGCTTTGACCTCCTAGCAGCAAACAGATCGTAATTCTGTGACAGCATCTGTGATTAGGGATATGACAAGGTATGTTCAGAAAGTAAGGCAAATATTTCTGCTTAGGAAGAGTGACAGGATACGATTTAGAGAGTATCTGAATAGTCAACATCAAACACTCAGTGCTGAGAACAAAGAAATGGAGCACAAATAGAAAAAAAATTCAGAAGCTTCGTCCAATATACATTAGACAAGCGTGATCCGAGCAAGGTCTTAAGGAATGGGAAAAGCCCACCGTAGTTTAATAATCGTGTTATAAAATTTCTACGTTAATAAACAGAGCTCTGTGATAGTTTAAAGAGAAGTATAAACCTAGCAGACAAACAAATGATGAACGAAGCGCAAATGAGTGTAAGAAGAGCAATGAGAGAAGTGTTGAGGAGCTTTGAAAATAACATTTTCTAAGCCGATTTGCTCCCCTCCTAGCAGCAGTTAATCGTAGTTCGCTGGTGCAACGAAGGATATCTAGCGACTTTAAAAAGCACAGGTCATTCCACATTTTCAGAGAGGGTCGTGGCTTCTCTGTATGAAGTTCTTGTTTCCCTGGGTCGGAGCTTGAGCAAAAGGTCCAGTCTCCTCACCACTGATGGCCGGCACACACGACTTCATGCAGCAGTGTTCTCTAAAACGAGTCTCGAAATTCCTTCCCTTCCGACCGATATAAAACTTGTCACGCTCTTGGCAGTTGACCTTACACATTCTAAATATTTGTTGCTATCTCACATGTAGTACATTTTCTGACAGAATTGCACAAGCATTGAGGAAAACGAAAGTTAAAATTGAATTCCAAACCAAAGGTACAATTCCTTCTAGACCATGCCACAAAGCTGTAAACAACATATTTATTCCTTCCACATACACAGAAGCGACAAAGAAAGTGGTATGGGCATGCGTATTCAAATACAGAGATATATGAGCAGGCAGAATACGACGCTGCGATCAGCAACGCCTATATAAGACAACACGTGTCTGGCGCAGTTGTTAGACCAGTTACGGCTGCTACAATGACAGGTTATCAAGATTTATGTGAGTCTGAGCGCGGTACGAACGGTGGGACACAGCATCTCTGAGGTAGCGATGAAGTGGTGATTTTTCCATACGACTGTTTAACGAATGCACCGCGAATATCAGGAATCCGTAAATCATCAAATCTCCGACATCGCTGCTGCCGGAAAAAGATCCTGCCAGAACAGGACCAACGGCGACTGAAGAGAATCGTTCAACGTGACAAAACTGGAGCCCTTCCGCGGACTGCTGCACATTTCAGTGTTGGGCCATCAACAAGTGTCCGCGTGGGATCCATTCAACGAAACATCATTGATATGGGCTTTCGGAGCCGAAGGCCCACTCGTGTACCCTTGATGACTGCGCGACCAAAGCTTTAGGCGTCGCCTTGGCCCGTCAACACCGACTTTGGACTGTTGATGAATGGAAACATGTTGTCTCGTCCGACGAGCCTCGTTTCAAATTCTATCGAGCGGATGGGCGTTTACGGCTATGGAGACTACCTCATAACTCCACGACCCAGCATGTCAGAAGGGAACTGTTCAAGCTAGTGGAGGCTCTGTAATGGTGTGACGCACGTGCAGTTGGAGTGATGTGGGACCCCTGGTACATCTGGATACGACTGTGACAGTTGACTCGTACGGTAGCATCCTGTCTGATCACCAGCATTCACTAATGTCCATTGTGCACTCCCAGCAGGACAACACGTCCAGAATTGCTACAGAGTGGCTCCAAGAACGCTCTTCTGAGTTTAAACACTTGCACCGACCACCAAATTCACCCGACATGAACATTATTGAGCATACCTGGGATGTCTTGCAACGTGCTGTTCAGAAGAGATCTCCAACCCCTCGTACTCTTACGGATTTATGGACAGCTCTGAAGGAATGATAGTGTCAGTTCCCTCTAGCACTACTTCAGAGATTAGGCCAGTCTATGCCACGTCGTGTTGCGGCACTTCTGCATGCTCGCGGAGGCCCTACACAATATAAGGCAAGTGTACTAATGGCTTTGGCTTTTGAGTGTACATCTCGCCAAGTGACGGCGATGAGAAAGTTCAGAAATTACAGCAAATACAGAGGCTTACCGGCAGTCGTTCTTCCCACGCAACATTCACCAGTGGAACAGGGAAGGAGTGATCAGTTGGCGGTACCAGGAGCACCCCCCTTCTCTCTCCTCGTCACACAGCATCAAGTAGCATGCGGAGTATTAATGTAGACGTGGATGAGAAACTGAAACAATCTGCCGTATTGAGACTCGAGTTACACACGTGAATTTTATAACTGAACCACATCCTTTTTAACTTCAATACTTTTCTGCTACTGTCTAAAAGCTTTGTAACTAACAATCTTCGTTCGAGTCAGAGTCTCCATTATGTCGAAAAGTGAGCGGTCTGTCACCTCAGCAGATAGCGATTCCAATGTGATTCTAGGCAATGTCGACCGAACTGGTCTTTGTGGCGAGCATAGACACGAGGCAGTCAGGGTGTGTCGGCAGTAGAGGAAGTAACTAGACTGTATCGTACCTTAACGTAAATTGCGTTATCCCGAAGGTAGTCATGTTTCTACTAATTCATTGTTGCAGTACAGTTTGAACACTGGAATCCATGCGTCACAGGGCACTGACATGTGCGGTGGCACATTAAGAGTAATTCTGTGGCCTGTAGGATGAACTCCACGACTCTGTAATTGGTTTCACAGGTTACAGCTAGTTGTTCCTCAACCACAACCACTCATCCTAGTCATGTTGGTTGTCATCCACGTGACATTTGTTATCAATATACTGTATAAACTAAGGCATCCCACTGGAGATGTACGTTATTCTGTCCATGTGTTATTAGTATATCACTGGCATTAGACATGGATTTTTATATGCTATTTATATTGTATGTAACTATTTGTTTAGTCTCTTTTACAACCGGTGACAAATTATGTCACTAAAACGTGATAATACCTTCTGTAATATGAGTGACGTATTCGATGTCTACAGTGGATCCCACATTTTAACACTGTAAGTAGGCTGTTTAGGTTTTTATATTGGTAACGCCACATAGCGCTCTGTATGAAAATCACTGGCTGTGCTATGAGCAGTCTGTGGCTGGTTGGCACTGTTGTAATATTGGCTATTGTACTGTTGGGCAGTTGTTAACAGCGCGTAGCGTTGCGCTGAGCCGCCAGCAGTGGTGGATGTGGGGAGAGAGATGGCGGAGTTTTGAGAGCGGACGATCTGGACATGTGTCCATCAGGGACGGTAAATTTGTAAGACTGGATGTCATGAACTGATATATATATATATATATATATATATATATATATATATATATATATATATAATGACTTTTGAACACTATTAAGGTAAATACATTGTTTGTTCTTAATCAAAATCTTTCATTTGTTAACAATCTTTTATTCAGCTGGCAGTATTGGCGCTCACTGTATTGCAGTAGTTCTAATAACGAAGATTTTTGTGAGGTAAGTGATTCATGAAAGGTATAGGTTGCGCTAAAAATATTGTGTGTCAGTTTAGTGTTGATCAGAATAAGTAAAGTGAGAAATGTCTGAGTACGTTCAGTTCTGCTCAGCTGTTTGAAAATCAAATAACGTAAGGGGTTTACCAGCACAGTAATTCATTAATTTTTCTAAGGGGCCGTTTCAACATGTGTCACATTGTCCAACAGATATTATTCTTCACGTCTGTTTAAAGTATGACATTGATAACAGGTTTTAAGCAGCATACACACTGTGTACAAACGAAAATTTTTACAGTTTTTTGTAGAATATGTGCCTGCACTACTATCATGGTAAATCATTCACGGTAATGGCTTTACCAGAATGAAACGAAGTCGGTCTTGATTTGGGGGCCACACGAATGTTGCTGTGCAGAAATCAGGAGACAACCGACGGAAATATTAGTGAATGCAACAGTATCTCTACCGTTATGGGGAGTTCCATGGGAGAATCTTCTGTTATGCCATTAATGAACCGTCAAAACAAAATATGCAAGACTCAAGACGATGGTGATGCATCAGACCTAGTACATGCATGAGTAATCGAGAGTACCATGAGAATCAAGCAGCTAAACGAGAAATTCGAGAAAAAAAATCGGCAAATGTGGCGAGAAATTCGACAAAATTTCGATGAACAGAACGAAAAGTTTGCCAAAAAGGACAGAACTACAGACAAAACGAAAGGCTCAACCAAATTATATCACAAGTTGCATGTTCGAGAGCGTCACTGGAGGACACCATTAAGCATGTTGCCTAGTGATGTGTCAAGTCGAGAAGGTAGCAGACCACGTTCCCGAAACTGAAATTTTACAATGCACCTGTGTACAAGCAGTGGTAAAACTGCTGTCCAATTAAGGCAAATACTCTCAGTAGTGTTCAAGAAGAGCTTGGTAACATTGTGAAACACGTAGGCAACGAAGTTAAACAAGGAATTTGTGCAGGCAATCTGTGGAATACAATACATACTGAGGATTTTTTTTTTACTATAGTAGTTTTGTAAAATGCCACGTGAACGGAAAACTATGTCGCACAAAAATTCTCAACAATTTCGAAGGCGACTTACACAAATGTTGGACTCAACCAAAGAAAATGGCTTTTGTAGTAAGAGGTTAGCTAGGTTAAGACGCTTAGTACTTGCCTCAACGATAGGCACAGAGTACGAAACGTCTGAGCAGTTTCAGAAAGCGTTTGTAGACAAATACTGGTGAACTAAGCGTAAAAATGAGAACGGTAGTAGTATCTACAACGCTGCTCTGTTTCTGAGTGGGAAAGAATAATAAAATGGAAAAATATTTTGATAGTTATTACAGAATAAATAAAAAGTTGGATACAGCATTGTGAGACCAGTCGTTTATCATCGTAATGACATCAAAATTACATCTGGAAATTCAAGGAAAACTAACGTGAGTGTCCTGAATGGCCATCCAGATGTTCATAAATGTGTTAAGTGATGCAGATTCTATCTATGTTAGAAGTCAAATTATGTCACGAGGAAAAAAACGGAAATGATGAGTGATTAAAAGTGTATCAGAATGAAGGCAATGACAGTGTCACCAACCAGTGAGGTAGAGAAGCATTTTATAGATGAAATGTTAGCTATCACCCTGGATAGCGCAAACAACAAATGGCACGAAACAGAGATAAATACAAGTGTGAGTAGCTAGAGAGTGGGTTTAGACCAAAAATATATCGAACACATTCAGGAAACGTTCGAAATTTGCTGATGTGATTCAGTCAGGAAGAACGTCTATAGGATCACCAACTCACAAGTTTCAAATAGTGGCTGTAAGTTAAGGCGCAGAAGAGGATTTACTGCAAGAGGAAAATACCAAATTAGGAAAACGAATATTTCTTTTATAGTATTCGAGGGATAGGGAAACACCATCGATGCTTTAGTAGACACAGTCAATGCTGTCTTCAGCACCTACATCACAAAAAAATCCCTCAATAGAAAGCAATGGAGATGGGAATGTCAAATCCAATGAAAAATATCACAAAGAAAAGTGTCAAGTTGCTGGCATGAATTAAAAAAAAATCAAATGTATTTTCCTATAAACCAACACTTTGTCGTTTCCACATTAAAACGAAATGTTATATTTAACAACAAGCACTACCCTTTCCTCAGGCAAAAACAGAGGTTGGTCATAGAAATTATAGGCAATGTTACAGGAGAAAATCACTGAGTTCTTTTAATCCATACAACTGCCCACTGTTGGCTGATAAAAAGAAAAAAACGTGATGACATGCGACTAGTTCTAGATAGTAACTTCACAATGAGAACAAAGCGAGATAAGTTTCCTTTAATTTACGTCTATGGTCACAATCTTTTCTGTTTAACAGAATACCGGCTTCCGTCTATAATGACCATCATCAGATCTGTCTCATAAAAACGAAGTCCTAATGCACTGCAGCCATAGTGGCATAGTCAACTGTTAAATGCAGAATCAGAACCAGCATCGTCAAATACATATAAATCACATCACATCACATCACATACTCGTGCATGTGATGTGATTTTATGTATTTCACGATGCTGGTGCTGATTCCGCATTTCACAGTTGACTATGCCACTATGCCTGTAGTGCATTAGGACTTTGTTTTTATGAGACAGGTCTGATGATGGTCATTATAGACCGAAGCCGGTAATCTGTTAAACAGAAAAGATTGTGACCATAGACGTAAATTAAAAGAAACTTATTACATATACGGGTCACTGTGTTTTTTCGCGACGATGTCGCAGCTTGTGAAACAAAAGGAGAGCTTAGAAATATTGATACAGAAATCCACAGGCGTTACCAGTTTTAGTAGTATATATCTTAAGTCATGGTGCTAGCAGATACTACTCCTCCACGAATCAAGACAGTGTACAGCATTTAGACTTGAGGGTAGAAGATATCAATACTGTGTTCTACCGGTTGGTTGCAATGTATCAATTATAGTTTTCGTCGGATCTCTGGACTAGAAGCTTCCTGATAATAATTAAATAAAATTAAGGTTTGTGTGGACAACACGCTTATCACATCAGATTCTTAGGAGAATCATAAACAGATATGAGAGAAAGTTCTTACAGCATTTGAGTGAGTAGAAATGACAGCAAAAATCGAAAAAATCCGAATTTGCTACATCTGAAATTGTATGTTTGGGACACATAATTATCCAAAAGGATGGTTTTTTCAGACAAATACAAGCAGAAAACTAGTAAAATTTTTCTCGACTGAATGCAAAAATGAATTTTAAAGTTTTTTAGGACTATCGGGGTGCTATAGGAGACTTATAAATAATTAGTCACTAAATGAGCTGCAATTGGCTAATTTATTGAATCACAAGGTGATGTGGGATTGGATAAAACCATGCCAGGATGCTTTTGTAGCCATTAAAATTCAGTTATGTTACCCAGAAGTGTAAATACGAGGTACATTCAGATCCCTCAAAAGATTTCCGTCCAGTGTGTGATAGCTCAGACTATGGTTCTGGAGAGCATCTTTCTCAGGAGAATGCAGATGGTGCTATAAACACGATGGCATTTTTCAACAGTGTGTTGAGCAGTATACCACCACAGAAAAGGAAGTTTTAGGTAATTTGTAAGGATTCAGAAAATTTGGATACCAGTTAGCTACAAGGCACAAACAAGTCATAACCGATCACGAAACCTTATCTTTTCTATTTAAGAATAAACTATTCCACACTTGGTTTGTAAAATTGGCTTTCGCTTTAGAGGAGTATGATTTTAAAGTTTTACACACATTTGGGTTGGGTTGTTTGGGGAAGGAGACCAGACAGCGAGGTCATCGGTCTCATCGGATTGGGGAAGGTTGGGGAGGAAGTCGGCCGTGCCCTTTCAAAGGAACCATCCCGGCATTTGCCTGGAGCGATTTAGGGAAATCACGGAAAACCTAAATCAGGATGGCCGGACGCGGGATTGCTGTCCAAAAAAGGTAGAATTTTATCCTCTAAGAATGGCCCACAGGAAAGCATCGAGGACTGAGGCAGATTATTTCAATAAATTTGCTATCCTAAACACACACGATCGCCAGTGAAGTGGAGGACAAAGGGACGGCGGTGGTCTGCAGTAATGTTTACGTAGTCCGCTGCTGTCCTGGTGTCTTCTGTTATCGCCGCAGGTTCCATGGAAGCCCAAGTGCATGTCATACATAACAGTACAGACACCACTGATCTCCGTTCGTGGTTTAGTGCGCCTATCGAGCAGCCGTTCACCTTCATCACGGCATATCGGGATACAACCTTCGATCTGCTGTAACAAGAAGCGTGATTCATCCAAACAGCTGACCCATAGTCCAAACTCGACGATATCTCGTGCAGTGCAATCGTACTTGACGAAGTCGTCTGTTGTGGAGCTGCATGTTAAACAGTGCGCGTTGAATTGTTTAATTCGAAACATCTGGTCCTGCACAAGCTTCTTCATACTCTGTTGCCAGATCTGCCACATATCGTGACCTCTCTTGTTTTGTAGAACGGACAAGCCTCTAAATTCCTTGTTCGATGATGAGATGCGTAGACCAAAACTTTGTTGCCTACGCGATGTGACACTGTCCTTCAACCAGTTTCCATGGATGTTCATGACAGTAGTATGTGAACAGCAGAGCAGCCTTGCCATTTGCAAAATGTCACATGCAGGCACTGTGCTATAAACAAGCTCTGTTTGTCACAATAGCTTACGTCAGTGGATTTATGTGCGACCAGTATCGCTATAGAGTGATTCTCCATTCATCACTGATCCGCTTGTATACACCATCGGATCAAAATTACCTGGACAACTATTAATGGACATAAAAACGGAATATGACAGCCATTTGTTACAGCCTACTACTCGGGACACTTACATTGAGCTGTCTGAATGTCTGTGGAGGAAAGGTGCACAATTTTTTCTTCAAGAGCCGCAATCAGTGAAGGCAATGATGTTCGAGGCTGGGGCCTGCAGTGAAGTCGACATTCGAATCCGAAGGTGTTCCCTAGGTGTAGGTCGTTGACCTGGACAGGCCAGTCCATTTCAGGAACGTTCTGGCCCACAGATCTTTGCCTCATAGATGCTTATTGAAGCCAGGATGCACTGTCATGCTGATACAGTCATCGTATCCGAACTGTTTCTCTGTTGTACACAGTACTGTAAAATGTGTTATTAAACTTGTACAGCGTTTTCTTAAGTGTAAATACGTGAACCACACCAGAACCGTTAAAAACACTCCAATAACATACACTCCTGGAAATGGAAAAAAGAACACATTGACACCGGTGTGTCAGACCCACCATACTTGCTCCGGACACTGCGAGAGGGCTGTACAAGCAATGATCACACGCACGGCACAGCGGACACACCAGGAACCGCGGTGTTGGCCGTCGAATGGCGCTAGCTGCGCAGCATTTGTGCACCGCCGCCGTCAGTGTCAGCCAGTTTGCCGTGGCATACGGAGCTCCATCGCAGTCTTTAACACTGGTAGCATGCCGCGACAGCGTGGACGTGAACCGTATGTGCAGTTGCGGGACTTTGAGCGAGGGCGTATAGTGGGCATGCGGGAGACCGGGTAGACGTACCGCCGAATTGCTCAACATGTGGGGCGTGAGGTCTCCACAGTACATCGATGTTGTCGCCAGTGGTCGGCGGAAGGTGCACGTGCCCGTCGACCTGGGAGCGGACCGCAGCGACGCACGGATGCACGCCAAGACCGTAGGATCCTACGCAGTGCTGTAGGGGACCGCACCGCCACTTCCCAGCAAATTAGGGACACTGTTGCTCCTGGGGTATCGGCGAGGACCATTCGCAATCGTCTCCATGAAGCTGGGCTACGGTCCCGCACACCGTTAGGCCGTCTTCCGCTCACGCCCCAACATCGTGCAGCCCGCCTCCAGTGGTGTCGCGACAGGCGTGAATGGAGGGACGAATGGAGACGTGTCGTCTTCAGCGATGAGAGTCGCTTCTGCCTTGGTGCCAATGATGGTCGTATGCGTGTTTGGCACCGTGCAGGTGAGCGCCACAATCAGGACTGCATACGACCGAGGCACACAGGGCCAACACCCGGCATCATGGTGTGGGGAGCGATCTCCTACACTGGCCGTACACCACTGGTGATCGTCGAGGGGACACTGAATAGTGCACGGTACATCCAAACCGTCATCGAACCCATTGTTCTACCATTCCTAGACCGGCAAGGGAACTTGCTGTTCCAACAGGACAATGCACGTCCGCATGTATCCCGTGCCACCCAACGTGCTCTAGAAGGTGTAAGTCAACTACCCTGGCCAGCAAGATCTCCGGATCTGTCCCCCATTGAGCATGTTTGGGACTGGATGAAGCGTCGTCTCACGCGGTCTGCACGTCCAGCACGAACGCTGGTCCAACTGAGGCGCCAGGTGGAAATGGCATCGCAAGCCGTTCCACAGGACTACATCCAGCATCTTTACGATCGTCTCCATGGGAGAATAGCAGCCTGCATTGCTGCGAAAGATGGATATACACTGTACTAGTGCCGACATTCTGCATGCTCTGTTGCCTGTGTCTATGTGCCTGTGGTTCTGTCAGTGCGATCATGTGATGTATCTGACCCCAGGAATGTGTCAATAAAGTTTCCCCATCCTGGGACAATGAATTCACGGTGTTCTTATTTCAATTTCCAGGAGTTTAATACCACCTCCTCTGTACTTAACTGTTCATACCACAAATGACAGTGTCAACAGTTAAGTACAGAGGAGGTGGTAAAATGATATTGGGGTGTTTTTAACGGTTAGAGTGTGGTTCACTTATTGCGCTTAAGAACTGATGGGGTATAAACTAGCTCGTGTCCCAAGTAGAACTCTGTAGGTGCACCGTGGGTAACGCTAAATGAGATAGAGCGATTTTCGGCAGCTAGGCTATACCTTTGATCTCCTGCCTAACATACATGGATCCAAAAGACCAGTAAGTCAAAGTCCTTATCAGGCCCAAATGACAAACAACCTCGGAAAAATAATCCCTATCTGCCAACTAAATGCTGAAGGACTTAGCAGAGCCAGACTATCCGACACATTACAATCACCTGCCCACTAAGATCATGTCCTGGAGACCCAGCCAATTACTTCCAAGCTGCAGATACGGCGCTGGACTTGATCAGCGGCCTCGATATTGCAATATAGTTCTAATTGTCAGATCATAATAAATTTTAAATATGTATATAGTTGTTTGTATTTAAATTGTAATATTATAAATATGTGTATATATACAGGGTGGTCCACTGATAGTGACCGGGCCAAATATCTCACGAAATAAGCGACAAATGAAAAAACTACAACGAACGAAACTCGTCTAGCTTGAAGGGGGAAACCAGATGGCGCTATGGTGCTGCCATAGATCAAACGGACATCAACTGCATTTTTTAAAATATGAACCCCCATTTTTATTACATATTCGTGTAGTACGTAAATAAATATGAATGTTTTAGTTGGACCACTTTTTTCGCTTTGAGATAGATGGCGCTGTAATAGTCACAGACATATGGCTCACAATTTTAGACGAACAGTTGGTAACAGGTAGGTTTTTTAAATTAAAATACAGAACGTAGGTACGTTTGAACAGTTTATTTCGGTTGTTCCATTGTGATACATGTGCCTTTGTGAACTTATCATTTCTGAGAACGCATGCTGTTACAGCGTGATTACCTGTAAATACCACATCAATGCAATAAATGCTCAAAATGATGTCCGTCAACCTCAATGCATTTGGCAATACGCTTAACTCGTATTCCTCTCAACAGCGAGTAGTTCGCCTTCCTTAACGTTCGCACTAGCATTGACAATGCGCTGACGCATGTTGTCAGGCGTTGCCTGTCGGTGGATCACGATAGCAAATATCCTTCAACTTTCCCCGCAGAAAGAAATCCGGGTACATCAGATCCGGTGAACGTGCTTGCCATGGTATGGTGCTTCGACGACCAATCCACTTGTCATGAAATATGCTATTCAATACCAATTCAACCACACGCGAGCTATGTGCCGGACATCCATCATGTTGGAAGTACATCGCCATTATGTCGTGCAGTGAAACATCTTGTAGTAACATCGGTAGAACATTACGAAGGAAATCAGAATACATTGCACCATTTAGATTGCCATCGATAAAATGGGGGCCAATTATACTTCCTCCCATAATGCCACACCATACGGCATACACTAAACCGCCAAGGTCACTGATTTTTTGTCGCAGCGCAGTCATCGTGGATTTTCCATTGCCCAGTAGTGCATATTATGCCACTTTACGTTACTGCTGTTGGTGAATGACGCTTCGCCGCTAAATAGAACGCGTGCAAAATATCCGTCAGCATCCCGTAATTTCTCTTGTGCCCAGTGGCAGAACTGTACACGACGTTCAAAGTCGTCGCCATGCAATTCCTGGTGCATAGAAATATGGTACGGGTGCAATCGATGTTGATGTAGCATTCTCAACACCGACGTTTCTGAGATTCCCGATTCTCGCGCAGTTTGTCTGCTACTGACGGGCGGATTAGCCGCGACAGCAGCTAAAACACCTACTTGGGCATCATCATTTGTTGCAGTTCCTGGTTGAGTTTCACATGTGGGTTGGCCGGCCGAAGTGGCCGTGCGGTTAAAGGCGCTGCAGTCTCGAACCGCAAGACCGCTACGGTCGCAGGTTCGAATCCTGCCTCGGGCATGGATGTTTGTGATGTCCTTAGGTTAGTTAGGTTTAACTAGTTCTAAGTTCTAGGGGACTAATGACCTCAGCAGTTGAGTCCCATAGTGCTCAGAGCCATTTGAACCATTTTTTTCACAAGTGGCTGAACACTTCCTGTTTCCTTAAATAACGTAACTACCCGGCGAACGGTCCGGACGCTTGGATGATGTCGTCCAGGACACAGAGCAGCATACATAGCACACGCCCGTAGTGCATTTTGATCATAATAGCCATACATCAACACGATATCGACCTTTTCCGCAGTTGGTAAACGGCCCATTTTAACACGGGTATTGTATCACGAAGCAAATAACGTCCGCATTGGCGGAATTTTACGTGATACAACCTACTTACATGTTTGTGACTACTACAATGCCATCTATCACAAAGCGAAAAAAGTGGTTCAACTAAAACATTCATATTTCTTTTTGACCTATGGCAGCGTCATCTAACGGCGCAACCATAGCGCCATCTCGTTTCCCCCTTCAAGCTAGTCGAGTTTCGTACTTTGTAGTTTTTTCGTTTGATACTTATTTCGTGAGATATTTGGCGCGGTCACTATCAGTGGACCACCCTGTACAGTAGTTTGTTTTGTAACTGTACGTCACCATCATATTAACACTGACTTAGCTATCTGTAAGCCGGCCGCTGTGGCCGAGCGGTTCTAGGCGATTCAGACTGGAACCGCGCGACCGCTACGGTCGCAGGTTCGAAACCTACCTCGGGCATGGATGTGTGTGATATCCTTAGCTTAGTTAGGTTTAAGTAGTTCTAAGTTCTAGGGAACTGAAGACATCAGATGTTAAGTCCCATAGTGCTCGGAGCCCTTTGAACCATTTTTATACACGTAAGCATTACGTTTAGTAAATAAGTAACTGCAAATGGTGGCATGTAAAATTCACCGGGTATTCCCCTTACTAAGTTAGATCCTTTCTTCAGATTGCCACATGACAGAGACTGATTCGACAGTCCAAATCAGTTGCAGGTCATCCATTGTCCTGTGGCATTGCTCTCTACACCACCTTCTGCAGAAATGATTGGCTTCTGAGGAGCTGCTCGACCGTGGTACTCCATTACTTTTACCTCTGTACGTACAAGCATTGTACTGGCTGGACTGGCTGGACTGCTGGTGACTCACGAGTGATTCATTCCACTGATTTGATGAAACTTTTACAAGCGCCCTCTGCAGTTCCGTTCTCCAGTATATGAGATTTGCCTGGTTTAACTGCAAGTGTTGCTTAGCGTATCCATCCACTGTCACATCATTAGCAGTTGAGTGGGCAGTTTTAGAAACGTTGAAAAGTCCGTGATGGATTTGTTATTCAGGCGACATCCAAGGACCACTCCAAGTTCGAAATCACTGAGCCCTTTTGACCGACCCGTTATGCTATTACTGCTCCTGTATTGTCGTTACGCATCGCCTTCTTTTAGACTGTCACGTCCACCTCTCGTGACATCTGGCTATCAATTCCGCATTAAATGTGAGTGCCAGTAAAATTTTGACCAGGTAGTGTACTTTTGTTTCTGCGCCACGCACTCGTATCAATTCGGGCGGCATTGAATCTTTCGGAGGGCAATGGTCATAATGTTTCTGGTCATTAGTGTATATCGACAAAAGGAGCTGAGCCACACGGCAAAGTTCTCTCCTTATGTTGCTGTTGGTTTTCAAAAATTCCATCTCTTTGGTTTAATATATAGAGTTGCCTAAAATGGTATTACCAATCACATGTTAACACATAATTCTAAACATTTTTTGTTACAAACTCGAGACGGAAGAGAGAAGAATGGTAGAAGCTTGGATGAAAGTGTTTAGGTTGCCCTAAATAGTAAAAGAAATTCAGTAATGGTTTCATAACGGTCCTCCAAGCCGTTTAACGGTCCTTCGAATGCATGAAAAATCTGTGCGCGTCAGGTCTCTGACCAATGACTGCAAAGGAAACGGTGAACGTCCGAGAAGTATTCGAATGAAAGGTAACACAATGAATAGGAGCATAGGAAAGTCAAGTACGAGATTAACATTGGAAAGCGGAATCGCGCGGATAAGCGTATTAAGAATTCTCCACCTCGATCTGTGAGTGAAGCCATACCACATTCGCCGGCCGCAGTGGCCGAGCTGTTCTGGGTGCTTCAGTCTGGAACCGCGCGACTGCTACGGTCGCAGGTTCGAATCCTGCCTCGGGCATTGATGTGTGTGATGTCCTTAGGTTACTTAGGTTTAAGTAGTTCTAAGTTCTAGGGGACTGATGACCTCAGACTTTAAGTCCCATAGTTCTTAGAACCATTTGAACCATACCACATTCGAAAGATACAGCCGCAATCTGATGCTGATAAAATACCTTGAATGCGGGCTGCAGAAGTGTTGTTACGATTTACGCACATAGACTCTAATGTTATGTTCTTTGTGTTGGATGAGGCCACGTTTGACGTCGGTGGTACGTTAGTAAGCACAAGTTACGTCTTTTGGAGTAGAAGCAATACACACAAACTAAGACAGCGCATTCGATCCTACTCGAAAATTAACATATGGTGCGGTATTACCAAGTCTGGAGTACTTTGAACACATAGTTTTAGTGATCAGACTGGAAGGGAAGATTCTTACGTAGATATGCTGCAGAATTTTGTTGTTGCTGAGCTTCAACTCTGTATCATGACATCGGGTTACTTCCATACAGATAGTGTGTCGCCACATTATTCCTTGGAGGTTCGATATTATCTGGATAAAGCATTTCGTAGGCGCTGGACTGAAAGAGGTGGACCTCCGACGCGGTCAACTCGGTCACCCGATTTGACTCCATGTGGTTTCTGGCTATGAGGAATGGTGAAAGAACGAGTGCATGCTACAATACCTACTCACGTTAGCCCGTTCGCTGTTTGGGCATGTATACACGTCCTGCTACGCCGTTCCCAGGTGCTTTGTACATGTATACATGAGCTGCCTGGGTCCCCCCACAATTCTATGGACGTCTGATGCATCCTTCGCCGCCGACCTCTCACTGCTGAGGACGAATCCTGCTATATCTCGGTGAATAAGCAAGTATCGAGTACTTATCATAGAAAACATATGTCTCATTGCATGCTATCATTTGCAAAAAATCTCATTTCGATATCTTGAATCGTCTATGAGATGTGAAGACTGCTATGACCAACTGGTTAGCATGGGAATGAATTGGTGCTTCGCGCACGACCGTCATTCGGATATAAAACCAAACAACTCGAGAACAAAATGAGGTACTATTCTGGTCTCAACTTTAAATAAAATTTCGATATCTTACCTATACTTCATTCACTGCAAGGTATGAGCTTAAATAAACGATACGCAATGCTTTCGCAATGCTTTTTTACCTCTGCACACGCTGTAAAACTTCGTGCAATGTTTCACTGTATTTGATGCAGCGCAGTAAGTATAACGGATAACGAAAAGAAATTCAGTTCTTTATCGAGTGAAGATACTAGGCTGTAAAATGTGCAAAACTAAAATTTTTTTCCCATAACACTTTTCGAAAAATGGATGATATTTCATATCGGCCGGAATGTTCTCTCTCAGCACAGGCACTAGCATGTTCGAGGGTCACTCCAAAAGAAATGCCGGCCGTGGTGGTCTAGCGGTTCTAGGCGCTCAGTCCGGAGCCGCGCGACTGCTACGGTCGCAGGTTCGAATCCTGCCCCGGGCATGGATGTGTGTGATGTCCTTAGGTTAGTTACGTTTAAGTAGTTCTAAGTTCTAGGGGACTGATTACCATAGATGTTAAGTCCCATAGTGCTCAGTGCCATTTGAACCATTTGAACCAAAAGAAATGCACACTATTTTTTAAATCCATCTTTTAGTCTACATGTTTGAAAGTTTTACAGTGTGTTGATACATCCTTTAGGAACAATATTTTCATTTCTCCACGTAATTTCCATCCCTCTCAACTGCCTTACGCCATCTTGGGACCAGCGTCCGTAAATCCGCAGGGTAAAATTCTGGACCAACCTGTTGGAGTCACTGTTTGGCAGCGTGCACAAGGGAGTCATCATCTTCAAACCTTGTTCCAAAAAGAGAGTCTTTCAGTTTCCCAAAGAGATGATAGTCACATGGAGCCAGGTTAGGACTGTAAGGCGGGTGTTCCAGTGTTGTCCATACGAGTTTTCTGATCGCTTTCATGGTTTTTTTACTGACATGTGACCGTGTATTGTCGTGCAACAGCAAAACATCCTGCTTTTGCCGATGTGGTCGAACACGACTCAGTCGAGCTTGAAGTTTCTTCACTGTTGTCACATACGCACCAGAATTTATGGTGGTTCCACTTGGCATGATGTCCACAAGCAAGAGCCCTTCGGAATCCGAAAACACCGTAGTCATAACTTTGCCAGCAGGTGTGGTTTTGAATTTTTCTTTCTTGGGTGAATTTGCATGATGCACTCCATTGATTGCCTCTTCGTCTCTGGTGAAAAATGATGGAGCCATGTTTCATCACCTGTCACAATTCTTCCAAGAAATTCATCTCCACCATTCTCGTACTGTTCCAAAATTTCGCTGCATACCGTTTTTCTTGTTTCTTTGTGAGCCAATGTCAACATCCTGGGAACACATCTGGCACAAACCTTTTTTAACGCCGACACTTTCGGTATTCTGCAAACACTTCCTTCCCCTATCCCAACGTAGCGTGACAATTCGTTCACTGTGATGCGTCTGTCGGCAGTCACCAATTCGTTAACTCTCTGCACATTGTCTGGAGTGTGTGCGGTACGAGGCCTGCCGCTGCGAGGACAATCCTCAATATTGCCGTGCCCGCTTTCATCACGTAACCTGCTTGGCCACCGACTAACTGTACTGCGATCGACAGCAGCATCTCCATACACCTTTTTCAACCTCTTGTGTATTTTTCCCACTGTCTCGTTTTCACAGCACACGAATTCTATGAGAGCACGTTGCTTCTGACGAACTTCAAGTGTAGCAGCCATCTTGAAGACGTGCTGTGACGGCGCCACTCACGGGAACAGGCTGAAATAAGTTTGAAAACACATTGTAAAACTTTCATACATGTAGAATGAAAACTGTATTTTTACAAAAATAGTGTGCATTTGTTTTAGAGTGACCCGCGTAGAAAGCGATATCAAAAGTCGCCGCAACACGAAATCCAATTTACTCGTCTGTAAGAACGAAAGGATAAATGACTCTAAAGAACGCATAAGACAAGGCGTCCGCTCCATACCTTCGGAAATGTATGAAACAGCTGTGGCCTGTGTGGTCAAAGACTTTGCTGATGCAATGAGAACAAAAAAGTACAGTTTGAAGATGTGCACAAGTTTCATTTGGACTTCAGTACATAATGTGTCTCTATATTAAAATACACTACTGGCCATTAAAATTGCTACACCACGAAGATGACGTGCTACAGACGCGAAATTTAACCGACAGGTAGAAGATGCTGTGATATGCAAATGATTAGCTTTTCAGAGCATTCACACAAGGTTGGCTCCGGTGGCGACACCTACAACGTGCTGACATGAGGAAAGTTTACAACCGATTTCCCATACACAAACAGCAGTTGACCGGCGTTGCCTGGTGAAACGTTGTTGTGATGCTCAAAAATGGTTCAAGTTGCTCTGAGCACAATGGGACTTAACATCTGTGGTCATCAGTCCCCTAGAACTTAGAACTACTTAAACCTAACTAAACTAAGGACATCACACACATCCATGCCCGAGGCAGGATTCGAACCTGCGACCGTAGCACCCGCGCGGTTCCGGACTGAGCGCCTTAACCGCGAGACCACCGCGACCGGCTGTTGTGATGCCTCGAGTAAGGAGGAGAAATGCGTACCGTCACGTTTCCGACTTTGATAAAGGTCGAATTATAGCCTGTCGTGATTGGGGTTTATTGTATCGCGACATTGGTGCTCAGGTTGGTCGAGATCCAGTGACTGTTAGCAGCATATGGAATCGGTGGGTTCAGGAGGGTAATACGGAGCGCCTTTCTGGATCCCAACGGCCTCGCATCACTAGCAGTCGAGAAGACAGGCATCTTATCCGCATGGCTGTAACGGATCGTGCAGCCACGTCTCGATCCCTGAGTCAACAAATGGGGACGTTTGCAAGACAACAACCATCTGCACGAACAGTTCGACGACGTAAGTAGCAGTATGGACTATTAGCTCGGAGACCATGGCTGTGGTTACCCTTGACGCTGCATCACAGCCAGGAGCGCCTTTGATGGTGTACTCAACGACGAACCTGGGTGCACGAATGGCAAAACGTCATTTTTTCGGATGAATCCAGGTTCTGTTTACAGCATCATGATGGTCGCATCCGTGTTTGGCGACATCGCGGTGAATGCACGTTGGAAGCGTGTATCCGTCACCGCCATACTGTCGTATCACCCAGCGTGATGGTATGGGGTGCCATTGGTTACACATCTCGGTCACCTCTTGTTCGCATTGACGGCACTTTGAACATTGGACGTTACATTTTAGATGTGTTACGAACCGTGACTCTACCCTTCATTCGATCCCTGTGAAACCCTACATTTCAGCAGCATAATGCACGACCGCATGTTGCAGGTCATGTACGGGCCTTTCTGGATACAGAAAATATTGGATTGCTGCCCTGGCCAGCACATTCTCCAGATCTCTCACCAACTGAAAACGTCTGGTCAATGATGGCCGAGCAACTGGCTCGTCACAATATACCAGTCACTACTCTTGATGAACTGTGGTATCGTGTTGAAGCTGCATGGGCAGCTGTACCTGTGCACGCCATCCAAGCTCTGTTTGAGTCAATGCCCAGGCGCATCAAGGCCGTTATTACGGCCAGAGGTGGTTGTTCTGGGTACTGATTTCTCAGGATCTATGCAGCCAAATTGCGTGAAAATGTAATCGCATGTCAGTTCTAGTATAATATATTTGTACAATGAATACCCATTTATCATCTGCATTTCTTCATGGTGTAGCAATTTTAATGGCCAGTAGTCTAAATAAAATAAAACTAAATAATATTATAATAGTATTTTAAACATAGCTGCGCAACAGCAACGGTTCCATGTAATAAGATTAAAAACAGCCGACCAGTTGCAATGGATAAAGTAATCTTTACCTAGGTTTCGACAGATTTAAATCTATCTTCTTCAGAAGGCGGCAGTATTACATTAATATAGAATGATATGTCATTGTCGTTTTTACAAATATCTGCATAGATCCATTAGTCGAAAATAAAATATAGCCCTGAAAATAGGGTTTGTCAAGTAAATAAAAATTAGTGCATGGAAGTTGCAGAGCTCACAAGCGAATATTATAATAATGATAAATAATAAAATAAAAGTCAATGCCATATAAGTTGCAAAATCGTTTTAGCCAACCCTGTGTGTTCAGTTTTCGCTTCTTATCCTGGCGGTATACTACGATAACTCCACGGACACCACTTGCATGTCGTACAATAGCCACGGATGCTCCAGAGCAGTAAAAATGACTACACCGAGGGAGGAAAGCACAAATATATGAGCAGGGGGCGCGACGCCGAGAGGGAACACTGATCTTAACAGAACGAGACCGCCTGGAACAAGGGACACGTGAGGCCGGCCCCGTGAGTTAGTGGCGGGGTGCGCGCGGTCGGTCGGCGCCCGTGATTTGCGGTGAGGCTGCGCTGCGCTGCGGTGCAGCGCGCAGGCGCGGCGCGGTCCGCTCAGTCCCGCGTCTCCGCGGGGCAGACAAGCGTAACGAGATGCCAAAACAGAAATAACGCGTGCGCCGTCGCCCTTATTTATGTCGAATTTGAAACAATGGCTGCAGGCTGTGGCATAAAGCGGGCGCCGAGGAGCGCCGGCCGGTAGCGTGCGCTTGCGCGCTGCGCCCTTGTCCTACAGGTCGCGGGTTCGCCTCGCGCGACCCCGCGCTGGCGACGGGCGCTGTCGCCGCGGAGGAAGGCAGGAGGCGGCGGTGGTGGCGACGGCGGCGGAGGGAGTAGGCGGCGGGCGGCGGCTGATGGATGACGTCCGCGGCCGGGGCGGCTGCCTACGCGCTTGTAGGCCACTGCCGCGGAGCGCCAGCCGTCAACCATTCGTCACTCCGAGCGACGCGCCGCAAAACTCGTGAAACGGAAAATTACAGCGGCCGCGGCTCGCCGAGGAGCATGTAGCACGCGCGCTCGCTGACGGGAAGCCTTGGGTGAGCAGTCGTTAACGAGCCGGTAACACAAGGCGTTCGGTTCGAGTGGCTGCTACGAGCGCGAACGGCCAACAAGTGATTGTCCGCCGGCGTGCGGGTCATTTCCAAACAGAG
Source organism: Schistocerca piceifrons (assembly GCF_021461385.2). NCBI lineage: Eukaryota > Metazoa > Arthropoda > Insecta > Orthoptera > Acrididae > Schistocerca > Schistocerca piceifrons. The sequence goes on from NC_060140.1 coordinate 461,093,434, forward strand.
GCAGTGCTCAAATTGCGTGCTGTAAAACGCCACAATGAGACAGCAGAAAACGTGTTGCAGGTTGATGAACAGAAGGAAGGAAAGCTCAAGTTTTAAATTTCTCCTTTAAGAAATCGCTCACGTAGGGCTGTCGTACAAACACAGTGTCGTTCGATCGTTGCACAGACTCTCGTATGGACTGTTTGGAAACTAAAGCCGTCGTCACACGGCGCACAGGCGGGATAACTGACGTTACGAGAGACAGCTGCGCCGGCACCCGGGACGAGCTGGTTAACGTGGTTTTGCGCTCTCAGGGCTCTATAGCGCAAGTCGTCTCTTAATCTGATTCCTAAGCCGCACAGTTTGTTCAGGAAAATGAACGAGCGTGGAATTCCTTATTAAATGAAATCCCTTATTAAAACTCTCATTTCATCTCTTGTCCGTATGGAAGTCATGTTCTTCTGTCTGACATCTACAGAAATTAATATTTCGACATCCGTGAACATGTAATTAGATGAAAAGGAAAGATACATGCCCAGGCACTAAGGACACTAACGCACAAAACTTCAGCGAAGAGAACAAACACATCGAGCGAGGTGGCGAGGTGGAGCAGTGGTTAGCACACTCGACTCGCGGTCTGTCCATCCTGACTTAGGTTTTCCGTTATTTCCCTAAATCGCTTCAGACAAATGCCAGTATCGTTCCTTTTGAAGGGGCACGGCCCAGTCCTTCTCCATCCTTCCCTAATCCAAGTTCGTGCTCCGTCTCTAATGACCTCGTTGTGGACGGGACGTTAGGCACTAATCTCCTCCTCCGAACAAACTCACTCATACAGCGCTATTTCTATTAATTTCATTAGAAAGTTCCACAACCTTTTAGGAATCACGAAGGTGAAAAAAAAATGACACAAACCCTCTACCAGTTCGACCTTTGTTCTATAAGGTGACATCTCTTCTGAGTACGCTACACTAAAGTGCCTAAATTTATACTGGCGGCGATCTTTTCTTTATGCTAAGATATTTTAAAGGCTTTAATCGTCAACATATTATTAACTGTCATTTAATTATAGCAAATCTTAAGAAAAACGACACGTTTTTCATGAATCTTCAATGTGCCGCTATCTTAAAACGGCTTACTTTAATAACACGTGAGTTATAGAGCGAAAATTGTGGTATCAACGTTCGATACCACACTTCTTAGGGGTGGCAGATACCGACCGCGGTTCGCAATAGATATCGCTGGACCCGTTCCACGGCTTGTGACACGTATCTAGCAATCTATCGTCCGCTCTTGCTCGGGACGTCAACTAGGAATGTAGCATAGTCTTCAGCTGATAGGAAGCAACCTCTAACAAGGCACTTAGTCAAGTATGGCATAATTAATGCCTCTCTAGATATATGTTTGTAATTATATGTATGCAGCATATGAAGAAGCCTGTAACACAAGTACAATATATATTATTTTTTACCTACGACTACTAATTGGTTGAAATGGCTCCGAGCACTATGCCACTTAACTTCTGAGGTCATCAGTCGCCTAGAACTTAGAACTAATTGAACCTAACTAACCTAAGGACATCACACACATCCATGTCCGAGGCAGGATTCGAACCTGCGACTTTAGCGGTCGCTCGGTTCCAGACTGTAGCGCCCAGAACCGCACGGCCACTCCGGCCGGCCGACTACTAATTATTTCAGCCGTTGCAGATACAGACTATGCAGCCAGTTCCTTACCGACTTCACTGTCAAAGCTGCAATGTATGTTTCTATTTAGAATAGGCCATCTGTCATCATAACAACTGACGACGACAATCATTACAAAAATAACTAAGTACGGAAACCGTTTAACCGCCAGCATGACATTTCCCGTCTCATTATAACAACTTGTAGAGTCTTGTACCACAAGCAAACAAGGGAGAGGATGTTGTTATGGGTGGCCGCTATCCTCTTTCTACAACACAAATGCACACGTGATTAATACAGTTCTTTATTTACGTAACTGCAACTACTGGTTTAACTGGAATAGAGACCATGCGTTGTGGTATAAGTTCATCAGCAATAGTCCTATTGCAGCCACTATCGGAAATCTTGCTATTCCAAACTTCAGTCTCACTGCTGGTCCCACTAAAGGCACTAATCTAGTGGATATGTGCTGTCGTAGCCTGTGGTGAACTGAGTCCCGCTCTACGAGTGAATGACAAATGCCAAAGTGGAGTGTGAGTTAGTGAGGCCCTCCGGTGAGCGACGGCGGCACAAATACTTGCTGTCGACTGGGCGTTGGCGGTTCGTTGCTTGTCGGTATGTCTCTGGCCTCTTTCGTGACAAGCGCGCTTGATCCAGCGCCTACTTATCGAGTTTTACGTTTCATCTTTGCCTACTGGTGTGCTGGTGACAGCTTATGCCATCAAAAAAATCGTACCAATAACATTTGTTCCTCCAGAGATTCAATGTCCTGGCGCTTAGAAACAGTATATATTCTTAGGGTGTAAGGCATTACATAAAACCCACCGAATATAGGCTTCTATTGATCACGACAGATACAATACGGCGTCTAACTTTCTACTTCTGACATAGGGGCCGTTTTCACTGTCTGCCGGTTTGCGTGGGTAGTTGCCGTAATATCGCAGTACTCACTTCGTGTTTCACGTGACGAAATGGTAGACGAATGGTAGAGAACTTATCCACTAAATGCAAAGGTCTCGCGGTCGGTTGCCCTTATGGCATACAATTTTAATTGCACACGAAGTTTTATATGAGCACACACTCCCCTTCAGAGTGAAAATTCACTCTGGATATCATTACTTATCTGTCCACACTAACTGCTGATCTGATGTCATGTCTGTAATGTGATATCTGGTAGCAATAAATTAGAAAAATAGCTGATTTTTCTCTGGAACAACAAATTAGATAAATAGTTGTTTTTTCTCTTCCACTTTATATCTGCAGTGCTTGTGAACTAGTTTCAAACAATAATATTTTATAAAACAACAATACGTCCTTTGCGTCCAGCAGCACTATAGATGTTGACCTGTTGTTAAGTCAAAATACTGGCACGATGTGGCTCTCCACGCTTGTCCACCCCGTGCAAGCCGTCTCAGCTCACTATGACTGCTACAGTCTACACCAGCTTGCACCTGCTTACTGCATTTAAATCTTGGTCTCCCTCTACGAAGACTCGATGCCTCCGCATGTGTTCTGTCAAACTATCGCTTCCTTTAGTCATATCGTAACCTCTCGTTAGTTGGCCTATCAACCCATCTCGTCCATACCGTTCTTCTGTAGCATCTCCATTGGAAAAGCTTCTATTGTGTTTACCTGTACTGATTATCGTCCACAGTTCATTTCCACGTAAGGGAAAACTTCAGATAAAGACTTTCTGCAAAGATTTATTAAAAGTTCGATACTGAGTCATCCACAATCGGGGTTATGTAAATTGTTCATAAGTGAAACTTCCGCTACAGTTGTACAAAATTTTCATTTCTGAAGTCTTACACAATCTAGTCCAGCGCCTTCTCTAAAGAAGCGAAAATATGCTAAGACGTGAATCTTGTTTTGAGGAGGGCGCTGGACTAGAGTAGGTGCAACTGTAAATTAAAACCGTATGTCCGAACAGTAAGGCCCATGAAAAAGCTACCAGTATTACAAAACCAAATAAAGGAAAAAAACTATATGTAGGCAGCAATGAACATACCTAAAATCAGTATAAAGTGTACATGACCAAGTTATCTTAAAAGGTAGCACACACGAAGTGCAATGTTCCTCGGGGGGAGTACGGAAAGGTGACCACGCTAAAACCGCCTTTCAAACGTGACCGACGTAAGTCAACGGTATGTTGCAATCGCTGGCGAGGACCTAGAATCTAAACTAACCCAAATATCTTCTCCGGTTCCGGTTCTTGAGGAATAATGGACTGCTGTTCATCCACAGACATTCAAACACCTCAATGAAAGTGTGCCAAGCGGAACTCAAGCCGTCATAAAGGCGAAGAGTGGACACACCCTTTATTAATGTCCAATAGTAGGTGCCCGGATACTTTTCATCAAGTAATGTAACTGTAGAAAGCAACATGAAATTGAACGAAGAGGTGAAATCAATAACAAGAAATGCAAGAGGAAATTTTTTCGTCAAAACTCTGAGGAAGTACAGTGTATACTAGTAAGCTAAGAAAAGCTTTATTGTGACTGGTTCCAGAGTTCTGCTTCCAGCGTTTTGTAATCAGGTTGGACAATCGATAGACGTTTCAGGAATACAGAGCCTTACTGGAAGATCCAAATGTATATGAGAGAGTCATCGCAGAGAAAGGTAAGTATCGGTTATAATACCTGTATAACGATGACGGTCACCAAAGGAAAAAGACAGAACACTGGAGTGATCATCAAAGAAACTATATGTGCTTAGCAGAGCTGAAACATAGTTAATAACATCTACATCTAAATCTACAGCTACATCTTCATAGGTACTCGGCAGGCCACCATAAGGTGCATTGCGAGGGTACCATGTACCATTACTCGTCATTCCACCTCCTATGCCCCTCCTAAAAAACTACTGCCTACACGCCTACGTATGAGCCCTAATTTCCCGTATCTTGTCTTCGTGGTCCTTACGCTCGACGTATGTTGCCGGCAGCAGAGTCGTTCGGCAGTCAGCTTCAAACACCCGCTGTCTAAATTTTCTCAATAGTGTTTCCCGAAAAGAACGCCGCCTTCCCCCCAGGAGTTCCCATTTGAGCTCTCGAAGCATCCCCGTAACACTTAAGTTTTGTTGGAACTTTACCGGTGACAAATGTAGCACTACTCCTCTGAATTGCTTCGATGTCTTTCTTTAATCCGACCTGGTTAGGTCCTATAAATGGTCTCCTTTACAAGCAAACCACTCTTTCCTAAAATTTTCGCAAAAAACCGAAGTCGACCATGCGCCTTCCCTGCCACAGTTTTCACATGCTCGTTCCACCTCATTTCGCTTTGCAACGTCACTCCCAGATATTTAAACGACTTGACTATGTCAAGCTGAACTAGTAATACCGTATCCGAAAATTACATGTTTGTTCTTCCTACTCATCCAAGGAGGCTTCATCAGCAAACAATAGCAGATTGCTGCTCACCCTGTTCGCCAAATCATTTATGTATATAGAAAACAACAGCGGACCTATCGCACTTCCCTGGGGCACTCCTGACGATACCCTTGTCTCTGATGAACACTCGCCATCGAGGACAACATTCTGGGTTCTATTATTTAAAAAATCTTCGAGCCACTCACATATCTGTGAACTTATTCCATATCCTCGTACCTTCGTTAACAGCCTGCGATGGGGCAGCGTGTCAGATGCTTTCCTGAAATCTAGAAATATGGAATCTGCCTGTTTCCCTCCATCAATAGTTCTCAGTATATCATATGAGAAAAGAGCAATCTGAGTTTCGCACAATCGATGCTTTCTAAAACCTAGCCGATTCGTTGACATAAGCTGCTTACCGTCAAGAAAGTTTATTGTATTCGAACAGAAAATGTTATGAAGCGTTCTGCAGCAAACAGAAGGATATTGGTCTGTAATTTTGAGGGTCCGTTCTTTTAACTTTCTTGCGTGCTGGAGACACCTGCGCTTTTTTCCAGTCGTTTTGGACTTTGTGCTAGGCGAGCTTGGTAAGAGGCCAATGCCGTAGAGTTTGTAAAATCATACTGGGATTCCATCCGCACCTGGTGCTTTATTTCTTTTCAAATCTTTAAATTGCTTCTCTACACCAGGTATGCTTATTTCAATGTCGTCCATACGATAGTCTCTCCGATGGTCAAATGACGATATGATTGTACGGTTCTCCTGCGTGAACGATTTCTTGAACGTGAAATTTAAAATTTCGGCTTTCGTTTTGCTATCTTCAACTGCCACACCAGACTCATCAACAAGGGACTGAAAGGAAGCCTTTAGACCCGCTTAGAGATTTTATATACGACCAGGAATTTTCTTGGTTTTTCTGCCAGTTCTTTTGCTAAGGCGTGACGGTGGCAATTGTTGTATGCTTCGCGCATAGATCTTTTCACAGACGTGCGAATCTCTACTAACCTTCGCTTGTCGTCGTTTGTGCGTCCCGATTTGAACCTAGAGTGCAGCAGCCTCTGCTTCTTCAACATCTTATGCATTTCGTTACTAAACCATGGTGGGTCTTTTCCATCCTTTACCCATTTACTCCAGATCACGATTTAGAATCTGCTTGAACTTTGCCCATTATTCCTCTACATCTACCTTACTGGTATTAAGTGATGCCAGTTCACTGTTGGTTGGTTGATTTAGGGGAGGGGACCTAACAGCTGGGTCATTAGTACGATCGGATTAGGGAAGGGCCGTGCCCTTTCAAAGGAACCATCCCAGCATTTGCCTGAAGCGATTTAAGGAAATCACGGAAACCCAAATCAGAATAGCCAGACACGGGTATGAACCGTCGTTCTCCCGAGTGCGAGTCCAGTGCCGTAACCACTGCGCCACCCCGCTCAGTAAATCCACTGTCTAATTAAGATGTTCATAGCTGCTTATCAGCTCTATCCAGCAGAAACACCCTCCTAGCCTTCTTGACTGATTTATTAACTTCTGTAATCATAGTTGCTATAATGTTATCATGATCGCTAATCCCCGTTTGCATACTGACATTGTCGATAAGGTCCGGCCTATTTGTAGCTATAAGGTCCAAGATATCATTTTCAAGATATAATTATCAAGGTCTAAGATAACATCCTGTGAAAAACCGGAATTGTAATCATTTAGATCAAATCTAAGAAAAGTGTACGAGTGATTGTTAACACATCATCAACCGCTATCTAGGTAAATACATTCCAAGAACGTCAACAGAAGATTACAAAGAACAACTTTGGTTTATTCGGGAGAATTTAGAGAGCACAGAGATTGTCGGATCCTCGCTGAAAAAGAGAATCAAGGAAAACTGATACAGAAAATTTAGTGAAAACTTCTGCAGCCATAAGGGTGGCTACAAGTGATACAAATAACTACTTCTACATACGAGCCATTACGAAATATTTACCAGAAAATCCCTTGATCTTGTACTGCCTAAAGTAAATAAGGGAATCTGAGTTTTGTGTCCAGTCACTCGAGTATTACTCCCGTATTCAACTTGAACAGAATAGGCAGACGTCACACTTATTACTCTCCGCATTCAAAAATGTTTTGACGAATAAGAATCCTACAACCGCAGCAGTGTTTGACATCAGCGCAAAGTAACAAATGAGAGAAACTCAACTCTGAACAAAACAACAGCTGGGATTAATTTAGTATTAAGTTACACACTGAATACTCTAAAAAAATATCCTCTTTTTGCAGCTCGTATTCATCGAGATATTCGAGCGCAGCGTATAATCATAGGAAACGTAAAAGATCGTTGGTAGTTCCGCTCATAAGACGATCAACAAACGTATGTTCAGAATTAGAAGTACATACCAACAATACTGACACACATCCACCTTATAATATTACGGAGTATTCTATCGTCGAACACTTGACGTTCCCGGAGGGAAAGAAATAATCACTGGTGTGGAACACTTTGCTATGTTTTCAGACAATTAAACCAACAAACTGAAGACTGATGTGAATAGGGAAATTCTCTTTACATATATTTTCGAAATGATTCCAACACTGTACCATAATGTCAACTGTTAACCAAGAAACGACTTCACAAATACATGATTAGCTCAAAAAATTATTCATTGGTGAACATTGAAAATAATCAAAATTACGTTCCCAAGAAAGCAAAAAGGGCCGTTGATACCCTCGACACAGCAAACGGAATGAATCATCATTTTCAAACTGATCCCTTATGATATTGATACCGACAGATAGGTGTCATCGCTGTGTGACGGTCAAACGACTAAAACAGTATTCATGCTTGTCTTGAATGGGAGCTTTGGAAAAACGTCAGACAATGACATTATTAGGAGCCCAAGTCACAGCGATTTGCCACTTGCAAAAGGTATGAGATTGTTCTCATTAGCATGTGTGGTAACCATGGACGACAGTGCAAACTCGGTAACGTAATCCCATGCTGGCCACAAGGTTGGTAACGTGTTGTTGTGGCAGGGCGTTCCATTCCTCCGAAAGCTCGTTTGTCAACTACTGGAAGGTGGTAGTGCATTTTGACATGCTGCAATGCATCTCACCAAAGTGTTCGACACATGCTCCATGAGATTTAAGTCGGGGAACTGAGGGGGAGGAGGAGGAAGTGGAGGAGGAGATGGTAGGGGGAACGGGGGGGGGGGGCAGTCCTGTCGTTCCAAGAGTTCTTCCACCTGCACCCGTTGTCATCCGTAGACTGAGGAATCAGTACACCCATGCAACACTATGCTTCCTCACAGCCTAACACCTGGACCATCAAAACAGTCGACAATGTTCCTGGGTGCATTACGTGTTCTCACATCTGACATAAGAAGTTACAACCAGCATTGTAAACACTTGCCGTGGTCCACGTGTTGCGGGAAAGCATATAGCAGGGAGCAGTGGGGAGACTATCGTAATACGTCCACATATACCAGCGACTTCCAGCAGTTAAAACCACGCTGGTAATTCCCTACCACAGGAACTAATTAGCGACCATGTGGCCATCAAGGAAGCAAGGTGCAGATCATGAATGTCGTCTGTGCTGATCACACACCTATTAAGAACATTTCCCGCTGTTTTTAATGTCCAGAGATCACCGCGAATCCCGTTGACTTCATTGTAATTATTGTGTTCAAATAAACGTGTCATTTTTGTTATTCTCGATGCCTATTTCTTTCAGTTGCTTTCTGTACCGTACTGCAGCAATTCTATCGAAGTTTTATCGAGTTTTGTTACCTGGCAGTGACGCATCATACGAAAGTTACTTTCGTTCCTAAGCTTAGCACAGCAGTGTAGTACGAAAATCCAGTGACGAATTCGTGTTATTTGGGAGCATTCATGCAGAAGGGTAGAGCACCTTTAAAGAAAGCCGTATAAAAGACGATAGATCCTCATATTTCGATCCTTACTGTGGTATCGTCCAGAGAGCACGGCGGCACGTCAAATTCGGCAAAGCACGTCGATACCGCAGACGTTACCGCTGTCTCGCTGCAATCTCCTACGACGAATGGGAGGCGCTTCTGAACACAACGCCTCCCTTCTTAGAATAGCAGCGTCCTCGCACTGGAGGTCAAATAGAGCTGAGCATGGAAGTGCTTTGGCCCCGTTCGTGGTCTCGTCTGAAGGAGTCAGCATCGTAGAATAGGATGGACTTGTACTTTAGTACATGGTGAACATTTCACCTTAGTATATTAACACACGCTTTGCTGCTGAATGGCAGTTGTAAATTACTCAGCATCCTCCGGGAAAAGAAGTGTGTCAAAGTTAAGGAAATCTTTTGTCCATTCTTGTAATAATATTTCATGTATTATGGTTCCTACGTGCCACCTCAATGAGCAATCATAAAACCCAGAGTTATGGGAGAACGATTGTAGTCTCGTCTCCACACGTACTACGCAGTAGACACGGGTCATATTCAGAGACGTGCTGCCAGAATCATAACAGGTTTCTACGGCTAAGCTATTATTATTATTATTATTTTCTTTTTTTGACTGCGAAATAAGCACGCATGACAGTAGGCACGGGTCATATTCAGACACGTGCTGCTAGTATCATAACAGGTTTGTAGGGTTTTTTTTTTTTTATTTTCTCCTGTGAAACGGAATGTGTGCTACTTTGGAAACTTCCAGCTAGGTTAAAACTGTGTGGTGGACTTGTACCCGAACCCAGAACCTTGCCAGCCTCGGGCAATGCTCTTACCAACAGAGCTATTGAGACACGATTAACGACCCTCCTTCACAGTTCTACCTTCATCGGAAAGCGAAATAACGCTTCCATGCTCGAGTCCAAGTCCGACACGCAGTTTTAATCTGCCAATCTGTTTCACTGTAACAGGTTGGTGCAGCTCATATATCTGAGATGCCCAAAACAGCAGTTAACATTGGTGCGAATTAGCCTCGACCGTGAACTGCACCGCAGCTTATGGAGTACGTAGTAAACTATGGATGAAGTCGTGCAGGAAAGCTGCTACTGCCGCTACTAGAAACGTCGTTCAGTGACCTTTAACTAGCACGAGACAATTGTGAGGCTGCCAGCCAAGGCTATATGGGAACTGGGGATGTAGCCATCTCCAACGCAGGCCTTGTCACTTTCACCACTTAGGTACTTTTCTCCGGAACCTGTCAAGCAGCAGCTGCAGGATGGTAGGGGAAGGTCGGCAGGGGGGGAGGAGGGGGGGAGGAGGAAGGAGCCGTCACTGCTAGTCAGCGCACCTCAGGCGCTGAGCCGCAGGCGCCACAGGCTTGTGTGTATGTTGGTGGATGCTGCAGCCGGTCTCCGGCAGAGAAAGCCCCCGGGTGGAAAGCCGGCAGAGGTTGCGGGCGGTAAAAGCGCGCGCCGCGTCCCAGCGCGGCCAGGCCACCAGAGCGCCTCGCCTTCCTGCTCTGCCCCGCGCACACGCTCGCCGAGTACTTTCTAGCGCCCTTCGCCTGTAGGGGCCTTCTGACTCGCCCCGGTTCACGGCAGAGGCTCCCTCCTAATTTTCAATTTTCTGGTCGTCTCGGGACGGTTCTGCGGAGCGCGCTCGCTGCGGCAGAGGTCGGCCGGAGCGCGGCCCGCGCGGCGCCGGCTTCCGGCTGGTGTTTTGAGTGTCTGACTGCGGGCGCCGCGAGAACGCGAACGGCGCCGCCGCGAATAAAGCTGCCAGTCGCTCACCTCAGCAGACGCGGGGCCAACGTGGTTATGGGACGGAAAACAAACTGGACAATAAATCAGTGACGCCCTTTTCTTTGCGTCATCAGTCTTCTGACGGGTTTGAAGTGGCCCGCCACAAATTTATCTCCTTCTCATTCCGAAGTAGCAATTGCAGCATACGTCCTCAATTATACTGAAGTGACAAAAATAAATGATAATTAATTAAAACCCTCAGCTGCTGACAGATGTTGTTGATATAACTCAATGAGGACAGCTGAAATTGTGTGCCCCGACCGGGACTCGAACCCGGGATCTCCTGCTTACATGACAGACGCTCTATCCATCTGAGCAGCCGAGGACACAGATGAATAGCGCGACTGCAGGGACTTATCCCTTGCACGCCTCCCGTGAGACACACATTCCCAGCTGTCCACAATTCTACATATGTAATGTACTTAATAGATATTTGCCCATCCACTCATTACTCTCGCACACTTTGGCGATTCCCGTAAGAGTTAGGGCTACCTGTGCGCTATCGCCGTCGATGTATACCAAAAACATCTGTCGGCAACTGATGGTTTCAATTAATTTATCATTTATTCTAGAGAAAGCTGCACGGTCATCAATAGTATCTGTTCTTTCATTAGTCTTCATATGAAGTGAGAAAAGTCATCGGATAGCGATAAGCGGTTCTAGGCGCTTCAGTCTGGAACTGCGCGACCGCTACGGTCGCAGGTTCGAATCCTGCCTCGGGCATGGATGTGAGTGATGTCCTTAGGTTAGTTAGGTTTAAATAGTTCTAAATTCTAGGGGACTGATGACCTCAGATATTAAGTCCGATAGTGCTCAGAGCCATTTGAACAATTTTTTGATAGCGATGTGGACACATTCAGATGTCGGTAAGATCGCCTACACAAGTATAACAAGGCAGTGCATGGGCTGAGCTGTCGTTTGTACTCGGGTGATTCATCCGTAAAGGTTTACGACCTGATTATCGCAGCGCGATGGGAATTAAAAGACTCTGAACGCGGAATAGTAGTTGGAGCTAGACGCTTGGATCATTCCATATCAGAAATCGTTAGGAAATTCAATATTCCCAGACCCACAGCTTCATCAGTGTCATACCAAAATTCAGGCATTAGGTCTCACCACAGACAACGCAGTGGCCGACAGTATTCACTTAACGACCGAGAGCATCGTCGTTTGCGTAGAGTTGTCATTGTTAACAGACAAGCAACACTGCTTAAAATAACAGCTTAAATAAAATGTGAGGCATACGACGAACGTATCCGTTAGGATAACGAGGCGAAATTTCGCATTAATGGGCTATGGCAGCAGACGACCGACGCGGAGTGCCTTTGGTAGCAGCACAGTATCGTATGCAACACCTCTCTTCGGCTCGTAATGATTTCGGTTGGACCCTAGATAACTGGAGTATCGATTTCATTTGGTAAGAGGTGACGGTAGGGCTCGAAAGTGGCGCACACTCCGCGAATCCACGGATCCAACTTGTCAAAAAGGCACTGTGGAAGCTGATGATGCCTCCATATTGGAGTGGGTTGTGTTTACATAGAGTGTACTGGGTCCTCTAGCCCATCTGAACCGATCATTCTTTGGAAATATTCATGATCTTCGCGTTTCCAAACAAAGAGGTAATTTTTGCGGATGAAAATGCACCATGTCACAGTTCCACAGTTGTTCGCGAATGGTCTGAAGAACTTTCTGAACAACTCAAGCCACACATTTGGCCACATATACCACCAAAAATGAATCCCATCGAACATTTATGGGACGTAATCAAGAGGTCAGTCCGTGCACAAAGTCCTACACCAGCAACATTTTCGCGATTATGGACGGCTATAGACGTAGCATGGCTCAGTAATTCAGCGGGGTCCTCCAGCGACTTGTTGAGCTCATGCCCCGTCGGGCTGATGCAATATGCCAGGCAAAAGGAGGTCCGATACGATATTAGGATGTATCCGATAACTTTTGTTACCTCTGCGTATTTTGTGGATGTATTCCATTTCTTTCTTCCTCTATAGCTTTCAGCCTCTGCAGCTCCCTGTAGTACCATGGAGGCTGTTCCCTTTTGTCTTAACAGATGTCCTATCTTCCTGTCCCTTCTTCTCGTCAGCGTTTTCCATATATTCCTTTCCACGTAGATTCTGCGGAGAACCTCCTCATTCCTTACTTTACCAGTCTACTTACTTTTCAGCACTTTTCTGTAGCACCACATCTCAAACGCTTCCATTCTCTTCTGTTCTTCTGGTCAGCCTTTCCCACACTCAGATCGCGGGGTGATCGGAGGGAGGGGAAGGTGAAAATCGAAGAAAGTAATGAAAAGTAAGAGAAACGAGAAAAACAAACAGGTCAACATCAGACTTGGGATTATGTAGTCGAAATTAAGGAATTCTACTACCACGACAGCAAAATCACCTGTGATGGACGGAGCAACGAGGGTATAAAAAGAAGACTAACGTTGGCAGAAAAAGGGCACTCTGGGTAAACAGAAGTCGGCTAGTATCAAACATAAGCCTTAATTTGAGGAATTTCTTAGACTGTAGGTCTGGAGCAGAGCATTGTGTGATGGTGAAACATTTGTGATCCGAGCATTTCGATCTTGGTCATCCACTCTTGTTGTTTCCTCACGGTTCTTGTACGTGTTGTATATTACCCGTCTTTCCCCTATAGCTTACTACTATTTTTCCTTGAATTTCGAACAACTGCGCCATTTTACATTGTCGGACGCTCTTTTCAGGTCGGTAAGTCCTATGAACATACTTTGAGTTTTTTTCAGTCTTGTAGGGGACCAGGATAAGTCTTGGGCTCCACATATACGTTTCAACGCACGTTCAGTTACACTGCGAGAATGGCTGAAAACTTGTGCCTAAGGTTTGGCTGGAGCCTACAAACCATACAGGTGACTACTATTTCTGCTTGATTCCATCTATAAAGGAAGGATTGTCTACGATCTGCTAATCTACCCATTCCGCATTTAGATACTTTACCAGTTCCTACTCCACCCGAAAGTTGTGTATCTGAAGTAGAAAATGAAGTCAGTGTGAAACAAGAAGAAAAACAAGAAGAAGAACTAAACAAGACTTCCACATCCCGTGACCCTGATTTTGAGGGGAAATATGCTAAACCGCACAAACTGAGTCAAGAGAAATTGAGTGATCTTATTAGAAACCTTGACCTGTCAAAGGAGGAGCCACATATTCTAGGGTCTCGACTACAGCAATGGAATCGTCTCGAAAATGGTGTCACAGTCTCACATTACAGGAAACCCCATGTGGAACTGCTTCCTTTTTGGAAAAGAAAAACAGTCTTGTTGTTTCCTGAGACATTAATAGCTTGATGAAATCTTTGAATTTGAACCATGATCCAGTTAAATGAAGGCTATTCATAAACTCCTCCAAGCTTAGTCTGAAAGCTGTCTTGTTTCACAATGACAATGGTCTACTTTCTATTCCTGTTGGTCATGCAGTTCACGTGAGGGAGATATATACAAATATGACAGCCCTTTTGGACTCAATCAAATATCATGAACACAAATGGAATATCTGTGATGATTTAAAAGTCATTGCCTTAGACTTAGGAATTTATTTATTTATTGCCAAATTATAGACTTGTTACCTGATGTTTTAAAACAGGTGCTACATCTTACAATTTTCGTTATTTCATCTTTTTGCAATTTTTTTCTTTTGTTTTCTCTACAACATTTACAAAGAATAATAATTTTCAAAATAACAATAGTTCAAGGTTGAAATAGAAAAAAAATGTATTTAAGAAGAATACAAAAAGATGATAGGATAGAGAAGAGATCATCGAATGTGATCACCATCACCGAATGTGACTGACGGTGAATACCTCTAAACAGTGGACTTACTTTCAAAACATTTTCTTAAAGAATTTACTTCATTTACTAGCGATCCATCAAGAACATTAACACATTTAATCACACTATGTGAGCGTGGAAGTACTTGCCAGGGAGTAACTGATGGAAACAAATTAAATTTCAACAAATGGAAATTTTAATCCTAAAAGCCCTTTTTTTAAACAGATTTAAAATTGTTATCAGAAAGCACACTGTAAATATCAAGTAACAATTTTTTCAGAGGCAGAAATAACAATTTTTTTTATAGTATGAGCCTTCGGGCTGAGAACCTTGCCGCTCCCTTTTAACACGGCCGTAGTCATGACCGCTCACCACAACCTCTGAAAGACTACACTGGTGCAAATCTGCAGCACACCAGATTACTTTAAACTAAAAATTTTAACAACTCACACGAACACATGAACTATGTACCCCGTAAGAGGGATGTAAATGGTACAAAACACTCATATTAAAAATTATTTGCCACCGAGAGTGCAATTTGTTTTTAAAATAACTCTTACGGTGGAAGTGTGGCAACTGTATGTACTAAAATGACCATTTAAATAAAATCCATGAAATGCAGCTTTACATAAAATGTACGAACATGCTCTACATTACACATATACCACCTCGGAAGATGATAGGCAAGATAAACACATATTTCAGGTATTCGGCCTTTACACCTAAAGCAATAAATTCGTTAACATCGAATCCGACAAACATGACAGAGGCAGCTATTAACGTACGCCAGACCGGCAGACACACAGACAGACACTAACTGCCTAACAAATGCGGACGAGAGACAGACGAGCAAGCTGGGGACGAGAGACTGTCCAAGAACACAAGTAGAATTTAACAAGTAAGTGAAACAACGTATCACGAATCACTTAAGCATTAACAAACTGCGATGTCTGGCGAAGACCTGGCGCAGTACGCCCAAAACGCTCTACCGAACCGTCCGCTGCCAGCCGCTTCAACGGACGCATGAAGGCGCGCCGATCTCCCGTCTCACGGCGTCGCAGCTCGCGCCGGCCAGACCGATGTCGTGGGTTGACTCCTGTTGCTCTCGTGTCGGCCGCGAAGTCACTACTCCTCGCTATACGGCGCGGCCCACTGGACTCACGTGGCGACCTCACATGCGCCGACGCTCAAGACGGACCAGTCATCTTGTGTCCCAGTGCGCTACCGACCAACCGATCGATCCGATCGCTAGTGCTCATTGCCCGAACAAACTCGAGCAGACTGGCGGCCTAACACATACTAGCACTCCGGACGACCGACAGACGCTGACTGCCCCACACTGACCCGGCTGATCAACTGACCAGACTCGCCGAGACTGACAGACTGACCCCGACTGACTGACGCCGAGCTCATAGCGTCCCTTAAATGCACGTGAACAGGCAACCTTTCCCCTTTCCCACCAGAGGGAGACACCAAAGCCGCGATAGCCACAGCGGTGCCACCGCGAGAAACGGTGGGGGACTGCTTTACACTACGCGCTGCGGCGCGCTCTTCAAAACAGCAAATTTTACCACGGCTCAACCTCGGAATAGTTTTTTCGAGCCGTTGACCGCCAGTCATACACACACAAATGTTTATTATTAGAGAAATAATATTGCTTATCCTATTTATTACTAATACTAAATTTTATTATTATTTATTATTTTATTATTTATTTTATGGCCTTCATTGGACCACTCTGGTCAAAAATACAAAGTTGTAAACAAGTTGTTACACAGGGATACAATTTGGTTCAACAATAACTTAATATAATATTTAGGTAATATAATTATTAGAGTCTATTCTTATATGAAAGGTGTTTTGCCCTTCTGTCTGCCCAATATTTCTTCATTCTTTCAGATATTTTCTTTCTTTCTTCATCTGAGACCACTCTTCCTGTACTCCTTTTATTGATTTTCATTTGTAGTCTGGTTTGCGGATCTTCCAGTATTCTGGTTTCTTTGTCTTGTTTTTAGGTCATCTACTGTAATTTGTAGTTCTTTTATATCTTCCTTAATTTCTGTGATCCATTTAATGTCGCTCTTGCTATTCCACAATTTTTGTATTATTTTTTTACTAATTCTGTTTTCTGGAGTTCTCATCAGATGTCCAAAGAATGAGATGCGTTTCTTCCTGATTGTGCTCATGACTGGTTCTATTTTCTTATATACTGTTTCATTTGATGCTATTCTCCAATGTCCATTTATTTTATACTGTTTATTTATACATGTCCTAATTATTTTTCTTTCTATTTTTAGTATTCTGTCAATTTCTGCTGTATTTGTTGTTTTGAAGATAGTTTCAGCTGCATACGTTATTTCTGGTTGTGTAACTGTTTTATAGTGTTTTAATTTTGCATCTATAGATAGGTTTTTTTTGTTGTATGTGGATTTGGTAATGTAATTTGCGTAGCTCAGTTTTTTATTCTATTCTGCCATGATGGCTTCTCATTTAGATTGTATGTTATTATTTCGCCTAAATATTTAAATCTATCAACAATTTTGATTTCCTGTTCTCCTATTGTAATTTTGTTTGCAAGTGGTGGATCAGTTAGCATATCTCCGTTTTTTCAAATGATATCCTAAGACCTACTTTCTCTGCTATTTTCATTTGTTGCCTGGCTTCTTGAACGGTGTTGGCTAGGAGAGCAAGATCATAAGAAAAACCCAAACAGTTTAAGCTAATATCATCTTTTGCACTTCCAATTCTTATCATCTTTGGATTGTCCTTGTACCATTCTCTCATTATGTATTCCAGTGCACAGTTGAACAGTAATGGTGATAGGCAGTCACCTTGTCTTAAGCCTGTTTTTATGAGGAATGGTTCCGAAATTTCTCCTCTAAATTTCACTTGTGATTTGGTTTTGGTTAGAGTGAGATGTATTATTTTAATTAGCTTTGGATGGAGTCCTAGATTTCTTAAAATTTTTAATACTGAAGGTCTGTGGAGACAGTCATATGCCTTCTTAAAATCTACAAATATTATTGCCAGAGGTTTGTTCCTCTTCTTGTAGTATGCCATAATCAATTTTAAACTAATTATATGCTCTGCTCAGCTTCTCCATGGTCTGAAACCACCCTGATATTCCCCTAACTCCTGTTCTAATTGTTCCTTGATTCTTTCATATAGGATCTTGGATAGAATTTTATATGTGCAATCTAGGAGAGAGATTTCTCTGTAGTTGTCTGGGTTGCTCTTATCTCCCTTTTTGTGTAGTGGGTGGATGATAGATGTGGTCCAATGTTCGAGAAATCGTTCTGCTATCCAAATTTTTGTTAGAGCCATGTGTAAGGAGGTCTTGACTATGTCACTTGCATATTTCCACATTTCAACAAAAACCTGATCTTCTCCACATGCCTTATAATATTTTTGTTCTATAAGAATTTTTTTCTACTTCTTGGAAAGTTGGAGAGTCTAGTTTGTTAGGTTCAGTTTTTATTGGGGTATTTATGTTGATTTGTAAGGGTTCTTTGGGTTCCTCGCAATTCAGAAGTTTGTTAAATGCTTTTGGCATGATTTCTGCATTTTCTTTGTTACTGTGTGTCATTCTTCCATCTTCATATTTCAGTATTAGTGTAGAGGCCTCATATTGTTGTAGTTGTTTCCCAAAGATTTTATAGTAGTTCCTGGAGTTGGTTTTACGATAATTACCTTCTGTAGAGTATATAATATCTTTATGAAATCCTGTCTTGATTCCTCTAATATTTTGTGTGAATTTTTTCTTTCTTTTTTTAGGTTGATGGCATTTTCTTTAGTTTTATGTGTTTGAAACTTTAACCATGCTTGGTGTTTATCTTCATGGAATTTGTCACATTCTGATGTTCACCATGCATGTTTCCTTTGTGGGTTCAAGGGAGCTAGATTTTCTGCTTCTTTTTTAAGATTAGGCATTAGTTGTTCTAGATCATCTGTTAATTTGGTGGTTTGTGTTATTTGTTGGTACTTATTATTTTTAATTAGCTGATGTGGGTAAAACCTCCTTTTTATTTTATTAGTTTTTCCGGTCCTCTTCTTTAACGGAGTGAATTTGATTTTAATTTTAACCATATGATGGTCTGAGCCTGTGTCTACTCCTCTCAGTACTTCAACATTGTGGATCTCCTTATGAAAATTTTCGTTCATACGGACATGGTCTAGCTGCCACTCGCCCTTCCTCCAGTCTGGATGTTTCCATGTATTAAGTTTACTTGGCTTCTTCTTAAAGTATGTTGATTTAGATATAAGGTTGTGTTCTCTGCAGAGTTCTGCAAGTCTTTGACCGTTTTTGTTCGTAAATTTATGTGGACTCCATTTTCCAATTATATCTTTATATTTCCTTTCTTTTCTCAACTGAGCATTGAAATCTCCGAATAGAATTTTTACATTCTTTTTATTTACTCTGTTCACAGTTTGTTCTATAAGGCCCCAAAATTTATCTACCTCTTCCTTTGTTTTTGTTAGACAATTTTTTTCATTTTTTGTGGCATGAGCATTTATTATTGTATAGGTTTTATTCATTGTTTTAAAGCTTAGAGTCGCAATTCTTGGTGATACTGCTTGGAAATCCGTTACTGAATCTATTATTTTTATGTTTACTAAAAACCCTGTTCCAAACTGGGGACATTATTTCATTGCCCTCGGTCCGGGTTTCCCATTATAAATTCTGTATCCTTGTGATTCGAATGGGTCCTCTGTGGTGTTTCTCATTTCTTGGATCCCTGTTATTAAAATTTTTTGTTTATTTAGTTCATCTGTGAGCTCCTTGAGTTTTCCGGTCTGAAGTAGTGAGTTTATGTTGTGTGTTGCTATATAATTTATTTGCTCATGTTTAATCTTCTTTTTGTGTTTTAGTGTGCATTTGGATGGTTGCAAACGCAACGGTTCGTTGCTGTCTTCTAGCTGACTGCCCACCGAATCCGATGTAGCCTTTTCCTGCCTTTTTGAGCAGGACGGTGGAATTTTTTTCCTAAAAGACCTTTCCATTTTTGACCTTCGAAGGTTGTGAACCTTAGTTGGAGCAAGCTCCGATTTACAACTACGGTTGTTAAGCGCAGAGGGTATGTTTGGTCAGCGAGAGCTATTTTATTTCACTCAAGTCCGCCAGTAAACCGGTGAGGACTTCCCTATCCGCCATCTGGGACGCGCCACGTAGGAGTATCACCTCTCCTCCTACTATGACAGCATAGTAGGTTCGTGGACTAATACTAAGTATTAACTTTAGGTGCTCACCCGCGTACAGCAGTTTGTGATTTCTTGGCTAGGTCGCCAGCACGTTATACTTATTTCCTGTCACATCTCGGCTTCCTCCTCCTGTTCCTCCTCATTGCCACTGATTTCGCTGTCACTGTGGGTGTCGCTCACCCTCTGCAGATTGTTGTTACGTTGCACATAGGTATGTCTGTTATGTCGTGTCCGCATGTACTCTTCATGTGTTATTTTTGAAATACTTTTTGTCAATACGTTTAATTGTACCCATTATTTTTCGTCTCTTATTACTGTGTATATATCTATGTCTGTTTCTGTGTAATCTAAGTGTATTGTTTGTCTATTGTTCGTGTGATGCCCGCAGAATAAGACAGTGTGTTCTGGGGAACCTTCTTTCCCGCATGTGCGGTTTAAGTGCGTGGGATAAGGCACGTGTCCGGTTAAGAAATGTACTATACAGCGGCTGGGATCGATATGTTTCATTCTCAACCGCTTCCTTATGTCAGGGAGGAAGTCGTGCAGTCTACGACCCTTATCACTTATATCCCTCTCGCCTTGCAACGTATCCAAACACCAACTTTTAAGGTGACGTATCGTCTTTATCGGCCCACCAGTTATTCTGTGTACCTTATCTAATCCCCCCATCTTTAACCAGAACCTTGCAGCGTGATATTTGATCGTGATAGCTATGGGGCATATTCCGAGCACCACGAACAGTGCATCTACTGAGATGGTGCCGAAGACTCCAGATAGTCTAAGTAGGACGCTTCTCTGCCCTCGTCTGACCGACGCTTTGTTGGTGAGCAGGTTCAGTGTATGTGCCCACGTGATACCTGCGAAGCTGACTACTGATTCGAAGAGCTCACAGTGGTATGTCTGTATGACTGATACAGGTACTCTGTTCTGTTTTGTACTTAGCCTCACCAGTTTGTGTAGCATTTTTTCTGCTTTGTCTGTTGTTAGCCTTATGTGTTCGTGAAAATTCAATTTTTAATCTATGAGTACCCCAAGATAGCGCGTAATGTGTGCTCGTTTGATGTTTGTATCCTCAATTTCAACAGAAGGATTCCTTTGGAGTGGCCCTTTCAGTAATGTGTATGCTGCTTTGTTTTCGGCTATCCTGAGTTTATTTTTGTAACACCATTGTGTAATTGTTTGTAGTGTTCTACTGGCTTTCTCTCCTGACTGAACTACAACTAGTAGGTCATCTGCATAGGCGACAATTCCATCTGACCTGTCATCCCCATTAGAAGATGTAGGAGGGGTTCGATTGTTATGTCCCAGATGTTGGGGCCGCAGAACATACCTTGAGGACAGCCGTTGGTAGTTCTTCTAATTACTTTCCTACTGTCCAAGTGCTACTCGACTATTCGGTCTTTTCAGTAGTCTAGGAAATGGTTGTACAGTGATTGCTGTACCACCAGATATCTTAACCTTTGAAACAGTGCGGGCCACCAGAGATTATCGAATGCTCCGGCAATGTCAATCATTATTGCCATGGCGTTTTTCTGTGTTGTAGTATTAACTATGTGTAGAGCCTGGAAGATGGTATCGTCTATTGATCTGCCAGTTCACACCCCTGAGAGCTCTGTGTGATTGCAAGCGCTTACACAGTAGCTTCTCCTGAATCTTTGCTAGGGTGTTTATTAGGCATATTGGCCTGTAAGTCCTTGGATCTGAAGGATCCCTGTCCGCTGATTTATTAATAACGACTGCTTTGGCGGTTTTCCATAATGTAGGTACCCTGCCCAGCCGTAGGGCATCGTTCAGTGACGTTGTTAGGAACGGGGTGATCTGCGGTGCATTTTTCAGTGTTTACGAGTGGCTACCCTCTGGTCCAGGTGCTTTCTTGTTTTTGAGGAGCTCTGAGATTGCTAGCGCAACCTCTTCTTGCGCAAAAGTACAGGTCACAGTTGGAGTGTTTTATGGTGTGTGTAAGTTTTCTAGTGTTGTATGATATTATGTGTCTGTATCGATGACGTCGTCAGGGAGCAGTTTATACAGCAGAAAATCCACAGTATTCCTCCATCCCCTCGTCATCTTGCTGTCATCCTGCTTTGGCGTTCCCAGAACTAGAGAGTTTTTTATCTTCTCTGTTGTTATTTTGTATGGTTCCCCCCCATATACTCTGCCCTGTTTGTGTTGTTACAAATAGCTCGCATTGTTGTCTACGCGTGTTGTAAAGGGTCGTCTGTATAAGTGTTGTGCATGCCTATAAGCGTCAAGTCTTATGCGTCTGTCCCTACATGCTATAGTCCTTTGATATAATTTTCGTTTCAGTCTCGTGAGTTCGTTGGTCCATGGTACTGGTGAACGTTTTGTGTTCTTTGCTGTCGGTATTGACGTGTTTTGTTTATGTTGTATTACCTGTGTTAGCTTGTGTGCTCTATAATCGATACCGCCATTTATATTTTCTATATCGTGTTGTTGGATAATTTCCGTTAATTTATTCCAGTTTGTCTGGTGTGTGATTTGGTCGTTGTGTTCTGAATGTTAGTCAGTGTGTAGATTATGACATTGTGATACTACTGGTTATGTTGTCTACAGTCCCGTTTCTTTCGTATGCCATTGCTGCATTATTTGCTAGCGTAAGTTTGATATTACTGCTCGTGCCATCGATCCCTGCATTTGCTGGTATAGGTCCTTCCGTGTTCATTACATGTAATTGTGTTTCTTGTATTAGGCCGGTGATTATGCGTCCTCTGTCAGCTGGTCTGTCTGAGGTCCAGAGAGGCGATCTGGAATTAATGTCAACACTTACTACTAATTTTGTGCCTGTGGCATACATTACTAGGTCTCTAACGGAGTCTGTTTACGGCTGTATTTGATGGCTGTATTGGACATACACGGATGCAGTCACCCATGTAACGTTCCCATTAGTTATCTTTATGGTAACTAAGTGTTGATTGCGTAACTGTGTTCCCTTAATTATGTTATAAGTTCTATTTAAAATTACTATTGCAACCTTACAGTCATTGCTGCCTGTTATTGTGGTAGCATTTTTTGATAGACATATTAGTTGCCCATTTCTGTTATAAGGTTTTTGTAACCACATGATGTCCGCCTGCAAGTCTTATGCTATTCTAGGGACTTCTGCGCTGACTTTTGTACTGGTTTTTTTTTATAATGTTGTAAGATATTAATTTTTGTCTGTGTGTTCTGGGTGTTTTACGTGTACAAAACATTTACTGCCAGTCTGTGAGTAATCTAAATATGTCAGTCCGTGTGCTCTGACATGATCTATATGTATTTTGGCCAAGTCGAATGATTCTGACCTGCGCAGGCAGACTTGGAGCATGAGGTCGGGCAGCGGCTCTGCTGCTGTAGGAATATTTTCTGTCCCTAGGATGATTCTGTCTGTCTGCTCAGTTACTGGAAAACAGAGAGAATCTCCCTTTGGATGGCACAATCTAAGCAGCATCCGCTGCGCTGCCTTCAGTACCTCTTTTCCCTCTAGCCTACTTAAAAGTAAGTTCAATTCTAAATTGTCATAATTAGGTGTAACTGGCTTCTGGTTGTTGCTGGTTTCTGATGCGGTTTCTGGGGTGGTACTAGATGGATTGTGGCTTGGTGGTGACCGCTGATTGGGGGACATTTTAAGATCTCTTTGGGACGTCACACGGCTACACTTCTTTTTGTCATACGCTTCTTCAATGCATTTTTCACTGATTGTGGTGCTTGCTGATGTGGTGATTTGTGTGTGACTGACTATATGTGTTATGCTGCCTTTGTTGATGTTTGGCGTGGTGATGTTTCTAGATGCACTTTTACATCGTTGCAAATGTCACATGTGTCTCCCTCAGATTTGTCCTCATCTAATCTGTCTACTTTTATAAGTCTTAGTCCGGTAGTTCTATGTTTTGTAATGGTTTGTAGCCTGATTGTTTCGGAGTGTATTGATTCAGACTCAACGTATCTGTCTATTCCTTGCTCCTTTTGCCCGTATGAAGAGTGCCTCCCGAGACAAATTTCACTGTTCATCTTGTATATGTGTGATGTGATGAACTTCGGTTGGGAGTAATTGTGAATGAGTATGTCGGTTTTGTTTGTACATTTTCTTGTGCACAATATATGTAAGCCCATCTTCCAACCCATCCATCTTCTGCGTTAATGTTATTTGGAAGTTTAGCCAGTGGTGTAATTGTTTTTTAATTTGTTGTGCCACCTCGTAGTGGATGGAACCACCGATTGTCATGTCATCAATATATTCCATCGTATTACTGCAGCTATCTTGTAACGTCGTTGAGTGGGTTATGGTCGGGATCAGTTCATTATCGTCCTAATTCTCTGACAGAAGATTCATTTTTCTTCTCCAAGAAATTGCTCTTTGGTAGCTTCTCTGTAATGTTGATGGTGATTTGTATTTATGTAAATAATTACTATTAAAAACAGTCTTGATCACGATTTATTTTATAAGGTGACCGGTTTCGACCACTACTGTGGTCATCTTCAGACCATTGAGTGGAAACCCCTTTCTGTTGGAGAATGATTCTCCAACAGAAAGGGGTTTCCACTCAATGGTCTGAAGATGACCGCAGTAGTGGTCGAAACCGGTCACCTTATAAAATAAATCGTGATCAAGACTGTTTTTAATAGTAATTATTTACAAGACATTGATCACTGCTGTTCCCATAATGCATTCAAAAGTAATTGTATTTATGGGTTTCGGGTGATTGGCTTTGGATTTTCGTGTTTCTTGTGCGTGTGCTGATCTCAGCTGGCATAGTCTACACTGTACAGGAGCCGGTCATGCAATTGTTCATAAGTCTGACAATCACCTCTTGTTTTATTGCAGACACGGCCTCTGTATTAGCAGGGAATACAGATGCAGATCTCGCACGTGCATTCAGTGCGTTTGTGTCCTTGGCTGCCGCACTTGGTACACGAAACGTGGGCCTTTCTGCAGGTTCTAGTCGTACGTTCTCGGTCCCAACAAATAAAACACTAGTTTACTACTGTATAGTCTTTTACAGAGAGTGATTGGAAGTCTATGTAGACTCTGTCTTCGTGTAAGGACTCTGTACAGGTGTGGGCTGACCTCCAGTATCTGTTGACTGAAACCTCTTTCCTTAGGTCCTCTTGTAAACCTTCTTTTTACTTCTCCTTCGAAGTCTCCTTTCGTGGTGTCAACGCTTGGATTTGTTCGTAAAGCCTTTCTACAAACTTCTCGTCGGTAAGTGTGTCTGGCACATGACATGCTAGCCGGCCGGAGTGGCCGTGCGGTTCTAGGCGCTACAGTCTGGAGCCGAGCGACCGCTGCGGTCGCAGGTTCGAATCCTGCCTCGGGCATGGATGTGTGTGCTGTCCTCAGGTTAGCTAGGTTTAAGTAGTTCTAAGTTCTAGGCGACTGATGACCTCAGAAGTTAAGTCGCATAGTGCTCAGAGCCAAGCCATGACATGCTACCACGATTGGCTTGCGTTTTCGCGACCCTTCACAGGCAATGGTGTGCAGGTTTTTAGTCTTTTCTATTATTTCTTGACAATCCTCCTGCGTTTACGTTTCTACTTTAACTGCAGTCTGGGTGGTTCTGATTGACTTTATATGTAGATTCTCTTCCCTGGGATTTATGTTCTTGGCGATAGTCTATCGAAGAGCTTTGGCGTTTAATTTGCGTCGATTTTATTTATAGTGTTGTGGTCTGTTTTGTTTTATCCTGTTCTATTCCTCGAGCCTCTTTGGTTTTGGGCTCTACTGTTAAGGCGGCAGCATATGTCAGTCTCTGTTCTTGTGTTTGCGCTTGTTGTATGACTTTATCAGTTAATTCTCTAATCTGTTGTTGCAATTCTTGGTTCGCTACACTGAGTTCCCTATTTTCGTCGCCGGCCGCAGGTTCGAATCCTGCCTCGGGCATGGATGTGTGTGATGTCCTTAGGTTAGTTAGGTTTAAGTAGTTCTAAGTTCTAGGGGACCGATGACCTCAGAAGTTAAGTCCCATAGTACTCAGAGCCATTTGAACCTGCCGGCCGAAGTGGCCGTGCGGTTAAAGGCGCTGCAGTCTGGAACCGCAAGACCGCTACGGTCGCAAGTTCGAATCCTGCCTCGGGCATGGATGTTTGTGATGTCCTTAGGTTAGTTAGGTTTAACTAGTTCTAGGTTCTAGGGGACTAATGACCTCAGAAGTTGAGTCCCATAGTGCTCAGAGCCATTTGAGCCAACTAGTAACTCCCCATTTGAACCTATTTTCGTCCTCCAATTTCTCAGCCTTCTCTTGCAAAGTTTTTATTAGTAAGTCTTCGACTGGATTCGATATTCTATGTTGTTCAAGTCTTAATCGCCTATTTGCATCATTTAGTCAGGACAGTTTAGGTTCAAGGCTTTTTATTTGGAAAGTTAAAGGGAACACTTTGTCTCCAATGATGCTTAACAGAGCAGATAAAGTTTGCTTAGCTTTTAACTCCTATTTCGGTGAGTAAATCTGTCTATGGATGCTATCTTTTGACTGGGGGACATACGAGCAAGTTCTTCCTCCGTGTGTTCCTTTCCGGGTGGGACGTTGATGGTTCGGGTTATCGTCTTACTCCATCCATTTCTTCTTCCATTGGCCTCTGGTGTGGTGGTGTCGCCGCTTTGACGGCTGAAATCCAGGACCGAGAGTAGGCAGGCAGTTGTTTGTCAATAGCTGGGAGCCAAGCTGGTGGCCGGTGCTGCTGACGTCGACGGCGTGGCGCGGGCAGCTGGTGGCCCCTGCCGAAGCGTCGGATTCCGCTGCGGCTAGTGAGGTGTCGCAGCGCCTACCGCGGAGTGTTGTCACATAAGAAACGACGCGGTTGACTGGCGAAACCGACACGTGCTCGGCCAGCGAGATAGCGACGGTCTCTCCGTTGACGCGTTTCACACGACGAACGCAGTAGAAGTACTTTAATCACTCTCTCTGTTTTATTTACAGTACCTAATGAGTAAACGAGAACAGACTATGTAACACTCCCAGTACCCGAGAATTAAATATCACTGTCCACAATCAAATATTTACCCAGGAAAACTGCATCTGAATGCGGAGCCACATCACGCTGACACCGTCTCGGCGGCCATCTTGATATCCCGGACACTTAGGAATGCAACTGGGCTACACAAAACGTTGCTCCTTCTTGTGTATTTGGGACAGTAGGGATAGGAAATCGCATTACATTAAGGCAGACTGGCCCGCAAGAAAGCTTAAGCCTAGCGAGAAAAATGTCGTTGCCGAACCTCTCGTGGGCTCAAAAAGATGGTCTTCTTCCACCCCTGCATATTTAGGGGACCCGCAACGGTCTGCATTTTTAGCATTATCTTCACCCTCATAGTGCAACTGATCGCCTGCCACTGTGGCCGAGCGGTTGTAGGCGCTTCAGTCTGGAACCGCGCTACCGCTACGGTCGCAGGTTCGAATCCTGCCTCGGGCATGGATGTGTGTGATGTCCTTAGGTTAGTTAGGTTTAAGTAGTTCTAAGTTCTAGGGGACTGATGACCTCAGATGTTAAGTCCCATAGTGCTCAGAGCCATTTGAACCATTTTGGAACTGATATAAAAATGAGAGATATCTCAAAATTCTTACACACAATCAGGGTCATTAATCAAAGCATTTCCCAAAAACTCATGGAGATATTTATTATATTTTGGCACTGACAACAATATGTATAATAGTATAAAAAACACATCACTGACGGCACAGCTTGGAAAAAGATTCAGAGAACAGACAACATTCACATAAGTGTTTATGCCTCCAATTTCCTTCTCTGGAGCTGATCTGTGAAAAAGACAAGTAATTTATTTTCCTACAACAAAAACATTTAAAAATGTAGCTCAAATATCACCGACATCATCATCATGTTATAATTTTTTCAGGAAATAGTAGGCAAGGGAGGTAGAGGAGGTCATTCTAAAGATCCGTACCAATTTTTGTGAGTTTAACTTCAGTCATTTAAGAGAAAAGTGTACCTGAATGATGAAAATTCAAGTTTTTGGTAAATTGCAAAAGAAGATTTACAATGGTTCAAATGGCTCTGAGCACTATGGGACTTAACGTCTGAGGTCATCAGTCCCCTAGAACTTAGAACTACTTAAACTTAACTAACCTATGGACATCACACACATCCATGACCGAGGCAGGACTCGAAACTGCGACCGCAGCGATCACGCGGTTCCAGACTTAACAGCCTAGAACCGCTCGGCCACAGCGGCTGGTGAAGACTTACAGATTTATTAACTTACCACCATGCTCGTTTAGAAAATTCCAGCTGCATATTCCAGCTGTCCGCCTGTTTCCTTATCCTCCATACTCTTTCTATTTTTTTCTTTATCCTTGACTCCTTGGTAGCAGCTTCTGCAGCTGTCTCTCCTTAGGTTAGAGGTGAAGCCATATTCCTTCCCGTCTGAATGTTCAGTTTATTCATGTTTATTCATGACATTGATCCTTGAAATTGCACCACCATTGAATGTTATTATTGCTTCCATTATACCAATCTTCAGCACTGTCAGCCCAACAAATACAGTTTTGGGTAATCTCTCCCATGAACAGTTGTTGAAGCTTTCATTTGCGTTTTCAGAGAGAACATGCACACATTTCCTAAGTAGACTTTTATTTGCCAGATTCCTGTATAAGGCCTAATTGCCTCCATTACAACAAGTGGTAAGGAATGCTTGTGGGTATATTGTATGCCTGTAGCGTTGCTCAACCAGTACTGGCACCACGAATCTTCCCCCTTTGAACAAAAACCACGCTGTGGTGTTTTATCCGTTGACACTCTATGAAACCATGTTGCCCAAACAGCTTGGCTCATTTTCTCCAAATCTCCTACATTTCTCCTTATTGCTAGTCCATAATATTTAGTCAAAGAATCAACTTCACTTCTTGTAAGACGACCTGGATCTCCTGTGTGTTTTCCGTCTGACAGTTTTTTTCCACTGAAGTCTTTCCATAATTTTCTCAGCCGAGCTCCCATTCTTTTTTGTACATGTCCAATACCTTCATGCTTTTCTATCTGAGTGTCCCCATATGGTCTGTCATTAACAAGAGTAGTGTGTCCTTTACAGTCTCCATTCCCAAGGTAGCCTGCCTACCTCACACCACGACTGACCTCTGATCTCCTAAAAACGTTTTGAACTCCTTTAGTTTCGATGTTTCCACTTGGGCTATCAGAGTTCTTTACACAAACATGGGTGCCAATAAATTTACTAGAACAACCCTGGCATTGCTTTGTTGGACATTCATAATCTAGTATCTTACCAGTTTCAATAAATTTGGCAGTTACAACCCCATTCAGGGAAGTACGACCTCTCTTCTTCCAAGATCCATCAAATGCCGCTACAATGTCTGTATTCTCAGACAAGGCTACTGCTTCTTTTGTTGCTCTTTTCATTGAATATTCACTTACACCACATAAAGCATTATGTATTAATTTATTGTATCTGTCAAACCTCAGTGGAAGTGGAGGCAAATACATCACTCCACAAAACGCCTGAGCAGCTCTCCTTCCCCTTCCAATAAATCGCATTGCACAAGCAAGCTGAATATTTACCCCGTGATGTCGACTGTCAGTTACAGGCGATGTCATAGTATCACTGTGCTTCTTACACGAGTGACAGGCAATCACTAACCGACCTGACAGACCCTTTCTCGCTGAAATGTCCTCAGAAACATAAATACTATCATCACTTGCAGTACTTACATTTCACAGCACTCTTCAAAAATCTTGATAGCATATATAAGTTCACAATAACATTTCCGTCGTTATTACTGCTCACAATACTACTAGGCTTGTTCTAATCACATTCGGAAAGCGAAAGTTTACGTCAATAAGTACCGCTTGTAGACATGGTTTCCGCGGGAGACTTTCGAAGCAACTGACGTGTATTGTTCGCTTGTGTTTGGAACTGACTGGCGCGAAACTTTCGTTTGGGTCTAAATTTCTTTGCTCTGGCATTTGTAGCACACAGAAACAAAACAACACACAATAACTACAAAACCACACGCTTATGAAATTCCGAAATCATATAATATATTCTCAGACCTTTGTTTACATTCGAACCATAACCTTCTAGGCATACCTGTACTTTGATTCCGCGATTCAGTGCCTTCTAGAATACACCTGTGTTAACGATCCGTAACTAACGACGGAAAAAACGGAAGAACAAAATAATGCATCACGTATTCTGACGCACTTCAAATTGACAAAGGGGAGTGGCCCCAGTGCAACATTACGTTCAACCTCAATTGTAGAACGAACGGAAAATGATAATGCCAATAAACTACACATTTCTGAAATCAGGATGAAATGTTTTTTCTATAGATCAAGAATTTTTTTCAAATTTTTCGTCATTTTCACGAACATGTCTCCTTAAGCTGGGTTTGAAGAATAATTTTGTCAACAGTATGAACCAAGAAGGATGGGCCTTTAAGTACATAAGACAGAAATTTCTGAAATTAAGTAATGCAAAAGTTAAGAAATGTATTTTTATCAGCCCACAAATTCGAGAACTTGTAAAGGATCCTGCATTTCAAGGGAGTTGTTCATGGATTTTTAGGCAACAAAAGAGATGATAACTATATGCAGTTGGTGACAATGCTCCTGCAAATATACCATAACCTTGGATACAACATGTCCCCTAAAATGCATATTCTCCATTCCCAACTAGACTTTTTCCCTCCTAGTCGTGGAGCTGTCAGTGATGAACATGGAGAAAGATTCCATCAGGACATTTCTGTTATGGGACAAAGATATCAGAGCTACTGAATGAAGAAATGCTTGCGGATTACTGTTAGTCTTTGTGTAGGGATGCTCTGGAACACTGTTACAAAAGGCAAGCTAAAAGACGACCATCTCAATGCATTCACCATATGATTCTCTTCAGACCCAACCATCTACGAGGTATTTTTCCAGCAATTTAGAACTCTTAAAATATAATTGCCATTTAAGAAAGTTCAGATACACTTTCAATGTTGTTAGCATATGTAATTACAATGTATCTTTTGTTCTTAATCCCTTAACGTGAAATATTTCCACCTAGTGTGTATCACAGAAACTAGAGCTAAGGAAAATTTTTCATTTTCATATTCGCTTTTCTCGAGCCAAAATTAGTGAGAATTGGGTCATGAAGTGCAGGAAACATTTAAAAAAATATTTTTATGGGTCAGTGTTGCTGGCACCAACTGAAGAAGAAATGACACGATATTAAAGCTGCCAGTGACTTAGAGAGAAGTTAATTAGACGGCAATAAAGATTTTTTATCAGTTGATCATAATATAAAGTGTTTCAAAGTTAGAAAGTTAGTTTTAAATCCAACCTATCGTCATTTCCTCTGGACAACTCCGTCTACTTTACTTGCAGACACGTGGGCTGTATGCATATACGGTGTGTGTATCGGTAGGCAATGGCAGCATGTGCTACCTAATATGTTCCCTAACACTGTTATATAATCGGGATTTTTTCGGTTCACACCTTGAGTTCTACAGGCGATGGAAAGACAGGATCAAGTGTTTTCGGTATCCATTGGGCTAGTGTCATTTGTAATGCCGACAGCAGGATCGTCTTACTGTAACTATTCTACAGTACGGGGTCAAAGTGCTAATATTATACTGATCCTCCAACTTCGGCAAATGGAGAAAATCGGTTGGTTCTTTCTGCGTTATGTGTGGTCTATGCTGCGCCTTCTGGAGGTACCATGTAATTCATGGGCGGTTGCTGGAAAACCGAAAAACCTGGTTTATGGGCACCATTACCGATCCGCGGGTTCCAATACGACTACGAACAGCAGACGGCTATAATTCTTACGATATATTCCTAAGATCTCGATCTCGAACATCCTTTAAATTTTTCTTCATATCTTTATTCGTTTCCGAGATAGAAAGCTTCACAGCTACCCTACTTGTAAACGTAACACACGCACGTAACATCCAGTCTGTGTCGAAAATGTAGTTTATGAAACGACGCAGCATGGAGAAGTATTCTGTAAAGCGCCTCCGTTATGATCGGAAGGATTCTGAGACTCCCGTGTTGTGCTAGTGAGGCTCATGCAAAACTTTTGTCCACGTAAAATCCCGTGTCGGTCTAACATGTAAAATTAGTTTGCGTTTTTTCATTTTCACATAAGTAACCTGTCAACATTTTACTGACCATAAAGTTCTTTTCATATGAGTGACGTGTTCTGCTGTAACAGGGAAAAGACGGGAACCAACGGGGAAATGCTCATATTGGAGCACAAAAAACTTTGACTAAAAAATGGGGCACGAGCTGCCTAATTCTACCTTCCAACTTTTCCCAAGACTGTTGGCCTCCGAACATACTCGCGCTTTTTTATGTTATCAGTGAAGAAGGCAGTGGCACTAGCAAAAGAACAAAAAGTAATAAATACTGGAAGATAGTAGACGGTGGTTGTGGTACAGAAAGAATGAAGGAAACAATGGCAATATGAGGGAAAGAAAGGGACATAATGATATTGGAACATAGTTGACAGTGACAAAACAGTTCTAGGAGAAGAGTAATGGATACATTACCAATGGGAGAGAAAAAAACAGAAGGAGCAAATGAAGGTGGGTGAGAGACAGCGATAGTTAAAGGCAGAGTCTATGAGAATTACAACGAGGACGTGAGACATAGTGACAGGTGACAGTGAGCAGAGGTAGCAGCTGTGGGAGGAGTGAATGAAATAACAGTGATAAGAGAGAGCAAGAGAGAAACAGAGACTGTAAGAGGAAGTAGTAGTAGTAGTAGTAGTAGCACAGAACGCAGGAGACTGTGGCGGGTACACGGGAGACAGTGACAGAGAGGCACAGAGATAATGACAATGAGCTGGAATGAAAGAGTGAGTGAAAATGGCCAAATGGGAATGGATGGGTATAAGCGACTTACAGCGACTGACTAGTGACAGAACGAGTTACAGGTAGGGTAGCTTATGCGATTGTGGTGTGAGTTGCGTGTTAGAAAGAACGCGAATATATTCGTATGCCAAAATTTTTGGGAAGACTTATAAACGTACAAAGGGAGGTAGAATGAGGCAGCTGGTACCCCACTTTCAGTCAAAATCTTGTATTAAAAAGGAGGTCATTGGCCTTTCTTATGCTCAGAAAGCAGCATTTTCCGCAGGTGATGTCCCTTACTATCTCTGTCTAAATGTTAAAAATTTTGACTTTCGGCGAGTAATATAAAAGAACGTACACAACATAAAAAAGAAAATGTGTTTCTTCTGACAGAATGTGTTGAATGCCGTATGAGGAGGTGCGGAATAGTTCCAAGCATAAATATCGCAATCCAGTTCCTACCAGACCTGCCATTAAGAACATGGTCAACGAAATCATGAGAATTGGTTTTGTTACCCACAAACAGCGTCAGGGAATGTCAGCTGTAGCAGATGAAACTGCGGAAACGATTCAGATAGCGATTACTCTCGGGCCCTCATCATCAACGAAAGGACCGAGCAGATTATCGCATGCACCACTGTTTGAAAAG
This sequence comes from Schistocerca piceifrons, assembly GCF_021461385.2. Taxonomy (NCBI): domain Eukaryota; kingdom Metazoa; phylum Arthropoda; class Insecta; order Orthoptera; family Acrididae; genus Schistocerca; species Schistocerca piceifrons. The sequence continues at coordinate 461,126,618 of NC_060140.1, forward strand.
AACTCCGATTCAAAATGGAAGAAATGGGCCTACCGCATTCAGAATATCCTTAAACTTGAAGATGAGAACCAAGCTGCCAGACGAGTTATAAGATGTGACTTGTGGAATAACGTCAGAAATTGAAATTTCATGCACCACATTCTCACCAGCGACGAGATAACAATTTACATCTGTGGAAGAAGCATAACTGAAGGGTTTCGCCAGAATCAAATGCATTACAGAAATGGAAACAGGACACACCATAGGTGCATGTACGGATGGGAACTACAAGATCGAAAATGTATGAACCATTCGTGTTTGCTGAGAAAATAGTAACGAGTAACAGTATATTTATGGGCATCCTGCCATGCATTCTCCACAGATCAAAATATTATAATTTTGGCGTCACGCTAACCGCGTCATTGACCTACCCATGACGTCACAGCCCAGGCCCGCCTTATCAGTGATGTATCATTCTTATCAGCGACATCATCATCAACGTCATCATCATCTTTATCAACGACATAATCGAAACACGTTCCTCTCTCTCTCTCTCTCTCTCTCTCTCTCTCCACTCCGCTCCTTTACAGCCGGGCAAAATCCAAGGTGGCAAATATAGCTCAACTTTGTTAGTGGGAAGAAAATCCAAGGCGTTGGAACCAGCTCAGTTGTGTTTTATACCCCCCGCGCTCTCCACCGAATCACAGTGAATTACAATGAGGCAGCATATCAAAATTTACTTTCAATAAATAAATAAACTGAAAGAATAAATTAAGTCTTAAGAAAGCCAAGATGCGCTGGAACTAGCCCAGTTAAGCTTTGTGCCTACACCCTCCGTCCAACAAAATCGGAGATTCTGAAAATAACGCAGTTCTGGTAGTAAAGAATTTAAAACGTCCCCTCTCTCCAACCAATCGTAATACGGTATTAAAATGAAACAGCCTATCAAAGTCTAAGATGGCGTAACTAGCACAGTTGTGCTAGCGGAGATAAAAATTCAAGACAGTGGTACTAGCCCATTTATGGTTCATAATCTTTCGAAACAGAGCCTAGTATTTTACCCGTATTTAAAATGTAAGAGCCAATTGCAGTGTAGGGTTTAGCAGCCATTAAAATGAAATCACACTGTATAAGGCACATAATCATCATCATCATAATAATTTAAGACTGATTATGCCTTTTAGCGTTCAGTCTGGAGCATAGTCCCCCTTATAAAATTCCTCCATGATCCCCTATTCAATGCTAACATTGATGCCTCTGCTGGTGTTAAGCCTATTACTTCAAAATCATTCTGAACCGAATCCAGGTACCTTCTCCTTGGTCTGCCCCGACTCCTCCTACCCTCTGCTGCTGAACCCGTGAGTCTCTTGGGTAACCTTGCTTCTCCCATGCGTGTAACATGACCCCACCATCTAAGCCTGTTCGCCCTGACTGCTACATCTATAAAGTTCATTCCCAGTTTTTCATTGATTTCCTCATTGTGGATACCCTCCTGCCATTGTTCCCATCTACTAGTACCTGCAATCATCTTAGCTACTTTCATATCCGTAACGTCAACCTTATTGATAAGGTAACCCGAATCCACCCAGCTTTCGCTCCCATAGACAAATAAAAACCGAACACCCGCTACAAGATGACAATGGAATGGTTCCATTTAGAAGTAAACATTACACACGTGAAGACATTTATCCCATTGGGAAGCGACATGATCCGTTTCTGTTTCACAGAACGCTGTTGGCTGCTGACGGAACCTCAACCATGACCGCTGTAGCACTTCCTCGTTCGACTGGATCCTCCTTCCACGTATGTCTTTCTTCAGGTCACCAAACATGTGAAAATCACACGGTGATAGATTCTGGCTGTATAGAGGATGATACAGTGTTTCCCAACCAAATCGCTGAAGCGCAGCCTTCGCCCGATTGACAGTGTGGGGGCCGGCATCACCAAGCAACCGAATGATTACGTCCGACAGCATTTCTGGACGTTTTCATTTAATGGTGCGTTGCAGTTACAGCCAACTGTCGTCGTAGTTCTGTGGACTGATTGAGGTTCCATGTTAGAGGAACGCGACGAGCAGAGGCCGCCTGCACTGGAATATGAATGCCGTCATAAACTTACAGGAACAATTTTGGATTTCTTTGGTGGAGTTGATGTGGGACGTTTCCACTCATGGCTTTGTTGTTTCTCCTCAGGGTGTCGGAATTCTGTCAGACAAAAGTTTTCTGTTGCTTAATAATGCCCCCTCCAACACTGACAATGGACGAAGGCTACACTTCAACGGTTTTGTTTGGAAACGGTCTAACATCTTCCACGAAGTCCTAATCTTTCACTGTGAGATTTTCACATCTTTGGCCACCTGATAGACATGTGGGCTATTACGTCTTCCTTTTCAAACTGTGTGGGTCTTCAATGGAAACAAGAGCGAGGAACACATGCGGTTCATGAACAGTGAATTCAGATATTACTTTATTCTACATCTAATATCAAACCATAAAGATAATATATAACGTTGCTGAGGAATTAACAGCGTCGGTCGCTAACTGTATATTTGAGTGTAGGCAGATACAAAAGATTTATAAATCTGTCACTCTTCAATACGATGTCCTCGCCGCTATGAAAGTTTATAAATGTTATTCGACTGGCAAATACACAAAGTGGCGCACAGTGCATGAATGTTCGAACTTGAATTCACTCGCCGCTGGCGCTCCGGAGAGGCGACGCTTGCATCTCAATGGCAGCAGCATAATCGTCCGTGACAGAGCCCTCTTGCTGTGGTGGCTGCTGCAGGAAACGCGGCTGCATATCTTGTGGCGCGTATTTGAAAGTGCAGCCGCCCGGATATTGACCGATATTGACCGCATGGACCTCGGTTTTAGTCGAATGAGGAAGTGCAAGAGTGGATGTGGTTGTGGAGCTGTCAGGAGCCAACCACATTCTACGGAACTACAATTTATCATCTCATTTCCCAGTGGGATATGTCTTAAAGCGCGTAATGATTACTTTTGTATGGCGGGCGTTCAGTTTTCATTTGGCTGCCCTCATAGCCCCAGAGCACCCGTCTTGCTACTGCATCAAAATCCACAATTAAAAACTAAAACTGAGACATGCACGCGTTAATAGTGATAGCTGTCGTTCTTGAAGCTTTTCTGAATTTGATTTCACAGTGACAGTTCGCTGTCATCCTATCAGTGGCAGGGTAGCCATTTGTCGAGTGGATTTAATTGTATGCGCACTCTTTGCTGGGGGAGATTGTGCTGGTTGTTCTGCGTGGTAACTGGCGTTGGTCACTGAGAACAATGGTCCGGGTCGTCATGTTACGGGTAGTGATACGTAACTTTGAAAAGTGTACGTACGAAACTCGAAGAATTACTGCTTCCCGCTGTCTTCATTACCGTGAGTTCACGTTTTCAGAGTCAGCATGTCTCCCATTTCTACTGCTTTTGTTTGTGGACACCTAGCTGCTGGTACTTAACTATTCAACAAAGGACCAGTGTAGAAGGAAAAATGCAAGAACGATTTTTTATGTGTGACTGAAATGCTCTTTGGAATTATCGAAAACCCTTGTTCTTGGAGAGAGACTTTGTTACACTGATTTAATTCAGGATCTCGTATATAACTTCGTCTAACTTTGATTAGTGGCTGCTATATTTGTCATGTGGATGAACACAGCGGGTTACCAGAACATGCCCAAGCTATACCTTCTCAAACTAAAACTCTGTTACCATATGTTGCAACAATGGCTGGTGAAAAAAGAATTATTTTAATTTGTGTTTTTCCTTTTAAAGACGCATGATTTAAAACTGTCATGAAAGATTGATCTTTGAATTGATTGTTCCCCTTTGACGCACTCATATATTAAATTTTCACAATTTTTATTAATTTTTTTTAAATTCAAGGTTACTGACCAAAAATACAAAAACTTATAATGTGCACAAATAAGGCCTGAAGGGGACTTATGAGATCTTTTGCATGTGATCTGTAATTCATTTCTATGGCTATATCGTTTTAATTTTTATCCCGTGTGTGTTTTAGAGTACTTAATCTGAGATGAATAAAGGGTGGAGCGAGTCTGAACTAAGCCAGGCTGGTCACTATACGTAAACACCTTGATTATGCACTAAATGTATTTCTCTTCAGCTCTGTCAGTTGTGATTTAACACTGTTAATGTTCTCGTATTTTACTTGTGAATTGATCATTTTATCAACTCAAATGTTTTGAAAGCCTTAATTTAATACTTATATTCTTTGTTATGTCTGTTTTGGAAGCAGAAAAAATAATTATAAGTCAAGTGAAACGCTATCTCGCCCAGAAATTCGGTATTGTCAGTATTGTTCAAATGCTGTTGAGGTAAATAAATATTGTAAAAATCGTTCTTTTTTCTGAGTATGTTCTGCGCCTTCAGTAGCCAGCTCCTTGCTACTAGCTATTTCGGTAACATCTACCTCAATGCGTAAAATTGTGCACGTTAAAAAAATGATAATTATATTTTCATGCCTGAATACATAAAGTAGTCATGGATTTTCTTAGCAGTCGCATCAATAAAACTCATTAGAGGCTATAAAAGTCATGGCACACTTCCTAGTATCGTGTCGGACCTCCTTTTGGGCCGCTTGTGCAGCCCTCGACTTGGCATGGACTCTCCAAGTCGTTGGAAGATCCTGAAGAATTACTGCCTCTATAAACGGCCATAATTGCGAAAGTGTTACCGGTGCAAGATTTTGTGCACGAACTGACCTCTCGATTAAGTCAAATGTTCGATGTCGGGCGATCTGGGTGGCTAAATCAATCGTTCGAACTGTCTAGATTTTTCTTCAAATCAATCGCGAACAATTGTGGTCCGATGACTTGGCCTATTGCCATCCAGAAATATTCCAATCTTGTTTGGGAACATGAAGTTCATGTATGGCTGCAAATTGTCTCCAAGTAGCCGAACGTAACCATTCCTAGTCAATGATCAATTCAGTTGGACCAGAGAACCCAGTCCACTCCATGTAACACGCCCCACACCATTGCGGATGCACCACCAGCTTGTTCAGTGTCTTGTTGACTACTTGGGTCCATGGTCTCGTGGTGCCCGCGCCACACTCGAGCGCTGCCACCATCTCTTACTAACTGAAATCGGGATACATCTAATAAGCCCATGGATTTTCAGTCCTCCAGGGTTCAACCGATACGGTCACGAGCCCAGAAGTGCTATATGCTATGTCGTGTTGCTAGCAAAGGCACTCGCCTGTGTCGGCTGCTACCACAGCCCATTAACGACAGATTTCGCCACACCGTCCTAGCGGATAAGTTCGTCGTACATTGATTTCTGCAATTATTTCGCGCAGTATTCGTTGTCTTTTAGAGTTGACAACTCTACGCAGACTGCTGTCGGTCGCTAAGTGAAGGCTGTCGGCCACTACATTGTTTGTGGTGGAAGGTAATGCCTGAAATTTTTGATTCTCGGCACGCCCTTGACACTGTGGATCTCGGAATATTGAATTCCCTAACGATTTCCGAAGTAGAAGGTCCCATGTATCTAGTTTTAACTGCCATTCTGCGTCCAAAGTCTGTTAACTCCCGTCGTGCCGCTGTAATCACGTAGGAAGCCTTTCCGCTTGAATCACCTGAGTACAAATGACAGCTCCGCCAATGCACAGCCCTTTTTAGTCTGTTGTACGCAATACTATTTCTATCTGTACCGGTATATGTGCATGTCGCTATCCCATGACTTTTGTCACTTCAGTGTACGTACCTCGCATTATGGAATATGAGTGTAAGATACCCTCTCTGTAAACAGTTAAAAACAATGTTTACCCTTGCAATATAAGTAATGTGTTAGGAATGTATATTCGCTGAAAAGAAGTTGCACTTTTGATACTATTCCACAAAGTTGAAAATATGAATGAACCCAGCTGCTGATTTATGCTCTTGTTGCTTGTTGTCACCAAGAAGTGTCTGTATTTGTAAATGTCCAGATATAATTATAATACCACAATTGGTTGAATACAGAACAGAGAAATGTTGCAATATTCCTTCCGAGCCTGAAATGTCTGCAAAAATACATCAGCAAAGCAAAAAAGCGCAATGGTTACGTTTAGTACCACAAATTTATTTACAATATACACATATATATGTGTTAAACTGGTGCCTAATTCATGAGTGTGACCTATAAAGTATGTGCTTTAGTGCTATTTCCACGTCATAAAAGTTAGAAATAATATGTTAAACTAACGAGTTTAGGATAAAGGATCGATACTATTCTACGTATTGGCTAAAGCACTAGGTAGGCACACAAACAAACAGTCATTCTGAATGTAATTATGTAGGCTTATGCTTGTGTAATGCTCAGTTTGCTCTCAAATTAAATATTTCCACAACTACAAGTGTTAAAATATTCTCCAAATACGTACAAGATGTTACAGCTTCAATCACATGCCGTATACTGTCATCACCTGTTGCTTTTCAGTATTATTTCACTTCCTCTTTAGGAAGGGTGAAAATGGTATTTTACTTGAACAAATATAATAGGTGATAATGATTGGTAATTATTGATTTTCTTTCATTTTTTGAAATTACGGGGCCTAGGTGAGGTTAAGTAGAAGACGAATTGGTGGAATATTTACCAGTTGGAACTCTAAAACGCTTACCAATGAACATACGGAGCTCTAAAACGCTTACCAGTCGGAAGTAAAGGCTATCTAAAGCACCCACAGACTGTATTTCGTGTAGTCAACTTTTAAATAACGCTAACTTCTAATAGCGATATGGAATCTAAAAAATGTGCTCATTGACACGATACAGCGAAACTTAACTTTAGAACGGAGGAAAGATGGAGTTTTCATTATGATATATCACCTGAGGAGCTACACTATTTTATGAAGGAAGGAAGAAAGAGTTTTTACTACGGCGTATCACTTAAACTGGAGAGCGTCTGATTTGTTTACACATACAGAAACGCAATAAGAAAAACTTTAGTGATGGATATGTAACATCTCGAAAGAAGATGACAGAATTGATATCTTGAAAATCAAATTATCAAAACACATGCAAACTTTGCACCAAAGTAAATTCTGCAAATCACACATTCCAAACACAACACCTTCAAATTAAATATTTTCACATCTAAATTGTCTGTATTACTTACTAAACTGCATACTGACAGTATTGACGAAAACGTTTACGATAAGCAGCACTTGTTAATGAGGTAAGTTCGATTGCTGTATCATACTTTTTAAGCACCATAAATATTCAAATTGAATACTTTCAAATCTACATTGTCTGTGAAATCCATTAAAATACATGCAGCTCTCTTATTGCCACTATCGAAAAAAAGTACAGATTTGTAGATGCCCGTAGTTTGATCTCTGTGCCATGCGTTAAATTCATCCAACGTGTTTGCAAAACACACACACACACACACACAAGAACGCTACTGCATATCTAACTTACAGCCGCACACGAAGAATAGCAGATTAAAACACTAATATAATATCAAAGTCACTCAATCATTATGAAAGCTTATTGCTAACTTCAAGTTGCAGCTTAAAGCGTTAATCATTTACCATTGTCACACTTTGCGAACTACATTACACTTCGATGAAATAGCATACTGAACAGTACTAATACACATGCCAGTAGGTACGATATGTGGGTTGGTGGGCTTTTGGAGTCATCCAAACATTACAGAGACTCCATGCTAGGGTATTAACATTATCTTGCTGATAATGCTGACCTGGCAAGGCAGTAATTGGAGACACAAATAAACAGGCATTCAGAACTCAAACAGTATTTAAAGAGTGACTACCATTACTCTGAACAATCCATTTTGCAAATCTTCTATCACTCAATAAGTTCTGAATGGCTCCGATTAGTTTCGACATGTCACCCCATTATATTACAGCAAAATGTTGGGTGCCTGCTGTTACTGCCTACCCATGTTGCTATTAGAAGTTGACTTCTTTTACCGCCTCTGGATACTGGATACTGTGAGGTGTGACAGTTACGGTGAATTCACAATGTGACTGTCATTATCCTGCAAGTGCATTTATCTCACTTCGGTAAGATATGATAAGCTATGAGACTGCATCAGTTAGTATGCACAGACATGAGCCAGTTTGATTATAATGTTGACTGAGCAAGTTGACACTTGTTCTGACAAGCTGCAAAAAGCAAAATCGAGAGATTTTAAGTGAAGATTTGTTCTTAAAAGTCAGAGTGTCAGCTATAGGGAGAAAATTATATTCCATTTGTTACTTATTTCAATGTCGTTGCATCATTTACGTACGCATTAGAGAAAGAGAGAGAGAGGAAAATTGCTGTGCCATCAAAATCAGAGACATGAAATTTAAGGATAAAGTACGTGTGATAATATTTTGTGAGATGAAATTTAATGATGAGGCCCTACAGTTTTTACAGAAGTGAAACATTACGCAATTTGTGTGTGTGAAGTTTGTAACTTGCTCTGATCAAAACTATATAACTTACTGCACAATTTCCATTTTTTTAAATGGTGACCCACTGCATTTTTTAAATAGTAACTAGTTCCATTTCTTTCAGCAGTGATCTGTTCAATTTGTTTAAACAGTGACTCATTCCATTTCTCTGAATGATAATACATCTCAATGTTTTCAATGGTGACCCGTTCCGGCTTATAAAACAGAGAACAATCCTGTTCTTTTTTTAAAACTGACTCAATCTGTTCTTTTGAGTGACGCTTTCTGGTTCTTTAAATGGTCACTTCGTCTGTGTCTTAAACAGCGAACAATCCCGATTTTTTGAACTGTGATCCATTCTGATTTTCTTAAACAGTGATCCATTCCTTTTTTTAAACGATATGTTCTTTTTAATGGTAACATGTTCAGTTTTTTAAATGATAACCCTTCTATTTCTTAAAATGCTGTACATTCCCTTGTCTTGGACACAGGCCCATTCCGCATTTTTAAACGGTGGAACACTCCATTTTTCTTATATGAAGACACCATTCGTATTTTACCCATTCTGTACTTTTAAATTGTCACCCATTCCATATTTATAACTGGTGACCAGTTCCATTTCTTTAAACGGTGTCCCATTCCATTTTTGGAATGATGACCCATTACTTTTCTTTTAACAGTGACCCACTCACCTTTCTTTAAATTGTATATCTTACGTCTCTTTTTTAAACATTGACTTGTTACGTTTTGTAAACAATGACCTATCTTGCTTCTTTAAATAGTTACCCATTCTGCTGTTTTAGATGACGACCCATTCCAGTTTTTACATGGTAACCAATTCCATTTTCTTGAACGGTGAACTGTTCTGTTTTTTAAACTGTTCCCATTTTGTTTCTTTAAATTATGACACATTCGATTTTTTAGGTGATGTCTCATGCTATTTTTTTAGGCTAAAATGTTCTATTTCCTTAGACAGTCCTTTGTCTGTTTCATTTTTCATTAAGGGTGATCAATTCTGTTTTTTAAACGATGATACCTTCTATTTTCTTAAATAGTCATCTAATGCGTTTTTAAACGATTACCCAACACACTCATTCGTCAGTATCTCGTTAGTTAGCTTCCAGATCGATCGATAGGTCGAAGGGGTCCGTTTTATGGCCTGCCCGATCACCTATTTTTAATTTAATTGACGAAGCAGGAGGAGTTTTAACCCTATGTGACTCCTTAACGAGTTATTTTCGGACCCATACTCATGTGCATATTTTATAATATGTTCTTGTAAGGAATACATCCCTACAATTATTGACACCAATTTATATATTCCAACACAGAGATACATAGCGGATCAAAATATATATAGGAACGAACTTCAGACTTTCTTAACCTACTACCAGCGATTTGATCCACAGGATAATTAGACAAAGGCTAAAGAAGAAGAGAAAATTTTATTTACTCAGAAGACACGGTGGACGTACAAGAAAGACTACTCAATTTTCTTTTAAATGTTAACACTAGGAAAAGTTGAGAACAGTGATTTACGGAAACAGTTGTAGTGGAAAACACAGTACCCTACATTGTTGAACTTCATTTTGAAAGAAATAGCCCCTCGGCTGAGATTGTGTTTATTGTTCGTAGCAGCTAGAGTTGTTATTATTTACATGCAGTGGATGTATGCTCTGATGGTACTGAGTGAAAGTGACAAGCCATTAATAAACAGGAATTGATTCACTTTTGTCATTTTAATGAGAGCACTATTCTATAACCATTCAGCGAGCAGTACACGCCTGATGTGAATGCACTCAAAAACTAATGAATGAAGCTAATAATTAAAATAAAAGGCATATTCTAACGAAACGGTATCTATCACTGTCAGCTCTTAATTTGATAGTGCATCCAAAGTGTCAAAGAACGAACGTCATTACCACGTGGCTATCGGACTCGAACGTAATCCAAGAAACAGTTCGCTTTCATGTGCACTACTCAAAATTGTGCGCTTCATATGGAGGACGACAACACAGTAAATTTTAAAAAATGCGCAAATTTTCATTGCCACAATGCTAACAAAGTTTCCACAGTATTAAGAATCTGAAGATATTAAATGTGAAAAACGGTAGAACTAAGTTGATTAGTTGTTAACACTATTAAAGAATTAACGAAACTGTTTGGTTTCAGAGACCTTTTCAGTTCTAAAATATCTCTGTTGTATGTACGCAGATTGAAGCAAAGAATGAAAATTTGTATTAAGGCTAGGACTCGAACCCAGGTCTGCTGCGCACTAGGCAGATCACTGACCACTACGCCACCCTGGTATAGTGGCTTTGCCCGACTGCACGGACTACCCTGACATGCTTCCCTCTGTCCAAATTCTCATTCACGTCTCAGATTCGGGTTTCGATCCCAACCTTGGTCCTCATTTCCCTTCGTCACTTAAGTCCGCATATATACTACCAAAAAAACCTAGGCAGTAGAGTAGATTCCAAACCAGAGTAGATTCCAAGACAAAAAGAATGATGCCAAGGCAGACAATCATTTACAATGTTGTTAATCACAAAACAAAAGGATTAACTGTTTAATTAATATAACTGTAAATTTTAATACAAAGATATTTTTGTGTCAGAACTATTAGCTCCTTTATAAGTAACTATATACGAGAATTTTAAGCAGAAATGCATTATTATTACATAGTTATCACTTTAAAATATTTATTTCATGTTTGTTGCCTCTATTGTGAAGTTTTTTGCGCGTCAGTATTTGAACGACAGATAAATTTTAAATACCGAAATCAAACACATTTGCTCCTAAAATTTGTAATATATTTTCGGAAAAAGCATCCGAATATAGAGCTCCCACCACCATAACGTTGAAACAGTACAGTAGGAAAGGTACAATAGATATTTAGCCCATTTCAAACAGAATAAATAATATTGCTCATAATTGGCCCTTATATAATTCGGCATGTAAAGAAAAGTTTCACAATAGGTACCAGCTGCCAACAAACGTGACCGTTAATTTATATAATAATAACAGGTGTGAGACGTTGCAACGATTTCAACACCATTCTATTCAGTTAAGTGCCCGGATTGAGACCCGTTCTAAATAAAATGTTTATTATCATGAACACGTATTCTTGCGACGTTATTGAACTCAAATGCATCTAAATATTAATGTAAATATATATTATTTTTATTTCAGATGACGTAGTAAAGAAGTTAGAGAATGATACATTTTTACAGCCTATAACATAAAAAAGTATCAAACGACTGCATACAACCCGATTTCGTATCCTTTTCATATTTCCGTGTTATTGAAGTTCGTAGCAGGAATACAGATGAACGATTTTCTAGAAACGACGGCCTCTGATAACGAAGTTCTCAGATTATTTACGCAATGATGAAGTCACTGAATATCCTGGCGGTTGGGCTAGCATCAGCAGACTTGCTTCAGAGGAAAAACCACGAAAGCGCACCTGGGACAACAGGCGGGATTCCCCGCACCGTTCGACGAGCTCATGGACCGTACGAGGCTTCGGGGGTTAATCTAAAGTAGTATAACAGCATGCAAAACGGTCGATAGATACGCTATACTATAGCAAGAAACTAGATGGCGACAGCCCCATTTTTCATTATAATCGTGTGATGCTCAGTCGTTCTCGCTATTAATGGAATCCTTTGCGCTACTTTACGACACAACAGCTTAGAATAGAAACACTATGGGTCGTACACTGAGAGCGTCTGCGAACAATAAGGAAGGCCAAGTACTAACCGCTATTGACGGTCGCCTGTAACTTTGCGAATTTTCATAACTGTAGATCGCATCAAAAGCTAGACACAGGGACCTGTCGCATTCATGTGACCACCTGTCAAAATCATGAATAACCACCTTTCGCAGCGCGGGCCAATGCAAGACATGCAGGGAGAGTCATTGAGGTGTAAGGTACTGACAGGGATATGGAGCCACGCCTACTCCAGTGTCGTGGGCAGCTGCGCTTGGTTTCTCGGTTGAGGATCAATGACACGGACAACCCGATCGAGGTGGTCCCACAGATTCTCGATTGACTTTGAATACGGGGAGTCTGGAGGTCAGGGGAGTACGGCAAATGCGCCCTTGTGCTCTTCGCATCACACACATACATAGCGAGCTATGTGACAGGTTTCATAGTCCTGTGGATAGATTCCATCGCGCCGAGGAAAAACACACTGTGTGTAGGGGTGGGCATGCTCGCCAAAGATAGATGCGATCTTGTTTTGATCCATTATGCCTTCCAAAAAAAAAATGGCTCTGAGCACTATGGGACTTATCATCTGTGGTCATCAGTCCCCTAGAACTTAGAACTACTTAAACGTAACTAACCTAAGGACATCACACACATCCATGCCCGAGGCAGGATTCGAACCTGCGACCGTAGCGGTCACGCGGTTCCAGACTGAAGCGCCTTTAACCGCACGGCCACACCGGCCGGCTATGCCTTCCATAACGACGACATCATCCAGGGAATGCCCTCCGGCCTGGACCCTTTTGACGATTGTTGCAAGTTGTTTGCTTTCAGACATTTCACGCCGTAAAAGCCAACGGCCATCTGTCCGATGAAGCCTAAAACGTGAATCATCTTTAAAGGCCTCCTGTCACCAGTCTTCTGACATCCAGTTGCGGCAATGGCGTGCAAATTCCAGCCTTCGTTGCCGATGAACACCAGCCAGCATTGGTGCATGAATTAGGTGCTTGCTGTGAAGGCCCGTACGCAGCAACGTTCTCTTAACAGTAGCTGACACACTGTTATTGCTCCCTTAGTTAATATGGGCGGTCAGTTCCTCAACCGTGGCAAGTCTGTTCCCTCGTACACATCTACGCAGCCGTCATTCACCTCCGTCATCTATAGTACGTGGCGCAACTCAGCTGCCTCGACACCAGTTTAGGATAGCGCCATTTTTCCATACACTGTATACTTTAACCACGGCCAATGATCATGCCCGTTTGGACATGAGATAAATCGCTAAATTTCCGCATTATGACAACGCCCTCTACTGTTTCCTACGTCCGCTAGCGAGTGGTTGTTCGCAAATTGACGTCGAACATAGGCGTTGATCACATTAATGTGAGCTGACTGTGTATTATAGTTTACATAACCACGACAAAGTTCACAATGTCACAGACAGCCAACTGCCAGCCCTCTTTACTGCTTAACCCTTCTGTTATCAGAGGTGCTACTGTACTAATATCATAGAATATGGAAATTAAAGGAAGAGAACGAGGTCGTCAGTGTTCTGTAGCTAAGGAGATTGCCATTGCTTGTGTCTCTTTTTGGCAGAGGAAAGATTGTCAGTACCGTATAACGTCTTCATCAGGTAGGAACTGTGGGGAGAAAACGTTTGTAATTCTGGTTGTGGCTCAACTTTTCGGTGCTCCAAATTCATTTAGTCCTTGTTCCTCACAAACAGCTATATACCAATAAGCGATATGCCAGTCTGCTTTGTTGCTGTCGGTAAGTGCAGCAAACTCTAAATGCCTCAAATGTCTCCTCTACACTGTGGGCAGTTACATCCAGTTACAGCGTTGTAAATTTTGAAGTAAAAAAGGCTGGTGGGTGGACCATTTAGATTTTCTTACTAACGTTTTAATCCTCTACCTCAGATGTTCCTTGAAGTGGTAGGAACAGGAAGCAAGCGGTAGGGTGCTGGGCCGAAATTACATCACACGTTTCGCTTGAAATAATTTATTACATATAAATTCGAACATCAATGTTAAAACTCAAAATCCTTGCCCTAACTTTCACAGAATGAGTAACACATACTCTATATTTCATATCACAATTAGTGGTAACACCTTGCTACAAACAGCTTAACAGTCTGATGGTGATCCACATGACACCGAACAACCACATATTTTACACTTTGACTATAGCTCAGGAAAAGAGAAGGTGTCAAAACTCAAATGAGTTTCACAAACCTTAGGTAACAACCATAAAATGACAGACCCTCTTGATATACAAGTAAAACCGTGAGTTGAGCAACGTAACTGTGCTTACGAAATTTCGGAGTAATCCGTTCACAATATTTCCACTTTAACAAGCTAATATTAACTTCCAATTATAATAAATATTATTAAACCTTGTAAATGGCTTGATGCCAGAGTTAAATCCAGTGAACAGATTTGAAAAAGAGAAAAAACACATACATAGAACGGTAATTGCACACCTTCAGTTGGCGAATAACTCTTAAAATGTAGAGCCTGAGTACACAGATACGAAATAACATTAACCACAGACACACAGCATTTTCAGAATGGTATCTACTGTATGAATCGATTTTCTGTGTCACAAGGCACTCAATTCAGATAGTTCAAAACACGGTAATGACAGTTTGGAACTAAATAATAAATTTCTGTCACTAACAATCCCCACAGTGCACAGAACTCGAATAGCGAAGTAATAATTTCGGATGACTAAATTAGAACAGGGTGACAAATTAAAATGATAAACAGACTAGTACTGAGCCAAGCTCCAAGTAACAACGTACAGTCATCAGTGTGGCCTTTACAAACCATTAAACATAGCAAAACATTTGGATAGAAATACCTCTAGCAATCGCAAAACGGCGCAAGATATTACTCAAGTGACAGCCATATTGAACACACGACATCAGACCCTTCCGGCGTCCGTCACCACACGTTGCGTCACTCGCGGTTCTTCTCGGGGAGACACCACACAGCCCAGGCGCTGCAATCCAAATCTCTCCTGCCGCAGCTACCGCTCTCTGCGCAAGAAACCCTCTGACAGCAAGTTGCAAGTGAACAATCTAACGAACAAAGGATGTAGAAGGTCCAGCGAAACCATGGAAAAAACTATTTGCTACAAGCTAGCTGAAAAAAAAAGAAAATTGAGAGAACGTTTCTTCGAAAATTGCAGCCATACTACTGTGCTCCACTGCTTATCGTTCACTATGACAAAAACAGTAGTTAAAATTAAAAACAGATATTTGATCTACCTCTCTTATCGTTTCTTTGTCAAAGTTATTGTAAGTTAATTCTGTCACACCACGAGCAGTCATGTTATAAGTTCCTTAATTTAAATAGTCCACTTGATTGAGATAACGACCTGAAGGATTTCATATACATTAAATATGAAATGTATTCACAGTCGCTAACATGGACTACCATGGGCTTTATAATGGAATAACAACAATGAAAATTTGTGCCGGACCGTACACGAACTAGGACCTCCTGCTTATAGTTGGCCTTACCATTGGGCTGTCGGAGCACGACTCACGGCCAGGCTCAAACTTCTTTATGTCGTCAACCATGTGTCTACAACCTGTATTCGTGCATACATAACGTATATTTACATACAGGGGAGGCATTTTACTTGAAAGTCGCTTGCGCGGTGTCAGCGGATAAACACGATATTGCAGTGCCTGTATTATTCTGCATCGTAATTCGGAATAATACAGGCACCATAATACCGTATGAAAGAGTTCCTGTTTTGCTTGGAAGTAACACTTTACGCTGACAAATAGGGAATTTATTGTATAGAAGCACAGACAATCTAATGTATACCTACCTATTTCTTACGAAAGAATAAGGTGCAGAGAGGAAAAAACAAGAAAGAGAGTGGGTGTGTCCTCCTCAAAACAGATGCACAGGAATCCAGAATGATAGTAAATATGGGTTTATGCCTTTGTTTTATTATCTTGCTCATTAAACTAATGTTGGACAACTTCCGTGGTGTCGAAAAATGTATTTTTACTCTGCAGATAGAATCATATTTACATCGTTTTTAGTAATTAGTCATATGTTGGCCAACATTTGCCAAAATTTGCCAAAAATGCGTACATTTGTTTTATCTTTAAGGACACAAGAATGAAATCATGAAACTCTTGCTCAAAATTTTTCAGGTATAATGTCACAAATAAACACAAGAATTACTAGAGAGCTT
Source organism: Schistocerca piceifrons (assembly GCF_021461385.2). NCBI lineage: Eukaryota > Metazoa > Arthropoda > Insecta > Orthoptera > Acrididae > Schistocerca > Schistocerca piceifrons. Next base: position 461,142,942 of record NC_060140.1, read on the forward strand.
TGTTTATTAGGGCTATAGTAGACAAGCAGCGTAACGAATTAGTCGATTTGATGGCGTAAGACGTCGTTGGGCGGAGTCGACAAAACGCTCTCGAAGCCAACAAACGCGGCCTCTGACGTCATAAAAATTACATACTTGGTCATACTATTCAATTTGTATTTGTCTGGTTCAAAATTCCGAAGGTAAAGTGTTCCAACAGCATTTTGTTCTTGATTTTAGAGAGAAGTTCTCCAGAATTGACGGGAAAAAATTCTTTTGTGTTCTATGTGAAGTATAAGTTAGTGCAGAAATGTGCTTTAATGTGCAAAAATACTGTAATGCTACTAAACACAGCAGCTGTATCACAGTAGACAAATGGGCAGACAAGTCTATCTTCAACTGTGCAGTAAGTCTTTACGGACTTGTATGAAAGATGGTTTCTTCCAACGTCCCATTGGAAAAGCTGAAGAATCGACGCTTTCGACAACTCTTGGGAAAGTACACAACACATTCAGTTCCAGATGGATCCATATTAAGTAAGAATTATTTGTCGGTGTGCTACGGTTAGGTGTTCAACAAAATACAAAATAGATTTAATTATAAAAAGGTCTGGGTGTTCATAGCTGAAACCACCGATGCGGTTGGGTGTTACGTTGCAAATATTGTTGTTGGTCATCTAAAAGTTGGCGGGTCTGGAAAAATGTTCCTCCTAACTTGGGATGCTCTCTAGACAGTAAATAACTCGACCATTGCCATTTTGTTTCACAACTTTATGAAGCTACTGTTGCTGGGTCATGTGCACAGAGACAATTTTTTGCTTCTAGGAAGAGATGGTACTTCATACACGACCAAAGCTGCCAAAGAGCTTCTAATTCTCTACCCCAGTATGATGTACGTCACTTGCCTTCACATGCGTTACAGAGTTTGCAGAAGATATGCGATCATACTACCCTGAAATGAACAAATTAATTTCCTGTGGTAAGACGATCTATGTGAAGGGAGCAGAAATTCAAGGAACGAGCACCTACACTGCCCCCGCCCAATCAGTCTATTCTTTCACGATGAGGTTCTTGCCTTAATACTGTTAAGTATTACTGTACCAACTCCTCGAAAATAAAGGCAGTCTTTTGTAATTTGATAGTGATGAGTCAAGTGCTTTCAAAACTGTAAAAGATGTGTTCGCAGATACCTTGTTTGGAAACACTGCATACATCAATGCCAAATTTACAGTGGGCTCAAAAGCCATCACACGACTGGAAGCTGCTGATACTCAACAGTGCGACGCCCCGCATATTGTGCAGCATGTCGGGTTTGAGTCATGTGGCTGACTAAGTGAACAGCAAATTGGAAGTTGTTCTCCTGCGGAATCCTGGGTATTCCAGAATGTGCAAATATCTTACACTCTTTCTGGGAACACTACAACATTTGAAAACAGTGGTCCAAATCCGACCTTTCCGTCTTTAAATATGCTCCTGTGATGCCCTGAAAATTTCCAGGATGTATTAATTAATTTAGAATACCTTAAACAAATGGAGTGCAGCAGTAAGAACATGTTTTGTTGTTTGGATGGATGTTATTGTTTTCACTATACTTCGTGTTTTCTTCAGACACAGAGAAATTTCGAAAATAGGTGCTTGTTCGTTTCAAACACAACAAAAGGTAAGCCCTATGCTCACAGCTTGTTCAGAAAATGAATTCTGTATTACATGGTACAGAAGAAAATCAATTAGAATGTTTACAAATAAATTTATATAAAGTCATATTTTATTTCTTAATGTCATGTTTATGCAAGTTCTAGATCCTAAACGTTTGCATTATTCGCTGTCTTTTATGTCAATAAAATCCGGCCCAAGTTATTAGGGACTGTAGTGTATAAGCTGCTAGGTTGATTTGAATTATTACTTGATTGCTGATCAGGCCGCTTGTGGTTGCATGACTTGCTGTTTCGAACTCAGATTGCTCAGGTGTTGATATATTTTGTATGCTGTTTTTTACAAAGCAGTCTGATTTTATAAAACTATGCTATAGGATATAGCCTATCGATTGCTTTAGTTACGCTATCCTCGGATACAACAAAGGGATCACTACTGAGCTCATCGTATTAGTTAACTTTGTGGGTGGAAAGGTGCCGCAACCGCACCCATTGTTCGTCAGTACAGTGTGGCTATTGCTGATCTTGTAGAGAGGCTGCTCAACACATGGTTCACCTCCCCATTTTGGTTTTTCGTAGGTTCATTTTTGACAACTGCCTTTTGGTTGAGGAATGAAGTTACTTCACAGATGTTTCCATCGATGACGAGTTCATTTCCTGAAAATAACTTTGAACTCCCATTTTCGTGCTTACGAGAGACTGGAAGTTATCCGTCTTCAGAGTACTAACCATCGTCCATATCTCCCTTGTCAAGTTCGAAATCACTACATTGTAAGTTTACTACGCAGGTGCACAGAGGGTACAACGTGAACCGGCTGATACTCTATTTAGTCTTACAATTAGTATCGTGTAACCAGGAATGGGTACGTAGTTGAACAGGAACGCGAACACTGTTCATTTGACCGGTTGCAAATACGAATAATGTTTTAAACTGACGCTACACTTTATATATTCTCTTCGTTTCGGACATTACCTTGTATTTTGCAAAACAATACTGATCGCTTCCGCTTGAAAAAGTCTAACTCATGCTAATTAAAGGAAAATGTTTAAAGACGCTACACTTACTTGGCTGGAATAGTGGAAGACAGAGCCTTAGCAATCGAAGGACCATATCTCAAATCAAGAGACAATTTACGTACATAGTGCAGATGTTGAAGACCCGACGTCTGCCCTGAATACACGAACACGACGCAAATTTAGTAGCTCCATTCAGTTGACTAAAGGGTGATACGGAATGATTTGGAATAATCAATAACTGTTGCACTAAAACAGATGTGTACACGCCAAAAGTGGCTCAAGTGCTAGCACCTACTTCAACATGGCGTTATCTACCACATCAGACAATCCATTACGTGGCAAGGAAGGTCGAATGAGACTCATGTGTCACTGAAAAGGAAAGGAAGAAAGGTACTATTCGCAGGTTATTAAAATTGTTATTGACCATGGTATTATTATTATTTATTTATTAAAAATTATAGTACACCGGCAAAACACTGAATAGTTATTACTCTATTTGACGAAGCAGAAATTTATGCATATACATATTATTACATTTTTAAACAAAAAAGGGTCTTTTTGTTACCTACTCAACTTTCTCTCTTCCTGTAGATCACTCCGATCGCTTTCAGTATAGGCTGAGCACAAAATGAAAATCTGTTCATATTCAATACTCAATTACAAAAAATTTTATAAAAGTTCTGGAGACTTAAAAGTATTGAATATAGACCACTCCGGACGCTTACAGTATAGGTTGAACACGAAATGGAAACCTGTCTCATACTCAATACTCAATTACAATAAATTTAATAAACGTTCTAGAGACTTAAAAGTATTGAATATTTTTAAAAAAGCTTGTTGTTGTTGTTGTGGTCTTCAGTCGTGAGACTGGTTTGATGCAGCTCTCCATGCTACTCTATCCTCTGCAACCTTCTTCATCTCCCAATACGTACTGCAGCCTACATCCTTCTGAATCTGTTTAGTGTATTCATCTCTTGGTCTCGCTCTACGATTTTTAACCTCCACGCTGCCCTCCTGTACTAAATTGGTGATCCCTTGGTGCCTCAGAACATGTCCTACCAACCGATCCCTTCTTCTTGTCAAGTTGTGCCACAAACTCCTCCCCAATCCTATTCAATACTTCCTCATTAGTTACGTGATCTACCCATTTAATCTTCAGCATTCTTCTGTAGCACCACATTTCAAAGGCTTCTATTCTCTTCTTGTCCAAACTATTTATCGTCCATGTTTCACTTCCATACATGGCTACACTCCATACAAATACTTTCAGAAACGACTTCCTGACATTTAAATCTATACTCGATGTTAACAAATTTCTCTTCTTCAGAAACGCTTTCCTTGCCATTGCCAGTCTACATTTTATATCCTCTCTACTTCGACCATCATCAGTTATTTTGCTCCCAAAATAGCAAAACTTCTTTACTACTTTAAGTGTTTTATTTCCTAATCTAATTCCCTCAGCATCGCCTGACTTAATTCTACTACATTCCATTATCGTCGTTTTGCTTTTGTTGATGTTCATCTTATATCCTTTCAATACACTGTCCATTCCGTTCAACTGCTCTTCTAAGTCCTTTGCTGTCTCTGACAGAACTACAATGTCATCGGCGAACCTTAAAGTTTTTATTTCTTCTCCATGGATTTTAATACCTATTACGAATTTTTCTTTTGTTTCCTTTACTGCTTGCTCAATATACAGATTGAATAACATCGGGGAGAGGCTACAACCCTGTCTCACTCTCTTCCCAACCACTGCTTCCCTTTCATGTCCCTCGACTCTTATATAACTGCCATCTGGTTTCTGTAAAAATTGTAAGTAGCCTTCGCTCCCTGTATTTTACCCCTGCCACCTTTAGAATTTGAAAGAGAGTATTCCAGTCAACATTGTCAAAAGCTTTCTCCAAGTCTACAAATGCTAGAAACGTAGGTTTGCCTTTTCTTAATCTAGCTTCTAAGATAAGTCGTAGGGTCAGTATTGCCTCACGTGTTCCCATATTTCTACGGAATCAAAACTGATCTTCTCCGAGGTCAGCTTCTACCAGTTTTTCCATTCGTCTGTACAGAATTCGCGTTAGTATTTTGCATCGGTGACTTATTAAACTGACAGTTCGGTAATTTTCACATCTGTCAACGCCTGCTTTCTTTGGGATTGGAATTGTTATATTCTTCTTGAAGTCTGATGGTATTTCGCCTGTCTCACACATTTTGCTCAGCAGATGGTAGAGTTTTGTCAGGACTGGCTCTCCCAAGGCTGTCAGTAGTTCTGATGGAATGTTGTCTACTCCCGGGGCCTTGTTTCGACTTAGGTCATTCAGTGCACTATCAAATTCTTCACGCAGTATCATATCTCCCATTTCATCTTCATCTACATCCTCTTCCATTTCCATAAGAACATCGCCCTTGTATAGTCCCTCTATATACTCCTTCCACCTTTCTGCTTTCACTTCTTTGCTTAGAACTGGGTTTCCATCTGAGCCCTTGATATTCATACAAGTGTTTCTCCAAAGGTCTCTTTAATTTTCCTGTAGGCAGTATCTATCTTACCCCTAGTGAGGTAAGCCTCTACATCCTTACATTTGTCCTCTACCCATGCCTGCTTAGCCATTTTGCACTTCCTGTCGATCTCATTTTTGAGACGTTTGTATTCTTTTTGCCTGCTTCATTTACTGCATTTTCATATTTTCTCCTTTCATCAATTAAATTCAGTATTTCTTCTGTCACCCAAGGATTTCTACTAGCCCTCGTCTTTTTACCTACTTGATCCTCTGCTGCCTTCACCACTTCATCCATCAAAGCTATCCATTCTTCTTCTATATTTCTTTCCCCCATTCTTGTCAATTGTTCCTTTATGCTCTTCCTGAAACTCTCTACAACCTCTGGTTCTTTCAGTTTATCCAGGTTCTATCTCCTCAAATTCCCACCTTTTTGCAGTTTCTTCAGTTTTAATCTACAGGTCATAACCAATAGCCTGTGGTCAGAGTCCACGTCTGCCCCTGGAAATGTCTTACAATTTAAAACCTGGTTCCTAAATCTCTGTCTTACCATTATATAATCTATCTGATATCTTCTAGTATCTCCAGGGTTCTTCCATGTATACAACCTTCTTTCATGATTCTTGAACCAAGTGTTAGCTATGATTAAGTTATGCTCTGCGCAAAATTCTACCAGGCGGCTTCCTCTTTCATTTCTTAGCCCCAATCCATATTCACCTAGTACGTTTCCTTCTCTCCCCTTTCCTACTCTCGAATTCCAATCACCCATGACTATTAAATTTTCGTCTCCCTTCACTACCTGAATAATTTCTTTTATCTCATCATACATTTCATCAATTTCTTCGTCATCTGCAGAGCTAGTTGGCATATAGACTTGTACTACTGTTGTAGGTGTTGAAACGTCCCCTTTCGAACAATTATACAAGACTGTGCTTAAACTGACACACAATATTTTTAGCGCTACGCAATCTGACTTTCAATAATCCCTACAAAAGAATGGTCCTGACTAACATTAACCTATACCTTTCACAAATGACTTACCTCACAAAAATCTTCGTTACTGGAACTACTGCAATTCAGCGAGCGTCACTACTGCCAGCTAAATAAAAGATTCAAACTACGGAAGGCACTAACTACTGATAGGCATAGTTAGCAAATGAAAGATTTTGATAGAGAACAAACAATATATTTACCTTAATAGTCATAATATATATAGCAGTTCACGACGTCCAGTCTTACAAATTTCAAAACTCCGCCATCTCTCTCCCCACGTCCACCACTGCTGGCGGCTCACCTCCAACTGCGCAACGCTACACGCTGTTAACAGCCAACTGCCCAATTCTACAATGGCGACTATTACAACAATTCCAACCAGCCACAGACTGCACACAGCACAGCCAGTGATTTTCATACAGAGGTGGCGTTACCAATACAAAAACCTAAACAGCCTACTTACATAGCCCCCATGCTCCCCACAAAAAATTTTACAAATTGTTTTGGGCAGTGGCCAATACAGATTTGAAGAAATTTTTCATAATTACAATAACAAAGATTTCAAATGCACACACTTATTGATACAATGTTGGTCAAAAGCTAAAATTTTCTCACAGTCCGTAAAGACAGTCCTGATCGTTCATCACAGTAAAATAGCAGTGTTTTTCTCAAAGTCTGAGCAGTAGAAGAAAATGCACACGGAAGTAGTGGATTTCCATGGAGTCTTGAAGAAGTAGTGTTGTCCTTCCAACGGAAAGACAGTGCTGACTCGACATGCTGACAGGTATTGGTCCACAACAGAGCAAACCCACAGCAGAGTCAGTCGAAAATTTGAAGACTATTGGTATGTAGGTCATCACAGAGCAAACCCACTGTAGTCCTGGTAGAGATTACGGTATTGGTGGGCCACCAGAGGCGCAGACCCATTGCAGTCCTTGTAGAAATAATGGTACTGGTGAGTCAGCAAAGACGCAGACCCACTGTAGACCTTGTAGAAATAATGGTATTGGTGGGTCATCAAAGGTGCAGACCCACTGTAGTACTTGTAGAGACGACCAGCAGCCATCTGTTGCAACTGTGCAGGTGCACAATCACCATAGTAGAGTCTTGTGGACAATAAAGCAAGTCCATAAACCACCACTTGTGCACTCACAAAGTGCAAACACTAACAGTACCTTCTTCTTAAATATTGTTCATATACTATGACCAACAGAAACGTGTGCAGTGAAATGGAACTTACAAGTTAACAATATGATGAACTGGTGTCAATTACAATTTTATAGCATATGAATGCAATTACAAAGGTACAATATGCATAATTAAAAACATAATAATACAGATAACATCTACATCTACATCTATACTCCGCGAGCCACCTTACGGTGTGTGGCGGAGGGTACTTATTGTACCACTATCTGATCCCCCCTTCCCTGTTCCATTCACGAATTGTGCGTGGGAAGAACGACTGCTTGTAAGTCTCCGTATTTGCTCTAATTTCTCGGATCTTTTCGTTGTGATTATTACGCGAGATATATGTGGGCGGTAGTAATATGTTGCCCATCTCTTCCCGGAATGTGCTCTCTCGTAATTTCGATAATAAACCTCTCCGTATTGCGTAACGCCTTTCTTGAAGTGTCCGCCACTGGAGCTTGTTCAGCATCTCCGTAACGCTCTCGCGCTTACTAAATGTCCCCATGACGAATCGCGCTGCTTTTCGCTGGATCATGTCTATCTCTTCTACTAATCCAACCTGGTAAGGGTCCCATACTGATGAGCAATACTCAAGAATCGGACGAACAAGCGTTTTGTAAGCTACCTCTTTCGTCGATGAGTCACATTTTCTTAGAATTCTTCCTATGAATCTCAACCTGGCGCCTGCTTTTCCCACTATTTGTTTTATGTGATCATTCCACTTCAGATCGCTCCGGATAGTAACTCCTAAGTATTTTACGGTCGTTACCGCTTCCAATGATTTACCACCTATGGCATAATCGTACTGGAATGGATTTCTGCCCCTATGTATGCGCATTATATTACATTTATCTACGTTTAGGGAAAGCTGCCAGCTGTCGCACCATGCATTAATCCTCTGCAGGTCCTCCTGGAGTACGTACGAGTCTTCTGATGTTGCTACTTTCTTGTAGACAACCGTGTCATCTGCAAATAGCCTCACGGAGCTACCGATGTTGTCAACTAAGTCATTTATGTATATTGTAAACAATAAAGGTCCTATCACGCTTCCCTGCGGTACTCCCGAAATTACCTCTACATCTGCAGATTTTGAACCGTTAAGAATGACATGTTGTGTTCTTTCTTCTAGGAAATCCTGAATCCAATCACAAACCTGGTCCGATATTCCGTAAGCTCGTATTTTTTTCACTAAACGTAAGTGCGGAACCGTATCAAATGCCTTCCTGAAGTCCAGGAATACGGCATCAATCTGCTCGCCAGTGTCTACGGCACTGTGAATTTCTTGGGCAAATAGGGCGAGCTGAGTTTCACATGATCTCTGTTTGCGGAATCCATGTCGGTTATGATGAAGGAGATTTGTATTATCTAAGAACGTCGTAATACGAGAACACAAAACATGTTCCATTATTCTACAACAGATTGACGTAAGCGAAATAGGCCTATAATTATTCGCATCTGATTTAAGACCCTTCTTGAAAATGGGAACGACCTGCGCTTTCTTCCAGTCGCTAGGTACTTTACGTTCTTCCAGCGATCTACGATAAATTGCTGATAGAAAGGGGGCAAGTTCTTTAGCATTTGTAGTAATAGGGGCTTTACAAAAGAAGAGAAATAAACATATACATCAGTGTTACTTCACAGGAATTGCATACATAATTTTTGTCAATGACTGGGTAACTTATTTAGTAGTGTAATTTAAGGTGATGCATCACCCTAGTGTTAAGATGTGACATAGGTATTAAGCATGGCCATTTTACCGTAATATTTTTTTCTGCTTGAGCTTTGTCATGTTTAGATGTAAGTTATTGCATTTGCTGCTGCTGTTTGCCAGGCATAATTGTAAGTAGGCTGTTTATGTTTTGTTATTGGCAACGTTACGTTGCGCTCTGTATGAAAATCACTGGCTGTGCTGTGTGCAGTCTGTGGCTAGTTTGCATTGTTGTCTGCCATTGTAGTGTTGGGCAGCTGGATATGAACAGCGCATAGCGTTGCGCAGTTGGAGGCGAGTCGCCAGCAGTGGTGGATGTGGGGAAGTGAGATGGCGGATTTTTGAGACTTGTACTAAAGAATAAAGAACCACCGAACAGAATCAGAGAGCTTGTGCCTTTCCCGAATACACGTAAACTTCGACTCAAAGACATAATTGATTTGGCTATTATAAATATAAAATCTGCAGCAGACAAAAGGAGAAATCTATACGGTAAAGCAAATGCAAAGAAATTATATATTGGTCAGAAAGTTCTCATTAAAGCTCATTCATTGTCACATAAGAAGAAACACTTGAGTCACAAATTCTTTCTAGTTTACAATGGACCTTACAGAATCCTACGTATACCACATGATAATTGCGTTGAAGTTGAAACTCTGCATACTAGGAAGAGTAAAGGTTTACACCACATTTCACATGTAAAACCGTTTATTGAAAGATAATCTGCTTTTTAACTTTGCCTTTGTCATATAACTTTTCACTTTACATTACTAGTATGCTTTGTCAGACTTAGAATCTGTTAATATGCAACAATGTTTGAAGTTAAATATCCAGTCAAGAACCAATAGAACTTATTTAAACAGAAATTACGAATGCATTGTTATAGTGAACAGACGACACAGTATTGTTATTTGTGCATTCTTGCTTGTTAGTTGCACGATTACCTAACGACTATAAGGCTCACATACTTAGAACATTTACCAGTACTGCTAATGAGATTTTAATGCAACATTTTGGTTTACTTGAAAATACATTCTGGATTTACTTTCTGTGAGATACCAGATGACACAGTGGTTAGTTTATGTGACAGCTACACGATTTTATCACGACGCTACTAATGAGTGACAATCTACAATGTTGTTTTTGCGGTGTATCTGTTTTATATCTGCACAGGTTTTCTGAATTCTTCTGGAAAGTAAAACATGTTTTAGCAGTAAGTTTTGTGGTATAGCTACAATGAGACAGCCTTTTTCGTAGCACAACAATACGTTACATTATAGTACTTTCTTCATCATGGTAATAAGCATAATAACTACGATCTCTATATCCAAAGCATCTCACTTTTGTTTATGATGAGGTGAGAACATTGACTTCAGCAGAACTTTGCTTACAGAGGACGATAACTACGACACTTCCATAGAGATTATCTTACAACAAGGCAGCTACAGTACACGTATTTGAGTGATTAATTTTGTACTTAAAACATTTATTTTTAAAGATTTTTGAATTACAAAGATACAAAGGTTTTCCGTGATACATTTCATTCCATTGCTGTAATTTGTAACACCTGAGGGTATAATTCCATTAATTCTCAGGGGGGTACACGCTTACTTTGTGTACCATGTGTGTGGCAAGCACAAGGAGCCCTAGCTAATATGGTATTTGCTTATACAACTTTATACATCGGTCCCATATTTCTCTAACACAGAATTACACAGCTATCTGATCATTTAACTGAGAGAGACAAATATTTATTTTACTACATCAGTGACAGATGTTTACATAATTACACAGTTGGATAACTTCAAACTTACGAAATTGTATTTTGTCTGTACTTTGTGAACTCTCCATATTTTTTCAGAACCATTGTGATACTATGAGAGCTTTGAATGATGTATTTGGTATGAGATCATGATTTTTAAAGTACGTTTGAGGTAAATGACACTATTTAAATGAGCAGAGAATTTTTTTTAGGTTTTGACATTATTGCAGAAAGCTACAACGTTTTTGAGATTTGACTGAGGTGTTATGATGTTATTTTTATGACGACAATGTGTATTATGCTGTTGAGGTATGTTCATGATCAATAAGCTGATGTTATATGAGGAATTTGATTATGCTATGTATTTATTATGATGAAATATTGAAGAAGTGTCAACGACTATGTATATGTGTAATAAGGTAAGGAATAATGAGTAGTGGCTAGGGACTCTGACTTGTGGAAAAGGATGTTAGAAACCAAGAATCATACTTTAAGAGTTATTAAATGTGTGTAAATGCGCGATTGTATCACAATGCCGACGAAAAGTCTTTGAACACTGATATATTCATAGGATTTTGTTTCTACACATTTGTAACGCAAATTCTCAGCCTGTGAAATTTTTTTATATGAGACTGCTGCTGTTGTGGAAACTGCTGTCGTAAATATTTCTGTAAGAAAGCCAAGTGACCTTGACGTAATGCGTCTTGAGCGGCCAGCTGTGTCAGATGCCTGGAGAAAAAGCCATTAGTGTGTGCCTTTTCAGAGGCACAGGTGGAAAAAAAGAGGCCATTATCCTCTCTATTGACATTTCTTTGTAGAAAGCATCGCAAATATGACACGCTCAAACTTGAAAATGTATGATTTCACTGTTGAGCTCTTAATTTATGTTATTTACTAAAATGCGTAATGAAATGATGAGAAACATTTTACATCTATTGTCTTTCTAGTTGAGAGATTTTTTTTCCTTTGGAGACGCCATTTGCCTAGTGAATGACATTTCATATGTTGCTTTATATATATATTAGCTCATTTCGTTTAATATCTAGTTTCTAGCTGCACTGCAGCATTGGTTAAAATAAAATTTAATAGATGTGCTAATATCACTATTTTCTGTCTACAGACCCAGTAAAGAATACGTTTATGATGTACTTTCTTAGAAAAGAGAGCACAAATAGACATTTCCCTTCACAGGAATTGCATAAATAAGTTTTTTAACAACTTGGTAACTTGTCTGCTAAGTAAGTTCTCATGATGCATCACTCTAGTGTTAAGATGTGACATAGCTATTAAACATGGCCATTTTTACTGTAATATTTTTTCTGCTTGAGTTTTGTCATGTTTAGATATAAGTTGTTGCATTTGCTGCTGCTGTTTGCCAGGCATAATGTTACTGAATTTGACTTTCTATTACTCTGTTAAGCCAGTTTTACTACGGATTTATTTTTCTTGTTTGCTGCGCATTGCCTTATATTAGTTGTAATATTGCATTTGCTTTGCTAATGTATGCTGCTTGCTTTGGCAATTTGCATTTTTTATCATTGCTGTTTGTGTTAATTGTTTTGTGCTGCTGCATTACCTCATCCCTTAGTTTATCATCTGAGCTCAGTAGATTTAAGTTAGCTGAAGATGGGGTAGGCTATATACGAGAACAAGTTGTGATGAATGGAAAGAAATGCACTGAGAAGCTATAAGAAAATGGTTTGGCCAAAAAAATATTTTGAAAGAGGATATGAACAAAAAAGTGGGTTTTATGGACAACAGGTTTAGGTAGGATTTTCTTGGAAATAAATGATGAGGTAAGATAATGGAAAATAAATAATGAGGTAAGAAATATGTGAACATATAAATACAGAAAGCATGCTTGGATAGGATTTTTTTGGTGGAAACAAATGTTGAAATAAGACGAAAGATCCATGGAATGAAGTTTTGGGTTGGACTGCAGTACCAAATGTTACACTGAAAACGAACCCTGTCCTTTCCATTGTGTTATCCCCCTATGTGTTTGTGTACTCTTGTATATTTGTGTTTTTCCTGTCTTTGTGTGTTTAGCTAATATGAGTTATGTTGTAGAATTTTTCTAATAATATGTTATTTACTTTGTAAAGATGTTTAGACATTATTTATTCTGTTTTGTTTTAATGCTCATGTGTGAAGTTGATGTTTCAATAATTATTCTGATCTTTTATTTATTTAATTATGTCATAATTCCTGTAACACTGATGTATATGTATATTTCTATTCTTTTGTAAAGCCTGTATTACCACAAATTTATCTGTATTGTTATGTACTTTAATAATGTATTTTGTACCTTTCTTATTGTATTCTTATGTTATAAAATTGTAATTGACACCAGTTCATCATATTATTAACTTATAAGTTCCATTTCACTGCACACGTTTCTGTTGGTCATAGTATATGGACAATATGTGAGAAGTAGGGACTCATAGTGTTTGCTTGAGTGTTAATAATTCAGCAAGGGACTGGATAACAGCATTGCTGGTTCTAAGGACAAAAAAAACAAAAATTTTTTTTTGTGAGTGCACAAGTGGTGGCTTATGGACTTGCTATATTGTCCGCAAGACTCTTCGATGGTGATTGTGCACCTGAACAGTCGCAACAGATGGTTGCTGGCTGTCTCTACAAGGACTACTGTGGGTCTGCATCTTTGATGATCCACCAATACCATTATTTCTACAAGGACTGCAGTGGGTCTGCACCTCTGGTAGCCCACCAATACCATAATCTCTACCAAGACTACAGTGGGTCTGCTCTGTGTTGACCTACCTACCAATACTCTTCAAAATTTCGACTGACTCTGCTGTGGGTACGCTCTGTTGTGGACCAATACATGTCTGCATGTCAAGAGTCAACACTGTCTTTCCGTTGGAAGGACAACACTACTTCTTCAAGATTGCATGGAAATCCACTACTTCATTGTGCATTTTCTTTTACTGCTCAGCCTTTGAGAAAAACACTGCAATTTTACTGTGATGAACAATCTGGACTGTCTTTATGAACTGTGAGAAAATTTTAGCTTTTGACCAACATTGTATCAATAAGTGTGTGCATTTGATAACTTTGTTATTGTAATTATGAAAAATTTTATCAAATCATTATTGACCACTGCCCAAAACAATTTGTAAAATTTTTTCCAGTCTTACAAATTTCAAAACTCCGCCATCTCTCTCCCCACGTCCACCACTGCTGGCGGCTCACCTCCAACTGCGCAACGCTACACGATGTTAACAGCCAACTGCCCAATGCTACAATGGCGACTATTACAACAATGCCAACCAGCCACAGACTGCACACAGCACAGCCAGTGATTTTCATACAGAGGTGGCATTAACAATACAAAAATCTAAACTGCCTACTTACAGTGTGGGCTTCGTGTCTATCTTGGCCACAATAATGCGTTCACTATGTTGTTTGTAGTAGCTTACCCGAACTCCTATAATAATAATTCTCTATTAAACCTACTCCTGCATTACCCCTATTTGATTTTGTATTTATAACCCTGTATTCACCTAACCAAAAATCTTGTTCCTCCTGCCACCGAACTTCGATAACTCGCACTATATCTAACTTTAGCCTATCCATTTCCCTTTTTAAATTTTCTAATCTACCTGCCCGATTAAGTGATCTGACATTCCACGCTCCGATCCGTAGAACGCCGGTTTTCTTTCTCCTTACAACGATGTCCTCTTGAGTAGTCCCCGCCCAGAGATCCGAATGGGGGACTATTTTACCTTTGGAATATTTTACCCAAGAGGACGCCATCGTCATTTAACCATACAGTAGAGCTGCATGCCCACGGGAAAAGTTACGGCTGCAGTTTCCCCTTGCTTTCAGCCGTTTGCAGTACCAGCACAGTAAGGCCGTTTTGGTTAATGTTACAAGGCCAGATCAGTCAATCATCCACACTGTTGCCCCTGCAACTACTGAAAAGGCTGCTGCCCCTCTTCAGCAACCACACGTTTGTCTGGCCTCTCAACAGATACCCCTCCGTTGTGGTTGCACCTACGGTACGGCTATCTGTGTCGCTGAGGCACGCAAGCTTCCCCACCAACGGCAAGGTCTATGGTTCATTGGGTGAGTAAAAAAGCTTAAGTGTTTTAATGATTTTACATATTATAATACTACAGCTACATGATGTTATTAAATTTCTGATGCATTATTATCAAACAGGATGTCTCCTTCTCTACAGTATTTTTCCTGCAATATTATTTTTATTCACAATTTTTCACCGTACTTGCTGGATTTAAAAACAGTTTAGAGGTTTTGACTCTTGTCAGTTACCATCAGAACTAAAAATTAATACATCAGAGTGGCGTAGCGCCCATCTTGGTAACTGGAAATCGTTGATTTCGAGTGAATCAGATGGACGCTAGATTTTTAACGTCTTACTTTCGTACCATATCTCTGATTGTGACTCATAGGGGTCGAAGTGGATAAACTGTTATTAAGTTAAGCATATACGATCAATGTAGTTGTGAAATGTGTTTTACAAAGTACATAGTGCGCACTAATTCGCCAGTGCCACTTTCTCTGAACATTTTATTATTTATGTATTCCAAGATGTTATATAAAAGAGAGACTTTCATTGTAGCCACGCACAGACATGACGTCTCGAAAAGTACTTATCCAGCGTCCTCTCCCTCAACATCGAAGATCACCATCATCATCCAATCAAATAATATTCACAGTCCTTCTTACAGCTTTCTTCTATTTTTGTAGGACATCTGACCCATTAATCTCTTTCGTTTGAGTACATAATTTTGAATTTGCTGTAACAGTCTGAAATGCTTCATCCTTCTCACTAGAAGAAGCCCATATTATATACAATTATAAAAGTAATTTGATACAGGGGCGTGCTATTATGCTCATTGGAAATGGTTTCATTGCGTTAATGGTCTATCAGAATGTCTGCTTCGTGTCGGCTATATTTCAATTCCACACGTCCGTCGCTGTTTCACCTCGGCACGATCAGTCTCGAGTCTTGGTAACTAGCGCCTGTGAGAGATTGTCCTGCGGATGCTCTCACTCGTGTCTCCTCTAAGTGTGCTTCTAATCCAAGGAATATTTCTTATGTTCGTGCCATAGCCGTTCCTTCGCAATATTACAAACACTTATTTTACAAGTAACTAGTTGAGTACCTAGCATAGCCCAGGTACGTAATTCTACATCTACATGTACATCTACATCTACGTGATTGCTATTCACAATAAAGTGCCTGGCAGAGGGTTCAATGAATCACCTTCAAGCTGTCTCTCTACCGTTCCACTCTCGAACGGCACGCGGGAAAAACGAGCACTTAAATTTTTCTGTGTAAGCCCTGATTTCTCTAATTTATCGTGATGATCATTTCTCCCTATGTAGGTGGGTGCCATCAGAATGTTTTCGCAATGGGAGGAGGAAACTGGTGATTGAAATTTCATGAGAAGATCCCGTCGCAGCCGAAAACGCCCTTGTTTTAATGATTGCCACTCCAGTTCACGTATCATGTCTGTGACACTAACTCCCCTATTCCGCGATAACACAAAACGATCTGCCCTTCTTTGTACTTTTTCGATTTCATCGGTCAAACCCACCTGATGCGGATCCCACACCGCACAGCAATACTCCAGAATAGGGCGGACAAGCATGGTGTAAGCAATCTCTTTAGTAGACCTGTTGCACTTTCTAAGTGTTCTGTCAATGAATCGCAGTCTTTGGTTTGCTCTACTCACAATATTATTTATGTGATCGTTCCAATTTAGGTTACTTGTAATTGTAATCCCTAAGTATTTAGCTGAATTTACAGCCTTCAGATATGTGTGACTTATCGGGTAACCGAAATTTAGCTGATTTCTTTCAGTACTCATGTGAATAACTTCACACTTTTCTTTATTCGGGGTCAATTGCCACTTTTCGCACCATACAGATATCTTATCTAAATCATTTTGCAATTCGTTTTGATCATCTGATGACTTTACAAGACGGTAAATGACAGCATCATCTGCAAAAAATCTAAGACGGCTACGAACTGTGAACTTTCTGACAGGAAATCACTAATCCAGTCGTACAACTGAGGCGATACTCCGTAGGCACGCAGTTTGGCTAGATGACGCTTGTGAGGAACAGTGTCGAAAGCCTTCTGGAAATCTAAAAATATGGAATCAATCTGATATCCCCTGTCGATAGCACTTATTACTTCATGAGTATAAAGAGCTGGTTGTGTTTCACAAGAACGATATTTTCTGAAACTGTACGGACTATGTGTCAATAAATCGTTTCCTTCGAGGTACTTCATAATGTTCGAATACAGAATATATTCCAAAACCCTACTACAAATCGACGTTAGTGATATAGGCCTGTAATTCAGCGAATTACTCCTACTTCCCTTTTTGGGTATTGGTGTAACTTGAGAAATTTTCCAGTCTTTAGGTAAGGATCTTTCTGTGAGCGAGTGGTTGTATATAACTGCTAAATGTGGAGCTATTTTATCAGCGTATTCTGAGAGGAACCTGACTGGTATACAAGCTTGACCGGAGGCCTTCCCTAAATTAAGTGATTTCTTCACGGAATACATCTACATCTCCGCAAACCACCCAACGGTGTGTGGCGGAGGGCACTTTACGTGCCACTGTCATTACCTCCCTTTTCTGTTCCAGTCGCGTATGGTTCGCGGGAAGAACGACTGTCTGAAAGCCTCCGTGCGCGCTCGAATCTCTCTAATTTTACATTCGTGATCTCCTCGGGAGGAGCATAAGTAGGGGGAAGCAATATATTCGACACCTCATCCAGAAACGCACCCTCTCGAAACCTGGCGAGCAAGCTACACCGCGATGCAGAGCGCCTCTCTTGCAGAATCTGCCACTTGAGTTTGCTAAACATCTCCGTAACGCTATCACGCTTACCAAATAACCCTGTGACGAAACGCGCCGCTCTTCTTTGGATCTTCTCTATCTCCTCCGTCAACCCGATCTGGTACGGATCCCACACTGATGAGCAATACTCAAGTATAGGTCGGACGAGTGTTTTGTAAGCCACCTCCTTTGTTGATGGACTACATTTTCTAAGGACTCTCCCAATGAATCTCAACCTGGTACCCGCCTTACCAACAATTAATTTTATATGATTATTCCACTTCAAATCGTTCCGCACGCATACTCCCAGATATTTTACAGAAGTAACTGCTACCAGTGTTTGTTCCGCTATCATATAATCATACAATAAAGGATCCTTCTTTCTATGCATTTCACTACAGGATAAACTACTACTAACAGTGACAAACACGCCACCACCGGTTGCGTGCAATCTATCCTTTCTAAACACCGTATATGCCTTTGTAAAAATTTCGGCAGAATGTATCTCTGGCTTCAGCCAGCTTTCTGTACCTATAACAATTTCAGCTTCGGTGCTTTCTATCAGCGCTTGAAGTTCCGGTACTTTACCAATGCAGCTTAGACAGTTTACAATTACAATACCGATTGCTGCTTGGTCCGCGCATGTCCTGACTTTGCCCCGCACCCTTTGAGGCTGCTGCCCTTTCTGTAGTTGCCCGAGGTCATCTAACCTAAAAAACCGCCCAGTCCACGCCACACAAACCCTGCTACCCGTGTAGCCGCTTGCTGCGTGTAGTGGACTCCCGACCTATCCAGCAGAACCCGAAACCTCACCACCCTATGGCGCAAGTCGATGAATAATGTAGATATAGAGGTGAAAATTGGCACATTTTCTTGAAATAACATATGGTTTTAATGAAACCTTAGAGAATTGCACAAAATGACTAAGATGACGCTTCGCATGATACAAAAGCAATAATTAGCAAAACAATTGACTTTTGGTTAAATAGCGGTCTTTATAACAAATGCTCAACAAGTCGACCGTCATTCGTCAATACCATCTGCAGTCAAGGGACAATGTTCCGAGGAACACTGTACAGCGCCTGACGGAGTGGCCGAGCGGTTCCAGGCGCTTCAGTCTGGAACCGCGCCACCGCTACGATCGCAGGTTCGAATCCTGCTTCGGGCATGGATGTGTGTGATGTCCTTAGATTAGTTAGGTTTAAGTAGTTCTAAGTTGTAGGGGACTGATGACCTCAGATGTTAAGTCCCATAGTGCTCGGAGCCATTTGAACCATTTGAACACTGTACAGCATTTTCATAGGTACGGTGAGAAACTCCCCTCGGAAGCTAACTTTTAGCGTCCTAACCACAGCCAACAATCACACGGATTGAGGTCTGGGGACCTGGGAGTTCAAACATGTCGTACATGGCGACTGGGACGTGATGCTCGACAAACGAAGTCGCAAGAGGCCATTCACAATTGTAACAATATAGCATTAATTGCCATCTTGCATGAAATTCGTTACTTCCAGAAAGTGTTTATCAGCCACGCTAGGGATGAAATGTATCCCTCGCTCACTTCAGCTCACTTTATTCTCGATTCTCATGCGCGGTCACTCAGGTATTGCTGTCCACCGCCATCTCTTGGCCAATTTTTGCATCCGTTTCAGTTTCACGTGAGTCAACTTTTACCTCTCTACGTACATTATTCCGTGAATTAGTGCATTTTCAAATGCTAACGGACTTCTAGGTCACTCTGTCGTTTTATTTAGACTTATGTATCATGAAATGGATCGATGCAGCGTATCTGCAAGCCGGGAATACTATAATCATCGTACGACGTTCGCGATACCTGTTGGTCGGGCCGTTTATTCCGTGTCCTGCGTCGGGGATATGGTACGTGTCACAGAGGAAGAGCTATCGTGATAATGTCTAGGATGTTATGGGGATAAGAGAAAACTTGTTATACACACTGTTAATTAATGCAGCCTGTGTTTGGATGTAATGGTTATCAATATACTTGTGATTTACCAAATAATAACTTCTGTTTCGCCTAGTTAACGAAATGTGGGGCACAATATACAATATCAGAGGCATCGTATTTATTCTGAGAATCGGATATTAGTTGCTGCAGCACCTAATTGAAATCTGTTCGATCACAAGACATTGGTGAGTGTGCTTAAACCGTAAGGTGAGCAGGGTAGAATAATAGGAAGTCCTAGTTCCCTATCAAACTTTACTTCACCACCTGATATCTGTAGCACACATCAGTGGGTGAAGTTTGAATTATACGGCGAGCTGGCCAGCCGGGGTGGCCGAGCGGTTCTAGGTGCTACAGTCTGGAACCACGGGACCGTTACGGTCGCAGGTTCGAATCCTACCTCGGGCATGGGTGTGTGGGATGTCCTTAGGTTCGTTAGGTTTAATTAGTTCTAAGTTCTAGGGGACTGATGACCTTACAAGTTAAGTCCCATAGTGCTCAAAGCCATTTGAGCCATACCGTGAGCTGAATGTTTTTCTGGGACGTTTCAATTAGAGGAACGATGATTTGAATGTTCTTATGCTGCACACTACTTTGTGTATATAGGTATTCAATCAGCCACTGCTTAAGTGAGAGTGGAGAACCAGTTCAAAGGAATAAACAGGTTGGCGGACGTGGCATTATCGTGTGCCCTGCAGCTGCATTCGATCCGGATCCACCAGACATCGGCCTCTCAGAAGCGAGCAGTTTGCCGGCAAGTGTTTAACAGCACTCCAGACGGTCTGCAGTTATTAATTTCTGTATCTGCCGTTAGCATCACCGAAGATTTTGCCGTAGTTAAAGAAAACTGTAAATATGCTGAACTACTAATCATAAGGCTGTGCGGGGCGAGGGGAGAAGACAGCCGTCTCGAGCAGCGGCAATAAACGTCCATCCCCTGGGGCGACAGAGCGGCACTTCCAGCGAGCCGGCGAAGACACGTGTGGCGAAAGCCGTTTCTAAAACCGACAGTCGGCCTCTTTGATGACGTCCCGTTAGTCATCGTGCTCCACTAACTCCTTACTTAGCGCTTAGTGGCCATTACGCTGCTCCAATTAGCGTTTCGCAACAAATCATTAGTGCGGTAATAGCGGAGGCATTGGTCACGCAGCGCGCTGCGCCGCGAGCGGCGGAATGTCGGCAGAGGTGCTCGCCGGCCCGTCCGTGCCCAATGCGGAAATTGTGGAGCGCGGGCCGGCGGCACGCCGCGGGCAAAGCGCGCGCCACCGCAGCTACCGGGACACGCGGCGCCGGGACGGGCACTCCGGGCGACAACGCGATAAACACGCCGCCCCGGGCGGCCCAGCTGCTCTGACGTGCGGCCGCCGCTGACGTCAGAGCCGAAGCGCAGCCGAACAGGACCAGCTCACGAGGCACGCTTTTACCATTTCTGCCGTTTACCCTAGCAGTACCAACACATTTCCAGTTAAGTATACTACCAACAAGAGCGGGAGGGAGGGGGAGGGGCGTTCTTTATTACGACAGTTCTGTAGTTTTGGTGCAGTAAATGGTAGGATTACCGCTGTATTTGTAGCCTTGGTAGGGAAAGAAAGAAAATGAATGTATGAGAGGATCTGAGACCCAGCGCTGCAGATTGCTGGACGAAGGGGCCCAGCTTCGATTCTCGGTCGGGTTGGAAATTTTATCCGCTGGAGAACTGGGCGTTGTGTTGTTCCTACGTTTGCACCGTCGTAAATGTCAAGAAAATCGTCTTCGGTAGGCTCTTGTATCGTTTTTTCATTACTGAGATGGCTGAATGAACACTACCCGAAAAAGAGGGAAGGAAAATACTGAGAGCTAACGACTTCACTCTGTTTTTTGTTTGGTTGTGGTTCAGTGTTGGTTCAAAAATGGCTCTGAGCACTATGGGACTTAGAATCCCTGGTCATCTTAGAACTACTTAAACCTAACTAACCTAAGGACATCACACACATCCATGCCCGAGGCAGGATTCGAACCTGCGACCGTAGCAGTCGCGCGGTTCAGGACTGAAGCGCCTAGAACCGCCCTGGTCACCGCGGCCGGCAGTGTTAGTTCGCTGCGTAATTTATATCCTTGCAAAATATAAGCTACATTTTGTTAGTGGTAAAGTTAGCTCCTTGCGTAACTTCTGCGCTTTTACGAAACCAAAACAATTACTTTCGATGCAAATACACTTTACATGAAAAATGGTCCAGAGAAGAAGTCATCCGTTGAATTTAGTGATTCCCAGAAAGAAATTTTGGAACTGAAAGTGCAAACGTTCAGTCGCACCCGTCGTTTTGTAACAAACTCCGGTTTTCGCCAACTGTTACGATTTTCTTTACAACTATTAATCTGCAAATGACAGAAATACTGTTGTAATGTTGTTCAGTATAACATCCACAGTCGCCAATAGTATGCCGGCCGCGGTGGTCTAGCGGTTCTAGGCGCTCAGTCCGGAACCGCGCGACTGCTACGGTCGCAGGTTCGAATCCTGCCTCGGGCATGGATGTGTGTGATGTCCTTAGGTTAGTTAGGTTTAAGTAGTTCTAAGTTCTAGGGGACTGATGACCACGGATGTTAAGTCTCATAGTGCTCAGAGCCATTTGAACCATTTTTTGAACCAATAGTATCTCCACGTCTTCTCTAACTTTGATGTAAACAATAACGGTCACATGTAGTCTCCCACAATGCTACTGTTTCCCGCCTGGTGGCAGTGTTAGGATACCATGAAGTTTCGACGAGTGAAATACTCATCAACTTCTGGCGATACTCTGTTGGCTCGTTTTTTTTTCCGCTAAACGGCAGTGCGGAACACGTGAAAAGCCTCCGTGAAGACAAGGAATGTGGCGTCAACATGAGTGCCGTTGTTTACAGCGCTGTGCGCTGTGGATGACAAGGAGGAAAAGAGCAAGCTGAGTTTCGCAAAATAGCTGTTTACGGAATCCATGTTGATTTTTATGGAGGAGGTTTTCGTTCTCCACAAGCTTCATAATATTGTTGGAAATTTGTGGTAAGGTCTTATGGGACCAAACTGCTCAGGTGATCGGTCCGTAAGCCTACATAGTACTTAATCTAACTTAAACTAACTTACGCTATGGACAGCACACGCGTCCATGCCCGAGGGAGGATCCGAATCTCTGACGGGGGGAGCCGTAAGGACCGTGAGAAGGCGCCTTAAACCACGTGGCTACCCTGCGCGGCGAAACTCATAATAGGTGAGCATAAAACGTGTTCCATAAATCTACAACAGATTGACGTCTATGATATAGGCTTAAAATTATGTACGCGTCCCCTACGACCCTTCAACGCCAGGTACCCTTGTTCCAGCGACGTACGATAAACAGCTACTACTAGGGGAGAAAGTTGTTTCGCACAGTCTCTGTAGTATCTTACAGGTGTCTCATCTGGTACAGATGTCTTTCCAGTTGCCTTTGCACTTGCTTTTATAATCCGCAATCACTCATCTCATTATCTGCCATTCTGATGTTCGTGCGATGATTGAAAAGTACCAAGTGGATCTCCCGCGATCAAACAATTTCGGCCTTCTCTCCGTCATCTTCCGTTTCTGTCCCAGTATGCTCCCTGAGGAACTAAATTGACATATTTGAACCGCTTACTGATTTCACAAGAGACCAAAATCTCTTAGAGTTTTCAATCGTATCGTACGAAAAAAATTTACTTTCGAAGTTATTGAACGTTTCTCTCAATACGCTCCCTGCACTTGTATTCGCTTCGTTGAGCTTTTGTTTGTCGGCTAGATATTGACTTCTCTGGAATATTTGGCGAAGATAGCCGGCCGGTGTGGCAGAGCTGTTCTAGGCGCTTCAAAATGGTTCAAATGGCTCTGAGCACTATGGGACTTAACATCTGTGGTCATCAGTCCCCTAGAACTTAGAACTACTTAAACCTAACTAACCTAAGGACATCACACACATCCATGTCCGAGGCAGGATTCGAACCTGCGACCGTGGCGGTCACGCGATTCCAGACTGAAGCGCCTAGAACCGCACGGCCACACCGGCCGTCCTAGGCGCTTTAGACTGGAAGCGCGCGGCCGCTACGTTCGCAGGTTCGAGTCCTGCTCAGAACATACTTGTCTAAGGCATACTGAACGATGCCGTTGATATTTTTTTTTCATTTGTGCTCTACATCTTCGTCCTCAGCACTGAATATTTGATGCTGACTGCTCAGATATTCTTTTATTTGTGTTCTGTCACTCCTGCTAAGAAAAAAATATATTTTTACCTTTCATAATGTTCCTATTAATACCCATAGACATCACTCATACCCTCCTCTAAGTTAAATAATTCAAAAAATTGAGGTCTGTTTGTGCTAGCAGTAATGTCACTATCCGATTCAAGTAATTTTCCGACAAAACAGTCAGAATAATGTCACTCGATTCCCTGTTTCTGGCACCAGTTTTGATTTTCTCGCCTGTCAGCTTGTGCTGTGTATATTGTCTATTTCACGGCCGGAATACGGAATGAGGAAGTTTTTAAATTGATTGACAATATTGTTTCTGCGTTCATGGGAGTCTAAATAAGGCGTCTAATTGACCTCTAGATGGCCGGTGTCTGGCAAAACCGGTAATTTAATCTCGAAACTCTTGTGATTATGCCAAAGAATAATTTCAAAACATGCATTCATGGAATGTCCTGTACTTACGTCGTCTTTTCCGAAAACAGAGTGAGAGAGAGAGAGAGAGAGAGAGAGAGAGAGAAGAACTGGTCTTCCCCTAATCGTCCTAAATGAGTCGAGGCCTGAGCTTACAACGCCAGCTTAAGGGCCTGTGACGGTAGGTGTTTTTCAACACCAAACGGAAAGAAAAAATTTGAGAAACGTGGCACGCAACAGCTCTTTACTATTAATGGGAACCGGAAACGGTCAGTGCAAATGACCTAATAGTATTCATGAGACTGACTTGCGGGAATATCAGAATGTCAAAAGAATTTCGTGGAGAGGTTGCTCGGAAAACAGAAAGTCTGCAGGTAGCCTTAGTCGGATGCTGAAGGCGAGTCTTGAGTCCCCAGCGGTGGAGGTGATGTTTCAGTGTGCATTACGAAAGTTGGTGATCAGTGATCAACAATATTTGTTCTACTCGTGCAGAAAGTTTCAGAAGGCTTCGAAGGTGTGATACCGTGTGCGGATATGGGAACCGGCTTACTTATTTGCCAATTTTCAGAGCGACTGGAGTAGTTAGATAGGCGTATTGGTACTTGTCAGCAAGAAGGCTTTTAGCATGGGATGGAGTCGCAAACTAGCTGGAAGAGTCTGATTAGAACGAATGGGATTTCGTGAGATCTTACAGTAATATTAGAACAATACGTTCAGTTTGTTATGAAAACTTGAAATGTGGTTTTATTGTATCCTTCTCTTTCTTTTGGGCGCGATGTTGTCACCATCTGCGGTGCTCATTTTTCAGTCCAGTGGACGGATTTGAGAGTCTCTCGAAAGTAGCATGACTGGTTCAAGGCACTTACACCGAGGAGCCAAAACATTACCGCCACTTCATTACCAGTGTGTCTTTCCACCTGTGGTGGAAGATATAGCGGCAGTTGTGAGTAGTATGGATTCGACAAGTTCTCAGTAGGTATCCAGAGATTTTTGGCAACAAATGTCTACTCAAAGGTCACGCAATTTCCCTAACTTACGTTAGGGCTTGCAGTTTGCACCGAGTAGTAACTTAGTTTGAACAGATCCAGACCCTGTGAAGTTAGTGGCAAGACATAAACGTGAGTTCTAGTCATGCTCCTCTTATTACTGTAGTAAGAATCTGGCGTTCTCATCCTGTTGGAAGACGCTGCCGAGCAAGACATTAAGCAAGACGTGACGAGCTGGTGCATAATATTGTTTACATTGCTTACAACTCTCAGGATCCCATAGATTACTACCACAGGTCCCATGGAAGTACCGGTGAATGGCCCCTTTGGCGTTATACTGCTCCCAACGGCCTGCATCCGTTGTGTGGTGCGTATTCTGAGCAGCCTCACGTGCGGGCACAACGAGTTGTAGGGTCCTGCAACGAACTTGTGACGTCACACTATTCGGCTTGTCCGTCACACTTCGCTCTCGGCTCTCTGCCGTGCCCAAGCAAAATCAATATTTAATTGGAAATGTACCCTCTAAAGGTCTTTAGTTTTCGTGTGCTATCGAGAACTTGCATGCAGTCAGGAATTATTGCAAGCAGCCAAGAACGATTAAACTCGTCTGAAATAGCTCCTCGTTCTGCGCCGGAGACGGCTGCTGGCACTAGTAAGACCAGTAGTGTCACGTGCTGTGATGTAGGCCCCACGGCCTGTCTTTCTCGTGGGCCTCGCTCTCGTCCGGATGACGACGTATCCGAATACGACCATCAACCCAGCCTTACAAGAAACGTGATTCATGGAAACAAACTAAATGTTTTCACTGATTCACAGTCCAGTCTCGATGATCCAGTGTCTACAGGTCTACAGTAATCGCAGTTGGGGATGTCGTTGTGTCAACCTAGGGTTCGTCTGCTGCGGAGCCTCAAGTTCAACAATGTGCTATGAATTCACCAGCACTGTACTTGTTCGTCACATCTGCCACAGATCACCAGCTGGCCTGCTTTACAAGGTGGGCACGTTCTGTGGGGAGGGGTGGACATCCAACACATTATAGCATACTCGTAGTTTCGCCATTCTTCAGCCACTATCTGTAGATGCTCCCGACAGCAGCAGACGAGCAGCCAACCAGTAGCACGTTTCCGAGGTGCTCACACTCAGGTGCCTGGCCATAGCTACCTGCCGTCTGCCAAAGTCGCTGGCGTCAGTGGATTTCCCCGTCTGCAGCTTATATAATCTGTAGAATGATTCCTCGTTCGTCTCTACTCCGCTGACATGCTTTCCTCGCCATATCACCAGTCTGCAACGTCTCCAGGTAGCGTGCAGTATCGCGATGGGTGCGGTCATAATTTTTTGGCTGATGAGTGTACATCGGCATACATTGCAGTTTTTGGATTTGCAACCAGTTTCAAATAATATTACAACAACGTTTGTAGTTGCCTTCGTTGGGTGCCTAATGCTGAGTTTGTTGTTCACAGTTTGGATTCCAACCAAAATGTAAACAACTCGGACGCCACTCTGGTGAATGTATCCCATTCCCATTAAAAAATTAAGCAGTCAACAAAAATTTTCAAAAAAGCAACAAGGAGACTGCAAAAACCTGAAGAAGTTGTAATGCGAATGTCATAAACAATACCCTTCACTAAATATGTACTAGCTGGCATTTAACCATGATAAATTTATTTTTATTTCTGTAAATGATCACAAATTTTTTGTTCCTTAGAATATATGTTCCGATCGTATTTGATAGTTCCTTCTCTGTTTATATAAATTATTTCATTGACTAGATTATATTATTACTTATGCTCTACTATCCCATTCTCGGTACACCATGGCGGGGAGGGGGTTGGATGAGTGGGTGGGGTTACGAGAGGCCCTCTGGCAAAGAGTTTCCTCGACTACTTCTCGTCCTTGCTGCATTCTGGCGGCTGCGCCAACATAGTTCACCGACAACTTACTTCAATCTTTTATTTAATCCATTTGGCTTCCTTCCCTAGTTATATTGAGAATCATTTTATCTTTTAGCTTCGAAAGCTTGTTCATGTTTAAATTGTTATATTTTGTATCTAAAACCATCGCAAAAATATCCTAGTATTCAAATATTGTCACTTTATTTCTTAAGAATTTTAAAATTTAACTTTTTTCGTGTTTTAATTTGTTAAATTTTATCACTGTAATAACTTTATGTGCCCGTTATAGATTTTACCTATAGAATTTTTTTTACTTTATTATATTTCGTAAAATTATAAAATTAACGAATATGAATAAGCTTGCAGTAGCGAAATCTAACATTCCTATGACACAAACATATTTTGTGGCTACTGTATCTCAGTTATTTTGAACAGTAGCGCTGTGAACTGGATGACTCAGCCGGCACCACGTCCTAGTTTGGACCGCATTCTAAATACGTGCGACGAAGCTAATCTGATTTTGAGTATATTTCTTGAAGATGTCGCTATGGTTACATTATACTAAGACATTTTGTAGAACAGGAATGCCTCGTCATATTTTAAGCGCACATTTCCACATCTATGAAAATATTAGTTTTCAAAATGGCATATTATTTTTATTTTAAGATGTAAACTGTTCACTAGTTGTATATATTTTCGTAGTAGATAACTTCCTATTAGGATATTACTTTGTAAAGGCTATTGTCTTTCGAAATTTTCCTTATTTACAATTTTTTAAAGTTTTAGCAGAGTATTTCCTTTGGTTTTGATTTTTTTAATGTTTTATTTTGTAAGGGCGGCGCTAAGACGACGTATAGCACGTACTGTTCACAGTTTACATGGAGCCCAAACCGGGAGCAACGATATTTGCGCTCGACACTACACGGGAACAGCTACGGAAGTTATCTAAATGTTGTTGAAGAAAAAAATGACAACCCCGATGTAAGTCCAAAAATTGGCAGCCCATGTAGAACGTAGTTAGGTGCTGCATTTATTCCGTTAACTTTTCTGCCTCAGTTCGAGCGCCTCGAATGCCATTTATGTAAAGTGTACCACGCGACTGTAATTTTTGTACTGCGCATATTCGTATTTTAACAGTCTGTATGGTACATTTATGAGGCGGAGGTACATAAAAATCCCATCACTGTCATATCAGAAAGCCGATCATCATTATTCCAGCTCTGGTTCACTTCCCTTGACACGAAAGCTAGCACGTTGCACATTAAGTTACACGGAAGTGGTCTCTGTTGTCTTAAAATGAGTAAGAGTGTATAGCATGTATCTTTACATCAGTGGGCCTAAAAAAGATCTCTACGTTTTGTTACTTCACGCAATTGTGACAAATTTAAGATTCGGTACCTGTACAATGAAACAATCTTTCACAATGTAATGGGCAGCAAAATATATGACGAAACTGACAATTATGTTCTGCCCTTTAAGGAGGCTCATCATCTCAAGTTTAACATTCTCCAGTCCTCCTGTTCCTCCGCCTACTTTTTGTGGTTACATTGATGCATACGATGCATTCCTCTCGATGTGTTCAATTAGCTGGTACCTCCCTGTTCCTCACTACACACACCTGCAGCTATTCCCCCCAAATGCGGACATTATTATCCAGTCTCTTTTCATCCGTTGTCCTAGGCCACTTCCTTCCATCCTCTTAACTGTTTGCCTGCCGCAGTGGCCGAGCGGTTCTAGGCGCTTCAGTCATGAACCGCGCGACCGCTACGGTCGCAGGTTCGAATCCTGCCTCTGGCTTGGATGTGTGTGATGTCCTTAGGTTAGTTACGTTTAAGTAGTTCTAAGTTAAAGGGGAATGATGACCTCAGATGTTAAGTTCCATAGTGCTCAGAGCCATTTGACCCATTTTCTTAACTTTTTACAGTATTTGTTGTTCTCGTTCTATCTTTGAAATAAACGTCATTTCTAATTTTTTCTGTGCGTTTCATACCTCCCATTCTGCTCTAGATATACATCTCAAACACCTCTAAGCATTCCTGCTTTCTGCTTCACGGTGTCCATGTTTCAGCGCCAAACAGACCAAAATTCCATATAAAACACTTCACTAATCTTTCCCTTAACTGTTTATTTAACAGGTCACAGAGAATACTCCTTTCATAAAATATTACTATTGCAAGAGGTATCCTTGTTTTTATATTCTGATTAGATTTCACGTTACTGGTTACTTCCTATGTATCTAAAGAGAGCAACATGTTGCAATACTTTTTCCAGTAACTCATCGCAAATATTCACTGTTATGTTCCTTCAGTCACATGTAAAATTCATCCTACCAATCTCATCCACATTTACATTCACTCAGTATTCTGTACAGCTGGCGCTCAGTTATTTTTAAAAGGGAGTTTGTGTTTCTTTCCATTTTTATTTAGCGTTACCATGTCACTAGCAAATTTTATACATGTGATTATTGTTCCTCATATAATCATACCACACATTCATTGGAAGCAATTTTTAACTGAATCACCTAATCAGATATTAAACAGAGTAGGTGAAAGACAACACTCCCTAATCACTCTCCCAGTTTCTCTCACTTCATCTCCTACTCTTACTCTTTGTGTTACATATAAATTGCTTGTTTGTTTCATTCCTTTCGAGCATTTCAGATTTTGTTCAGAGCACCTAAAACGCTACCCAAACCTTTTTTTCAAATCAAGAAAAACTGAATTAATTTTGCTACTTTTCTCTTCGTATCTTTCCCTAATTATTTGTAAGAGTGTAACTACATCTCATATGCCTATGCTTCTTCTGAAGCCACACTGTTAATCAAATTCTCTCTCAGCTTTAAATTGTAATCGTCTGGTTTTTGTTTAAACAGAATTTTTACCGGATGAGATCTGGAGAATGAGGCCTTAGAAAATACGTGTCCACCCAGCGGTAATCCCATGCATCTTCCAATAGTCTTTATAAACGACACGCGATAAAAAAATACATTAGTTTGTTTTTAAATACATTTTATTCCATTCCCCCTACATGTTGTTGTTGTTGTGGTCTTCAGCCGTGAGACTGGTTTGATGCAGCTCTCCATGCTACTCTATCCTGTGCAAGCTTCTTCATCTCCCAGTACCTACTGCAACCCACATCCCTCTGAATCTCTTTAGTGTATTCATCTCTTGGTCTCCCTCTACGATTTTTACCCTCCACGCTGCCCTCCCATACTAAACTGGTGATCCCTTGATGCCTCAGAACATGTCCTACCAACCTATCCCTTCTTCTAGTTAAGTTGTGCCACAAACTTCTCTTCTCCCCAATCCTATTCAATACCTCCTCGTTAGTTATGTGATCTAATCTTCAGCATTCTTGTGTAGCACCACATTTCAAAGGCTTCTATTCCCTTCTTGTCCAAACTAGTTATCGTCCATGTTTCACTTCCATACATGGCTACACTCCATACAAATACTTTCAGAAACGACTTCCAGACACTTAAATCAATACTCGATGTTAACAAATTTCTCTTCTTCAGAAACGCTTTCCTTGCCATTGACAGTCTACATTTGATATCTTCTCTACTTCGGATATCATCAGTTATTTTGCTCCCCAAATAGCAAAACTGCTTTACTACTTTAAGTGTCTCATTTCCTAATCTAATTCCCTCAGCATCACCCGACTTAATTCGACTACATTCCATTACCCTTGTTTTGCTTTTGTTGAAGTTCATCGTATACCCTCCTTTTCATGACACTATCCATTCCGTTCAACTGCTCTTCCAAGTTCTTTGCTGTCTCTGTCAGAATTACTATGTCATCGGCGAACCTCAAAGTTTTTATTTCTTCTCCATGGATTTTAATAGCTACTCCGAATTTTTCTTTTGTTTCCTTCACTGCTTGCTCAATATACAGATTGAATAACATCGGGGAGAGGCTACAACCCTGTCTCACTCCCTTCCCAACAACTGCTTCTCTCTTGTGCCCCTCGACTCTTATAACTGCCATCTGGTTTCTGTGTATTCCCCCTACAGTGTATTCTTAATTACCAGTCAGAACTCACGAACCGCGTGAGCAGCTTCAACGGTCTTCTCACGCGGGATGAAATACGCTTTCTGGGAACTGTACTCGCGTTCGACTCCATCGGCGACCGATGGCACTTGAGCGGTTACTTTTACCGTTTCGTTTTTACGCTGACGCCAGTAGTGTTGACACTGCCATCATTTGCGCTCACCTCAGATTAGTCGCCGTCTTCAGTCACGGCCGAGGCGCGCAGCCAAGGCCGCCCGCAGCGGTTCCAGCGTCCTATTGCGTAGGCGGGATGCTGACGGCATGGCACGGCGTGTACTTCTCAAGCGGACGATTCTCGCTCAGGAAACAAACACAAAACATGTTCCTGATGTGGTAGGAAGATATTCACAAAATGCTGGTTCTTCTAGGAAGGATAAACACATAAGAAACTTCCTTAATCGCAGATAACTCGACTAGAAAAAAGTAACGTTTTGTCGTACAGATAGAGATTCTTTCTTTTTATTTTTACACTTAATATTTTCTTTGACGTAATCTCGGAAAATGTTGTAATCGCCAGCTGGCACCGGCCGCCATTGGCCATCACCAAACCTAGAAAAGAGAACAGAAAGAATATCTGTATTACTGACAAAGCGTTACTTGGTGACCATCTGATGCTGTTTTTACAAATGATATGAAAAGTGTTGCTCTTTTTGCTTTCTTATGTTGTTCCACGTACGTAAAGTTGACAAAGTAAAATGGAAATTCTTTTCTTTTTTATCTAGTTTAGACGTTGGCCAACGGTGCCTAACGAGGTAAAATGTTTCCTACGACTGTGCCAAAGGAAATATCAAGTATACATTTTTGTTACGTTATCATGCATTAATCTGTTTAGGCTGTTATCACCCACACTTCTACAGGTGGCATTGGTTTCCTAAGTAAACGTCATAGCGATAATCAACTGTATGGCTACATTTTAGTTGCGTACATGAAAGTGGTTAAGTCTATCACACTGTTTTATATTTTTCTGATGTGATTCCTGCATGCATTCCTTTTTATAACTGGGTCTATATTTCGCCCCATTCCATTCTCGCATTTCTTACTCAGATTTTAGAGATTGCTTTTGTTATAGTACTTGTCACTCCTGGATCACGTTATCAGAACGTCTAATGGATCACATAATGGCTTGTTGAGTTGAAAGCATTCCGTATTCTGCGTCAGCGAAAAATTGATCAAATATTGTTGTAAACGCTCCAGGAAATATTCCAACAGATCGTTATAAGAAATTGTGGTATGTGAACCCATACGTGAACAACAACCACACCGGTTAAACGAGAGTGTGTTGCTAAACATTGTTCTGATTTCGGATGCTTTTTCGTCAAATTTTTACTTTTAGTTATTATTACTCAACCATACGAATTGTGAATACCTCACCTGTTATCAACATTCGTAAGAAAAGAATGTGTTCACGAAATCACATAACTTGTGTACTCTTGGTCGACTCTTTGTGACTAGTGAGATTATATTGCTGACCTTTTTTTTTTGGGGTCATCAGTCTTCAGTCTTCTGAGTGGTAACCTCTTCATCTCAGAGAAGCACTTGCAACCTACGCCCTCAATTATTTGCTGGATCTATTCCAATCTCTGTCTTCCTCTGCAGTTTTTGCCCCCTATTTGTACCATGGAAGTCATTCCCTCATTTTTTAATAGGTGTCCTATCATCCTGTCCATTCTCCTTATCAGTGTTTTCCACATGTTCCTTTCCTCTCCGATTCTGCGCAGAACCTCCTCATTCCTTACTTATCATTCCACCTAATTTTCAACATTCGTCTGTAGCACCACATCTCAAATGCTTCGATTCTCTTTTGTTCCGATTTTCCCACAGTCCATGTTCCACTACCATACAATGCTGTACTCCAGACGTACGTTCTCAGAAGTTTCTTCCTCAAATTGAGGCCAGTATTTGATACTAGTAGACTTCTCTTGTCCGGGAATGCCCTTTTTTGCCATTGCTAGTCTGCTTTTAATGTCCTCATTGCTCTGTCCGTCGTTGGTTATTTTACTGCCTAAGTAGCAAAATTCCTTAACTACATGTACTTCGTGACCATCAATCCTAATATCACGTCTGTCGCTGTTCTCATTACTACTATTTTTCATTACCTTCGTCTTTCTTCGATTTACTCTTAATCCATACTCTGTACTCATTAGACCCCTCATTCCGTTCAGCAGATCATGTAATTCTTCTTAACTTTCACTCAAGATAACAATGTCATCAGCGAACCGGATCATTGATATCCTTTCACCTTGAATTTTAATTCCACTCCTGAACCTTTCTTTTATTTCCATCATTGCTTCCTCTATATACAGATTGAACAGTAGTATCCTTGTCTTGCACCATTTTTAATACGAGCACTTCGTTCTTTGTCGCCCATTTTTATTATTCCCTCTCGGCTGTTGTACATATTGTATATGACCCTTTCTCGCTATAGCTTACTACTACTTCTTTCAGAATTTCGAACATCTTGCACCATTTTACATTTTGGAACGCTTTTTCCAGGTCGACAAATCCTATGAACGTGTCTTGATTTTTCTTTAGTCTTGCTTCCATTATTAACCGCGACGTCGGAATTGCCTCTCTCGTGCCTTTACCTTTCCTAAAGCCAAACTGATCGTCATCTACCTCATCCTCAATTTTCTTTTCCATTCTTCTGTATATTATTCTTGTACGCAACTTGGATGAGCTGTTAGGGCTGATTGTGCGATAATTCTTGCACTTATCTGGTCTTGCTGACTTATAGGCCCCGAATGTGACTATCCATGTAGTGCTGAGCGCACCAAAATACATATTGTGAGCTGGTGCAAGTTGGACAGTTGTGGAAATTAGTCTGAAGATCAGCATCTGTTGAGTGTAAGTGACTAGGCAGACAAACGTAGAGTGTCTACACGGGTGTCTTCAGGGATGTGTGAATTCCTTAGCATCCGTAACTGGAAGCTCATTGTTGTTTGTTGTGTAGATAAATCTCTAGTGATTTAAAACATTAGTTTATACACTTCATAAACATACCTGGTGAAGCAGAACTCCAGCCAGAAATTTTTGGAGTTTGTTCAGTGGTATTTTCCTGGCGGCTTGTTACGTACTGCTTAGATTTGGTCTGATTTCTTACCTCGCTTTATGCTGGTATCCGTATTACGCTGGAAATATTGCACAACAGCGTAGATGTTGACGCAAGCGCTGTGCGTCCTGTTTGGAAACAAACATGTAGCATTCACTCGCGGTATTTGCTGTTGACACCATTAATGCCCTCAAGGTTGCATTCAGTACTGCAAGGTTCTATCTGGGTTTTGTTTTTCCAGCAGTGTAAGCTGTGCTTTGACAACGATATACAACACTATGTATTGGTTTACTAATAACGAATTGGTCAATATGAGATTCGTGTATTGGTTTACTAAAAACAATCGACTCAGTGACGTTGCGTTGAATGTTTCCTGATGCGACGGGGATAATATCGTAGTTGGGTTCTGAGCACTATGGGACTTAACATCAGAGACCACTACTCCATTACATCAAAATACTCAGAAAAAATCCATCAACGTTCGAAATTTTGTCGGTGCTTTGTTTATACCCGACTACTTGCAGCTCTTACCTATGTGAATACGTTGTGTAGAATGTTTTCAAGTGATACAGAGTGAACAACGTGCTGACCAAAATATATCTCCGTAACGTAGTATCTCCCAAGGGCCTCGTTAACTTGAGGTACTGCAGGTACATACAAACGGGCATCGGTGCCAACTGGCTCTCTTAGCTCACATGAATCGGATACGGATATGAGACTAAATTTGAAACGGTCGGCAGTGGAGGAAAAACAATATTTATCTTATAAAATGTTCCTCATGGAATAAGATTTAGTTCTAACTTGGTAGTTATGTTTAAAGCATCTCCACATGTATATCCTCTGGTAAATTCAACGTTAGATCTGTTGCAAAACCAGTTTGAAGGTTCAACTAGTCTGCAAAAACGTTGCAATTTTGGAATGCGATCTATTGGCAACTGGCAGATTCCTAGACACAGTGACATACAGTTACGACCCATGCTGAGCGTGACTCGAACAAGTTAAGGAGCTGAGTAACCACTTGGAGGAAGTCTTTCGGGGATAGAAATCTTACTCACAGAAGAATTTAAATGAAGATTTCATCGTCTCTACGAGATCATGAAGGATCGCAACAGTAGCCCACATGTGCCAGGCGATGAGCAATGTGCGAAAGTCTCGATCCTACGTAATTACAAAGAGAATAGAAAAGAACTTAATCATTACTCGTATCCGAAACCATCTCATAGAATATTACATTAATCATACTACCACAATATGGGTTTATCTTGTGAGACATATTTAATTCATCTGCGTAGCTATTTTGAGTCCTTTTGCTGTTCGTCTACACCCACAAAACCCCAGATTTGACCATTCGAATAAAGAAGAACGTATTTTGTCATCTCCCACCAGCCGAATATCGGTGGCAATCTAAAATTCACATAATAATTGCATTGCACTGCATTACATCACATTACGGCTATGGCACAATATTAACAACTTATTACATCTTCAAAAACTGTATGCAAAAACTAAAGTTTGGAAGTTCTGTTCCCTAGTCAGATGAATTTTATGGTTCAATACTCTGTTCCACTATGGTCTAGGGGTAGCGTCTTTATCTGTTTATCAAAACATTCTGGGTCAGAAATGAGTGAAGATCTAGTATTACAATTCTCAAGTAAAGAAGGAGATAAGAAAAATCCGTCCAGTTGCAGAGGGACAAATCTTCTGAATTCATAACAAAAATAATAGGAAAAAAAATGAAAAAGCATTACAACACTTACAGAGCAGCAGTGTGGTTTTGGATCCGGTAGATCATGCACATATGTGGTATTCGTTCATTCGAATGTGTGTGCAGTCTTATGGGACTTCACTGCTAAGGTTATCAGTCCCTAAGCTTACACACTACTTAACCTAAATTATCCTAAGGACAAACACACACAACCATGCCCAAGGGAGGATTCGAACCTCCGCCAGGATTATTCGTTCGTAGACAAGTTATAGAGAAGTCCACTGAATACAACAGACCAGCTTATCTGTGTTTTATTGATTTACGGAAGACTTTCGATACGATTCAGTTAACAAATGTTTTAAATCGTCTCTAAAATAGAAGGATTCTTTCCAAATTAATAAAAACAGTTGAATACATTTGCTCCAACAAAACTGGTTCCAGATTAACTAGCGGCAGCAGTTAATAGCGCTACTAGACAAGGTGACTCTTTGAGCCCTGTAATTTTTAATGTGGTACTGAACGACGTGATAAATGGAGTATTGGCAGGTAGTGGTTGTAGAATGGGTGACGAAGAAATGAATATCACTTGTTACAATGACGACGCAGTTGTGTAGTGCCGGTGGGAAACAGTGGAAATAACGTGGAGAAACTCCTACGGCCATTTAACGTGGCAGCTAGAATCCTAAATATGGATATACCCACTATAAAAACTAAATGTATGACCAAATCCGTGGAACCAATTAGAAGCAAACTGGAAGTGCCTAGAAAAATTATTCTACAGGTAATGAAATTTAAATGTCTTGGTACTGAACTGTTCAGAAGGGGAAATTTCGAAAAGGAAGTTAGAGAACGAGTAACGAAAGCAAAGAAAGTGTCAGGGTGCGTAAATGTTACTGTTTGGAAAAACAGCATGTACGGAAAGATGCAAAGGAAGGAATACACAAAACAGCAGTGAGACCAATTATGGCATACACAGTTGAGACAAGACATGAAACAACAAAAACTAGGCTACGTTTGGAATCCACGGAAATGAAAACTTTGCCAAGAATTACAGGGGAGACACTGACAAGAGCAACTCCTTTAGATTTAATGGTAAGATGGTACAGTGGATAGCTCGTGAAAAACTGAACACAGATCAAGCGTGATGACAGGAAGAAGGTGAACTGAACTGCGAGGAAAAAGCAATATAGAAACAGTGAACGGCCCAAGAACGACAAATGCAATAAAGAGCAGGATGAGCCACTAACGCCGTTGTGGGTAAATGGCCATGACGTTGGACTGCCAAGCGAGACTATTCAGTCCGACTTTTGCATCCGTAGAGTGCAGACGTGCTGTTGTTCCCACCTGCGTAGCGCACGCTCCTGCTGTTTACTTTCAGCGGCCGTCACTTAAAGCGTCGCTTGCTCGTATCAAAGTCATGACCAACCGTTTTCGGGAATCAACATCACGATTCAGCTTCAGCAATGACTACACCCGACCAAAATTCTTGGAAGTGGAACGCTTCCTACGCGACGTAGCTAAAATCCCGGCTTCTGACATTTTGCGCGTCCATTTGTCCATCTTAAGCAGCACGGTGCTGGTTAGAGTCGTCGATGACGCGATGTGCGAAAGAATAGTTCATGAGACCAAGCACGGACTACGAGTTTGGTAGGCCGACGGGAATGTCGGTGCGGTCAACTGTCGACTACGCAGGCTTGGGCATGGGCACCCTATGAGTTTTCGAACTACCATTTCAGCTCACGACTGAAGCCATTATCGTAGCTTTCCGTCCCTATGGCACTGAACATGGCCACACTACCGCACGCTGGGCGCAATTCCAAACGTACCCTGTTGTTTACGGTGTACGACAGATCTTGATTGCCACGTGTTATCTTACCTGCAAATCAGCGAGTGCCGCGCGGTCGTCAAATACGACGGCCAACCCAAGATTTATTTATTTATTTACAAGTCAAGTTACGTAGGACCAAACTGAGGAGCAAAAGATCCAAGGTCATGGAACGTGTCAGTACATGAAATTACAACATACAAGTAATAACAGATAAAAATAAAATGTTTATGAACCCGGAAAGCTCAAGCCATTTGTTCAAGTAAACGCAATCAACAATTCAACAAGAATCACCGTAATTTTTCAAGGAACTCCTCGAAAGAATAGAAGGAGTGACACATGAACAAACTCTTCAGTTTCGATTTGAAAGTGCGTGGATTACTGCTAAGAATTTTGAATTCGAGTGGTAGCTTATTGAAAATGGATGCAGCAGTATACTGCACCTGTCTGCACAAGATTTAAGGAAGTCCAATCGAAATGCAGGTTTGATTTCTACCGAGTATTAACTGAGTGAAAGTTGCTTATTCTTGGGAATAAGATAATATTTTAACAAGAAATGACAATAAGGAATATATGCATTGAAAGGCCAATGTCAAAATACCCACACTCCTGAACAGGGGCCTACAAAAGGTTCGTGAACTTACACCACTTATTGCCCGAACCACCCGTTTCTGAGCCAAAAATATCCTTCTACAATGGGAAGAGTTACCTCAAAACATAATACCATATGACGTAAGACAATGAAAATAAGCAAAGTAGAGTGATTTTCGTATCGAACGATCACTCACTTCAGATAACGTTCGAGTAGTAAGAATGGCAGCATTAAGCCTTTGAACAGGATCCTGAACATGGGCTTTCAATGACAGTTTACTATATATTCGAACACCTAGACATCTGAACTGTTCAGTTTCACTAATCATATACAAATTCTGTGAAATTAAAACGTAAGATTTTGATGAATTGTGTTTTAGAAACTGTAAAAACTGAGTCTTAATGTGATTTAGCGTTAGTTTATTTTCTACAAGCCATGAACTTAGATCATGAATTGAACAGAGCCAATTTTGCACACAACATCTTTCATTACCAAGGTCGTGTCATCAGCAAACAGAAATGTTTTAGAGTTACCCGTAATACTAGAGAGCATACCATTTATATAAATAAGGAACAGAAGTGGCCCCAACACTGATCCCTGGGGCACCCCTCACTTGACTGTAGCGCACTCAGACCCCACAACACAGCCAGTCTCAACATTGTGAATAATGATCTTCTTTTGCCGTCTGTTGCTGAAGTAAGAGGTGAAACAATTGTGAGCTACTGCCCGTATTCCGTAATGGTCCAACTTCTGGAGCAATATATTGTGCTCAACACAATCAAACGCCTTAGTTAAGTCAAAAAATAAGCCTAGCGTTCGAAACATTTTGTTTAACCTCTTCAGTACCTCACAGAGAAAAGAGAATATAGCATTTTCAGTTGTTAAACTACGTTTAAAGCCGAACTGTACATTTGATAGCAAATCATGCGATATAAAATGAGCAATTATCATTACACACACAGCCTTTTCAATAACTTTACCAACTTTTATAAAGCGGATTTACTATTGAGTGCTTTAATCGTTATGGAAATTAACCATTCCTTAAGGAAAAATTAAAATATGGCTAAATACAGGGCTAACATGTGCAGCACAGTAATATTCTGCGAGGCACTCCATCATATTCTTGCGAGTCCTTAGTGATTTAATTATTGACTCAATCTCCCTCTTGTCTGTATCACAGAGAAATATTTCAAACATCAGTCTCGGAAAGACGTTTCCCAAGGAAGTTATATGATTCCACGTACAAAATAAACTTTTATTTAATTCACCAGCAATGCTCAGAAAATGATTGTTAAATACTGTACATTATCTGATTCATCAGCAATAGAAATATTTTTACTACCAACTGACTTTATATCGTCGACCTTGTGCTGCTGACCAGACACTTCCTTCACAACTGACCATATGGTTTTAATTTTATCCTATGAATTAGCTATTACATTTTCATAGCACATACTCATTGCCTTCCTAATAATATTTTAAAGCACCTTACAATACTGTTCGAAATGGGCTATTGTAGCTTGATTGTGACTACTTCTAACATGTTGACATAATTCCCGCTTAATTCTATTTATATCCTTATCCCACTAGTCAGCCACCCGGGCTGCCTGTTATTGCTAGTACCCCGTTTAGAACGTTCTAATGGGAAGCAGCTCTCAAAGAGCACGAGAAATATGTTAAGGAAAGCATTAT
Source organism: Schistocerca piceifrons (assembly GCF_021461385.2). NCBI lineage: Eukaryota > Metazoa > Arthropoda > Insecta > Orthoptera > Acrididae > Schistocerca > Schistocerca piceifrons. The sequence continues at coordinate 461,182,953 of NC_060140.1, forward strand.
ATTTATCCTTTATGTTATCGGCACTCTAAACATCCTGCCACTCTTGTTCCTTGACAAGATTTAAAAAACTCTTTATGGCTGTTGGATGAACTTTCCTACATAGTTTGTAATTATGTGCGACATTTGTTTGCCTACAAAAGCCTTTCAGTGTTAAAATTTGTGTTTCATCGTCTGAAAGGCCATTCATCCTTTTACTAACATAACGCCCGTCTAATAATGAAGAATGAATAAAAGTATTGTTTATGACTGTGCTACTTTTCCCCTACACCCTAATTGAAAACAACACCATCTGCATCAGATCATATGGATTTAGGAGATCTACCAACATCCTTTTCCTTGCACCATCACATACAAAATTCGTATTGAAGTCACCACATAAAACTAATTTCTGGTCCTTTCCTGGGTGCGGCAAAGAAGGCCATCTCAGGTCTGAGTGTCTTCAGCGCGACGATGACCCGAACCACACGTTGGGGATGGAGTTACCGCAGATGGGGACGTAGTTACGCCGTCAGGTGGCGTACGGTACGGCTCGACGCTGCCTCGCCCTTTTTTACCCTGCGCTGATACAGTTCCCCTCCATAGAGGGGCACGGCTTGAAGCGTACCGAATAGCAACGATAAACGCTAACAACGCTAGCTCCGACGTGAAAATTCAACTGCTGCGAGAGATGACATGAGCATTGGACGTCGACATCGCACTGCTACGGGAAGTACACTTGCCCACAATTCCGGACGTCGCGGGATACAACACTTCTCCTTCTCCTGGTGACCACCTTGGACGTGGCGTAGACATTTACGCCCGAGAAGGCATTCCGGTGGCTGATTTCACATAGCTTCCGTCCGCCAGAGGCATGGCAGTCACCATCGTAGGGACTCTTGTCAACATTTACGCTCCGTCAGGCTCCTCCCACGGACGCGGCAGAGCACACTTCCATTCAGAAGAAATTGCTCCTATGTTTCTTGAGTGCTGTGACCGATACTTGCTTGGTGATGATTTTAATTGTGTCCTGCACCCTAAGGATCAAGTACCCCACTACAATACCTGTCAAGAACTGCAACTTGCTCGTGGTCGTGCGGTAGCGTTCTCGCTTCCCGCACCCGGGTTCCCGGGTTCGATTCCCGGCGGGGTCAGGGATTTTCTCTGCCTCGTGATAACTGGGTGTTGTGTGATGTCCTTAGGTTAGTTAGGTTTAAGTAGTTCTAAGTTCTAGGGGACTGATGACCATAGATGTTAAGTCCCATAGTGCTCAGAGCCAGCTGCACCTTGTCGTCCGTGTTGTTGCTTCGCGACACTTGGGAAGTCCAGCACGGCGACGCACCTACACCTACTTACCAGACTCCATAAGGCAGGGTTGCCTATTTTCGACACTAATCTATGCCATAATCCTGGAGCCACTCTTGCGGAGTCATACGACCGACCTTCTCACATTTCTAGTCTCACTTTGCGACAGCACACTTCGGTGCCGTTCGTATGCGGACGACCTCCCCCTACCGGAAAGAAACACAAATGGTTTTTGATTTGATATCAACGTACGGAACTACAGCGGGCAGTAACATGAATGTGGCTAAATCCTCGGTGATGCCCACTGGATGCGGCCTCTCACACAACTACTTATCACCTCTCCAGTGCATACAGAAACTACGATACATTGCTATCATTTTCCCCTTAACCCTGCGCCGCTCCGCTGTCATCGATTTTCGGCGTACTCTCCAAATTATCAGCTCTGCCGTGCGACAAAATCTTCTCCATCGACTCGATTCTTAACAACGTGTCGAATACTTCAACCTACATGTGGCGTCCAGAATGGTCCACATCGCATAGGTACTCTCGCTGCCATCAACTATTGGACGCAGCCTCCGGACCACGTTCGGATACTTTCTTACGGCCGGTACGCTCTTTAAGGTCTACCCCGCGAGCCTCCCCCCTCCCACCTCCCCCGGCTCTGCCTTGTCAACGTGCGACTCCGAGAGGCGTCTTTGTACATTTGTACATGTCCATGTCCACCACGCACAAGCACGGTGGAGCCTTCCTTACTCGCAGCTTGCTGGGAATTCTTATGTCCGCGACCATATCGCCGCCAGTGCCAGGCGGCCACATCACGCACGCACCATATGACGCACATTTTTGATTACATTGTCGACTTCAGTTATGCTCACGCTCACGTACCGAGCATGCTCCTTCCTCGAACCAAAGATTTCTACATCCCACTGCTTCGTTAGATATCCAGCAACAACGTCGAACTCAGACATCCATCGACACAGCGCCCCACGGTTTAGTATCATATCCATCAGTGCTTCCTTCTCTCCAACGTCCTGTCAATATGGTACCACATCGCATGTGAAAAATTCAACGCAAATCAACGTCGTCTTCACACCATCGGACTAGCGGACGCTCGTGGATGACGACGCCCACCACCTGACTTCTCGAAACTGGATCGACAGTTCGTTGCCTGCTATCTCCGCATTCCGCCGGATTAGATGGACCAATAGACTTTTATCCATCCTCAGGATACATATTTTCCCGCCAACAAAAATATTGCGATTGTATGGGTCAAGGGGTGAACGATCACTTACCTGTATAATGAAGGCGATAAATCACGCCTTGACTTCTGGCAATACTTACAAACTACCCCAGTGAAGTCGAGAACCGACCGCGCTACCGCGCCTTCATCGCCAGTTACCTTCACGCCGTCTTTAGGGTCACCCCCGTTCAGCTGGATGGTTCCACAAGCGGACGACACTCTATCCCCCCCCCCCCCCCTGCTCCGCACTACATTTCTATATCGGACCCATAGCGGAGTAGGCGCATGTACACACACCCTTTCCTCTTATGCACTGATTAGATTAGATTAGATTAATACTAGTTCCATGGATCATGAATACGATATTTCGTAATGACGTGGAACGAGTCGAATTTTCCAATACATGACATAATTAGGTTAATTTAACAACATACTTAAGTTAATATAACAACTTTATTTTTTTTCAATATTTTTGTTTTTTTCCTTTTTTTTCTTAATTTATATCTAAAAATTCCTCTATGGAGTAGAAGGAGTTGTCATTCAGAAATTATTTTCATTTCTTCTTAAATACTTGTTGGTTATCTGTCAGACTTTTGATACTATTTGGTAAGTGACCAAAGACTTTAGTGCCAGTATAATTCACCCCTTTCTGTGCCAAAGTTAGATTTAATCTTGAATAGTGAAGATCGTCCTTTCTCCTAGTATTGTAGTTATGCACACTGCTATTACTTTTGAATTGGGTTTGGTTGTTAATAACAAATTTCATAGGAGAGTATATATACTGAGAAGCTACTGTGAATATCCCTAGATCCTTAAATAAATGTCTGCAGGATGATCTTGGGTGGACTCCAGCTATTATTCTGATTACACGCTTTTGTGCAATAAATACTTTATTCCTCAGTGACGAATTACCCCAAAATATGATGCCATATGAAAGCAATGAGTGAAAATAGGCGTAGTAAGCTAATTTACTAAGATGTTTATCACCAAAATTTGCAATGACCCTTATTGCATAAGTAGCTGAACTCAAACGTTTCAGCAGATCATCAATGTGTTTCTTCCAATTTAATCTCTCATCCATGGAAATACCTAAAAATTTGGAATATTCTACCTTAGCTATATGCTTCTGATTAAGGTCTATATTTATTAATGGCGTCATACCATTCACTGTACGGAACTGTATGTACTGTGTCTTATCAAAATTCAGTGAGAGTCCGTTTACAAGGAACCACTTAGTAATTTTCTGAAAGACAGTATTGACAATTTCATCAGTTAATTCTTGTTTCTCAGGTGTGATTACTATACTTGTATCATCAGCAATGAGAACTAACTTTGCCTCTTCATGAATATAGAATGGCATGTCATTAATATATAATAAGAACAACAAAGGACCCAAGACTGACCCTTGTGGAACCCCATTCTTGATAGTTCCCCAGTTTGAGGAATGTGCTGATCTTTGCATGTTACGAGAACTACTTATTTCAACTTTCTGCACTCTTCCAGTTAGGTACGAATTAAACCATTTGTGCACTGTCCCACTCATGCCACAATACTTGAGCTTGTCTAGCAGAATTTCATGATTTACACAATCAAAAGCCTTTGAGAGATCACAAAAAATCCCAATGGGTGGTGTTCGGTTATTCAGATCATTCAAAATTTGACTGGTGAAAGCATATATGGCATTTTCTGTTGAAAAACCTTTCTGGAAACCAAACTGACATTTTGTTAGTACTTCATTTTTACAGATATGTGAAGCTACTCTTGAATACATTACTTTCTCAAAAATTTTGGATAAAGCTGTTAGAAGGGAGATTGGACGGTAATTGTTGACATCAAATCTATCCCTCTTTTTATGCAAAGGTATAACAATAGCATATTTCAGTCTATCAGGGAAAATGCCCTGTTCCAGAGAGCTATTACACAGGTGGCTGAGAATCTTACTTATATGTTGAGAACAAGCTTTTGGTATTTTGCTGGAAATGCCATCAATTCCATGTGAGTTTTTGCTTTTAAGCAAGTTTATTATTTTCCTAATTTCAGAGGGAGAAGTGGGTGAGATTTCAATTGTATCAAATTGCATAGGTATGGCCTCTTCCATTAACAGCCTAGCATCTTCTAATGAACACCTGGATCCTACTATATCCACAACATTTAGAAAATGATTATTAAAAATATTTTCAACTTCTGACTTTTTGTTCGTAAAGTTTTCATTCAATTTGATGGTAATACTGTCTTCCTCTGCTCTTGGTTGACCTGTTTCTCTTTTAATAATATTCCAAATTGTTTTAATTTTATTATCAGAGTTGCTGATTTCAGACATGATACACATACTCCTGGATTTTTTAATAACTTTTCTTAATATAACACAGTAGTTTTTATAATTTTTGATAGTTTCTGGGTCACTACTCTTTCTTGCTGTCAGATACATTTCCCTTTTCCGGTTACAAGATATTTTTATACCCTTAGTAAGCCATGGTTTGTTACAAGGTTTCTTACGAGTATATTTAACTATTTTCTTGGGGAAGCAGTTTTCAAATGCATTTACAAAAATGTCATGAAATAAATTATATTTTAAATTGGCATCAGGTTCACGGTACACCTCATCCGAGTCTAACTGCTGTAGGCTTTCCCTGAAATTTGCAATTGTTAAATTGTTGACTGAACGTACTACTTTGGAGGACTGTTTAGTATTGCTGAATGGAGCTATGTCATATATTGTAACTAGCTGAGCACCATGATCAGAAAGACCATTCTCAACAGGCTGAGCATTTATCTGGTTAAACTTATCTTGGTCTATAAAGAAGCTATCTATCAGTGAGCTGCTATCCTTTACCACCCGAGTAGGAAAATCAATAACGGGTGTCAAATTGAAAGAACCGAGTAATACTTCAAGGTCATTTTTCCTATTACCCTCTTTCAGAGAATCTACATTGAAGTCCCCACAAATAATAATTTGCTTACCCCTGTCTGACAGATAGCACAACAAGGAGTCCAAATTTTTCAGAAATAGATGAAAATTTCCTGATGGGGACCTATATACAGTTACAATTATAAATGTGCCTTTATTTAATTTAAGCTCACAGGCACATGCTTCTATATGTTTCTCTACACAAAACGTTTTTGTTTCTATACTTTTTGCACAATGATAACTTTTGACATATATGGCAACTCCTCCTTTCTCCATATTTTCTCTCATTACATGTGCAGAGAGCTTATAACCACTTACATTTACCTTATCCATATCAGTAACAATGTGATGCTCAGACAGGCATAGTATATCTATTTCATTCTCAGCTTCTAAATCTTCCAAACAAACCAGAAGCTCATCTACTTCATTCTTTAAACTCCCAATATTTTGATGAAATATACTTACATTATTTTTAATTATACTTTTATGAGAACCTTTCCTTATTCTAACATTTGCAGTACTCTCCTGTCTGAGTTTCTCATTGTGCTTAGGCCTAGTTCCTATACCAGTGGTCACATGGTGTTCAGAGAGGCAGATTATGTCAATTGGGTTGGGTGACTTTAGTTCATCAATGCAATTACCTAGGACTGAGATACAACTTGGTGGAGATAAAATTTCTGGTGATTGGTGAAAATTTATAATTGATAGCTGTGATTGGTGATCCAATGTGCTAGAATTGTGCTGTTGAATTTCTTTCCTAAACTGAAGATTTGTTTCAATCCTGACCTCTCGTAGAACTTGACATCTTTCTGTCTTACCTATCCTAAAAAAGGTGCTGCTCCAACACCTGTAACCACTGGTATTTTACCATTCATGGCAGTGCCTCCCCCCCTTAAATTTACTGCTATTACCCCAGCCAATTTCCCCTTCCCTTTCCTGTTGAGATGTAGGCCGTGCCTGGTATAGTCCCACCTACTGAGATAATCAACAGGAACCACACCAATATGAGCCCCCACACCCGACACAAGCAGCCGTTCCAACTCCAAATTAACTCTCCCAACAGAAGAGTTCAAATGAGGCCGGTCATGGCGTCTCAGGACAGATACAAATTCAACATTGGTGTGTCTCGATGCCGACTCAATCTTTACCAGGTCACACTCTATACTGTACCCAGGATCTCTGTCGATGCTGTTCCCTGGCCCTCCCACAATAACCACGGTGTCTTCCCTGGTAAATCCTTTACAGAGTGAACCTAAATCCTCTGTCACCTGATCCAGACTAGCACTTGGTTTGAAAAAATTTGTGACCTGGTATTCTGGTCCTAATTCCTCCTGCAGAAGTTGGCCTACACCTCTGGCATGAGAACTGCCTAACAACAAAACTTTCTTCCTTTTCGATGACTTTCCTACATTCTTTTTCAATTTCCTATTGAAAGTTTGTTGTGTCCTGTCTACACCTACCTCTGCTTGAGGCTCATCAGTTTCTAACTGAAGCAACAGGTCAAACTTATTTTTGACATTCACCACAAAACTGTCAGACTTAGTTCTAGGCCTGTTCCTTCTGCTACCTGTTGCCACTTCCCACCTCTCTTTGCCCTTCTCCCTCCTTAACCTGTCCAGATCTTCCCTAGCCTGATCTAGCTCAGCCTGAAGGGCAGCAAGGTGGTCATTCCCCCAACTCTGCTGTCCCCTCCTCCTTGGCTTCTGCCCTCCTTCCGGGAGCTTCTTCTCGGTAGTGCTGCAGGGGACACCGTGGCCAGGCCTCGCATGTTGACCCCTGCCCACTCTGTTAATAAAGACTTTCACTCGCATTGTTCGAGTGTTATGTCTCATGTTGTTTCCAACGGAAGGATGTCCTTTCTGTTGTATTTAAGCTTGTACAAATAAAGATACTTCGTTCACATAACCCGTTTTCAGTTAAAAAAAAAAAAAAAAGAAACGTGGTGGGGAGCGGTTCAGAGATGGGAATGGGGGAGCCATCATGGTCAGGCATCGGGTTTTGACCCCTGCCCACCCTTTCTCCACCAGTTCAAAACTGACCATTCTACTTTTCACCTTGAAAAAACAATAACAGATAAAAAATAGAAATGGAAAGGGGTAGCAATATATGAAAAAATGGTTAGTGTTTTAAGGAAAAAAACAAGCAAATAGTAAGCGAGAAATTTACGACATTATTTTCCAATTTTTTTGTGTGACTCTTCTTAAAAAAGAGAAGTGGTTTGCATTGGCGCTTTGTCAGATGAACGTGTATGAGGCGACGGTTCGATTCCCACTCAAATCCGTCATTTTTGTCGTACAAGTGTAAATTCACTGATATTCAAAAAAATTCGGTCTACACTATTCGTTCTTGATACATTAGCAACGTGTCACTGTTATGCCGGTTAACTGCCAAAAGGGGCCTGCCTCTGTGTCTGCAGCTCGAAGCGTCTAAGTGTAACGTAGTTCCAGGTACCAAACCAAATTTCATGTGAAAAGGATTTCGCAAATCACGACAGGCATACATTTTCAGCAAAATTCTGTGTTTCTTCACTTACTTGTCAGTAGTCTTAAATATCTTTATTCTAATAATTGAATTTGATTGAAAATGATAAATAGTCAAATAACATGAAACACACTAAAACTTGATGCAAATACACGTGCTTTTTTAAAATATATTACCACTCAAATGTCATATAAATTAGGTAATATTACCAGTAATGAAAAAAAATATAGATTAAAAATTAAGTCTGAATGGAGTCGAAGCGTCGCTTCATATCCACTCAGCCTTGAGCAACGCGAACGGTAACCACTTGACCACCATGAGCAGCACCATTCGCTCTCAGAGCACAGATATATTAGTTACGTAATAGACTCTTGAAACTTCTCTTACGATTTTCTCGGAGTTTACAGAGTAGTGCACCTTACTACTAGCACATCATGTTGCTTTAATGGCCTACTAAAGGTGTACAAAGTCTGAAGTGAATCCGTGATCCCAGCGTCGTGGCCTCCCCTTGTGAAACGACGAGGTTGGTACGGGGGTAATTTATGACGGTTCGCATCCAACCATTCGGAAGAAAGATTACATAAAGCAATGGCAGTAGAATAATCTGTAAATGGTTTCTGTCAAATGTTTGATAGCTTGAATGAATGTTTAGAAATTAAAAAAACTATTTCTTAATGGTGACACGCTACATGTTCTTATAAACTCTAGCAACACTTATTTCTTTGATCAGTCTTCTCCAGCTTGCTACGAGCATTATCATCAGAATCAGTACACGTCTTACGGCTGCCCGTCGATCTTCGCTCACCTGTCCGTTACGAGATGCTACTGCGGCAGTGCTTAATTCATACCACAGGCACACACCACTACATATCAAATAGGTAATAGGTCCTACCTTGAAGGCTGATGGTCGGGGCTTAAGCTTTTTATCAATAATATTGTCAATATCAACTGTAATGTTCGAGTTCTGAAATCGTCTTTTTTTATTTCGTTTACATGGTAAATCATAGATATTTCTTACGTACTGTTATTATCTTCGGTCCGTTAATATCAAGAAGCTGGGTATAATATTTAGTTTTGAAGTAGCTGTGGCCGAGCGGTTGTAGGCGCTTCAGTCCGGAACCGCGCGCCTGCTATCGTCGCAGGTTCGAATCCTGTCTAGGGCTTGGATGAGTGTGATGTCCTTAGGTTAGTTAGGTTTAAGTAGTTTTAAATCTAGGGGACTGATGACCTCGTATGTTAAGTCCCATAGTGCTTAGAACCATTTGAACCAGCCTGTAATTAATTCACAAAGTATAAATTCAGTTAATCTGCAGCACTAATTTTAAGGAGTGCTTTGGCTTTACATTATTTATCATTGTTCTTCCATGAATGAGATGATATTCCATATAAATATTGCAAGTGTCCTAATTTATAACGCCCAGAGATTTTAGTATTGAAAGTGTTTAAGCTCCACTTCAGCTTCAAAGATGACCTCTGTGTGGTTATTTACGAAGTGTTACTAGAAAACTTATTCGCCGTTATTTTCATATTTCTTCTTTCCAGAAGGGATAAAAAGTCCATTTGCCCTTGAAAAAATCTCCGAAACAAATTTTTTACCTAACTATTGTGAAATAGTCAACTGTTGTCAAATAAAGTCAACTCGATACTAATAGCGTAATTTCAATAACACAGAGATCTTACTACCTCGTATCACTCCTAGCGGCACGTTTATTAAAAGACACTTCAGTTTCGAAAGAACGTCTCTTAATTTAAAAAACTTTTTTTCCACATCAAAACTTTACATAAATGGTTCTTCCAGTAGAATTCCAAATCATTCAAAACAATTACAATGTCTTTTTAAAACTTTATGACAGAAGTATCACAAATATTGATAATAATGTCGCTTTTTAAACATTAACAACGTATATTAACAGATCACAACTTATCACGCCAAAACCTGAACAAAAATTCAAAGCATATATCAGTCCATTAAAATTAAAAATTTCAAAATCCGTTTGTAAGGTGGGGCGAGCCGCTTCAGGATGTCTTCTTTGGAAAACGGCCCTCGATTCGTCGCTAATGTAGACCAGCTATGATAAAAATGGCTCTGAGCACTATATGACTTAACTTCTGAGGTCATCAGTCCCCTAGAACTTAGAACTACTTAAACCTAACTAATCTAAGGACACCACAAACATTCATGCCCGAGGCAGGATTCGAACCTGCGACCGTACCGGTCGCGCGGTTCCACACTGTAGCGCCTAGAACCGCTCGGCCACCCCGGACGGCACCAGCAATGATAGCTGCGTCATGAGAGGAACACTGTTTCTTCAGTCACTGTCACGCCCTGTGTTCGTACCACGAGACAAATGAAAGAACATAACACAAAATTTTTCATTTGTAATGACTTTATGAAACTTACTGTGCATGTATCGTGTGGCGGAGTACAATCTGTGTACAGTCTACAAATCACTTACCATCACAGTCCGACGCTGAAAAGTCTCGCACCATTACACTGGAGAGCGTTCCAGAGAGTCCTTCCTTGTTAACTATGTACGAAAACAGCTGTAACCACGTTTCTCCTCCACCGACGCATTTGAAACGTACTTCAGTAAGCACTTTTTGGACTTCACGACTGAACTTCAAAAATTGCCTAGCGGGTGAAAGCATTTCTAACATCAGCCCAACCGGTCGACGCAACATTAGACCGTAGAAAAGCGTGCTTGACTAGTAAGACTTACAGGTTAAGAATAGTTCGTGAAAGTTATTGGGTGTTCCAGACTTCGTGGGTGTTAAGTCTCGATTGACGCCCTTAGAAATTTCCATTGTTTCTGCCTCTATCTTCTACTATTTTGTAACAGGATCTGTAGCTGTTATTACGAGGGTTGGAACTTAAATATTGGCACAACTGACACTAAAGAGTTACATGTTTGCACCTGTTACTGTCCTTCAAAGAAATCACCCGCATTGTGCAGAACCAGATGCCAGCGATGAGGAAGGCGTAGAATACCGTTAGCAGAGGCTGTTCTGTTGATGGTGCGAATGGAGCGGTCTACTACCTGTCGAATCTCGGACAGTTCTGAAGCGACTGCCATCAAGTGGTTCATCTCCGGAATCAAATCAAAGTCACAAGGACTTTAATCCGGGGAGTATGGTGGATGGTGCAGTACTTCCCAGTCCCATGACCGTACAGAGCAGCCACAGCTTGAGCTGTATGCGCCCGCGCATTGTCGCGCAAAATGATGGGTGAGCTGCGCAGAAAGTGTCGCCGCTTCTTTCGCGAAGCTCATCGCAGGTGATGCTCCAAAAACGAACAGTAATACTGTGCACTGACGGCCTGCCGTGGAGGAACGTAATGCGTTAGGATATTACTATAGCAGCCGTACGCGAGAATCACCATAACCTTCACCATACTGCGGCTCTGACGCACTTTCGACTTTCGCGGCGACCCATAACGACGCCATTCTTGGATTGGCGTTTCAGTTTTCGCTCGTACGATGTGGCTCATATCTCATCCAGTGTTATGATACGGCGTAAGAAAGTATCTCATTCGCGCTCATAGCGCTCCAAGTGCGTCTGAGCAGCGTCGGAACGCATACATTTCTACATTTCCGTCAAGTCATGCGAAACCCATCGTCATGCAATTTTTCGCGTGCCCAGGCGTTCCTTCTGGATGCAAAGCACTGTCGTATGTGCTAATCCGGTTTCGTCGGCCACCTCGCGAATCGTATGGCATCAATCACTGTCCACTAACGTGGCAACAGCATGCACTTCTTCTTCAGAGACGCTAGGACGACCCGCCCGATGCATGCATGCTACAGTTTGCCGACCTTCAAAACAATGGTTCAAATGGTTCTAAGCACTATGCGACTTAACGTCTGAGTTCATCAGTCCCCTAGACTTAGAAGTACTTAAACCTAACTAACCTAAGGACATCACACACATATCCATGCCCGAGGCAGGATTCGAATCTGCGACCGTGGCAGCAGGATGGTTCCGGATTGAAGCGCCTAGAACCGCTCGGCGACAGCAGGCGGCTACTTACATCTTTCTACATGTAGGACGAACTGCCATTCATCACACCAACTGAAAATTCTGTCTAAGTCATTATGAGTTCTCCTACACTCACTCAACGACTATACTTTCCTGTACACTACAACATCATCAGCCAACAGTCGCAGATGACTCCTCACCCTGTCCGACAGATAATTTGTGTATACGGGGAACGAGAGCGAACCTAATACACTTCCCTGGGGCGCTCCTGACGCTACCCTTGTCTGTGACGAACACCCGCCATCGAGGACTTCGTACTGGGTTCTGTTACTTCATAATTCTTCGATCCACTGACATATCTATGAATCTGATCTGTAAGCTCGGGCCTTCGTCAAGAGTAAGCAGTGGGGCACCGTGTCAAACGCTTTCCTGAAATCGTGGAGTATGGAATCTGCCTGCTGTTCTCCATCCTTGGTTGGAGCTTATCGTGTGAGATTAGTGCAAACTGAGTTTCGTATCAGTGATGCTTTCTAAAATCGTGTTCAGTTGTGGAGAGAATATTTTCCATCTCAAGGGTCTTTATTGCACTCAAACTCAGAGTGCGTTCAGGAATTCTGAATCACACCCATATTAAGGATTTGGCCTGTAATTATGTGGATCCAACACCTGCGCTTTTCTTCTTGTCGCTTGGGACTTTGCGCTGGGTGAGAGTTTCGCCATACATATAGACTCACGGGCAAATGCCGCTGCTTAAGGGAACCTTCCTCTTTAGCTCGGAGTACGCCGACGAAGGGCATCATTCCAGCCCTAGTGGGTTCGTTTACTATGTGAAAGAGTGGTACGGAGATGTTCGTCAAACTCCAGTGGAGGGCGCTACAAGAGAAATGTTGCTCATCGTGTAGAGGATTATTGTCAATATTTCGTCAACTTATTACGACCAGCGACACACATCTCGCAAAATGACCACAACGGCGAAATCTAAGAGACGGCAGCCCATGCAGTGGCTTTCCGACGACTGTTCATCCCGCGCAACGTTCATGAGTGGAAATGGTAAAGGGGAAAGAGATTGTAGTACACTACTCTGCACACTGCGAGGTATCTTGCAAAGAATAGATGCAAATACCTTAAATCGAGAAATGTCCTTGACCTCCACGATATTTGAAAGACAAAAAGAAGTGCAGCGACTCGTGAGCGGCACATGGCGTATTGGTCTCTCGCACTACCTCTAGCAGTAATTTTGCACATTTCGACCAACTTTAGGTAAATTTGCTGTTTTTAGTAACAGGTATGTTCTTAATGCTGCCTCGACAATTATTCAACTTTCACTCTTAGATCGTAAATAGTTTCGAATTCCACGGCTATCGAGTTACCTCGCAATGCAGCTGTGACCTTCGGAAAGGCATCGCAAAAGCAACTTCGTCAAGACAAAAAAACTCTGGTAGTTTCCACCACCGAGTATTCTATTTTATAAATGTAAAATACAGTAACCGATAACAAAAGCAGACCAGCTGTCCTACGGAAAAACTTACATGGTCTTGGTATAGGCAAAGTAAAAGCTGCAGCTGACATCATTGCCCCAACCGAAGAACTGAACAGATACTTCACGTTAGCTACAACCTCAATTCAACCACAAACGAATCAGAGACTCATTGGCTACTTTATAGGGACTGCAGCTACGAGAAATTCTATCTAAACCATGTTACTGGTAGTATGGTAGTAACATAAAAAAAGCACTCATGCGTATCAGATCACCATCTACTGGACACGATGACGTCACAATCAAATGATGAAACTTATTATCGACCCAACACTGCCCTCTATTACAGATATCATAACCGCTCATAACACAAGTATTTTCACTGAGGCCTGAAAACAAGGACTTGTTAAGTCACTAGCTAAAATGAACGTTTCCACATTACAGTCTGATTACCCACCCATTTGCATACTTCCTGCACTGTAAAAGGCCTTAGAATATGCAGTCCTCGTCCAGATAGCAAACTAACTAATTACAAACAACTATCTAAACGAATACCAATCAGGTTTCTATAAAAATCACGGCACAACACACACACGACCTTAATAATGGTGGCAGATGGCCTGAGGATTGACGCAAAAAAGGCAACCATCATGTGCTTCTTAGACTTCAGCGATGCCTTTGACACTGTCAGCTTTGACATTTTACTTGTCAAACTTAGTAGCTTAAATTTCTCACCATGTGCAGTGCAAAGGTTTCTCTCATATTAGACACCTCGCCAGCATTACGTACGTCCGGCACCGTAAAGTCACAACGGAGACAGGTAGTATCAGGCGTCCCCAGGGTTCAGTATTAGGGCCTATTCGCTTTCCATTGTACGTAAATTACGTGTCATCAGTTTTATCCTGCTCCGAATACCCCATGAACGCTGATTCCCTCCATTTGTATCTAAGTGCAAAACCAATAGACCTGAAAACAACATCGAAAACTTCAATACCGACTTAATGTGCACTATCAAAATGGGTGCCAACGGAAGTGGTACCGGTTGGCCATTCTAGGCTCTTTACCCCGAAACAGCAGGAATCCCTACCATCTTTGATACTAAATTGGACAAATATCAACTTTTCTCCTTCACCAAAAGGTCAAGGAGTAACAAGAGACGTAAATCTAAATTGGACTGATCACATAATTGCAACGTGCAAGAAGGCATCAACACCTTTCCATGTCCCACAAAAAAATGAAAGCTCTTCCCTCTTGCTCCGAAAAACAAAATTCTACAAACAGTTATACTTCCAATTACTGATTAGAATGAAGTTATCGTACTAGGCCAGTGTTCATAAACCTGTGATATTAGACTCTTTGATCATATTTCACCACCGTCTGCACAACTATTCTGGCTGCGTGCAAACAATCTCGGAGAACTCCATACCCTCTGTCAGTTCTATTGTCTTATCGACGATCACTATCCCTCATATCTCTCCTCGTCTGTCTGAACAACATGGCAGAAACAGCGGTTCCCATCAGAGCAAAATCTTTTCTGTCCCACACCATCGTTCGACCACTTTCTTGAAATCCTGCTCAGTTGCAGGATTTCGACTCTGGAATACAACCCCGCATTATATTACAGAATTAAATAACATTCCCAGATTCAAAAGACAATTACTGACGTGTCTACTAAAGCAGCAATAAGGACTACTATTGTCCTGTACGCACTCGTTCTCCTCATACAGATCTTTAAACAGATCTTCCCCATTTCCCAGTAATCGTAGCTGATACAGTCTACTTAAATTGCCGTTCCTCATAGCTCACTGTATCAGAAAACATTTATTTTGTACATCTGTAATTCTTTTTATACCTTCCACTATCTTTATTGTTATTATTGCATGATTATTATTATTATTATTATTATTATTATCACTACTTGCTCAGTAGTACAAGCACTACCGAGCGAGGTGGCGCGCTGGTTAACACACTGGACTCACATTCGGGAGGACAACGATTTAAACCCGCGTCCTGCTACCCAAATTTAGGTTTTGCGTGATTTCCCTAAATCGCTCCAAGCAAATGCCGGGATGCTTCAATTCAAATTGCACGGCGGATTTCCTTTCCCTTTCTTGACACAATCCGAGCTTGTGCTCCGTCTCTAATGACTTCGATGTTTGTGGGAAGTTAAATTCAATCTTCCTTCCTTTCTTTTAGTACAAGTACTGCCATTATTAACTTTATTAGTTCATAGTCAGTATTATTTGCCATTTCAGACACTCAAATCATTTTAATAATATTTCTGACATTAAAATTGTTATTTCTTGGGTAACTGTAATGTAAAAAAAAGTACTGTATGCGTCAAACCATGGTCCGATGTAAGAGAAGGCCGAATTGGCCTAATAAGATCTGGTTAAGCAGATAAATAAAGTAAGTAAATTTTCATCAAGGCTGTAGCTAAATACACTGTCTAATCAATGGGAACTTGACACAGCTATGTAAACTGACCACCAGAAATCACGGAGGAAGGCGGAAACTGCGATTATACGAAGGGGTAGGGACTATCGCGGTGTCAGAAGAGAAACATTACACCAGAATGGGTCGATCGGGAGACCTTGGTGACTTCAAACGAGAACTAGGATATCACTTCAATAACATATCTATCAGGGACGTTTCAGCTTATCCCAAGTCTCCAGATGATGATACGATATTATGGTGGAAACTCGAAGCAAAAGCTCAGCTAAACCAAGAAAAGGCAGATCTCACACACTGATGGACAGGGGCTGTCGGGAGAAGAGGAGGGTGGTTGTAAAAAATCACGTTAAATCTGCGTAATGCATCACTCCTGTGACCCAAATTGTTACCAGCAGTCAAACTAAGAAATGACTTTGCGCAGGGAGTTAAAAAGTATGGGGTAAACAGGTCAAGTAGCTCCTCATAAAATTGATGATTGCAATGTCTATGTTTATATAATGTCTGTATCTTTACATAACAATGTCCTTCAGACAAGAGAGAAAAAGTGTTGTTAACCACTGTAGGCTTATTGTCCTGTTGCTAGGTTGGTTGCGGAGTTTCTTTACGAGCGGCCGCGTTTAGGATAGTCGAGCACGGGACACAGAGATGTTATGTTGTAATGTGGGTAGCTCTGGATGGAAAGGCATTATTATGAAAGTTCAGGTGTTACTACAAGTGCTATTACGGTGAAGTACGAAGATATGGAGGTGGATTCAGAGAAAAGTGCGTAAAGACGTAATAAAGTATGAGCAGTGCCGCCGATAAAGTGTTCGAGTATCCGCCTGTTGTGTGTTGTACTGTACATCAGTCGTCCGCGTCGTCTACGGTCTCCCAGAATGACTAATGTGAATTAGTAAAAACAGTTACCGCAAAGGAGTGCAATCAAGTGCCAGTGTCTTGTAGTGAACGTGAGAAAGTGCGTTCGGCCATCGCGTTTCCGCATCATCAACAATCAGCCGCGCCGCGACGGTTACGCGCACCCTCGTACAAGTGAGAACTGAGAACTGAAAATTTAACTTTATGAACAGTGGTATTTTATTACAAGTGGCAAGGAGGACTCGTATCAGATATCTGTGCATGCGTGACACGTGTAACTTTCGCTCGATCAATCGGCTTCCGCATCAACAACAATTACCCACGTCGCGTCGGTTACGCGTACGCTCATCCTAGTGATATTGTGGACAGATAATCATCGAGAAGGTTAATTGGCATCAAAAATTACGACTTAAAAGTGTAAACAGTGCAACCCGCGATTATCTTATCGTCTCAGATTACCAGACGTAGGACAGTGTTGTGTTTAGTCCAAATGGTTCAAATGGCTCTGAGCACTATGGGACTGAACATCTGAGGTCATACAAGGAAAAGGGTGAGGGTGACATATATGTAGATTTTCCAAAGTCTTTATTTGCATTTTCAGTAACATGATATGTTCGATAGGCTATGATGTCCCGATCAACGAAGCTTTCCAGTCCAGATACATTGGGTACTCCTGTTCCACCACGTACAACAGCGACTGTTAGCCATCCATTTCCGTGGGTAAACGAATCATTGATGTCGATGCTGAAGTTCAGTCTGCATCCACAAAAGACTGCTGGTCCATCCAATAAAGAGTGTGCAGAAACAGATTTGATGGTATTCTTTTTTTTGTCAGCGGCGGATGTAGTCATTTCAACGTCTTCAATTGTTTTGTATATAGTCTGTCTTGCACGGCGACGACGACTGTATCTTCTGTATGGCTTCGTCGCCGTGCAAGACAGACTATATACAAAACAATTGAAGACGTTGAAATGACTACATCCGCCGTTGACAAAAAAAAACAATGCCATCAAATCTGTTGCTGCACACTCTTTATTGGATGGACCAGCAGTCTTTTGTGGATGCAGACCGAACTTCAGCATCGACATCAATGATTCGTTTACCCACGGAAATGGATGGCTAACAGTCGCTGTTGTACGTGGTGGAACAGGAGTACCCAATGTATCTGGACTGGAAAGCTTCGTTGATCGGGACATCATAGCCTATCGAACATATCATGTTACTGAAAATGCAAATAAAGCCTAACTAACCTAAGGACATCACAAACATCCATGCCCGAGGCAGGATTCGAACCTGCGGACGTAGCAGTCGCGCGTTTCTGGACTGAAGCGCCTAGAACCGCTCGGCCACCGCGGCCGGCTTTTTGTGTTTAGAGTTGAGTGACTCACTAAGCCCGCTTGCATATTATATACTTAATTTCAGACAAGCCAGCAGCAGTATGGAGCAGAACAATACGACCGCCGGGGGAGTATCATGTAAGTGGTGTGGACAGGGCGCACGGTCAAGAAGTGAGATTCCAGTTTGAGGGACCCCCGCCATTTGTACCCCCGGGCGTGTTACTCCACGTGACAATGGAGATTTGGGTCGGGATTAGAGGCGTGCACAGACGGTCGAAGAGGTTAACGTGACCACTCACCGTAAGCAGGAAATCCGAATTCCAGTCCCGCTCTGGCACAAATTTTCATATTTCGCAAACAAGTCGTATTCACAGGTAGCGGATTCACTTCGTAATAGTCCTCAGTAGCCACACGAATCTAAGGCCAATGCCAAACGATGCGTGAGGGATGAAGAGCGTGCGCCACGGGGTAGTGGATGACTGGAAACGAGTGATTCGGAGTGAATAACCACGCTATATACTGTCTCAGTCGGATGGAAGTATCTGGGTGTGACGAATGGCTGCAGAACTTTACCTACCATCATGTGTAGTGGCACAGTGAACTACAGAGGAGGTGGTGTTACGGTATGGTAGTGTTTTTCGTAATTAGGATGTGATCCTCTGACTACGATTAAGAAAACGCTAAAGGCACAAAAACATGTTCACATTTTGCAGCATTTTGTACTGCGTACGCCAGGGGAATAGCTTAAAAATGATTGATTAAACCAGTATGTCATTGCACATAATCGTAAAGTATTTTCTGTGAGGCAGTGGTTTGTGGGGAATTATATTCCCGAAATAGACTGTTCTGTTCAGAGTCCGGACCTGAATTTAACGCTTTTGCAATGAATTAAAACCTCGAACCCGCTTCTAACCCCAACGTTCAATATCACTACCTTCTCTGATTTCGTCTCTTGAAGAAGAATGGGGTGCCTTCCTCCACAGACTTTCAGACAACTCTGAAAATGTCCACAGCAGAGTTGGAACCATCTTAAAGACGAAGGATGGACTCAACCCGTATTAATATCGACTACTGTGTATCCGGACACTTTTAATCTGTGAAGATCGGGTTGATTGCGAGTTTTATGCAGAGCATGCGAAACAGTTTTTATATTCATTCAATGCTTATAACGCTGTCATCTAACTAAACAAGTGCAGAGATGGGAGTAGAAGTGATTGTGTATTATTGCCGTAATGATAAAGGCCGACCTCTCGTTTTCTCATTACTAATCGACCTAGAAGATTTGGAGTTTTTTGTTCTTTTATTTTATTTTGTCATCGAGTTAAAAAGATCTCTTGGTATTTTAATTAAACTGTCGATATATTGTCACTGAAGAAGCCGAGCATCACAGTCGCCGTAGTGTAGTAATTATGATACTAGATTGTTTCATGAAGGGCCGTGAGTTCAAAGCTCACCTGAACTCTAACACTTTAATTTCTGTATTCGTTTCGAGGACATTCTAGAAGTATTCACATATGGCAAGAATATTTATACCGTATGTGTTCTGGCCGGAGGCAGTTCGCTCCTCGCTCTTGTATGTGCAAGTGCTTCGTTAAGTGAAGTTAGTGTTCGTCATTGATCTACTTACACCTTCCCCTACGTGACATTATTCTGGTGGAGTAGCTGGGTATCGATCCCAGTACCTCTCGCAAGAAGTTTGAACGGCTTCCAAACGTCGTGTCGATGTCTGTGATGGAGGAAGCAACTGATTTCACAAGTGTTCTTCGTCAGATAGTGAGAGAAGAAGTTCAGAAGCCACTTGGATTGCAAGGCGACCAAAACACCGAGACGCTTCAAGAGGTCATAAGGGAGGAAGTGGAACAGACATTGAACCCAATCTCTCGTCCTTCATTTCCCTTTAAAACGATGAAAAAGTCGAGACGCAGGCGAAGTTACGTTCCTACAATGCCGCATGAGGAACCTCTTTGGGCACCAAGGAAGACTGAAGTTAGTGTTCGTCATTCATCTACTTACACCTTCCTCTACGTGACAATATGACCAAGAACTACAAGAAAAGATAATTTACTATGCAAAGCAGATATAGATAAGGAAACATAAGAATGAGAACGAGGTCTTTCGCTACGGCACTGTTGCATAAGACACTCTCAGACTTCTTGCTGCGTTAGTTCAGGATAGAACCTCGAGCTTTTAACGATTACCTGCGTCGTCCTGGTCAGGAGCAACTGCTGACTGTCTACTCTGTTGCTGTAGTGGCCTTACACAGTCCACAGACGACTTCTGATTGGACAGTAATTACGTAAGGCTGCCTTAGATGGCGTCAACATCCGAGCTGGTGGCGCAGCCACTATAGTAGTAGCGCAAACATAGCGACGAATATCTCTGTTTTCTGTGTCGAGATCTCGCTTCGATGAACTGCTAAGATTATAGCCGCTGTCACGTTTGAAGCTCTTCTCACACATTCTTATTTCTGCAGACTTTTTAATTTCAGAACCCCAGTACATAAGCGCCTGTCATAAAACTTTTCTTTCGACAACCATTATTCTGTGTTTGTTTGTTTATAAGCCCTTGCTTAGCAGCTGCGTATTTCTCCAGTTCTCCTTTTTTAATATGTCGCTGATGTTCTGCACAGTGATCGAAAACGGTACGTATGGACGTACCGATGTAATTACTTCAGCACTCAAAAGGCGTGTAGTGAAGCTCAGGGATCCTCAGGCTGAGACTGTCGTTAACAGGGCGGAGGTAATCCTTTATCTTCTCAAGAAGTGTGAAAATACGACTTACATCTCGCCTTCCAAGGACTCTGTCTAATTTTCTGTATGTGGCGCCGAAGAAAGAGAGGAAGACAATCGGTGGCTCATCACGTGAACGTACAACATTTTCACGTTTCCTTCTCTTCGACAATGCTGACTTCATATCACGTAAACCACAGCCATTCTATCGGAACACGAACTTCAGATACTTAATTTCGGAATGCAAATGGTCCTCGTCAGAAACAGTTTTGCTCAGTGTATCAATGTTTTTAAAAATGCTTTCTTCTGGAAAGGACATAGATAAGGAAAGTTGCCATTATCCTTACTGGGAAATTCTTGCAGAATTCAGTGCAAGGTGAAAACGTGGAAGCATCAGCAATGCAAATAAATGGTTTCAAGTAGCACGCTGATGTTTACAGTACGTAGAATGGTGTCTCTGAGAAAAGAAATGCTACGACAGAACTCACTTATCAGAGCCTATACGGACACCGCTGCTGCTGCGCTCTTTCAGGTAAGGAATTGGCTGTGCGCTGGCGTCTCCACGCCAGCACGCGTCTGCGTTTTAATACGGGGCAGTTAGCAGTCCCACGCGGATAGACCGCCCATTTGCAAGTCTATGGCGCTTATTCCGCGTTAGTGCCTCATTGTCTTCTTGCCGGCGTCGCGGTGCTCGGCTTTCTGGCGCCAGCTTCCCAGGTTCGTAGTACGCCGTGTTTATTCGTTGTAGGACACACAGGCTTTCGGTCAATAGGTGAGCCATGTCTCGTCAGCACAGAAGTGGATTTAGGATGACTACTTTTGCAGAACAGTTAACAAGTCTAGGTGCACACGCGAACATGTCAGCCTATGATTTTCGGCAGTTCTTCCTTTTCTTATAGCCAGAGCCGGTTCGAAAACATTTTCCGCCGGTCCTTGCCCCCTGTTCCTCGTACACTTCCACTCGTATCAGTTTTCGCAACTGATCGTGATGCGCACTTTATACTAATCTTGTAATTGTGCGCGCCTGGTGGCACTCTCCGCTCTGCGGCTGAAGCGACCGCTACTAGTTGTGGTATGTCCTGTCTAGAAATGTTACAGTGCTGCCACCTGGAGCGCCACCTCTTATTTTGGCTCCTCAAGTGGCACCTTGTGTCGCTCTGGTCTCAAAACGTTCCTGCTAACAGAAAAATTGATAACTTCCACTCTATTTCAAGGTTAATTTTCAAAACCGATATATTGCTCCTAACAGATTGTGCTGTAGTTGTTCGTATGTTAATGCTGGTATGTACACTACTGGTCATTAAAATTGCTACAACAACAAGAAATGCAGATGACAAACGGGTAATCATTGGACAAATATATTATACTAGAATTGACATGTGATTACATTTTCACGCAATTTGAGTGCATAGATCCTGAGAAATCAGTACCCAGAACAACCACCTCTAGCCGTAATAACGGCCTTGATACGACTGGACGTTGAGTCAAACAGAGCTTGGATGGCGCGCACAGGTACAGGTGCCCATGCAGCTTCAACACGATACCACAGTTCAACAAGAGTAGTGACTGGCGTATTGTGACGAGCCACTTGCTGGGACACCATTGACCAGACGTTTTCAATTGGTAAGAGATCTGGAGAATGTGCTGGCCAGGGCAGCAGTCGAACATTTTCTGTATCCAGAAAGGCCTTTACAGGACCTTCAACATGCGGTCGTGCATTATCCCGCTGAAATGTAGGGTTTCGCAGGGATCGGATCGAATGAAGGGTAGATCCACGAGTCGTAACGCATCTGAAATGTAACGTCCACTGTTCAAAGTGCCGTCAATGCGAACAAGAGGTGACAGAGACGTGTAACCAATGGAACGCCGTACCATCACGCTGTGTGATACGCCA
The DNA here is from genome assembly GCF_021461385.2 of Schistocerca piceifrons. Classification (NCBI taxonomy): domain Eukaryota; kingdom Metazoa; phylum Arthropoda; class Insecta; order Orthoptera; family Acrididae; genus Schistocerca; species Schistocerca piceifrons. The sequence continues at coordinate 461,205,581 of NC_060140.1, forward strand.
GTATGGCAATGACAAATACACGCTTCCAATGTGCGTTCAACGGGATGTTGCCAAACACAGATGCGACCATCATGATGCTGTAAACAGAACCTGGATTCATCCGAAAAAATGACGTTTTGCCATTCGTGCACCCACGTTCGTCGTTGAGTACACCATCGCAGGCGCTCCTGTCTGCTGCAAATGTCGTCGAACTGCTCGTGCAGATGGTTGTTGTCTTGCAAACGTTCCCATCTGTTGACTCAGGGATCGAGACGTGGCTGCACGATCCGTTACAGCCATGCGGATAAGATGTCTGTCAGTTCGACTGCTAGTGATACGACGCCGTTTGGATACAGCACAGCGTTCCGTATTACCCTCCTGAACCCGCCGATTCCATATTTTGCTAACGGTCATTGGATCTCGACCAACGCGAGCAGCAATGTCGCTATACGATAAACCGCAATCGCGATAGGCTATAATCTGACCTTTATCAAAGTCGGAAACGTGATGGTACACATTTCTCCTCCTTACACGAGGCATCACAACAACGTTTCACCAGGCAACGCCGGTCAACTGATGTTTGTGTATGAGAAATCGGTTGGAAACTTTCCTCATGTCAGCACGTTGTAGGTGTCGCCACTGGCGCCAACCTTGTGTGAATGCTCTGAAAAGCTAATCATTTGCATATCACAGCATCTTCTTCCTGTCGGTTAAATTTCGCGTCTGTAGCACGTCATCTTCGTGGTGTAGCAATTTTAATGACCAGTACTGTATTTAAAAAAATTGGGAAGGAGATAATGTTCCGTTTATCTGATGTGATGATCTGTTACAAATGGTCGGCGAAAACCTGCGATTGTGAGAACAATGGATTTCGTGAATGAAATTTTCACTCTGCAGCGGAGTGTGCACTGATACGAAACTTCTTGGCAGATTTAAGATGTGTGCCGGACCGAGACTCGAACTCGGGACCTTTGCATTTCTCGGGCAAGTGCTCTACCGTCTGAGCTACCCGAGCACAACTCACGCCCCGTTCTCACAGCCAGTATCTCGTCTCCTACCTTTCAAACTTCAGAGAAGCTCACTTGCGAACCTTGCAGAAGTAGCACTCCTGGAAAAGGATATTGCGGAGACGTGGCTTAGCCACAACCTGGGGGATGTTTCCAGAGTGAAATTTTGAAGTTTCATCAATGGATTTGTTTATAAATAACTCTTCTGCTACCAATCACAATTCTCTTTTATTTATATTTTACACGACCAACTTTGTTGTATGGGAGCGAAAGCTGGGTGGATTCAGGTTACCTTATCAACAAGGTTGAGGTTACGGATATGAAACTTGCTAGGATGATTGCAGGTACTAGTAGATGGGAACAACGGCAGGAGGGTGTCCACAACGAGGAAATCAAAGAAAAACTGGGAATGAACTCTATAGATGTAGCAGTCAGGGCGAACAGGCTTAGATGGTGGGGTCATGTTACACGCATGGGAGAAGCAAGGTTATCCAAGAGGCTCATGGATTCAGCAGTAGAGGGTAGGAGGAGTCGGGGCAGACCGAGGAGAAGGTACCTGGATTCGGTTAAGAATGATTTTGAAGTAATAGGTTTAACATCAGAAGAGGCACCAATGTTAGCACTGAATAGGGGATCATGGAGGAACTGTATAAGGGGGGCTATGCTCCAGACTGAACGCTGAAAGGCATAATCAGTCTTAAATGATTCATTCTTCTCATTTTCATGTGTGTTTTTCTCTGTATATTACGTCTTTTTCGTAATGTTTTTGTTTGTAAGCTTCTGCTTTGTTCTGCTGACTTCATGTTTTCTTATGGTCAATTTTTCCAGAGTACCACACATGTTAAAGGCCACATACAGTTTTTTGAACACATCATACATCGAGAATAGCAAACTAACATAGAAACAGTTAACTTTTTGTTTACACAGAGAAAAATGCATTTGGAAGTGGGAATCAATCACTAAAACGCGTCAAATAAAATATAAATAGAAGAAAATCGTGACTAGTAGCAGAAACGTTAATTATAAGCAAACTCATTGTTGCGTTTATGTAGGATCTAAAAAATGGAAGATCAGCATCATTCTATGGTAGGTTTAAAATACTTGCCCCAAAAATCAATTAAAAATAAGCATAATTTCTACATTACGAATTAGAAGGAATTTTATTCCTCACATTTGACTTCTAGCGGGAATTTGGTAAAAATCTTACGAACACATCTAGCGTTATATTGCGGATGTACAATTGGAATGTTAGAAGCAACTTTCACTGTCTCCTACCTTTTAACCCAAAATTCTTAAGTAAAATACGGGACAAGTACAAGATGCAGAGTTTGGAGTGCAGTCGTGAGTCGGATGCAGTGTAAAAGCCCAAAACACATTAGGCGTAATATCAAGAAAACGACTTACACGGGAAGGTCATGTTGCTCAATCTGACGCTGGCAGATGTCCTGTAAAATTGGTCCAATATGTTACTGGCGGATATAGGACACCGGATTAGACTAGTAGAAGATGACGTGATGGAGAAGATACAAATCGTAATATGGAATTCTCTTTCGCCTGCGCGTCTTGGAATTTGACCGCGACAGAATGATGCTTGCTCGCCTTGACTGCAACAAGATGCTTGCTCGACTTAACCATAACACTCTATCCTTATAGCAGTCTCATCTCAACCTGAAGTGAAAGCTATTGATTTAACTCTTACAGTGTTATTCATTGATCGTCGTGAGTGCTGAGCAACTTCAAACCACTGTCCCACCACCGTGTGTCTGCAATATTTCTTCTTCGCATAGAAGGACTTCAAACTACCTTCAATTACGAGTCTGGAAAATTTAAGCCAGTTCAGGATTTTAGTACAGTACGACCTCGTACCTTGCACACCACATTTTTCTATCCTATTTTTGCCCAACCTTTGTTCTTGTGAGATCACGGAATTACGTATTTGAATCATTCCCAGGATACTAGACGGTTACAACACAAACGGAAGACGCCTCCATCCACGACTCAGCCCGTAAATAAAGATTTCACGAAACTCTGTTTTCATCTGATCAAGGAACCAACTTTCCTACGACAGTAGCTACAAATGTCTGAAATTACCAAAATTTTGTGCAAAGACGCTAAAAATTATGATGGTTGGACCAATCCCAAAGTTTGAAGCGGGACTAGCAGCCTTGAGAGGTTTTTTGTTTTTACACTGTCAGCAGGCTTTCCCAGCAATCGCTCCTATCAGTCAGAGCAACCCCAAGAAAAATTTTAACGGTGTGCCCAACTAACACAGTATCACCAAAGGATCTGTTCTATCCTATTCTGATGGGCATCACTTTGACTGCAACATAACGTACTACAAAGTTGTAATAGAATTCACTCAAAGCTCATAATCGACGTTTCCTAGGTCATTTATTTATGTAATTCATGACAGAGCTCGTACTTTCTTCCATTTCGTGTCATTACGTATTGTTTCCTTGGTTTCACATTTATCTTGCCCGTCATTTCAAGCGCTTTAGGACCCTGAACTAGAATAAGAGAAGTTCCAGTTCATAAATACTACTACTTAATACCTCTATACGAAACATACATTATTCTTCAGATTCTGGCACAACAGTGCTTCCATTACTTCCAGACGTTTTTACAGTTAAAAGTAACTCAGAAATGTTACATCAATGGAAATCGTTAAATGAAGAACGACATGTATCAAAGTTACAAAGACGAAGCCGAAGTATCTCCGTGTAGGGAATGAGAAAGTTTCAATATTGAGAATCACAAACAAAAGATCAAACCCTTATCAGATTGTAATAGTTTATTATCTGTTGATTAAACATACTCAGTACCATGGGTACATGAAAGTAGTTGCTGTATTTCAACGATCCACTCACAGTTTATAGGAGGAATTTTTTACGGATTCTTACCCGTCCCTACTACCTACTACTTAGTGCGCCAGGTACCTATACAGGAATTTCTTTGGTATTTATTTCCAGGAGCTACTGAGCTTAGTGCCCCTAAGTACACCGCTAGGCTTGGGACCTTGAAACGCGATGCAAGCGGAAGACGTCACTTGGACGTCCTTGTATAACTACTCGGCAACCTTGACGTTGTCACGTACCGGCTATTTATCACGCTCTGAACACGCAATTCTAGATTATTATAGAGTAATAATAGCCACATCAGGTAAAATTTTGGTGAAATAACTGAAGTCGAGAAATCTGATAGTACCTTACAGCTTTATAACAGTTGAAATGTAGTAGATTGTACATCACAAATGATTTTGTTGTGGTCTTCAATCCTAAGCTTGGTTCGATGCAGGTCTATCCTTCGCAAATCTCTTCATCTCTGGATAACTACTGCAACCTGCACTCGTTTGAAAATGACGACCTTAGGCAAACATAGGTCTCCTTGTACAGCTTTTACCCACAATACATCCCTACATTACCAAACTGATGGCTCTTTGATGGCTTACTATATGTCTTATCAGACGATTCCTTTTGTAAACGTGTGCCATAAATTTATTGACTAACTTTCTGTATTGATATTTAACTGATAGGAAATTGACTTGTGGAACAACTATCTAACGGAACCTTCGTCTAATCATTATTTCTCTGCTTTCCTTGTCGAAAAGGACACAGGCTGTAGACAGTGAAAGTTGTGCAGAAACCACGAGAAAAGTCTCTTATTTGCAATCTTTTGCAGGTCAGTAATTGACTTCTTTTTCCACGCAGCACGCTGCTGGATTAATGAACTTTATTAGTATCTTTTTTCACATGGTAAATTTTGTTCATGAAGTACGATGCGACTCCTGAAAGGTCTTCGTTGGAATCAAGACAATAAGACATTTTATATCGGCTGCCGCTCACACAAATTTATTAAAAGACAATTACATTTTCCACCGTATTACGATCACAGTCATTCATATCACCATCAAGTGATTCCGGCGCTGTGCCATTTTCAAGCGGTAATCTTATGGTGTAAAATTATAACGATGGGAGTAGCACTCCTACGATATAAAATTACGATGACAATCGTTAGGCCAAAGAATTAACTACAATGAACGTTGCTTGGCCTAAGAATTACCTGTGTGTGTATCCCATTACACAGCTAGCTACGTGGGTAGTATCCTCCAATGTATAGTGCATAACTGACCAGCTTAGGTGGTCGTAATTCTCAAGCAAATACGTAGGTAGACAAAGTTACCAACTAACTCGTTACAGAAGCCTCGAAGTGTTTGGGTCATGCCTTGTACTCGACTCCCCGGACCAGGGCGACACTATCAGTTCTGGGAACAACCCTGCAGACTGTCTGCTTTTTTTTAAAAAAAAAAGAAAAAAACTCCTTGAGCAAGGCTGTTCTTCTCAACTTTCTCTGCTAGTTGCTGGAGTGATCCAAGAATGACCTCGGCGCCCAGCCGAAGTGCATCAAAATCTGTAGATGGCTGCATCCTCGTCCCTCAATTGCAGCCAGAACAGCTTCCTCAATATGTTGAATGAGGCCTCCACATATACAGACTGATTGCACGTTGTAATGCTTCCAATTCGTTGCTTTCATTTTTCCGGGGGTCTCCTGTTAACTCACAGTTGTTTTAGCAACTAGTGAAGTGAATCTCAATGCTTTAGTTTAATTTTCAGTAAAATACAGCAACTCGACCGAGTTGATCATCAGAGTGGGCGTAATATCCTCAGTTCGCGTTGGTCCCTGACTCACCTGTACCGGACCTAAAGACCCACCGCTGACACATCACCCTCGTCAACAAAGTAAAGGAGTAGGAATAGTTCGTGTACTTCCTGTAGAGCAGGCAATATCTGCAGGAGAAAATACACTACTGGGCATTAAAATTGCTACACCAAGAAGAAATGCTAATGATAAACGGGTATTCATTGGACAAATATATTATACTAGAACTGACATGTGATTACATCTTCATGCAATTTGGGTGCATAGATCCTGAGAAATCAGTACCCCGAACGACCACCTCTGGCAGTAATAACGGCCTTGATACGTTTGGGCATTGAGTCAAACAGAGCTCGGATGGCGCGTACAGGTACAGCTGCCCATGCAGCTTCAACACGATACCACAGTTATTCAAGTGTAGTGACTGTCGTATTGTGACGAGCTAGTTGCTCGGCCACCATTGACCAGACGTTATTCAATTGGTGAGAGATCTGGAGAATATGCTGGCCAGGGCAGCAGTCGAACATTTTCTGTATCCAGAAAGGCCCCTACAGGACCTGCAACATGCGGTCGTGCATTATCCTGCTGAAATGTAGGGCTTTGCAGAGATCGAATGAAGGGTAGAGCCACGGGTCGTAACACATTAGAAATGTAACGGCCACTGTTCAAAGTACCGTCAATGCGAACAAGAGGCGACCGAGACGCGTAACCAATGGCACCCCATACCATTACACCGGCTGATACGCCAGTATGGCAATGACGAATACACGCTTCCAATGTGCGTTTATCTCGATGTTGCCAAACACGAATGCGACCACCATGATGCTGTAAACAGAACCTGGATGCATCCGAAAAAATGACGTTTTGCCATTCGTGCACCCAGGTTCGTCGTTGAGTACACCATCGCAGGCGCTCCTGTCTGTGGTGCAGCGTCAAGGGTAACCGCAGCCATGGTCTCCGAGCTGATAGTCCAAGTTGCTGGAAACGTCGTCGAACTGTTCGTGCAGATGGTTGTTGTCTTGCAAACGCCCCATCTGTTGACTCAGGGATCGAGACGTGGCTGCACGATCCGTTACAGCCATGTGGATAAGGTGCCTGTCATCTCGACTGCTAGTGATACGAGACCATTGGGATGCAGCACGGGGGTTCCGTATTACCCTCCTGAACCCGCCGATTCCATATTCTGCTAACAGTCATTGGATCTCGACCAACGCGAGCAGCAATGTCGCTATACGATAAACCGCAATCGCGATAGGCTACAATCCGACCTTCATCAAAGTCGGAAACGTGATGGTACGCATTTCTCCTTCTTACACGAGGCATCACAACAAAGTTTCACCAGGCAACGCCGGTCAACTGCTGTTTGTGTATGAGAAATCGGTTGGAAACTTTCCTCATGTCAGCACGTTGTAGGTGTCGCCACCGGCGCCAACCTTGTGCTCAGAGCCATTTTTTGATTAGTGATTTCTCCCTGTGTGGACGATGATGCTGCTGATTCCGCAACTGATGTTCAATTAATGAAAAGCCGCTCCACTTGCAGTTTTAGAACTATGTTACGTCACACGGCCCGTTTGGCCCTTCACATTAGGCCTAATGCAGGGACCAGTGTGTATACTTAATAAAGTTCTTAAATAAAGTAACGAGATTGACTTTAAATCTTCTGATCATTATTGCAGGGTTTTGATTTCAGATGTTTCACGCCGTACACGTCAACGGGCATCTGTCTGGTGGAGCATAAAACATGATTCATCTGAAAGGGCTACCTGTCGCCACTCACTTGACGTCCAGTTGAGGTACTGGGGTGCAAAAAATGGTTCAAATGGTTCTAAGCACTATGGGACTTAACTTCTCAGGTCATCAGTCCCCTAGAACTTAGGACTACTTAAACCTAACTAACCTAAGGACATCACACACATCCATTCCCGAGGCAGGATTCGAACCTGCGACCGTAGTGGTCGCGCGGTTCCAGACTGTAGCGCCTAGAACCGCTCGCCCCCCCCCCCCCCCCCCCCCCCGGCCTGCTCTGGGGTGCAATTTCCAGCCTTCGTCGCCGTTGAACAGTAGTCAGCATGGCTGCATGAGCCAGGCTCCTGCCACGGAGGCCAGTGCACAGCAACGTTCGCTGGACGGTTCATCTAGGAAGTCGGTTGCTCACCAGTTACACGTCCATTCATCTGTACTTATCTCCATAGCCGTCTTTCATCCCTGTCATCTATGGCCTGTGTGTAACACAGTAGCCTCGGCGCCGGTTTTTGACAGCACAGTTTTTCCATGCACGGTATAATTTAATCAAGACTGAACGTGATCAGTTTACTAACTTAGCTGTTTCGGAAATGCTTCTAACCTTGCCCGTAAGGCAATTACGTTGCCCATGTGGACATCAGACGTCACGCTATCATCGAACATAGATGAGACTGGAATGTGTAGTACTTGAGATACGTCTGGCCCATGGCTTTCTATAGCCATCCTAAGGACTTAAGTTATTTACACTAATAACCTTCAAAGTTATAATTAAGAGAATGATCTCTTAGGCTTCTCGCACTTGACAAATTCATTTACAGTGGGGGTTCAATTGCTTCTAGATTAGTGTTTTGCCGGACTGTGAACAAACTATTTTAAACTAATTTCTGAATTTCTTATATGGCCAATATCATCTGTTCCTTCAAAAACTACAGCTATTGATAAACAACTAAGATACTTTTGGAACGCAATCTACGACCAGCTTAAAGACAGAAGTAATGACACTTTCTGCAGGACCTGACCATCATTTTGCAGGTCAATGCTCAAGGACGTACAATGCAAGCTATTACCGATTTGTTTCACTGATTGGGCTGCTAAGTGCTGTACCACCTACTACACTCCCCTGACTTAAGCCCTCGTGAGTTCAACTCGATTTCTAAACTGAAGGAAACACTTCACGGGATTCGCTTCAGAACTGCAACAAATTCGTCGGGCAATGGTCCACGCCGCTCGAACTGCCAAACAACTGGCACTGCTAAGAGTATCCTACGACTTCCACATCGCTGGCAAAGAGTTATACACAATTCTGGTGACTACTTTGAAGGTCAGAAAAACTTTGAAACACGTCTCTATTTGGTACGAGTTGTAAATAAATAGTTGCCACTATTACAGTTCCAACCCTCGTATATGAGTGTACATAACATAGATCAAGAGACATGTCGCCATATACTTTAAGCTGCGTGAAAATGGAACACAGAACGGAAGTCGTCAGATACGGCTGAAATATGTGGACAATTACGTGTGAAATATTTTAAATATATGTAAAACATGTGAAGAGATGGATAGAAAGCAAGGAGGAAGGAGGAGATGGACACAGAGTGAGGGGAGAAAGTAATGGACAAAGGAGGAGGATGGGGAAATGTGCGGAGAGTGTGGAGAGAAGGAAATGGGCAAAGAAAGGAATGAGATGGACAGCGAAGGAGGAGGAATAGACAGGCAGAGAGAGAGAGAGAGAGAGAGAGAGAGAGAGACAGACAGACAGACAGACAGAGAGAGAGAGACAGAGAGCAGCAGAAGACGAACAGAGAGAGGAGAGAGGGGAAGAGGAAATGGACAGAGGAAGGGGAGGAGAAGATGGACAAATAGGGGGAGGAGGAGATGTATTGAGAAGAGGTGAACGATGAGATGGACAGAGAAAGAAAGGGGGAGGATGGAGATGGGCTAATAGAAGATATGAATAAATACCTACCCGGACAACACCAAGTACGTAGCTAGTGCGTTAATAAACATGCCCGGATTTTTCACGTAGCTGAATACGAGTTTCTTCAGTAGCGTGCCGAATATGAACACTGTTAGGCCATCACTTCTCACTAAAACAACCTGAATTGAGGAGCGCAGTAGAGTACTACTTCCGCATAAGGTGGCTAGGCATGCCTAATGCTCTGCAGGTGTTGCTGCACTTTGCTACAGCCTTGAGTAATTTCACCTTTCCTGTAGACAACAGCATTGAGTCACTGCAGCTCTCTGATTATCGATTCTTCACTTAAGTGTATGGTTTGTCCAAAAGGCGTGGTAGACGGGTGTTGGCGCGCTCTGGTGGCGATTGGTGAGAAGCTAAAAGTTAGGCCCCGTCAGGATGAGGACTAGAGTTGGCGATCAGTACAGAGGGGAAGCGGATCACTCCGTTGACGAGAGAGGAGAGAGAGAGAGAGAGAGAGAGAGAGAGAGAGAAAGGGAAGCTGCTTGTCTGCCGCGAGTCCAGCAGGATAGTTTGTGTGGTTGGCACTTCACGTCACCGAAGGACTGCTGTTGATTTCAGTAAAATTGCCACATTAGTAGCCGAAGTCACGCGTTTAGGTGACGGTGATTGCTTCTGTTTCTAGTGACATATGATCTCGCCTGCATACTTGCAACAGCAGTAGGCTTGTCTCTAACATAATCGCAACATTTTGAAAAGACCGTTAGTCGTATATTGCGATGGGAAAAGGAAGTGATTCGTCCGTTACCCCGTTCCCGAGCAGTGACGTCAAGTAATTCGTCACACTGTTAAATTTTTGCGTGTCATATGCTGCTTTTTATACGTTATATTTGACGAATTTGTTTATCAACGTGTATTTTCTTTAAGTCTAGATTTAGTCTGCTGCAGACTGTTTTGTGTACCTGGAAGCAGGTAGCCGCATCACTATTAGTCCTAGCCCGGACTAGTGGTTACGCATCGGTGACCAACTTTCTCTACGCATTTGCTTCTCTGCCTGGTCTTTCGTGTCCAGCTGAATGGATACTGACCACGACGCGGATGAATTGTACCCTCTCTAGAGGTTCCGTGATGTGTTCGGTAGCCGAACTTGGGACTAAGCCACTCCATATCGTCCGGTAGTTCCGGAATAGAAGTTAAGTCACTTATCGTATCTACTTCAGACTTTTTTTCATCAGCCACTAAAGTTCAAGCGCCCCAAGAGGCCGCTAGACCTAATGTACTGTGGGAGTCGTATTGGCGATCTTATTATCATGTTCATTAATTGTAAAGTAATATTCATGTACTGCTGAGTGTTTGTATACCGGAAATTGTTCAGCCTTGTTGCTTATGCTATCGTATGTTCAGACGCAGTTTTTTTTCTGTAATGGGGTTGAAGCACTAAGGTCTGTTTTTTTTATGATAAAATTCTGTTCCAGGTTCTTAGCGTAGATTAAATTAATGTTATAACTATAGCTGACCAATGGGTTTGTTTTAATTGGGGTTTAAGTGCCTTCCGTGTTAATCTCTTTTCATATTTATTAATCTTCTAAAGTTGTTTGGTAACCATTTTGCCAAATATATGTTATCACTGAGTAAATTGTTAAATTTAATGGTCAGTAAAACAGGGTAACGAAAATTGAATGAAGGTTTGTAAACACATAGTCCAGTCCATCCTGAAATTCCCGAAGTCATAGTTTGTATGTATCTGTGTGTGAGCGTGTGACGATTTCGTCCCGTTAACAGCAACGTGCTCATTTCTGTCGTCTGGGAAATCCTAAACCCAGTTTCTACTGTGACTACATCACGTGCCATTCACGCCTTTAGATATGAAAGAACAATGTCATGAAGTCACTAATGTGAGAATCAATTAATACAGGTATTCAGTACTATAACAATGGCTCACTCAACAACAGGAAAATACTGGCAATCAAGCGTACAAGTGCGACCCAAGAGGTCACAAGGCGAAGCCAAATGTCATACAACCAAATAAAATACAAGTACTAAGTAAGCTACAATATAATATTGTAACTTAACAAGTATAAAGCCGTAAAAAATTAGCTACAATGAATACAAGAGTTTTATATACATACAGTACATTCATCGTAGCTTATTTTTCACTGTGTTTATACGCCTGAAGTTACGAAATTCCTCCCCAAGCTCTACCATCCTAGCGTTTGTAGGGAGGTTTGTGTGTTTCAGTGATACACTGAGGTATGCTGGCGGGAGCAATGCTCCTAGTAGCGTCACCCATGCCAGACTAGTCGGTTGTTGAGATTCCAGTCCCCTTAGGGCGCTATCTTCTTAAGAGTACTTGGGTGGCAACAACACGGGCCCTTAGTTAAGTCCGACACTACTTCCACTTACTTGTGTCAGGCATCATCTGTTCAACGCCACCGTTACAATCGTATATGCACCACAAGAAGCAAAAACGATGAATCTAGAACCTTATACGAAACAGTACAAAAGACTGAAAAAATACTGTGCTACTAATCAGATTATTATGATGGATTACTTCAATACCAGAATAGGAAATATCCAAGTAAATAATATTATACGGCCTTTTGCAGAAGTGTTATGTAATGAAAATGGAAAAAATACTAAGAGATTTTGCATATACAATAATCTAACACTAATAAACTCACATTTTAATAAAAGAGATATACATAAATATACTTGGGCAAGTAGAGGTCTTAAATCAATAATTGACAACATTTTGGCAAATGATAAGCTATCCGGTCAAGTAAGGAACAGAAGAGCTTACAAAGGAAAAAATGTAGGACCAAATCATCTATTAATCTCCAGAATAGATCTTTTCGTGAAAATGAAGAAAATAACAAAACAAACAACTAACCAACACGGACCGTTTATAAAGTATACTTGCTTGAAGAGAACAGCATCAAACATGTTTCAAAGCAGCTTCAATAAAGAGTTAGCGGACTTGCAAACTAAAGATAATGTAGAAGAACAGCAGCAAAATCTAAAGAATGTGATATATAGAGTAGCAGGAAGAGTTCTTGACAAAAAGGAAAAAATAAGGAAGAGAAATTGCTTAAGTATTTGGAATGAGAATATAATGAAAGATGTTTGAGAAAAACAGGGTGCATATACGAAATACTTAAGCAACGACAAGCTGAAAAGAAGCAGTCCTACACGAAGAGAAAAAATATTCCTAAATGTGTAGTAGCAAAAGCACGCCAAAAATTGGGATAGACTTATTTCTGGTATCGAGAATGATGTTCATGGGAAACAGTGTATGGCCTATAATGTTTTTAAAACTTTTAACACAACAGAAAAGGAAAACAAGCAAATAAACAACTTTGAACAACAACAACGAGGAAATTATTACAAAGGGTTATGGTATGATTTTACAACACAAGAAACCGAAATTGAACCAATAGGTGAAAAGACGTCAGATGAAATAGAGTCCGACGAAATAACATCTGCCTTAACATCACTTGAGAACAAAACAACGACAGGAAGAGATAGTATCAATGCTGAACTGCTAAAATATGGGGCAATGATGCTACGTCTACGATAGCTACATCTCTTAAATGAAAGTTGGAGGAGAAAGAGCATCCTCAAAGACTGGAAAACTGCTAGAGTAATATCAGTTTTTAGGAAAGGAGATAAAAGCCTGGATGCAGCATACGAGACATATGCTAAGATTTTAAACACAAGACTTAAAAACATAGTGGAAGTAGTACTGCATGAGGAACAAATGGTTTTTAGAAAAGGACACTCTACGACAGATGCAGTTTTGATTTTACAACATACAATATAAAAACGCAGAGACTAGAATAAAGAAACGCACATTGCCCTTATCGTTTAAAACAAAATGGTTTTGACAGTGTCAATAGGCAGAAACTTTCGAAGATAATAACGACTCGCAGATATTCGAAACAACGAACAAATGCGAAACGAAATTTGTATCAGAACACGACTATCACTCTAGATCCAAACGGAAAAATTGTTAATGAGATACCAGCTAAAAAAGGAGTACACAAAGGCTGCTGTATCTCCCCAACTTTAACATTTACATACATGAAATACTGCTTGTATGGGAACCAGAATTTCAAACGGTATATACCTAGACGGGGTACTCTTTCAAATAACTTACTATAAGCTAACGATGCAGTGATTCTGTAGATAAAGAAGAGGATCTTCAAAAAGCAATTTACTTACTGAAACAAATAAGTACGAAATTAAACATGGAGATCTCCACTGTAAAAACTAAGACAATGCCTTTCACGGGGAATGAACACGTTAGAACCAAAATAGTGGTAGGTCAGAAGATTTTAGAGCAAGAAAACCACTTCAGTTGTCTAGGATGGGAGGTGACATATTGGTACAGCAAAGCTATAAAAATTAGTCTTAGTAAATTAAGCCTTGTATACGGAAGAATCACGAGAAACCTTAAAAACAAAACTCATAAAGATACTCAAATTAAATTCTACAAAATATTTGCAGTCCTCACGCTGCTCTATGTAAGCGAGACCTGGGTGATTAGCAAAAAGTAATAAAGCTGTATTCAGACACAAGAAATGAAATTCCTGAGACGAGTTAATGGTTGCACAATAGAAGACAGACTAAGGAATCAAGATATTAGAAAAGAACTAAAATTTTTTATTCTAAACAATAAAATTCTAGATTATATGACAAAATGGAACGAACACCGAAAAAGAATAAAGTGTGACAGACTCCCTAGGAGGCCAGAAATAACAAATATCAAGGAAGAAGAGACAGAGGAAGACCTCGACAACTATGTGTACTCTAACAGGCAGCTCCACCTAATATCTGAAGAGTAGAATAAGAAGGAAAGGAAGAAGAAGGAGTTACGAAATTATATTGTACCTTACTTTGTACTTGCCTTTGGTTGTATGATCAGTATTCAACATGGATTTTCTCCAAGTATAGGGATGCTGTTAATAGTTACCTTGAAAAAAATGTTCGATAGCAAGCTTATTTTTGCAAGATCTCTGTTAGTGGAATCAGTATTTTTGCGGAAGAGAGTTCTTTCTCTAAATGTGTCGTAATGCGACAGTATGAAACATGTTCCATGTCCGTAACACGTATTGAAGCCGCGATATAGGTCTACAATTGTATCCATCTGTCCCACGACCAATCTGAAAAATCGGAATGATCTGCTCTTTCTTCTAATCACTAATTACCCATCGTAGCTCCAGCGACCTACGGTAAACTGTTGCCTCAGGAGAAGCAAGCTATTCCGCATAACCTCTGAAGAATCACACAGATACTGAATTCAGTCCGTATGCCTTCCCGCACTTGAACAATATTGCTTAATTTGAATATTCGTTAATTTCCTAATCTGCAATGACTCATCACAGAACCTGCTATTTTGGCGTTCGTGAGGTGACTAAAAGGAGAAACCGCAATATAATCATCCGCAGTGAAATCATTTCGGAGGTACGATTTCATTATTTCAGCCATCTCTCTGCAATCTTTCATTTAGTATCAGTGTGGTCAATGAGCGACTGAATAGATGATTTAGATCTTTTTACGAATTTCTGTAGGACCAAAACCTTTTTTGAATTTTTGTCAGATCGTCTGTGAAAAGGTTACTTTCGAATTCATTGAAAGCTTCTCGCATTGCCGTAAGCCGGCTTCGTTATTTTGTTTGTCAACAATGGTTTGACCTCGTTTACATCTTTAAAAAAGTTCTCTTTTCTTTCAGGATAAGGCAGTTGAACCACAGAGAGTCTTTCCCTTCCATCAGAATTTTGGTCGACACATACAGCGAAGTATCGTGCAATGCTTTTGAATTCATTTTTGCTCCACATCATTGTCCTAAGAGCTGAATATTTGTACAATACCACTCACTAATACGGGGAGTAAACGGTACCTCTTATTTAATACGGCAGTTGAAACACACAGTCTTTCCCTTCCATCAGAATTTTGGTAGGCACATATGGAGATGTATCATACAATGCTTTTGAATTCGTTTCTACTCCACATCTTTGTCCTGAGAGCTGAATATTCGTCCCATACCACTCACTAACACGGGGAGAAGGTACGTTTTAACTACTAAATTTGCAGAAGCTATGGGCAAGCAACTGAAAAAAACATGACAAAGATGTAGGGATTTCAGCGTTTTATATATGTGTAAGAAGTCTTCGGACTGGTTTGATGCGGCCTGCCACGAAATCCTCTCCCCCGCCAACCTCTTCGTCTCAGAACAGCACTTGCGACATGCGTCCTCAATTAAAAGCTGGATGTATTCAAATCTCCGTCTTCCACTACAGTTTTTGCCCTTTGCAGCTCCCTCTAGTACCATGGAAGTCATTCCCTGATGTCTTAACGGATGTCCTATCACCCTGACGCTTCTCCATGTCAGTGTTTTCCACATATTCTTTTCTCTCTGATTCTGCGCATAAGATCCTCATACCTTACCTTATCAGTCCACCTAGTTTTCAAGAATCGTCGGTAACACCACTTCTCAAATGCTTCGACTCTATTCTGTTACGGTTTTCCCGCAGTCCATGTTTCACTACCATACAACGCTGTACTCCAGACGTACATTCTCAGAAATTTCTTCCTGAAATTGAGACAGATATATGATACTAGTAGACCTCTCTTGGCCAGGAATGCCCTTTTTGCCATTACTAGTCTGCTTTTGATGTCCTCTTTGTTCCGTCCGTCATTGGTTATTTTACTGCCTAGGTAGCAGAATTCCTTAACTTCATGTACTTCGTGACATCAATCCTAATGTTACGTTTCTCGCTGTTCTCGTTACTACTATTTATCATTACCTTCGTCTTTCTTAGATTTACTCTCAATCCTTACTCTGTACTCATAAGACTGTTCATTCCTTTTAGCAGGTCATGTAATTTTTCTTCACTTTCACTCAAGATAACAGTGTCATCAGCTAATCATATAATTGTTATTCTTTCACCTTGAATTTTCAGTCCACTCCTGAACCTTTCTCTTATTTCCATCATTGCTTCTTCGATGTACAGATTGAACAGTAGGGGTGGAAGACTACATCCTCGTCTTACACACTCTTAATCCGAGCCCTTTATTTTTGGTCGTCCACTCCTATTAATCCGTCTTGACTATTGTACATATTGTATATTATCCGTCTCTCCCTACAGCTTACCCCTATTTTTGTCAGGATTTCGAACATCTTGCACCATTTTACATTGTCGAACGCTTTTTCCAGATCGACAGATCCTATGAACGTGTCTCGATTTTTCCTTAGTCTTGCTTCCATTATCAACCACAACGTCAGAATTGCTTCTCTGGTGTCTTTACCTTTCCTAAAGTTAAATTATCGTCATCTAATACATCTTCAATTCTGTTTTCCATTCTTCTGTATATTATTCTTGTCAGCCACCTGGACGGATGGGCTATTAAGCTGATTGTGCGATAATGTTCGCACTTGTCAACTCTTGCATTCTTCGGAATCGTGTAGACGATATTTTTTTCTGAAGTGAGATGGTATGTCGCCAGACTCACACATTCTATACATCAACGTGAGTAGCCGTTTTGTTGCCACTTCCGCTAATGATTTTAGAAATTCTGATGGAATTTTATCTCGCCCTTCTGCCTTATTTGATCTTAAGCACTCCTAAGCTCTCTTAAATTCTGATTCTAATAGTGGACCCCTTATCTCTTCTATATCGACTCCTGTTTCTTCTTCTTTCACATCAGACAAATCTTGCCTCTCATAGAGGCCTTCAGTGTACTCTTTCCACCCATCCGCTCTCTCCTCTGCATTTAACAATAGAATTCCGGTTGCCTTGTTCATTTTACCACTCTTGCTTCTAATTTCACCAAAGGTTGTTTTGACTTTTTTAAATGCTGAGTCAGTCCTTCTGACATTAATTTCTTTCGCGATTTCTTCACATTTTTCATGCGGCCATTTCGTCTTAGCTTCCCTGCACTTCCTGTTTATTTCATTCCTCAGCGACTTGTATTTCTGTATTCCTGAATTTCCCTGAATATTTTTGTACTTTCATCGATCAGTTGAAGTATTGCGTCTGCTCCCCATGTTTTCTTTGTAGTTACCTTCTTTGTTACCTTCTTTGTACTTATGTTGTTCTTCCCAACTTCTGTGATTGCTCATTTTAGTGTTGTTCGTTCCTTTTCATGTGTACTGGCTACTGAGCTATTTCTTATTGTTGTAGCTGCAGCCTTAGAGAACTTCAGGCGTATCTCGTCATTCCTTAGTATTTCCGTATCCCACTTCTTTGCGTGCGCATCCTTCCTGAATAAATCTTAACTTTCAGCCTACTCTTCATCGCTACTACATTGTGATCTGAGTCAGTACCTTCTCCTGGGTATGCCTTACAATCCGGTATCTGATTTCGGATTCTCTGTCCGACCATGATGTAATCTAACCGAAATCTAACCTGGCCTTTTCCAAGTGTACCTCCTCCTCCTGTAATGTGCTAGCAACAAGGTATGAGAGAGGAGTAAGAATAATTGAATGATTTTCACCTGGTAATATAGAATACTTATTTCAGGAACTCAGCGTTATGTTTCAACATCATTCTCGGAATTTATTAGAGGTGAAGCCATACTTACCAACTGATAAAAGCCGGCCGGAGTAGCCTAGCCGTTCTAGGCGCTACAGTCTGGAACCGCGCGACCGCTGCGGTCGCAGGTTCGAATCTTGCCTCGGGCATGGATGTGTGTGATGCCCTTACGTCAGTTAGGCTTAAGTAGTTCTAAGTTCTAGTGGACTGATGACCTCAGAATTTAAGTCCCATAGTGCTCAGAGCCATTTGAGCCATTTGAACTGAGAAAATAAGAAGTAACTTCGTAACAGTAGCTCCCATGTACGGAAGCATTCTCCGAGATAAGTTATATACTGGTGTCAGTCAGTGATCTAAATTTCATGAGAATCTTATAAAACTACCTTAAGCAATAAACGAAAGAAACCGATGTTTGGACTCTTTCACTACGTATGCCTTTGCAGCAGCGCTCTGTCATATGCATCCCATTCTTTTATTTTTTGTGAAGAG
Source organism: Schistocerca piceifrons (assembly GCF_021461385.2). Lineage (NCBI taxonomy): Eukaryota > Metazoa > Arthropoda > Insecta > Orthoptera > Acrididae > Schistocerca > Schistocerca piceifrons. The sequence goes on from NC_060140.1 coordinate 461,223,901, forward strand.
TCTGCTTTGATCAAACTTCAACTTTGATGCACATATTTGTATTCAATAATTATCAACAACGTCCCATAGCATTTTTTTGTTTTGTACCTTACAGCAATCAGAGAACCGTTCTTCTGACGAACGCGAGAAAGGAAGAAAGCCAGTTTCATCGTCTTACGTAGTGTTGGCATCATGCTCTTGGTATTCCAAGGTGAATGTCAGGAAAAGATTATTTTCAAAGGGACTGTTGTTAATCCATACACACGTACTTATTCTCTAGCCCATTAAAGCGGCAATTTCTTAATATTTTAGTTTCATCAGTGAACTGTTATTGCCTGTTGCCTGAAAGTTAACATAGCTCTGACAGTTCTATAGTAAGTTCTATATAAATCTCTGCAATCACGTGAATACAAGGGTATAATAAGGAAATACGGGTAACTGAGGAGTAGGTTTAATAATGAATAAAAAAGTAGGACCGCGGATAAGCTACTATAAACAGCATAGTAACTCATTATCCTAGCCAAGATAGACACGAAGCGCACACCCACCATATTAGTACAAGTTTGTAGGCCAACCAGTGTCCTTGTGCATTGTGTATTGTGGCTAAAAGAATCGAGACACTACAAGTAAATCTATCGCAAGCGAAGGAAGAGAAACTGCGATGTCTAGTCGATCTCGACGTCATTGGAGATGGAGCACAATCTTATATATGACAAGGTTGGGGTAGGAAATCGTTCCTGTTCTTTTCAAAGGAGCGATTTCAAAAATCAAATGAGCAGTTTAGGGAGGTAGATGTAAGTGCACAAAACTTTCGTCATGCAGCCCAAATGATAGTAGCTTTAAACATGCTGATATTTAGAGCTGAAAATGTTTTTTAACAGGAACAGCTCAAATCCGAGATCAGATATCTATGACACATATTCCAAAAGAACGACTACAGACAACGAGATATTAAGTTACCTGTCTTAAAAACATACAGTGAGCTGACAAACTTCGTGGCATGGCGATATGCACACATACAGACGGTGGGAGTATACAGCCTTTTCTTTTATTTTTTTTGAGTCATCAGTCTTCTGCCCCCCCCCCCCCCGCCCCCTCTCTCTCCTCACACAACTCCTCACATGGACCTTGCCGTTGATGGGGAGGCTTGCGTGATTGAGCCATACAGATAGAGACGTACCGTAGGTGCACCCACAATGGAGAGATATCTGTTGAGAGGCCAGATACACGTGTGGTTCCTGAAGAGTGGTAGCAGCCTATTCAATAGTTGCAGGAGCAACAATCTGGATGAATGACTGATATTACCTGGTAACAATGACCAAAATGGCCTTACTACGTTAGTACTGCGAATGGCTGAAAGCAAGGGGAACTACAGTCATAATTCTTCCCGAAGTCATGCAGCTCTAATGCATGGTTAAATGATGATGGCATCCTATTGTGTACAATATTCCGGGGGTAAAATTGTCCCTTATTCGAATCTGCGGACAGGTACTACTTAGGTGGATGTCGTTGTCAGGAGAAACAAAACTGGCGTTCTACGGGTAGGAGTGTGGAATGTCAGATCCCTTAATCGGACAGGTAGGTTAGAAAATTTAAAAAGGGAAATGGGTAGGTTAAAGTTAGATATTGTGGGAGATAGCAGAGCTCTGTGGCAGGAGGAACAGGACTTCCGGTCACGTGAATACAATGTTGTAAGTAGGAAATAGGGGTAATTCAGGAGTAGGTTTAATAATGAATAAACAAGTAGGATCGCGGATAAGCTACTATGAACAGCATAGTAACGCGTTATCCTAGCCAAGATAGACACGACGCGCACACACACTATATTAGTACAAATTTGTAGGCCAACCAGCTCCACAGATGGTGAAGAGATTGAAGAAATGTATTATTAGATAAAAGAAATCATTCATATAGTTAAAGGAGACGAAAATATAATGCTCATGGGAGACTGGAATTCGATAATAGGAAAAGAAATAGAAGGAAAACCAGTAGGTGAATATGGACTGGAGGGGGAAAGGAATGAAAGAGGAAGCCGCCTGGTAGAATTTTGCACGGAGCAAAACTTAATCATAATTAACACTTGGTTTAAGAATCACGAAAAAAGATTGTATTCGTGGAAGAGGCCTGGAGATACTGGAAGGTTTCAGATATATTATATAATGGTAAGACGGAGATTTAGGAACCAGGTTTTAATTTGTAAATATTTCCAGGGGCACATGTGGACTCTGACCACAATTAGTTGGCTATGAACTGTGGATTAAAACTGAAGAAACTCCGAAAAGGTAGGAGTTTACGAAGATAAGATCAGGGTAAATTGAAAGAGTTTCAGAGAGTGCGTTAGGGAATGATTGACGACGGCTGGCGAAAGCAGAACACTGGAAGAAGAATGGATAGCTATGAGAGATGAAATAGTGGAGTCAGCAGAGAATAAGTATGAAACTTCTTGGCAGATTAAAACTGTGTGCCGGACCCAGACACGAACTCGGGACCTTTGCCTTTCTCGGGCAAGTGCTCTACCAGAGCACCAGGTCCCGAGTTCGAGTCTCGGTTCGGCACTCAGTTTTAATCTGCCAGAAAGTTTCATATCAGCGCACACTCCGCTGCAGAGTGAAAATCTTACTCAGAGAATAAGTAGGTGAAAAGACGAGGACTAGTAGAATGTAGTTAACGAAAGGAGAAAATATAAAAATACAGTAAATGAAACAGGCGAAAGGGAATACAAATGTCTAAAAAATGAGTTTGATAGGAACTGCAAAATGGCTAAGCAGGAATGGCTAGAGGACAAATGTAAGGATTTAGAAGCATGTATCACTATGGGAAAAATAGATGCTGCCTACAGGTAAAATCAAGAGATCTTTGGAGAAAAGAGAATCACCTATGTGAATGACAAAGGTTCAGATGGAAAATCAGTCCTAAGCAAACAAGGGGAACCCGAACGGCGGAAGGAACATCTGGAGTGTCTATATATGGGAGGCGTACTGAGGGCAATATTATGGAAATTGAAGAGGACGTAGATAAAGATGAGATGGGAGATATGATACTGTGTGGATAATGTGACAGAGCGAGGCGAAACAAGGCCCCAGGAGTAGACAACAGTCCGTTAGAACTACTGACAGTCTTGGGAGAGCCAGCCCTGACAAAACTCTTCCATCTGCTGAGCAAGACGCATGAGACAGGCAAAATACCCTCAGACTTCAAGGATAATATAATAATTCCAATTTCAAAGAAAGCAGGTGTTGACAAGCGTGAAAGTTACCGCACTATCAGTTTAATAAATCGTGGTTGCAAAATACTAACACAAATTCTTTGCAGGCGAATGGAAAGATTGGCAAAAGAGGACCTCGGGGAAGATCAGTTTGGATGCCGTAGAAATGTTGGAACACCTGAGGCAATACTGACCCTACGACTTATCTTAGAAAATAGATTAATGGAGGGCAAACCTACGTTTCTAGCATTTGTAGACTCACAGAAAGCTTTTGACAATTTTGACTGGAATACTCTCTTTCAAATTCTGAAGGTGACAGGGGTAAAACCCAGGGAACGAAAGGCTATTTACCATTTGTACCGAAACCAGATGGCAGTTACAGGAATCGAGGGGAATAAAAGGGAAGCAGTGGTTGGGAAGGGAGTGAGACAGGGTTGTAGCCTATCCCGATATTATTCAACCTGTGTATTCAGCAAGCAACGAAGGAAACAAAAGAAAAATTCGGAGTAGGAATTAAAATCCATGGAGAAAAAATAAAAACTTTGAGGTTCGCCGACGACATTGTAATTCTGTCAGACACAGCGAAGGACCTGGAACAGCAGCTGAATGGAATGGACAGTGTCATGAAAAGAGGATATAACATGAACATAAAAAAACCAAAACTAGGATAATGGAATGTAGTGGAATTAAATCGGGTGATGCTGAGGGAATTAGATTAGGAAATGAGACACTTAAAGTAGTAGATGGAATTTACTATTTGGGAACAAAATAATGCTGATGGTCGAAGTAGAGAATATACGAGATGTAGACTGGTAATGGCAAGAAAAGAGTTTCTGAAAAAGAGAAGTTTGTTAACATCAGGCACAGATTTAATTGACTGGAAGACGTTTTTGAAAGACTCATATCGAGTTTAGCCATGTATAGAAGTGAAACAAGATGGTAACAGAAGGTTTCGAAATGAGGTACTACAGAAGAATGCTGAAGATTACCCGGGTAGAACAAGTAACTAATAAGGAGGTATTTGTTAGGGTATTTATTATTCGGAAATCCACAGAATCAAGAGGGTGCCAAGAATACCATATTTCGTTCATTAACCGTCACCGCTGACAACGCAGTTGCCGACGGACTTCACATAACGACCGAGAACAGCAGCTTTTGCGAAAAATTGCCAGTGCAGACACACAAGCAGCACTGTGTGAAATAAACTCAGATATCAATCTAGGACGTGCGTCAAACGTATCGTGCAGCTCAGGGCGGTGAAATTTGAGGTTAATGGTCTACGGCAGCAGACGACCGAAGCGAGTGCGTTTGCTAACAAAACGAAATCGCCAACTGTGCCTCTCCTGGGCTCGTGACCATATCGGTTGGACCCTAGGAGACTGAGAAACCGTGACCTGGTCATTTCAGTTGGTGAGAATTGATGGTAGGATTCGAGTATGACTCATTGATCCAGGTTGTCAACAAGTCACTGTGGAAGCTGGTAGTGACTCCGTAATGGTGTGGTCTCTGTATACATCGAGTGGACTGAATCGTCTGGTCCAACTAAATCGATCATTGACTGCAAATAGTTATGTTAGGCTGCTTGGAGACCATTTGCAGCCATTCATGGACTTCGTATTCCCTAATAGCGATGAAACTTTCATATCACCAGGCCGCAATTGTTTGTAATAAGTTTGCAGAACATTGTGGACAGTTCGAGCAGCCAGCTCTTGTGGCCGAGCGGTTCAAATGGCTCTGAGCACTATGGGACTCAACTGTTGAGGTCATAAGTCCACTAGGACTTAGAACTACTTAAACCTAACTAACCTAAGGACAACACACACCTCCATGCCCGAGGCAGGACTAGGATAATGGAATGTAGTGGAATTAAATCGGGTGATGCTGAGGGAATTAGATTAGGAAATGAGACACTTAAAGTAGTAGATGGAATTTACTATTTGGGAACAAAATAATGCTGATGGTCGAAGTAGAGAATATACGAGATGTAGACTGGTAGCGGTCGCGCGGTTCCAGACTGTAGCGCCAGAACCGCTCGGCCACTAGCGGCCGGCTGGCCGAGCGGTTCTAGGCGCTTCAGTCCGGAACCACGTTGCTGCTACGGTCGCAGGTTCGAATCCTGCCTCGGGCATGGATATGTGTGATGTCCTTAGGTTAGTTAGGTTTAAGTAGTTCTAAGTTCTAGGGGACTGATGACCACAGATGTTAAGTCCCATGGTGCTCAGAGCCATTTGAACCATTTAACATCTGTTGACATAAGAGAAAGCCAGAAGCCTGAATCTACCACACTATGGAACGCAGGGACTCCAACATAATCAAGAAATTGAGCTCGATTAGTGTAACAAGCCCATGTGATTCCAACTGTATACGAGTGTTGATTTGACAGCGAAGTTGGGACATAAGGAATACCGACAGCGGAAGTTGACCAAGTCAGCTACCCATTTGATCTTTAAAGTCTGTTGTACTATCTGGCGACAACGTTATTGCACTTCGCCTCCAGTGGCCGTTATCGGAAATACTTGGTGACATTACAGTAAACAAGTATGGCAATCCACAAGACAGCTGCACATATACTGGCAAGTGGTTCAGCGTGTCATCATAAATATCGCGATAAAAACTTACCGTAAGCCAACCGAAGTGCCCTCGCTCCCAGGTGCAATAAAGTTGTGTTCGACTAAAACAAATTTTTCACAAACCAACTAACTTCAACTGCCTCTTTCAGCAAACACAACACCGCGCTGTGCACAAGGAGAGTGAACATATAATATGATAAATAATCTTTACTTCCTCACCTGACTCATGAAGTAATACCACAGTGTCATGTGACAGTGAAAACAGTGTCAGCGAAAGGGCCTGTAAGGAGGTACAGTGTGTTCACAAAAGCTAGTACAACAGCTAGATGATCCTGTTTTTCTACATGGCATTTGCACTCACTTTCTGTGGTCAAATGCCTTTCCGGCAATGAGCACATTACATATTAATAGGAAAGAGGAGGCGTTCATGCAGCATAATATTTGTGGGCCAGTGATTTTATAACAAAGCACACTCGAGTTCCGGGAAAAAAGAAGTTTGACAGAAATTTTGCGTCGGTGAGCTCTTACTAGACCACTAAACGCCAAGTTACTCCTTGCGGGCATGGTAGTTCTCTAAAAATAATATTCAGTTCCTAGTGCAACCTGAAGTAAGACTACAGGAGTGAGAAACGTTACACTTACATAAGTGAGTTATTTCGCTACCTCATGTTAGCCTAGCAGGAAACGGGCGACTGTCGCAGGCTCATCTGAAGAACCTACGATGCACCGGAAATGGCGGAGTGCCAGTCTCAAATATGGTTACTTACAACTGACAGAAATTCAGTAACAAGTCACAGAAACATAATAAAGCAAATTTGATTATATCGTCTGTCTCAGGGAAATGAAGTGTATCCAGTGAAGAACATCTTAAAAACTACAGAAGTTAATATTTTACTGTGACTACATATTTTCACATTGAACCTTTAAATTAACAACTTTTAAATGCTTCATGCGATTTCCCCAGACAATATCTCAGATGATAGCATTGCACTGTAGTTATCATCCCTGATTTGTATCTAATTTATTTATTAAATCATTTCGATCATTTTATTTGTATACCCATGGACTACGGATGTTTTTATTATTATTAAGTGAAACGTCCTCGGTCCTGGGTCCGAGCCCCGCCACCTCTTAAATTTTGAATAAAAATCATTAGCAGTGGTGGATGAAGACTTCCGGGATAATAAGTCACCCTCATTCTGAGACGGGCTTTGTCAAAGAGGACGGAGGAGCAGACGGGTGTTCCGGGCACACTCTTGCCCTTGAGGTGGGAAACGGTACCTAAAGGTGAAAGAATCAATAATGACCAACGCCACGATGATGCAGAAGGCAATGGAAAGCACTGCACTTGAGACACACGACGTGTTTCCACAGGGCATGCGCGCTGTAATTGAAAAAGTGTCATGATCTCTCCATTGGCAAAAGATTCGGATACCTGGGAGGGGGTGCCAAGGGGAAGGTGACCATGAGAAAATGATTGAATAACCAAGTAACGTTCTACGAGTTTGAGCATGGAATGTCAGAAGTTTGAACATGGTAGGGAAGCTAGAAAATTTCAAAATGAAAATGCTATGGGTCTGTCTTGATGTAACGGAGGTCAGTGAAATCAAAAGGAAAGAAGACAAGAATTTATGGTTAGATGACCATAGGGTAAAATCAACAGCAGCTGAAAATGGTATTTACAGGAAGGTAGAGCAAAGATTGAGTTCCTGGGAACAGTTCAGTACTAGCGTTAGTCTCATAAGAATCAACAACAAATTAACAACGTCGATAATAGTTCAGGTACATATGCCGAAGTAGAAATCCGAGGATGAATAGACTAAAGTGGAGACACTGAACGGGTAATTCAGTATGTAAATTGAGATGAAAATCTAATAATACGGAATTGGAAGGCAGTTGTACAGGAAAAAGTAAAAGAAAGGGTTACAGAAGAATATGGGATTGGTACTACGATGATAGAGGAGAAAGACTAATTGAGTTCTGCAATAAATTTAAGTTAGTCATATTGAATACTCTGTTCAAGAATAAAAAAGGAAGTTTGCTGGAAAAATCCGGGAGTTAAGATTTCAGACTGAAGCATGGTCAACCAAAGATTTAGAAATCAGCGGCCGGAAAAAAATCCTGCAAGAACGGGGCCAACTACGACTGAAGAGAATGATTCATCGTGACAGAAGTGCAACCCTTCCGCAAATTGCTGCAGATTTCAATGCTGGGCCATCAACAAGTGTCAGCGTGCGAACCGTTCAACAATATATCATCAGTATGGCCTTTCGGAGTCGGTGACCCACTTGTGTACTCTTGATGACTCCACATCACAAAGCTTTACGAATCGTTTGGACACGTCAACACAGACATTGTTAATGACTGGAAACACATTGCCTGGTCGGACGAGTCTCATTTCAAATTGTATCGAGCGAGTGGACGTGTACGGGTATGGAGGAAACCTCATAAATCCATGGACCCTCCATGTAATCAGGGGACAATTCAAGCTGGTGGAGGCACTGTAATGGTGTGGGGTGTGTGGAGTTGGAGTGATAAGGGATCCCTGATACGTCTAGATACGGTTCTGATAGGTGACGCGTACGTAAGCATCCTGTCTGAATTCTTGATCCATTCATGTCCTTTGTGAATTCCGACGGGCTGGGGCAATTCCAGCAGCACTGTGCGACTCCCCACAAGTCCAGAATTGCTACAGAGTGGCTCTAAGAACACTCTTCTGTGTTTAAACACTTCCGCTGGCCACCAAACTCCCCGCACTCGAACATTATTGAGCATATCTGGGATGCCTTGCAACTTGCTGTTCAGAGAGATCTCCTTCTCCTTGTACTCTTACGGATTTATGGACAGCCCAGCAAGATTCATGGTGTCAGTTCCGTCCAGCACTAGTTCTCCAGCACTACTTCAGACGTTAGTCAAATTCATGCCGCATCGTGTTGCGCCAATTCTGCGTGCTCTCGCGGGCCCTAGACGATATCAGGCAGGTGTGGCAGTTTCTTTGGCTTTTCAGGCTTTTAGTAAGATAGTTCCCACCAGCATATGGCGAAAGTTTCTACTGCCTTTTTCCTGCTTGCCAAACACCACCATGGTCAGAAAGGGCGCTCAATATCTACCCAACTGATTACATTTGGAGGATCACGGGCAAGACCCTCCAACCAGCTCGGGATCTAAGACGCCAATTGTACAGAATTTCTCAAAATGTCCCCAAGGAGGGTATCTGGCAAGTCTTTCATTCAGTGTCAAGCCGAATAACTGCTCGCATCAGAGCCAGAGGTGTACCAACACATTATTGACTTGCTCAGTTTGTGGCCTACTTTCTCTTGATCAAATCATCCAATTTTTCTGAGATTGTAATACTTTTTTTGTCTATACGTGTACATCACACCCATCGATTTCCCCCCCCCCCCCCCCCCCCAATTCGGATAACTCCTTCGTGGCGCGCCGTTCCCTTCTTTATTTTTTTATTTTTTTTCACAAAGTGCATTTCGAAACTGAAAGTATATACCTTGTGTGAATATTGTGATGTTCCTCTTTCGGATTAATCAACTTTTTGTATCACTACAAGACTCAGTACCGAGTTTCACGTTCAATTTACTTAAACGTGGCACTGAAAAATGTTTGAACGCTTTGATATCAAAGAGTCGCAAAAAGAGTAGCTCACGTGTTGCAAGCTGCGCACATGTTAAGTTCTGACAGCGTCTTGATGAGGCGGCTATGACGGTGTAATGGAAGCCTTCAGCAGCACATGCGCCAGCTGTTCGGAGCAAGGCTAGCGATCTTGACCTACGGTGCCGATCGTAATACCTCCCACCCTCCCTCGTGTCCTTGGCACACGGGATAATTGAAACTCGTTTCCTCTGTATGTAGCTGTGTTTTGCAGTAAGGCTGAGCTCATCACACCGACTCAAGGCGTTCCCCAGCAGAGTACCGTTGTTTTTACGTCGGGCTAAATGAGTTCGCCTTAGTTCACCGATAAGCTGTTACATGTGACAAAGAAACTGACTGATCCCAGCACTGTAACAGTGGAACATTCTCAGACTAAAATTGTTTTGCTTCAAATTAATGTCAACTGCTGCCAACACGAGTAACTTGCAAACAGATATCCTCGGAATAGTAAAGCACCCCAAATCACTTAATAAAGTTAAGTCCTCTGATCCAGTTTGTGTATAAATATTAATAAATAATAATAATAGTAATAATAATAAATAATAGCTCCGTATTTAACAATGACAAACAATCATTCACTCGTTGAAAGATTCTTACCTAAAGACTAGAAAATTGCACAGGCCACACCAGTACTTCTGAAAGCAAGTAGTAGTAATTCGATGGATTACAGACCCATGCAACTGGCATCAATTTTATAACATATACTATGTCCGAAAGTTAAGAATTACCTTGAAGAAAACTGTCTGCTAACACACACTAAGCACGGATTTAGAAAATATCGATTTTGGGAAACACAACTATATCTTTTCCGTCACGGAGTAGTGAGAGCTATCAGCATGGGATCTCACACTGATTTCGTATTTCTAGTTTTCAAAAAGAATTTTGATATCGTTCCTCACAATCGGCTTATTATCAAATTGCGTGCCTGTGGAGCATCGTCCTAGTTGTACGACTGGATTCTTGATATCCTATTAAGAAGGTCACAGTTCGTAGTAACTGGCAGAAAACCATCAGTAAACAGAAGTGATATCTGGCGTTCCTCAAGGAAGTGGTACAGGCTCTCTGTTGCTTCCAATCCATAAAAATTGTTTAGGAGACACTCTGAGCTGCGAACTCGGATTTTTTGCAATGATGCTGTCATTTACCCTCTTGTAAAGCTGTCAGAAGATTAAAATAAACTACAAAATGATTTGTTCAAGATATCTGTTTGGTGCGGAAAGTGGCAGTTGACCATATATAATGAAGGGTGTAAGGTTGTCCAAACGACTATTGAAAGCAATCTGCTAAATTTCGGTTACAAGGCAAATCCCATAAATTTAAAGACTGTCAGTTCAACTAAATATCTAAGAACTACCTTTACCAACAACTATAACTGGGACGATCGCATAGATAACGTTGTGCGAAGGGCAAACAAAAGACAGCGTTTTATTGGCAGAACCCTTAAAAGATCAAAAAGCCTGAAAAATAGACTGCCTACAGTACGCTTGTGCATGCTCTGCTAGAGTATTCATGTACAATGTGGGAACGTTACCAAATACGAGAACCTTACCAGATAGGACTGACGGAGGAAATCGAAAAAAGTTCAAAGAAGGGCAGCTCGTTTTGTATTTTCGCGACATACGGGAGAGAGTCTCCCGGATATGATTTTTTTTTTTTTTGTCATCAGTCTACTGATTGGTTTGATGCGGCCCGCCACGAATTCCTTTCCTGTGCTAACCTCTTCATCTCAGAGAAGCACTTGCAACCTACGTCCTCAATTATTTGCTTGACGTATTCCAATCTCTGTCTTCCTCTACAGTTTTTGCCCTCTACAGCTCCCTCTAGTACCATGGAAGTCATTCCCTCATGTCTTAGCAGATGTCCTATCTTCCTGTCTCTTCTCCTTATCAGCGTTTTCCACATATTCCTTTCCTCTCCGATTCTGCGTAGAACCTCCTCATTCCTTACCTTATCAGTCCACCTAATTTTCAACAATCGTCTGTAGCACCACATCTCAAATGCTTCGATTCTCTTCTGTTCCGATTTTCCCACAGTCCACGTTTCACTACCATACAATGCTGTACTCCAGACGTGCATCCTCAGAAATTTATTCCACAAATTAAGGCCGGTATTTGATATTAGTAGACTTCTCTTGGCCAGAAATGCCTTTTTTGCCATAGCGAGTCTGCTTTTGATGTCCTCCTTGCTCCGTCCGTCATTGGTTATTTTACTGCCTAGGTAGCAGAATTCCTTAACTTCATTGACTTCGTAACCATCAATCCTGATGTTAAGTTTCTCGCTGTTCTCATTTCTACTACTTCTCATTACCTTCGTCTTTCTCCGATTTACTCTCAAACCATGCTGTGTACTCATTAGACAGTTCATTCCGTTCAGCAGATCATTTAATTCTTCTTCACTTTCACTCAGGATAGCAATGTCATCAGCGAATCGTATCATTGATATCCTTCCACCTTGTATTTTAATTCCACTCCTGAACCTTTCTTTTATTTCCATCATTGCTTCCTCGATGTTCAGATTGAAGAGTAGGGGCGAAAGGCTACAGCCTTGTCTTACACCCTTCTTAATACGAGCACTTCGTTCTTGATCGTCCACTATTATTATTCCTTCTTGGTTGTTGTACATATTGTATATGACCCGTCTCTCCCTATAGCTTATCCCTACTTTTTTCAGAATCTCGAACAGCTTGCACCATTTTATATTGTCGAACGCTTTCTCCAGGTCGACAAATCCTATGAAAGTGTCTTGATTTTTCTTTAGCCTTGCTTCCATTATTAGCCGTAACGTCAGAATTGCCTCTCTCGTCCCTTTACTTTTCCTAAAGCCAAACTGATCGTCACCTAGCGCATTCTCAATTTTCTTTTCCATTCTTCTGTATATTATTCTTGTAAGCAGCTGCGATGCATGAGCTGATTGTGCGATAATTCTCGCACTTGTCAGCTCTTGCGTCTTCGGAATTGTGTGGATGATGCTTTTCCGAAAGTCAGATGGTATATCGCCAGACTCATATATTCTACACACCAACGTGAATAGTCGTGTTGCCACTTCCCCCAATCATTTTAGAAATTCTGATGGAATGTTATCTATCCCTTCTGCCTTATTTGACCGTAAGTCCTCCAAAGCTCCTTTAATTTCCGATTCTAATACTGGATCCCCTATCTCTTCTAAATCGACTCCTGTTTCTTCTTCTATCACATCAGACAAATCTTCACCCTCATAGAGGCTTTCAATGTATTTATTCCACCTATCTGCTCTCTCCTCTGCATTTAACAGTGGAATTCCCGTTGCACTCTTAATGTTACCACCGTTGCTTTTAATGTCACCAAAGGTTGTTTTGACTTTCCTGTATGCTGAGTCTGTCCTTCCGACCGACAATCATATCTTTTTCGATGTCTTCACATTTTTCCTGCAGCCATTTCGTCTTAGCTTCCCTGCACTTCCTATTTATTTCATTCCTCAGCGACTTGTATTTCTGTATTCCTGATTTTTCCGGAACATGTTTATACTTCCTTCTTTCATCAATCAACTGAAGTATTTTTTCTGTTACCCACGGTTTCTTCGCAGCTACCTTCTTTGTACCTATGTTTTCCTTCCCAACTTCTGTGATGGCCCTTTTTAGAGATGTCCATTCGTCTTCAACTGTACTGCCTACTGCGCTATTCCTTGTTGCTGTATCTATAGCGTTAGAGAACTTCAAACGTATCTCGTCATTCCTTAGTACTTCCGTATCCCACTTCTTTGCGTATTGATTCTTCCTGACTAATGTCTTGAACTTCAGCCTGCTCTTCATCACTACTATATTGTGATCTGAGTCTCTATCTGCTCCTGGGTACGCCTTACAATCCAGTATCTGATTTCGGAATCTCTGTCTGACCATGATGTAATCTAATTGAAATCTTCCCGTATCTCCCGGCCTTTTCCAAGTATACCTCCTCCTCTTGTGATTCTTGAACAGGGTATTCGCTATTACTAGCTGAAACTTGTTACAGAGCTCAATTAGTCTTTCTCCTCTTTCATTCCTTGTCCCAAGCCCATATTCTCCTGTAACCTTTTCTTCTACTGCTTCCCCTACAACTGTTTTCCAGTCGCCCATGACTATTAGATTTTCGTCCCCCTTTACATACTGCATTACCCTTTCAATATCCTCATACACTTTCTCTATCTGTTCATCTTCAGCTTGCGACGTCGGTATGTATACCTGAACTATCGTTGTCGGTGTTGGTCTGCTGTCGATTCTGATTAGAACAACCCGGTCACTGACCTGTTCACAGTAACACACCCTCTGCCCGAACTTCCTATTCATAACGAATCCTACCGCCTCTAAAAGTATTGACCACTTTTTTTAAACTCCCTGTAAATTATTATTAAAACTAGTTATACCGGGTGGTCAGAAATAGTATGAAAAGCTTGTAAAGATTTTACAGGGTAGGGTGTGTTAAGAAATAATTATTAAGAAAAAATTTGATACGTTGCCCCATTTCCGAGCTAATTAGCATTGAAGTTAGCCAATCAGGCCGTTGCATGCACAGATTCAAACGGCCTGTCAGAGACAGTTCGTCAGACGTGTACCCCTTTTGATTTCCCAAAACCGAAGAAGAGAGCCACACAAAAATTAGGCTTGGGACCATAGTATAGATCGAACGTGAGCCAGAGGCCGAGCAGTCTCATGCGCTGTCACGCACGCTGTGGTAACAACCATTACTCAGTGTTACTGCAGCGCGGGATTAGCCGAGCGGTCTGAGGCGCCGCAGTCATGGACTGTGCGACTGGTCCCGGCGGAGGTTCGAGTCCTCCCTCGGGCATGGGTGTATGTGTTTGTCCTTGGGATAATTTATGTTAAGTAGTGTGAAAGCTTAGGGACTGATGACCTTAGTAGTTAAGTCCCATAAGATTTCACACACATTTGAACATTATTACTTTGCAGGCCGCTTGAATTTGCGTGCAAACAGTCTCATTGGCTAAATTCAATGCTAATTAACTTAGAAAATGAGCAAACTACCCTTGAACACCCTCATAAAATATTCAGACTGTCTGCGACCAACTTTAATGACGTGTGGACTGTCAAGCTTTAATTCGTCAGTCGTGCACCGTCTTTTACAATGAAACGGAAGAAAGTCCTCTACAATGCAACATTTGCTATTTACAAGTTAGGTGAGTTTCTTTGTCGTTTTAATAATTCTACCTGCCTTGTAAACGAAAGCTTGTGACAGTATGCAGTGGCCTCTATTTCAAAATGTGTCTAACCTGTAAATGGTTTTTGATAATACTTCTACTTAATCTGGTTTCATCTCTAGTAGAGTAATAATGCAACATACAGTGTATAGACAGTGTATAGACTGACATGATTTTCACGATTGCATCGCTTTTAAATTTCAACAGAATATTTGTTTATTAGCACATGACCAAGTTGAGCCTTATAACAATTGTCTCTATGTTTGGAAGAACCTCACTTTTCCTGGTTTTTTTTGTAACTTTAGAAAAAACTGCTGCACAAAAACAGTGAACACTGTCATTTAAAAATTTAATATGAAAATATTTTACACTTCCATCACAGAGTTGGCACAAGGCGAAAGTCTTAAAAGTGTATATGAGATGGTGGATACCAAACGTCATGTGGTATCTTCACGCATTAGGATGTTCTCTAGGTACAAAATGATTAGCCAGTATGTAACCCACTGGAACTCTTTGCTACTAACTTGTGAGAAGCCATTTGGCTGTGTTGTCTTACGAGACTACTATCTTGGCTAACGCTGGGTAGAGTTAGAAACTCCTTTATTATTTTTTTTTAATTTGTAGCCATTATTGCCTTAGTAAGTAAGGACAAGCAACTAAGTATCCAAAGTATATCGTTCTCTTTTTATAGGAGCAGAATTTTTTAAAAAAATCACTCTGATCAGCTTCATTTAGTTACCCCGCTGTTTCTCTATAACCACGACGTCAGTGTGATACCTTCAACAATATCACATTGGTTCTTTCCGCCGTCCTTGTTGTATCCGAGACCGTACTGACTTTGTCAGTAAGCTTTCAGATTGTCTTACATACACAGTCTCTTGGTAAAACTAACGTTTTGTCATCTATTGAAGTGGCGCCTAATACACATTTTCTAATATTATGGAGGAACTACGCTGCATAACGAGGTTGATAAAATTTTCAATTATGCTTCACTTTGCATAGTCGAGGTGGCGATATAAGGTCCCTGACAGGCAGCAGCACTGTCGCTAGCTTCCAGTTGCGAAGTACCAACTGAGACAAACTAAAGCAATATTCATCCATTGATGATAGGGCTAAGACAGTACTGAGGTTTTTTCATCCAGAGAATTTTGCTAAATCATGTTATGTGACTGGTTGAGAAAGACGCACGAAGCAGCCGCGCCAAGTCCATTGCAATAGCCAGGAACTTCTTTCCCCAATTCCGAAGTTAAGCACCGACGAGCGTGGCCAGTACTTTGATAGGAAACCTTTCGGATACGCTGTGTGCTGTTGACAATTTTTCCTTCGCCTTTACGGCAAGAAGGACAGAAGGGGTGATGCCGTAATGTCGCTGACCACCAATCCTTGCTCCAATGTTCTGGATTAAAATGCAGACCTCTCCACAGTGTTTCATGAAGTGAGGGCATGCGGAACTGTTGGTGTTCGGTCAGTCAGATGGGGACATAAAACTCAACGGCCCCCCTAGTGCTTTTCGAGAGGAGTATGCTGTGTGCCGGCTCTGGGATCCACACTCTTCCTTCTCTCACAGTCAGCGTCAGAAACTTGCCGGCCGGGGTGGCCGAGCGGTTCTAGGCGCTTCAGTCTGGAACCGCGCGACCGCTACGGTCGCATGTTCAAATCCTGCCTCGGCCATGGATGTGTGTGATGTCCTTAGGTTTGTTAGGTTTAAGTAGTTCTAAGTTCTAGGGGACTGATGACCTCAGAAGTTCAGTCCCATAGTGCTCAGTGCCATTGAACCATTTTTGAACCATCAGGAACATGACACGACACCACGTACACACCGTTACAGTCATCTACGCCGGTTTAAATCTCAGTAGACAGCTTTATAATAAATAGATCTCATGCATTTTGCCTTTAACCACAAGATAAACTTTCGTTTATGTCCCTGGTCAACGACACTTTACAAGAAACAATACTATTCTGCAATTGATTTTGTCGCATAAGCGTTGTACATTACGTGTACCTCCGTTTTTTCCTCTGATACTAGTAACACTGGAGTATTCAAGCAGTTGTTTCCTTACTTACTCATTCACTTTTTTGTCGTCGTTCTTCTGACTCGTTCGACCACTCAGTATGTATTGCTAAAAAGCTTCCTTAGTTTATGTACGGTCTACAAAGAGTTTATGGGCAATTCTCGAAGTGTTTCGTGGAGACTGGAGGTGATTATTCATTCATTTGCGTCACTTGTCAACAGCGTTATGTCAGAGATATGTGAGTGTGCCAATCTATATTTGGTTTGCACCACTATTCTTAGTTGAGATTACTAATTGTACCTCATTTTCACGGATTGGGGGCCGCTATTAATAAGAGCTACTGATCAAACTTTGGTATCAACGAAAGATTTATCCACATAAAGATGTGTGGTTATTCCCTTGAAAAGTTGTTTTCAGAGAAATAACAACAAATAATATTGCTTGACTGAGGTTGCTGCAATCATACGTAAGAGGCTCCAACAACATATTCTCCAAATTGTCACCAGTAACGAACTTAACATCCTTTTCTTATCCAATGCTTCTGTCACCTTACCTGTGTCCAGAAAATCTATTCATTTTTAGAAACGTCTTATTACATTTACAAAAGAAAGCAAGGTCGGCACGCGTTGATCGTATAGTAGCTTTCATCATCGCAACGTGTGATAAGTGGTGTGAGATCAGAAACTATCTTTAAAAACTGAGTGGAAGCAAAAAGATAACTTTCATATCCAATAATCTTCCCGAAAGCAAAAGGGGAACGCAAACTGGTAAGATTTGCTCAAGGTAACAGACTTACAACGGCAGCACAAATCACACACGAGCACAAAAGGAGCGCTCTGAAGGACATCTCAGATCGCGCGGCTCGCTCAACCTTGAAATGGATGGGCAAGCAGCAGACAGGGCGACACGGTCTTACGCGGCTGCCGACCAAGAACAAGAAGCTGCAGCCTTTAGGCTCGCGTCGTCGCTGCTTTGTAATACGGATCAACACTAAACTGCTGCCAGCTCGGAGGAGCTTCCGATCTCCTTCCACAGTCAACTACGGAGCTATAATTTTCTGCCTGGATAGTAAGACAACTGTTCCCACACACAGTTGGCTATTTTGCAACTGTAGTGACACATTGACGTCTCGTTCTACCAAGTAAATTAGATGGATTCATCTCATTTTCGTCAAGCCTCAGTGGAACAGTGATGTAATCATCGTCCTGTCTACGCATTGAAAGTCATGTGTATTGAACCAAAATTATGAAATATAGTCACACAAATTGTAACACTTTTTCATAGCATCAGTTCAGCGAAACGATACTTTTCCAGTAGTTGGCGCTGAAATTTTCTGTGTTTCAGGTCATAATGGAACCTCTCCGTCGCACTTGTTTAACGATCAACGTAGTCAGTGGAGCCCTACTTTGCACTGTGTGACAATCCTTTCAACTTGACGGTGTGGAGTTCAGGAGTAGCCAAATGTTGAGTGTTGCCATTCTGATAGATAATTATTAACACCCCACTTATAACTCACGTAAAGTGGTCAAGTGGGAACATTCATTCGATGCTGAGCAGATATACCATGACAAAACTACTCTCCCAATGTCTCAGATAGCTGCTCTAACCTTTCTAACACAATTACTGACAAATAATGGGTAGCTGATTGTCTTTTTCTATATTACAACGTGCGCATACGATGCTGTAGGCGAAAATATGGATGGAAATATCTCGACCCCTTAACGAACGGTTCTCCACTGGCAAGCAAAATGCTGAATTTGACGCACTCTTACCCTGCCATTATGAACCATGATTCGTTAGTGTAGGTGATATTTTTAAACGCTTCGAGCATCCAATATTCCTGTGTCCATGGCAGCATGTGATGATCAGAGGTAAATGAGTAGAACCATGGCTTCTGAACCGCATATCTAAGCTTTGGTTCAGGACGGTGTTGGTTACTTGTTTGATATTTTCCATCTCTGTCTTCCCCTACAGTTATTAACCTCTACAGCTCCCTCTCGCTCTGTGGAACTTACCCCCTCACATCGTAGCACATGTCCTCATATCCCCTTTCTTCTTGTGTTTTCCTCTCACATTTCTTTTCTCTCCAGCTCTACTGGGAACCTATTCTTGAGTTCCTTATTTACAACATCATGTACAGCACTATATCTCTAATACTTCTATTCTCTTGTTCCCCGTTTTTCCCACAGCCCGTCATTCACTTCCGTAAAAACCCCGCTCCTGATGGACATTCTTAGAAACTCTCTAACGTTTGTTTTGGCAAGATTGCTCGGTTTGCTGTGAAACTCCGCTCTTCACGTCCACCTTGCTTCGTCCGTCATGCTCCGTTTTGCTTCCAGTGTAGCAGAATTCCTTCACTTCATCCCCTTTGTGGTCAACAATTTTAATGTTAAGTTTCCCACTGATGTCGTTAGTGATACTCCACATTACTTTCGCCTTTCTTCATTTTATTCTGAATCTATATTCTCTGCTCAGCAGGCCGTTCCATTGAGTATGACCCGTAACTCTTCCTCGCTTTCACTGAGGATAGCTATGTCATCAACGAGTCTTAAAAATGATATTCCTTCGCCATGAACTATAATCCCATTCCTGCACTTATCTTTTAATTCCGTCATTGCTTCTTCGATGTAAAGATTATACACTTCGTAAATCTCGAAAATATAGCACCATCTTTCATTGTCCAAAGATTTTTCTAGGTCGACAGATTGTATGAAATGGGCTTGCATTTTTCTTCAGTCTTGCTACTATTGCAAATTGCAACATCAGAATTGCCTATACGTGCTTTCACCATTCCCAAAGCCAGACTGATCGTCACCTTAGCGAGCCTTAACTTTTATCCGTTCTTCTGTTTATTATTCTCGTCAGTAACTTGAATGCACACGCTAATTGGCTGATTGTGCAATAATTATCGCACTAGTTACTCTTGTTGTATTCGGAATTCTGTGGATGATATGGCTCCAAAATTCTGATACTATTGGGACTGATCGAAACGACTGAGACTGATTTTTACCTGAATCTTCAGTGATATTTTCCTATTTGTATCACAAATATTTGAAAAGAACAGGTTTTATGTATAATTTCATTAGGTGGCTGCACTCTTGTATCGGTAAGTTGGTAATAATGCTGTGCTTTGTAGCCTCTCTTTGCATTTCGCAAACAATGGATATGACGCGAGAGGATCAGCACGGCGCAACAAATTTCTGTGCTCGTTTCATCCAAACAGCCACTCAAACTTACGAAAAGCTGCTGCAAGTGTACTGTGAAGACGCACTACCGCGTGAAACAGTGCTTAGGTGGTTGACGGACTTGAAAGAAGTCAGACTTGTCTGTGTTAAGCAAGGTCCGACTGTGTTTAAGCTTCTGCTGGGACTGAAATCAACATCAACCCTGCTGCTACGATTGTTTCTGAGGATCGGCGTATAATATTAAGTAACTTCAGTGAAGCGTTGATAATTTCTTATTTCCTTACGATTATGGATAATAATCTCCACATGACTCATGTTTCTGCCCTTTGGGTGACACGTCTGTTGATTCCCGAACAAAAGGCCTTGAGAATGGAGACGAGCGTTAGGTGCTGCGTCTCTTTGTTGATGAAGGAGATGCGTTTCTGGAATCGATTGTCACCGATGTCGAGTAAGGGCTGGATTATTATCAACCTGAAGGAAAACGAGCCAGCACAGAGTTGAAATCGCCAGTTTCTCCAACATCATAAAAGGCTAAAGTTGTCACATGGGCAGGGAAAGCAATGGTAAACACGTTTTTTGACTGTCACGGAATGATTTATCTGCATACAGGTGCCCCTCACACTACTTTCACAGCAGCGTACTACATTTCAGTATTGGATAAACTGAGGAAGCATATTGAAAGGAAACGACTAGAACTTTTCTCAGACTGGGCGGCGACTTCATTATGACAGTTCGCAGCCTCAAGTCACAAATCAAATCCTGCATTTTCTTGCTTAATTGAACAATAACTGTTTACCGCATCCGTCTATTAACCCTAAGCTTCCACCCTGTGTTCTTTTTATGCTCATTAATAAAGGCAAAGCTTCGGGGCATTCGAGATGAAAACTGAAACAATGCGCAAGAAAAGTGAGGCGATTCTCAAGGGCCTGACAAAGACTGGCCTGCAGCATGTGTTCGAGGAGTGACAGGGATGCTATCAAAAGTGCCTTCAAGTAGGAGGAGAAAAACTTCATGTAAATATTGAATTGGAACAATACCAATTTGTGAAAAAGAATCAGTCTCGATCTTTGCTGATCAACCCTCGTATTTCTCCAGAATCATAGATTTTACACGTCGACTTGGATGGTTGTTTGGCTGTCATTTCCCCTCCAATGATATTCAAAATTCTATGCCTTCTGTCTTATTTGATCGCAAATCTTCCAAAACTGTCTCTAATTCTGTAATTCTAGATACTCTATATTTTCCAAATCGACTTCCTTTTCAACATCTATCATGTCAGTTAACAGTTCCTACCCTTCGTAGACATGTTCATTGTATTCTTTGCATTTATCAACTCTCTCCTCTATGTTTAAGAGCGCAATTCGTTCTGCACTGTTAATATTATCTTAATTACTGTTAATATTACCTTACAATGAAACGAATACCCTTAGCTGCATACATGCGTTGATGTAAGTCAACGGGGACAGTTGAAAATGTGTGCCCCGACAGGGACTCGAACCCGCGATCTCCCGCTTACATAACAGACGCTCTATCCATGTTATATATATATATATATATATATATATATATATATATATATATATATATATATATATTGGATAGCAATATTCACATATGCAGAGGGCTATAGTATCATGTACACAAGATATGAAAGGGCAGTGCATTGGCGCAGCATTCATTTGTACTCTGGTGATTCATGTGAAAAGGTGTTCGACGTGTTTACGGCCTTATATATATATATATATATATATATATATATATATATATATATATATATATATATATACCATTGACACCTAATTTCAATATACTCAGTACTGCACAATTCTCTATAGCATCTATATTTTTTGTCATAATATTTTGTAACACCCTGTTTGCAGCTTGCTGTAAACGCTTCTCAAAAGCTACAGTTTTGTGCCTATTGAATACAAAAATAGTTGCTTACACAGCAAGGGATATTCATTTATTGTACAGTTTCTCGATACTTACGACGGATCAGTGAAATTTCCAACTTCACGTTTTCAAGAGGGCTGCTTGTTTCATTTTCCGCAGCTCATAAGTTCCTATGCGAATGTTGTAACCGCACATGACAATTAAAAATGTTCGCTGCGGACAGGATTCGAACCTGTGCGCGCATAGCTCATTGGATTTCAAGCCCAACTCCTTAACCGCCTTTTTTATTTGCGTGTTACCTTTTTCGTGTTTTATTTTATGTTTTTTGTTTTTCTTTTTTGCATCTTTTTCATTTTTTCTGTTTTTTTTATTTTTTTAAATTTTCTTTTTTAATTAATCTCCAAAAATAAAAGAAACTAAATCAAATCAACTCCTACGTGGCACCGTCACTTTAACTCTGCCATTAAAAAAAGAAATGAACTAATTCTGTTCAGGCATTGCTCCGTAACTATTCCCTCACTTTTTTATGTATTTATTTATTTATTTTTTAACATGATTACAGTTAGGAAAAGTGTACAAATGAGAATTCTAGTAACTGAGTGTTATAACAACAAAGGTGGCATTCAAAGAGTAAACAAAAAAACGAAAATGTAAACACTGATGCAATTCCAGCTGAAAGGATCTTCAATAAACGTAACTGGTTCCACTTGGTGCTTAGCCATCGTTATCTGATATCTCCAACAGCGCTTTTGAAGGGTATCTGCAACGGAGTCCCATTATAGTCGTTACTCGCGGCTTTACCACCGATTCCCGTAAGAGTTCGGGCACTGTTTGTGCACCCTCACAGAAGGAGATGGTAAATCCCCGGTGAGCCTTAACTATGTATGTACGAAGATGGTGTCCGAAAGAACGGGTACCATCTACATATATGTATAGTTAAGGCTCACAGGCAATTTGACCATCTTCTTCTATGCGTATGCACAAACAGTGCCGAACTCTTACGGGAATCGGCGGTAAAACCGCGAGTAATGAGTAAGATGGGCAGAGGCACTATGAATATAGTGTGGGACAGTAAGTTGCGGATGTGGGGCTCAAGGGAGGCGTGCCAGAAGGCCCTGCAGTCGCACTATCCTCTGTGTCCTCGGTGGCTCATATGGATAGAGCGTCTGCCATGTAAGCAGGAGATCCCGAATTCGAGTACCGGTCGGGGCACACACTTTCAACTGTCTCTGTCGACTTATATCAACGCCTGTATGCAGCTAAGGGTATTCATTTCATAGTAATTTCATTCTAACGAGGTGTTTCATTTATAAATATAGAGACCATTGCTTTTAATTTCATCAAAGTTTTTTTTAATTTTTTAACATATGCTGAGTCTCTCCTTCCGACGATCGTTTTTTTTTTTTCAATTTCTTCATATTTTCTCTGCAGCCATTTTCCCCTTCCTGTTTACTTCATTTCTAAATTTCCTTTATTGTTGCATTCCTGTCATCTCCTTAGCATTTTTGTACTTACTTTTTTTGTCGATATGCTGAAGTACACTGAGGTGCCATTGGATAGCAATATCCACATATGCAGAGGGATATAGTATGATGTACACAAGATATGAAAGGGCGGTGCACTGGCGCAGCATTCATTTGTACTCAGGTGATTCATGTGAAAAGGTGTTCGACGTGTTTACGGCCTTATGATGGGAATGTTCTGAAATCCACAGTGTCAAGATGGTGTCGAGAATACCAAATTTCATTCGTTACCTCTCATCACTGTCAACGCAGTGTGCGACGCACTTCACTTAACTACCGAGAGTAGCGCCGTTTGCATAGAATTGTCAGTGCTGTCACTCAAGAAACTATGCGTGAAATAAACGGAGAAATCAATGGGGACAGTACGACAAATGTACGCTTTACGACAGTGCAGTGAAATTTGGCATCAAAGGGCTATGACAATAGGTGAGCGACGCGAGTGCCTTTGGTAACAGCACGACATCGCCTGCAACGCCTCTCCTAGGCTTGTGAGCTTATCTTTTGAGCCCCAGACGACAGGAAAACCGTGACCTGATCAGATGAGACCCGATTTCCGTTGGGAAGGGCTGATGGATGGTAGCTATCGAGCCATGAACCCAAGCTGTTAATAAGACACCGTGCAAGCTGGTGGTAGCTCTGAAATGACATGTGGTCTTTTGTTACTGGGAATGGATTGGGTCCTCTGGCCCAACTGAACCGATCTATGACTAGAAACAGTTATGTACGACTACTTTATGGACTTCAGGTTCCCAAACTAAGCTGGCGGGCCACATTTTTTTGCGATTGGTTTGAAGACGTTCTGGACAATTCGAAAAATGATTTGGCCAGAATGCCCGACATGAATCCCATCGAACATTTATGGGTCGTAATCGCGAGGTCAGTTCATGCACAAAGTCTTGCACTAGCAACACATTCGGAATTAGAGGCGGCTGTAGTCACAGTATAACTCAGTATTTCTTCAGGGGACTTCCAACCATTTGCTGAGTCTATACCACGACGAGATGATGAGCTACGCCGGGTAAGTGGAGGTCAAACGCGATATTAGGAGTTATCCCATTCCTTTTTTACACCTCAATGTATTCTGTTATCGATGGTTTCATCGCAGTTACTTTCCTTGGACGTACATTTCTCCGTCCACCTTTTTGACTAACCATTCCTCTTCCAATCAACTGCCTACTACGATATTCGTTAGGCCGGTATCTACACCCCTACAGAGTTGCAAACCAAATCAACCCACAAAACTTCAGTATTCCTCTTATGTCGACGTTGATTCTTCCTTCAGCCCATTCTTCATCGTTATTAAATTGTGGCATGAGTTTATGTCATCTCCTGGGCACCCCTAAAACCCATTAACTGAGTTTGGGATCTCTTTCTGACTGTGATGCAATCCAGATGGTTCGTTCTGTGTCTCCAAGTGTTTCCTAGTATACTTCCTCCTCTTTTGATTATTGAACAGTGTAATTGCTGTTACTGTTACTGCCGTTCTCAGTTAGTCTTTCTCCTCTCTAGTTCTTACTACCAAGCCCATATTACGCCGCAACCCATCTATTTCTTCGCAAGTCTTCTATTTCTTCCCCTACTATAGCGTCCCAATCACCTATGACATTAAATTTTCATCTCCCTTTACATAATGAACTACACGTTCAGTATCCTGATATACTTTCTCTTTGTCTTCTGCTTGTGACATTGGTATGTATACCTGAACTAATGTTGTGGACGTTGGTGTTCTGTTTGTTGTGACGAGAACGATCTTATCTCTGAAGTGTTCACAGTAACTCACTCTCTGTTCTACCTTCCCATTCATGACCATTTTCTGCTGCTGTTGAGTTTTTGGTTCAACTAGACCCTTTCGTCCTTCCGTTGGTCATGCAATGTTTTTCTCATTATTACTTCAACTTGCATTCCTGTTACAGACATCCGATTTAGGCCAATGCAGACATCATGACACTTTTACAGCTACAGGCCACATAACCTGTGGATATCCATTATGATTTTTCTGTTTTATTTATTTATTTATTTTTAGTGGTTTCCATTGCTCTCTGCAGTCTCATGCCATTGATCATTGCCGATTACTCCCATCCAAAGAGCTAAAGGTTGCCCTTTACTTCTGTCCGTTTCTCCGTCATCTTTGACAAGGACCATGGTAGAACCTGTGACTAAAATATCTATGGTTCACAATTTGTATAAGTTAACTCATAGAAATGGAGCGACCACACACCCACAATCGTAGATAAAGATAGCGATTGACTTCCGTTCAGTTTTAGGATATTAGAAAAACCCAATAAGTCTGTAACTCCATACAAAACATTCTTGTGATCCGTCGTAGAATACTGCTCAAGTCTCTGGTATCCATACCAAATAGAAAAACCAGAGGATACTGAAATTGTACTACGAAAGATAGCTCCACTGAGACGCTGAAGAACTTGAACGGGCAGTAACTTGAAGATGGACGCCAACCATACCGCGAAATGCTTATTAAAGGTAGAACCATTGTAATGTGAGTGATATAGGAAAATACTGCAATCCTTTACGTAGCGCTTCCATGGAGACTACGAGCGCAAGCTACGACTAATTTCGGCTCTCATTTAAGCCTTGAAGCATTTATTCTCCCTGAACTCTTGAAACAAACCGAAAATAACTTTAATACGTGGTACAATAGGAAGTTCTCTGTTCCACGTGGAGAAACGTCATCAGTAGAACTAATAGACGACATATATACCTTAACACCAACATATATCTCTTGTCATGCAATTATGACCACATATGTGATGTATACAACACATGCCCCGTGCACCGTTAAAACCTTTAGAGAATATCTGTAGTGTGTAGTGAATAGACTAGAAGATTTCACAGAAAGTGACTTTTACTACACAGTGAACTAACGTCGCAACCACCTTCGCCGGAGCGCCAAACGGTAGTGCACCGGACACAGCTGCGACTCCTGCAGATCTCTCCGACCAGAGTGGGGGTTACGCGGGTTCGAACAAGGCTGCAAGATTCCGTCCCGTGTGAACGTGCTTCCTCTAACACGTCTTCAGAGAACTGAGATATCGTAAGCGGCAACTCATCACGGTATTTATTGCGGAAGACGAGCAACGTGCGAAGATATGGACCGCCATTACCTCTGCCATCACAGATAATTACCACACTCCCTTTACAGCCAGTCAACAGCCTGACAGTGACGTTGAGAACGTCGTGCACGACCCTTCGGGAAGTGCACAGGGAGACGACATATTCTTGGAGGCCATCACGCTGAAGGAATTGTGCGTTACCATGTCACGACGCGGGAGAGTCAAATCCGCTGGACGTGGTGGTCTTTCGCTTGAATTTTATAGCACTTTTTCTGACCTGATTTCTACCAGAGCTCTGTATTCTCACAGTATCATGTCACCCACGTTATCTTCGTCTACTCCTTCTTCCCTTTTAATGATACTGCCTTGATGTTCATTCCCGTTGCATAGCCCCTCTCTACAGGTTGAGTCCCTAACTATTGCCAAAAAGAATAACTCCGAAAGTATGATAGTAGCTGAAGTTTGTGGGACAAAAGTTGCATGGACAACGGGGGCCATAACATGACGTCAGTTTTTTGTTCAAATGGTTCAAATGGCTCTGAGCACTATGGGACTTTAACGTCTGAGGTCATCAGTCCCCTAGAACTTAGAACTACTTAAACCTAATTAACCTAAGGACATCGCACACATCCATGCCCGGGGCAGGATTCGAACCTGCGACCGTAGCAGTCGCGCGGTTCTGGACTGAAGCGCCTAGAACCGCTCGACCACCGCAGCCGGCAGTTTTTTGTTGCCTGGCGGAGTCGCTTCAGAGATAAGAGGGCCAATTTTTTTTTAAATGGGATGCTATAGTTTGGTACTTATTTTCTGACAGCTGCTATCGAGACGATCCAAAAGTGTGTTACAGTAAGGTCTTTGAAGGTCAAAGAATAGCACAAAGGTGGCATGAATGTCCATTTACTGAAGCTGTTCGAAGTGATGACCATTGGTATCAATGCAGTGCTGGAAACTTCTTATCATGGATTGAGTGGTATTCCTTATCACATCGGCACTTGTCGAAGCACATGCTCTGACAATTCTCTCTCGTATATCTTCAGGTGTAGTTGGAACGTCTTTATAAAGAATGTCTTTTACGGATCCCCACAAGAAAATAGTCAGAGGCGTCAAGTCTGGCGAACAAGTCGGCCACGACACATCTCCTCCACGTCCAATCCAACGATTTGGGAATTGTCTCTGCAACTCATTTCTAGCCATCAGCGAAAAATGTGTCGGACACCGATAGTGTTGACACCACTCTCTGTTCCTTGTTACTAAAGGTATTTCTTCCAATAACAGACCTAATGTTTCTGGCAGGAATGTGGTGTACTTTCTACCATTAAGATTTCCTTCGATGAAATAGGGACCTATAAATCTGTCCTCCAGAATCCCACACCATACATTCAGCGATTACGGTTTTTGGTGTGCAGCTTGCCGCAGCCAACATGGATTATGAATTGCCCAATAATAATTTCCACTGTTTGTGAATGTAGCCTCGTCAGTTTATAAAATAAAATTAATAAATGTGTCAGACCTCTGAATCTGAGGTTGAGCCCATCGGCAGAATTCAATAAGCCACATACAGTCCTACCAGTTAATTCTTGGTGACGACTGATATGGTAAGGATGATATTTATGGCGATGCAGAACACAAACAACTCTACTGTAGCTCATCTCAGATTCCCTTGCGATTTGACGTGAACCAACAAAAGGACGTCGAAACGCCGTTTTCTCGTTAGTAACTTTCCTTTGCCGGTTATGTTTCCCATGCGTTAAGGATCCAGTTGTTCTCAATTTATCATACACAAATCTAAATGTACGGCGTCCAGGGTGAGTACGTTGAGGATATCTTTTAGCGTATAAGTCTCTAGCTGTAACTGAATTTCGTTGGCATTATACGTAAATGAGAAGCAGATCGACTTGTTCTTCGAAGGAATACAGCATTCAGATTCGCTTGATTCGACGATACTAGTCTTACCGTTCCTATTAGTGTTGTAGTGCGAAACCGTCGAATGGTGTTTACATGTCAGTGGCACGCTATATGGATACGCCGTATGCGGCGAATATTAACTATTTGCACGATATACGAGAGAGAATTGACAGAGCATGTGCATCGATAAGTGCCGAAGTGATAAGGAATACCACTCAATCCATGATAAGAAGATTGCAGCACTGCTTTGATATCAATGGTCATCACTACGAACACCTTCTGTTAATGGACGTTCATACCACCTTTGTGTCCTTTGTTGACCTTCAGAAGCCTTACTGTCACACATCATTGGATTCGTCTCGATAGCAGCTATCAGAAAATAGGTACCTAACTATAGCATCCAATTAAAAAAAAGGTGACCTAAAATGTCTGACGCGACCACCTAGCAACAAAAAAACCGACGTCATATCACGGCCCCCGTTGTCCCATGCAACATTTGTCCCACAAACTTTTCAGCAACTGTCATGCTTTCAGAGTTATTCTAGGTGGCAATAGTTAGTGACACAGCCTGTGTGCTCCTTCCACCTGCCAGCTTTCCCTTCTTTGTGTATTACTGGTTTTCCATTGAGCTCTTGATATCTATACGGCAACGCCTCTGCATCGTAACTTTAAACACATGATAACGGGATAATGAAGATCGGTGCCATATTACGGTAAATGATCACACATTTTCGACAGCTGGTAACGTTCTCAGTACTGCTTTTAACTACAGCCTGACAAATATAGCTTAGGGAAAAGTCTGTTAGTTTCAAGCTGGACCAAACCCAAACAAACCCTATGATATATAGAGGCTCTCTCGTCTTAGCAGCACAAATGACGACTCTGTAGCATCGGCGGTAATGGTACATTGAAAAATTACATCTTTCGTAAAACAATTCGCAGCAAAGGGTATTAAATGTTGTCAGAACCGTGCTCTTCTAAGTTGGGTATTATCCGTCACTGTAAATTTTTGGAAAGTGTCAGTATACGTTTCTAACTGTGTCGGATGTAGTATAGCGGGAATACAGTAAACGACGACTAAAAAATAGCAACTTTAGCTACCTTCATAGATGTATCAAAAATTAGTAAATCATACTACAAGGTGACTTACATGTAAATCCAAATATTAGGATCGTATCTCGCATCCCTATCGATGTGTTAATTGGCGAAAACAGTGGAATTTTCTAATTTCGGGCTTGTAAAACATCAGAAGGCAGTCATTGTAAAAATATTAATGAGAGATCGAAAATGGTATAGGGGAATGTTCCACTACATACACTGACAGCTGACCCATCTTATAAGAATTACATAATTTTATCTTGAACTCAAATAGGAATAGACACAGAGGAAGTGACATTTTTGCTTGAAAAAAAAAGAACGTCGGAGGAAAACAGCCTGTAGTACATAATTTAAACATAAAGTTATTCATTAAGAATCCTTCAACTTCACACTTTTCTGTGTGATCCCGAGCAGACTGAAGGATGGAAGTTAGTGATTCGCAAGATTTGGAAAATTTTAGCTACCCGGGAACACTCCATATTTAGAGCATATTAATCTACTACGATGGATGATCGTTAAAGAGATGTAAGATGGAGACCCTTGCCTTCAAAGCAGGGATACCATAGCAGGCAGGCGTTTCGACGGTAGAAGGAAGCAGATGAAAGTAACTTTGGAAGATAAATATCACTTCCTCTTAACTCACTTGGGATATTTCTCTGTTTTCTTTTGTTCTCCTCTGTTATCACAATTTTTCGTTGGTTGTAAAAATTAAAGCCAACTTCATTATCTTGTTTTCTTACTAGTGCTGAGGTTCTTTATGGGACACAGCACGAGTACTCACACTCAGTCCGGTGTTTTACTTTGGTCTGATGCATGCACCTTCCAGTTTTGTCTAATCCAGGATTGAGAAGCTAGCAAATTCTAATTCGAAACAGGAGTTAAAGTTTGAACGCAACGTCTCGCCAACGTCAATGTTACTACAAACAGAGCACTCATTTACTTGGACTATGATTGTAAAGAAATTAGAGAATCTTTGGCGAGCAGCGTGGACTAAAGAATTCAGGGATGCTTACCCAATTCAGGGTAATACTAAGAGGATCTTGACATTACTCCTTCAGAATGACAGTTGCTTAATTAACCGGTTCATCATCTCGTTCGGTTTCTGCCCAGTTACTAAAAACCTGAATTTAGATATGCCTTCTTTAAATCGCTTCAGATAGCATTTGTTCCGGATTCCAAAGTGAGATGGACGAAATCACTGGTAGTACTTTCTTTTTCTCATTTAATTACCTGAACATCCGCGTTCTTTTATAAATTTAGTAATGCAGTCGAATTCGATTCGAAGAACACAGGTGTGTCTCTTTTTTTCACTTCGAATCACCCATTTTTGGGATAAGTCAGATCAATCACTTCTTAGATGCTTCTGCTCTCTTTCTTTTTCCCAATAGTTCTTCGTTCTTTCTGATCTCTTCTTCCTTTCCTCCTCTAATATCTGAATCAGTTTCCTGGTGTTGATCATAACTTGGAACCTCTTAGTTTTGTCTTTGGTGACGATCTTGGCTGTACCAATCTTTAACATGACTTCGGTAGTCTGATGTTCTCTCAAATCCTTTTCCACTTTCTTAAATCAATTTGGTTTAGTCCTTATCTTGTGAAAGAAGTCAAAGATTTGTTTGGTTAATCTGTCGGGATTCATTCGGAGCATGTGTCCACAGAAATCAAAACTTCTTTTTCTCGGGTTTGCGAGAGTGTCTCCTACTTTGCATAAAGGGCTTCGCTTCTATAGAAAACTTGTTTGTTCTTTTGGAATCTGGGACGCATGATCTTCCTCAAAATTTTTCTTCCCTTGATTTACAATTTCTCCATTTGCCCTTTCTTCCCCATGACTAGTGTCTCTGCTGCATGGTGTGCTTCCGCCTTAATTGCTGTGTTATAATGCCTTATTTTGGTGTTCCAAGAGAGGGCATTCTTATTGTATGTGTTTTTGGTTTTCTGGAAAGCTAGTTCCATTTTGGTCCATCTTGCTTCCATTGCTTTCCCTTCAGGGTTGTTCCATTCAGTCCATTACCCTAGGTACTTGAAACTCCTAACCACCTCTATTTTTAAGCTCCTACTTTAATTCTCTTAGGAGTATCCACTATATTCGTCATAATCTTTGTTTTTTCGTAAGAAATCTTAAGTCCTATCTTCCTGCCTGCTCTTGTAGCTCAGCAATTTCCTTAAGCTAACTCCCACGTTCCCGCGAGCAGCGCCGTGTCGTCAGCAAATGCCAAACACTTAATAGTGATTCCTTTGTTTGTTGTTCAAAATCTTATTCACCATCTTGTTCTTGCATTCCATTCCCTCACAGCTTTTGCGAGTACACAGTTAAACAACAGGGGTGAGAGGCTATCCCCTTGTCGGACCCCTGTTCGGATCTCAAAAGGTTCCGATAATTCACCAATGAATCTGACTTTAAGAGGACGTATTCGTGAGCGTCTCCTTGATGATGGTTTAGAGTTTTCCTATCCAAGTTAAAATCCTCAAAAATACTGAACAACGACTCTGCCTATGGAATTGTAAGCTTTTTGGAAGTCACTATATACGGTTTCGCCCTCAGATTCTGATGTGCGAAAATGTTTCTGAGGTTTAAGATCTGTTTAGGGCAGGATTTTCCTTTCCTAAAACCTGCTTGATGCTCCCCAATTTAGCAATCCATCGGAGATTCTGCTCTTTCTAGTAAAGCTCTGGACAATATCTTGTAGGTCACATCCACCAGGGAAATCCCTCTATACTTGGACTATATACTTAGGACCTTTTTTGCGAAGAGGGTGTATCAGGGCCATTTTCTATTCCTCTGGAATTATTCCTTTCTTCCACATTTCCTCAAAAAGTTTTTGGAGTAAGACAATTTTTGTAAGCATACTTCCATAATTCTGCTGTTATCTGAATTTCTCCTGATGCCCTGAAATTTTCCAAATGATTTAATACTGCCCGGATCTCATTTACAGATGGGGGTTTAGAGTCTGAGTTGGGGGATGATATCGGTTCACCAACGAACGCCATCTTTTGATGTGGTTCCTCGCAGTTTAGAAGTTCCTTGAAGTATTCTACTAGTATCTTACGGATAGCCCTATTACTATCCGCCATGTTCCCTTTTTTGTCCTTAAATTGGAGAGTTTGGGGGGGAGGGGGGGGTCATATCTGCGTAGCTTCTCCCTGAAGATCCCACTGAGTAGTTGGTCTTCTTGCCCCTTCTGATGTTTCTTGATCTCCTTGGACATCATTTTTCTAGTTTCCACAAAGTACTGCCAGGTACTCTTGTTCCTTTTTTGGTTTGCCAGATGTGCCACGCCTTCTTTCTCAGATCAAATAGGCTATCACACTCATCGTTCCACCTCGTGTGCTTCTTCATCCTGGTAACAGGACCAAACTGCTCTGCCTTGGTTATAAGACTCTTCTCCATGTGCTTCCAGTCCTGGTTTTCCAGGTCGCTTGTTATCTTGCCCCATTCCTCTTCTGCTTTATTTTCTCTGGATCAAGTTTTTTGCTATGGAAGCTACTCTTGGAGATGATCTTCAGTTTCACTTTAGATAGGTAGTGGTCAGAGTCGAGGTTGGCGCCTCTGAGAACCCTACGATTTCGGAATTCTTTATGAAATTTCCGCTTTATCTCAACATGATCTAACTGGAATTTTCCCAGTAGAGGGCTAGGTGAAAT
The DNA here is from genome assembly GCF_021461385.2 of Schistocerca piceifrons. Taxonomy (NCBI): domain Eukaryota; kingdom Metazoa; phylum Arthropoda; class Insecta; order Orthoptera; family Acrididae; genus Schistocerca; species Schistocerca piceifrons. The sequence goes on from NC_060140.1 coordinate 461,256,813, forward strand.
CCCCGTCTTGTGCTTTCTTGGCAGCTAGTTGACTTCAGGGTCAAACTGTGCTCCTGGCATAATTCGATGGGCTGATACCATTTTCGTTCGTCCTGTTATGTGCCGGGTATCACCCCACAATATGACTGAACCATTCCTCCCTCCCCACTTGGGAGTTAAAATCCCCTAGAAGGATGACATTATGTTTTTCGGGGATTTTTTGGATCGTGTCACCTAGTTTGTCCCAGAATAGTTCCACCTTCTCCTTATTCTTTTTGTTGTCAATGTTTCAGGGGCGCGATAATTACAACAGTATATACTTGTTCGGTCGACTTAAACTTGAGAGTGGATAGCCTTTCAGAGGTAGACTCAAAGCTTATAAAGGAGCCTAATACTTTCTTGTCAATTAAAAACCTGTTCTAAACAGGGGAAGTTTTTCGTAGATCTTGTCCCAGTCCTCCCCTTAAGTATACTGAATCCTCTCGATTCAAAGCTGTCCTTATTCGACAACCTGATCTCTTGCACAGCCGTAATCATAATTCTAAGTTCATTTAATGTGTCCGTTTAATGTTTTCATTTAATGTGTGTGTTCCCCGCTTCCAAAAGCGAATTTGCATTAAAAGTTGCTAAGTAGTTTGCTTTCCCGTATTTTATTTTGTTTGAGGTTCCAAGATGCCCCGCTTCGTCTTTGGTGACGTTGCAGACTCCCCAGAATCCTAATGTCTGCTTGCGCACTTATGTGCGGTTGATTGTCGGTCTGGGGTAATTAGTTTCACATCACACTTTTCCATGATTGATAATTCTTCTAGAGCCATCTTTTTTACAACCGAGGTTGATAACCCCTGCGGTATATGCACAGCCGCCCCTAACATGGAGACAAACGCTGACCAAAGGCCTCCCATTTTGAGAGCAGTCGCTTTTGGATTTTGATTTGATTTTTAATTCGTGGTTAACTCCACCAGGCTCTGCCGCTCTCTCCGCCGTTGGGAATCAGATTCCTCTTCCACCTCCGAGACTGCTGATCAGGTTTCACCTAGCAGACTAATTCTCAATCTTTCAACATCAGCATTAGTTCTTTAAGGTAAGCAGCTGTGATTAATCAAAACAACAAACACTTTTAATACAGTAGCAAAGGGCAAGCTGGGAAGACAATGACATTTCAATAACAACTCTCCACAAATATGGCTTCACAGGTAAGATTAAATATATGATTGTTAATTTTTTTTAACTTTCAACAAATATCCCGTAATGCCTTTAGTAAAACAATAAGTGATAGGCCTAACGAGAAGGTGCAATCCATCCCAACACATCCATAGATCATAGACACAAGTTGCACAATTTAACCCCAAGGATCTGTCAAGATAAAATTTCCCCAAAACGTAAAAGATAAATCATTACACTAAAATGCTGCATCAGTTATCAACATAAAAATTCACGAGGAGCCCAAGGCTAGATTTTAACATTTCTGACATCGCAGCAGTAGGCAAGATAAAATTAGCTCAGTTAACAAAATACAATTACACTAAAACTCAAATACAAGTTAAAATTTAACACACACGGCGACAACCGCCAGCTTACAATAGTTCAAAACATTATTCAGTCTCATAGGTGTGCAGATGTCATTACCAAGGGGAGTGTGCGAACCAACTTGAAGCAGCTATAACATGGCATAGACCAAATTACAGATTCGGCAGTCAATGCAGAGAAGTCGGCAAGAAACGGTAAACAATTCAGGAAACGATCACTGTCGCCCACATACACACTTGCGCACGGGCGCAGAGGAGCCAACCTTAAGCCAGTGAGATAGGATAGGACAGGCAGGGTGCAAAAAAAGAAAAAAAAATCGTCACGGGGCCCACCGAACCACTGAATGAGAACTACCAAAATTCACTCACTTTAAACTTTACGTACGACGCCCGAGCGAGGAAACGGGAAATCGTACGAGCACAGGGCAACAAAAACCTCAGACAAACACACAGAATCCCATAAATTCCAAAACTCCAAAACATAATTTAATCAATTATCCTCCAAAACCCCGGAACTTTGAACAAGCGAAATTACAAGCGACAGGATCCAAAGGCACTCTGCAGGAGAGTAAGGAGGGAAAAGTTCAAACAAAGTTCTGCAACGGCACAATATAACGCCAAGAAAAACATACTAAGTAAGGTACATCACCCCACAGAATGCCGAGAAACACGAACACTGGGGTTTGCCCACGTTTCCGACACAATCATAACAATGAAGATAATCTTCTTAGCCATAGGACGCTGAAACACCCAAACAGCACCAAACTTCCGAGGACGGAAAAGTACTCCCCTGTAAACTATATCCGGGAGCACCACAGCCACAAGCTCCTGCCAAGGCGCGGTCCAAGGAAATCGGCGCGACAAAGACGATCCAGCACGAGTATCGTCACGCAGACCTCAGCAATGAGCAGTCAGACAGGGCAGGAAAGCTGGTAATCAGGGGACGACTCCAACCACCGACCCGGGCAGCAGCAAGTAACACCAGCCCCGGCCAGCGACAGCGCGGGGGGACCCACCGTCCGACGCAAAAGGCAATCCTCGCGCCGTTTGCCCGAAAATTCACTGCCCGCGCACACGCCACCGGGCAGAGACGGCGCTACCCGCCGCCAGGAGGCGCCCGCAACGGAGAAAGAAACACCACTCGGAGGTCCAACGATCGAGAATCAATCGGGAATACCGCCGCCACGGCACATTAAAGTGATTTGATCGAATATTAACAAAATGGTTCAAATGGCTCTAAGCACTTTGGGACTTAACATCTGAGGTCATCAGTCCCCTAGACTTAGATCTACGTAAACCTAACTAACCTAAGGACATCACACACATCCCGAGGAAGGATTCGAACCTGCGACCGTAGCAGCCGTATGGTTTCGGACTGAAACGCCTAGAACCGCTCGACCACAGCGGCCGGCGTGTATTAACAGATAGTGTCACAACAGAGTAGCAAGAAATAATATCTCTTCGTCTGCCGGTGAGTGGGGTAATTAAATGTGCAATGTGGGTGTGTATGCTGCGGGCCATCTCGTGTAAAGTGTCGTGTCGACTACGACTGCCGTATCGATAGATACCTATTACTTCCCCTACTACCTTGTCTCTCAACGTTTTAGAAAGGAACGAAGTATGTTGAAAGGTACAACATGAACGTGCACTATGTTATTTCTGCACCGGTGCGCTTTAATGTATTCTCTCGTGTACGGAGCGGCTGAGTCGGCGAGCGACAGACGCTGCGGGCGGCGGGAAGCGACGCGGTGCCGTAAGGCGGCAAGGCCACGCGGTGCCCGCAGAAACTCGTCGAGCGAGTGACGCCGCTTTTTAAGAAATGAATAGGAAGATGGGCAAATTGGATCCATTCCAGAGTAAAAGCTACCTGAGCAGCGACCACTAAAGGTCAAGGATGCGCGTCACGACGGATGCGCACGGCTTTCGCAATACGAGGCGCCGTTCAGCGGGCAGCACGGTGCGGTGCGGCGGAAAGAAATAGTGCGGCCCGGCTGCTTCCCTCCCAGTGCGACAAACGGTAACTCGTGAGCAGAGCTTCAACTCGTCAGGCGGGGAACCACCGATCATCACCAGCATGTGTCAGCGAGAGACTCCTGGAAATGAGGGAGTACTGTGGTGTAGTGGACTGGACATGGCTTCGGTACAATTCTAGTTCCACTCGCCGTCCAGGCATTGAGATTGTTTCTCGTAGCTTCGCCAAATCGCTTCAGAAGAGTGATGATCCCTTCAACAAGGTCACGAATGATTTTCTTGCAGTCTTCCGTTTTTGATTGCTAGTGTGGTTTTGTCTTTGTAGCTAAGAATCCGATTACGGATCCGAAGGACGTGTGTTCAAACTGTGGTGCATCCTAGGTCGCTTATCCGTCATTTATATCTTTCCCTCAGAGCAGTGTTCATTGTCGTGAAAAGTGCCGCACTGTACCGTGACTCGGATTTCGCGTTAAACTGCAGGTCCCACTGTTGTCTGGTTGGATATGTGACGATAATGGCTTTAAAATAGCTGGTTGGGCGCAAAATAATAATCACAGGATGTCTCTGGAACCATTTTTTATTCATTACGCGTTTAAAGTTAAAAAAAATGGTTGAAATGGCTCTGAGCACTATAGGACTTAACATCTGTGGTCATCAGTCCCCTAGAACTTAGAACTACTTAAACCTAACTAACCTAAGGACATCACACACATCCATGCCCGAGGCAGGATTCGAACCTGCGACCGTAGTAGTCACGCGGTTCCGGACTGAGCGCCTGAAGTTTAAAGTTCTGCCCGCCCTCAGACGTTGGAGGAAATCAACGGCATACCAACAGAGATATGCCTATTAAAGCACTAGGGGTTAAAAGTATCTGGGGTTTAGATGTCATCAAACTTAAATAATAAAACTGGACAGAGCAGGAGGGCTGCACGACTACTGAACTCACTCCTTTGGAGTAACTAAATAACAAAAAGTCGAAAACATGGCTACGCACGAAGCAGAAACTTGGGTAATAAACAGTATCAGAGAAAAAAGGTTCTTCAATGAGACACTGACTTTTGCAGTCGAAGCTATGTCGTTTCACAAGCTGGACCGTGTACCAAATATTAAAACAACAGAGACTATGGGTGTCCTTAAATCAATAGTAGATACCCTAGAGATGAAACTCCTAAAATGGTATGCATATTTGGAAGGATAGACGATAGCCGATGACCAGAGGAAGTGTGGCACCGCGAAATTATTCCATCGGGCGTTCGAGGTTTGTGAAACAGGTGACATATCCTTAGACTTCAGAAAGAATGTAACAATTCCAGTTCCGAAGACGGCAGGTCCTGACAGGTGTAAATACTACTGAACAGTCAGTGTTATAAATCATGGTTGCGAAAATATTAACATATATAACTTTCGGAAGAACGGAAAAATGGCAGGGGTAGACTTTGCGGAAGATCAGTTTGGGTTCCGGAGAAATAGAGGAAGACCTGAGGCAATACTGACCCTATGATTTATCTTAGAAGATAGAATGAAGAATGGCCGTGCTGCCTACCGCACTGCTTTCCGGGTGGGAAGGAGTGCCGATCCCCGGCACATATCCACCCGGCGGATTTGTGTCGAGGTCCGGTGAACCGGCCAGACTGTGGATGGTTTTTAGGTGGTTTTCCATCTGCCTCGGCGAATGTGGGCTGGTTCCCCTTATTCCGCCTCAGCTACACTGTGTCGGCGATTGCTGCGCAAACAAGTTCTCCACGTACGCATACACCACCATTACTCTACCACGCAAACATAGGGGTTACACTCGTCTGGTGTGAGACGTTCCCTGGGGGGTCCACCGGGGGGCCGAACCGCACAATAACCCTGGATTCAGTGTGGGGCGGCGGAGGGGTGAAGTGGACTGCGATAGTCGTCGTGGGGTTGCGGACCACTGCGGCTGCGGCGTGGACGGAGCCTCTCCGTCGTTTCTAGGTCCCCGGTTAACATAACATAACATAACATAGGATGAAAAAAGGCAAACGATCACGCAATTTGTTGATTTAGGGGGAATTTTTGACAATGTAGGCTGGGTTGGGTTGGGGTGTTTGGGGAAGGAGACCAGACAGCGAGGTCGTCGGTAATGTAGGCTGGACTACACTCTTTGACACTTGGAAAATAGCAGGGATACGATACGGGGACCGAAAGATTACGTACAACGTCTAAAAAAAAAACAGATTGCAGCTATAAGACTCGAAGAACATTAAAAGGGAGCCATAGATGTGAAGGGAGTGAGACCGACTTGTAGCCTATCCTGATGCTATTCAATCTAGACATTGAGCAAGCTGTGGAGAAAACCAGGAGTAAATTTGGAGAGTGAATTAAAGCACAGGCGGGAGAAATTAAAACCTGCGGTTTGCCGATGACTCTGTAATTCTGTCAGCCACGGCTAAAGACCTGGAAGACCATTTGAATGGAGTGAATAGTTCCTTGAAAAGAAGTTATAAGATGAATATCAACAAAAATAAACCAATGATAACGGAATTTAATCGAATTAAATCATGTGACGCCGAGGCAATTAGATCAGGAAGTGAGACACTATAAACAAGAGGGTTTTGTTACTTGTGCAGCTAAATAGCTGATGATCGCAGAATGGAAAAATATAAAATCCAGGCTGGCAACAGCAAGAATGGCAGTTCAGTCAAGAAGATAAACACTTATGAAATGATGTACTACTGAATAAATCTGAAGATTAGGTGGGTAGATCGAATAATAAATAAAGAGGTACTAAAGTGAATTGGAAGAAAATATATATATGGCAGAAATTAACTAAAAGAAAGACTCTGTTGATGGGACACATCCTGGGGCATCAAGGAATGATTTCTAGTTACGAAAATAAAGAGGTACTAAAGTGAATTGGAAGAAAATATATATATGGCAGAAATTAACTAAAAGAAAGACTCTGTTGATGGGACACATCCTGGGGCATCAAGGAATCATTTCTAGTTACGAAATGAAACGAAAGAAATTATCTCCTCAAATCTCGCGCAGTGTACAGTTTATCAGTTGTGGTTTTAGTTATAACCACTAAGAAAGTGATGTATTTCAAATAAATTATTGTGTATTAAGAAAGAAGGCTCATCAGTACAGGACAAAAATGAAGATTAACATTATCGTTTCTGTGGTCTTCAGTACTAAGTGCCATTTGATGCTGCTGTCCACGTTAATCTATCCTAAGCAATTTTCTTTATTCTTGCTTACTATTGCAACCCAAATTCTAAGCATCCAGCAGCCCTCTACAATTTTTAATTTATCCAGAAATACTATGCAGGGCACGGAGAATGGCATATTTCTTTCTATATTTCACACTGTCTAGAACTTTGAGAAAAGAACCCTTGCCCAATTATCTGTTATACGTAACCTCACCAGCTCAGCCGCTTCAGTGACGACCGTGTGTCCCAGCACTCTATATACAGGGTGGTCAGAAACAGTCTGAAAAGCTTCTAAGAGTGTTGCAGGATAGGTTGCTCTGAAAGATAACTTTAAAAGAACTTCGATATTTTACGCCATTTCCGATTTAATTGCCACTGAAATTAGCCGATAAGGCCCTTGAGCGCGCAAATTCAAGCAGCATGGCAGAGAGAGTGTCATCGAACTTGTTCTTCGATTGGTTTACTCGAACAGAACATACGTAGTATTTTCTCATCAAGCTTACATTTTAACTGGCAATGAACATCTGAACAATTGGTAACTCACGAATCCACAAATGTTTGTGTGTTTCCGCATTTTAGAGTGTGCAAGTGCTTGAATTTGCGTGCAAAGACATGATTGGCTAGATAATGCTAATTGAATCGGAAACGCCGCAAAGTATCGAATTTTTATGTTACAGCTATTTCTCGGCACAATATACTCTGCGACACCCTTATAAGCTTCTCACACTATTTCTGAGTACCTTCCGTCCCTCCAATTGGAAAGTGGGTTGTTCCTTTGTTCCTGAAAGCTTGTAGTACAATTCCAAAAACTGTCCCGATCTATTTACGCTGATACCCGCCTCCTGACCTATCTCGTGTACTCTTGGATTTCTCTGTAACTGCCCCTGCTTTCTTACTGGAGGTGAAATGCCAAGCGAGTAATAAAGTTTATCAGCTAATGTTGATCTTAGGCAGCCAGTTAACATCTGAGCTAATGCCCCGTTTTTAATAACCTCGTCGAGCAGAAGTTGAACTGAAACTTCGTCCTTTCTTTTCTTGCCTTAGCTGTTAGTAACGCTCAGACGTTCGTAGACGTGAGATACAATATTCCAGCATTATGTGACTAGAAACATCAGTGCTAGGACGTCCATTAGCGTAGTTCTGCGCTCTCTGTGTAGAGGTTCGATACATGCGCTCCTGGTAGCCAGGCAGCAAATGATGAATGCAATGCGAGATGACTGGATAGTGTAGTTAGTTTATTTCAGGTGACTTACACAGCCTCCAAAAATCTTGCAAGTGATAGAAACATATCTTTATCTGCCTAGGCTGCTTTATTCTTGATGCAGTAATTAAGTGGCATATCTTCGAAGATGAAAAGATTTTCTCGTTTGCAAAATTATATACGTATCTTGTGCCAGAGAAATATCACATATAACTGTTGATGTTAATGCGTTAATTTATTGATGTGTAAGGAATCCTTCTACAGTCAAACTTTTCCGTTTGAGCGGATACATGCCAGCTCTGGTCTATCTTGTCGTTCTCCTCCACGTAATACAAGAAGAGAACTCCACTGCCGTTGTGTACGTGCTCCAGGTGACGCACGTTATACGCTAGTTGGCCATGCGGTGTGCTGACGCCAAGGTCGGTGAAGTAAGCGTTAATCGTCGGAACCACAACAGTTCCCTGCAGTCCTCTACTTGAGACATTATTTTCAGAAGAGTCGTCAGCCTTCTCTAACTATAAGCCTTCAACATTTTGATTGCTGTTCAAAATACTCCAAAGTTTCGACGGCAGGACCAGAAGATAAATTGCTACTTAACGCCACGTCTTAGCCTTCTGCATATAATCGTCAAGAGACATTGAAGCTCTGGGGTGGGGGGGGGGGGGGGGGGGGTGGGGGGTGAAGTATCTCGTAATACTTCACAGATACGTAATCAAATATTCACATCATATAAAACGTTTTTTATTTCCTGTGTAAACATGTTTTATTGAGTTGAATTTCAATCCACCAAACCCATTCTGTTCGACCATAGTTTCATCTTACACAGGCCCGACACTGGAAGTGTCACACCGTTCCATTAAGTACAGCGATGCCTCCTCACACACCCCATTAGCCACCCAAGAACAAAATTATTTTAAATAACGCTTCACGTCCGCGCTAGTCTTCTGAAAAATGACTAGAAACTTTATGAGACGCAGAACTGCCGAAACGCTTTCGTACTTGGTTCACGCACAAAAGGACACTCACTGTTTTATCAAAACCTTGTCCTCGAATTTCTCCAAAAGGAACTCCACAATGATTGCAAGAAAGTGTTTAACACTTTGACCTTTAAATCAGTGCAGTAGCCATCGCTTGATTGCTTCTGAGACAGTTAATTTACAACAATTAATACGAGAAGACCGAATCTGATCGTCTGTTGATGGAAAATAATCGGACTGTGTTTCGTTACTAGAAGGATTACGTCTCGAAAGTAAATGAATACTGTCATCAGCCTAATTAGGAAAAATGCTTCCATGCGAGTATACTGCTAATCTAGTAAACTAATTGCCGTATGTAACTTTACTTTGGACATAGATCCGTTTTATAAACTCGACACGAAAACAACAGCACATCCTATCATATATTGCAAGAGTAGCTAGCACAGACAAAAGGTAAAATGTACTGGCAACGAATTGTCTCCCAATAGCAAACATGTCTGTTTTAAATTACGGAAGGTACTAACCATTACAAGTCACTACTTAACGCTGGGATGAGCATAGATAAATTGGACGTCCGGTGGCTTTAATACTTTACTGCTGCCATGCAGTAATATTTAAATAGTTAACAAACTATTATCTTAACTAATATGGACACTATTTGTTGTCGTGGGAAGGATGTAGGTCTCTGTATTACACAGAGTATGAATAATGTGTGGAAACCCTGAATCTGTAGTGATTTTTTTTAGTTTGTAAGATACTGTTCTGTCCACTGGCTGGGTTTTGGATTAGCAGCCGGCCGGCGTGGCCGAGCGGTTCTAGGCGCTACAGTCTGGAACCGCGCGACCGCTACGGTCGCAGGGTCGAATTCTGCCTCGGGCATGGATGTGTGTGATATTTTAGGTTAGTTAGGTTTAAGTAGTTCTAAGTTCTAGGGGACTGATGACCTCTGAAGTTAAGTCCCATAGTGTTCAGAGCCATTTGAACCTTTTTTTTTTATTAGCGCCTGTAACAAGATAGAGCAATAACAAACACAGTAACTTAAATATATTAATAAAAGTACTATTGAAAACCTGAAAAGGAAAAAAGAATTTTATAGGTCTTTGAACATCAGTGGCCTGTACTTGTCTTTATAATCACAGTTCTATTCTATTACTTTTAGTAGAGAGTATAGCTTTTGAAAAGAATTCACTTTCTAATCACCTGTAGCATTTTATACAAAAGACTTGAGAAAATTATTACGCCACGAAAGTTAATAAATATTTTGAAACGTTTTTGATTCTGTAGTTCATTAGCAAAGGATACACTACGAAGAGGAACTATCCAGGCAAGTGACTGAGGAAAAATCGCTGTTCTTGACACGAAATTAATAGTGGAACAGTTATTTTTTAAATGTTCAGCAAATTATTGGACCATACTAAACTTTGCTTAACCTGTGGTGATCTTCTGTGGCAAATATTTGAAGTTGTTGGACGTAATCATGGCTCTTTATGTAAAAGTCTCTGTAAAATATCTTCTTGGCGTCGGAATGTTACAATGCAGAACGAAGCCATAAATTCCAGAATCTAACAGTCAACACATCTCCGCATCCGAAGCATAATTAATCCAATCTTGCTTCATTAATCACGCAGAATGTCAGCTGATTGAATGCTGGCCACCGACTATCTGTTCCATGAATGTCTCCTGCGCTACTTCGAGCCAAACCACCATTTACACTCCCGCCTAAAGCTTTGCGTTACGGAAGCACCTCCTCCCACGTCTGCAATTCATGCAAACCTGCATTCCCTAAGCGTGAACCGGTTTACATACTACAATACTTTAACACATTTGTATTATGAAAGAATATAACTTTATGAAATACTTCACAAATTAATTTTGTTAACGTAATTTTGCAAAAATAATAATTATTTCCGCAAGAGTTGAGTCAAAGAACATTATAAAATAGATATTACAGTATTCACAGGGAACATCGAAGTTAAATAGAAGAGTTACAGTCGATGTCGTACGTAAATGTTATAGATTTTATTCACAGGAGCTCGTCTCACTTTTGCACTACAGCAGCTATCTCTACGGTGTTTTAACATTAGGAAGAGCCCCATCGAAATAATAACAAAACCTTTGACACACAGGACAACCAACAACTGCTAAAAGAACGCTCTTCCACCAATGGCAACCCACCTGAAGATATCCATGACTGATTTCGGCACAGCTCTGAGTATCAGCAGAGCACTGCTGACAAGCATGCCAAGTCTAGGTAATCTGCGAACTTCTTCCGGAAATCTTGTGAACATTCTGTTTCAACTGCACGAAAGTTTGTTCACATGTGCAGTGCCATTCGCAGTTCCTAAATGTACACTCTATGCCAAAAGGCTCAGAAATAATAGGTTACAATTCCAGCTACCAAGAACTGTCGTATTGATACGTAACAATTAGGACAGAGCAACCTTTAGTGAAATATGAAAAATATCCGGTGCACGTGAGGTTCTCTGGGTCAGACTGTGGGGCTAAGTTTCTGTCACTGTTACTTGGTTAACCTAGAAGTTCAGTAAGTCTAGTATAGGGTTTTTGTGCAGCGGACATTATAATTTGTGTCACCATCACAGGTGGATTTATGCCGAAAGAAAAGACAGTACCAGTCACTGTTAATTGTTCTATTTCTTTTAACCAAAGTTTTGAATCGACTAGCTCATCTATGGGCCACTGTTCAAGTCATGTAATACGAGGGCTATTCGGAAAGTAAGGTCGGATAGGTCGCCAAATGAAAACGACAGTGAATATCTGATGAAACTTCCCATGGATGTGTTGGGCAGTGTCTCTGCCACGCCTGTTGATCACGTCACATCGGTATTTTGCGTTCTGAGCGCACATTGAGCACACAAAGATGCCTAAGACAATAGTGTCTCCTGCCAAGTATGAGGGCCTGGTAATAGATTTCGCCTGATGTCAAGCAGCCCACATGAAATCACTGTCATGCGTTCCCTTCTTCATGCCAATTCTCGGCAACACTCTGCAGGGGCTATGAAAATGCTCCTGCAGCGTTTTCGATGGGAATTGTTTGATCACCCTCAATACAGCTCGTAATTGGCTCCACTTGAGTGAAGACGACATTTTGGCACAGACCAGCTTAGAGAATTGGTGGAAACCACAGACGACTGCCGTCTAGGCCGAGGGTATTGGAAAGTGGATACAACCATACGACAAATGTCTAAGTCGGAGTGGCGACTATGTAGATAACTGCTACAAATATAACATTTCTGATTTTCACTGTGGTTTTCCTTTCGCGAACGACTGGACAATACTTTTCGAATAGTACTGTTACAAGCGCGATCAACTATATGAAAGTGATACTGTCGATTACAAACTGGTGATAGCGTATTTGAGGGAAAAATACAAGGAATAAATAAACTAGTATTTCCCTGCAAGTAGCTCGGGGAACAATGGTTTTTTTTTTTTTTTTGTTTTTGTTTTTTTTTAGACGTTCGGGAGGACGAGGGTTCAAACCCGCGTCCACACGTCCTGATTAAGGTTTTCCATGATTTCCCTAAATCGCTTCAGGAAAATGCCGGGATGGCTCCTTTGAAACGGCATGGCCGACGTTTTGACCGGCTGTAGAGTTATTTCGAAGTGACTCTCAAGGGTGTTGCAACTTCGCTAACTAGAGAAAACCGAGATTTCTGAGAGACGTGCCTAAGGTGTAATGAAGACAATAGTAGAGATACATTTACAGGCGCCAAAGAGAAGAAATTATAGTCCGCATAAACGAATATTGATTACTACTAATGTCACCTGTTGTTATATGCGCTGAAGATGAGACTGTAATAGTTGAAATCTAGATCTGCTGTAATAAAACGATGGATTTCGGGATAAACAGCTGCTCTTTCCTCCATTGTCTGTATCATACAATAATTAGAAGGCAATACATAATGCCTTCTTCTATATCCAGTGCGTGTTGGGTTCTTTCTAAGTATCAAATAATGTCAAAGACAACCGTATGGTTTTCGCTGTTAAAAACAGTTTCTTAATGAAAATGTTTTGTCTATTTACGTATATATCAGTGTATACTTTTTCTTTGTCCTGGTATTGTAGAGCCTAAATCAGTTTCCACTTTAATATATCTGGCCTCTTTTGTGTAAGGACACTCATAGAAAAAGTATCGAAGTGCTAAACGTGGGATGAAAAAAAGTCTGTTACTATAACGTGAGATCACGGTAAGAATACATTTACATCCGGTGTTACCGACGACGCCGTTATTCCCCTCCAACGACAACTTCAAAACATTCTTCCCGAGAATGTTGACGTTAACGTACCTTTTCGTATCGTCTCATTCAGTTCCATGGACGGTCTCCGTGAATGCTCCCATTTGAAATGCATTGACACTCCGTCCTTTCAAGTTCTTCGAGGACTGACTTCAACGCGTGCACCCAGGTCAAGTCCACGTGTAAGATAGCTGACCGTCTATCTGCCAAAACCGGCCAACCTGATTTTGTTTTTAGGTGCTTTCCACTGAAATTTAGGGAAATAGTGGGCTAGTTCCTCACACACTTCTAATAAACACAGAGAGATAAAATATGAAGGTTCACAAAACAGAGTTTACACAATTACAGGCAACAAGTGAACCCTCTTTTTTCGCTTAAGGTTATGAAGTGACATTTGTTGCGGCAATAATAGCATCTGGACGCTAGTTAAAATCATTGGCAAACGCGGCCATGGCTGGGAAAATGTGGAAGAAATAAGATGTTGGCAGAGGTTCAACTTCATGAAGAGATATCTACTTTTGATTGAGTCCTCGACATATTTCAAAGACTTTGTGTTGCCCTCAGTTTTAATCGTAGTTCACTGGACATATTTTGTTACTGACTTGAGAGCAAGGTCGCAAAAGGCCAATGATGTTTGCGGCATTCGGCGCCCCACATATTATCTACCATGCGAACACAATATTGGCTGCTAAAGGCAACAAGGTGTGGGACTGGAGGTATCCAATGGTGATCACAGCATGATGCTACGGGGCGTATTTGCACTGCTTAGTCGATGGATAATAACAGTGCTACAGCGCTAGTGCTGATGATACAAAGATGAGCAGCGGCAACGATAAACAAAGCAAAAATTGCATTATATCTACAATAACAGTTGCCGAAGTTGACATTTCATCAGAAAGGAATCCAAGGAATGTCGCAGAGTGAGAAAGAGGTGGCAGATGAAATATTAGCGTTTCTGCAAAATGAGTCAGTGTGTAGAGGACATGGGGTTATTTTTAGGAAATATGGTGCGAAATTATGATTTAGTGTGTTTCAATGCGTGATGCGCCAGCTTCACGGCAGACGTCGGCTGGCCGGCGCGTTTGCACGTGACGCAGTTTTGCAGCAAGTGTCGGTATGTGTGTACGTGCGCGGCAGCCATCAGAACACAACATTAGTAGAATTACGCAGGTGCAGGCCGCGTGTGGCGCGGTTGCGTTAGCCAATTCATCGAGAACCTTTTAATAAACACGCCGCCGCATAACCGGCGGATTCATCAGCGGTCTGCACAATTTAAGGGCATCAGAGGTGGGTGTCGGCATTCGGTTCGACCGATTGGGCGTTCGGTCGCTGTCACGTCGTCGTCATCAGCGACGCTGTCTCCGAGGACCGGCCGGCAGAGGGCATTGCCCGCTGCTGCACCGGCGACTCCCAGCATCGTCACAAGTCACCGTGTCTGCAGGAGGACAGCTGGGCCGGGCCTCATGCCGCTAACCCCCTACTGCCTGCGCAGCCGCTGACTGTGCACAGCGTCATGTTCCCCGAACTGTGCGCACAGTGCGTCTCCACCACGACACGAGCGGTGGGGCTGAGCTACCGGAAAATGTATTGGAAGAACCAACAGTAAAGAGGAAGATTGCTGAAACCAGCCACCTTCTTCTACCCAGTCACGCCCTACAACCCAGACCGCGTCACCCGCTCTGGTCATCCTACTACAAGTGGTGTCAGTCGGGCAACCTGCGCATCACACGCTCCTGTTACAATTGGTGACAGCAGTGGTCTTCTCCCTGGATCTGGAGGAAATTGTGGCTCGTAATCGACGAGGGTATGTGGCATTTGAAAAGGGCAACAATGGATCAGCAACTCCTGCATCATGACAAGTAAGTGCCAATTTTTCGTTTGATGGTTTGTCTGAACCTGTAGCATAGTCCGTCTTCCCTTCCTGTTCTTCTTTCTGGGCTTACTGTAGTCTTGATTCGATAGCTGGTAGTGATGGAGCAGTCTGTGTCAGCCGAGTTGGCTATTCAGCAGCTACTTGAGCAAGTGTCAGAATTAGAGATAGAGCTTGCTCGCTCTAGAGGAGCGAGCAAAGAATGGTTTCCTGTTAATGCAGTAATTATTGACACTAACGCTGCGTCTTTTGTCACCCCTTTTTTGGGAAAAGCTGAGGAGGGTGTTACGATTTTTTTTTTTTTTTGAGCACCTTAGCACGGTCGCTAAATTGGGAAATTGGGGTTCAGAAACACTTTTGCATGTGGCTAAATTGAAAGTAACTGGGGATGCCACAGCATACGTTACATGCCATGAAGAATTAAGGTTCAAATGGTTCAAATGGCTCTGACCACTATGGGACTTAACATCTGTGGTCATCAGTCCCCTAGAACTTAGAACTACTTAAACCTAACTAACCTAAGGACATCACACACATCCATGCCCGAGGCAGGATTCGAAACTGCGACCGTAGCAGTCACGCGGTTCCGGACTGAGCGCCTTAACCGCTAGACCACCGCGGCCGGCGAAGAATTAAGGGATGCTCGGACATTTGAAGTATTCAGAAAAGGGTTGCTGGAAAGGTATCGGAGGAAAAATGTGTCTAGATATTATTGGGAACAATTGAGTAGGATGTATCAAAGGAATGGGGAATCAATAGACGCTTTTGTAGATCGAATTCGAAAAATTAATGTTAATACCTATGAGCTAACGGATTCTGAGAGGGTTAATGAAGCCATTCTGCAGGAAGCTGAGCAAAGGGCACTAGACACATTTTGCGGGGAATACCGCAACCTTCCGCAAGATTAGGATGGAATTTCCTAAGACTCTCAATGAGGCAGTCGGAATCGCTGTGGCGTTAGAGGAAGTTGAAGCAGTAACAAAGATGCAGAGCAGGAAAGCAGTGTTTAATGCAGAAATAAAATGTTTCAGATGTGGTCGGATGGGACACATTAGACGCGATTGCAAGGAAGTGCAGTGCAGGAAATGCAGACGTTGGGGTCATCGGGAGCGTAATTGCAATTGGTCCTGGCAGAAACATGATAGGAAACCGCAAGGTGGGCCGCACCCCACTCAGTTAAATGGGACAGTGAGTGGAGTGTCCACTGCTAGTGCAGAATCAGTGGCAGTTTTTTTTCTGACCGGCTTGGTGAGGGGCAGACTGTGCAAATTTTTATTGAATACCAGGTCTCAGGTATCCGTGGCGAGTAGAAATGTACTAGGTAAAGTAGAATTAAAACCACCACGCTGGACGTTAAGTGGCGTGGGTGGGGGACAGGTGAAGTCACTCGGGTCAGCGGTTTTAAACTTCCGAGTGGAAATGAGGAACTTCCAGGTGAAGGTAAAAGTTCTTCCAGTTGGTGGCAGCAGCTATGATGTCATACTCGGATTGTATTTCCTGGTTGCACATCACGCAAAAGTTAACCTGGAACGGTGTACAGTAGAACTGGACGGAATACAATTTCGCCTAGGTTCTGCGGCCGAAAAACCATTACTGTCGCATGGAACCGCCCAGCCGTCAGGTGGACCACCTAAACTGCGTACATGGTCCCTTAGGGTTAACTCGCAGGATACTATACCGAAGGGTACAGGGAAAATAATCTAGTCAGATGTTGGAGCTAGCGTGCCGGTAAATTCGTTGTGTGTCGTTGAACCTTTGTTTGAAAATGAGCCGATGGATGAAATGAAGTGTTTTACGCGCCGTAGCGTGTCCTACGTACGGGAGATAGAAAGACAAAAGGTTGTGCCTGTTAGTATTGATAATTTTGGCCTTGAAGAGGTGCACTTAGCACGGGGTACCGTAATAGCGAATCTGTAGATAATAGGGGAAGATAAACTGGATAAGGATTTCGCAGCAGAGTACACAATGCGAGAGAGTCTGTCAGTTGCTACGATCAGCTTTTGTATGCTTACAAACTCAGTTGCGGCAAACTGTAGGGTTAATCCCGCACGTCCATAGGAAAAGAGGATGGTTAGGCGCATGTGGCCGTATCCTAGAAAACTGTTTTTGGGACCGCTGACGCAGGAGATATTAAAAGTATTAATGAAACGCTACAGCAGGTACATGATAATGTTAATAGCAACCAGGGAATGCTTGATCTTCACACAACCCAGTTAGAGAAAGATGTAGTTAATAATATGCGCCAATTGCAAGCTTTGGCCGCGACCTTCATGTCCCACATTAAGGCCACAGCCGACACAACCAATCACGACTTGGGTACATTCATGTACCGGTTGGATAACGTCGATTCACTGCTGATAATCGTTAAGCTGCTCTGTTTTCTTGCTGACAGTATTATGGAAGCACGCATAGAAGCCACAAAACTACAGGAGGCTTTGTTGCACGCAATGCGTGGGCACTTAACCCCTGTACTGTTAACTTCGGAACAACTTCGAGAAGGACAACGGAAAGTTCAATTGGAACTGCCCGCATCCCTGGAGCTACTGACGACATTAACAGAGGTGCACTTATCTCTGTATTACAAAATGGCCACTGTTACCAGTACGCAGATGGGTACCCTGCTGAGAATTCATCTCATAATACCATTAATATGTAAGGATTGTAAATTTGAATGTTACGCCTTGCATATGTATCCGGTAAAGTGGGAAATTTTGCAGAAATCAGAAATTCGTACACTTAACCATACGGGAAATACAGTTAGTGGCACGTAACAGAAAAGCTCATGCGTTCCTCACTGCACAAGACTTGCTGCGTTGTCGAACAGGTCCAGTTACCATCTGCCCCACAAAATTGTTACATACTGTTCCCAAATCTTGTGAGTATTCTCTATTCCGCTCTCAAGAACCAGTCGCGGAGTGCCCTAAGGAAATTATAGCAGGCATGGTGCAGTTCTTTCAGCAAGTGTGTCCACATTGGGTATTTTCAGTAATGGAAAACACAGTCATTATTTGCGTTTGTTACGAGCAGGGTAAGCAAGGGAGTACGCAAAAAATAGAACTGCAGTGGCAAGGACTGTTAATTAACGGCACACAGTGTGACATTTCAGGGCCAACTTTCCGTTTACCAGCTGGGTCGCCAGATCGCTCCACAATTTATAATGTTTGAAGCATTATGGACAGCGTCCTCCAACCAGCTCGGGATTTTGACGATATAACCAGTCATTTGTACAGAATTTGGCAAGATGTACAGCAGGAGGACATCCAACAAGTCTTTCAATCAATGCCAAGGCGAATAACTGCTTGCATAAGGACCAGAGGTGGAGCAATGCGTTATTGGCTTGCTCAATTTGTGAAGCTGTTTCTTTTGAATAAATTATCCATTTTTTTCTGAAATTGTTTTCATTTGTTTCTCTGCATTTATACATCACATCTAGTCATTTCCGTCCCATTCGGATAATTCCTTCATGGAGCCGTTTTTTTTCATTCGGCATTCAATTGTTGCCATTTCCTTTCTTTTTATATTGCTTACTGGTTCACATAGTGATTGCAAAGTTATCAAGCAATTGCAGCTACTCCGTATCAAGGGCGCTGTACACAATAATTCCAAATGCCCGCTTGCTCTACAAGCACGACGGTAAGAAGATGTTTAGTACTTGATATAAATAAATGACAGTACAGTCCTTGGATTTAGCGTTACGCCATCATGGTAATAATCATTTGCTAGAAAGAGGAGAGGAAGGCGGTTAACGCTCCGCATTCATGACGCTGTAGACGGAGCACTAGTTCATCTGAACAAGGAGGGTCGAGAGAATCACCTCAGCCTTCTCAACCCTTAGGTGGGAACATGTGCGATACTTAGGTTACAGGGAACATCCGCCTCTCGGGCTACTAGACAAATATGTCATAAATTCACTGAATTCTTTCTTTTTGTCTCAATGGTTAACGTGTCACTTTTTCTCTTTTAATAAATTTATGTTATATTAGGCAAAAAATAAGTAAATTTAAATAAATTTTTTTTGACAATTCGCGCAGTAGGAACGTATGACATGTTAGGTAAATGTGAAAAGAGAACCTTGTGATTCTTTTGTGTGAGTAATAGCGGTACAAAATATAAATACCTACATCATAGTAGTTCACTATAAAAATTATATATAAAATGAAGAACAATGGAATCACAAAAACACTTTAATAAAAACAAAAATAGTCCCTAACAATAACGGCCTTCAAAAAATTGGAATACTTAATAATAAGAGGAACATGACGCAAACTAAAAGTGTGAAGTCTAGGTAGAGAATATTACATTGTAAACAAAACTGATTACAAGCAAACATAAACAAGTATTCCCTATAACACACAACTTTGTTGTTTTCGTTACTGATACTAAAATAAACGTAATCCATCGTAAATCAGCTAAATGCGTCGAAAAAACAATAATGACTGCCTGCAAAGAATAGTTTACGTACGTGTTGCATTACTTCTTAGAGCATTCCAGGCACGTTAGGGTTTGGAATTTCACATATTGGCAGTTTGTTATACGTTTTTTGCCAAATCGGCGGACGAGGTGATATTTCATAAGAGTACTGTAGATACATTTCGATAAGAAATGAGAAGGCTTGATTAGTTGTTTTTCCTCGACACTGAGCTCTACCCTGTCACAGTCTTTGCCGATGTATACACATGAGTTATACATGTGTGAATTCCTCGCATCCTTCAAACTCATTAATTTTATGCCATATCTGGCCTGTCTGTTGGGTATGTTGTTTCTGAACTGGCATCGACTTCTGGAAGCAATCAGAGTCGCGTCTATGCAAGCGAATGCTTCAATTTCGTAATTCCGCTGACAGTTGTCAATGAAATTCTCAAAAAGGGACGAAATGGCTGCCAATGGGTCTACTTTCTCTGTCTCCTTTCTCGTTTTGGAATCATCAAAGTGCAAAGCGCTGATCATACTTTACGTCTCTTTTCCGACATAGTAGGAGGCCAATTGAACGTCTAATCTCACCGATAGCAGAAAAAAGAATGAAAGTCCTTCTTGGACAGTTTGAAAATTCTCTATAATTTAAGACCAAACAGTGCAGCTATCTCTTCTTTTGAGGTGTTCTTATACGAAACACTGTTCGGATGTCCTAATTTTTTGCCGTATAGACTGCATTTTGGAATTAGTCCACAATATATTGTTGGAGAAGTAGATACGCCAGATATCTTGGGGACCGGGATTATGTAATCTTCGATCGCAACCCTTCAGACACGAAAGCTGCATGTTTATAATATTCGTTGCTGAACGGCTGTATCTATAGGCAATTGGTTTTGAATTCCAAGAAAAACACCCCCGTTTTTCGAAATAGGTTATAGCATGTTCTATATCTTCATTAGATCGTTGTTCACATCTCTGCTCTCTACCCGGTCGTTAATCATCGCCTGACGAAGCTGCAGGAACTGCCTCTTCTGCTTCCGATACCTCAGACGATGAATTGTAATTAGAATATCGTTTCTCGTCTACATCTGGCACGTATGAGCCTTCGTAATCTACTTCTACATCGGTTTCAGATTCGCCGGACATGAAATGGTTCAAATGGCTCTGAGCACTATGGGACTTAACATCTGAGGTCATCAGTCTCCTAGAACTTAGAACTACTTAAACCTAACTAACCTAAGGCATCACACACATCTATGCCCGAGGCAGGATTCGAACCTGCGACCGTAGCGGTCGCGCGGTTCCAGACTGAAGGACATGAAATGCCAGCAAAGCACTTCGTTACTACTTTTTATGAGATAAAAGATAGTAAAATGTAATTACTACGCCCAAGAATGGGGTGTTTATGACTATAAACATCACTGGAAAAACACGTATATGAAACAACATAACACAAATAGAAATATCCGCCTGGGAAGCGGATGTATTTACGTACGTTTTTGGGTATTGTATTGTATTGTTTTGTATTGTATTAAAATGGGGACCTAGAAATGACGGAGAGGCTTCGTCCCCGCCATAGCCCTCAGTGGTTCACAACCCCACAACAGGCCACAGCAGTCCACCTACCCCACCGCCGCCCCACACCGAACCCAGAGTTATTGTGCGGTTCGGCCACCAGTGCATGAAAGATACGTTGAACATGATCGCCACATTAGCCTTTCGCAGCCACAGCCGAGCACTGCACCTCGACAGGACATTCCATAGATTATTCTGCCACAGAAATCTTCACCTCGACGAGATCCGTCTGAGACGCAGTTATTAAGAAACTCACGGAAATACGTTTGGCGAAAGATCTGATTAACCGTGATCGCGGCTTCCAACTGGACAGGACGTGGAACGCGGTGAATTCTTTAATATCTGAAGAAAAAGCATTTTATTATAACGAAGCATAATTTTATTAATTTGGGATCTGAATTCTAGCTCCGCAAGGCTACACTGCGACAGGGGGCGTGGATAAAGTATCATCGTTATGCATGCGCCTGCGCACCATAGATGGAGCAACATTCTAAAGGGCACCAAAATCTGCAGAGGTCGCTCATGCAGCGGCTGCCTTTTCGCAAGCGTCTCCACCCCAATATTTGGTGTAAAGTTAGTGATGTGAACTGGCAGTCTCCAGTGCAGAAAAGTAGTCTCGAGACAGCTGAATGTTTGTCAGTTGAAATGTCGTTGCAAGAAGTCGACGTCATCCTGCTGGAATGCCTTAATATCGTGGATAACGACATAATTTGAACAGACTTGTTCTTAAATTTGTCCTCCACTTGTCTAGCTTACTTAATTTACAACTAAAAGTAAAATAAAGAATTAGAATAGAGTTCTCGAGATCTTATTCGTTAAAGAAAACATTTTACTCATCGTTTAAGACGAATAACAACTATGTTACTAGCTATGTAGATGATTTGTATGGACCGCAAATAATCTACGTCTAGGGACTCATGTGAAATTTCCATTGCATTTGCCGCTCGTCGAAGAGAGCTTCATTCCCTTGGCACTCCAGCCTTCTGAGAAAGCTGTCTACAATTATAACTGGCGAGTTTGCCTGACAAGGTCGAGCTGTCCCCTGCCATATTTGTATTTTAAACGCCTCGTCATGGTTTTGGTATTCTCAGAACTCTCACGAGGCGTGCCCTTTAGCTTGTTGCTCTTATTCGCTTCCCTTACATGGTATCAGTAGCGAATGACGAGGAAGGCTTCACAATTAGATACAGCACGACAAGAATGACACAGCCTGGGACAAACTCGACGCTGTCGTCTTCAGAACGGTACTCTGTAAACACGGTGCTGCATTGCTGCTGGCTGCTTAATGTCGAAGCGCTACTCACGCATTATACTTTTGCCATGTAATTACTTCTCGTGTTCCGAGTAAGAACCCCACGGTTTTCGCCACTATAAATGGATCTCACTTTTATCAGTAATTAAGAGGACATATTAAAGGCACCTACAATTTTTCTGCCACTCCAGAAATAAATACCACTCTTCTCTTGGTCGCGGAAATGGCCTAGCCGCAGTGGATATACCGGTTCCCGTCATATTACCGAAGTTAAGTGCTGTCGGGTGTGGCCGGCACTTGGATGGGTGACCATCCGGCCACCATGTTCTTTGCAATTTTTCGGGGTGCACTCAGACTCGTGATGCCAACTGAGGAGCTACTCGGCGGAATAGTAGCGACTCCGGTCAAAGAAAACCATGATTACGATCAGGAGAGCGGTGTGCTGACCACACGCCCCTCCTACCCGCATACTCATCTGAGGATGACACGGCGGTCGGATGGTCCCGATGAGTCCCTTGTGGCCTGAAGGCGGAGCGCTTCCTTGTAAGTGCAAATGTTTTGTTACAGATTAACGTATTCAAGTCTACCTACATTGTGGACTAGTGTTCGTATCAGGAACGTTCTTGGGTGAAATTTACATACGGACAAATGAGTAAAAGCAGTAAGGAGGTCATTCTGGTTCACATAGTACACTGCCCAGTTTCGTTAATGTGACCACCTTCTATGCTCGACATCAGAGTGCGATAACCACTCACACACCGCAGCTAGTAGCTCTAGCAGTGCAGGATATATAGAGCGTGTCATGGGTGTGCCATTCCCATGACGTTATTGTGAAAATTTACGGAACTAGTGCGACGATATAAAAACAATCGCAATAACGAAAATATTGATAAAAGCCATAAAGACGATGTGTTGTGATTATTGCAGTGACATATTGTAAAATAATATATAAAAAGAACAATGAAAATTATTATTAGTACGAAAACTACGTATTTCAAGGATAGTCTGTGAACAAAGATAAAAATGAATATAGTGTCCTCTAACGAGGAAGAAAGAGAAAAAACTAACTACTCATCGTTTTGTTCTTGATTGTAGAAAGACGCCATTGACGATTTGTGATGAAAATGGTATGTCTTTGTTACTAATACTGTAAGAAAAAGCATTCTTATGAGAATTATCATTAATTCTATAAATGTGTAAATTCGTGTTCTCCTTTCAGTAGTGTTGGGAAAGGCATCCCATAATTATTAGTGAATATTTTGCAGTTTTCATATATTGAGCTGATTTTGTTTCAAAGACGCCATTACGACTTAAAAATAGGAACACACTCGCTGAGAATTATCTACTTGAGTGTTTCACGTGAAAGCGAATTAATATTTCATTGCAGAAACAGTTTTTGTGTTAGCCTGGAGCAGTCAGCACGGATCAGGTCTCACACGATTCACTATATAAAAAATAATTGTAATACAGATTTAAATAGAAAAATAGCTTTCAAAGAATTTTAATCAGTGCTATAACAAGACTTCAATGCGAACCTCACAGAAAGCCCAGAGTCTCTTCTCATTAACAGAACAATGAAGATGGTCCGATTTTAATGCGCGCGACATTTAGCTTTCCTACATTTCATGTCTAAAACTTTAAACACAAACATACTAGACTGCTTAAACTCGCAGTTGGAAAGAAATTAACATTGCTCGCACAGCAATCAAAGCCTTTTACGTAACCGTCAAGATTTTGGTGCACTTTAACACAGCATTTCAGCTTCGTGTTGCAGAGAGGCACTGCACGTCTGCAAACGACGAAACGTACGTGAAACATAATATTCTATCAACGACAGGCCCTCAGAAAACTAAAGTGTCTGAGGTTAAGGCGCACCAGGAAAGTACATTTCTTTTTATTGAAACAGCAAAGCTCCATTAAGGGGGCTTTAATGGTGTTGCACTTTCTAATTTGCAACCTTCCATATCAGAGAACATCATTACGGGTTAGTGGAATCGAGTATTCTGCATTTACAACTTCATTTACCACTGATACTGAGAATAAATCATCTTAATTATATTTTGTGCTACATGAACGTTGATTATAACATCATACAGTACGGAAAGTAGTACATGGGGTGGGAGTGGGACGTAGTAATACAGTGCAGTCGTTGTCGTAATGCGGAAACGGTGCGGTTCATCTGATGTCGAAAAGGGCACGTTCATTGGATGTCGGGCCAAGGATGGAAGCATTCCGAAACGGCTAAGTTCCACCGTAGGTAAAACATACTTTGCAAGGCAAAAAGGCACTACCTAAAACGGCGCGGAGACAACTGTGGTGCACCAAGGGGCACAGAAGACAGTGGTGAACGACGGCTGTGGAGATATGCGCGGGCGAATAGACAATAAACTGTTGAGCAACTGACTGAGCAGATGAATCCAGGAGCTATCAACAGTCTCTCCTCAACATCGTTCAGCGAACGTTACTGAGCTTGGGTCTCCGCAGCAGGCTCCTGGTTCGTGCACCACGTAGACTAGAATTTGAACGCCAGTACAGCAGTAGGACGTGTATTAAGTGGCGGTAGGTGGCCTTTTCACATGAACTACGTTTTATGCTTCATCTGACAAATGGCAGTTGACGTGTACGTTGCCAAAAGTCTGAAAGCAGACAGAAAGGGAGCTTTGTGGTCGGAGAAATGTTTTCTTGACATTCACTGAGCGATCTCGTCATTCTGGAAAGCACAATGGATCAACAAAAATACGCATCGATCCGTGGGGACAATGTCCGCCCCCATATACAGTTTGTTTTTCATCAGCAGAATCCACCAGCAGGGCAGTGCAACGTTATCACGCAGGTCGCTACGTATGTGCGTGGTTCGAAAAGTGGCAGGATGAGTCTAATGTACTCCCTGATTTAAACCCGGTCGAGAATCTGTGGGACCACCTCTATCGGGCCGTGCGCACAACGGATCCTCAATCGAGAAACCTAGCCCAGCTGGGACGGCACTAGAGTTGGCATGGCTCCACTTCCCTGTCTGTAGATACTTTCCCTGCACGTGTCGCAGAAGTCCGCGCTGCAAAAAGGTAGCCGGCCGGGGTGGCCGAGCGGTTCTAGGCGCTACAGTCTGGAACCGCGCGACCGCTACGATCGCAGGTTCGAATCCTGCCTCGGGCATGGATGTGTGTGATGTCCTTAGATTAGTTAGGTTTAATTAGTTCTAAGTTCTAGGCGACTGATGACCTCAGAAGTTAAGTCCCATAGGGCTCAGAGCCATTCTGCAAAAAGGTGGTTATTCAAGCTTTTGACAGGTGATCACATTAATGTGACTGGACCGTGTACATAAGTACGGCAGGTGTCTTCTTGGACTTTGATGATCACGTATGACGTCCGTATATACACTGACAAGCCAAAACTGAGACTGATTGCCAGCCTGTGACGTTGAAGGACACGTGAGTTAGCAAGGAATGTGTAAATGGAGCAAACTTGACTGGGAAATCATTCTAGCGACGATACGGTCCGAGAACGTGGAAATCCACTGACACATGCGACTTTGACGAAGGGCAGGCTGCGATGACCCACCTGCTGGGAATGAGCAACTCGGAAACGGCGACGCCAGTTGGCTGTTCGTATGCCTTTGTCGTAAGAATCTGAGAAAAGCGCTTGAAGGACAATGAGAGCATGCGTAGGCGACAAGGCGTTGGTCGTCCGCGCCTCGTCAGAAAACGTGGAGGCTTGCGCACTCAGTAATGCAGAATAAGCGACGATCTGTAGCAGATTTGACGATGTGGAGGCACAAATGTCTCGAAGTACACAGTTCAGCGGACTTTACAGAACATGGGGCTCTGCAGGAGAAGACGCCTAAGTCTTCTCATGTTGACCCAACGACATCATCAATTGTGACTGCAGTGGATACTGGATCATCGAAACTGGACCATGGATAAATGAAAACGTGTCGTTTTGTCGGATGCTTCACTTTTCTTGTCACTCTTGGTCGGTGGTCCTATCAGGATACGTCGTCTTGGAGACGGATGGCTGCACGGTACATGTAAAATGCTAGGAGATTGGTGCAGTTGCAGTTTGAAACACGTATGTAACGTAGCAGCGATGGCGAGGCATTGCAGCATCTCTGACCAGAGAGTATGCGCTTGACCGCGCGAGTGTTGCGAGCGGTTCCCAGTGTGTAGCTCGGTTTAGTTGCGTGCAGTTGGCTAGTAGCAGTGTTGAGAGCAGTTCGCGAGTAGTAGTCGTGCAGTGCAGTACAGTAGTAGTCGTCATGTAGAGGAGTACGCTAATAGTCGTCATGCAGAGCGGTCGGTCAGTAGTAGCACCCCAGTGCGGTTGTGTGATGTAGGCGGTCGGCAACACTGGTCAAGATGCTGAATGAGGTATACTGTTAATTAATATAATCATTAGATAATGTAAAAATTTATTTATTGTAATTAATTTCCAACAAGTGCCCCAATAATAATTTTTATTCCAAAGCAGTTTTTACAAAACAAAATTTATTTAATTGCACTTCCCATTTAATTCCACTTCCGTTAAAAAAAATTTCAGTAAAATCACAAAAAAAAGGAATATTATTATTTGCAATGCAGTTCCTCCAAGCCGCGCGAAAGAATAAGAGCAGAAATTTGACATCCAGTTATACTGAGGTAAGAATTTAATTCTGATTGTTTTATACAGGGCCAAAGACCGATATTTCGGTTTAATTGAATTTCATTAGCACTGAACTGTTTTTCATTGTTTTCGTGAAGAATTTATATTTGAGTCAGATTGCTAATTTTTGTTTAATTGTCATTGTCAGTAGATTCCATTGTGGGAAAGTTACACTTAGCGCAATGTCCATAAGTAATTCTAAATAATATTGTCATTCATCATTAAATTTTTGTGGGGAGGTTACACTTGGCGACACCCAGTCCAGGATCGTATTTCGTTGAGAATCTTTTGAAAAACAGTCAGATATCTGCTCTTATGTGCTTAAGTATAATTAGGATATGGCGCTACGCTTTTACTAATCTTGTGACTTTCTTTGTACAGGTCAACGGCAATTCGTTGCTCTGTTGTATTTGTGTGTTGTTTTTGCATTGTGCTTATTGTTTTGTGAATATTTGTGACTACTGTAAAAATGCCGCGAAAGACTGTGAATAGTGTATCGCGAGGTATTATGAATGAAATTACCGACTCAAACAACTTTACCGATAGGACATGTGACACGCAGTGTAATGATGACAATCCTGCGTTCACTAACAATCAGTGCATTCCAACCACTAGTGATGACTTTTACCCTGATAATGAACAAACGAACTCAATTGTCTCGTCTGTTAATTGGACGACAATTGATGACGCAGAACGCTCTATTGTAATGAGCGCTGCCGAGCTTAACACACCCGATTTGGAAAATTCAAGTAACGTACAGACAAATTTGTCTAGTGAAAATGAACAGTGTACTGAAAGTAGGACGGATTTATTTAATTCCGAAATAATGTCTGACAGTGTACATCCGACTGACAAACTTTTTTCTAAATCTCAGAATAACCAAATGGTTACAGTAAGCGAGAAAGTTCCAGATCCACTATTGAACAGCACAGAGAATAGAAATGCTAATTTTGAATCGGATCCAATTATGGCATTTTTGCGGCAAAATTTCAAACAGTTTAATGAAAAATTTAATAAAAATGACGAAAATTTCAAACAACTTAGCGAACAGGTCAGACAACAGAGGGAAGATAACAAACAAGATAACGAAAATCTCAAACAACAATTTAGTGAACAGGACAAAAAATTTAATAAAATTGATGAAAATTTTAAACAACTTAGGGAACAGAACAAACAAGATAATGAAAATCTCAAACAACACTTAAATGAAAAATTAGACGACAATTGCAGACAGCTTAGTGAACAAATTAGAGCCGTTGCCGCGCAGTGTCATGACACTAAGGAACAGTTGCGCACGGAAATTGAGGCTTGTTCACGAAAAAATAGCGAAGAAATTAAGTCTGTTGCGCAAGAATTAAGGGAAATGCAAACAGCCGCAACAGAAACACTCAGAGACGAAATTAGCGAAGTCGCTAAACAATGCTCTGAAAAAGCTACACAATTACCGGACGAGTTTAAAGCAATAACGGTAGAACTTTCGCGCACAATGGACGCAAAGATAGACGCGAAATTCGAACAGCAGAATACTCAGATTGACGAACGCTTTAACCTTCACATACAAAGCAGTGATACGCGCTTCCGCAAATTTATTCAAGATCAAAACAAAGTAAAACGACAAGTCATGGAAACAATCACTGCACAAAGACAAGAAGACAAACGTAAAATGTTCGCGAAAGCGAAGACGTATGTAGACAATAATATTACCACAGTGTCCGACAAAATTAATGCCATAGAACAGTTGAACGCGGAATTACGGGATGAAATTTCTGATCTTAAATCAAAAACAGATACACACACAGTAAATATTCAAACAGTGACAGACAGATTCGAACAATTAGATCTAACACAGGATTGCGATGTCATCAAAGCTGATGTTAAAAAGCTGAGCGAAACTACGCGTAAGTTGCAAAAACAGATTAATGCCACTGACACTAAAACCGATGATCAGGCAAAAATACTGACTGAAAAATATGATGTATTGGCCAGTCGTATTGATGCTATCGAAAGTGCTAATGACAATAAATCAGACGATACTTCACCGGTTTCATTTAATCAAACACCTGAATTTCAAAACTTACAACAGACAATTAATGAGATCGATTCCTCTAACAACACGTTACGTAGGAAGTTATCAAATTTACAACAAGAAGTAACAGAGATGAAAAACATTTCAGTTAATAACAATACGTCACAGAATCCGCCACGTTACGAGCATTTGTCAGACTCACGCAGCGCGTATCATGTGAGCAATTTACAGAGACTACGAGACGTAAAATCCGAAAAGCCACGCGACTTAAAATCTGAAAAGCTACGCAACTTGAAGTACGAAACGACACAGACAAACAGATTCACTCACAAACCCGAACGTGTTTTCAAATTCAGTGGCGAGAACATAGATTACGAGCAATTTTTATCCGCCAGAAAATGTAAGGAAGTTAATAATGACAGAACACAGGTACACGCTTTGAGCTGTATACGACAATTTGTTTTTATGCTTTCACCGCTATTGCCTGTAATGCAGAAGCTAGCTTTGAACCAGATGCGACAATTTATTTTTGTATTTACAACAGCATTGCCTATAATGAAGAAACTAGAATTAGCATGCAGACAGCAATTTATTTCTGAATTTGTACCGCCATTGCCTATAACACAAAAGCAGTGCGTAATAGACCTCAGGGGATTCATTACGCTTTAATGAATATGTGCCGTAGCGAGCATAGGGCCCCGAGCTGTAGTAGTGCTGTTTCATCTTTAGTTTTCTGCACTGCTGCCTTTTCTTCTACTATCCTTTATATCTATCAAAACTGCTCTTTAACTATTGTTCTACCTAGTATTAAGAAACGAGTAATGAAAACCGGATATGACAAATTTTTACCGAATGTGACAATATTCAGTAGGCACTCCCGTAAAGACAACTACCGCCGTAATTTTAATTACAGATAAAATCGTAATCATCAGTATGTGTAAAATTATCAGCAATAGCAAACCACATTTTTGTAACAATAGATGTTTTTCACCACAATAGCATGAAAGTCAACCGCTTAGCATACGTAACCAACAATGCAGTCTACAAGGTCAATCAAACTTTAATGTTTCGCCGCGTGCACGTATAGTCCCAGCTCCAACAAATAGTAACGCATGGCAGCAAAGAAATAACTACGTACAGACAACACACTATTTCAACTCGCATAGCAATACGCCGTATAGAAATTACTATCTTGACAGACGTAAAAATAACGAGCACAATTTTCAGCGTACATTTAATAACAGTCGATATTATGAGCAGCAAGAACATTAGCAACAACATATTATCACGAATGAAACAGACAATAGGTGTCATCTATAGCGTAACACGTCAGCAAGAAATAACAGAACAGTTCATATAGTGGATATGCCACAATATTCTCCCGTAAATAACAGCACGTACGATAGATTTTGACCAGATACAGCACAGATTGCATATTACAGTAACGCAAACATTACTTTTGACACGCAGAATTTTTCTCACGAGAATGTTATTTGAAACATGCTCTGTTGAATGCACCACTTTTATCGCACCCAGACCATACTAGAAATTTTTCCATTGCCACTGACAGTTCCAATACCGCTTTAGGCGTACACATTTTCCAGGAAATTGAAGAAGATGGCTCTACAGTAATTAAAAACATCGCATTTGCAAGCCGCATTCTGTCACCTGCTGAGCGAAATTATTCCGTTACAGAATTGGAAACATTATGTGTTGTATGGGCTTTCACGAGATTTAGGCACTTTCTTTATGGCAGACATACCACCGTGTACACAGACCACAGAGCGATACAATTTTTACTTTCGGCCAAATTCACGCACGATAGATTAAGCAGATGGAAACTATATTTACAGGAATTTAATTTTACAATAGTTCACATTCCCGGCACACAAAATGTTATAGCAGACGCACTATCGCGTTCTCTGAGCAACAATCAGCAAGACGTAGCAACCAACTTCCTTAAAACAAATTTCAGTGTCATGTACATTCAGCAAGTTGCATTTGAAAATTTTATTTCATCGTCATTACAGGACATAGCACAAGAACAAAACAAAGACAATGTGTGGAAAGAAATTAAACAGCTTTGGCTAGATAAGAATAATGTTACGATTAGAAACCATTACACTGTACGCAATGACATTCTGTTTCGCCGCTCTCATCCTGACAGCAACAATTGGTTATTATGCATACCTGACGAACTGGTTAACAAATTAATCTGGTACACTCATTTAAGTTACGCACATTACGGAGCACGAAAATGTTTTCTTATACTGAGACAGAACTGTTATTTTACCAACATGGAGAAACGTATTCGACGAGTTTTAGCGTCTTGTAAAATTTGCCAGAAAGCTAAATCAGACACCACTTCACATATTCCTCCATTATATCCCATTATACCTGTTAAATTAAGACACATGGCCGCTGTAGACATTTTTGGTCCGATTCCCAGAACTAACAGAGGTTTTTGCTACATCTTTGTCGCTGTTGAGCTCACTTCAAAATTTGTTACTTTCACTCCGTTACGCAAAGCTACTGCTAAAACTGTTTCAAAAGCATTTGTAAAACATTTTCTATCTCATGTAGGGCATGTGATGAGAGTAATTTCTGACAACGGATCTCAATTTCGTAGTGGCGTATGGACACGCATGTTACGAGCCAGAAACATTTCTCCGATCTATATATCCAAGTACCATGCTTCTTCGAACCCTTGTGAACGGTTAATGAAAGAAATTGGTAAACTGTGTAGAATATACTGCCACAAAAGACATATTGATTGGGATACACACATACTCTCATTCCAAGATGTAATTAATTCCATTCCAAATGAATCCACTATGCTATCTCCGTCTGTTATACTGAAAAACGTTGAACCACCAAACAAAATTAAAGAATTAGTAAAATTCCCCAAAAGTCGTCGCCTACGACACCACGAAATAATTGACATTGCGCTGAACAACATCAAACGTGCCGCAGAGCGCCGGAGAAGACAGCAAAAACAGGTTTGTACACACCGCGTCTTTCACGTTGGACAGAAGATATTGATACGTACACACTATTTATCCAGTAAATTAAAAGGTAAGTGCAGTAAATTTGAACTTCTATACGCAGGTCCATATCGGATTCGCAGCATCCCTCACCCCAATGTTGTACACGTCGACACTTTGAGAACCAGAAAATCGAAAGGCAATCACCATATCTCAAACATTAAACCGTTTATTGAGTGAAACCACTGTATGATTCAACACACTATGATGCCATTTACTAATGCAATTATTTCACCTGACTAATTACTGATGATTATCGTATTTTTTCTTGGCAAGTGCCCGGCAAGGTAAGGTTAGCAGGTCGCTTTTCTTGTCGTTACACATCAGACCGTGCATACTTTTCCAGACGAACTTACGTATTTTATGACTAATTATGCAATGTTAGCTAATGACATGTTAATTTCATTACAATTTTTTTTTCATTAAAGTCTTTAATTCTCGCCTCTATTAACTACACTACATACAAGCTGAACACAACGAACGTCACATTTTGTCTTTTTTATGTATGATTGTATTCCAGTTTTGTTTATATGCACTGTGAAATAGTTAAGATATGACACACACCAGTTGACTTTGACATTTTTTTTTTTTTTGCCCTATGATATCTCAACGTCGTGACTGTTTTACATTTTTTGCTGCTGCATTGTGATATTCTCTGTACATTTTTAGCTTTGAACACTGTCAATGTCTTTGACATATTACGTTTTCTGTCATGTTATGCTGTATGGCTAATTGTGTCACCATAAACCAGTCATTATCTAGTGGATATATGATTTAAATGCAGGACATTAATCTGTTCATCAATTTCAGAAAGAAATGATGCGTCTAAGAAATAAATTTAACATAAATGGGAATTTCACCTACGGAATAAACGAAAGAAGATGCAATAACTTTATGAGGAAGAGTAAATGGATCAGGATTAACAAACATTAACAAGAATATACTATACTCATTGTAGAATAGCAGTCTTAACTAATTTTTTCTTTCAGAATACAAGGTGATTGATGCAGGCTGTCAGAGAGAACTACACATC
The DNA here is from genome assembly GCF_021461385.2 of Schistocerca piceifrons. Taxonomy (NCBI): domain Eukaryota; kingdom Metazoa; phylum Arthropoda; class Insecta; order Orthoptera; family Acrididae; genus Schistocerca; species Schistocerca piceifrons. Next base: position 461,289,744 of record NC_060140.1, read on the forward strand.
TTAGTTTTAATGATGAAATATGCTAGAGATAAGGAATAGTTATGTAATGAGTAATGAAGTTATTTTTTTTGCAGATGATAATGAATGCTGATGAATAATGATGAAGCATATGGTATTATGAATAATGAAGTTTTTCTTTACAGGTGATAATTATGAAGTTATGATAATATGGATAATGAAGTGATGGATAATGAAGTTTTTTTTTTTTACAGATGAGGATAGTGTTGAAGTTATGTATTTATGCTACGTAGTTATTTAAGTATTTGTTGCAGTTTGCTTTGACAGCAGGTGTTACATTGCATAGTAGGATGACAGAAAGTTTTGGAAGGACAGCTATGGAACGCATTTTTATACACATTTCACTACCTGTTAATTCGAAGTTCACTACTTTTCAGCATAGTGTGCGTTTCTTCTTTCAGGTCAATAATCCATTTTGTATTTTTTCCAGGAGAAGCTTTTCATGATACTTACTAAACCTGTTACTTATTATACCTGTTCTAGTACTTGCATTTTTATTTTTTACCCATTTGTGTTTATCATTTATAAATGTGATCACATATACTGCCTTGTTACATAACCTTGCTACAGCTGACTCATGACGAATGACGTTACCTATCCTCATTTGCAGCAATAGGTCAAAAGCAAATAGTGTTATGTCTCAGCAATTAATTATCGATCCCAACGCAATGCATTGCTAACAAAAAAATGTATTACCAGTCCCAAATAGTGATACCAGTTTGAGAAAATTCTGAATAATACTGATCAACTCTGAATAGTATGTCACTTCAGTGATGACTTCTTAATGAGACAAAAAAAAAGTATATATATAAAATAATGCTTTGTCACTAGCTAATAACTACCACTGTTTATTGTAATGAGACTATTTATAATGCGCATGATTATTAATGCTATGACTGTAATTAACTGATTTTTAATAATGACTTTGTAATGATCTGAATAATACTGAATGATGAACTATGTTTTGTTCTATTCAATACTTGCTGGCCACTGAGTGCCAATAATTAATGTCACTTGAAGAATTGTTATTAATTATGCCATTAATTAACTATTTTTTTTCATGTTGAGTTTTCATGTTTTGGTTAATGGCCAATGAGTGCCAATAATTTGTATCACTCAATGTATTATGTTAATGCGAGGCCAATAATTGACTCTCCTTTTCAACTAAGACTTCTGATGAACATTATTCTGTCATACTAAATATACTTTGTAACTGGCCAAGGACCGCCACTGTTTATTGTAATATGATTACCCATGATGCCAGTTAATGATTCTTACTAGATTGGAATGACACATAATTAATTAACTATGCTACTGTTCAATAATGCTTTGTAATTAGGAAAAGGTTAATGATTAATACTATTGAAATGACAAATGATGCTATGCTTTGTAATTAGAAGGCTAATGAATCTTAATTACTGTTTAATAATGCTTTGTAATTAGGAGAAGGCTAATAATTCTTACTATATTGGAATGACAAATGATTAATTAACTGTAATTAGGAAAAGGCTAATGATTATTATTGGAATGACAAATGATTAATTAAATGACAAATGATTAATTAACTGTAATTAGAAGAAGGCTAATGATTCTTACTGTATTGGAATGATTAATTAATTATTATGCTTTGTAACTGGAAAAGAATGCGACTGTTTCATAATGCTTTGTAATTAGGAGAAGGCTAATGGTTCTTACTATATAGGAATGACAAATGATTAATTAACTGTAATTAGGAGAAGGCTAATGATTCTTAATTATGCTTTATAATTGGGAAAGAATGTGATTGTTTAATAATGCTTTGTAATTAGGAGAAGGCTAATGATTATTACTATTGGAATGACAAATGATTAATTAACTGTAATTAGAAGAAGGCTAATAATTCTTACTATATTCAAATGACAAATGATCAATTAACTGACAAATGATTAATTAACTATGCCATACTTTATAATTGGAAATGAATGTGACTGTTTAATAATGCTTTGTAATTAGGAAAAAGCTAATGATTATTACTAATTAACTGACAAATAATTAATTAACTGTGCTATACTTTGTAGCTGGAAAAGAATGGGATTATTTAATAATGCTTTGTAACTAGGAAAAGAAGGCTACTGATTCTATGTAAAACAATTAATGAACATTTTTCTGTAATACTACATACTTGGTACAGAAATGTTCAATAACTGGGCTATGAATGCCACAAACTACTAATTGAGTCTGTAATTGTCAATATTATGTGACTTGATGTCCTTCACCTCATGAGCTAACTACCCTGAATTACTGCAAAGTCCATTTGTCCTGTTTATCCTAGTGATCATGGAGCACTATCTTTGGTTTTGCACTAATTCTACGTTGGTGTGCCTTGTAAGAGCGTGGTGTTGACACGACATGCTGTCCACCACCGTGAGCGATGAAGACGTTATTATGGTCCCACTGTTTGGTGTACCTAATGTACTGCCAAAATGAAAACATGGAATATTACTATGACAATTCAGTGTCTTGGCTACGCTGATAAATTCTGATGGGAAAAGAACTTCAAGTTGTGTCACTTGGTGTTGTACTTCTGTGGAAAGATATGGACTTTCAGAACAGCTGTGTGCAATCTAAAGTGCTACAACCATGATGCAATCCTTCCCTTTCCTATCCTAATTCTTGTCACATAATGAAAATCATTTTTTGGTAACATCATTTATGTTCGTGGGTTATACATTTTTTTCGATTCGATGAACTCCAGTGCGAGTACACTTATGTCACTGGTCGACATGATGTTTTGCCATTATGTTTATTTGTTGTGAAAATGCTAAAGACATTTTTCAGTGCGTGTGCACTTTGAACATGATTTTTTACCATTATGTTTATTTATTGCGAAAATGCTAAAGACATTTTTTTTTCTCTTTCGATTTGTTCTGAAGTACAGTATATGTACACTCTTGTCTTTTATATTGTATATACATTTTTTATTTTAATGATATGTTCTGAACTACAGTACATGTGCACTTATGTTAGGTGTTAATATGTTTTCTATTGAACTTCAGTGCCTGTGCATTTTTCTCATTTTCAATATGATTTGTACTCATTCTGTATAGTCAATGCTTCAGTGCGTATGCACTTATGTCATTTGTTAGTAATTGTATATACATTTCATCATTTACTGATATGTTCTCAACTGCAGTGCATGTGCACTCATGTCACTTGTCAACATAATAATTTTTTTTTTTTTGCCAGTCTGTTTATTTGTTCTGAATATGCTAAAGAATTTTTTCAGTGCCTGTGCACTTTGTTATCTGTCAAATAATTTGTATATACATTTTTCTGATTTGCTACTATGTTTTGTACTCATATCTTGTCTTTGTCTGAAATATTTTGTACTCTGTGCATGTGTACCACGTTTAATTCATGCATCTAAACATTCTGTAAGTTATACAAGTTGACTAATTAATGAAAAATTTTGCCGCGATTGGCAAGTCCAAATGACTCACCATCGCTGCCAAATTTTTGCCCCCCCAGTGGAGGGTTATGAAACACGTATGTAACGTAGCAGCGATGGCGAGGCATTGCAGCATCTCTGACCAGAGAGTATGCGCTTGACCGCGCGAGTGTTGCGAGCGGTTCCCAGTGTGTAGCTCGGTTTAGTTGCGTGCAGTTGGCTAGTAGCAGTGTTGAGAGCAGTTCGCGAGTAGTAGTCGTGCAGTGCAGTACAGTAGTAGTCATGTAGAGGAGTACGCTAATAGTCGTCATGCAGAGCGGTCGGTCAGTAGTAGCACCCCAGTGCGGTTGTGTGATGTAGGCGGTCGGCAACACTGGTCAAGATGCTGAATGAGGTATACTGTTAATTAATATAATCATTAGATAATGTAAAAATTTATTTATTGTAATTAATTTCCAACAAGTGCCCCAATAATAATTTTTATTCCAAAGCAGTTTTTACAAAACAAAATTTATTTAATTGCACTTCCCATTTAATTCCACTTCCGTTAAAAAAAATTTCAGTAAAATCACAAAAAAAAGGAATATTATTATTTGCAATGCAGTTCCTCCAAGCCGCGCGAAAGAATAAGAGCAGAAATTTGACATCCAGTTATACTGAGGTAAGAATTTAATTCTGATTGTTTTATACAGGGCCAAAGACCGATATTTCGGTTTAATTGAATTTCATTAGCACTGAATTGTTTTTCATTGTTTTCGTGAAGAATTTATATTTGAGTCAGATTGCTAATTTTTGTTTAATTGTCATTGTCAGTAGATTCCATTGTGGGAAAGTTACACTTAGCGCAATGTCCATAAGTAATTCTAAATAATATTGTCATTCACCATTAAATTTTTGTGGGGAGGTTACAAGTTTTACCCTACAGTGACACCCCTTTTCCAGGATTTTAGCTTTACTGTGATCGTGTATGCTAATAGAAAGTAATCAGATTAAATTTAGTTTCTTGAAGGCTTAAGTATTGAAAGAATGCTAAGTTATCGTAATGGAATCGTACCATAGTATTGTAATTTAAAAGTAAAAACTGTGAACGAGTAGAATGAGGACGGTCGCCAGCTTAATTACGCACAAGCAATTTCAGCTAAATGTGTAGAAAACTTTCTAGGCGCTTCAGTCTGGAACCGCGCCACCGCTACGGTCGCAGGCTCGAATCCTGCCTCGGGCATGGCTTATGTGTGATGTTCTTAGGTTAGTTACGTTTAAGTAGTTCTAAGTTCTATGGGACTGATGACCTCGAATGTTAAGTCCCATAGTGCTCAGAACCATTTGAAAAATTTTAGTAGAAAACTGTTAATTAACAACTGTATTAAACTTTAGTTTAGTATGGCCTCTGTTCGAAAAAGGGATACGAAAAATCACTAAGGTGCACTAACAAGGTAATGAATGAGCCATGAAGCGAATCTCTTTGTGTTTAAAATTAGTGGCAAAGAAATACACCATGCTAATGTATACTAAAAGGTTTAATGTGTAAAGAATAATGCAAATTGGACTGCACCATTTAACACGGAGGAAGTTGTAATAATTTGGACATGAGGAGGCCCTAAAACTTCACCACTGAAGAAAGAGAATTTCAGTGTAGTTACCAAATATTTCAAGAATATTTGCTGAGCTTCACGCAAACTTGCATTGTAGAATTCCTAAAACACTGATTAAACAACAGGAGGTCCTTACACCGTTTTGTTTACTACTTTTTGATGAACGCCTTCAACTTTAAACAACAGCAACATATGCACCTAAAATAAACACAGAAGAGCTCTAAGACAAACCTGTTACACAAGTAGAAACGTTTTGAGCCTTTAAATGGATGTGACCCGGTATTGATTTTGTAGTTACTGTTTTTTGTGAAATTTCATAGTCTGAGGAATGATTTAAATGGTTCCTGAAAGATCCACGTCAGGCAGGAATCGTAACTGAATATTCTTTTACTGTGTCTTGTACTTCCTAAACCAAAAACTATCACTCCATGAAAATTAAGACTTCTTTCAATTATTGCAGTCATTCAGTCAGTCACTTCAGCTTTGTTTCAAAACTGGGAACCCTTTTGGAAGACAAACAGGATAAATTAAAGATCGTGACACAAAGTTAATATACATCACGATAATGTGAACCCTTCAATAAATTCTGGTCCATCCAGTGACATACGTAAAAAAATTAAACATTACTTTTCCTGAAGTTGATTGCAGTGGCGACATTCTGTGGAGATAGAAGAATGTCGTATTATGGAAGCATCACTCTTGATGTGCTGTACTCTGAATATTTATCTTGGCGCCGGTATTCTACATATCGGAGCCCTCCAGTGCTATGACATCACTACCAACAACAAATCCCATCCGAGACATATTTAATCCACTTTTCCAGAAATCCTTGCTTCATTCACTCTCTGAATGTTAACTCATAGAAGGCGAGCCACAGACTGGCACAAAGTCTTACCGCACCAATTTCCGCCTGTGCATCGTTTTATTCCCGCCTTTAACTTTGCGTTACGGAGGGACTTTCCTCCCGCTCTTCTGGCTCATAAAATTCTACATACAGTAAGCATGAACCACTTACATACATGAATTCAGCACATGCGTAACATATAATAACATAGCTATAGAAAATGCATTAACAAAATTATTTCTGATTAAATAAAGTTGCAGAATGAGAAAAATCATTTAGATGCATCTCCAATCAAGGAGTATACAAAATAGTGATGTTACAGTAACGACATTCCGCCGCCTTGGCTGAGCAGTCAGCACATCTGACTGCCATGATGTAGGTCCGCCTTCGATTCCCGACTAGGTTGGCGAATTTCTCCGGTCGGAGACTGAGTGATATGTTGTCCACATCATTATTTCATCATTACCGACACGAAAGTCACGCATTGTGGCGTCAACTGAAAAGTCTTACAAATCGGTAGCCCAGCTTTCCCAGGTGGAGTCTCTCGGCCATCAATGCCATACGATCTCTCCATTTCATCTCAGTATCGATAGTCGACATAAGTGTTACACATGCACTGCGCCACGGACGCAGCATTATGCTACGAGGAATATTGATATAGGCTTCTCTGGTATCTGTGATATAAATAGAAGCCACGCTGATAGCTGTGCACTACGAAAACGTTAATGCGGAACACACGTCTCCCTTCATGCTTGGTGTCTTATCATACGGTGATCTCACATTGATGTCTTGGCTGCCACACTCGCCTGAACTGAAGCAGATGAAATACGGGTTTGTAACACATGTACGGAACCCTGGACTGCTGCTGGAATACACAGGTACAGGCACATTGTCTAGCAGTGTATCACAGCGTGCTATGTTCTACAGGACATCTTCGGACGGAGGATAAATGGATGGATGTAGTCACTTATCATTTGCCTGCGTGACCACTGCAACGATTTTGTGGTCGGATCCAATCACACAGACTTTTATTCACAGAATCTCTCAAGGGAATGCTGCGATGGTTCCCTAGAAGAGGCATGGAGTTTGAAACAGTATTGTTTATCTTTATTAGCAAATATTTTACAAATTGCAAGAGACATTTAACCAACTTTGCTCTGTATCCAAGGTAAACCACGAGAAGGTGGTCCTATTTTGTCACACCATAAACTTATTTACAATATTTACAAGATTGCCAAAAGGTATGACGTGCATTAAAGTACTTTTTAGTATTTACATAATTTCCAAAGGTTTTGACGTTTTACTCTTCTCTGTGGTTTCTGTGTCCACGCCACAGAAGTCAGAAACGATCTTCAGTTTCCGCCCATTTGGAGTCTTTTTAGTGCTTTTTGCAATAGTCTTGTTAGCCTTCATTGCTGATTTCTTTCTTATTTTCCCATTGAACTTTAAAATTAATCGATCAGATTGGTGGGTGTCTTCTCTGGCTGAACTTTTGATATTAATATATTTATTCTTCGGTTCCATCCTTCAGAGACGTTATTAGTGCGATGGTGACTACCACTGGAATTCCCTATACTTCCTGGCACATGCTCATCATCGAGCCACTGATACAGAAATAGTCGTGTAAGTGCAGGTGCTTTTGGATTCAGATGTGCTCTTCTGAATCCATCATTCGCAGGGGAAGACGATCAGAATCGGTCATTTCCAGGGGAAGACATGCTAGGGCTGAACACATTCTCACGTGCGGTGTATTTCTTTGCTTCGTTGTAGACAGAAACAAGGCCGTAAAACTGAAGTTGTTTCACAAGCATTACTTCAAAATCGTCACCCATAATCTCTGTTTCAGGAAGCAACTAACTTCTAGCTGATTGGACGATAGCAATTTCGAAGTGTATCGTGGCAGAAGCAGGTTCAGTCCAAGTACGTTGGTTTAATAGTTGAATAAAAAGATCACAATTGTGTTTCTCGCTGACGAAGACAGCTGGAATAAGGTTTGTTATTTCTCAAGAACTTGTAAGGTCGGTGTGAAGTGTAAACAACTGTCATAACTATCTGTTTGAAGTTTTGGACGTCCCATGTACAAAGAGTGAATCATAGCTTGATAAATTTGATTTTCTGTTTTCGCTGACAGACACCAATATTTTTTCCATTCGATCTCCTGTTGTCATCTGAAAATAACAATTTCGTGCCATTATTCTACAGTAAATTATTTTATTGGTAGAATATACCTACAGAATCGGTCAGACTTTTCACAGGTCCAATGTACTTTCTCCTAATAGGGTACAATTCCATACGACGAAAACGAGTTAATAAGTTGTAGCCTCGATTGAAGCCCTGCATCTTCAACGTAAATTGATGAAGTTGTAACATCTGTTCTTTTCCACTTTTTTGGACTTACGAAATGTTTTTACACTTCATTTGGTTCTTCATAACGAATACGAACATCCTTTTGTTTTTCGAATCATCAGACTGGTTTGATTCAACCCGTGACGTATTGCTCTCCTGTGCCAACCTCTTCATCTCTGAGTAGCACTTGCAGCCTACATCCTCAATTAAAGGTTTGATGTAATCCAATAAGCGGAGAAACTCCTCCTTCTGTATGTTATCAGTCCAACTAATTTTGATAATCTGCAATTTTTACGCTCTGTAGCTCCCTCTAGTACCGTGGAAGCTATTTCCTGACGTCTTTACAGATGCCCTACCATCCTGTCCCTTCTTCTTGTCAGTTTTTTCCATATAGTCCTCTCCTAGCCGATTCTGCGGAGAAACTCCACATTCTTTACCTTATCGATCCCTCTCCAACATTTTTTTTATAGCACTACATCTCAGATACTTCGATTGTCTTCTATTCCGGTTATCTCAGTCCATGTTTCAGTACCATACAATGCTGTGCTCCAAACGTACATTCTCAGAAATTTCTTCCTCAAATTAAGAACTATGTTTGATGCTAGTAGACATCTCTTGGCCAGGAATATCCTTTTCGTCAGTGCTAGGCTGTTTTTGTATGTCCTTCTTGCTCCACCCGTCGTAGTTTATTTTGCTGCCTATGAGCAGAATTCCTTAACGTCTTCTATTTCGTGGTCACCAATACTGATGTTAAGTTTCTTGATGTTATCATTTCTGCTAATTCTCACTACTTTCGTGTTTCTTCGATTTACTTTCAATCCATATTCTTTACTCATTACATTTTTCATTCTGTTCATTTATATTCTGTAACTTTGAATTTTAATTCCGCACTTGAACCTTTCTTTTAATCTCCGTCATTGCTTCTTCGATGTATAGGTTAAATAGCAGGGGTGAAATACTACATCCCCGTCTTACACCATTCCTAATCCGAGCACTTCGTTCTCGGTCTCCCAGTCTTATTGTTACCCCCTGACTCTTGTACATATTGTATATCATCCGTCTTCCACCATAGCTTACCCGTATTTTTCTCCGAATTTGAAACATCTTGCACCATTTGTCACTTTCGAACGCTTTTTCCATCTCGACAAATCCTCTATATATGTCTTGATTTCTCTTTAGTCGTGCTTCCACTATCAGCGTCAACGGCAGAACTGCCTCTCTGGTACCTTTACCTTCCCTAAAGCCAAACTAATCGTCATCTAACACAGCCTCATTTTTTTCTTTCCATTCTTCTGTATGTTTTTCTTGTCAGTAACTGGGATGAATGAGCTGTTAAGCTGACTGTGCGATAATACTCGCACTTGTCAGCTCTTGCAATCTTCGGAATTATGCGGATGACGTTATTCCGAACGTCTGATGGTATATCGCCAGTCTAATACATTCTACACACCAACTTGAATAACGGTTTTGTTGCCACTCCCCCTCCACACACATACGCTCCTCCAAATGATTTTAGAAATTCTGATGGAATTTTATCCATCCCTTCTGCATTATTTAATCTTAAGTCAGCCAAAGCTTGTTTTAAAATTCTGATTCTAATTTTATATCCCCTGTCTCTTCTATATCGACTCCTGTTTCTTCTTAGTAATGAATTAAGGGAGGGTCCGCCGTTTTGCAAGTTTGTGTATTTCAGAAAAGCAGTAAAAAACCACTGAGGATACTATAACTGTGGTGAAACGTGTTTGGGTAATAAAACAAAACAATAAGTGTGTACTTGCAAAAGGAGGGTCCATCCTTAATTCATTATTACTTTTCTGCAAGCACGGTAAGCCAGCTTAAAACTCCAACATGATAGTCCAGTTTCTTTTTCTACCACGTCATCAGACAAGCCTTATCTCTATAGAGGCCCTCAGTGTACTGTTTCCAGATATCTGTTCTCTCACCTGCATTTAACAATGGAATTCCCATTGCACTCTTAATGTTGCCGCCCTTGCTTTTGAGTTCACCGAAGGTTGTTTAGACTTTTCCATACGCTGAGTCAGTCCTTGTGGCAGTCATTTCCCTCTCCTAAAAGTGTATTATTTTTGGTGGCTAGTCTTCCTTTGCGTTTGCTCTAACGTTCATAGGATATACTGATATCTGTTGTAAATAAATAAGGGCTTCCCTTTTGTGGGCTCGGTGAACTCGCTCCTCGCAACAGTTAGGAAACACAGCATTAATAGTGCTACAAGTTTGCTTACGACGTTTTCCTTGAGGTTCAATGCTTCATAGTGATAAACTTACAAAAAATTTATGATTCGAAGTACGGGTCATCGCTGACCACTACTTTCTAACAGCACACGAAATTTTTTTGGAAATTTGTGGTAGGATCTTATGTGACCAAACTGCTGAGGTCATCGGTCCCTACCCTTACACACCACTCAATCTAACTTCAATTAACTTATGCTAAGGCCAACACTCATACCCATGCCCGAGGGAGGACTCGAACCTCCGACTGGGGGAGCTGCACGAACCGTGATAGGACGCCTTATATCACGCGGTTAGCCCGCGCGGCGGCAGCATACGAATACCGAGATGGAAGAACTGGGCCTCCTTTGAGGAGACCCATGAATCGATCACATTTTGCACTTGTTCATATTACAGGAGGTGCTGGTCAGCGAGGTCACTGATTGTGAAAGGTGGCAGAGAGAGCAGTGTCTGGAGAATACGAAGTATGTGGTGTGACTTCCCATTCAACGTTTCCAGATACGTTTCAACGGGTTTTGCTACATTGGATCGAGCATTGTCATGCTGCAATATCACATTTTCATGTCTACCGTTATATTGTGGCTGCTTGTCTTTCAGTGCTCGGCTAAGACACATCAACTGCTTTCAATAATAATCTCTGTTTCCGTCAGTTTCAACCGTTTCTGAAACATCTCTTCCACCGCCATGCCGGCCTTAGACCTCAAAATTACCGTTCTTGAGGTGTTGGAACCGTTCTCTGCAAGTTGTTTTCTGTAGTAGGTGCCCCACCATTTCTCTAGCCCAGCATTTTGAGCGTTTTGTAAGCCTTAGCAAAATGGTGCAAATGGCTCTGAGCACTATGGGACTTAACATCTATGGTCATCAGTCCCCTAGAACTTAGAACTACTTAAACCTAACTAACCTAAGGACAGCACACAACACCCAGCCATCACGAGGCAGAGAAAATCCCTGACCCCGCCGTAAGCCTTAGCTGCGAGTTGCTTTATGTTAAAGCAAAATATTGTAACTTCCCGCGAATGACGGGAATTGGGCTCGTAAGGTGACACATTCAATCGAGAACAACTTTATAACGCAAACACAAATCGATTATTATTTTGATGGCGATATGTTTACAAATGTCTAAGCTCATTGTATGACATTTACGACCTACCGCCTGAACCACCACTTGCCGCTACTGCCATATGTTGCAAAACGGTAGAAGCACAGTTGAAGACCTAATATCTGCAGTCAACGATCAACTGTACCACTGAACTCAAGGAGAAAGCGACGCACCACAGCTGTTTGTCAGTGAACTCATGTGCGGTCAGAGTTCTTACAAGGGAACCTCCCCATCGCACCCCCCTCAGATTTAGCTATAAATTGACGCAGTGGATAGGCCTTGAAAAACTGAACACAGATCAATCGAGAAAACAGGAAGAAGTTGTAAGAAACTATGAAAAAATGAAAAAAATATACAAACTGAATAGTCCATGTGCAAAATATGCAACATCAATGACAATGTGGGTTGAAGAACGCCGTGGTCCCATGGTTAGAGCGAGCATATCTAGAACGAGAGGTCCTTGGTTCGAGTCCTCCCTCAAACGAAAAGTTAACTTTCTTTATTTTCGCAAAGTTATGATCTATCCGTTCGTTCATTAACGTCTCTGTTCACTGTAATAAGTTTAGTGTCTGTGTTTTGCGACCGCACTGCAAAACCGTGCGATTAGTAGACGAAAGGACGTGCCTCTCCAATGGGAACCGAAAACATTTGATAGCAAGGACATAGGTCAACCGATTCCTCCATAGGAAAACACGTCTGATATATTCTATACGACACTGGTGACGGCATGTGCGTAACATGACAGGAATATGTTGTCGACCCACCTAACTTGCACACTTCGCGAATGGGTAAAAAGATTCTTGTACCTTGCCCGATTTAGGTTTTCTTGTGGATGTGATAATCACTCCCAAAAAAGTGATGAAAACATAAGAGTTTGTCACATAAACTGCAACAAATGAATGCAACAGTTTCACAGTCGCACAGTTTTCCCTGTGCTCTGTCAAAACATATGTTTTCAAATGTTTCCGTGTGTAGACTGTCAAATTCTGCATATGTCCAAGCAAATCTAAACATGTCCTGGAATTTTGGAGAGCGAAGTTGATTATGTGTGGGTGCCTGAACATTAATAATTGTCTGAAAATAAAAAATTAAACTTTTCACTCGAGAGAAAATTTGAACCGAAGACCTCTCGTTCCGCAGCTGCTCACGCTAACCACGGGACCACGGTGCTCGTCAGCTGACACTCTCCTAGATGTTACCTATCTTGCGCATGGACTACTCAGTTTGTATATTTTGCTTATTTTTTTCGTAGTTCCACACAACTTCTTCCTGTTTTCTCGATTGATCTGTGTTCAGTTTTTCAAGGCCTATCCCTGTGCCAATTTATAACTAAATCTGAGGGGGGTGCGATGGGGAGGTTCCCTTGTTAGTGCAAGAGGTCACCTTTACCAGTAGTACGTCACAGGTTACGACGGACAGCATGGTATATGCTACTTCTGGAACACCCTGTCGCGAAGTCCACTATCGAAGAGCCCTGGCCTGCGTAGAAATGTCAACACATTCCATCTCCGTACGTCACTCCGTACAGGTTTCACAAACTAATGGAACACATCTGAGACGCTATCTGGAACCAAATCCTCCCTCTGAAAACACCCGCCTATAATTTACGGGATTCGGGTGACCCGTACGTATACATCTGGTGCCACATACTCTGCAGAGCCTACCAAGCTACACGTAACAGATGCTGTGTTGCGTTACAAAAGTGAACCAAAATGCTACAAAGCTGGTGAAATAAAATTGTCGTTTGGAATTATTGACTTGGAGACCACACCTCGGGTGCAAGATATTTTATTGTAATTGGCACAGTCACTGGAAGAAGATATTATACAAAATATTAAGTCCAGTCTTGATACGGGTTTGATGCACGAATCCCTCAAGCTTGACGCCGAAAGAGGCACAGCTTCCTGCACTACATTGTAAATCCCTACAATGTAGGAAGGTATCGTCCCAAGCGGAAATTTTTGTCTGTAGCTTTTGTGTGACACAATTTTCATCACTTTGTAGCCACAAGGGGAACACGCCATAGCTCGCGCTCCGATACGGTGAAAACGTCGAAGTGTGAAAGAAGGATGAAAATAAAGTGATAACTATTTTCCCTTAGGTGCCGACACTCAATAGTTACCGAGCAAATGAAGGTCAACATTTCAACGCTACTTCATCAACCCACTGTACCCATGTGAGATGAGAGCAGTCTGGTTTTGCGAACCGGTGGTCGTAGGGTAGCGTCTTTGTCTAATAGGTTCGAACCCATCTAATGGTTCAAATGGCTCTGAGAACTATGGGACTTAACATCTGAGGTCATCAGTCCCCTAGACTTAGAGCTAATTAAACCTAAATAACCTAAGGGCATCACACACATCCATGCTAGAGGTAGGATTCGAACCTGCGACCGTAACAGTAGCTCGGTTTCGGACTGAAGCGTCTAGAACCGCTCGGCTACTACGGCCGGCCCCGTCCGATGCTTGGATTTTAAAAGGTTGAAGACATTTTAAAGAAAAACTGGCTAGGAGCACAATTTCAAATTTTTGGACCTATTGCTCAAGTCGGATCTTAATCTTTTTGTTTTTTTTTTTCCTTCTAATGTTCTTGTGGAACAATAATATTGTTTGTGATATCGTGAAATACAATGGAATTATTGACAAAATAAATGAGCATTTCAGATATTAATAAAAATAGATTTCGTCATCACAAGTCTTATAAAATTTTCTACAATTAATGGCAACTGAAAATTAAAAACACATAAATCCTAGACTTCCATTTTTTGCTTCGATTTTTCGCTTTTATGCTTCAAGAGAACCAGTGCGTTCTCCAGCATGGCCAATACTTGAACACTGCTCATCAGTAAGGGATCCGTACCAGGTAGGACTGTTAAAGGAAATAGAGAACAGCCAAAGAAGAGCAGCGCGTTTCCTTACAGGTTCATTTAGTGGGCGCGAAAACGTCACGGAGGTGCTCGGCCAACTACAATGGCAGACGCTGCAAGTGAGGCGTACAGCATCATGATGTGGCCTGGTGCTAAAGTTGCGAAAGCGTACATTCCAAGAAGAGTCAACCAATATGTTCCTTTCTCCTATGTATATCTCACAAAAAGATTGTGAAGATAAAATTAGAAATATTCAAGCCCGCGCGGGGGCTTAACAGCAATCGTTCTTCCGGCGAACCATCCGTGGCTGGAACGAGCAAAGGGGGAAGTGACACTGGTACACAAAGTAACCTTCGCCAAACATCGTCTGGGGGCTTGCCTATAGATGTGGATGTAGATATAGGTGAGTCGGTTTCTCTGGCGTCCATCTCCTTTAAGCATGACTTTATTCGAAACTGTATTGGAATCCTGCCAGTGAATTTAGTTTCTTGTACTTTGCGTATGTGGTCGATGCGTGGTCGAACAACAGTCTGTTGTCATTTTATTGGTCGCTCTTTGACTCTCTGCTCAGAAGACGGAGAGGGGAGTTAAGTCTTAAATCCCCTCTATTTTTACTTCGGATTACATCAGAAAAGTCAAATTTATCCTTAAGGTGTTCATGTTATTCGAAAGTACATACAGTCTCTAAGAGTAATCAGACACAAGCCGAAAAATTATAACTAGAGAGGCGTACATTGTAGGATGTAACGGCACTTACCCTGCTATGCTCGGAGGCAGTATCAACAACCACAACCGTACCGTGCAAGCCACTTTATAGGAAGTAGGGTGTATTGCGTGTTAGCAAAATTATTCCCCTCTTCCTGTTCCATTCACAGAAGCTATCTCTCTGTACACCCCCGATTTTTTCAAGAACAATCAGAGGAGTCACTGTGCTAACTTTGGGCAGGTCGCTATTCAAGTTACCATCCCCCTCCTCCCCCTTCCCCCGTCCCCCTATCTGGCACATGTACTAAGACGGAAAAACTATCTAAAAATTGTACGGAAAAGTGTGGACTATACTCTAGGCTTCATTGTCAGCAGGCTACAAGCATCTGTTCGGAGTTCATGTTATAAGCCCGGGATTTTCAAATGTAACTGAAAGGCTTCCATGTGACACACTACTTCCGCACTACTTTCGTATCGTTTGTCTGGAGCGTATTATTTGATATACAAGGTGTGGAGAAAATAATATGGCATAAGCAGAGTATTTATTTATTAATGAGTTGAGTCACCGTTGGCTTTGAGAATAGCTGCAGTTCTTCCCGGAATAGATTCGTATTATTTTTGAATTTCCGACGGAATGTTCTCCCATTCTTGTACCAAAACATCCGACAATTGCTTCAACAACGTTGGAGCTGAAAATTCGCTCCTCACTCTATACCTTAAATCCCTGTAACGGTTCGATCACATTGAGCTCTGGCGATTGTCCTGCGAAGGAAAGATGTTTGATGATATTTTGACGCTCCACAAATCACCCCTGAACCTCTTTGAATGTGTTCCTTTACACATCATCTCCTTGCAATGTGGCAGTGTTTGGCAGCAATATGCTAGCCATAGTAAGCACTTCAGTGTCGAGGATGTCGAGATATTCAGTCGCAATACAGCGGCCAGTGATGGCAATGAGAGGACCATCTGCATACCACAATATAGACGCCCAAATCATAATGGAACTCCCCACATGCTTTACTGTGGGATGCAGGCAGGTCGGATCGTAAGCTTCATTTGGGGTTCTTCGGCCGTGTGCAAGAAACAATGTAAACGGTGATTCATCACGCAATACTAAATTCGTCTAGTCATAGTGTCGAGGCTTTTTTATCGAGACACCACATCTTTCGGGGCTTTGCGCTAGCTTCCTTTATTAAGGGTTTCGCAATTTCAGCCCTTCATGGATGTTAGCCTTGCGATGCTTCAGCCGTACAGTTTTACTGGCTGGCTCTGAGCACTATGGGACTCAACTGCTGAGGTCATTAGTCCCCTAGAACTAGTTAAACCTAACTAACCTAAGGACATCACAAACATCCATGCCTGAGGCAGGATTCGAACCTGCGACCGTAGCGGTCCTGCGGTTCCAGAATGCAGCGCCTTTAACCGCACGGCCACTTCGGCCGGCAGTTTTACTCATGTGAGTGTTCTGCAGACACTTTTGCCGCAGTCGTTCAGTGTTGTTGGCCCAAAACACTTTTTAATGCTCATCGGTCTTTGGCAGCTCACCTCAGCTTTCGCCTACTATTCCTCTTCACCGACGATGTTATATCACATTTTGCTTATGTTCTCACTGCTGTGGATATGGACGCTCATTAAACGTTGCATAGTTCAGCGCTTTCGTCACTGGTGCGCCCCGCCAAAGAGCAGTTCTTCTTGAAGTCTGAGATATCACGCGTTTCACCGATTGCTTGTGTTAACCGTCGCAGAACAAGGCGTACAAAGAAAAATGGTTCTGAGCACTATGGGACTTAACATCTGTGGTCATCAGTCCCCTAGAACTTAGAACACTTAAACCTAACTAACCTAAGGACATCACACAACACCCAGTCATCACGAGGCAGAGAAAATCCCTGACCCCGCCGGGAATCGATCCCGGGAACCCGGGCGTGGAAAGCGAGAACGCTACCGCACGACCACGAGCTGCGGACAAGGCGTACAATACACTGAAAGATAACCTCCAAGACTTAGCATGTCCACTGTGTGCTGCAGTCGCATTGCAGTATTTACACGTACGCCGTTGTGCCAACTTGCAACAAAAAAAATGGTTCAAATGGCTCTGAGCACTATGGGACTCAACTGCTGTGGTCATAAGTCCCCTAGAACTTAGAACTACTTAAACCTAACTAACCTAAGGACATCACACACATCCATACCCGAGGCAGGATTCGAACCTGCGACCGTAGCGGTCGTGCGGTTCCAGACTGTAACGCCTTTAACCGCTCGGCCACTCCGGCCGGCCAACTTGCAACAAGATGTATTATATTGCATGGTGCTCACATTATTTGGTCCACCCTCCGTATATGATAATGCAAATCTTACAGTTTTTTAATTGTATGCTTTCCAGTTTTTTGTTTAAAAAATTTTTATAGCCTTCTACGAAACTACATAATGCCACGTAAAGAATCAATAGGTATGCCTAGTATGATTCCATGGAAGCTGATAAATTAAATTCAGTTAAATTAATAAGCGCATGCGACAGGTGCTAGACTTGTTTTTCAAGTATTGTGTTTTCCCATCATTGTTGCCTAAATCTTCCCTCCTTTCTCAGGAACAGGGACTTACGTCTAAGTCGTAAGCGAGTTTCATTACTTGCGGTGAAACGCTGCTTTTCTTCTGCGTTACAGGAGCGATAGGTCGTATGGATCTCACGAACAGGTTATTATCAATTTTCATACGCTTCGCGCAGCCTTTCTGTTCAGCGGGAAACCTCGGTGGGTCGCGTTTCCCAGCCGCACTCCATAAGCGCGGGTCCAGTAAAAACACAGCTTGTGGTTCGAGGGCTGTAGCGCTCATTAACTTTAGTGCTCTTCCGTGTAAACTTAATTAATTACCGCCAATTCGGTTATAAAGTGCCTGCCGTGATTTATATTCCCAGCCACTGTTCTTTAGGACCGCGTACTTTGCTATCTCCACGGTAAAAAGTTCAAAGCGTGAGATGAAACTTTCTAGAGGTCCGGTCGAACAACCGGTGTGTAAGTCAGGTGGCCTCAGTTCAGTTTTTAAAAGAGGACTAACTGCCACCTGTGGACTGTTTAAGGCCGTCTCACGTGCAAAGAAGCTAATTATGGTTGTTTCCGATTCTATTGTCAGGTGATTTATTAGGCAGAGACCAGATCGTAGAACTTAACATGCTACTAGCTGGCGCACTCAACTATCAGAAACAGGAGCTCTGCTGCTCTTAAGCTGTGCCTGAAGCAAAAGAAGGAGATTTCGTAAAGGCAACTCCGTAGAGCAGGACCTTGTGAAACTCAGGTGTGGATATAAATGAAACCGAAAAAACTTGAAACGTCGTCATCGAACTGTAAAAACGTATGTAGAAGACTATGAAATTTATGGAGGCTACTTAGAGTAAGGCAAGAAATGGCTGTGGAGGACTTTTTCCCGAGTGGCGGCCTCACATAAGCCTCTGGATATCCACAGCTGGATAATACGAGTAGCATGCTCCAGGCGTTTCCACGCGGTGCGTTCTCCTAATACACACTATGTGACCAAAAGTATCCGGACACCCGGCTGAAAATGACTTACAAGTTCGTGGCGCCCTCTGTAGGTAATGCTGGAATTCAATATGGCGTTGGAACACCCTTAACCTTGATGACAGCTTCCACTCTTGCAGGTATACGTTCAATCAGGTGTTGGAAGGTTTCTTGGGGAATGGCAGACCATTCTTGACGGAATGCTGCACTGAGCAGAGGTATCGATGTCGGTCGGTGAGGCCTGGCACGATGTCGACCTTCCAAAGGTGTTCTATAGGATTCAGGTCAGCACTCTGTGCAGGTCAGTCCATTACAGGGGTGTTATTGTTGTGTAAACGCTCCGCCACAGGTGCTCGATTGCGGGTGGCACGGACAGGCCGTCTTGTGAAGCAATTTTGGAAAACCTGTCTTGAGCAACATGCAGCGGAAATATTTTAGAACTTGTAGCTACAAACAAGCCTGACTTTATCAACGGTGTCAGTACAGAGACGGGGATTAGTGAACATGATGTCGTCGTAGCAACGACGGTCACGAAATTTAATAAATCCAACGAGAAGGCTGCATCAGGTAAGCAGTTGTTAGCATCCCATTTAGACAATGAAGGGACATCATTCAGTTCCACTATGGTGGACGCAGAGGAATTATGTGTAAAGTTTAAACATTGTAAATCTTGCTCTGTAGAAGTATGCTCCGAGTAAGTGGACTAAGAAGAGGAAAGACCCACTGGGGTTTAATAACAAATTTCGGGGAATTCTGAGAAAGCAGAGACTGTTGCACTCATGGTCCAAAAAAGAACGCGGGAATGACGTCAGACAAAAATTAGTAGACATTTGTCCTTCTGCAAAAAGATCAATTCACGAAGCGTACGGAAGCTACCATCGCCATTCCTTAGCAAGAGATCTTGCCGAGAACCCAACAAAATTCTGGTCCTACGTAGAATCTCTAAGCGAAAAATGGTTCAAATGGCTCTAAGCACTATGAGACTTAACATCTGAGGTCATCAGTCACCTACACTTAGAACTACTTAAACCTAACTAACCTAAGAACATCACACACAACCATGCCCGAGGCAGGATTCGAACCTGCGACCGTAGCAGCAGTGCGGTTCCTGACTGAAGCGCGTAGAACCGCTCGGCCACAGCGGCCGGCAATCGCTAAGCGAGACGGAGGCCTCTATCCAGTAACTCGTTGATTATGTGGCAACAGAAGATAGCTAAAGGAAAGCCGAAGGTTTAAATCCCGCTTACAAGAAATAACTCACACAGGAGCATTGTACAGACATATAGTCATTTGATACTCACGAAGTCTCCCGCGTGGAGGTTATAGTAGAAGGCACCCATTGCTTAGTGAAGCAGCTAAAGGACTTGAAAACAAATAAGTCACCATCTTCGGATGGAATCCCACTTTAATTTTACAGAGAGTACTGTACAGCACTGTCCCCTAACTCAGCTTGTATTTATCACGAATCTCACTCAGTGCAAAGTTAAGTGACTCCAAAAAGAGCATTTGACTCGTGTATGTAAAAACAGTAAAAGAACGGACTTGCAAAATTACAGATCAGTATCCTTAAAATCGGTTAACTGTAGAATTCTTGAAAATATTAAGAGGTCGAACATAATACATTCCCTTGAGAAAGAAAAGCTTCTTTAGACAAATCAGCATTGCTCTTGCGAAACTCACCTTGCCCTTTTCTCACACGATACCCTGCGATCTAGGGATGGCAGGCTGCAAACAGGTTCCCTAATCCTAGACTTTCGGAAATAGTTTGACACGCTCCCCCACTGCAGACTGTTAACGAAGGTATAAACATACGGAACAGGTTCCTAGATATGTGAGTGACTCGAAGATTTCTTAAGTAATAAAACCCAGTACCTTGTCCTCGACGGCGGGTGTCGATCAGAGCTATTGGTGTCGTCAGGGACACCGCAGGGAAGTGTGATAGGACCATTCTCATTGTCTATACACATAAATGATCTGACAGACAAGGTGGGTAGCAATCTGCGGCTGTTTGATGATGTTTGTGTGGTCTACGGTTAAACTTCATCGTTGAGAGATGACTTACACGAAATTTCTAGTTAGCGTGTTGAATGGCAGCTAACTCTAAATACAGAAAACTGGAAGTTAATGCTGATAAGTAGGATAAACCACACGGTAATATTAAAATACAGCGTTAGATGTGTGCTGTTTGCCGGCCGGTGTGGCCGAGCGGTTCTAGGCGATACAGTCTGGAACCGCGCGACCGCTACGATCGCAGGTTCGACTCCTGCCTCGGGCATGGATGTGTGTGGTGTCCTTAGGTCAATTAGGTTTAAGTAGTTCTAAGTTATAGGGGACTGATGACCTCAGAAGTTAAGTCCCATAGTGCTCAGAGCCATTTGAACCATTTATTTGTGTGCTGTTTGACATAGTTACCTCAGTTAAATGTCTATCCGTAACACTGCTAACCGATGTGAAATGTAACGAGCACTTGAAGACGGTTATAAGGACAGAAAATTGTTGACTTCGGTTTATTGGGCTACTTTTAGGAAAATGTAGTTCAGCTGTAAGGGATACCGCTTATGGGACACTAGTGCGACCAATTCTTGAATATTGCTCGAGTGTTTGGTATTCCCACCAGGTCGTAGTAAAGGAAACGAAGCGCTTCGGAATCGTGCTGCTTGTTTTTTTAACGGTAGTTTCGATCATCACACAAGGCTTACAGAGATGCTTCGTGAGTTCAGATGGGAATCCTTGGAGAGCAGACAACGTTCTTTACTACTGAATAAATTTAGAGGACCGACATGAGAAGCTGACTGCAGAACGATTCTCCTGCCGCCAACATATATGCGAGGTGCTCTCTGCCATGAACTATGTCATGGTTTGCGGAGAATGTACAATGCCGGGTAAAAAAAATTAGTAGTACGCCTGGTAAGACGACGTCAATTTTGATCCGATGACGGCACATGCCACCTGGAGGTAGTAAATGTACTGACAATGGTTTCAACGTTGTCCGCCAACAAAAAGCGTAGTAGCGTAGCTACTAAAGCGCCATCTGCGTCTATTCTTTAATAGGGAATTTTCACAGACAGAAGGATCAGTGTGATGCAAACGTGTGGCGCAAGCAGGCAACCATGCGATGTAGGTGTACTCGCACTTCCTACAAGGGGTCAAATTGTGACCTTCCGAGTGGCGGGATGGTCCTTCCGAAAATTGCAGTTTAAGTAGGACGTGCTGCGTCCGTTGTGCAATGATGCTGGCACTAGTAAGATTCTCACACCCGCAGACGAGGGTCCGGACGTCCACGCAGCACTGATGCCCGCCAGGATGGTCATCTTATAAGGGCAGAAGTGGTATATCGTACAGCTACCACAGCATAGATAAGATGGCTTGTGAGCCAGATGGCTCAACCCGAACTGTTGCGAACCGGTTATTAGTACTGTTTACTACAGGCACGTACACCTGTAGCGCGTCTTCCACTCAGGCCACAGCATCGATGTGCACGGCTTGTCTCCTGCCGCAGGGGATCATTTAGTGCGACGTAGACTTGGTGAGTGCTGTAGAGGGCGTTCGTCCAATACACACTGGCCCCACACAGTTCTTACGGTCTGGAGTGCAATAAGCTACAACTTTCGTTTACGGTTTCTGGACGGGACGCTAACGAACGCCCGGTACGTGCAGAATTTTGTTAGATCCATCCTTTTGTCGATCTTGTAACGCAATTTAAGACGCAAAAATCTCACAGGGGTTCCGTTTCTTCATACGAGTCCATGAATATTTTGACGCTAGCGGTATTCAGAGACAGTGTTAAAATTGTCGCGAGACGAATATTGTTCGCGAGATGTTGCTGAAAATGTCGACCGTTTACGTTGCCCAATTGTCATCTGTGTTCTGCTGAATGCCTATTACCCTCAAAACAACCAAGTACTTCACAAATAATAGCTGCAGATTCAAACGGGCAACGAGTTCTTCCGGCGTGTCTGACTACGTCTCGACGGAATTCATGTCGTGGGCGCAAAAGAAGCGTTTGGTGTACGCGACACAAGCCAGTCAGTTGAACTAAAATGAATAATGTATACGACAAAAGCCGCAGATGTTTACTATCAACCAAGTCATGAGAAGCCAGCGTTCTGTCTAAGGAACAGAGAAACGCCGAAGGAACTATAATGAACTTCGCAAGCCATATCACCAGGAAAAAAGGGAGCAAAAAGAGAATTGTGCGTTAATATCAAATGCCGAAGACCTCGTTTCAATATCTTGAATGGTTCACAAAAATTGAGAGATATAAGGTTTATAAAAGGAAAACAAACTCCCTTCAGCCAGAAATTGCAATTTTTACTCCAGTATGCGACGTGTTTCGGGCCCTGGAGACTCGTATTCAAGTGTCTGTTCAGTCTCCATCAATTTTAGAGTTTTCACATGTTGGTAAAAATGAAACCCTTAAAGGATCACTTTGTTATCCGTCTGTCTGTCCGTATGTGAAGACCCATTTCTCTCAGGAGCAGGTAGCTATACCAAGTTGGAAATTATGTCCAATACTAAGGTCTATGGTCCTTTGGCGGTGTAAAAAGTTTAAGTTTCTAAGTGAATGCATCCGAAAGGTACGACTATTTATGTCACGTATTTTGATACTCGCAAAATTCACTCATCAATACCTATAGATGAACTACGAGGTCAATTATTAACCGCAAATTAGTTATAAAATTTTATTGTAATCCAATAGGAAACAAGAAAATCATGTTTCGATATAGTCTCCTTGCGTTTCAACGCACTTCGTCTATCGTTGTACAAGCTTCCTGATGCCTTCATAAAAGAAGGTTCTAGGTTGGGCTGCGAGCTCCGAGGCATATCGACGGCCCATTAATACCTGTTTGGGTGGACCAAACATGTGATAGTCAGAAGGCGCAAGATCGAGACTACATGGAGGATGATCCAGTACTTCAAATTTATGTTTCTGGAGCATTTCAGCAGTGTAGGCAGCAGTATGCGGACGGGCATTGTTGTGCAACAACACAACACAATTTGACAGCAATGCTCAGCGTTTGCTTCGAATTGCAGGCTTTAGCCTGGCAGTAAGCATATCACTGTAACGTACTCTGTTTACTGTTGTGCCCCTTTCCCCATAATGTTCCAGTACTGGACCTTGTGCCTCCCCAAAAACCGTAAGCATCAGTTTTCCTGAGAACGGTTCGGTCTTGAACTTTTTTTTGCACGGCGTATTTGGACGTTTCCATTCTATACTGTGCCTTTTACTCTCCTGCTCGTAATGATGGATCCATGTTTAGTCACCATTAATGATTCTGCTTAAGAAGTTGTCCCCTTCTTTACCATAGCGATTCAAATGTTTTTTGCAAATATCCAAGCGCGGTTATTTATACAACTGCGTGAGTTGTTTTGGGACGATCTTGCACGAACTGTACGAAACCAAAATCTGCTGTAGATCATTTCGTAGACAGAACCGTGACTAATTTGCAGACGATGGGCCACTTCGTCAATAGTTGGTTGTCTGTCCAAGAGAATCATTTCACGTGAACGCTAAATGGTTTCTTCATTTTTGGCGGTAAATGGTCGTCCGGCTCCTTCATCGTGCGACCATTTCGGAATTTTTCAACCCATTTGTAGACACTCCGTTGTGGCAAAACACTGTTCCCGTACTGTACCGAAAGTCTTCGATGATTTTCGGCCCTTGATACGCCTTTCGACCACAAAAAACGGGTCACTGGACGTTGATCTTCTTTGGTGCAAATAGACAGCGGAGCAGCTATGATTAATAGCACGGCGGCGATAACGAAATTAACCTAGCAGTTTGATAATTGCAAAGTTATAACAACAAATAAACAAAGCATACGTCATCAACGTAAAATGACAGTACTACCAAAATAAACAAAAATATAACTAAATTGCGGATAATAATTGACTTACCCTCGTATCTATACAGATCAAAGGTCTTACAGAACCCTCAGAGGGCGAGTCCTACTAGCACTTGTCCGCTGCTTAAATTTGGGTTACTCCTGGTCCTGCTAAGAGTACGTAACTAAGAAACTTTCCTGGCAGATTAAACTGTGTGCCAGACCGGGACGCGAACTCGGGACCTTTGCCTTTTGCGGGCAGTGCTCTACCTTCTAAGCTACTCAAACACGACCCAGGACCCGTCCTCACAATTTTCCTTCCGGCAGTACCTCGTCTCTTACCTTCCAAACTTCACAGACGGTCTCCTGCGAAACTTGCAGAACTTGCACCACCGGAAGAAAAGATATTGCGGAGGCATGGCTTAGACATAGCCTGGGGGAGGTTTCCAGAATGAAATTTTCACACTGCAGCTCAGTGTCCAGTGATATGTTACTTTTCTGGCAGATTAAAACTGTGTGCCGTATCGAGACTCGATCTCGGGACCTTTGTCTTTCGCGACCAAGTGCTTTAGAATCTGAGTTACCTATGCACGACTCAGAAGCCCTCGTGAGTTGCACTTGGGTAGCTCAGCTGGATGGCAGGCACGGTAACTCAGCGTGTTCGGTCAGAGGGTTAGCAACCCTCTGCAATAAAATAGAAAAAAAGGAAAAAAAACTGAGTTAATTGATCAACGGTGAACTTGAACAAGCATCATCGGACGTCCGCCCAGAACAAATCGAACAAACAAAATGAGATTTTTTTAAAAAAAGATGGTAGAGCACCTCCCTGCGAAGGGCAAACGTTCCTAGTTCCAGTCTCGGTCCGGCACACAGTTTTAATCTGAAGAATGTAAATTTCATTCTGAAGTAGGTAACTATGTTACAAGCTACCACATTGTCATTACAGTTTTTACAAAAAGTAAAACAAAAACAAGAAATTAGAGTTTCCACTGGTGGTTACGTAGTTTTTAAGAGCTTTTAAGCACAGTACGAGTTTATATCAAATGGTTCAAAGGGCTCTGAGCACTATGGGACTTAACTACTGAGGTCATCAGTCCCCTAGAACTTAGAACTACTAAAACCTAACTAACCTAAGGACATCACACACATCCATGTCCGAGGCAGTATTCGAACCTGCGAGCGTAGCGGTCGCACGGTTCCAGACTGTAGCGCCTAGAACCGCTCGGCCACCTCGGCCGGCGAGTTTATGTCTTTACATACATATACACAGCACATTTGTAAACAAAATTCAAGCTAGTCAAAGAATATCCATGTGTACGGGAGGTTACATTTCCACATATAGACAGGTGCTGCTATTTCAAAGATGAGATAAAGGTGTAACATTATTATTTACACATACACGTCATTTGAGAAATAATAGTTTCTATAACCACCGGATGTGCCTCTATGTTATAAAATTGTTGAAACTATTAAATTATATTTCTAAGCTTCTGAAACTGCTGAAGAAACTTTGCCTATCAAGCTTCATTTCTTTTCAGAAAATTTTGCTCTTTGTGACAATATTTCTAATTGTTCTAGGATATCAAGTTTTCTACCATTATTTTACAATTGTAGAATGATCCGATACAAGAAGATGAGCTCCAGCGCTCTAAACGCATTGTGTATTGAAATGAAAGTCACGATTTGTGAAAAAGGAGGCTCGTTTTCCTCTTTCGAAAGTAGTACAGTCACGGCTGCGACACTGACAAAAATTATGATGAAAGTTTTAGCTGATTTACCCTATTGTTCAATAATTTATTCCTCATAATAGCAGAAAGACTAAATACGCTTAACTTGAGAATGTATCGATCTGTTCTGAGGATGGTAACGAGTTAGATACGTCCTTTATTCCGTACCGCTGCATTTAGTTCGGCCCTTGTGCGAGTCGGAAGCCGGTCACGGAGGTGAGCTCTGCCGCTAAAGCTTTCGTGCAGCTTTAAACTCCGCCGCAAACTACAATAATAACACGGTAATCCTTCCGGCTTTCCACGTGCCAGCTTAAACCGCAGACCTGCCGACAAACACCTGGAGCAGCTGCCGCCGCCTGCTAGAAGGGCGAGCCAGCTGCCCGCTGTCTGCCCTCATGTTGTCTCTGCTGGCCACTTCGGGATCTAATTGACAAGCAGGAGGCAGCAGCTCCAATGTGCGAAAGCTGATTTGGGTCAGCAGGTAGAAAGGGAGAGCTAATGAAGCGAGAACGGCCACCCCGCGGTGCGGGCACGCTCCCTCACGCCCTTTGCAGGATCCGGAGCAGGTGGTCCGTCCGGCAAGGGACGCGCTGTCCGGTTAGCGGCTCAGCGGCTGGCTTTGCAGTAAGGCGAGCGGCGGCTCCGGTATTGTGTCGCGAGCTTGTAGCTGACAGCCGCTGCCGCACAATGTGCGCAAAATCTTCGCTAGCCGTGTCTCACTCTCCCAATTACCGCCCTGCGACTCTACGCAGCAGCGAAAGTTCTATGCCTGCCTGTCGTTTGAATGTCACCCAGTTCATTCTGAACTCTGTCCCGTCTAGTTCCTGTATACGAGAGATTGATAATCTCTTGCAAATGACACTACGAAACTAATCGTCAATGAATCAGTAAAGCGGGCGTGTGACGTGTCCAGACCGTTTGGTGTATTATGCCAAAGACTCGATATTGGAATATCAGCCGGCCGGTGGGGCCGTGCGGTTCTAGGTGCTTCAGTCTAGAACCGCGTCACCGCTACGGTCGCAGGTTCAAATCCTGCCTCAGGCATGGATGGGTGTGATGTCCTTAGGTTGGTTAGGTTTAAGTAGTTCTACGTTCTAGGGGACTGATGAACACAGTTGTTAAGTCCTATAGTGCTCAGAGCCATTTGAACCATTTTTTTGAACTTTAAACGCGTAATGAATAAAAAATGGTTCCAGAGACATCCTGTGATTATTATTTTGCGCCCAACCAGCTATTTTAAAGCCATTATCGTCACATATCCAACCAGACAACAGTGGGACCTGCAGTTTAACGCGAAATCCGAGTCACGGTGCAGTGCGGCACTTTTCACGACAATGAACACTGCTCTGAGGGAAAGATATAAATGACGGATAAGAACTGTCGAACTACTGCTTATCTCCGCGCTCTTGAATATTACTACTACTAGCCAAATACGTAGGATATTTGTGTCTTTTGAAGTACCAGATGTGTAAAAAACGTATTAATTTTTAATATCGCTTGGTAATAGTATAGATGTCGAAACGTCTCGATCACGGTTTTATGATACTGAAGCTGTTATTTCATCGAAAGGGTGACAATAATAACGAATACCCTGCGTCCGAGACGAGCATTTTGGGGCAAAATACTAAACATGTGTTACCCCGCGCAATAAGGGCATTTCCCATACAACATAAACTAACAAAATTTGGATCATTATGTAAAAGGAAAACTCTGTCGAGAAATTAATAAATTCTTTCTCTTCCTTTTCGTGGCCTTTATCCCGATGGGCCATTAGCCACCAAAAAAGGCTCTAAGCACTACGGGATTTAACATTTGAGGTAATCAGTCCCCTAAACTTAGAACTACTTAAACCTAACTAACCTATGGACACCACACACATCCATGCCCGAGGCAGGATTCGAACCTGCGACCTTAGCAGCAGCGTGGTTTCGGATTGAAGCGCCTAGAACCGCTCGGTCACAGCGGCCGGCCATTCGCCTCCCTTTCATATAATACACACGACGGACAACACAATATAAAACAAAATTCAGCAGTATTCGCAGACTGTAGCAGGCGATCTTCTCAATACTCTGATTAGCATCGGGCATATTCAGTACACTAAAAAGCCTTGGTGAAGAGAGCTGATTGCGTACTACCGATTGCAGCTTTATTATATTCTTTCTCAAGTGGAAACCGAAATCATAATTATTCAGCATAATTCGATCTGAAAATCGTCCCTCGAAGTTCTTCCAACACCGAAAGCCGTATCGTCCAACGTCTGTAAATGTCCCATCAAGCCTTCTTGAATCGGCAGATGAACAAGTTCTTTGTTCTCAGGTACGGTGTTCATAACTGTTTTATAGTACTGACCAACCTTCTTCCAATAGTCTTAGAAAAATGGCTCTGAGCACTATGAGACTTAACTTCTGAGGTTATCAGTCCCCTAGAACTTAGAACTACTAAAACCTAACTAACCTAAGGACATCACACACATCCAAGTCCGACGCAGGATTCGAACCTGCGACTGTAGCGGTCGCACGGTTCCAGACTGCAGCGCTTAGAACCGCTCGGCCACTCCGGCCGGCCCAATAGTCTTAAAAGAAACTGTTGGAGGGTTTGAAACGAGTCACAGTCCGTGTGGCTTCCCCCGTCGGAGGTTCGAGACCTCCCTCGGTCATTAGTGTGTGTGTTGTCCTTAGTGTAAGTTAGATTAAGTAGTGGCTAAGCTTAGGGACCGATGACCTCTGCAGTTTGGTCCCATAAGACCTTACCACAAATTTCCAATTCCGAGAAACTCTTTTTGAAGCCCCAATTATTCTCGTGATGGCACCGAAATCTAGCAAACTAACGTTTGATACGTCGAAAGATATTTTACAGAAGTTTTCTTTCCCAGTGTGGAAGAAACATTTGTATTGTCGTTGTGTCCTTAGGGTGGTCAATGTAAAAGAACCTTTCTGATAGTCGCACCTGAAGACAAATACGTTGTTCACCTGGTGATCCCAAAAGTAACAGGTAAGACGTGAAGTCACGTATTCGCAATAGACATGTGCCCAATTTTACGTAATTTCAAGGTTATATCAATGCTACTATGGACACTATGAAAAATACATTGACGTCACAGGTTGTGTAGTGATTACTTCCTTTGATCACGAATTTGGATCTATAAATTATCAGCTCAATATGAATAAATCTGTAAAGAGATATAAATAATACATAGCGCATAACAGTAGTTACTGACCACCCAAAACAAACAGGAAATATATCAAAGTTTACTATGAAGGCATATCAAGGTTTAAGGGGAACACGTCATTCATACGTATGCACTCATCAATCTTATCCATAACATAACGCAGAACTGGATCACAACGGTAGTTGCGTTGCTCATGAAGACAACTAGGCCAGCAGGTGGCGATACTGGTGAGCACTACTACTGAAGACTTAAATACGATTATAGAAACCCAAGAAAACAACGAATATACGACCCGAGGTCGTGTACGATTACAAAACAAATACATGTGATATCAAAAACCATCCCCCCCACGAACCATGGACCTTGCCGTTGGTGGGGAGGCTTGCGTGCCTCAGCGATACAGATAGCCGTACCGTAGGTGCAACCACAACGGAGGGGCATCTGTTGAGAGGCTAGACAAACGTGTGGTTCCCGAAGAGGGGCAGCAGCCTTTTCAGTAGTTGCAGGGGCAACAGTCTGGATGATTGACTGATCTGGCCTTGTAACACTAACCAAATCGGCCTTGCTGTGCTGGTGCTGCGAACGGTTGAAAACAAGGGGAAACTGCAGCCGTAATTTTTACCGAGGGCATTCAGCTCTACTGTATGGCGTCCTCTTGGGTAAAATATTCCGGAGGTAAAATAGTCCCCCATTCGGATCTCCGGGCGGGGACTACTCAAGAGGACGTCGTTATCAGGAGAAAGAAAACTGGCGTTCTACGGATCGGAGCGTAGAATGTCAGATACCTTAATCGGGCAGGTCGTTTAGAAAATTTGAAAAGGGAAATGGATAGGTTAAAATTAGATATAGTGGGAATTAGTGACGTTCGGTGGCAGGAGGTACAAGACTTTTGGTCAGACGAATACAAGGTTATAAATACAAAGTCAAATAGCGGTAATGCAGGAGTAGGTTTAATAATGAATAAAGAAAAAGGAATGCGGGTAAGCTACTACAAACAGCATTGTGAACGCATTATTGTGGCCAAGATAGACACGAAGCCCACGCTTACTACAGTAGTATACGTTTATATGCCAACTAGCTCTACAGCTGACGAAGAACTTGAAGAAATGTATGATGAACTAAAAGAAATAATTCAGATAGTGAAGGGAGACGAAAATTTAATAGTCATGGGTGATTGGAATTCGCTAGTAGGAAAAGGGAAAGAAGGAAACGTAGTAGGTGAATATGGATTGGGGGTAGGAAATGAAAGAGGAAGCCGCCTGGTAGAATTTTGCACAGAACACAACTTAATCATAGCTAACACTTGATTCAAGAATCATAAAAGAAGGTTGTATACATGGATAAAGCCTGGAGATACTGACGCGTTTCAGATAGATTATATAATGGTAAGACAGAGATTTAGGAACCAGGTTTTAAATTGTAAGACATTTCCAGGGGCAGATGTGGATTCTGACTACAATCTATTGGTTATGAACTGTAGATTAAAACTGAAGAAATTGCAAAAAGGTGGGAATTTAAGGAGATGGGATCTGGATAAACTGACTAAACCTGAGGTTGTACAGAGTTTCAGGGAGTGCATTAGGGAACAATTGACAGGAATGGGGGAAAGAAATACAGTAGAAGAAGAATGGGTAGCTTTGAGGGATGAAGTAGTGAAGGCAGCAGAGGATCAAGTAGGTAAAAAGACGAGGGCTGCTAGAAATCCTTGGGTAACAAAAGAGATAATGAATTTAATTGATGAAAGGAGACAATACAAAGATGCAGTAAATGAAGCAGGCAAAAAAGAATACAAACGTCTCAAAAATGAGATCGACAGAAAGTGCAAAATGGCTAAGTAGGCATGGCTAGAGGACAAATGTAAGGATGTAGAGGCTTATCTCACTAGGGGTAAGATAGATACTGCCCACAGGATAATTAAAGAGACCTTTGGAGAAAGGAGAACCACTTGCATGAATATCAAGAGCTCAGATGGAAACCCAGTACTAAGCAAAGAAGGGAAAGCAGAAAGGTGGAAGGAGTATATAGAGGGTCTATACAAGGGCGATGTATTTGAGGACAATATTATGGAAATGGAAGAGGATGTAGATGAAGACGAAATGGGAGATATGATACTGCGTGAAGAGTTTGACAGAGCACTGAAGGACCTGAGTCGAAACAAGGAGTAGATAACATTCCATTAGAAGTACTGACAGCCTTGGGAGAGCCAGTCTTGACAAAACTCTACCATCTGGTGAGCAAGATCTATGAGACAGGCGAAATACCCTCAGACTTCAAGAAGAATATAATAATTCCAATCCCAAAGAAAGAAGGTGTTGACAGATGTGAAAATTACCGAACTATCAGTTTAATAAGTCACAGCTGCAAAATACTAACGCGAATTCTTTACAGACGAATGGAAAAACTAGTAGAAGCCGACCTCGGGGAAGATCAGTTTGGATTCCGTAGAAATACTGGAACATGTGAGGCAATACTGACCCTACGACTTATCTTCGAAGCTAGATTAAGGAAAGGCAAACCTACGTTTCTAGCATTTGTAGACTTAGAGAAAGCTTTTGACAATGTTGACTGGAATGCTCTCTTTCACATTCTGAAGGTGGCAGGGGTAAAATACAGGGAGCGAAAGGCTATTAACAATTTGTACAGAAACCAAAAGCAGTTATAAGAGTTGAGGGGCATGAAAGGGAAGTAGTGGTTCGGAAGGGAGTGAGACAGGGTTGTAGCCTCTCCTCGATGTTATTCAATTTGTATATTGAGCAAGCAGTGAAGGAAACAAAAGAAAAATTCGGAGTAGGTATTAAAATCCATGGAGAAGAAATAAAAACCTTGAGGTTCGCCGATGACATTGTAATTCTGTCAGAGACAGCAAAGGACTTGGAAGAGCAGTTGAACGGAATGAATAGCGTTTTAAAGGAGGATATAAGATGAACTTCAACAAAAGCAAAACGAGGGTAATGGAATGTAGTCGAATTAAGCCTGGAGAAGCTGAGGGAATTAGATTAGGAAATAAGACACTTAAAGTAGTAAAGGAGTTTTGCTATTTTGGGAGCAAAATAACTGTTGATGGTCGAAGTAGAGAGGATATAAAATGTAGACTGGCAGTGGCAGGGAAAGCGTTTCTGAAGAAGAGAAATTTGTTATTTAAGTGTCAGGAAGTCGTTTCTGAAAGTATTTGTTTGGAGTGTAGCCATGTATGGAAGTGAAACATGCACGATAAATAGTTTGGACAATAAGAGAATAGAAGCTTTCGAAATGTGGTGCTACAGAAGAATGCTAAAGATTAGATGGGTAGATCACATAACTAATGAGGAGATACTGAATAGGATTGGGGAGAAGAGGAGTTTGTGGTACAAATTGACTAGAAGAAGGGATCGATTGGTAGGTCATGTTCTGAGGCATCAAGGGATCACCAGTTTAGCATTGTAGGGCAGCGTGGAGGGTAAAAACCGTAGAGGGAGGCCAAGAGATGAATACACCAAGCAGATTCAGAAGGTTGTAGGTTGCAGTAGGTACTGGGAGATGAAGAAGCTTGCACAGGATAGAGTACCATGGAGAGCTGCATCAAACCAGTCTCAGGAATGAAGACCACAACAACAACAGCATCAAAAACCATAAAACAACAACTGTATTAGACATAAAATCAAGTTTCGTGTTATAGGGGACGGAAGCCAATAGAGGAATGGGAGGTAATGGTGGAGGGAAGCAGTCCATGGACTGGCAAGAGGAATAAAGTTTTATTACAAAACACTTATGATTTAAACAGATATATTGAAACACACATGCATTAACCGCCAATAAACAACATCAGACAAGAATAATAATCATAAAAATAGTGACATATGTAGGTAAAATACCAAATACATGACCATAATTTCATGTACAAGAAGTAACTTCGTGGCGGGAAGGTAATCACACAAATCAGTCATCTATCTCAGAAAAAATTTATTTCTCTAACCACAACAATTCCAACAATTTTATGTTCATAAATTATTTACAATATCGATATAACTTAGACCACTGCGATAATATGGGGCCGGATGACTAATGACCGCGATTAGTTATGTGTGTCGGAAGAAGCTTATTTCTCTAATCACGTAATTTCTTGCAATACGTTAAAAATTTCGCTATAATTTTCCCCACGCTGATAATAAGCGATGGTACTAGTTTTGTTCTGTGCTGTAAACACTCGTAACCTTTATCGTGTATGCACATTGTAACGCTGGTTGTGTTTGTGCGTAGATTTGTGATATATTTTAAATTTGACACTCACATTTTACAGATATTATTAATGAATCTAGAATGTTGATTACGACAAAGACTACTTATGAAGGAAGTAAACGGAGGCGTAGTTTCTCCTCGTAGTTGAGCTAATTGCTTAGTGGGAAAACAGTGAAACGACAGTATTTCAATTGGAACTCTGATCGATAAGAGATTAAAAATGTTAACAAGACATCATTGTAACGAACAGAGAATAAAAGTAAGAAAGTTAAAAGGTAATGAGATCAACAGAAATGGTAGCTATTCGTCATCAGTAATCGGAAAAAGGAAGTACACCAGGAGCATGCATTATCTGCTCCAGAGAGACACAATAAGTAAGGCAGCTAAATAAGCAGAAAGTAGAAAACAGGGAACTGCCCCAAGCAATACAAAGCCTCTACAGAAAGATATGATTGGTATAATAAATGGACTTAAAGCCGCTTTACATTAACGAAAATAAATAATAAAAATCTGATAAGAAATTAGAAAGCTTGAAAATGTCTCTCTCAGGAGTAAACTAGTAAGAGTGGTTGAGAAATCGTGTAATCATCTAAAAATATAATTGTAAGGAGAGCCTCCACGATTAAATAGTTAGTAAATAAAAATCAGGTAGTGATAATGACTACACGATATCTGTACCCTGAAAATCTTTGCAATGCACCTGAGAGGGGACACGTTTCTTGCACCATGTATTATATTTCCATTCTCTTCGCTGTGTCGAGGTCAGCCCCTGTATTCAGGTAACGAGTATTGAGAGCAGTGCAAGACAATCGGTCCTGGGAATCAGTTTAGTGACGTCAACTTTTTCTACATTTTGTATTGGAACAGGAGCAAACACCCTGAAGAAATTCTGACCACCTATAGACGGTTTTATTTGTCACAGAAACATTGTTCTGTAGTCAGACCAGTTTTCGAACAGCGCCATGCAATGATTTATTCACGGACATCTTATTCGTCGTCGACTGTAGAAGTTATTTATTTCGCTAATGCAGACCTTTGGGCTATTTTCATGTAGTACCGTAAAAGAGTTTGCTTCAGTATGCCAGACTTTAAGATTCTCCGACGCATGTACATGCCGTGGTCAAAAATAGACCTTTTCACTAAAGAAATACAGAAACATAATACTAGTGCGAATCCCTGTGCGTCATGAACTGACACCATTTCGTGACGTAAAGATGTTACATCTTTTTTTTTTTTTCAGAGGATATTAAAGTCTGACATGTACTGAAGCAAAATCTTTTACAGTACTACTTGAAAATGGCCTAAAGGTCGAAATTGCATTAGTGAAATAAAGACGTTCTGCAGTCAATGGCGAATATTATGCCCTTTAAAAAGTTCTGCGTGACTAAACCTCGACCATTGAAGTTAACCATGTAATGAGTTGTTCTGACTCTCTGCCGAATAAGCAAGTGCAGTATGACGTTTCCATGGACATCTATTTAGGTTGTCTTTTATCAAACTGACATACTTATTATCTACTTTCTCGCTGACATGCTAACCTAACTTATGATTCCAAGGTGATTTAATGCACTACGTTACCTTTAGAGTATTTCTCCATGCAATGCAAATCTCAGGCTAGAGCAGCAACTGACGCACAAGACATTTTTTAAAAAATAAAGTGTTCTGTATTCTTACAAGGGATAGTACTGTGTAAAATTAGATAAAAGTTCCATGAAAATATCTGCAGAAACAAATACTTCTCATGAGGAGTCACGCGTATATATAATTCAGATGAACAATTAATATTGATGTAGTGTATGTCTTCTTGTTATGGATGAAAGAGATGGTTAAACGAACGCCATTACGTAGACTACTTCTCGTGAATAGCGTCACGAGTGAAGCTAGAGCCTTGAAACAGATTATCGTGTAATAAAAGCAGGAGCATTTAACTGTAGTGAGAGGCGATTAATCATAATCACGTCAGTGGTGGAAAGATGGAACAGCAGTAGCTTAAATAACAAAAAAAATTGGTTCAAATGGCTCTGAACACTATGGGAATCTCGCCGGCCGGTGTGGACGAGCGGTTCTAGGCGCTACAGTCTGGAACCGGGCGACCACTACCGTCGCAGGTTCGAATCCTGCCTCGGGCATGGGTGTGTGTGATGTCCTTAGGTTAGTTAGGTTTAAGTAGTTCTAAGTTCTAGGGGACTTATGACCTCAGAAGTTAAGTCCCATAGTCCTCAGAGCCATTTTTTGAACTATGGGGCTCAACATCTGGGGTCATCAGTCCCCTAGAACTTAGAACTACTTAAACCTAACTAACTTAAGGACATCACACACACCCATGCCCGAGGCAGGATTCGAACCTGCGACCGTAGCGGTCGCGCGGTTCCAGACTGTAGCGCCTAGAACCGCTCGGCCACCCCGGCCGGCGTTTAAATAACACTGGCTACCAAAAATGAAAAAGTTAAGACCAGGAATATAATAAAAAGAGTCAAAGTAACAGTATTCGATCGATCATCATACTTTCGTTTACAGAAATACTGTAATGGTAGAACTTTGTTGACTCTCAGTGAAGACCGAGGAGGAAACTTGTCGAGTATTGTACGAAGCTGACAGCGAGTGATAGCCCACTAGTGAAAAAAATTGGAGAAACTTTGCGGTCTTTTCATTCCAGACCAATGTCACGTATCGAGGGCAGTTCTCTCTCTGCTGCGTGTGGAGCACCGTTAGTTTTTCTTTTTTTCTTTTTCTTCGTCTTTCTGTGCCAATTTCACAGACGGAAGAATGGCGTGTAGTGGGGTCCAGCGCGTTTTTTAGAGCAGCAGGTACGGACGCAGACAAAACACACAAACGCCGGCCCCCCTGCCGCTGTCTCCTCGCGGAAATACACGAGAAGCGCCACGCGGTCCCGTTAGCCGCTGGGATGAAGGCGCGAGAAGAGAGACCGGGCTGCCCCTCTTGCTTTTGTGCCTTATAGCCGCGCGGCAGGCATTGAGCAGGTGAATAGGGTCGCATTCCTTCCGCCCTCTCTTCGCGAAAACAGTTCAGCCACCCTGGAGTTTTACTCTGTTGACCGCCCTGGCAAATTTCCCCGGTGACTGCTACGGTTTCCCCTCTACACAGCAGCCCGTGGACCTCACAGCCTACGCAAGACATGCTGCGTTCCGTCGCATACCGCGTCCTAATTTTTTTATGTAGCTATCTGTAACAGCAAGGTTAAGAGACTGAAATGAATTACAGTATTAAACGCGGAGGAGTGGCTGGATAGGTGGAAAAAGATCATTGAGGTTCTCTACCATGTGGAGGAAATGTCTGCTGACGCGTCGCTCTTAACGGAGATAAATCGTCAGACTCATAAGTACATTTGGGCATATGCCAATGGAATGTTATAGGAGTATTACTGTTCACAACAAATGTAAATGATTCAGCAGACAACGTCGGATTACAGTGTTGTATACAGAGTCTCACTGGACGAAAGGTCAATATTAGGCAATATGATTGGGCTATTATTTGAAGCAAAAAATTTCGCATGGAAATATGCCCTATTCTGAACGTTTTCACAAATAGAACTCATTTAAAGTGTTTTGGTTACAACTTTGATTCCGCTGTGTTTCTCGAAGCTCGAGGCTTTATTGTGAAAAAAAAATTTACGATAAAGAATGTTAGCCATGCCATCTGTCTAGCACCATACCAAACTCGAGGCAGAGGAACTGGGCGTCTTTTGAGGAGATCCATCAATCGATCCAATTTTGCATATGTTCACTGACCAGAAGTCCTAGTCAGCCAGGCCGAGCGCCTTTGATCAAAGAAGGTGGTAGTCAGAGGGAGCAATGTCTTCAGAATACGGTGACTGGGGGTAGGTCTTCCGTTTCGACGTTTCCAATTATGTTTTGATAGGTTTTGCAAACTGGGGTCGTGCATTGTCATGCTGCAAAATCACTTCTCCGTGTCTATCGCTGTACTTTGGCCGTTTGTGTTTCAGTGTTCGTCTCAAATGCATCAGTTGCTTTCGATAAAGATCTCCTGTGATGTTTCCATCGGTTTCAGTAGCTTCGAAAACCTTTTCCCCCGCCATGCCGGCCTTCGACGTCAAAATAACCGTGCTTGAAGTGTTGGAACCGTTCTCTGCATGTTCTTTCAGTAACAGGAGCCTCACCATTGGTCCTACCCAGCATTTTATATTAACGTCAGCCGCAGATTTCTTCATGTTAAAGTAGAAAGTTAAAGCTTCCCGCAAATAACGAGATTTGGGCTCGAAAGTTGACATAATCCGGAATAGCTTCATGATGCTATCACAAGTGGACCAATGATCTGATGACGTTATGTTTACAAATGTCCAAGCTTATTGTATGACATATCGTAGCACCTGCGCAACCACTTGCCTCTCCTACCATATACTGCGAAACAGTGAAAGTAAATTTGTAGAGCTACCATATTCTTAATTATTTTCTCTGTTCTTCACTACATTGTCTGGTTTACACATATACAACAGCTATTAAATGCGTTTTACAAAATATCAGTTCCAAAAGACATACTTTTACTACACTCCTGGAAATTGAAATAAGAACACCGTGAATTCATTGTCCCAGGAAGGGGAAACTTTATTGACACATTCCTGGGGTCAGATACATCACATGATCACACTGACAGAACCACAGGCACATAGACACAGGCAACAGAGCATGCACAATGTCGGCACTAGTACAGTGTATATCCACCTTTCGCAGCAATGCAGGCTGCTATTCTCCCATGGAGACGATCGTAGAGATGCTGGATGTAGTCCTGTGGAACGGCTTGCCATGCCATTTCCACCTGGCGCCTCAGTTGGACCAGCGTTCGTGCTGGACGTGCAGACCGCGTGAGACGACGTTTCATCCAGTCCCAAACATGCTCAATGGGGGGCAGATCCGGAGATCTTGCTGGCCAGGGTAGTTGACTTACACCTTCTAGAGCACGTTGGGTGGCACGGGATACATGCGGACGTGCATTGTCCTGTTGGAACAGCAAGTTCCCTTGCCGGTCTAGGAATGGTAGAACGATGGGTTCGATGACGGTTTGGATGTACCGTGCACTATTCAGTGTCCCCTCGACGATCACCAGTGGTGTACGGCCAGTGTAGGAGATCGCTCCCCACACCATGATGCCGGGTGTTGGTCTGTGTGCCTCGGTCGTATGCAGTCCTGATTGTGGCGCTCACCTGCACGGCGCCAAACACGCATACGACCATCATTGGCACCAAGGCAGAAGCGACTCTCATCGCTGAAGACGACACGTCTCCATTCGTCCCTCCATTCACGCCTGTCGCGATACCACTGGAGGCGGGCTGCACGATGTTGGGGCGTGAGCGGAAGACGGCCTAACGGCGTGCGGAACCGTAGCCCAGCTTCATGGAGACGGTTGCGAATGGTCCTCGCCGATACCCCAGGAGCAACAGTGTCCCTAATTTGCTGGGAAGTGGCGGTGCGGTCCCCTACGGCACTGCGTAGGATTCTACGGTCTTGGCGTGCATCCGTGCGTCGCTGCGGTCCGGTCCCAGGTCGACGGGCACGTGCACCTTCCGCCGACTACTGGCGACAACATCGATGTACTGTGGAGACCTCACGCCCCACGTGTTGAGCAATTCGGCGGTACGTCCACCCGGCCTCCCGCATGCCCACTATACGCCCTCGCTCAAAGTCCGTCAACTGCACATACGGTTCACGTCCACGCTGTCGCGGCATGCTACCAGTGTTAAAGACTGCGATGGAGCTCCGTATGCCACGGCAAACTGGCTGACACTGACGGCGGCGGTGCACAAATGCTGCGCAGCTAGCGCCATTCGACGGCCAACACCGCGGTTCCTGGTTTGTCCGCTGTGCCGTCCGTGTGATCATTGCTTGTACAGCCCTCTCGCAGTGTCCGGAGCAAGTATGGTGGGTCTGACACACCGGTGTCAATGTGTTCTTTTTTCCATTTCCAGGAGTGTATATTCACCTCTAAACATCACAGTACACGTCATATTATAACTGTTGTACAGTTCACAATAAATGTTCCAATATCACATCATCATCCTCAATGCACTTGTGCGCTCTTGGAATAATAAGTTGTATCGCTTCTCTGAGTGTCTCTGGCATGTTCTATACTGAGAGCAGCAGCGTCCATGATCCTAACAAGCAAATCATCTACTTTTTTCATCTTCCACTTGTACATCTCAGAGTTCATCCAACCACCAAAAAAAAAACTAAGTGCGTATGGTGTCACGATTTCAGTAGACAGTTAATTGTACCACCACGGCCAGTCCAGGGATTAGGGTAAATGCGACTGGGATGTTCCCGCACACGTCTGGTAAAATGTAGAGGGGTTCTGACATGCTGAAAGTGTGGCAGTCCTCGTGACCAATGGAACGTCCCCCAAGGTTTTCAACAAACGAATTCTCAAACAAATGCAAGTTATTCTGTGTCGTCATTCGTTCTTCTAAAATGACTGGACGTGTCAACATGTTACCGATGATCGAAAACGAACGTGGAAATTGGTTTCCCTGTAGCGTGCGGATTTCCTACTACCACCGATACTGTGTGTGCGTGTGTGTGTGTGTGTGTGTGTGTGTGTGTGTGTGTGTGTTGATTGCATTTCATGTAAATGTTGCTTCATTAGTGAATGGCGTTAACTGAAGAAAATAGTGACCGTCATTTAACCAGCGAACAAGATGCATTCCTGTGGCACTGTAGCCCAAGTGAAGAGTTTGGACACGCTGTTTATGAAATGGTAAAATTGGTAAAATGGTAAAATTGGTGAAATGGTAAAAACAGAACCCATTACCGTAAAATGAGTGAGCCAGACTAGAAGTAGCTACCTGCCAGTGTTAGATCCGAGTGAAGTGGCGCAGTGGTTACCACACTGGACTTGCATTCGGGAGGACGACGGTTCAGACCCGCTTCCGACCATCCTGATGTAGGTTTTCCGTGATTTCTCTAAATTGCTTAAGGCAAATATCCGGATGGTTCCTTCGAAAGGGCACTGCCGCTTTCCTGCTCCACCCTCTCTAATCCGAGCTTGTGCTCCGTCTCTAATGACCTCGATGTCGACGGGGCGTTTAACACTAATCTCCTTCTCCTCCAGTCTTAGCAGACGATGTCAACGTCTTTATTTTTATTTTATTTTACTTATTTTATTTTATTTTTGCCATGGGAGAGTGTCACAGACATGCATGAGAATTTATAGAAAATTGAGACAGACACAAACTATCCAGAGAAATCCTATTTAAAAGTTTCAAGAACCAGACTTAAATGATGACTCTATGAATGTAACAGCGCCCTCCATATCGCTTCTGTACCGATGAGGACAAAACTACACTCCTGGAAATGGAAAAAAGAACACATTGACACCGGTGTGTCAGACCCATCATACTTGCTCCGGACACGGCGAGAGGGCTGTACAAGCAATGATCACACGCACGGCACAACGGACACACCAGGAACCGCGGTGTTGGCCGTCGAATGGCGCTAGCTGCGCAGCATTTGTGCACCGCCACCGTCAGTGTCAGCCAGTTTGCCGTGGCATACGGAGCTCCATCGCAGTCTTTAACACTGGTAGCATGCCGCGACAGCGTGGACGTGAACCGTATGTGCAGTTGACGGACTTTGAGCGAGGGCGTATAGTGGGCATGCGGGAAGCCGGGTGGACGTACCGCCGAATTGCTCAACACGTGGGGCGTGAGGTCTCCACAGTACATCGATGTTGTCGCCAGTGGTCGGCGGAAGGTGCACGTGCCCGTCGACCTGGGACCGGACCGCAGCGACGCACGGATGCACGCCAAGACCGTAGGATCCTACGCAGTGCCGTAGGGGACCGCACCGCCACTTCCCAGCAAATTAGGGACACTGTTGCTCCTGGGGTATCGGCGAGGACCATTCGCAACCGTCTCCATGAAGCTGGGCTACGGTCCCGCACACCGTTAGGCCGTCTTCCGCTCACGCCCCAACATCGTGCAGCCCTCCTCCAGTGGTGTCGCGACAGGCGTGAATGGAGGGACGAATGGAGACGTGTCGTCTTCAGCAATGAGAGTCGCTTCTGCCTTGGTGCCAATGATGGTCGTATGCGTGTTTGGCGCCGTGCAGGTGAGCGCCACAATCAGGACTGCATACGACCGAGGCACACAGGGCCAACACCCGGCATCATGGTGTGGGGAGCGATCTCCTACACTCGCCGTACACCACTGGTGATCGTCGAGGGGACACTGAATAGTGCACGGTACATCCAAACCGTCATCGAACCCATCGTTCTACCATTCCTAGACCGGCAAGGGAACTTGCTGTTCCAACAGGACAATGCACGTCCGCATGTATCCCGTGCCACCCAACGTGCTCTAGAAGGTGTAAGTCAACTACCCTGGCCAGCAAGATCTCCGGATCTGTCCCCCATTGAGCATGTTTGGGACTGGATGAAGCGTCGTCTCACGCGGTCTGCACGTCCAGCACGAACACTGGTCCAACTGATGCGCCAGGTGGAAATGGCATGGCAAGCCGTTCCACAGGACTACATCCAGCATCTCTACGATCGTCTCCATGGGAGAATAGCAGCCTGAATTGCTGCGAAAGGTGGATATACAGTGTACTAGTGCCGACATTGTGCATGCTCTGTTGCCTGTGTCTATGTGCCTGTGGTTCTGTCAGTGTGATCATGTGATGTATCTGACCCCAGGAATGTGTCAATAAAGTTTCCCCTTCCTGGGACAATGAATTCACGGTGTTCTTATTTCAATTTCCAGGAGTGTATAATTACAGCTTGTGCAGAGACATTTATACTTTCATTATACCCGCGCTTCGTCTGTGAATTTTTATTCATGTATGGAACGCGGTGATAAGTAGTACATACGTTTCACAGAGGTCTGCAAATTATATTGGTACGTCTAGAGGTAGATGGTCGCGAGTTTAGAGCGGGTTTTACTTTTAACGGGCAAACGTCCCAGGTTTTCTCACGTCTACCAATGACTTCTCAAAATTTTGTACTAAGTAAATGTTGGTTGTCCATATCAAACTCTCTCACCAACCCCACATCAGTCAGCCCCTGGCATAATGACTTACCACACTATGTACTGATGATCGAAGTGACGATTGATTTTTGTGGCACAGAGGAAAGGAGTGAAGTCTGGACATTACAAAAAGTGTAACATGGTCTTTAATATTGTTTGTAAACACCACGGACAACAAAACGTGCTCTGCAACGTACTCCCATACTGGCTGCAAGGTTAGTAAGGAGTTGTTATGGCAGGGCGTTGTATTCCTCCACCAGCGCAGCTGTCAACTGCTGAATAATTGTTGGCGCATGTGAACGTGCTGCAATACGTCTCCCAAATGCAACCCACACGTCCTTGAAGGAATCTAAGTACGGGGGGGGGGGGGGGGGGGGGGGAGAGCGATGTCAGGTTTCATCCGCTGAATATTCACTCGTCTCTCTTTCCAAGAGCCCCTCCATCTGCGCTATTCCGTGCGATCGTGCCATTCCATCTATAAAAATGGAGTCGTGGCCTAACGCACCCTTCATAAGACACACATAGGAGTACAGGGTCACAGTAACGTTGACAAGCGTGTGAACTGGAATTCAGTACACAAGTGAAGTATTATGTCTCCCTACAACAAAACACCTGGACCACGAAACCGATCATGTTCGACAATGTCCCCCGGTGCACTAGGTGTCACTACCTCTCACCAGATGAGGATATGTCCAGAATTTCTGTGAGCGCTACCAAACTTCAGGGCTAGGCTAGTCACACTTCGTCATTCTTCGAGTTTCCCTGTGGTTCTTTCCAGTGTGATGTCATCCAAACGTTTTCTGGCAACCATGTCGTTATGAAGGACGCCATCACAGCGCACAGTAGCTGCTCGTTGGCTGACACAGACTCTCTTTTCCCATTCCTTCGACGAATACTGGACATTTGCCAAGACGGACATTTGCCACGCAGGACATTTGCCACACTTGCCCCTTCACCAGGTACCTTGAGTAGTGATCCGTCTGGTAAGGGACGCCCTTCCTCGAACGTCTTATGTCCGCTTTCAAACCGCTGTCTCCACATCTTACTCGATACAACCAATACGTAAGGGACCTTCTTCTTCGAAATCTTGGCGAAATACAGAGGTTCCTCTCCGAAATCGAAATATTTATAACTTTTGGGGAACGAAAGCAATACCGATGTTTATGTCCGTATGTAAGTAGTTCTGCCAAGTATAAATACAAATCCCTCTGTCTGTACGGTAGCTTCCTTTCACGCTTACTGATTGCGATAGAAACAATCCATCGGCATGGGAGCAACAAGAAAGGAGCGATGTAAAGAGAATGCGAATGTACCCTAATCATTTCTTTCTGATCACTGCATTTGCGCCTACTTT
This sequence comes from Schistocerca piceifrons, assembly GCF_021461385.2. Lineage (NCBI taxonomy): Eukaryota > Metazoa > Arthropoda > Insecta > Orthoptera > Acrididae > Schistocerca > Schistocerca piceifrons. The sequence continues at coordinate 461,333,679 of NC_060140.1, forward strand.
AATTACTACAACTACATGCCTAAAAGACAATAAGGAACGAAGAAATTGGTATGTGAATGTTTGAAAAGAAGAACGACATACTCCATATTAATTTACTCTCTAAAATCCGATATCCCTTGCAGCGAAACATTAGTTAATAAAGTGTCGCAGGACAGTGTTCAAAAAATGACTGAAAATACGTTCACTAAATAGAGATAAGAACATCTATGATTGGCATGTCATCTAAAGTCGACGTACAATTTTAAAATGTTAGAAATAAGGAAAAAAAGTAATACAGAATGCTATGCTTGTAACGTACTTTGTTGTTCTACATTGTTTAGTTCTGGTATTTACGGGGTCACAGAGAAAGTATCCTAGGTCTTGGAGGGAAAATCCCCAATTGTAGTGATCTGCACTACAACAGAAACAAGAAGCACAACTTAAGGAAATTAATGCAATGTGTGTTCAGCTCACATGCGACATTGAAGCAGATAGTTCCTGTGACTTACTATGGGCAGAGGTTATATTCGACAACCAGAATAAATTAATAACTGGCTCCTTTTATCGACCCGCGGTCTCAGACGAAACATTTGCTGAACACTTCAAATAAAACTTGAGTCTCATCACAAATACGTACCCTACTCATACAATTATAGTTTGCAGCGACCTCAATCTACCTTCCGTATGTTGACAAAAATACATTTTCAGATCCTACTGTAGATAGAAAACAACTTTCTAATTGTTCTAAATGCTTTTTTTAAAATTATTTTTAACAATTCGTTCACGAGGCCACTCAAATTGTAAATGATTACGAAAACACACTTGACCGCTTAGCCACAAATAATCCTGAGCATCACGACGGATACAGGAATTAGTGAACACCAAAACTGAACGCGAAATATATCTATTTATAAAAGCATCTAAAAATTCTTGACGTCTTTCTAAAAGACAGTCTCCAATCCTTCCTAACTACGTAAGTGAAGAGCATATGTTGCTTAAGTTCAAAGAAATAATATCAACAGCACTCGAGAGATTCATACCAAATAAATTAATCAGAGACGGAACTGATCCCCCATGGTACACAAAACACGACAGAAAGCTGCTGCAGGAGCACCGAAAAAGGCACGTATAATTTAGACGATCGCAAAATCTCCAAGATTGGCGAAGTTTTACTGAGGCTTGAAATTTGGTGTGGATTTCAATGCGAGATGCATTTAATAGTTTCCACAACGAAACTCTCTCTAGAAATGCGGCGGAAAATCCAAAGAGATTCTGGTCCTATGTTGAGTAAACCAGTAAAAAGGCTTAGTAAGTACCTTTACTGCGCGGCAGCGACGGTAATGTTACTAATAACAGTGCCACTAAAGTGTAGTTACTAAGTGCAGTTTTCCGAAAGTCCTTCGCCAAAGAAGACGAAGTAAATGTTCCAGAGTGCGAAATGAGAACAGTTGCAAACATAATGTAGGTGTAGGAGGACGGGGAGCGGGAGGCAGGGGACCCAACCCTTCGGAGCAGGTAAAATGTCGGGCGTGGCAAATGTCCGCACACCCCTTCGACTGCCCCTTGTGGCGGGGGCGGCTCAGTCAAGCTTTCTCTGCGCGTCACTTTAGTAATCAGAACTCACTGCCAAATTCAGCATTATTGTAGGTAACCGATGAAACTTGTCGAATAAAGTCTTGTGAATGATTAAGTGCTTTTCTCAAACTGGCAGATCTCCAAGTTGCTCTCCAAGTTTTATCAGATCCCCAAGTAGAAACTGTTTGTATAGGTCAATTTTTGATTACTTTGGGGGTGTCAAATTACATGGTAGGGGAACTCATTTTTCCGGAGCATACGCATCCAACTGACTCTTTCTGACTGTAATTTGTGAGCAGCAAATTTGTATCCTGTTTTTCCGGAGTATCGAACGTTTCGAATTAAACAATTCATATCATTATGCTTCAGTGGCGAATACAAAAAAATGGTTCAAATGGCTCTGAGAACTATGGGACTTAACATCTGAAGTCATCAGTCCCCTAGGACTTAGAACTACTTAAACCTAACTAACCTCAGGACATCACACACATCCATGCCCGAGGCAGGATTCGAACCTGCGACCGTAGCGATCGCGCGGTTCCAGACTGAAGCGCCTAGAACCGCTCGGCCACACCGGCCGGCAGTGGCGGATACAGAAAAACCTCAAGGAGGGGGCGCTAAAGATATCTTGAGCTACCTTTACTTTTACTGTAATAAAAAGTAATCAGGTCACATGCAAAGTTTAAGAAAGTTTTATTTAAACTGATTACACACATATACAAGACAATGTCATCTTATGATATAAAAAAGTTACAATTGTGGTTCTCTTCCTTAAACGATGAAGTCTATGCGTTTATTCTTCCTGGAAAATTGGTTAAGTGCATCTTCAATAGGGCAATCAATCAGGGTAGGTGTTCAACAGAGCTAAACCATTAAGTTGATCCCCCCGTAAAGGGGGAAGGGTCCACCTCCCTTTGTATCAGCCACTGTTACGCTTACATTTTTCAGTGAAAATTCTATTTGGACATAGCAATGGGGCACTCCTCTACTCAAAAAACGGCATGTACTGTTTTTCTTGTATAGAAAAGATAAATATGCCTACCAAACGGCTCAGTGAGACGTGATGGCCAGTGGCATACCGCGAGAGAACAGTTGCACGGTTACAAACAAATATGTAACATCGATTAATATCGCTTACTGTTTAGCCAAATAGAACTAATGAACGATACCACAACGCTGCGTTTGATTTTCGCGCATAAATTATGACAAAATTCAAACAAATTGCGGGTGGTAGCACATTGATTGTACTTGTTGTTGAGGTTGTAACAATTTTAATTAATTGTGTTGTGGTTAGCGTCGACGAGTGCACAAGGAGGCATAAACTGTCGGCTCTCTCTGCACTTGTCACGATCATAAATACTCGTCAATCAAATATGTATGTGAAAGGCAGTTTCTTTGGCGAAATGATGAAATCTCTAGTCGCTTCTCCACAACACGGCGAGGAAGAAATCTTACGCAACCAACTCTCGTAAGTGCAGAAAGTGTATGCAAATATAAGGTAATGTACAAACTTCAGATCAGCTCAAGATAGTAACACAAACAAGAGTACAGGAATCATATAAAAAAGAGCTGCTTGAATTTGAATATTAGATACACTACAGCTTGATAGATAGCTGGAAAAAGACGGATCATGTGCGTGGTTTTATTGCAGTATTCGTGACTTTTGATGTCGGGTGTAAAGCGTTTTAGGCCTGTCGACTGTCATTACTCGTAGGGAGTTAAGCTTTATCAGTGACCTGATAATGAGGTGGAATAAGTGCTTGTCAATGTAATTGGTTTGGCGAGGTTTATAAAACTTGGAATACTCTGTACTGTTTTTGTAGAAATTATAGTGTTTTAGCTTAGTCTAGGATGACAACCTTCATATCTTTTAACTGTTACCTCGAGATTTTATTACCCCTGATGTAATTGCCTCGTTCGTTGCAAGAAGTTTCTCGGGGTTGAACGGAGATCGTTAAATGGTGCATTTTTGCAGTTCGCTGGCCATTATTTATCTAAGGGTTACTTCTAGTAGATGCACCAAAAAAACTCGTACCCAACATTCAAAATCACCGCAATACTCGACATGAGTGGCGAAAAATAGCATAACATTTCTTTATGAGTGTGGTGACATACATTTTTCCTTTTGTATAAACTAATTTTTACTGTTTCAGTCACCATTTAGTAATATTTATGACGGCACGTCTATTTTAAATCTCATTTTGCTTATGAAAGCCGGCCGCTGTGACCGAGCGGTTCTAGGCGCTTCAGTCTGGAACTGCGCGGCTGCTACGATCGCAGGTTCGAATCCTGCCTCGGGCATGGATGTGTGTGCTGTCCTTAGATTAGTTAGGTTTAAGTAGTTCTAAATTCTAGGGGACTGATGACCTCAGATGTTAAGCCCCTTAGTGCACAGAGCCGTTTGAACCATTCTGAGCTTACGAAAACTTCTGATATCAGGTCATAGTGACGTGCTAAGGGTGTGAATAACACACAAAGAAACAAAGATGACACATCACGGAAGTACAATACGGATGAAAACCTAAGTCCAGAAGGTATGGCATTGTCATTCTCGGAGAAAATATTCAAAAATAATTATTATTTAAGCAAATTCTGACTACTTTGCAGATGACATGGTTTCAAGAGGCATAAAAGCAAGCCAAGTTGCACAGTTGCATCTCTGCAACTAATGTAGTTTCAAGTGAGTAGGCAAAACAAAATTACGTCCTAGTTTTTGTGGTTAAAATAGAAAACCAACGGCTTTTCATAATAATTTTTCAGAAGTAAAATGAAACCAACTGAAGATGATTCACTGATCACAAAACACATTCCAAGATTTTCCCTGAGCGGTCTAGCAATAGTGGTCACCGAAACATCCTGAAGAAGATCCCAGCAGAGGGGTCGAAACGTCGATTATTTTAGAAGGAAATATGACGTGGCCTAACAACCCAGTAGATCTTAACTTCAGTTTCCCCTGAGCTGCTTCTAGCGATGGCGGACGGCTGCTTTGATAGGGACTAAGTGTACTACCTAAGCTATGACTTCACCTCCGCCGGCCGGGGTGGCCGTGCGGTTCTAGGCGCTATAGTCTGGTACCGCGTGACCGCTACGGTCGCAGGTTCGAATCCTGTTTCGGGCATGGATGTGTGTGATGTCCTTACGTTAGTTAGGTTTAAGTAGTTCTATGTTCTAGGGGACTAATGACCTTAGAAGTTAAGTCCCATAGTGCTCAGAGCCATTTGAACTTCACCTCCAATAATCGCGTCGTTGAGTGACCGCGAAATTCAGATCTTCATTCTTTCCTTCTCTTTATTTCTGCATCTTTCGTCTCCTACTTTCAGTTACTGGCTGCAATGGAAAACAAGCACACATATGTAGTATGTAACGACAAGTGTTTATAGTGTACAACAGGGGTGTAGGGAAATCGAGACGAACAGTTTGATAACATTAAGAATTTGATACCGGTTACTCGTCCTCTATCAAGCCGGGAATAAACCTCAAGTTGGCCTATAAACATCATCTAAGTTACACCACATGCATCCTTCTCGAGATTTTAAATATCGCCTCTTCCTCTTACGCCACTGGTGTGGTTGGTCAGTCTTTTGAAATTCTTTTTATTTCGTTAGCATTAGTATTCTAAACAGTCCCGTGAGGATTAAGAAACGAGAAAGACTTTTGTGAACGTTACTCAAAAACAAATAACATTTACAATTCGCGCAGTCGTTTGCATGCACTGCAGTCTCGTAGCGAGAAGGCCAGGGAAACCAAACGAAATTCACCGAAGTTTGAGGTAAAATTTACACAAATTTCATTGTTGCAATTTGTATGAGCAAGATCAAGGTGTGTTTGATATTCAGGTACGATTTTAGTGAGAAGTACGCTGTAAACTGTTATCATTTAAACACTGCAGACAAACATTAGAGCTACTAAACAGTCTGATGTAGGAGCTGAAATATATCCTGAAATACACATCCTCATGTATGCCCAGCGTCTAGTAAAATACATTTATGTTATCTTCGTAAAAGAGCACTACATCTCAGATTCAAGAGAAGTAAAAACATAGCTGACAAACAAAAGCTGATAGAAGCGAAAATGAGCGTAAGGAGAGCAATGAGAGAAGCATTCAATGATTTTGAAAGTAAGAAGTTGTCAATAGATCTGAGTATAAACTCTAAGAGATTTTGGTCGTATGTAAAATCAGTAAATAGGTCAAAACCATCTATTCATTCTCTCATCGACCACACCAGCATCGAAACGGAAAACAACAGAGAGAGCGCAAAAAATACTGAATTTGGTCATTCGATGTTGTTTCACCGCGGAAGATAGTAACATTGTCCCTCCTTTCAATCGTCGTACGAACATCGAAATGGCAGATATTGAGATAGCTGATCGTGGAATTGAAAGGCAGCTACAGTCGCTTAGCAGTGGAAAGGCTTCATAACCAGATGAGATACCTATGAGATTCTGTAAATATTATGCGAAAGAACTTGCTGTCCTTCTAGAAGTAATTCATCGCAGATCGCTTGACCAACGAAAGGTACCTAGCGACTGGGAAAAAGTGCAGGTCATTCCCGTTTATAAGAAAGGCTGTAAGACATATCCACACAATTATAGAAATTATAGACCTATATCGTTGTCGTCAATCTGTTGTAGAATTAGGAAACATGTTTTATGCACAAGAATTATGATGATCTTGGAAAACGAACACTCCTCTATAAGAAATCAACATGGATTCTGCGAACAGAGATCCTGCGAAACTCAGCTCGCTCTGTTCCTCCATGAGATCCAAAGCGCAGTGGAGAACAGCACTCAGGTTGATGCCGTGTTCCTCGATTTCAGTATGGCATTTGACATCGTTCCGCAATGCCGTTTAATGAAAAAAGTATGAGCTTACGGATTATCGAAGCAGACCTGCGATTGGATACAACACTCTCTTGCAGATAAAACTCAATACATCGCCCTTAAAGGAACTAAATCGACGGATGTAAAGATAATATCCGGAGAACCAAAGTGAAGTGTGATAGGACCGTTGCTGTTTACAATACGTATAAATGATTTAGTAGAAAGCGTCGGATGCTCTTTAAGGCTATTCGCAGATGATGCAGTGGTCTATACCAAAGTAGCAACGCCAGAAGTTAATAAGGATTTGCAGAACGACTTGCAGAGAATTGATGAATGGTGCAGACCCTAGCAGTTGACCCTGAACGTAAATAAATGTAACATACTGCGCACACACAGTGAGCCGTGGCGCTCGTTACTGTCGCGCCAGTCTCTTGGATGTCCATTATCGATCCTTCGATGTTTCTTATCTTTGCTTGCCTTGTTGTTTTCCGCATTCGCGGAGAGAGGGGCAGTTGACGTTTGCTCGGGCTACCTGCTGAGACGCAGCAGTGTACGAGGTTGGAAGCAACCACGTATATGTGGAGTTGGTTGTACGCGGTCTTCCGGTTCAGGATGGAGGATATGTGTTGGGTGCCTGCCTGTCTGCTCTCCTGATTTTGCTCGGCCTGCCTTGTGACCGCCTAGCTTGAGTTGCTGCCTGGTGTATCCTACAGGAGCCATACCGGACGTCTAGCAGAAGTTAAGTAGCCTTGTTTTTCTTCTAAAGGAAAGGAGCAACTGTATAAGACTGTTCGTAACCAATTGTGGTGGCCTCTTAAGTGTGGCCTTCCCGTATAAGTCTCTTTGGGGAGAGCTAATTCTTTTAACTTTAAATAGTTGGGGTGCCCTGGCCTTTATAATCTTTTGGGGGTTTTATTTGAATTTTCTCATTAGGATTCCTTCCTTCTGCTTGGTTAAATGTTTACTTGTATAGCGGGAAGTCACTCCTGGTTAAAACGCGGAGAAGGTGTTTGATGTTACTGCCGCCTCCGGCATTCGTCTTTTCAATGAAGTGTTGTCATCCCTTCGAGCGACCTGGTGTCTCTCCTCGTTAATTAATGCTGGTTTATGTGTACTTAATTTTGAATTGGTCATTTGAATTAATATTTTGGAGCGCAGTATAGCACTAAGGCAACCTCATTGTATACCACCTTGTGGCCCGGTATACCATAATTTTCAGTGGCACAAGTTAGCTGATGTGCTCCCTTCAAAATCTTGTCTTGTATCAGTTTGCCCCATGTGAGTCTGGGAACACAGAGATGAGCATTAGTGTGACTTCAGTGCTAGTCAGTTAATGCTATCTTCATTTTGGCTTGGCTTCCACTGAAGAGTTGGTGTGGAGCGTAGTGTGTTTGATTTGTTATTCATTTAATTACTGTAAGTTTGTTTATTTAATGGGGAGCAAGACCCCCCCCCCCCTAGTTGCTGAGTGTTGCTAATTCCTTCCAAATGGCCTACTGCTTATTCAGTGGCAAGGCTGTTGATTAGTTGGTTACTGTGAGACAAATTCACGCTATTTATTTGTTGCCGAAATTGTTAAAGTATCTGTGTCGTGATTCAATCACTAGCTACGTGTTTGAGCTAAACTGATATAAACCTTACATTGCCTCCTTAAAATTTGTTGCCAGCAGAAACCCTTAAGAGAACTAAGTTTTGTCACTGCTTATGTTAACCTTTACTGGGAGCAATATTTCATGTAGTTAAATTTTGTCTTAAAATGTGTATTTCTCTGGTGTAATAAACGAGTAATAAAAGAAAAAAGCAAAGGGGCCCGGTCCTTCCTATTGTGTCCGGTTTGTAACAGGTATCACATAGGAAAAGAAATCCATTACTGTACAGCTACACTATTGATGACAAACAACTGGAGACAGCGTCTGCCATAAAATATCTAGGCGTAGCCTAACTATCCTGAGCGACTTTAAGTGGAATGACCATATGAAACAGATAGTGGGAAAAGCAGACACCAGACTCAAATTCATCGGAAGAATCTTAAGGAAATGTAACTCATTCACGAAAGAAGTGGTTTATAAGGCGCTTATTCGCCGAATTCGTGAGTATTGTTCATTTGTCTGGGATCCCTATCATGTAGAACTGATAGAGGAGATGGAGAAGATCCAACGAAGAGCGCCGGCCGCAGTGGCCGAGCGACCCTAGGTGCTTCAGTCTGGAACCGCGCGACCGTTACGGTCGCAGGTTCGAATCATGACTCTGGCATGGATGTGTGTGATGTCCTTATGTTGGTTAGGTTTAAGTATTTCTTAGTTCTAGGGGACTGACGACCTCAGATGTTCAGTCCCATAGTGCTCAGAGCCATTTAAACCAAGGTAGAGCTGCGCGTTTCGTAACGGAGTCGTTTACCTGGCGAGAGAGCGTTACGGAGATGCTAAACAAACTCCACCGGCATACATTACAAGAGAGGCGTTATACATTAGGGAGAGATTTACTATTGAAATTTCGGGACAGCGCTTTTCACGAGGAGTCAGACGACATATTGCTTCGCACCCCCCACCCCCACCCCCCCCCACACATCTCGCATATTGACCACGAGGAGAAAATTCGAGAAATTAGAGCCAAGACAGAGGCTTACCGACAATAATTCTTCCCACGCACTGTTCGTGAGCGGAACGGTGTTGGAGAGGTCAGATAGTGGTACCGAAAGTACCCTCCGCCACACACCATCAGGTAGCTTGCGGAATATGATGTAAATGTAATTTAACACACAAAAAAAATGGTTTTCGAATCATATAATCCCCGTCTGTGAGCCTCTGACAGAAAAGAGCCTCCAGTCTCTTAAGTTACAGAGAAAGATGGCAGGATTTTAGATTTATTTATGGCTAAACAGAGCGGATGTAAAGGGCAAATATAAAATCATTTCCATTTACTCGCGGCTGCAACAACTCTCGCTCTTCGAATGTATATGAATAAAATAGATGGAGCAATGAAAGACAAAAGTATAATCAACAGGGACGAAGCCAACCCGTGTAACATTCCTGTCGTTCTACACAACCGACGAGGGCAATAACGCGCTGGCAAAGGATCAATAAATCGAGTTTCGTCATCAAAAACTTGGATCGCTACGCAACTGTCCCACATAACATTCCTGGCGCTCTTCAAAGTGGACGTGCGCTGTAGATAGCTGTCAGAGGTGCTATAAATTGCTTTTCACTTCCAGTTTCCGTTTGTGTGTGTGTGTGTTTGTGTGTGTGTGTGTGTGTGTGTGTGTGTGTGTGTGCGTGTGTGCGTGTGTTTGCGCGCGCTATACGCCGTAAAGCCACCTGACAGGCTGCGTCTCGTATCCGCTTACCGCCACAAGACTGGCTTAGCCTAGCTTGCCTCTAGTTCCGCCTCTGCCTCTATTTTTGCTCAGTCGTGTCACCGGTAGCAGCTGCAGTGATTTACCTCGAATGTGAAGCGCACATGTTGATAGGTGCTGGCCGCTGCACTGGAGTAGAGGACCTATTCGCTCGCCTTGTTTGTGTGCCAGGTATTTTCTAATGTCTGCTTCAGCTACATTTTAATATATATTCACGGTCCTGTCACATAAATGTGACCACCGCCTGTGTTTGACGCCAACGTCCAATAACCACTCACATATGACAGGTGGCAGAACTAGCAGTGGAGGGTTTAAAGAGCGCGTTCTGGTGATGCGGACAACAGTGAAGTCTTTGTCGTAATGTGGAAACGGAGCAAATTACCTGACGTCCAATAGTATATGATCACTGGCTTTCAGGCCAAGGGTGGAAGCATTTCCGACACGGCTAAGTATGTTAAACTTTTCGCATGCCGCCTCGGTTGCAATGAACCGTACTTGGCAAAGGCTAAGTCTGTTGAACTTTCCGCGTGCCACCTTGGTTACATTGCACCGTGCTTGGCAAGATAGCTCTATCCAAAACCGGTGCCTAGGGGACCATGTTGCAACACGGGCCATAGATGACAGGAGCGAACGACACTGCGGAGATGTGTACGCGTGGATATACACTACTGGTCATTTAAATTGTTACACCACGAAGATGACGTGCTACAGGAGCGAAATTTAACCGACAGGATGAAGATGCTGTGATATGCAAATGATTAGCTTTTCAGAGCATTCACACAAGGTTGGTGCCAGTGGCGACACCTACAACGTGCTGACATGAGGAAAGCTTCCAACCGATTTCTCATACACAAACAGCAGTTGTGATTCCTCGTGTAAGGAGGAGAGATGCGTACCATCACGTTTCCGACTTTGATAAAGGTCGCATTGTAGCCTATCGCGATTGCGGTTTATCGTATCGCGACATTGCTGCTCGCGTTGGTCGAGATCCAATGACTGTTAGCAGAATATAGAATCGGTGGGTTTAGGAGGGTAATACGGAACGCCGTGCTGGATCCGAACGACTTCGTAACACTAGCACTCGAGATGACAGACCTCCGCTTGGCTGTAACGGATCGTGCAGCAACGTCTCGATCCCTGAGTCAACAGATGGGGACGTTTGCAAGACAACAACCTTCAGCACGAACAGTTCGACGACGTTTGCAGCAGCATGGACTATCTGCTTGACGCTGCATCACAGACAGGAGCGCCTGCAATGGTGTACTCAACGACGAACCTGGCTGCACGAATGGCAAAACATCATTTTTTTGGATGAATCCAGGTTCTGTTCACAGCATCATGATGGTCGCATGCGTGTTTGGCGACATCGCGGTGAACGCACATTGGAAGCGTGTATTCGTCATCGCCATACTGGCGTATCATCCGGCGTGATGGCATGGGTTGCCATTGGTTACACGTCTCGGTCACCTCTTGTTCGCACTGACGGCACTTTGAACAGTGGACGTTACATTTCAGATGTGTTAAGACTCGTGGCTCTACCCTTCATTCGATCCCTGCGAAATCCTACATTTCAGCAGGATAATGCAGGACCGCATGTTGCAGGTCCTGTACGGGCCTTTCTGGATACAGAAAATGTTCGACTGCTGCCCTGGGCAGCACATTCTCCAGATCTCTCACCAATTGACGTGTGGTCAATGGTGGACGAGCAACTGGCTCGCCACAATACGCCAGTCACTACTCTTGACGAACTGTGTTGTCGTGTTGAAGCTGCATGGGCAGCTGCACCTGTACACACCATTCAAGTTCTGTTTGACTCAATGCCCTGGCGTATCAAGGCCGTTATTACGGCCGGAGGTGGGTGTTCTGGGTACTGGTTTCTCAGGATCTATGCACCCAAACTGCGTGAAAGTGTAATCACATGTCATATATTTGTCCAATGAATACCCGTTTTTCATCTGCATTTCTTCTTGGTGTAGCAATTTTAATGGCCAGTAGTGTACGTGCAACTGTTGAGGAACCAACTGCTCATATGAATCCAAGGGCTACACCAACAGTGTCTCCTCAACGAAGTCTGAGCAAACTTTGCTGCGTATGGGCCTACGCAACAGTCGCCGGGTTCATGCATCCTTGCGACGAAGAGTGGAATTTGCACGTCAGCACCGCAACTGGGCGTCTACTGAGTGGCGACAGCTCGTCTGTGCAAATGAATCACGTTCTATGCTCTACTGACCCGAAATGTCTGAAAGCAAACTGCAACAATTGTCGGAACGGTCCAGGCCGGAAGAGGGAGCTTTATGGTCTGGGGAACGTCTTCCCTGGGGGATCTGGTCATACGGCAAGGCGCAATGAATCAACAAAATACGTGAATCCTTAGAGACCGTGTCCTCTCCACACGCAGTTCGTTTCCCCTTGACACGATAGCATCTACTAGCAGGACAATTGAACGTGTCAAGGAGGTCTCAGTGTTCGTGCGAGGTTGCAAGAGAACTAGGATGAGCTCACTGTACGCTCCTGGCCGCCGAACTCCCCTGATTTAAACCCAATCGAGAATCTGTGGAACCACATCGATCAGGCTGTTCGCGCCATGGAATCCTAGCGCATCTGGCCACGGCACGGCATGGCTGCACATCCCTGTCGGTAACTTCAAAAGAAACTCACTGGCTCTCTTACGGCACGTCTCGCAGCGGTCCGCGCTACAAAAGGTTGTTATTCAGTCTTTTGACAGGTAGTCACATTAATGTTGCTGAACAGTACATAAATAAAGGTATGTCCCTGTGCATACATTTATATGTGTAATCACCTACTACCAACCTCTTATGTCTCTCTCTCTCTCTCTCTCTCTCTCTCTCTCTCTCTCTCTCACTCCCCCTCTGTGTGTGTGTGTGTGTGTGTGTGTGTGTGTGTGTGTGTGTTGTATGTGTGCATGTCCATTTGTGTGTATATGTGTGTTTGTTTACGTGTGTGCACGTGATCGCCCGACACTCCCTCAGTGCGTAAAGGAATTTATGTTGTACTGGGATGATGATATATGAGCTATGATGGTGAGAAGTGTTAAAACCGCAGCTATTCCTTTCATCTCTACACTGTTTAAATGGATGAAAGAGAAGTACGTATATTGGACATGTCGACGAAGTCTTCAACAGATTTGGGAATGGCACCAGAAAACCTGAAATGAAGTAGATGCAAATAGCTACAAGTACAGTGAAAACTCTTCTCGTAACCTGTGGAATATTAGTTGCGTTTTATAGTGATATTCAAAGTCAAATTTTGACCACGTTACCCTCACCTGTACATTATTTATTAAGAAATGAATTGCGTCTGATGGTTTTGTATGTTTGACAGTGTCCAAAGAGAGTACAACACAGTTTACGTCAGTCAATCACATTTCGACGGTAGACTGGCTGCAATCGTTCACTGTCCTCAATGCAGCAGTTATTACCTGAGGGAGCGAGGCGAGTTCAAAGTAATGTTCAGCAAACCCGAATATACATTCGCGAATATTCTGAAAACCCTTCATTCAAAATAAAGAACTGCACTTTGCATGTAGTAATTGTCAATCCTAACTCGTTCTTGATTGTTCATTGTTGTACGAACTAGCTGGAAATAATTTTTTGACCTAGTTTTGTAAAAGAAGTTTATAAGAATTGGGGCTGTACTGTTAGTAAACACATTTATAAATAAGCAGGACTGTCCAGTTTAGTAATGCTACTGATGTTTCTCAGTCGTACAGTCACATATATCAAGATGTTATGAAATTCATGTTCGCATGTACATATACGCTACGAGCAACAAAGCTTCCCATTTCTTAGTGAATCTAGCATGCTTCTATAAAAATACTTTCCTCACACTACACAAACGACAAATTCATGAGTAGAAACATTGCAACTTTCGCATGCCGTGATTTACATTACTATACGGCACTGTCTAGTCGCTCACTCGGCTCCCGACACGCACTGTCTGCCTCGTGTTCATGCTGGTGACAGTGACTAGCTACAGTGACAATGCCTCGCAACAAATTACGTGTGCCAGTGAGCTACTTAAATGTTCAAATATTGCATAAGGTGGGATGACAGTACACTCTCAACAGAGAGATAAATAGACAAGACAAAAGCCTTGTGTTGAGGACATTACATTGTTATGAAAGTGAAATGGAGGTAGACGGAGCATAGCGGGAGCTAAACTAAGCAGAACCTGCAGTGGAACTCTCGTGATAAGAAAAGACCGAGAGAGCTACCTACTAGGAGATAAACTGGACACATAGCAAGTAAAGCACGACAACCGTGGATGCAAAAACCTGATGATCGTAATAAACGGTGAAGTTGGAAGAGCCCTATATACAGCAGTGAATGGTAACTAACTGATGATACACTAAATGTATATTCAATACTTGGTAACTCTATGGCCTGCCGGAGTGGCCGAGCGGTTAAAGGCGCTACAGTCTGGAACCGCACGACCGCTACGGTCGCAGGTTCGAATCCTGCCTCGGGCATGGATGTGTGTGATGTCCTTAGGTTAGTTAGGTTTAAGTAGTTCTAAGTTCTAGGGGACCGATGACCACAGATGTTAAGTCCCATAGTGCTCAGAGCCATTTGAACCATTTTGAACCCGAGATTCCATCGCGTTAACTTCCTTGTAGTCCACGAGCGTTGTTTACCTCGATTTGCGTATTTAGTGTCAGTCAACCGTGGAGCAGCACAACAATCAACCAAAGGAAATAGCCTGCTTATCGCAGCGGTGCGTAGTTAAAGCTTTGCCATTAGAGAGCCCCGCAGCTGTAGACCCATCGCTGAATGTGCACTTGTCAAGCTCTTCTAGCTCGTGATATAAACAATGCTGTTCCCTCCGATCGGTCAGCTTATGCAATGACTAAAAATAACCGTTATCGAGACACCGACATTGGCCCTTTCTATATACATGTGGAAGGACGTGCAGGAAACATTGGTAGGCTGCATCTTATAGCAATTGGCAAGATTGAGCACACAACGAATTTGCAGTGGAGGCAAGACGGTACAAATTTCTTATCAACAGGAGGGAACAGAATCAAAACTTAACTTAACGCTCCCAGAGCAGCTAACGTACTGGTAGAATCCCCTGTATTTTCAGTTCACCAACTGGAGGCCACCATACCACGTCACGTTATCACGCGCCAGGGTGTAATCAGAAAAGTTGACACCAGCCTAAATGAAGAAGAAATCCTGCATGTGATAGTTTCACCCTACACCGTCTTGCAAAATGATTAAAATGACTCTGAGCACTAGGCGACTTAACTTCTGAGGTCATCAGTCGCCTAGAACTTAGAAATTATTAAACCTAACTAACCTAAGGACATCGCACACATCCATGCCCGAGGCAGGATTCGAACCTGCGACCGTAGCACCGTCTTGCATGTCAGGCGCATGTCAGAAAAGGTGATGGAGGACGGACTCAACACTACCGCACCGTTTGGCGCTTGTGTGGTTCACTTTGCTTCGCATGTACTGCCAGAATTTGTTTCAATTTACGGGATGCGTTGCGCGATGGATGTATATGTCCCTTCTGTGAGAGAATGTTTTGACTGTCTCAGATTTAACGATGTAAGCAGCCAGTGCAGCTTTACCATAGATGCGAAAAATGCGGTGGAATACCTGCGCTAACCGACTGCCCGTCCACTCAGCCGCGGTGCGTACACTGCAACCGGGCGCACGAGGCGGTAAACCGGGAGTGTCCAGAGTACGCGCGCCAGAGGTACGTTAAGGAAGTCGCTACTAGGCAAGGCGTCACTTTCGTGGAAGCCGAGACGGCGGTCTCATGTAGGCCGTATGCCGAAGCAGTGCAGTCGCTTCCATCCCTGCCTGATGAACGAGCCTTCCCAGCTCTGCCGGCTCAGCCGCACAGATATACTTTCACAATGCAGCGACGCCAGGCGCCCACACCCCGAAATACGCCACCTCCACCTCTGCACTAGAACAACCTGCCAATAGCACCGATCTGCAGCAACCCGTACGCACAGCAACACCAAGCCTCCACGTCGCTAAACAGCTCTAGTAACGGAAGTTCCACCCTGGAGAAGGAATCAGGCAGACCGTCCGTTCCAGGGTCACTCACATTGCAAGACACACTTTTTAGTCTTATCATGCGGATCATTCCCGAAATACAAACGCCACCAAAAGGAACATTCAATTCCACAGCGATATGCAGACTCTGACAGCAAAATGGCGATTAAAATTCTACATTGGAACGCCAGGTCGGTCATTTCCAACAGAGAAACCCAACAAAGAGTATTACTTTCACAAGACATACGCATTGCTACTATCTGAGACAGTTGGTTTAAGTTACATTCATTGTTCTCGTTCCTAGGTTTCCATACTTTTCGGGAAGACAGACACAACGGAAAAGGCGGAGTTGCACTGTTTGTTCGTCCGCCCCACTATGATGAGTGGTCAGTGCGAGAGACTGTCAATCCTAAGGGCCCGGGTTCGATTCCCGACTGGATCGTAGATTTTTCTCTGCTCAGGGTCTGGGTGTTGCGTTGTCCAAATCGTCATCATTTCATCCCTATCGACGCGCAAGTCGCCGAAGTGGCGTCAAGACTTGCACCCGGCAAACGGTCTACCCGACGGGAGGCCCTAGCCACACGACATTTTACTGTTTGTTCGATCCTCAATTCGTGCTTCTGCTAGATACGTCGACAATACAAACATAGGCTTTCAGGCTGTAGCAGTGCACGTTCGCTTCAAGACTTTAGATCTCTCCATACTGTCCTCCAAGAACTAAAATGGATATTCGTAAGTGGTATACTTTAGTTAATCAGCTCACTACCCCTTTCCTGATCTGTGGAGATTTCAATGCGCTCCATACGTACCGGGGATTCGAGGTGAACGATCGATATGGAGCAGCTATTTTGGACATCATAGATGAAAGTTTACTTATTTTGAAAAACTGTTTCCCAACTCTCATCCCGGCTGCTGTAATGCTCTCATCTGCAATAGTGATCACCCCGTATTCGTCGAATATCTCCAGAGAATTAAAGTGAGAGGTGTGCGCCTACCCGCTGGGGTCTGATCATTTTGCTGTTCGAATAACTACGGCCGGTCGGAGTGGCCGTGCGGTTCTAAGCGCTACAGTCTGGAACCGAGCGACCGCTTACGGTCGCAGGTTCGAATCCTGCCTCGGGCATGGATGTGTGTGATGTCCTTAGGTTTGTTAGTTTTGATTAGTTCTAAGTTCTAGGCGACTGATGACCTCAGAAGTTAAGTCGCATAGTGCTCAGAGTCATTTGAACCATTTTTTTAGTAACTACGATAAATGAGAGTGATCCTGGTCCAGACATGTCGTCATCAAAATGGAGCATGAGAAAAGCAAACTGGAAGGCGTATAAAACAAATATCAAGGAATACCTTCACACGGATTTATTGCAAGGGTCCGCAGACGAACGTTACAATATGTTCATTTCCTTATGCCAAGTCACCGATCGGGATGTCGAAATGTTTTTCAGTTCCGTGGTGAAATCAGGACTGCTCAAGACAAGTTGCTAAACGAAAGCTAGCTTACAGCATCTATAAACGAGAACACACCTGAGTGAATTTTCTCGAATACAAATAGGTAGCCGGCGCTACCAAACTGTTTTTGAACCTACGAAAAAAACAGTCTTGGGAGCAGTTTTGTGAGAACTCACCAGAGAAACTCCGTTATCATCGGTTTGGTCCATCATACGCAAATTTCGAAATAGGTCCCCGTTGAGTAAAGGTTTACGTGGCTGGTTGGATGACTTCGCACGAATCGTCGCGCTGCCATCGGTCATCACTGAATCATTACCAGCCTCGGAGGCTGCTTCTCCTTTGTCCCTGGGATCTACGTAGTCCTTACTGGCTCCATTCCAATTCTCAGAACTTAAAAGGTACCAGCAATGCTGCTCCAGGATATGACGACATCCACTACAAAATGCTGGCCAATTTGCCGGACGTAGCCTTAAGCATACTGATCGACATATACAGTCATTTATTTGAACTAGGTAACTTCCAGGACTATTGGCACACTTACGTAATTGTTCCCATACTTAAGCCCAGCAAAGAGTCCGATTTGGGCAGTTCATACAATGTGGCACTACATAAAACTGGCGCTAATAGCATAGGCACATAGGGAACACACACGACACAGATATGTAAGTCCACAGTATTGATGATAAGTTGAGAAATCCGTCCCGAACCACATGTGCTACAAAACGCCACAGTTTCCTGCGCATGTACCCTGACATCAGTATGGGATATGATCACCATGCACACGTACACAGGCCGCACAATGGCTTGGCAGACTCTGGATCAGGTGGTCGAACAGCTGCTGGGGTTTAGCCTCCCATTCTCGTACCAGTGCCTTTCGAAGCTCCTGAAGTGTCGTAGGGGTTTCAAGACTTGCAGCTATACATCAGTAGGGGCACAAGGGGGTGTCACCCCACTCTCCATTGTTGCCATATTTATTCAAGATGGCGGCAATGTCGTCATCCAAGATGGCGACATGTAGACTTGGCAACAGCGCATGACGTCATGCGCTGTTGCCAAGTCTACACGCCGCCATCTTGGATGACGTCATCGCCGCCATCTTGAGTAAATTTGGCAACAATGGAGAGTGGGGTGACACCCCCCTTGTCCCCCTACTCCTGACCTGTTACAGTTCCTCTGTCAAAGACATGCAGGGGGGACCGGCACCAACCATAATTCCACCCCACACCATCAAACCACGACCTCCACACAGGCCCCTTTCAAGGTCATTATGGGGTTGGAGTCTGGTTCCTGGTTCACGCTAGATGAAAACCCAGCGAGAATCACTGTTCAGACTATACCTTGACTCGTCCGTGAACATAACCTGGGACCACTGTTCCAATGACCATGTACTGTGTTCTTGACTCCAGGCTTTACGGGCTCTCCCATGACCACGGGTCAGTGAAATGTTCCTTGCAGTTCTCCATGCGAATAAACCATGCTTGTTCAGTCGTCTGTAGGCTGTGTATCTGGAGACAACTGTTCCAGTGGTTGGGGTAAGATCCCGACCAAGGCTACCTGCAGTATTCCATGGCCGTCTTATGATGAGATGTCGGTCTTCTTGTGGTGTTGTACACTGTGGACGCCCGGTTCTGTAGGGCCTGGACACGTTTGATGTCTGCTGGAATTGTTGTCATTTTCTTGAGACCACACTTTGTTGCACACGGAGGGCCCGTGCTACTACCTCCTGTGTTTGACCAGCCTCCAGTCGCCCCAGTATTCCACACCTCATAACGTCATCAATATGTGTTCTTTGAGCCATTTTCAACACACAGTCACCATTAGCACGTCTGAAAACGTTTGCACACTTACTCTCTGCACCGTACTGTGACTTGCACCAACACACCTTTGCGTATGTGGACTCCTGCCAGCGCCACTGTGCGACGACCGTAGGATAAATGCACCGCATGGTCATACCCTGAGGCAATTTAAACCCGCAAACCGCCCACCAGAGCGTTGTTTCACCATGTATCAGTATTATCCTTAATTTATGAGCATGAGTGTAGTTTCGAAAAGGAAGAGGCACCCTAGATAGCCTAAGTGCTGTAACTGCCGACATAGAACGTGTTTGTGCATCTAATGGTCACTGACGGCACTATTATTCGATGTTTCCGGTACGTACGACAGTGGCACGTGAACGTCCTGATACGGAACCTCCAGACAATGAGGGTACCAGACCTCATTACACGCAATCTTTACTCTCTCCTACGGCAACTTGCAACCTGCGTCAGACAGCTGGACAATACTTTTAATGGACCGTGTCTGGTCAACAGAGGACTGCCGCAAGGCTTCCGCTTAAGTCGTATTCTTTATGCAATGTACTCGCCAGACCTTAGCACAGTTTTTGGTCTTTCAGTAAAAGTCCTAATGTACGCTGATGACATCTGCGTGTACAAGATGACGCTAAGGTGGTTGGATCGAGCGACGTACGTCCTGTATTCGTGGGCGTACAGAACTGAACTGAATCTGGCAGATAACAAATCTTCAGTGGTTGTCTTTACAAGGCACAGGTGGACGACAACCACGTCCGAGATACGATTAGGGCCTTTTGCTATTACACTAAGGAGCTCAATCAAATGGCTTGGACTGTTTGTCTACATCTGCATGACCTGGGCAAGCCATTGGGAATATCTGATTTCCAAGATCATTCGATCACTCAATATCATACTATCGGTATCTCGCGTATGGTGGAGTGCCAAGGTTACCGTACTAATCACTCTTTACCATGGCATGATTCCGTCTATACTGGATTATGGGTGCACGTTATATGGCACTGCTTATGTCTCTACTAAACATGTAATATTCTCTGCAGGAACGTGCCATAAGCATCTGTCTTATGGCAATGAATTCTACACCTGCGTTTGCGCTTTTGGTGGAAGGAAGAGAGGTGCCTCTTTAATTCCGGAGGATTATCTTGGCTCAGAACTTCTCCAAAATCTTGACTCCTTCATTGAGGACAACAGGTACGTCGATAGGATTTGAAGGAGAAGGATGCCCCTCCTAGTTCAAAGTTTCAGGTAGTAAAGATATGTGATACCTCTCGTCTGAAAATACACTCTGCCTCCTGCCTTTAGTTTGGAATATGACGTACCAAGCCACCAGCCCACAATCTAATATCAGCCCAGAGAGCGAGATCGAACTTCCACTACTTCTGCTTTCATTCCCCATTTGATTGCATCAACGTTGCCCTCATCGGTCATAATTCACTGACGGCTTTGCTTACTTCTGCAGAGATTCATTATCTTGGGCTATGTTTAGGCTACCGACGGAAGCCAGCATCTTCGTTGCCGAAACCCTTGCAATTAAGGAAACCCCACAATATGCGGCAGTCTGTTCAACGACATCCTCACTGTCACGGACTCGAGGAGTGTTCTGGAAAACCTCGAGAAGCAGCACTGGGGATCCAAATCTAACCGTCGTGTACTTGTTGTAATTAATTTACTCTGTCAGTGTAAAAGTCAACATAAACGTGTCTAGTTATTAGGGACCATAGAACATTCTGGTATCTCATAACGAGATAGTTTGCTACCTGGCAAAACAAAGTGTTACTGATTGCCAGCCTTGCTACACCTGCCTTCCATATATCAATTTTGTTGCTGGAGTGAAGAAGAAGGTTCATCAAGAGTGGTCACACGCATAGGAGATCTCTCAACTGTCCAAATGTGGACGGTATCCAGAAATACAGCCGAGTATTCCGCG
Source organism: Schistocerca piceifrons (assembly GCF_021461385.2). Lineage (NCBI taxonomy): Eukaryota > Metazoa > Arthropoda > Insecta > Orthoptera > Acrididae > Schistocerca > Schistocerca piceifrons. Next base: position 461,354,619 of record NC_060140.1, read on the forward strand.
AAAAACCTTGTTCTCCCAAATCAAGCTATCTAGACATCATACCAATACCATAACGCGCATCAGGCTGTGTCACGGTTGTTACCCTTCACATCTTTATAGGATGAAAGTCCAGCCATCTATAAAGGCACATTTGCATGCCGAGCGTGAGTTTCCGCGGAAACGCGAAATACTAATTAAATAAATAATCAGTGACAAATAAATAAAGCCTATGGCACACAACTGCAGCGCTGTGTCGCTGATAAAACAAAAGCACAATTACGTTACTCTTATGTTTGATTAAAAAAGGAGAGCTCTGGTAGAAGTGGTGCGAGAAGCACGTATTTTATTTTATTGTCTGGCACACCGCCATATTTCATGTTATAGAAGAATACTGCGAGTTGCAGCCACACTAGGCACTCGATTCTGTAAGGAATTTATATTTATAAAAGTAAGTAGGATTATGAACTGTAGGCTTATTCATTGAATATATCTGATTTAACTAACTGTGTAACTTTTTTATGTTTAGTAGACAATCACCTCTGTACGACGTATTGGCATGGCTGGCAAATTATTGTAATATTGAGATTTAGATTATGAGTCCGCACCTACCGCAGCAGTCTTTGGAAACGATTTAATTACGAAGTCCGATTATTCAGTTTTATTTCACGGTCAACTACGAGTAACGTTGCCTTTACGAAAAAGCCATTGTCAAGCGTCTGATAACGAATAATTAAACGTCCACGTTCCAGATAAGCAAAATATTAATTACAATTGCAATCACAATCACCATCATACAGATAGAATAATTAATATTTAAATAACAATATATTTTTTTATTTATTTTATATTGGCGACTGCGTGTCGGACTTGTTATTTTGTCATTTGTTACATTGTTCTCTTTGTTTCATGTAAAAAATCAACTTTCTGGACCTGGACGTCAATGTATGAGAGATAACAAAATCTGAAGATATTTTCCAATTCTGAAATTTTGCGGGAAGACGCAATGAAACTTCCAGCAAGACAAGGTAAGACGCAGCATCTTTGCATTGGTAGGCTTGACCAGACGTATAATTCAGTGTATTAGCTTTTCAGTAAATTCTGTAGTGTTTCTTTTCTGCATAACAGTTTCAGTGATAAATTTCATTCTCAGTACTTTTCCCTAAACAATAACGTATGCAACAATACCAATACACGAGTGTACAATATGGCCGACTTCTGTACGATATCATGTAACATGGCCAGCGGCCATTACCAATAATCTCAAATTCAGTTTATATTTTTAAATTAACAGACAGCCATTGTTGCTACGAGCGATTCATGCTCAACTACATTTTATTTTAAAATCAGTGTCAAAAATTTTCTTGAAACATATATCACGTGTGGCATGGTAATAACTAGAAAACAATACGCAAAAATGGAACAGCAAGGACGTACTATTCAGACGCAATCCGACTCGGACGTGAGACAAGTGTTAGAAAATGACTTTACGACAGCAACCGGTAGTGACGATTCATCAAACATTGACGCAAGTGTTGACGAAAATTTTGACGATAGGCCGTCCACTACAAAAATTTCAAAATCTCAATCAGAGCCCATGTTAATGCATGACGTCACGTCTAATGACGCGGCGGGGGCAGAGACCTTGCAAACGGTAAACATTGCCGACATGTTACAAATGCTAATGAAACAAAACGCAGAAAATATGGCAACCATAAGGAAACAGAACGCCGAAAACATGGCAACCTTAAAGGCACAATTAGAGACACAAAATGAACAGTTAAAAACACAAAATGACGAAATCAAATCTGATCTCATAGCAATCAAGATAGGTAATGACACTTTGTGTAAACTTGTGGAACTTATAGACGCCACACTGACCAAACAGATGACCGAACTCAGTACTAAATTTTCCCAGCTCAATACGAGACAAGAAAAGACTACAACTGACGTAGCACTTTTACAGACACAAGTAAAAAACCTTAATGTCACGTGTGAAGTTCTTACTGAACAAATTCAAACATATCCTTCAGTACATGACAACCTTGAAAAACGAATTACTGACGTACAGAATAAATTTGACAATGTTGAACAACACCTGACTGACATCTTACAATCTGATGCCACAGCTCATTTTCAAAATATTAATAAAGAATTTCATGATTGGGTTGAGAACAAAGACAAACATTTTGATAGATGCTTACGTGAAAATTTACCAACAATTGTGCACGACTCCGTAGCGCAATACATTACTAATAACAAACAGCTGATCAGTGACGCAGTACAATCCGTCACTGCACCCATGAGACAATTCACCGATCAACTACAGTCTGAATGTAACGAAAATATCAGTCAAAATGTACAGTTCAGAAACCAATATACATTCGAGTATGATACACACATTCCGCACACGACAAATACACAAGAACAAAACACACCACGACTACAACACATACCACGATGTGGAAACACAAACACAAGCTATTATCATGGTAAACCACAGCAACATTATCGTAATTACTCGCCAGCTGAACATACCAGTAATTACAGTGGAATAAATCCATATCACAATGCGAAGGAAGATGAAAGCTTAATGAAACACAGGCAATTTCAGATTTTTATCCCAGAAAAACGAACCATTCATCCGGTGATTTTTCTTAAATCTTTTAGTAACGCATTTCCACGCTCTTGGAGTGACCGGAAAAAGATTTCATATATTGTCGGTTACATCCAAGGCGATGCAGCTGTCTGGGCATACAGTCAAGCTGACGTATGTACCACGTACAGTGAGTTTGAGCGTACTTTTCTGAACAAATTCTGGTCGCAATCCGTCCAGGAGCGACTCAGAAGACAAATTTTAGAACCTGAAACTTTTAACAGTAAAAATGGTAACTTACGCAGATATTTTGAAAAATACTTGAACATGGGACACTTTTTCGACGAACCAGTCGCAACGCGTGATATACTCCGAGCGTTGAAGGCCAAATTGCCTTTCAACATTAAGGAAAAACTTCTACATATCCCGGATGACGATTCAGATTATTTTTTAACAGCTTGAGATTCGGTTGACATGTTACTTGAAGATCAGCGCTTCGCGCGGCAAAACAGCAGCCACATTGTTTACACTAGTGGTATGCAAAATATGCAGGCTTGCCAACACAATTCTGGCGCGCCCACAGTTGGATACGTGGTACAACAAAAACAGCAAACTCACATGCCGTCTCAGTACGGAAATCAAAATCAACACGCGTATTCCAATACAAACAATAGTTACAACAGTAATAACATTTCATGCGGCAATCCATACAAAAGGCACCGCGGTAATAACTACAACGGTAACAACGGATACAAAGATAATAACAAAAACACAAACAGAAATAGAAATAATAATAACTACGAGCCAAGACAGCATCAAGGTTGGACTGGTAACGATCAGTACTTTCATTCAAACTCTGCTTTACCACAGCAGCCACCAGGACAAAATTGGAGCATACCTTACGACCGACAGGTAAGTTATAATGCGCAACACCAACAACAACCGCAAAAGTTTGGAGATCATAATAGGCAATATCCGAATGTGAATATAATAGAAATGACACCTGATGCACAACCTCAATCTGTGTCAGTACCTAGTACAAATGCTAATCCAACAAACTAGAAACAGTCACTACTTTGCCCCAGGTCGTGGCTGAAGAATTCTTGGGGGGCGACTTCAATGTTAATCAGTTATTTGACACCACACTTGAACAACAGAATAATGATATGCCGAGTAATTCTAAACAAAAACTACCTGTTTTATTTATAAGATACAACCACAATAACAATATATCAGATGAACTTTTACAAGACAGTACACAATGTCGTTTAAACACAAATGAAATTGTTTTAGCATCTACTACTGGTGTAGTAGGTGGGATTCCAACTACTATTATCCTAGATACAGGTGCAGCTGTGAGCGTTTTGTCTTTTAATTTCTATAAAAAGATGTGTGAATTGGAACCTGTGCCTGAGTTTCCTGCCCAAAACTGTAAAATAACTACTGCACTAGGTAATAAGTCATGTAGGGTTACGAAGCAAGTTTTTGTAAACGTTAAAATAGGTAATGGAACCGTACAATGGCCATTCCTGGTTGTACAAAACCTTGTGACAAATTGCATATTAGGAATAGATATCATGAGCGAGAAGAACTGCATTATAGACTTCTCCAAAGGTAAATGTATTTTAAATGATAAAGGCAGTGTAATTATTATTGATTTGGACAGGAGAACTCTAAAGCATGACAAACACTGTACAGGGTACAAGGTTCAGTTAGTACTTGACAATGACATTCAAGACATGCAAACACACTCATCTGACACAGAGATAATGGACTTGAAAACATTGCTTGATCATAAGATAAATGAAGCTATAGCTCTCAGTGTACATGAACGTATAAAACTACAGGAAGTGTTATCCAAATATTTACAAGTTTTTACCAAACGATTAGGTGTTATCAACACGTATGTGTACAAGATTGAAGTTAAGCCTCACAAGATCTTCAACCATAAGACATATAACGTACCGTTATCTCAACGACCTGCTGTGTGGCAAGAATTAAAACAAATGTTAGACTGGAAGGTCATTGAACCATCCACCTCACCTTATTGTAGTCCTCTACTTGTTGTCAAAAAATCAAATGGAAGCATTAGGTTAGTGTTAGACGGACGAGCTATTAATGAAATAATTTTACCGGTTCACACAAAACCTGAAAATTTAGAAGAGCAATTACAGAAATTTCTAGATGGAAAATATTTTTCCACAATAGATCTCGCTAATTCGTTTTGGCAGGTGAGTATCACTCCTGATTCTCGGAAATATACTGCATTTATGTTCGGGGGGCGAACCTATCAGTTTTGTGTTCTACCCTTCGGACTGAATGTCAGCTCTGGGGTATTCATTACAGCCCTGGATACCGTGCTTGGCGACGATTTAGTTGAGACAGTCACACACTATGTAGATGATATACTGATAGCTACACAATCTTGGAATGAACACGTTGACACACTTCAAAGAATTTTAGAAAAATTTGCACAAGCTGGAGTCACAGCCAACCTAAGAAAATCAAAATTTGGTTGCAGTGAGATAAAATATTTAGGACATATCATTAATTCACAGGGCATACGTCCGGATCACAGTAAATTAGATGCTATCAGAAACTTTCCTAGCCCTCGAACTAAAAAGCAGTTAAAATCATTCCTTGGGCTATGTTCATTTTTCAGACGTTTTTTGCCACAACCACTTTTGAACAGTAAACATCTGCTAAATCTACTCAGAAAGAATCAAGTTTGGATCTGGTCGGAACAGTGCCAGAATGACTTTAATACAATTAAACATGCTTTAGTGAATGCTAACATATTGAGCCATCCAGATTTCAATTTAGATTTTTGTATGACTTGTGACGCTTCACGTACTGGCTTGGGCTGTTGCTTATTTCAAGTTGTAAAGAATAAAGAGGAGGAACAGATAAGAATTATTGGGTTTGCGAGTCGCAAACTGAATGTGAGCGTACATACTCCACTACTGAGTTAGAAACACTTTCCATAGTATGGGCATTCAAGAAATTCAATTATTATTTATTTGGAAAACATACAGTAATTTACACCGATCACCAGGCCCTGACATTTTTGTTAACATGTAAACTTGTACATCCTAGACTATCACGATGGGCAGTTACACTTCAGAACTACTCTTTTGAAATTAAGTACATAAGAGGTAAGGACAACACCATTGCAGACACTTTGTCTAGACTTCCACAAGGTATGAATGATACCAACAGTGACTTAGAAAATATAAATGACTACAGGATTCTCTTAATGCAAGACAAGCAGTATCACCAATATTATATTGATATGTGCAGAAACATGGCTGAATTACAAAAATCTGATCCTCACTGGTATAAGATTATAACATTACTGGTAGAAAAACACAATCATCCTTTGACTAAGTATTACAAGTTACACAATGATGTGTTATTTTACCGCCGACATCCAAATGCCACTAACTGGTGTGTATGCATTCCCAAAGAGTCTGAACGTAATCTAATTTGGCACACACACTTAGTTTGGGGTCATTATGGGACGAAAAAGTGTTTGGCAAAGCTCAGCACATACTGTTATTTTAGCAATATGAGAAGAAAAATTTACAGGGAACTAAAAACATGTGTCATATGTCAAAAATCAAAACCTCAGAATTTATCCACAAAAACAGATTTACATTCTATTTTACCTAGTAAACCCCTGGAAATTCTGTGTACTGACATCAGTGGACCGCATCCAGCAAGCTCTGGAGGCGTCAAATATATCTTAGCTTTTTACGATATATTTTCTAAACATGTAAAACTTTATGCTTTAAAATCCGCCACTGCAAATGCTATAATATGAAGATTCTCAAGTGATTACCTGACGCACGTGGGAAAACCTAAAGCAATTCTATCAGATAATGCAGCATACTACTCTGGGTACAAATGGAGAAATTTCTTGAAGGACAATAACATTAAAAGTATATTTATTTCGAGGTTTAGTCCACAATGTAACGCGACTGAGAGACTTTTCCGAGAATTAAACCGTTTCATGAGGACCTATATTTCATCAAAACATACTAATTGGGTGTCCTACCTAAGTCTTTTCGAAGACGTACACAGTAACTTAAATATTTACGATACGAATTACACACCTAACGAGATCATGTTCAATTGCAAACAGAACGATCAGTGGATAGAACTATTACCTAAGTTGTCAGACAAGGAAATCACACCTGAACAGAAAATAAAAGAAGTATTGACTACATTGACACATCACGCACAAATACGAAACAAACATCACAGAAACATAATAAAAAGAAAACAAAAATTCGAGGTAGGAATGCTTGTACTACTTCGTACTCATCATAAATCTGTAGCACTCAAACGACGCAACGCTAAGTGGCGTCTGCTATATGAAGGACCTTATATAATTGTTAACATACCGCATCCTGGTGCGTATCTGTTACAACATCCTAGAACTAACAAAATTATTGGGCTATACGCACACCGAGATCTTAGAGCATTTCATGCTGAATAATGTCAAAGTCATACCCACCAAAATATTGCTAAGCAACTCGAAAAACTCTGTTGTTACAACACAGATAATAAGTAGTATAGAAATTTTCATTTCAGCGGTTCCAGTGACGCAGTTGAAGACAGAAGAACTCTTCTTTCAGCGCGCGCCTCCACCTGAAAGACGGAATATTAAAGTAAAATTTATGATTACGTAGCAGTGGATGACATATTAATTTTTCACGGAACATTTGTTACTGAAGGTACCACTGACTTGGTGTGACACCTGACGAACCGACAGACGTCATCTGTGAAGCGATCTTTTACGTTGAGAAATAGATTAGACGCACATCTCTCAACACGAAAAGCATCTATCAGTAGTCAAGGCCACACAGACACTCTACACACACGCACAAAACGCGAGGTATCGAACATTTTCTCTCTCTTACTATTTTGAATATTTATTGAGTAGTGAAAACGCCTGGTCTTGCCTACTGATGTAATGAATGTTGTGTCTAACCTATCTTAATTTCAGATGACATCACAAAAAACATCGATAATATCCCAGCAAAACCGCTAAAGAGGATGTAAATATCTGCAATTCATGTAATCAAATGTGACACAATGTAATAACCTATAGCGATGTAATGATGATGTAAGCATGTTTATGTGCAACTATATTATGTTTATGCTAAGAAAATATGTGACGTGTGTATGTATAATTACTTATTTTTTTAACTGATGTATAGTGTAACTGTTACTATGTAAAAATTTGAACAAAACGAGTGCCAAAAAGACATTGCATAGTGAACCACTGTTCACGGACATTAACGAACATTACTAACTCTGCAACTACGCGGAAACCTATGTGAAAGAAACTGTTAATGCCATTCATTATGCAGCGTATCTATGTAAACGCAATGAACGATTTCCTTGATTAATAACTACGAACATTTAGGTGAGCTATGTTCAGCAAAAAACTGAAAATGTGAAGTGCATAATTCGTGCATCGTCTAGTGACATTACTACAGTACCCAACTTCAAGATGATAACTGGATTAAATGGACACAAGTGCCTGTCCAGAAAACAACACGATGGGTGGAAGAATTTTGGTTGGAACTTCAGGGAATGAAATGTTCTCGAAATGTGACGGACACTCTTACCTGGACTGTCCAAGGATCGACGCCAGCTATGTGCCGTCCGAGGTTCTGCAACCAAGCTTCCACGGAATGTAAAAAACGAACTGCACGTGGACCAATTACTCGACGGGTCACGTCTGATCTGTAATAAGCAATGCTTTTAGTCACAACGAACTGCATCACTACGACTATAATGGAAATGAGAAATGGACACGCTTATGTATTAATCACGTTGTTATACAACGATGTTACTGTGATCAAAAAACTTTACCACGACGATACTACCCTGTAAAAAATTATTGTGCAGCGGATGAATATGAACTGTAATAACGACACGATGTGTATAGGTCAACGCACCTGAAAAATACGGACATTTTTCTTTGAAGTATTTCAAAACAATACTATGTAACTAAGAACATTCAACAATCTAAGTTGTATTGTGTTATAACAAATATTGTAAATTTAAAACTAAGTTACCTGTCATAGAATGTAGTCTTCATATGTAATCTTGGTTGAATATTTTCTTTGTGCAACGACTGAAAAACGCGCGCACATGAACAATATGATCTGCAATACTGTGCCGCGTGATCTAACTGTACGATATAACGGCAGTGCCGCAGTTACACAGACGCTTCTGCGCATGCGCGCGCTCTATCTGCCAACATAAGAACTTTTACGGTGCACCCGCGTCATTCAAATTTTGTATATAATGTGTATAATGTGTAATGTAAGTCATGTAAATAGTTGTAGATAACTTAGATTTTCTTGTGCCTTTAGGTGAATTGCTCGCCTGCAGGTGTGTCCTTTCGCCTCGCAATTCAGGAGGCAATATAAAGGCACATTTGCATGCCGAGCGTGAGTTTCTGCGGAAACGCGAAATACTAATTAAATAAATAATCAGTGACAAATAAATAAAGCCTATGGCACACAACTGCAGCGCTGTGTCGCTGATAAAACAAAAGCACAATTACGTTACTCTTATGTTTGATTAAAAAAGGAGAGCTCTGGTAGAAGTGGTGCGAGAAGCACGTATTTTATTTTATTGTCTGGCACACCGCCATATTTCATGTTATAGAAGAATACTGCGAGTTGCAACCACACTAGGCACTCGATTCTGTAAGGAATTTATATTTATAAAAGTAAGTAGGATTATGAACTGTAGGCTTATTCATTGAACATATCTGATTTAACTAACTGTGTAACTTTTTTATGTTTAGTAGACAATCACCTCTGTACGACGTATTGGCATGGCTGGCAAATTATTGTAATATTGAGATTTAGATTATGAGTCCGCACCTACCGCAGCAGTCTTTGGAAACGATTTAATTACGAAGTCCGATTATTCAGTTTTATTTCACGGTCAACTACGAGTAACGTTGCCTTTACGAAAAAGCCATTGTCAAGCGTCTGATAACGAATAATTAAACGTCCACGTTCCAGATAAGCAAAATATTAATTACAATTGCAATCACAATCACCATCATACAGATAGAATAATTAATATTTAAATAACAATATATTTTTTATTTATTTTATTTATTTTATACATCTCCATACTGCGAAGTCCACCGCAATGAAATTGCAAACGTCAACCACTTGATATTAGGATGTTCAAGCTGACAGACAACGCCGCAAGTTTTTTAAGGTCTCGATCAGAGCAGGAATTCCTCACGCTGTTTCGACAGCAGATCATGACGGCCAGCTTCGGCAAGAAGTGTTGCCTAGTATCTGCAAGAAGCGGATTCCAGTTATAAGTCAGACTCAATGGTTCGATCGTAAGAAATTGTGATTATTGATTGTGCTGCGTTCGTGAATCTACAGACTGTACCATGAAGATCACTTGTAATTAATGTAATTTCTAATGTGTCTGGTTATAAGTTTGATACTGTATACCAAACCTGTAGTTACTTACTTCTCTGGCTAAATGTTTCATGCCAAAGGCCAATAAATTACATTAAAAAAAGGGTTGCAGTTTACTTACTGGAGTTTTTTAAAAGGAGCCAAAGAGTATGGGTTTAATAAAACCTCATGTTCTGTGGCCACGTTCGGTGCTTCGAACTGTGTACATGCTGTTGATGCTTATTGAAAGATTCTGCTCGTCGTGAAAATCTTCCCATCCTTTTGCTGTGTGACGAGTAGACCTTTGTCCGAGAATGGACTGGAGATGCTGGGATCTAATCCATAATATTTGGATTAGTACTCATTTACGATAACCATTGAGTTTCTGTAATTAACCTATATACATATTAACAGACATTATTTCTGCTTCGTTTCGTTTGGTAATACCATTGATATAGGTACATAGCAAACACAGCCTTGTGGTATTTTATTTTTGAGAAGGCAATGAAGAGTCTTTTAAAATACTATTTTATGTTTCTAGTCAACATGCAAAAATAGCGACCATCAGGGAAAACGATGTGACACATTTTTGGCTTCGATGTTGTCATTGTGATGACATCGTAAACTGAAAGCTAAATAAACCTTACCGCTCATTGACAGTTAACCTCGCTTCCCAAATGTTTTCGTTGTCGAAAAATGACATTTGTAAATCTTAATTTATAAAGTGGCAGAACACTTTACAAGATTTACTGTTAACGTCCCCAGTACCCAATTACGGACGAGTTTCTGTACTACAAAGTAGTCTACTAAAGGCGAGCCGTTGCACTTACGTGGATGAATTCATTTTATCCGATATAAAAAGCGTACTCTACAATACCAACAAAAATAAAAAGTGATTAATAAAAATGGAAAGCTAAGAGAGACAAGTTACTTTAAATGAGGAATGGATGTCAGAAAATCGTCTCGTTCTTATTAACTTGTATGTGAAAGACTCAAGAATGCAATGGAAGAATATTTAATAACAGAATAAAAATAGAAAGGTGAACATGATTTTTTTTTATTTACCTTTAAGAACCCCCCATAAAGACCTTCACCAAACACACATACACCTACACACACACACACCTACACACACACACACCTACACACACACACACACACCTACACACGCGTGCTAGGAGAGAAAGAGAGAGAGGGAAAGAGAGAGAAAATTATACGAATTTAAATAATATACACGGATTAGACTAAGCCCTTTCATTTACACCTGTTGTGTCATATATCTCTTACGCTTCCATTACGAAGCAGTAAAGGTCTTTGTATACTCCAAAATCTCAGATTGTTAATAGTGTGGCACACAGGTCGATAACTGGTAGTTCTTTCTCACACTCATATGTAAAACACGTTTTTGTTATTCATAAACAACTTTCGCTTTTATCAATAATAGCAAGAAACACTTGACTTTTGGTCGCGATGAAGAACATTCTGTTGAGCACAAAATAACAACTTTAATTACATGTACTTTTTTATGTTTTTGCATGTAGACTGTATTGGCATCAATAGTAATTACACTGATTACATGAAAGCGCAGAAGTTACTTATAGAATGTTCCGGAAGGATCTAAAATACACAATGGACAAATAATAACTGACATGTGGTTCCAATTATGTGCAAAAGAATAAATAAGTAAATAAAAAATAAAAACAGAGAAGTCGTTGGCTCCCACATTCTCTCTTAAACATTCGTTTCTGTTTCATTTCTTACTAATTCCACCAACAGCACCCGTGATCCTACCGTTTACTACGTTATTTACGTAGTGTAACAAGCCTACCGAACCGCAGTTTCGGTAGTGGGCAACGCTATTAGTGATACAAAGATGGAGAAGCTTGCACAGTATAGACTAGCTTTGTCAGCTGCAACAAACAATCTTTCGGATCGGAGACCGCAACGATAAGCAACGTCAGTAGGAGAGCAACAACATCAGTTGTAGAAGAGGCGATATTGTTCATTGCCAGCAGTTTAATTCCCTCGGTCATAGCGTTTTATTTTAGTCAGCTGGCTGCGTTCTCTCGCATTTATGGCTCGCTGCTTACGTGACACCAGTAGGTCTCGAGCATGCCCGCAGTACATGTACTGCAACCAGGTAGCGAGACAAGCCGCAGCCGTGGGACAATTGCAGCTCTGCGGCCTGGGCAGCGGCGAGCGCGGCGGGGTGTGTAGGCCTCGCGCCGCCTCACGCCCTCATTAATCTCGCCGAGCGCTGGTCTCCGTCCTTGGCTAAGAGCCGCGACCAGGGCAGAGGCGGCGGGCGATGCGCGAGCCCTGACTCACCGCCGCCACACGTGGGGCGTGGCGTGGCGTGGCGTGGACGCTTCCTCCTCCGCCGCCGCCTCTGGGAACAGCGGAGGCCGCCAGGTGTAAACGGGAGAAGTGTAAAAGGCCGGATGCGCAGAATCGTAGATCGATATAACTGGCGTCCGTCCAATGCAGGATCCTACAGCATATCCTACACTCAAAATATTATGACATTCTTGGAGGAAAACGAACGTCTCTCAGAGAATCAATGCATACAAAATCGTGAAGAAATACTTGTGTGAAATACAGCCTACTAGGTTCACACACATCTTGCAAACAATGGATCATGATGAACGGCTAGATACTAACTTCTTAATTATTCTGAGATGTTTAACACTATCTGCTTGTCAATCAGAAAAAAAAAAATTTAGCAAGTGGTCAAAGAAATCGCCAACACGATAACGAAGACTTGCCTTCGGGAGTTATATGAAGAAACTTACCCGAATATGAAGACAAATGCTGCCATCTGGTTAAAGGGACATACAGTATTTTACCTATTATCAAAACGAAATGGAAGCGAAGAAGGTTTCTGGAGGTACATGAGTACAACATCACAGAGTACAACAAATGGTAGCTATTAAGAGAAATGCGAGGTGTGCTCAAAAAGTAATGAGAGTTTTTGTTTTTCTGAAGAAATCTTTATTTATTCAACATGTAATGGTACTTGAATTACGTAACCATTACGGCACCTCACCTCAACCTCTCGATACCAGCAATATTCTACTGTGTTTCTGTAAAATAGTTAACATATTTCTGTGACAACATTCAGATTTGATTTCATTAATGTAGAGGTACTCCGATACATCGATATGTATATATTGCAATGATATTCTTCTTATGTGTATTCTTTCTTCTGTCACTATGATCATTGACGTACTTGCAACTCTGATTTTTGGGCACGTAAGCGGTTATTAGAGAGTCAAGTTTTGGTCGTCATGTTAAAAAGACGCAAATTGTAGTCAGTTTATGAAATGTGAACTTAAACAGTGAGGAAGATATTTTCAAGTATGTTTTATATTGTGAAGTGATGTTTCGGAACGAATTACGTGATACTGCAATAAAAGTAATAAAAAGGAAGTGTAACTTAAATTCGGAGTGCTAATTACTTTTTTACATCACCATTGTCCTAACTTGCAACAGTTTAATCTTCAAGAATGGTTTACGAAACACATCTATAGAACTTCTTAATATTGCAGAATAACACCTAGGCTTCTTTGCATCCGAGCTTGGAATCATCAGCACCTAGATTTTCGACGATTGAGCGATGAGTTCACAATGAGACCAGCGTGGGAAACACGAAAAGATGAGTGCCTAGTTTATCCATTATTTCAAGAAATGACTTTATTAAATGTGCTCTAATGACACCTGCCACATAAGATAACTTTGTTGTTGCCCGAAAATGCAATATTTAGCAGCGTGAGCAACACTACAATCATAATTAATTTTTGACCTTTGTTGTGGTAGGGTTGTTAGAAACAGAATTAGCATTTTCCCCTTCAATGTAGTTCCCCTCAGACATAATACACCCGTGCCATCGCTTACTCCGATCCTGGAATCAATTTAGGAACCCACTTTCCTTTATCGTACTCAGCTCCTTCAACGAGTCTGTTTTTGTGACCTCAATGGTGGTGAAACGACATACTTTCATGTGTCTCTTGAGCTTTGGGAACAGAAAGAAGTGCCATGTGAGGCGAATACGGTAGTTGAGGAAAAAAATATCACGGACAAGCATTGAGTTGTGAGCGGAAGCATTATCGTGATGCAATTTCCGCGAGTGTTTTGCCACAGTTCTGATCATTTCCTTCTGATTGATTCATGCAAACGGTGCATTACTTGTAATATTCCTTGCTGATCGCACGACCGTAAGGCACGAACTCAAGTTCCACTGTCCCATCGTAATCGAAGGAAACAATGAGAAGAACCTTCACTTGCAAAATTTTTTTTGGTCTTGGTTCTTCAGGAAGTTTCCATTGGGACGAATGGGCCTTGGTTTCGACGTTATATCTGTACCCCATATTTCGACACCTGTTGTAACCTTCTTTAGACTTTCAGGATCGTTGTCGATCTCATTCAGAAATTCCTGAGCAAAGCGTACGCGAGGTCGTTTTTGCTACTACATGTTTCAGGCTCAAAACATCCCAAAACATTGCTTGGGATGAGCCAAAGGATATGTGGACATCATTAGCAACCTCTCTTATCGTTAGTCGACGATTTTCCGGAATCATTTTCTTTACTTCTCCACGTTGTTATCAATAATTGATGTACTACGGCGTCCAGGGAGGTCGTCTTTCTCAACGTCTTCTCGACCCTCTTTCGAACGTTTATGCCACTTGCAAACACTCATAGCAGGTTCGCCCAAAGGCATAGACAATATTTCAAATGCAGTGCTGCACTTTATTCCATTTTTCAAGCAAAAATTGATGAAAATTCTTTCAGCCATTTTTTTCAAAAGTAAAAGTTCACCGAGCGCTCAAAAACACTCATAACCTTTTCGAATGTCAACACTAAACTAAATATTGAAGACAGCTGAAAATGCAAACATACATCAGGAATGTTTGTAACAACAAGACATAAAAAATTATGATAATGAAATATGTAAAGCCCACAAAATTATTAAATTTCCGTTACTTTTTGATGTCACTTCGTATGCAATCTTTTTTTTAAAAAACTGTAATGAAAATTCTACAAAGCTGTTAGTTAGATACATGTTCCGTGGATTATTTGAACGATTCTTTTATCGAAATGATGTAGAACGGCTCATTTTGTAGGTTATGTATACACGAATCATGTTAACATTAATGAACACATTACTTTCTTTGTCCCATTCATGCAACTTTCAAGCTACCAGTTTTGAAATAGAAATCCGTTCTTAGAATGGGAGGAGCTGCCACCAAAAAGCTTACTCAATGGGCATTTCCTTACAATATTCCAATACTGTGAATGTGTTGTAGTGCACATAATCCACACACATGAGATGTGATAAAAAAATACGGTGAATAATTTTATTAGAAACAAAGTAATAATTCTACATGGAATTCGATTTTATATCCCTTAAGGTACTGTCCCTGGGTAGCAATGCACTTATCCCAACTATGAATCTATGAGTGGAAGCATTTCTGGAAGGCTTCTTTTGGAAGGGCGTTCTGTTCTTTAGGACATGTCTGAAAGAATAGATACCAGTTTTATTTTGTTAAGGCTAACCGGTCATTGGCCTTCTTCTTCTGTGCTGGGTGCACACTCATTGGCCGAACTCTTGCGGGACTCGGTAAGATTGTCTGCCGCGAGTAATGAGTGTAATGGGCAGGGGCACTACGAATGTAGTGTGTGGACATTAAGTTGGGAATGTGGGTCTCACGGGGAGGGTGCAAGGGATAAGTCCCTACAGTCGCACTATCCTCTGTGCACTCGGTGGCTCAGATGGGTAAAGTGTGTTGATTTAATTATCATTTCATTCTAAGAGAGCTGCATGGTCACTGATGGACATGTCCGAAAGAACAGATACCATCTTCATATAAACAGGAGTGTGGTGAAACTAGGCTCGCTCTCTTCGTGCAAGACTACGCACGAAAGCCCAGATTAATGTGGAGTTGACTTGCTCAAGACATTCGGTACATTTCCTTAGTGAAGAAAACAGCAGTTTACCGAGTATTAGCCCAGTTCCATTACCTCATACAGGGTTTGCTAGCTGACAAAATCCCGTAAGTTTTTCTTAACGGGGTCAACTTGATGTAATAGTGGCATTTGTATTTCTGCAGTAGAGTGTTCTAGCACCGTTACTGGGTCAAAAAGACTTCAGTGAGCTACGGGATTTCTTCGCAACCTCCGTGAGGCTGTTCGCAGACGATTTTGTTGTTTATAAGTTGCAGCTCCAACGGACTGTACCAAAAACAAGAATAAATGAAGGATATCGACGATTGCTGCAAGGACTAGCAACTGACACCGGACATAAATATACACAACTCATTACAGATAAAAAGGAAAAGAAGTCAATTACTGTCCGATTAAACTATTGTATACAAATCACCGAAAACAGAAACAATGGCAAAATACCTATGAGTAACCGTCCGGAGGGACATGAAATTTAATTTTAAGAAGAACAAACGCCGCGTTGACATTCATTGGAACAATTTTAAGGAAATGTAAGACAACCACGAACTAAGTGGCTTACAAACTCGTTAATGTTTCCTGTCAGTTTTGGACCCTTACCAGGCTGGATTAATAGAAGAGGCAAAGAACATCCAAAAAACAGTGCAAGTTTCCTCAACGTATCATTTACTAGGAGCGAGATCTTTATGGAAATCCTCAAAAAACTCCAGTGGCGTACGTTACAAGGAAAGCGTTATGCATTACGGATGTGTTTACTTCTAAAATACCGAGACTGCACGTTCCAGGAAGAGTCGGCCGACATATCGCTTCCTCCACTACACGCATCGCGAAATTCTGAGAAAGTAGAGCTCATACCGATGTGTGCTAGCAGCCGTTCCTCCCACGCACCATTCACCAATGGAACAGGGAAGGAGGAAAGTGGTAGTCGTACCAGCAGTATTCTCTACCACGCATCGTATGGTGGTTTGTTGAGTATAGGTGTAGATGCAGGGGTCTTGAATCTGGTCCGACATTCCGTAAGCTTGTAATTTGTCCACAAGACCACAGAGAGGAACGGTATCGAGTTTTACGGAACACTCAATTAACCAAGGCGACCTTGTCTCTTGTCTTCTGTATCTCAAGGATTCTAACGTTAATTTTAAAAATTAGGTTTATTATGTGAGCTTTTATTGTGTTATGCTCCTATAAATCTTTATATGTAAAAAGAAATGTCCTGACTGACCGACTCATTATCGTCCAGTACAAAAAACAAATGATAGAAATTTGAAATTTGTGGAGGGTGTTGATCTTACACTGTAGGCATCGCTTAGAAAGAGATTTTTTGAAATTCAACTCATAACGGTGTGAAAAAGTGGACGAACGGTTTTTTGAATAAATGTCGCTATTAACGCAATTTTGAAATTAGAAGTACGAAAACTGGCATTTGATTTCTCATAAATAAAAAAAAAAACGTGTTCCAGCATTTCTGGAAATTCAGCCCTAAATGGTTAAATATGGGTTGAAAAGTTTCATGAAAATATTTCATTACGAAACCAAAATCGCTTTTTGGGCAGAAATACATTCGGAAAACGGCATGTTTCTATAGCATAAATTAGAATGACCAGTTTAGAAGGTGTTCCCATTTGCGAACTGAATCAAAGAAAGTTATCTAACTGTCACCACGACAAATAGGCTTCGTCGGAACTGCATAGAAAAAGAAACGGATCTGTAACACATTAATTTTTCAGTAGACCTCAAATGTGGTTCTAAAATTATTTTTGTTGTAATTAATATACAAGATAATCATTACTGATCGAAAACTATATACCACATTTAAATGAGGTTCCATGCACAAAAATATCTGTTTGAGATGAGAGAATTCAGTACTGGGTGTAAGACTGGCACTAATAACTATAGAATCTGTTCTCCGATTAGTCCCTTTCTTTACTTAACTCGCTATATGAAATTAAAATAAACCCGTTGGAACACTTAAATTATACAAAGACTGGCAGTCATGCAGAGGGTCACTAAGTCTTTTATATTGTGTGGGTGTTGTTGTTTAATTCAAAACATGGCGACTGGTGTGGAGTATGATGTATCTCATCTTTATACTTCTCTGCACATAAGATGAAAGCTGTGCAAGTACTCCAATTACCAAGTGAAAAGATAATTAAATCAAGACCCTAAGCTGTCGACAGGTGTGGCCGACCGTGGTGGTCTAGCGGTTCTAGGCGCTCAGTCCGGAACCGCGCGACTGCTACGGTCGCAGGTTAGAATCCTGTCTCGGGCATGGATGTGCGTGATGTCCTTCGGTTAGTTAGGTTTAAGTAGTTCTAAGTTCTAGGGGACTGATGACCACAGATGTTAAGTCCCATAGTGCTCAGAGCCATTTGTCGACAGGTGTTCATATACGTCAACGGGGACAGTTGAAAATGTGTGCCCCGACCAGGACTCGAACCCGGGATCTCCTGCTTACATGGCAGACGCTCTATTCATCTTTTTTTTCTTTACGCATAAGAGAACCACTTTTCTGTGTGCTGATATGAAACTTCCCGGCTGAATAAAACTGTGTGCCCTACCGAGATTCTAGCCGGGTCCTTTGCCTTTCATAGGCAACTGCTCTACCGACCTTTTTTTTTTTTTTACCAGGAATCAAACCCGGGCCCGTAGGACGGCAATTCATCACGCTGACCACTTTTGCTATTATTAGGAAAAAGTAATTTTCCAGATACGACAAGCAAAATTAGAATTTACATCCGTAGCAATAACAGAACAAGAGTACCTTCGAAATTACGAAATATAATGTGGAACTAGTAGATAATAGAGAAAGAAAAATGTAAGCAAATCCTGCACGTCATTCCATGTGCATGGCCCATCGGCGTACAGATTCCATGTTGTAAGTTGATAAACATTTCGCAGCGCGTGGAGCTCCATGACAGCGGTCATCCTCTGCCAGGTACTTCCCAACTGTGAGGGGGGTTATCGAAGACACTGCGCAAATAGTTCGCAAATAGCTGTCGGTATCGGGGTGTACGCTCAAGTGTGCTATGACTGTCCTGGAGAAATTGCCAGTAATCAAGTCATCTTCTCATCATCTCGAAAGAGGTAGTATATGGACATGCCTTTAAACCATGTGAGAGCATGAGTCTTCGCAGGTGGGAAATAAGTATCCTCTGGACAAAGGAGGAGCCGTGGCTCAATTGTGCGAGGCGCGATACGTAGGTACCAGACGAGGATCTTCTGCACTAGCAGCCATACCTCTAACGCCGATCCACATGTTATACGGTATTCGTCAGTATCCACGAGGTGGCAATGTGGGCATAGAGGGGAGTCAGTCATCCCAATAGCGTGCAGCCTTTGTCGTGTTACAACCTTCCCGTTCACCACCTGGTACCACGCGGCTCGTACCCGCGTGGGGAGGAACGGCGTCTGGGCCGCTCTCCACACTGCAGGCCATAGGGTCGTCGGGCTTTTCCTCTCAATCACATTGTGGGGAATGGACCTTAGCAGCAAACTGTAAATGTCTCTCGTCTTGGGAGTGCGAGTGTTTTGAGGGTCTGAGTGCACGTAATTATATTCAAGAATAAATGCCGAGAGGTACAAGAGTGAGGGGGTAATGTGCGCAATTGTGACAGGTGGCAGATGAGACGCCAGCAGCAATTCCTCTAATAGACATCCCGTAAGGGAAGCATCTTGATGGGTCCACAATTTCATCATTGTGCACAAGTATCGCGCTGTAGCTCTCGCTCGGACATTCATAAGTCCCAGTCCACCTTCACGCGGAGGGATGGAGAGTGTTTCGTAGCGGGCTTTGAATAGGAGTCCGGCGGTAGGGTAATATCCAAACGTTGCTTACAGTCTGTGTGCCATCGTTGCCGATATTGGGAGAACCTGAGCCAAGTGGATCACCTTAGTCGCCACGTGGAGGTTTAGGTATTCCACACGCTGTAAGAGGTCAATCCGTCGAAGTAGGTTCCGTCGAGCTTCTGTGCGTGTCGCCTGGAGTAATCTTTTATAGTTTATGGTATCTGTACGGCGCACATCCTGTGTAAATGTTACGCCCGAGAACCGGATCGTGTTGACTAGTGGGAACGGGGCTAAAGCGCTCTCCTGTAGACCTCTCCCAATAGGCATCACTGTCGACATGGCCAGATTCATGAGGCTGCCCGCTGCCAACCCATATCGATTGATCCATTGTATCATCGAGCGTACCTCATCACTAGATCGGACAAGTAAGAGAAGGTCGTCATCATATATCCTGCAGTGAAAGGTGTGATCCCTCAATGACATGCCCGAGAACCTGTTTTTCAACCCCCCGACAAGTGGTTCGAGTGTGATCGTGTAAAGGATCATGGAGAGTTGGCATCTTTGGCGAACTGACCGTTGGATTGGCAAGGGACCCGCAATCCGTTCATTCACCAGTACACGGGATGCAGCTCCGCGGAAAAGGCACTGAAAGATGTCGAGAAGGTCAGGCGGGAAGCCTTTACGTGCCATAACTGACAGAAGGAACTTGTGGTGAACTCTGTCGAAGGCGTGGTCGAAATCAATGGAGATAAGAGCAGCTCGAAGGCGACAAGATGTGGCGATGGTTATTAAATCCCTGCATTCGCTGGTTGCCGTATGTTGGTCACTCCGCCCTGTGTCGTTTGCTCCATGATGAGTAGTAGGGGCAGAACCTTCTTTATGTAGCTGGTTAGTAATCGGGCGAAGATTTTATAGTCAGAGTTTAGTATTGTAATTGGTCTCGACCGTCCGACCTCTGGAAGGCTTTTGTATCGGTATGAAGAGACCTCCCACGAATCCATGTGGCACGTGGCAACCGGGGGTCATCAGTTCTTGGTACATGGTGATCCATCGGGATATCATGAGGTCGCGGAAAGTCCAATAAAACTCGAGCGGCAGTCCGTCTGGCCCGGGCGACTTGTTGAGTGCTCCCTCGTTAAGCGCGTCCTTGATGTCGTCCTCTGTAAATCCAGCTAAAAGAGACGCCACTGCTGCAGAGTCGAGGGTGTGCGATACGTGCTGCAGTATGTCGTGATCGTCCGCTTCCTCTGTGTTCACCTCTTCGTAAAACCGGCGATAGTGATCTGCAAAGTCTTCCTCAACTGCCGCCTGAGTCATTACTACCCTACCATCCAGCAAAATGAGGTCCATGATAAGCTGCTGTCGGCGTCGGCGGCTGTCGAGCACGATGTGATGCATAGACGGGTTTTCTCCTCCCGTTCGGTCTTGACGTCGCGACCGCACGACGACCCCCTCCAAACGTTGCCTTGTAAGAGACAATATTTTACCTTTAATTCGGCGGCTTCCTATTTGTCGGTCTGGTGACAGTGTTTGGGTGGCGATTTCGCGGAGCATTATGTAATAAAAGTCCAATGTGTGACGATGCCACGCTGCGATTTCTTTTTCATATTGTGTTAGCACACGACGAAACGCTAGTTTTGCATATTCCATCCACCATGCTAGAGTCGAAGGATATCGGGGAAGGCGACGTTCGCAATCCATCATGTGCCGGCGATAGTTGGACGGCATTCAGGGTCTTGAAGTGTGCCTCGTTCAGATACCAGGGTCCACTGCTGCGCCATATCCGCTGCTGCTGTAGAGTGACCGTGCATATGAAAGCGCTATGATCGTAGAAAGCAAACGGCCAAAGTTCGGTGTCCAACACTGCCGGTACTAGAGCTCGCGAGACATAAATGCGATCTAGGAGACTGACTGAGTGACTAGTAAAGTATGTGGGTCCGGGACGGTCACCATGCACTTTCTCCCAAGTATCGGTGAGATATAGATCTCGAACCAGTAGTCGAAGTTCTTGGCAAGTCGAGAAATATGGGACTTGGTCTTTGGGGTGGAGCACACAGTTAAAGTCGCCGCCAAAGATGTATTGATCGAAGCGACTAATAAAGAGGGAGGCATATGTTCCGAGTAGACCTGCGATCGCTCGCGGCGTTGGTCAGTTCCTGATGGAGCGTAAATGTTAATGATGCTCCAGCCCAGCGCTGCGATCGCCAGCCCCCTGCCAGACGGAAGGTAAGTCACTTCGTCGATGGCAATTCCGTCTCGCGCTAGTATTGCCGTCCCACTGCCATTTCGGTCCTCCGGTGACATATAAGTCACATAACCGTAGAAGACGGGGAGGGCCGCTATATACACTTCTTGCAACAGGGCAATGTGAACATCCGGAGAGTGAAGCATCTCACGCAGCAACTGGGTCTTTATTGCCGTTCTGATCGTATTGAGGTTAATCGTGGCTACACGATACGCTTGTTGCCAAACCGCACGTGCTAAGTTATCCATTGTCTATGGAGTTTCCGATTGTATTGGCATCTCCGCATCCCCCCAAACCTCACCTGCAGTCGTTTCTAGAGTGCCGGCGCCAATGGCGTGGGTCCTGTTCTTGTAACTTGCATGGTGTCGTCGTCGTCGTGGTCATCCGCCCACGCCGGGGAACTCAGAGCAAGATCAGCTTCCCTAGCTTTCTCAGGACACGGCATAGGTGCTTGCACTCCAGAAGGTGGTGGGCAGCACCTGTCCTGCATATCGGCATCCGACTGCGCCACTGTGGATGTGTGTGATTTGTCCTCAGTTCCGGTCGGTGGGGCCACACTGCAGCAAATGGCGACCACCTCTGTGGTAGCGTCGTCATTGAAGGTGGAGTCGTCGTCCTCTGGAGGCTGTGTCACATCCCGTTCGGAAGTTGCTCTACGCTTCCGCTTCCGTCGCTTCGAAGAGCGTTGCTTCCTGGTGTGTCCTGCTGTGTCAGACGATGGCAACGACTCACGACGTTCCGGCACAAAGGCCGCCATAGGCACAATAAGCGAGTCTACTTCCATACTATCGCCAGGTATCGCGTCATCCGTCGACGGGGGCGGCGCCATCGGAGTTGAATCCGTAACTTGCAGAAGGGATGTGTCGTCATCGCCCTGTATTGGAGGATGGAACCGCGACCCAACAGTGGATATCAGCTGTCATGGTGAAGTTGTATCGGTCGTAAGGGCTGCTGCATAAGACACAGGAACTCTCGTCGGCTGCGATGGCGGGTCCGCGTCAGCCGGCGGCAGTTATGATTCGACGTTGGATACATTCGAATCTGAGATGTCCCTCCTTCCCACAACCAGAGTAGGTCTTCGGTTGCCCATCGTAGATGACGATGGCACAGCAACCACCGATATTTATATGTGAAAATACATGTCTTTTAAGTTCTATTCGGACCTGGCGGACTCCGTTCAGCACAGGATATGTCTGGAATTGCGTCCATTTTTCCGCAATATGATTATGCACCGTCCCGTAGGGGCGCAGCGCTGCCACGACGTCCTCCGCCGGTGGTTCTAATGGAAGTTAGAAAAGCCTGATCGTCCGATGTCCCATTTCAGAATAATCGACGTGCACAGTCCTCACACTGCCATCAGCATAGCAGAAACGGAGGCCCTGTTTCGTCTCCCGATGGATCCGTTCACATGTTGCGTCGTTGATGATCTTGACATATACGATGCTACTCCCAGTGGACAAGTGAATGCCAACAACGTCGGTAGCTGGGATTTTTACCTCTTATTGTAGAAATCGTTCGACTTCAAGTGCTTTGGGCCGTGCGTATTGATGCGCCATAGTGATCTATATGCTGAGTACGGCACGCGCGAAACGGCCGAGTACGATGTGAACAACACGAACGTTCGCTCCGCGGCAGGAACACACAAACAGCGCGTCCTCACGCAGCACTGCCAAAGGCCATCATCCTTCCATCTGAGCCACCAAGGACACAGAGGATAGTGCGACTGTAGGGACTTATCCTTTGCACACTACCCGCGATACCTACATTCCCAACTTAATGTCCACACACTACATTCGTAGTGCCCCGGCCCATTACACTCATTACTCGCGGTAGACAATCTCACCGAATCCCTATGACTTTGGGCAACACGTGTGCATCTGCACAGGAGGAGGTCAATGGCCGGTTAGCCTTAATTATATGAAGATGGTATCTGTTCTTTCTGACATGTCCGGAAAAACAGATATCATCTTCATATACTGACCAAGTCAGTCCGAAGAACTCATAAACTCTCTAACACATTGAAAATAAATATTGTCCAGGCTTCCATACTATGCAAACAAATTACTAACTTGCGTACAATGTAAGACTTCAGTGTCAGAGAAAATCCACTCGGTATTATAGAGGTTACAGAAGAATATGGTTTCGTTAACAGCAAGAAATACAGTACATATGAAGCCCTGCAACGACAAAATAATGAGAAAGTTTCTGCCGTGTTGAGATTGAGCTACATAATTCTGTACAACTACATGCGGTGCAAAACTATATATCCCGCCCAAGGCTTTATATGTCGAATCTGAAAGCATAGAGGGCCTCGTACCCAGTGTGGCAGGCTAGACGTTTTTGTGCGGCCCACCAAGACAGCCGTACAAATCCGCCTTGAAATAAGATTTCCTTCCCATGCGCGACGGAAGATTTCCTCTAGGTCGGCCACGACAACAAACGTGCTATTCGTACAGACCAAGCTGACACTCGATGCGGTGGCCAATGGGAGGATTCCCATCATCTACCATACCGAGCGTCAACTTAGTTCCCGGCAATTAAGAGTAGCAGGATGCGCATGCTTTTCTGGTTGAGCTGTTACTTCTATTTCGTCTGTGCAACAGAATATAAATTTTCAACTTTAGTGGAACCAAGTACCCTCCAAAAAAACGTAAAATCATTGATTAATATCGTGTTTTTAATGAAGCATAGTCAAACACATACTTGTTTGAAACTTCCTGGCAGATTAAAACTGTGTGCCCGACCGAGACTCGAACTCGGGACCTTTGCCTTTCGCGGGCAAGTGCTCTACCAACTTTTTTTTTTTTTTTTTTTTTTTTTTTTTTTTTTTTTTTTTTTTTCGCCAGGAAAAGGGTAAATGGAAAAAAAAGATCTTTATCGGTACAAACTTAAATACAACAGAAATGCCATCCTTCCGGCGAAAATAACACAAGACAATATACTCGTACAAGGCGAGGATTTTTTTTTTTTTATGAACATGGTGTAGGGAAAAAAGAATAATAGGTCTGATGTAATCTAAGAGGTGTGAAGCATTATACAGTGGAGTGAGGGAAAGACCAGTGTTGTCTGGGGTAGTGCATTAAAGAAAGGAGGCGCGTGTCCATGCGCCTATTCCACTGTGGGTTACAATGTAGAAAGTAGCGCGGGGAGTCTCAGATGTCAGCAGGGGGGGCGGGAGTGCTGTCGGCGTGTGGCACCATCCAACTGAGCGGGGGTGAAGTGAAGATCGCGTGTAGGTAATTGGCGAAGAAGGCGCGGTAGCGCGGTCGCTGTTCGACTTCACTGTGGGCGGTTTGTAAGTACTGCCAGAAATCAAGGCGTGATTTGTCGCCACCATTATACATGTAGGTGATCGTCCATCCCTTGACCCAGACAATCGCATGATTTTTGGAGGCGGGGAAATAAGTATTCACAGGATGGATAAAAGTCCATGGGTCAATCGAGTCCGGCGGAACGCGGAGGTAACAGGCTACGAACTGTCGGGCAAGTTTCCAGACGTCACTGGTGGCAGTACAAGTCAGTTGATGGACATCGTCATCCACGAGGTGGCAAATGGAACAAAGTGGAGAGTCCTGTAGT
Source organism: Schistocerca piceifrons (assembly GCF_021461385.2). Lineage (NCBI taxonomy): Eukaryota > Metazoa > Arthropoda > Insecta > Orthoptera > Acrididae > Schistocerca > Schistocerca piceifrons. The sequence continues at coordinate 461,380,213 of NC_060140.1, forward strand.
CCGATGGCGTGAAGGCGATGGTTTGTGGCGAATTTTTCATTTGCGACTTGGTACCATGTTGTCCGGACGTTGGAGGGAAGAAAAGGCTGGTGGATGTGACGCCAAACCGTTGGCCACCGCGTGGACGGATGTCTCAGTTCGATATTGTTGCTGGATATGGAACGAAGGAGAGGGGTGTAAAAATCTTTAGGTCGAGGAGAACGCGTGGTCGGTAAGTGTGTGTGAGCATAACTGAAGTCGACGATGAAATCAGAAATGTGCGTCAAATGGTGCTTGATGTGTCCGACTGGTACTGGTGGTGTTATGGTCGCGGGCACAAGAATTTCCAGCAAGCTGCGCGTAAGGGAGGTGCCCCCGTGCCACTGTTTGTGCATGGTGGACATGTACAAGGACGCCGCTCGGAGTCGCACATTGACAAGGCCGAGGCCTCCTGCTCGCGGGGGAAGGGTGAGCGTGTCGCAGCGGACCTTAAAGATCGTACCGGCTGTAAGGAAGTATCCGAGGGCAGCCTGAAGGCTGCGTCCAATAGTTGATGGCAGGGGGAGGACCTGTGCGATGTGGACCATTCTGGCCGCCACATGTTGATTGAGGTATTGGACACGTTGTAAAGAATCGAGTCGTCGGAGAAGATTTTGTCGCACCGTCGTGCGGATAGTTTGGAGTGCACGCCGAAAATTGATGGCAGCGGAGCGGCGCACGGTGGAGGTGAAAATGATACCAAGATATCGTAGTTGTTGTACACACGGGAGAGGTGCTAAGTCTTCGTGTGAGAGGCCGCGTCCAATGGGCATCGCCGCGGATTTCGCCACATTCATGTTACTGCCCGCTGCAGTGCCGTACGTTGATATCAAATCAAGTACCGTGTGTGTTTCACTCCGTGAGCGGATCAAGAGGAGGAGGTCGTCCGCATAAGCACGACATCGAAAACTGTGCTGTCGCAAAGTGAGACCAGAAAGGTGGCTCGTCAGACTCCCGATGAGTGGCTCCAGGCTTATGGCATATAGTAGGGTCGAAAGTGGGCAGTCTTGCCGTACGGAACGCCGGATCGCCACTGGCCCCGCCACACGGCCGTTAACCTGAATCAGAGATTCGGCGGTGCCGTACAGGCGCCGGATCACGTCGATAAAGGCTGGTGGAAAACCCATGCGGTTCATCACTGAGAACAGAAAAAGATGCCGCAATTTGTCGAATGCGCTGTCAAAATCAATGGCAACCACTGCGGCGCGGAGTCTGCACGCCGCTGCCAGTGCAATTAAATCGCGACATTCTCCTGTGGCCGTTTGTATATTAACTGAGCCGCCCGGAGTTGTCTGTGCCGGGGATAGAATGCTAGGCAGGATCTTGCGGCATCGCGTTGCCAGTAGGCGTGTAAAAATTTTACAGTCTGCGTTAAGCAGAGTCAGGGGACGGTAATGTGCTGTCGTCACACCTGGTGTCGGCTTGTGGATGGGTATAATAATTCCCGTGACGAAGGACGGCGGTACGGCGTTCCCTATCGTCAGCAGTTCATTAAACATCGTTGTCCACCGTGATGCCATTAGTGTGAAGAAAGCGCGATAAAATTCTATCGGCAATCCGTCGACACCAGGTGACTTATTCAGAGCACCTTTTTTGATTGCATCGTGGATTTCGTCACGCGTAATGGGCTCCAGCAGCTCGTCCGCTTCGTCGCTGGTGAGGATGCGAGTTACGTGTGGTAACACAGACTCCTCAGCGTGGTTGTTGGTAGTCTCCTCCTGGTACATTGTGCGGTAGTGGTCGACAAAGGCACTGACGATTTCGGCCTGGCAAGTGACGTGCTGGCCGCGACAGGTGGTGATCTCGGTGATGAGTTGTCGTCGTCGATGTTTCCTATCGGAGGCGATATGATGCATGGTCGGATGTTCTTGTTCCACCGAATCTTGACGTCGGGTTCGCACCATAGCCCCCTGCAGTCTACGGCGTGTCAAAGTTACAATTTGCGCCTTAATCCTGCTGCGTTCCCTCTGGGTGTCGGGGGTGGGCGGTTGGGCGTCCAGGTCGCGGAGAACGGCGTAGAAATAGTCGGTAGTGTGCCGGCGCCACGTAGCAACTTCCTTTCCATACTGAATCAAAGTACGTCGAATGGCAGGTTTGGCACATTCTAGCCACCAGGTCAAGGTCGTGCAGTATTGAGGTAAGCGACGTTCACAGGTGGCCCATGTTTCGGTAACACGTTGAAGACATTCGGGATCATGAAGATGGGAGGTGTTGAGCTTCCACGGTGCACGACTACGCCAGACCACTTGCTTGGGGAAGAGAATGTTGCAGATGTAGGCACAGTGGTCCGAAAAGGCCAGGGGCCAAAGTTCTGCACCTTGGACTGCAGGTGTGAGTTCCCGAGAGACGTAAATTCTATCAAGGTGGCTCGCGGAGTGACTCGTCTGGTAAGTATGTCCAGGCGCGTCGCCGTGCCGAACTTCCCAAGTGTCGCGGAGCAACAGATCTCGGACGACAAGACGCAGTTCTTGACAGGTGTTGTAGTGGGGCACTTGATCTTTAGGGTGCAAGACACAATTAAAATCACCCCCAAGCAAGTAATGGTCGCAGCGTCCAAGAAACAAAGGAGCGATTTCTTCTGAATAGAAGAGGGCCCTGTCGCGTCTGCGGGTGGAGCCTGACGGAGCGTAAACGTTGATGATACGCGTCCCCATGACGGTGACGGCCATGCCTCTGGCAGATGGAAGGTATGTGATATCGGCCACTGGAATGCCTTCTCTGGCGTAGATGGCTACGCCGCGTCCCAGGTGGTCACCAGGAGAAGGATAAGTGTTATATCCCGCGACGTCTGGTAGTGTGGCCAGGTGTACTTCCTGTAGTAGTGCGATATCGACGTCCGACGCCCATATCATCTCTCGCAGCAGTTGAAGTTTCACGGGTGAGCTAATGGTGTTAGTGTTGATCGTCGCTATTCGGTAGGTTTGGAGCTGTAACCCGCCGTGGAGGGGAACTCCACCGGCGGAGGATGAAGAGGGACGAGGCAACGGTGAGTCGTGCCGTACGCCACCTGACGGCATTATCAGCGGCGTAACGATGCTTCCGTCTGGGGTAACTCTGTCCCCAGCGTGTGGTCCGGCTCCTCATCGACGTCCTCACTCCACACCATTGAAGGCGTTGTCGTTGTGATGGTCGTACGTTCCACTTCGGTCGTAGGGGCAGAGGACGTCTCGGCGGCAGTCGCATCTGTGGAGTCCATTGGTTCAGGAGCACCTGAGCGAGCCAGTAGAGTAGGCATCGACGTATCCACAGTCGGCGTCATGTTGCCGTCATTCGTATCGTCGTGTAGGTTCTCCGAGGCCTCGTCGGGTCGGACGGCCTCTGGAGCATCGGGGGGTGGTGATCCGTCTCGTTCCGAGACCGTACGGCGCCTCCTCTTGCGCCTCTTAGGTGAACGTTGTTTGCGGGTTCGTCCCTCCGTGTCGGAAGACGGGAGGGAGTCGCGTCGCTCTGAGAGGAAGGCCGTCGCGGGAACGTCAAATGAAGGGGCTTCCATATGTTCAGCCGGGTGGGTGTCGGAAGTCGTCGCTGTTGGTAGTGGCGCCGGAGTAGCGTCAGGCTTTGAGCGCGACGCGTCGGCCCCAGCGGTATCCGTAGCAGCTGGAAGGGTCACCGGTGCATGGTCCGATGGGCGGCGGCCGGTGGGAGGAGAACAGAGCGCCGATGCGTAGGTGATCGGTAAAACCGTAGTCGGAGCCGGAGGTGCCACGGTAGCGGCTGGCAATTGGGTGATTCGTCGCTGAAGACACTCAGATCTGAGGTGACCTTCTTTGCCGCACCCGGAACAGGTCTTGGGTTGGCCGTCGTATATGACAACCGCGCGGCACCCGCTAATTTGCAGGTAAGATGGCACGTGGCGATGGAGGTCGATGGTGATCTGCCGTACACCGTTAAGAACAGGGTACGTTTGGAATTGCGCCCAGCGTTCGGCAGTGTGGCCGTGTACAGTGCCATAGGGGCGGAAAGCCGCGATAACGTCTTCCGCTGGAAGCTCGAACGGGAGTTCGAAAACTCGTATGGTGCGCATTCCTAAGCCGGCATGGTCGACTGTGACCGCTCCGACATTGCCGTCGGCGTGGCAAAAGCGTAATCCATGGTTGGTGTCACGAAGTATTCTTTCACATACCGCGTCACTGACGACTTTGACGTACACAGTACTGCTTAATATGGACAAATGGATGCCCAAGATGTCAGAAGCTGGGATCTTAGCAACGTCGCGTAGGAAGCGTTCCACTTCCAAGGCCTTTGGTCGTGCGTAGTCGTTGCAGAAGTTGAAACGTAAAGTTGATTTTCGAAAACGGTTGGCCATGATTCTAGTGCACGTAAGCGACACGTAAGTGACGGCCGCTGAAATGTAAACAACAGCGAGCGCGCGCGCTCCGCAGGCGAAAATAACAACACGTCCGCACTGCACGGCGGCGAAAGCCGGACTGTACCAACTGAGCTACCGAAGCACGACTCACGCCCGGTACTCACAGCCTTACTTCTGCCAGTACCTCGTCTCCTACCTTCCAAACTTTACAGAAGCTCTCCTTGGTTCGCAGGAGAGCTCTGTTTCCACTTTGTGGCCCCCGAGCCAAACAGTCACCCGCCCCTGCCCTTGACCGTAATTAGTTCTTCTGCCATTGGGCTTTGCCTCCGCTCCCTTTCTTTGCCATCGTTCTCTAGCTATAAGCCCTCTAGCAGAACACACTGTAGTTTGAATACCATAATTACTTTTAGATTACTTTCGTACGAGGTATTTTTATATTACCTATATTACATATACAGAACACTCCCCCGAAAATCACTTAAATTTACCTGACAGACCTCACCGTTCACAGAACTGAAACACACATTTCATGAATATAATGTATTTAACAACACAATATCACATGTTAATAAATGATAATAATTATGTCTCTCTTTTATTCATCGTAATTCTTGGTATAGTCACCTTTACTACTCATAACAGTTGCAAGATCTAGTACATCTTTACATAACAAGAAGATTATCACACTATATCAACGCAGCTTTTACGTATTCCCAGTTGGCTTCTGTCTTGGCCAAAGTTGGTTTAATAAGTTTTCTGCCATTTCGCCGGCACTTGTGACCGTAGAATTAAGAAGACAGTGCATTGTGTTCCCATGTTTGAATATTCACTCTCACATGTGTTGAATTTTTGTTCCTTGATGCTAATGAGCATTATTGGTGAGTCCGACCATCTTGTCCATTTACCTGCTCATTCGATTTTGATTAGTAGACTGTTGGACAAGAATGTACTTTACAATAGCTAGGGGTGAATCCGATAATTTTTGGATTCGTACTAATTTACTCTGATCACTGAACATTATAAACAAATATATCTTCTTGATACATAAATTATAGTTGTTTCTCACTGTGAGGCTTAGTATTAATCTGCAATGTATTGGAACTACGAAGCCAGCTACGTAAATTTTCAAATCAGTGTCAGAAGGAAATTAATTCCAGTGCTTAAAACGTTCTAGAAAACTAGCAGTAAATGCAGCAAACTTTTGAAGACTGTAGGAAGAGATGTGCTAGTTGTGAGTGAAAACGTAAAAATAGCCATCTCCTTTCACATTTACCGTCAATCTTGTGGTAGAGTGCTGCAGTAACGTGAATACCACTTTCAGGGAACAGTTGAGAAAGAACTCCAAGAGTTAGAGATGTGTCACCGTGCCAACCGTTTTGTTCACTGTCCTAAAAGTGCTGCTGTTTCTCTGGATTACTGAAAATAACCCGTTATTTAGTGGATAATGGTTAAAAGTGTGGTGGGCTTTAGCGAGTATAGTTGGTAGCTGCTGGGCGTTCGTCCGGCTTTTTTCTGTGGTAATACGGCTCTGAGCACTATGTGACTTAACTTCTGAGGTCATCAGTCGCCTAGAACTTAGAACTAATTAAACCTAACTAACCTAAGGACATCACACACATCCATGCCCGAGGCAGGATTCGATCCTGCGACCGTAGCGGTCGCTCGGCTTCAGACTGTAGCGCCTAGAACCGCACGGCCACTCCGGCTGGCTCTCTTGTAATATCGGAAGTCGAAGACGATTTACGTTGCTCAGCCATCTTTAAAATATCGGTTACTTTTCACTGCTGGCGATCTATTTGGATTCTAGGTCAGAGCTTTCTCCTCTTGATGAGCCTTCCTTAGTAATTCTAAGAGTAACGTTTCTAGTTTCATATTACACTACTGCAAGTACACCTAACCTGGAAATCGTCCGACCGAAAACAATATAGAAAATAATTTTTTGTGAATGTTGTGAAGTTTTGTTTTAGTATATTCTCAAATAATGGAAAAAAAACACAAATTTTTTAATTATTGTCTTATAAATCCATTTTGTCTCGTTCTTCCGGACTGCAAGAAATGGTAACGTATGTGTATTAGTCGCAGTTACAAAAAGTTTTATGTTGTGGGCAACCGCAGCTGAAGCAATCAATATTTAACAAGTAAACCGCTTTCGTATTAGAGTAGCTCTTGTAACCTACGTCCTCAATTATTAGCTCTTCACTTCCCTCTAATACCACAGAGGTTACACCCTGATGTTTTAACACATTTCCTATTATTCTGACCCTTCTTCTCGCCAGTGTATTCCATATGGACCTTTCCTAGCTTATTCTGCGGAGGACCTCCTCATTTCTTAGCTTATCAGTTCCCATTCTTCTTTAACACTACGTGTCAAATGCATCGATTCTGATCTCCTCTGTTTGTCCATAGTCCATGTGTCACTACCATTTAATGTCGTGCCCTAAACATACATTCTCAGAAATTTCGTCCTCAAATTAATTAAGGCCTATGTTTGACACTAGCAGACTTCTCTTGATCTCGAATGCCCTTTTTGCCAGTGCTACTCTGCTTTTTGTGTCCTGTTTGGTCCGTCCGTGATGGGTTATTTTGCTCCCAAGATAGGAAAACTCCTTAGCGTCGTCTACTTTGGGATCGCCAATTTTGATTTTAAATTTCTCGCTGTTCTCATTTCTGCTGTTCCTCATTACTTTCTTCTTTCTTTACTCTCAATACAAATTCTATAGTCATTAGACTGCTCATTCCATTCAGCAGGTTTTCTAATTCTTCTTCACTTTCACTGAGGATAGCAATGTCATCAGCGAATCTGGTCATCGACATCCTTTCATCTCGAGTTTTTTGTACCACTCTTGAACTTTTCTTTCGCATCTGTCATGCTTCTTCGATGTATACTCTTAGATTGAAGAGTACAAACTATATCCCTACCTTACAGTCTTTTTGATCCGAGCACTTAGTTCTTGGTCTTCCACCTTTATTTTTCCTTCATGGTTCTTGTACATGTTGTAGTACACCCGTTTTTCCCTATTTCTTACTCCAACTTTTCTCATAATTTCGAACATCTAGCACCATTTTACATTGTCGACAAATAATATGAAGGTGCCTTGATTTTTCCTCAGTCTAGCCTCCATTATCAAAAGGAGCATATGAGCCTATATTTACGGGAAGTTGCATATAGAGCTGGAAGTGTTCTTTTTGTCAGATATGTTCAAAGCTAGACGAATTACTAAGAATTTACATATTGGACTGGAAGTTAATGGATTTGAAATACGTTTCACGGTTTTCTGTACCATCTTATTCACTGACAAGCTTCCATGTGGTCATATCCCCAATAACAAATATTCTTCTTTGATGAATCGAATTTTTTCTTAGGACTGGAGTCGGACAGAAACATGGCTTAAAATATGTCTATACGGACTCGTACGGTAGCACGTATGACATACAGAAATCCAGTGGCTACAGTAGGAGTGAAGTGTTATACTGGTACCATAAATGGTGACGTTTTCATAACAATGTATAATCATTAGTAATCACCACGTGCTAGATGTGATACCCGACGGAATTCTTCGCCAGTTTGATGAAAAAAGTAGCTATGGTTTTGTGAATGAGATGAATATGCTTTGTTGCATGCCGCTGTTCAAAGAAGGTCGAACGTCGTGTCGCAACGAAACAAAAGCCTTGCGCCAGCCGGTCTGACAACATGATCACGAGAGTGGAGACAGTCTGAGCGATCAGCGATTCAATGCGGAAGATATCACATCAGTAGTTGTTATTTCTATTGGATGAGTGCACACGATCCATAACTTGATTATGCAAAAAGTCTCTTCCAAGTGGGTGCCAAGCAACCTTCACACTTGGTGACACGACGAATAAGACTTTCATTTCAAGAAATGTGTCAATGACTCGTGGATGCTGTTTTTGAGTCATGAAACAAAGCACTAGTCACCTCAGTGGAAACACATAGATTGGTTCAATTGGCTCTGAGTATTATGGGACTTAACTGCTGAGATCATCAGTCCCCAAGAACTTAGAACTACTTAAACCTACCTAACCTAAGGACATCACACACATGCATGCCCGAGGCAGGATTCAAACCTGCGACCATAGCGGGAAACACATAGACTCAGAAGACAAATGATGATGGCTATTTATTTCCGTTGCGATGGCATAATCCTTAGTGTCTTCTAGAGGGCGCTGTGGTGAAAAGTGTGAGCTAAGAAGTTTTCTAGTAACAAGCTCCTTGCAACGTCGGTAGAAACACGGTTGATAAAGATTGCACAAGTGCTCTATCAGCAAATCAAGGCACCACGGCATCGCTCGGATACGACACAGGTAGTTTCTTTGAGAACTTGAAATGGTTTCTCGTGTCCCTTATTCACCTGACCTGGATACTCGTGATATTTGGCTTATTTCAGCGATGAAAGTCTCTCACACCCGGTGGTCACACATTCCCCAATCGTGCAGTCACTGTATCAGCGATTTTCCAGTGCTCAGGACGGAGCCCTAAGAAAGTCTTGTCAGAGTCTCCTGACGTTGACGTTGCGAAAATAGTGTACGGGCAGAGCGTTATTGCTTTGAGAAATGACAGAAGATTCCTATTTTTGTGTCACTTTTTTGTAGATAAGCAAATCGCACAATTCGGAGCTAGAACTCACCTCGCAGGACAGCTAGCTGACTCCCAAATGAAAAGACTGAACTTTTCTATTGCATGGAAATAATACTTGAGTGTGGTGCAGTAACATCTAGCAATTGGTCATGGGTGAACATTACGACAGAACTACTTTTAGATGCATTTCTGTCATTGTGTTTGTCAAAGAGCATGTTACTCCTTGCCAAAATAATTAACCGAGGTCGAAACGATAGTAACGGTACGTCAGTAGCTGTGACAGTGTGCACTCTGTGGTCGTCAGTTGTATCACAATGCGCTCAGAACAAATCAGCAGATGCGGAAGATGCAAGCCCCTCTCTTGAGGCATTGTTCCTGAAAAATTCCTGAAGATGGTACCCCGCATGTGAGAGAGGCTATAATGCCTCAATTAAAGGCGCAGAGAAATAACGGCTCGGCTTCCCGACGGCAACACTATGAACTGGCAGAAGCGCCAATTACGCCTTGCATCACGTTTTTGCCTTCGCGGCTCTGTCTGCGCCGCTAATTGAGCGTAAATACGTTGAATACCGGCCGGCGGAGCCAAACAGCTCGCCTCACGGCCCGCTTTTTACTTTTCGTGACTAATTGTATTCTTTACGGCGTGCTTTGTTTTCGTTTAGAACAATAGTGTTCTCCACGGCGTTCATTAATTTACATAGCGGATCGTTACAGAAAGTGTTCTGACGCCACCGCTGTGGAATTCGCCATGCTCTACGGGCGCACATATTTCCCACACAATTCATACGGCGAAAACTGCCACGGCACGCATCTGCACCCAAAGATGGCGTCCCAAATCACAGAAGACGTGTGCTGAAGACCCGTGCCAAGAAGTGGTAACCGTTTACATTAAGAATAAAGCAGAAGCGCGTGGGAGACGTCCGCCATTATTCATCAAGAGCTCAATTAACATTTAGACGATACTCAAAGTGAGAATTTATGTTCTAGGATAAAGACCTGACTAGGTGAAGCCCATTAATTCAAATGATTTTGAGATATTTATCAATTACAAGTGACATACATAATTTTATATTACGTTAGAAGTATAAAATATTTATGGTAATTAATCTGTATCTCGTTAAAAATACATAGCTGGTTATTAAAACTGCAACAGCCCGAAAGATACAAAATAAAGAAATTTTACCTCCAACTTGCATATACTATAGCAAAGAATACGTCATTACATTTTGTACGTGATGTGAGGGCATACATCGTGTGAAATTAATTCAAAAAACTGTTGTCCGTGGGAGGAACAATATCCCTAACCTGGATGGGCATAGAGCAGAGCAGAACTGAACTTGGGTTTCAGGTATGGGTACGTCGTTCCACGGCGTTTCAGTCCTATTGCACAATCCACCAAGAGGAGTGAGTGACTGGTGAGTTGCAGGGTGCCACTTGCTAAGCGACGTATGTCCAGATTATTGTACTGCGTGAGAAGTCTGGAGACGGTGCTTGCCACGACAGTAGTTGAACAGCAGGAACAACATGCATTGTCTTGTTAAAAGATAACCCGACGAATTCTTTGAAGACAGGTGACAGTCATAGGACTTAGCTCTATAATTTAGTGTAGTATATTTTTAACACCCTTTTTTCTCGAAATATTAGCAACTCCATGAAAGATTTTGGATTTCTTCTTGCATATATTCAATTGCTTTGTGCCTTTTTCATATAGAAATAGGGAGAAAAACCTCAGAAAGAAGAGAATGGAGTAAAAAGAATGGAGATACAAAGACAAAAACTAAAATGTGTTAAAAAAAGGTAGAATAAACAGGGCGCTTAGTAGTAAAGTTTGGCTACTTGAACCAGTGTAGATGGAACACCATTCACCTTGTGGATACCTAACTGCACTGCAGGATTTGCGTTGCTATGATTATTAGTCTCATGACTTGCCGTTAGACGCCGGCACTGGTACGGCGATGTAGAGTTGTAACACAAACATCAGTGTGCCTAAGAGTTGCAGACAATCAGCATGGGTCTGGACAAGGTGTGCTTTATTGTAAAGCGGTTTTATCAAAACGACAGCAATAATGCTGCTACTTTTCGTGAGTATTGAAGCATTAAAGGGATAAAGAAAGATTCAAGAACATGATTAGGAAATTCGAATTAACTGGCAATTTTGGGGATTGCTCCTGGGAGAAGCCGACGGTCAACTGCACCACAAATTTTTGAAGAATTTACTGTTACGGAGGTTTGAGAATGCTGGATGCAAGTGTGATCTTCGGGCAGGGCACGAGTTGTGACACGATGGTTGCACATTTCATGGTCCACCGTTCGAAAAGTGTTGCGAACAGTAGTGAAACGGTATCTCTTTCGTGGTTCCAAGCAGTTGTCAATGCAGATGGAGCGACATCTGTAACCTGGAACATAAACGTGATGTGCAACTAACAAGTGCTATCCTATGATGTGGAAATTAAAATGCTTTACTTTTCATTGTTTATTCGTTATTTCTCTTTCACATGTCCTTAAAAATGTTTCCACAAAGTTTAATTGCCCGACGATGACTTTATTGCCATGGGGGCCCTCCCAAGTATCAGAAGTTTAATTATAACCACCCTGTGTGGACAGAACACTGAAGATGATTCGACTACAGGAAAAAAAGTAGTATTATTACAGATATACATGACAACTAACCAATATAAATGTGTGAAGCTAGAGAAATATTGTAGAAAGGTAGGTCTTGTGGAAAGTCAGAACTGCAATGTCTGTCTTACTGCTATGGGACTGGAACACTGTGAAAATTTTAACTAGACACAACGAATGATAGAGGTGAAAGGTCAAACATATTCTTTTTAATAAAACTCATTAGTTGTTGGCAACACCTTAATTACGACCCAAAAATGGAGGCATAATACGTAAGTAGAGAGGTAACAATTGGACTTAATATCTACACAGAAAACACGCCTCACTCTTGACGGGGCATCTACAACTGTTATTCAGCATCAGTGATAAAATTCGCTACCGTTGTACAAAAATATTTATTTCTAAAAAGGAAAGCACTACTCGGTTTCAGGATATATGTCCTATCTTCAAGTGCACTTTAATACAATTATTTATTTCTAAAAATGAAAGCACTAAACGGTAACAGGACATTCTTTTTTAGAAATAAATAATTTTTACAACTGTAGCGGATTTTATTATCGGCGGTTATACAGAAAAGGTGAAGGGACAGTCTGAAGCATGCTAAAGTAAATGCAGAACCTGACTTAAATTCTGACCACAACCTGACTGTGGAGGAAGTACAAATAAAATTGATGAAAGTATGGAGAGGATAAGATAAAGAGAAATCAAATGCAGAGACTCTGATAGCGGCAGGTAAATTAATGGAACTGGAAAAAAAAGGTTTACAGGAAAAGTAGAAAAGGGTGATAAGGAAGAGTGCATAAATAAGAAATGGATGAAAATGAGGGCTAGTCTCATGGTAACTGAACTAGACACTGCGGGAAACAAAATGTCTAAAAACATCAGGCAGGAACGAATAACGAAAAACAATTTTAAAAGGCGGAATAGCGGCGAAATGGAAAAATCTGGCGAAGAGAAGAGGGAAACTGATTTTTAGGAAATGAGATAGTGAATTAAGAGGAGAAGCGGAATATGCAACAGAAAAACGGAAGAAAGGAAATTTCAGGAAATAGAGAAATTGGGAAAGAGGGCAAGCTCTAAATGATGTACAGATTAGAGAGATAAATAGTTTTGAAAATAGGAAAAAAGAAGATTAATACGGGAGTCGAAAGAAAGGATGAAAGTATAAGCGGAAAACCACAAGCGATGTTAAAAGGATGCCAAAAATTAATAACAGTGTCTGTATGAGATGGATCAAAGCTCACGCAATATAAAGAGTGAAGAAAAGGAAAATGTGCTAGATGATGAAAACAGGCACTGTTTTTGGACTAAGATGTGCAAAGAGTACTGATGAGATGAAAACTAACAAGGTGTGTGGTGAACTTCTAGCAGAAGTAATGAAGAGCTTGGTAAACAGAAGGAGGGAAGTGAGAGTGCTTCTTTGTCATGAGATATGCGAAACAGGAGGCTGCCCAGAGGAATCTATAGCTACAGTAGTAATAGTAATTGGGAAAGTGTGAAGAATATGGAGCTGTCAGTTTAATTTCTCACTGAGCCAAACTACTGTAGACAATGTTGAACAGAAGGTTATACGAAACTGAAGGAACTTTGTATCTAGAAAGTGTAAAGGACCAACTAACTGGGCTAATAAGGGAGATAGGAGAGAGATATAGTGAGAGAGGAATAGAAATTTATGCAGTATTCGTTCACCTGGAAAGGGATTACGACAGAGTACAGGGGAGCAAGTTGATGAGCATTTTGAAAAGAAAGTACTTCGCTTGAAAGACAGTACAGTAGTGCAAAATTTGTGTTTAGAACATAAGATAAGAATAAAATTTGGGAATGACATATATGAGGAGAGTATGGTTGTAAGAAGAGTGGGATGAGACTGCTGTCTTTCCTATTGCACCTTGACGTATAAAACGAGCCCCTCATCCAGGACGTGAAGGACCAAGGGTTATCCACCGGCCGCCGCGTTACCCTCTCCCTTGCGGCAACATGCGAATGTGGTATGGAGAGACTTGTGGTCAGCACGCCGCTCTCCCCGGTGTTTTTCAGACTTTCCAGACCGTGAACTGCTACTATTCGGTGAAGTAGCACGTCAAATAGCATCGAGAGGCTGAGTGCAACCCGTGCCCCTTCCTCTCATCGAGAAGGAAAAATCCATCACAGTACCGAGAATCGAACACAAGTCCTCTGCCTGGCAGCCATCTACGTTGACCACTCTTTCTAAATTTTTGTTCGTCATTATTCTCATCTTTTGGTCTAGGCAGACGTCACATGACTCTCTGTCAAGTTCATCGTTGAATAATTCACTCACTTTATTATTACTATCATTACTATTATTATTATTATTATTATTATTATTATTATTGTTGGCGAATTTTCCCTAAAAGGAAATCGTTAAACTTATGACTTTGAAGGCTTGTTCTTCTTGTCCTTCCAGTACTCCTTCATTCTCTTGGAGAGGGCCTCTTTTCTCTCCTCAGACCATTCTTGTTTGGTCCGCTGTTTTAGCGCTTCTGACTTTACTTCCCAATTGTCTATGTGTTTTCGGAAAGTGCTTCTGTCTGTGGTGTTTGTGGTGCCAATTGCTTGTAGGTCTTTTCGGACTCCTTCCATCCAGAGTGTCGAGACTTTAAGTGTCTTGATGTGTTCTAGAATTTTCTTGGTGAGTCTTGTTTCAGGGAGTCTATCTAAATGTCCGTAGAATTTAAGGCGCCTTTTTATCATATCGTTCTCGATGTTCGAATATGCTTCTACTGTTGAGTTCTTCTGTAGTCTGTAGCCATCTGGTGTGGGTCTTCCTCCTAAAATTTTCCTCATGATTTTGCGTTCTTCTTTTTTGATTTCTTCAATTTTGATTTTCCTGTTGAGTGCTAGTGTTTCGCTGGCATACAGTACGGCGGGTTGGATCACTGTGTTATAGTGTCTGACCTTGGTGTTTCTGGAAATGCATTGTTTGTTGTAGACGTTTCGAACCATGCCTAGTGATTTCCGTGTCTTCTGTTGTCTGTCTTCGTAAGCCAGTTTCTCTGTTCCGGTCGGTTCGATGATTTCGCCTAGGTATCTGAAGTGTGTGACCCCTTTAATTTTGCCGTACTTGGTTGTGATGTCGTCGTCTTCTCTTGTTAGGACTTGTGTTTTTTCAAAAGAGATTTGTAGGCCGACTTTCTCGGCGCATTCTTTCAGGATTTCGATCTGTGTTTTTGCTGATGTTGGGTCATAGGTCAGTATCGCTAGGTCGTCTGCGAATGCTAGGTAAGGGATTTCTAGTCTTTTACTTCCTAATGTGACTGGTCTCCAGGTGTTTTGTCTCCTGACTTCAGCTTCCCATTCGCTCATTACTTTGTCCAGGACGATGTTGAACAATAGCGGGGATAGTCCATCTCCTTGTCTAGGCCAGTGTGGATCTCAAAGGGGTCCGAGATTTCGCCCATGAATTTGACTTTGGATTTTGTATTGGTTAGTGTCTGTTCGATTAGTCTTCGGGTCTTTTGGTCTAGGCCTTTTTCTCTGAGGATTTGGATGAGGGACTTTCTGTCGATCGAGTCGTAAGCCTTTTTGAAGTCGACGAAAGTGCAGGTGATTTTTTTGGGGCTTGTCATGTGGGATTTTATGATTGATTTCAGGTTGAAGATTTGTTCGGGGCAGGCTCTGTTGGGTCTGAAACCCGCTTGGTATTCCGAGATGGCGGGTTCCAGTTGTCCTTGCGTTCTGGTGAGAAGGCAGGTTGATAGAATTTTGTAGATGACCGGTAGCAGGGAAATTCCTCTATAATTGTTTGTGTCTGTCCTGTCACCTTTCTTGTGTAGCGGGTGAATGAGTGCGGTCTTCCAGTCGTCAGGTATGATTTCGGTTGTCCAGGTGTTCTGTATGATTTGTGTGATTTCGTTTAGCGAGTTTGGTCCTAGGTTCTTCAGCAGTTCTGCCGTTATTCCGTCTTCACCGGCTGCCTTGTTGTTTTTCAGTTTCTTTATGCAGTGGAGGATTTCTTTTTTTGTTGGTGATGGTGAGTCTTCCGGTGCGTTGGCCGGTTCTCGGGGTTCGAAAGTTGAGTTAGGTTCCGGGCAATTTAGTAATTTTGAAAAGTACTTCGCGAGCTCTTCACAGTTTTCTTTGTTGGTAAGTGCCAGTTTTCCGTCTTCTTTTCTGAAGCAGAGGTTCTGTGGTGAGTATCCTTTGACTTAGTTGGCGAACGTCCTGTAGAAATCCCGTGTGTTGAAATTTCTGAAGTCCTCTTCGATGGAGTTTAGCTGATCGTTTATGTATTTGCGTTTCTCTTGTCTTATTGTTTTCGATGTTTGTCTTCGAATTTCATAGAAGTTATCCTGTGTTTCTTGTGTTTTGTTGCTGTTGTAGTTTGTGAAAGCTGTTCTTCGATTTTGTAGGGCGATTTCGCAGGTAGTGTTCCACCAAGGGTGCCTGGGTTTTCTAGTCAGCGGGATCAGTTCTTTGGCTGTGTTCACAATTTTTTGTTTAAAGCTGGTCCAATCTTTCGCCTCTTGTTTTTCCCAGTGATCTGTGATGTTCGATTCTCTGATCTTTCTTGTATCAAATTTCGGTGAGGTCAGTTTCTTTTTGTGTTGTCTTCTTGGTGTGAGTTTGATTTTGATTCTTGTTAGGTAGTGGTCCGAATCTATGTTGGCGCCTTTTCTCACTTGGACGTCGTGGATTTCTTTCTGGTAGTCATAGGAGATTGCCACGTGATCTATCTGGAATTCGCCTAGTGAGTGGACTGGTGATCGCCACGTCTTTTGTTTCTTGGGCTTTTTCATCAGGGAGGTTGACATGATTTTGAGGTTGTTTTGCTGGCAGAGTTCGATCAGTCCGGTGCCGTTTTTGTTGGTGAATTTGTGTGCAGGGATATTTCCTACTGTTTTTCTGTAGCGTTTTTCTCTGCCGATTTGTGCGTTGAAATCGCCTAGTAGAATTTTCGCGTTGTCTTGGGGTATTTTTGCCAGGGTGGTTTCGAGTTTGTCCCAGAATTTGTCTGTTTCTTCTGGTTTGTCCTTGTTGTCTGCGTTCGTGGGGGCATGTACATTGATGAGGGTGTAGTTCTTGTTGGCGTGTTTGATTCGCATGGTCATGAGCCTGTTGTTGATCGCGTTGACTTCTTTTACTGAGTCTAGGATGTTTTTGTTTACTGCGAAGGCCATGCCGAGGAGTGCTACTCCTTTGCCGATTTTCCTGTTGGTTCCACTCTTGAAGAATCTGTAGTTTCCGTAGTCTATTGTGTCTGAATCCCTGTATCTTGTTTCTTGTAGCGCTAGGATCGAGATCTTTTGACTGGTGAGTTCCGTTGTTAGATTGTGTAATTTTCCCGTTTGTATTAGTGTCTGTATGTTGAAGGTGCCAAAGTATGTGTGTGTTTTCTTGGGTAGTTTGCCAGAGCGCTCCGACTCGCCCTTTAGTACATCTCCAGGTCCCCCAGAATCCGAGTGCCTGGTTGCCGTCTTGCGACGGGTGGATCGTCCACCTGGGGTAATGTTGTTTTTAGGTGTACTTGCCATTATGCTTGTAATTCGTCTGGCTTGCGCCAGTTTGGTAGAACCAGGGATTTTCAGTTCCTGGAGTTATTATTATTATTATTAGTATTATTACAGAAGGCGGCCAGCCCTCTGACCAAACACGTTGGGCTATCGTGTCGGGTATCATTCAGCTGCGGAGGTGAACACTTTGACGTATACCGAGAGGAAACTTCTGAGGAACGCTTAGTTGGAAAAAAGCAGAGTATTTGTTGAGGACGTGAGAAAACATATGTACGATTTGCAAACGATATGTTATAATTAGCAGGAAGTAAAACTAGCGCACACAAAACGTTGAAAGATCTTAATGAGACCTCTTAACTGTTCAGTAAGCTGATCTTGAAGAGAAAAACTAAGTGCATGGTTTTTGGTAAAAGAGTTAAAATAGCCAATATTATGATACTACAAATCAAAATTAACGGAGTGACGGCTTCGAAACACCTAGGAAGCATAATGGCGGAAGATCTCACTTGTCAACAGGAGTTCGAAACTAGAATTGCGGTAGCTAATAAAGCTTTCAGTAGAAAGCTTTATTATGTGAAAAACTGAATAAAGAGCTCGTAAAAAAACTAGTCAAATTGTCTGGACTGTGTCACTCTAATGTGCTAAAACAGGGACACTGATAGGATGAAATGAAGTTTGAAGCATCTGAGAAGTAGGTGTGGAAGAGGAAGGAATGGCTCAGATGGTACGGAGAGTGACTAATGAAGGGATACTAGAAATTATATGGCAGAGAAAAGGGCTATTAGAAGTTATAAGACAAAGGAAGAAGAACTGGTTTGTTAACATGTTGCGACGGGATTGTTTGATAGCGAGTAACTTGGGAGGATTAGTACGTAGGAGAGTAATGAAAGAAAGCAGAAGACAGATGACAGCGCATGACATTACACAAAGTGGAATCTACATGGAAAGAGGACATGGAGAGCAACCGGGAGAAGACCTACCTTCGGGCAGAACACAACACTCTCCATCAATTTGATTGGAATTTTATGGACCTCCGTAAATGCATGGAGCAAATGATTCCTTCTGTTTGCAGAAGCACATTCTGTAGCCAGTAGTAGAAGACAGTACTGTGTGTATGTTTGTAGACAGCGCCTGCAAGACATTTTCGTGAGGTTCAGTGTTTCATTGACTTGTATACCGTACAAATTTCATTATTCCTTAATTTCCTCACTTGACTCAGAAATACTCCTTGAGATACTAGCAACTAAATAATTCCGCTAAGCTGAAATGCTAAAAGTGTTCACAAGCCTTAATTTCTGATTGAACTGAGAATACATGCATTGAGCAAGAGATATATTCTAAACGACAATCTTCTGTGGATTTATGTTTCCTTCTTCTCTCTCAGATGATTAATAAATGATTAACTGTTTGTATAAAGAAGTTCTCAGAACTCTCATGATAGCGAATTTAGGGCGTTACGTAGATTGCCTAGGAAGTTGCAATATGATATAACAGTATTCACTATTTTAAGTTACAAGTCTTTCGAGTGGTGTGATTTCCGTGTATTCTGTACTATTCTCTGTATTCTTACTTCCATTCTGCTTCCAGAGATAACTATAACCTATGTAATACTCGCTAATCGGGCACCACGTATTCAACTGTTGTTCTACTTTCGGTCAGAAAATATCTGCAGTGCGTTGAAGAATAGACTATAAAAGTCAGTGCTGTTTGACTTGAAGTGTCCATGCGTCGGTAGTGCAGTTACTATTACCAGAAGGCGTTTGTAAGCTCTGTGAAGGATGCCGATGAAATACAACGTGAGACAGATTCTCTGATGAGCAAAAAAATTATGACCACCTGCTTCTTAAAAGCTTGTTTGTCCGTCTTTTGAGCGAAATACGTCACTTATTCTGCGTATCAGGGATCCGTCAGTTTGTTGGTAGGTTTGTGTGGGTATGTCGCACTAGATGTCTACGTAAATAACGGGCCGCTGATTTGAATACTCGGTGATAGTTCCCGACAGTAACTCAGATGGGCCCCATAGCGTTTACATCAGGTGAATTTGGTTGCTGAGACATCAAAATCACTATAAAGCTCCTCAAACCACCGTATCACGGTTCTGGCTCCCTGACACGGACAGTTATATTGCTGAGAGATGACATCGTCGATTGGGAAGACATGAAGCATGAAGGGATACAGATGGTTCGCGGCTGTCAGCGCGTCTTTGATTACTACCGCCACGTCCCATGCATGAGCAGGGGATTGTCTCCCATAGCATAATACTGCTCCCAACAGCATGTGAACATGGCGCGCTGCACCTTTCGAGCCGCCGTTCATCTCGATGACGGCGTCTGTTGAGACGACCATCGACCTAGAGTAGCAAAAATGTGATTAATTCGAAGAGCCAACACGTTTCAATTGATCGACGGTCGAATTTTTTTGCTCCTGTACCCACTGCAGTCGCAACTGACGATGCCGTTGGGTCAGCATGTGAACACGTATGGGATGGTCTGCTGCGTACGAAGAACCATGTGCTCTGAAACACTTGTGCATGCACCAGCATTGTGCTCTGTCGGCAGAGATGCCACAGATCACCATCTGTCCTATTTTACAGAACAGACAGGCCTCCGAACCCTACATTTTGTGAAGAGCCGTGGACGTCAAACCATTTAGCGCCTAGTGGTACTTTCACTGTCTTACCTCTTTCCGTAGATGCTCACGACAGCAGCACGTGAACATTCGACCAGCTTCGCCGTTTTCGAGATACTCGTTCACAGGCTCTGCGTAATAATAATCTGCCCTTTGTCAAAGTCGCTTATCTCCATAGATTTCACCACATCTTCGCCAGGACCATCCTCCGTCAGTGTCTCCTGTGCTTTGTTAATGCCTCACTTATCTGTAAAACCAGCAATCGGCATTCAACGTCAGGTGGGCAGTAGTCATAATGTTACGGCTTATCAGTATATACTTTCAGGAGGAAAGAAAAATATTTCAACTGTGACCTGAACGTTCGTATCCCTTACAATAGCATTCCTGCTTTTAAAACACTTTTCACTTTTCTCAAATAAAAATAAAAAATCTTTTTACAGTTTCCATAGTGAAGAGACTGACAACACAAGAGTGGGATTGTGTGTTTAATTAGTTTTCGAAAGTCTTTATCCTGTTATGGCCATATTACGTTTTATTAGTTAAATGTTCATAAGGTGCCGATATGAGAATCATGCTAGTTAACTCGTTTACAACACATTCAATGTATCTGCGACCACTCTTAGGGAATTAGGCACATAGTGTAATAACCTGTCAAAATCAACAGGTGTTTTGTAATTTTCAGAAATTTCAGATTGCTGGAATTAGCGTAAATGTCGTCGGCATACTAACAGAACTACTTTGTTGTCAGTGACAGAACCAGAGCTTATAAGTGCTTAGATCATCGCTTTCTGAAATGGAAACTGCGTGGTAATTGACTACCATCAACATGTTTTGTGGCTTTAAAAGGGTAGTTTCTCCTTAAGCTCTCTTTATGCAAATGGCGAAGCGCGAAGCTGCTACGGAACGTGTAGAACGAGAGTAACTCTGCATGTAAATGAGTTAAGACTTTACCCAAGGTTAGATTACCGCAGTTGAACTGGTATAAGCGTCATGTTCTCAACTCTTTTTCTGGGTAATGATATTCTAGATGCATATGAGATTCACCTTACAGTGTAAGTCTACACCTGTATCTCATGTTCCTTATTCTACGGTTAAAACAAGCAAATGCAAGTTCTTATAAGTGGTGTTTGCTACAAAATTATCTTGTATTTCAAAAAGCTACAACGTTATTTCAATTGTGAGACCATGACTCTTCTTAAAATTCTGTTATGTCGAAGATATAGTCACTGCAGCCATTAACTACAATAATTTCTATATATTATGATGAAATAGCAAGACAGAAACAACCACGGAAAATATTATTCAGATTACTGGAAAGGTGAGTATGCTGTTAGCAAGGGTGCAGTGATCCGGTGGCGCTCCAGTGCACTTGTCATCTCTGCACATAAGATACATTAGAATGTTTGACAGCAGACTGGTATCTGGTATTGTTAAGATGGACTGAAGAAAATTTCGGTGGCGAATTTGGCCGCGTATTGTCCAAGAATCACTTACCAGAAGAACAGTCTTTATTTTGGTGAGGTCGGGTGATACTGATTAACAAATTGTAACACGGTCAAAGTCGGTTAGAATGAGGTTTCACGTTCGTCCTCTCATTAACCGTTGACGGAAGCAGTTGGTGCTATCCAAAAACCTGACATCCAAATGATTCTGTCAGAGTTAGATGCAGACGAAAAATTGTCTGTTTTATGAAATGGCCAGTGTGGGACTATGGCTGAAAACTGTTTGCCGTCCGTCCGTGCTGCAACAACGGAAACGGTAATACATTTGACTCTTACGATCAAGGGACATCATGAAATCTGATTAACACCTACCATCCTCTCCCACCTCCACTGTCCTACTCACTTAAATACTGACGAATTCATAAACTGTGAAAATATCTAAAACAAATTTCTGTCAACATTTTACACTGAGATATTCTACATTTAACCTCTAATTCAGTAGCTATTACGCCTTGAATGCCTCGTATAATGATTTAATTCCGTTGTAAGTTGTAAGACACAGACGTATCTCGAATAACGTCATTTACTTGTTCCATGGTGCACAAGAAGATGGAAATAACATCCTTGAAACAATATCTGTAAAACTGAACATGTAACCAGAAATTTGGGTTAAGTGAAATGAAATTTGTGAAACGTAAGAGTGTGTTTTACTCTGTTACAATTACAACGATTTGCCATGAACCCAAACTCGTAAGTGAAAATAAAGAGCTGTCTCACTTCTACACTTCACTCGATTTTCCACACGTTGATACGTCTTTCATCTTAAGGTCTTTTAAAAATATGATCTACTCTGTTGCAACCTAACGTTCATTATTTCGTAATCTACTAAAAACCGAAAACTAATGTTTGACAAAATTG
Organism: Schistocerca piceifrons; assembly: GCF_021461385.2. Classification (NCBI taxonomy): domain Eukaryota; kingdom Metazoa; phylum Arthropoda; class Insecta; order Orthoptera; family Acrididae; genus Schistocerca; species Schistocerca piceifrons. Next base: position 461,402,215 of record NC_060140.1, read on the forward strand.
AAGGTAAGTGGTTTCGCGAAACATTCGATGAACGCCTTGCCAACGAACAGTATATCCCATTTGATCGTTTACATTCAGGTGAGTATTCGTCTGTTTACGACAAGAGGACACAGTGGTAGCTATTGTGAGCGGCACAGTGGTTCAAATGGCTCTGAGCACTATGGGACTTAACATTTGAGGTCATCAGTCCCCTAGAACTTAGAAGTACTTAAACCTAACTAACCTAAGGACATCACACACATCCATAACCGAGGCCGGATTCGAACCTGCGACCGTAGCAGTCGCGCAGTTCCGAACTGAAGCGCCTAGAACCGCTCGGCCACAGCGGCCGGCGGCACAGTGGTCTACAAATGCTACTTCTTGATAGGAATAGGCTATGGTCTCGTGCTGTTCTCATCATAGTTTAAGTGAACCACACATACTATCAAAGATGCCTAGACGTGAAACCATTATCACCTCACTCAGTAAGTTTTTTGTATAAATAAACTATAAACACTACCCCTAGCAAACGTATGCAGGATAACCTAAGAAATAAAGAAAACAGATGGGACAACAAAAAGACTCCCGTGCATACAGACAACAACTAGAGGAATTAAACAGATAGGAGAATCCTTCGAAAAATTCTGGGTCCCACCATAGACAAAAGTTGCAAATACAGTTTAAGAAATAACAAAAATATCTATCAAAAAGTTCACAAACTCTTGGGCACAGCTGAGAGAGTAAGGGTAAACTTCTTTTTACACACAGAAGAATTTAATTTCAAACCTAAAAGGAATAAAAATGAACCAGTCAGAGATACTTAAGAACTCTCAGAGGATACGTACATTACTGAGAAATACATTCAAAACACAAAAATTCAGTTACAAAAATTAAATACTTCCAGGGTTTTAAAGGATCCTCACCTAGGAACAATAGCAGAGCAATAGAATGAAAAGGTGCTAGGAAAATAAGAAGCAACTCATTCGAAATAAAAACTCCTCTGAGTCAATATTTTACGTAGTGTACACGGTTTATTGGATCTGTCGTAAGAAGAAATTATTTATTTAGAACATTGAACGATATTTATTTAAATAAAATGCTACAGTTGTGTAAAACTGTGCTGTTATTGATATTATGTTAAGACAGAAAGTGGAGTCATCAACTG